>NC_143137.1:29680625-31091250 GCF_059928025.1 Delphinapterus leucas | reverse complement strand
TTTGTTATGTTTATTTTTTCATTTTTTACATTCCACATATAAGTGAAATCATGCAGTATTTGTCTTATTTGTATTTTCTTATTTGCCTGGCTTATTTCACTTAGCATATTACTCAGCCATAAAAAAAAAGAATGAAATCTTTCCATTTGCTACAATATGGATGGACCTTAGATTATTTTTTAAAGTTGCTAAATAACTACTGCACAATGTTAGTTGAGAACTAGTATGGTTTTAGTCTCATCTTTCAAACCATCCAGCAAATTCCCTTTATCACTTAGTGATCTGAATGAAAATGAAAAGAGAGCCATTGTATTTGTTTCCTGAGACTTCTGTAACAACTAACTTCAAATTTAGTGGCTTAAAACAATACAAATGTATTCTCTCTCAGGTTTGTAGGCCAGAAGCCCACAATCAGCTTCACTGAGCTGAAATCAAGGTGTTGGCAGGGCTGTACTCCCTTTGAAGGCTCTAGGGCAGAATTCCCTATTCTAGCTTTTGGTGGCTGCCAGCACTCTTTGACTTGTGCTGCATTACTCTAATCTCTGACTCTGTGGTCCCATGTACATCTTCTGTGTGTATAATCTTCCTCTGCCTGTCTCTTACAAGGACACTTGTGGTGGCATTTAGGGATCACCTAGAAAATTCGGGATAATTTCCCCTTCTCAAAATCCTTAACTTAAATATATCTGCAAACCCCCTTTTCCTCAAAACATTCATGATTTCCAAAGATTTGGGCAGGGACATATATTTTGGAGCCAGTATCAGCCTAATACAATCACTTTTTGAAAACTACATTTAACTTTTCAAGTGCAGGAGTAAGAATAGGAACTAAGAAACTGAAGCTGTGCAATAGGCAGAAAAATGGACCCCAAATGTATTGATATCCTCATCCCCAGAACCTGTGAATATAACAGGCGATGTAGGAAGCAGAAATTAAGGTTGCTGATAAAAGAATGCTAATCCGCTGACCTTGAGATAAGAAGGTTATCCTGGATTATTCAGGTGGGCCCAATCTAATCACTGTTGCTGATACTTAATACTTAACATGTTTTGGCTGTAG
Organism: Delphinapterus leucas; assembly: GCF_059928025.1. Lineage (NCBI taxonomy): Eukaryota > Metazoa > Chordata > Mammalia > Artiodactyla > Monodontidae > Delphinapterus > Delphinapterus leucas. Next base: position 31,090,190 of record NC_143137.1, on the reverse strand, counting down.
GCAGCAAAATGCAGAGAAGTGTTTCTTTTGTTATCACAAAGATTTGGCTCTGCACCATGTTCTAGCAGGATGCCTATACATTTACCTCCTGGCACTGCACTGACTGTCAATGTACTATATAAAACTAGATAGTAAATTCTGGATATAAAGAGAAACTATTCAAAACTTTTCACCAGCTAATGATATTTAAATGGGATATATCCATTTTACACCAGAGCATAGGTGGCATAAGAGCTGTCCTATCATCACTGTCACCGAGGTCCAGCTGGCATTTCTCTCCACTAGGATATCACTGCAGCTGGAGGCCACAGGTCAAATGGACAGCAGTCCTGCTAAAGGCAAGAGATTTTGAGGGCTGTTCATTACATGATCTCACAATTTACAATACAGAATTATTCAATTGATTATAAACATTTAACATTATCTTGTTCTGAAGTCATCAAAGGAATATATTTCTTTTTAACATCTTTATTGGAGTATAATTGCTTTACAATATTAAAGTTAGTTTCTGCTGTCTAACAAAGTGAATCAGTTATATGTATACATATATCCCTATATCCCCTCCCTCTTGAGCTTCCCTCCCACCCTTCCTATCCCACCCCTCTAGGTGGTCACAAGCACCGAGCTGATCTCCCTGTGCTATGCAGCTGCTTCCCACTAGCTGTCTATTTTACATTTGGTAGTGTATATATGTCCATGCCACTCTCTCGCTTCGTTCCAGCTTACCCTTCCCACTCCCAGGGTCCTCAAGTCCATTCTCTACGCCTGTGTCTTTATTCCTGTCCTGCCCCTAGGTTCATCAGAACAATTTTTTAAAAAATTCCATATATATGTGTTAACAAAGGTATTGGTTTTTCTCTTTCTGAGTTACTTCATTCTGTATGACAGATTCTAGGTCCAGCCACCTCACTATAACTCAGTTTCGTTTCTTTTAATGGCCAAATAATGTTCCATTGCATATATGTGCCATATCTTCTTTATCCATTCATCTGTCGATGGACATTTAGGTTGCTTCCATGTCCTGGCTATTGTAAATAGTGTTGCAGTGAACATTGTGGTACATGTCTCTTTTTAAATTATGGTTTTCTCAGGGTGTATGCCCAGTAGTGGGATTGCTGGGTAGCATGGTAGTTCTATTTTTAGTTTTTTAAGGAACCTCCATACTGTTCTCCATAGTGGCTGTATCAATTTACATTCCCACCAACAGTGCAAGAGGGTTCCCTTTTCTCCACAGCCTCTCAAGCATCTATTGTTTGTAGATTTTTTGATGAGGGCGATTCTGACTGGTGTGGGCTGATATTTGCATTTCTCTAATGATAAGTGACGTTGAGCATCCTTTCATGTGTTTGTTAGCAATCTGTATATCTTCTTTGGAGAAATGTCTATTTAGGTCTTCTGCCCATTTTTGGATTGGGTCTTCTTTTCAGTCTGTTTTTTGTTTTGCCCTACCCAGGTACGTGGGGGATTTTCTTGGCTTTTGGGAAGTCTGAGGTCTTCTGCCAGCATTCAGAAGGTGTTCTGTAGGAGTTGTTCCACATGTAGATGTATTTTTGATGTATTTGTGGGGAGGAAGGTGATCTCCACTTCTTAGCCCTCCCACCATCTTGAAGGTCTCTAGCAGTATATTTCTGAACAAACTCTAAGGTAACAATTATTTTTATCTGAATAAATCTAAATATCTATTAGCACTAATTGATCACTGGCAAGTGTTAAATTTTGCCCCCTGTCCCCACCCCATTCAAATGTTGATGTTCTTACCCCAGAACCTTAGAATGTGATCTTATTTGTAAAGTTGGTATATGCAGACACAATTAGTTAAAATGAAGCCTACTGGAGCAGGGTGGGCCTCTAATCCCATATGACTGTTGTCCTTATACACAGGTGACATTTGGACAAATATACACAGAGTGAGAATACAATGTGAACATAAAGGCAGAGATGCGTGTGATGAAACGGAAGCCAAGAAATACCAGATTGCCAGCAAACCACCAGAAGCTAGGAGAAGAGTCCCGAACAGATTCTCCTTCAAAGTCCTCAAAAACAACCCACCATGCCTACTCCTTGATCTCAGATTATAGCTTCCAGAACAGTGAGGCAAATCTCTTCTGTTTAAGTTTGTGGCACTTTATTACCCTGGTCTAGCAAAGTAATACATTCATCATGATGACAGAACAACATGCAAAATCAAGTTGGCTTTAAATTCTAATTTAACTCTCACTTATAAGCTATTCCTTATCCTTTTAGTGCTTCAGTTTCCTTATCAGTAAAATAAAGATGATGATAATAATTACTTCATAGGACCTAGGTATTATAACCAAGCAAGAATCTATTGAAAGTGTTTTAAATAGCTTCTTGTTCAATTAAGTGCTAAATAAATGTTAGCTAATAATATTAACATCAGCACTTTAGAACTATTACTGCTATTTAATATAAATGTTGATTCAATTAAATAAAATGAAGATAATTATATCTACTTTATAGAGTGTTTTAAGGATTAGAGATATATAGTATTAATTCTAATTATTTTAAGATAATTAATATTTTAATTTTAGCATCTCTAATGTTGAAATGTGACTTATAATGGACAGGTTCTTACAATTATAATTACCAACATTCTAAAATTTCATATTTTTATTTGAAATAATGGAACACCTTATAATCTATAATGCCTTATAAATTAAATGTACTTCTATAAATAGTATAAGTATATTTAATTACAATTCCAGGTACACAGTTGATATTAAATAAATTGTAGCTATTCTGAATATAATGGGATGAGGTGGCTGAAATACGTGAGAAAAAAGTTCAGTTTTAGACTATCTAAATAATTGTGTACACTTAATGGTGTAAATAATGGGATAAGAGAATGGTGTTCACTGAAGAGTAGGGACCAAAAGACTGATAGAAGTGCTCAAGAAAATAATGTGAGGAGATAAACTGATGACAGTCATTCCACATAACTTTTTCAGTGAGTTCTGAGTTAAAAGAAAGCTGATGTGAGTGAGCAACAGTTGAAGAGGGAAGTGGAGTTAAGAACATTTTAAAGTATAGCATAAATGACAACATATATTCAGTAAAGAGGAAAATATAACGATGAAAGAGGGAATAATTAATTTATCAATACCCTTAAGGCTGTACTGTACTTTTGCAATGTTCCCCACGCGGGACCCCCGTGGACTTCCTGAGCTGTGTTCGCGAGACCGGGGCCATCACTACTCTCAGGCTGACACCCCGTGGCCTTGCCTCGGACCCGAGGAGGAGTGGGAGCGTCACTCACCTTTCCTTCTACAGAAGAATAAAACCTTTTCCATCGCCCTGCGAAGCGGGTGTAGGGCCGCTTGGATGACAGCAGACGTTCCCCACTTCATTCCCTGCTTTGCAACACCTCTTCATCTCCGCAGAACTCTAGGTCTTTCAACCAGGCCTCACCGCTAGCGAATCTCCTCAGCCTTGCACTTTCCACCGCAGGGATAGTTTCCGAAGCAGCTGAACTCCACCGCGCATGCGTACTGTCTTGCGTGCGTGTACGCCCTAGCGCTCATTGGCTGAGGGAGCCAGAAGCAGGCTCCAGCCGCAAGCGCCTTTTACCTCACGCTTAATTTCGGAAGTGTCTGGTGGGCAGCTGTGTGTTCCTCTAAGTTCCCAGGTCAGTTAGCCGACCTCAGGGAAAGAAAGAGGAGGGCAGGTGGAAAAGTGGCTTCTTCGCAAGATAGGACATATACCCAAGTCGGGACCCAGGACTGTGAAGGACTTTTTCCACAGAAAACTACTCCAGGTACCCTACACTTTTGTTGTTGTTTTGATACAATTCCTATCGCGCTTAAAGGCAGAAGCCGCGGTCCCAGAGCTTACTCGCCTCCTACATCTCCTTGGCCACTTAAGTCGGTGTTTCAGGAAATTAGTGTAGGCTAGGATTCCGGCTCTATGAAGCAACCTCTGTCCCTGCCTTGGTTTCAGAAAGTGTGGCAACAGGTTCCCCCATGCCCCCCTCTGTACGGGTGAGAAGAAAAAAAAGGCATTCCCACATTGGCCCTCCTCCTCTACGTTCGATAATACCCATCTGTGAATATGTTTGTAATTGTGAAGGGGTTGCTTAGTCCTGTCCGTACCCTGCCCAGCCCGCCTTTGGCATGTAGTAAATTTTTTTACTGAGTCCCACAGATTGTGTATAAAGAGGTTATGGATAAAGTAAGGGGTAACGTTCTTCCTACAAAATTACTTTTCTACTGGAAGGTACAGGAATAACCAACAAATCACTTAGCTGTCGTTGATCTTTGGTATTGGGTTTTGTAAGGGCTGATCTATTTTAGCACCTATTCTTTTTTTTTTTTTTTAAACATCTTTATTGGGGTATAATTGCTTTACAATGGTGTGTTAGTTTCTGCTTTATAACAAAGTGAATCAGTTATACATATACATATGTTCCCATATGTTTAGCACCTATTCTTAAGGTGGAGCTCTTACTTCTCAGCATGATCCTTCTGAGTGCCCTAAATGAAAGCTTCAGTTCTTTACTCCTTCATCTTGGTGTGATCTGAATGTGAGCCTGTAGCGCCTAAGCGCTGTGTTCTAAATTGTATTTCAGCTAGAAAGAATAGCATGTGTGAAATAGCTGCTCATTTCATTATCCTCCCATCAATGTTTTGCCCCATCACATTGATGTGTGTTGTCTTCATGTCTCATTTTGTGTATGTGAGCTTAGGAGTCGGCCAGAACATCAAGGAAAAATGCCATGTGGAATTTGAGAGCTCACTTTTCTGTGGCTTTCTCCTCTCCAAGATGTTGCCCTTCAAATTCTATCACCTTTAGCAGTCCTGAAGTATGACTACTTTCTCCTCTGCCTAGTCAGACTGCTGCTTTATGCTTAAAATATACTCCCTTTTTCTGCCAGGTTTAATATGGGACTCTTCTCAAATTGCCTTCCTTCAGCCTGAAGTGTTATCTGAGTTGATTGCTTTCCGGTGTCTGAAGATAGTCACTTAGGTAATTTATGCTGGCCAGCTTTTTATAGTTGTTTTTGGCAGATCTGGTCTGATACAAACACAAGTCTGATACTCCGTCTTGGCCAGTGCTGGTTGTCTCTACCTTGAGACTCTGAGATACTAAGGATTTTAGACTTTAATTTGTAGGAAGTGGAAGTCCACTAAATAGTTTTAAGCAATAAAATAACTATTGTTTTACAAAGCTTATGCTGGCCATAACATGGGGAATGGATTAAAGGATAATTACACTGGAGGCATGGAGACAATTGAAAAGGACATAGTTGTAAGTTAGGAAAAAAAAAGAACCTGAAATAAGATAGTGGAAAGCTGAAAGAGATTGAAATAAAACAGAAGGGAGGCAGCTCGTCTACTTTAGAAGAAATTACCTTTTCATATATCTAGGGTTAAGGTGAAGGGAAAAAGCAGGAAGACTAGTCAAAATATAATGTAAAATATTACAGTAAAATGATTTGGATTAGAGTTGATGTTGGACTAGAATAAGCTCATAGTAGTGGTCAAATTTTGGATACATTTGTAAGTAGTAAAGTGAGGATTTGCTAATTTGCTCTGAGAAAGAATTAAATGACAGAAGTGTTTTACACTGAGTGAAAAAATGGACTTACCTATTCTAAGATCAAGAAGACAATGTAGGGAGCAGATCTGTGTTGGAATGTCAGAGGTCTGTTTGGATGCGTTGAATGTGAGGTGTATATAGAAAACCAAACGCCAGTATTAAATAGGCAGTTAGATACCTAAACCTGTTTGGAATATAGAAGAGGGAACTTGTCTGAAACTATCAATTTGGAAATCAATAATATATAGATGGTATTTAAATTTCATGAGATTGAGTGAAATCATCCAGAAATGAATATAGATTTTTAAAAATTCTAGATATAAATTCTATTTGTTTTTTAGTTAGCTCTGACGGGATTTGCTTTTACTTTGGATGAGTAGTATGATAGGATTAAAAAGTGACTCCAAATTTTTTTAAAACGAAGGTTATCATTGGAGTGATCCTGGAACACTTCAATATTGGAAATGATGTGGAACTAGCAAAGTTGACTGAGAAGGTGTGGCCAGAGCAGTAGGACAATTGCAGTGTCTTGAAATCCACGTGAAGAAAAATGTTTTAAGGAGCATGCAATGATCATCTATTAGAAATGTTGCTGTATTAATATGAAGAATGAGAAATCACTATCACAAAGTGGAGATCCTGGTTGAGAACAGTAAGAATGCTGTCAATCAAGTGCAAAAGGGTGAGGAAGCTTGCACTGAGAAGGGAGGAAATAAACTGGAGGCAGTTATTATAAGCAATAATTCAAAGAAATTTTACTGTCAAGTAAATGGAAGAAATAAGGTGGTAGTTGCTGGAGGAAGTATGATTATAATGCTCTTTTTCTGAGAAAACTTCAGCATTTATGCTAATTTTCATTATTCAATGGAAAAAGGAAATTGATGATCCATGAGATACTTGAGAAGTAGCGGGTATTGCTGGATCCGTGCTGTGAATTCGGTAGAGAGTATGGGCTTTAGTGCACAAGAGGAGAGGCTGGCCTTTGCTAAAAGCATGGAAATTTCACCCACAGTAACAGGAAAGAGAGTACAGTATTTTTGGGCCGGTGCAGATAAGTGGGTAGATGTCCTGGGAGCCTATGAAATTTCATTGTGCCTCTTTTCTCAGTAAATCAGAAAGCAAGGACACCAGCTGAAAGTGAACTTGAGAAGGTTTGAGAAGAAAGAAAATACAAAATGGCATGGGAATGAGAGTAGGATGGACCAAGGAAAAAGCTTATAATTGCCCTTCAATATTAAAAGCCCACTTGAAGTAGACTATCATGAAATGATAGTGAGGAGAGCATGATTGTGTCTTTTCCTTCAGTCACATTCAGTGTCTCAAATGGGTAGGTATTTAGTTTTAAATGAGGCTGTGGTTTAGCCAGCAAGTAAGAAAAGGAGAGAGGGGCTAAAATATTGGAAGTGTATATATAGGGATGATATTAAGAATTGACCATAGAATTTAATCAAGTAGTAGGGAAGTGATAGTATGGTGGTATAAGGGTAAAGGTTTGTGGAAAAAATGGTAAGAGTTGTGAAAGGCAGGTGGGGATTGTTTGCAGGGATTTTTGATGTTTTGTGACTAGAGAAAGTGAGCTGGACATGTGGGAGGTAGTGTTCAAATGAGATTATGGAAAGAGTGCAGCTGTTGTTAATGACAAATTGCAGCCTGTGACCATGAAGGTGAGAGGCTGAGGTAAGCTGCAGAGCAAAGTCACTGGAGGAGATTGATTGCTACTGGGAAAGTATGTTTCAACTTGCAAGAGTTAAACCTATTAGGTACAATCTCGAATGAGAAAGATTTATATTTTTAAGAAATCTAATAGATTTACATCCTAATGCACAAGATATAGTACTAAATGTGTAACCTTAATGAGCCACTTACCCCTTCAGGTCTTGATTCTTCATCCTTTGGCCATGTCAGTGCCCTCCAGCTTATGACCATCAGGAACACAAGTACACAGGAACAACTGTAGTTGAACAAGTTGGGTTTATTATTCACTGCAGTGTGAGAGAATACAAACTATGGGGACCTCTGAGGCATCTCAGTAAAAGAGTACTAGAAAAGACTTATAGGAGTCTTTATGTCCCTTAACATGTCAGGGATTTTTTTGTCATTGTTTTTTAAACATATTTTATTTTTTATTGAGGTAACATTGATTTATAACATTATATGTTTCATGTGTACATTATATTTTCACTTCTGTATACCTTACAATGTGCTCACCACCAAAAATTGAGTTTCCATCCATCACCATACAGTTAATCCCCTTTACCCGTTTCACCCTCCCATAACCTCTCCCCCTGGGTAATGACTACGCTGTTCTCTTTATCTATGTGTTTGTTTTAGTTTGGTTTCTTCATTTATTCTGTATTTTTTTTGTTTTGTTTATTATTTTTTTGGTATTCCACATATTAGTGAAATCATATGGTGTTTATCTTTCTCCATCTGACTTATTTCACTTAGCATAATACCCTCAAGGTCCATCCATGTTGTTGCAAATGGCAAGATTTTATCTTTTTTATGGCTGGGTAGTATTCCATTGTATATTTATGTACCACATCTTCTTTATCCATTCATCTATTGATGGGCACTTAGGTTGTTTCCAAATTAGTTATTGTAAATAATGCCATGATGAACTAGCGATGCACATATTTTTTCGGATTAGTGTTTTCATATTCTTTGGATAAATACCCAGAAGTCGGATAGGTGGATCATATAGTAGTTCTAGTCTTCATTTTTTGAGGAATATCCATACTGTTTTTCATACTGGCTGCACCAATTTACATTCCCACCAACAGTGTTTGAGGGTTCCCTTCCCCACATCCTTGCCAACACTTGTTACTTCTTGTCTTTTTTATAATAGCCATTCTGACAGGTGTGAGGTGATATCTCATTGTGGTTTTAATTTGCATTTCCCTAATAATTAGTGATGTTGAACATATTTTCACATGTCTGTTGGCAGTCTATATATCTTCTTTGGAAAAATGTCTATTCAGCTCCTCTGCACATTTTTAAATCAGGTTGTTTCCTTTTTTGTTGTCAAGTTATACAAGTTCTTTATATATTTTGGGTATTAACTCCTTATCGGATATATCATTTGCACATGTGTTCTCCCAGGGATTTTAATTTATAGAGGTGAATGAATGCTGACATAGAGAGGCCTTTGAAAGATTTTTATTATTTACATTTCCTGAGAAAAGGGGGCAAGCCATGCTATGCAGTGCCTCATGGGAAAGTACCATATTGGTCAGGAGGCAGAAAGGAGTGAGAGAAAAGCCTATGCCAGAGCATTTATTGCTCTAGTAGCAGGAAGCTGTTAGGAGGGGACACCCCCTATTGAGCAGGAAGCAAAACACAAATGTTGGATTTGTGATTGGAAGGTTTGTATCATGATTTTCATGCACCTATGAAAGCTGGCTTGCAGGGGAGATGTCAACAACTTTGTTAGTTTGGCTCTGTGTTTAATAGATGCCAAATAGACAACTACAAAATCTAAGGAAACAAAGTTAGAAGACTCAGTTTTTCATATTTCCTCAGTGATGCATTCTTCCTGAATTAAAACCTTAACACATGAACTATAGGAATGTGAGAAAGAATCTTAAGCTTTTAAAGTTTGTATTCCCAGCTAAAAGTCAGGATAATTGTGCTTATCCGTGGACTGTTGTAAAAATAAATGAGACAAATTAAATCATTTAGAACAGAATTTAGTAAACAGATATTAACAAAATGTAAGATCATTTTTTCCCCTCTTTATGTGGAAGAAATAAAGGTATAATCCAGTTTTTGCTGTTCTCATTCACTTAGGCTTGTACTTTCAGTTCTAAACAGATATTATTGCCAAACTCAGCATACTCTTTTTTTTTTTCCTTTTTTGTGGTGCGCGGGCCTCTCACTGTTGTGGCCTCTCCCGTTGTGGAGCACAGGCTCCGGACGCGCAGGCTCAGCGGCCATGGCTCACGCGCCCAGCCGCTCCGCAGCATGTGGGATCCTCCCGGACCGGGGCATGAACCCATGTCCGCTGCATCGGCAGGCGGACTCTCAACCACTGCGCCACCAGGGAAGCCCCAGCATACTCTTTTGATTCACCAAATAAGTATAGCATGATGTTTCCAGTTTCACTCAAGCTTTATGTGGTTGGACTAATCGTTTAGCAAATATTAACTTCTTCCTTCTCCTAACCCATTGGGTTTTCTTATTTTACTTTCACATCCCTCTGACATGACTTGGCCAGATTACTTGCCTCACCCTAATGGGACATGAGGGTGTGCCAGTTCTGAGCAGAGGCAGCTTGTCCCCTTGGACTCTCGCCATTTGACATGAAAAGAGCGCACCCAGGTAGCATATGTTCTTTAGCCTGTATCCCAGAATGAGACACACCTATTGCATATGTGAATGCAAGCCTAGCTGACTGTAGGAACCCAGTCAGGCTCAACACAGCCACAATCAACATTTGTAGATTCAGGAGCAATAAATAAAATTTTGCTTTTGTAAACTTCTTTGTCAAAAGAATGTGTGTAAAATTTCCTTGCTACCTTTCCTGCCCTTAAGTTTTACCTTTGTTATATACTAAGAATATAGTGTAAGATGTTTCTATTATATAGCTATCTATATAATAGCAAAATTAAAATGATTTTGCTTTTAAGAAATTTTTTGTGTAATTATTATTTTCTTGTTTTTATTTCATATTTACACAGAAGTGTATGTATGATATTTTGTGAAAGTAATGAAATGATCGCCATTTCTCTAAAATATTTTGATTACAGCTTTGCTTAAAAAATATTTAAATTACAGACAATCCACTTACAATTTTTCGACTTTACAATGGTGTGAAAGAAATATGCATTGAGTAGAAACCATACTTTGAATTTTTAATTTTGATCTTTTCCCAGGCTAGCAATATGCAACATGATACTCTCTTGTGATGCTGGCAGCGGCAGTGAGCCGCATTTCCCAGTTACACATGATCACAAGGATAAACAATTGATAAACTCACAACCATTCTGTTTTTCACTTTCAGTACAGTATTCAATAAATTACATGAGATATATAACACTTTATTATAAAGTAGGCTTTGTGTTAGATGATTTTGCCCAACTGTAGGTTAATTAAATGTTCTGAGCACTTTTAAGGTAGGCTAGGCTAAACTATGATGTTTGGTAGGTTAGGTGTATTAAATGAATTTTCTGCTTTGTTATTGAAGTATAGTTGATTTACAATATTGTGTTAATTTCAGGTTTCCAGGAAAGTGATTCAGTTATATATATATGTGTATATATATATATTTTTTTCAGATTCTTTTCCATTATACATTATTACAAGATATTGAATATAGTTCCCTGTGCTATATAGTAAATCCTTGTTGTTTATTTTATATATAGTGGTATGCATCTATTAATCCCATGCTCCTAATTTATCCCTCCCTTCCTTTCCCCATTGGTAACCATAATTATTTTTCTATGTCTGTGAGTCTGTTTCTGTTTTGTAAATAAATTAATTTGCTTTATTTTTTAGATTATAAATATGTGATACCGTATATGTCATTCTCTGCCTGACTTACTTCACTCAGTATGATAATCTCTAGGTCCATCCATGTTGCTGCAAATGGCAATATTTCATTCCTTTTATGGCTGAATAATATTCCATTGTATATGTATACCACATCTTCTTTATCCATTCGTTTGTCGATGGACACTTAGGTTGCTTCTATGTCTTGACTATTGTACATAGTGCTGCTGTAAACATTGGGGTGCATATATCTTTTCGAATTAGAGTTTTTATTTTTTCTGGATATATGCCCAGGAGTGGGATTGCTGGATTATATGATAACTCTATTTTTTAGTTTTAGTTTTAGTTTTAGTTTTTTAAGGAACCTGTTCTCCATAGTGGCTGTACCAATTTACATTTCCACCAACAGTATAGGAGTGTTCCCTTTTCTCCACACCGTCTCCAGCATTTTTATTTGTAGACTTTGTAACCCCATCATGAGCTGAGGAAGATCTTATATTTAAAACTGCAACTGTTTTCATTTCTTAATGTTTATCTTCAAGAAATATTTTAGTTACATGCACTATCTCAAGTGGACACCTAGTAAAATATTTTCAGCAAATATTCTGTTAAAAATATTCAGAAAAACTGCTATTTGTACAAAAAAATAAAAAGCAGTACTAAACAGTACTAAAGTTAAGATTTTTTTTTTATTAAGTGTGCTTGATGGTATGTGATTAACATGAGTTTCCTTTGGCCCATTGTTCAATTAAGTTTCTTGAGTACTTTAGATGAATACTCTATTTAAGACATTGTAACAAGTAAAAAAGTACATAGAACACTTAACCATGTTCATCAAGTTTGTTGACTAATCATGCTACAATCTGAGACCTGATGAAATCAGCAATCTGGAATAAGTGGAGTCTTACTATATTTAAATCGATGGATAATGGGTACATTTGAAAGAGACTGTCCTATTTTTATTTACTTGGAAAAGCATTTCAGCTTCTTATCTTGCATTTTGTGTTTTACCAGGTAATGAATAAGCAATACTTTAGTGTTCTTCTGCTATGAAAATAAATAGATTAAAATGAAATCATTAGAACTGTCAAATGATATATAAAGATGAGCAATGGTCTTTTCTTGGTGAAACTATAAACATGACTAAGGAACAATTAAAAGACTATGTCCTTTGTAGAAATGCTTGATATTCTAAAAAGGACATTGAGAAGAAACTGGGGGGAGATCGTATTTTCCAAAATAAACCTTATGACTAAAATTTTACATTTAGATTTTTATATTTAGTGATTTTTTTGGCATATGTGAAACATTTTGGAAACTAGACATTTTACAGGATGCAAAGAATATCCACTTCAGTTATGGCATCACAGGAGAACCCAGTATACTTTTGAACTAGATGTTTTTAACCCTTGCTATAAAATTTCTAATGAAATATATGTAATACAATCAGTTTTTAGAAATAGGAGCTTTTTTCAGCTATTTCTTCTCTCTTTTCAGCTATTGTGACTTATTTATATCAAAAACGGTGCCATTAAAATTATCTCTTTAGTCTTTGACCTGAGCGTTCTACATGCTGGAATATTTTCCAAGAAACATAGAAATGAAGGCAAATATTCATGTACAAAAATGTTCATGATTTAATTATGGTAAAATATTAGAAAATATTAAACAGCAATTAATAGGAGATATTGTAATATTTCAATGTGAGGTCATCTCCTTTTATCTTGAATGCTAATATTCTTAATATGAAAAGGAAGTCTACACACTGCTACTTGCTGGTCAGTCTTGTATCTCAGTGACTCTCATGATTAAGCCCTTTTCTTTGCTGCACTGTTTCTGCCCCCTTTTGTGGAAAATTTAGGGGAGAAAGTTAAGAAAAAGAAAAGGAAATTAGAGTGGTAGCTGACAGGGGCTACAGTGAGGGAATAATGGGGAGTTATTTAATAGGTACAGAGTTTGTCTTTCAAATGAAAAGAATTCTGGAGATAGGTAATGGTGATGGTTGCACAACAATATGAATACAGTACAACTGAACTATATACTTCAAAATGGTTACGATAGTAAATTTTATGTTAAGTGTACTTTGCTACAATATAGGAAAAAAATTCAAAAAATCACTCTTAATCCTATAACCTTGGAATGTATTTGTCAAAATATTTGTATATATTTTCTTTTAGACAGTGTGCATATATATTTGTGTATGTGTAATATGGGGGCTGTATTCTACATGGTGTTTTAAAGCCTGATTTTTCACTGTACAATTTGCTGTAAACAGGTTTCCATGTCATGACATATTTTTGTACAATATATTTTTAATGCCTATATAATATTAAACAGTATGAATGAATGTGTCATAATTATAACAGTCTTATGTTGTAACTCAGGTTATTATAAAATTTTCATTATAGGAATTAATATTTTTCATAAGACTTTGTATGCACACAGCTCATAATTATTCAAATATTTTCTTTCAGGTATTTGTGTATAATTCTATTAGTGAAACTGCTGAATTGAGTAAGATAAACATTTAAAAAATTTTGATAGTGTTTCCAAACTAGAGAAAATTTGTACCAAATTAATTTTCTCGTAAAGATAGAAATCGTTGAATAGTTGAGTGTGATAAATCTCCCTGTAATTTTATGCCATGTGTAAGCTTTAAATTGAACAGTGTTAAAAATCTATTCTTTCTTTAAAAGTAGGGACTGTTATCTTTTGGGATGGAAAGTTTTGTTTGAATTGGATGAAAACATTGCTATGGATCTTCTGCTCCCCTTATAGTTTCATACAAATTCACTATTCTGTTTTAGTTAAGATATTTATAGAGTAGCTGTCATGCAAACATTTATTGACCAAATTACTATATTTTTGTAATTTTATTATGTTTCCAAGGTTTTTATTCTTTATACAAATTTTATCTCAGTACAATTTTGATTAAAAATTGTATTCAACAATGCAAAATTTTAAAAAAAATCTTGTTTTACTGAATTCCATTGAAATGTTTTGCTTTCAAACTTCCTTTTCTTTTAGTAATGCTAATTCAGCTGGATTCTAGGTCCAATAAGAGCAGTGAACTAATCTCAAAAGCTAATAAAGAAAAACATATTCTACTCTATTTTCTCTGTGAAGTATATATAAGGAAAAGTATACTTCTTTCAGGCTAGTGTAAGCCTCTAACAGCTTTGCTTAGTGCTTTTTATCTCTAAGACCTGTATCAAAACCAGAGATTTGGGGAGCCAGCCTCTGTTATATTTGTAAAACGTACATACTTTTCCATGGACATGCAAGTTAGTAATAAAATAACTTGCATATATTACATGGAGACATTTTTACTTTTCTGAGGAATGGATGGCATCTGTGTTTTACAAATTTGATGATTCATGTCATTTAGAAATAAAATGTTTTTCAGATAAACTTAAAATTCAGTTTACATAGTCACACAGAACATAACATAGTATACAAGAAATTTTTAAGTATTGTTCATGGGTGAATGTCATGATTTTCAAAAATTAACTTTAGGAATTTCACTTTTTTTACCTAATACATGCAAATAACATTTTATTTAAAGCTCCAAACAACCTATAGCTTTCATGACGCAATTCAATCTCTTTGAGTATATTACAATTTGTACAACATATTTTTCTCTCAAAGCTGTACCTGTTTATCTTCACTGTAGAACATCCTAATGTTTTTAATGTTAATTTTTCTAATTTTAGATATTATTCAGGATTTTAGAATAGTCTAATATAGTATGCAATTTATAAATAATACATAATATTGACTTGTAACATATAATAAACCCTACTTATTTTAGCAGGTGAATAGATGCAATATAGGATGATGGAAAACATGAAGTGTAGGAATCAGGATGTCTACCTCAAAAGTCTAGATATGCTGTTCTGTCATTTGATTTATGGCTTAGATAGTGTATCTGAGCCTCAGTTTCTTTATTTGTAAAATGAGATGACTCTCCTGGATGACTACAGCATTTTTTTCTTATACCTGGAATCTAATATCTTTAGAGTATACAAAAAATATACTCTTATTAACAACAATAAAAACACCCTTAAATTTAAAATTCACTTAACAACTTCTGAATTTCTGTTTAATATATGCCTAATTCATATTGAGCAAACATTGTTTAATAAAAAGCTTTAACTTGTATGTGCTAGCTATGTATTTAATTTAATTCATTCCTGGTTGGAAACAACCATAATAATTGTCAGAGTAATCTGTTTCAAAGGCAGCCTGTCAGAAAGTGTCTTAAACAAGATTATGAAGTCTGTGAGTTTGTGCTAAGAACTTCTAGCCTTCTAATTCCATGATCTTTGCCCTCACTATCTTGCCCCCTTCCTATTAAATTTGTCTGCAAGCATAGATTTAAGCTTATCTTTGGGCTTTTAGGGTTCTATTAAACTGAGGTCTCAAACCAGGAAGATTATTGCATCCTATTGTTTTAACGTATTCAGTCTTTGTTTTTGTTGGCTAACCCCAATCCAGTTAAGGAAGGAAGAAAGAAAGAAACCAACAAATAAAGCTTAGAGCTGTGTTATAACTATGGGTTTAAGCCTTTAAAATTATTCACCATCAGAAGTTTTTGACTATTTTTGCCTTGGAATCATTAGGCCATACTGGATTTGTTTATATTTTATAGTGCCATTGTTTAATGATGTCTGCCTGCTTCCAAACAACTAGGGGAAAGCTACCTCCCAGCCATGCTAGGACTGTCCCTGTCCTGGTCTTTAGCTTTCAGCCTCCAGTTCCACAGGATAAAAGACCCAAACTTGCTTAAAAGGGTGATAAAAGTAAATCCAGAATTTACCTTCAGTGACTGTGTTTGTATTCCAGCCCTATGCTGCAGCTCTGAATTGCCAAGTCTCTAAATGTGAGTCTTATTTCTTTTATTTATAACATCATCTGTTGTTATAATTCATTTGGATTAAATAATATATATGGAAATTATATAATAGGTGCTCTATTCATATTTTGTCATTCATTTGAAAATAGAAGATTTTTTAAAAAGAAGCTAGTTTATAATGTCAAAGAAAAATTGTTCTGGATGGAGTTAAACAGGCAAGGATGACTTTATTTAAGGCTATTGCAATAAGGGAGAGAGCTTGAACTCAACTCTGCTAAAACAAAAAACAGGAGAGATTTTGAGCACTAGGATGAACTAATGGAAAACTACAGAAGGATATTAGGGGAGAGGCTGATCAATGGATTTGGCTATCTGCATTTGCTAATTGAAGCTTATTGAAGTTAGGCTCCTACCTTCATACAGACACTGGGAGATAGGGGCCCTCTCTCGCATGATGGTTCCATTTCAGAGAGATCACTACCAAGTTCTTGAGGAAGACATTCCTGGGTTGTAAAACTGGGAAGAAGCTAGAATATTTGTATCACAAAGAGGCAAAGAAGGAATTTATAATTAAAAGTTTTCTAAAGTAAATGCTATAAGGAAAGGGAGGTCAGGGGCCTGTTGTCAGGAAGAAGCCTACCTAAAGTTTAATCAAGTTTAGGGTAATGTCAAGGCAATTTTGATCACAGGTAGTCTGAATGGGTGTTTTGTTTTCGTTTTTGTTTTTTCCTCTCCTCAAGGCAGGAGAAGAAAGGGTCCAGGAGTTCCTAAATCTAGAATAAGACTTGGGCAAGCCAAAAACATAGACGTTGGAGCCCTGAGTAGCTGCTTTATTGTTCAAACCTGAATGCAAGTGTGTTTTGCTTATTGGCATGGAGAAACTTAATAAATTCAAGCTATTGTTAAAAAAGTATTCTATAACTTTCCAGTAATAACCAAACTGTAGTTGCCAAGTACAGGAAATAAAAAACAAACAAGAAAAAAGCAAAAATATAAAGGAAACAAAGAGCTTTTCCTTTTCGGTTGATAGAAATTTCTTTTTCCACTTTGCAAAATGTTAATAGTAGAGAAATCTGTGCTTAGTGTGGAAATAGTCTACAGACTATTTCTAGGGAATTGAGAGCAGTGTTTCGCTGAGAACTTATATACAGTTAGACTTTAAGACCTTAAGCAGTAGATGTAGAATAATCACTCATTTAATGAGGAAGCTCAGGAACATACTGCAGAAACATTTACTCTGACTGTGGAAAATAGTTTCTACTGGCATATTAACACAATAGGAAAACATGCTTAGATATTTTATATAGAAAAAGGTACTGAGACTTCCCTGGTGGTCCAGTGGTTAAGATTCCACGCTTCCACTGCAGGGGGCAGGTTTGATTCCTGGTCAGGAAACTAAGGTCCTGCATGCTGCGCAGTGCGGCCTAAATAAATAAATAGATTTCAGTTCTCCTTAAGAAAAAAATACTGCCCTGGTGTTGTGTTACTTTTTGTTTAGCTACGCTGCTGAGGTCAGCAAAAACTGTCAGAACTGGGAACTGTCTAATAAATCTCCAGCCCTGCTGTATTTTGCGAATAGCACAGTTATGTGGCAAACACATCAGCAGTGGGTATAAGTGTGCATATGAAGTGAGCCAGTGCAAAAGTCAGTATAATTTTATTGGCATTAGCTGTCAACCTATATTTGAGAATATCTAGGAGATCAAGTTAATTGCTATTTGTATTCCCTATTAATCTTAGTAATATAGAAGTCAATTCTTAAACTGAAAAATTGGAGATGCCAGAATGCTTATGATGAGGGAGGGTGGAGCTACCTCTTTGATTAGTGGGTGAAGGCTGGAGGGGGGCAAAGGAGATGAGGTAAAAGGCATTAAACCAGAAAAAAATAGACAAAAATAAACCTGGTTAAAATAGCTTTCTATAATGGATAATGTGTATCTGAATTTCTCTACTTAAGCACTTAGGTATGGCCATAATTACACAGTATTCTGATTAAAGAGTCCTGGAGAGTTTCTTTAAATCAGAACTCAATGAGCTAGGGATCTGAGGTCTCTGGTGTGATGATCTGTGGGAATTAGGTATTTCTAGCAAGTGGACTTGGGTGATGGTGATCCTCCAATCCCAAGTATCCCTTTACATCTCCTAATGTGCATAGAGGTAATGTTGCTCTGGGAGAAAAGGTTTTGACCCGTTTTATCATTGGATTCAGACAGTCTTATGGTCTACCTACCTGTCGGGGGGAAAAAAAAGAAAGAAAGAAAGAAAGAAAAAGAAAAATGGAGTTTGGTGAAATGAGGCAGACCTAGCCATAGCCAAGTGGCTTATTTTTTAGAGGGAGTATAATTTGTACCTACAGTTGAGTGACTGATACTGAACTTGTCCTCACTCAGCTACACTAGTGTAAAATAGTGAATTGAAAGAGCTAGAATTCTTAGAAGCATGGAATATCTTTGCCAAGACTGTGCTGCAATGATGATTGAGATACTGGAGGTTGCTCTGCAGGAGCTGTGCTTCTCTACAGGATTGTCATAGCCTGAGCAGTAAATTTTCATCTTGGGCTAACCAGAGCTGTATCACTAACCACCAAAACAAGTTGGATCTCAAGCAACAGAGACCCCCTCCTTAAATCTTTTCAATATAACACAGAAAGCACATTCTCCATATTTATTTTTATTGTGGTAAAATATACATAATATAAAATTTACCATTTTAACATATTTGAGTGGACAGTTCTGTGGCATTAAGTATATTCACATTATTGTGCAAATATCACCACCATCCATCTCTAAAACTTTTTCATTTTTTCCAGCTGAAACTCTGTAACCAATAACCCCTAATCCTTCATTTTCCCTTTCCCTCAACCCTTGGAAACCACTATTCTACTTTCTATCTCTATGAATTGACTACTCTAGGCATTAGTGACTAGGTTATTTTACTTTGTGTACTGTCTTCAGGATTCATCCATATTATAGAATGTGTCAGAATTTCCTTCCTCTTTAAGACTGAAAAATATTCCATTGTATGTATATGCCACATTTTGTTTATCGGGTCATCCATTGATGGACACTTGGGTTGTGTCTACCTTTTAGCTCTCGTGAGTAATGCTGTTAAGAACATGGGTATACAAATATTTGTTTGAGTCTCTGCTTTCAATTATTTGGGATTTATACCCAGAAGTCACTCTCCTTAATTTTTAAGAAGAATAATTGCCAGCTTTATTAGCCACAGCCACAATGTAGTGGTAATGGTGTAAGGGCCAGTTTAATCCACTTTGAGTATAATGGATTTTCATGGTGGCGACAGCAAAGAAGATGGAACTGGATTTCCAGGTTGAAATACTCCCTGTATCCCTGTCACCACTATTTGGGATAGTGAAATAAGTTCTGATTTGTTAACTCAGGCACAGACATACTTAGGGCTTTGTAAAAAAAAAAAAAAAAAAAAAAGCTGAATTTCCAGTAGCCATACAAGAATTATATATGCATGTGACTATATCTGCATTTGCCAATTGACAGAGCTCAGACACTGCAGATATATCACCATCCATCTGTAAAAGGACAATCTATTAAAATATTAACTTGTAAATAGAGCTGCAGTGACCATTTTGGTACATGACCCTTTTTGAATTATGGTTTTCTCAGGGTCCATAATTCAACAAGAGTCATGTACCAAAATGTTCATTGCAGCTCTATTTACAAGTTAATATTTTAATAGATTATCCTTTTACAGAAGCACCCTAAGTGTCCATGAACAGATGAATGGATAAAGAAGATGTGGCACATATATACAATGGAATATTGCTCAGCCATAAAAAGGAATGAAACTGAGTTATTTGTAGTGAGGTGGATGGACCTAGAGACTGTCATACAGAGTGAAGTAAGTCAGAAAGAGAAAAACAAATACCATATGCTAACACATATATATGGAATCTAAAAAAAAGAAAGGAAAGAAAAAAAGAAAAAAAAATGGTCAGAAGAACCAAGGGGCAAGACAGGAATAAAGACGCAGACCTACTAGAGAATGGACTTGAGGATACGGGGAGGGGGAAGGGTAAGCTGGGACAAAGTGAGAGAGTGGCATGGACATATATACACTACCAAATGTAAAATAGATAGCTAGTGGGAAGCAGCCGCATAGCACAGGGAGATCAGGTCTGTGCTTTGTGACCACCTAGAGGGGTGGGATAGGGAGGGTGGGAGGGAGGGAGATACAAGAGGGAAGAGATATGGGGACATATGTATATGTATAACTGATTCACTTTGTTATAAAGCAGAAACTAACACACCATTGTAAAGCAGTTATACTCTAATAAAGATGTTAAAAAATAAATAAAATATTAACTTGACTGTGTACATTAGTATGGATCCCCTAAGAAGCAGAACTAAACTTAACAAGGATTTTTAAGAGAAATGCCTGTGAGAGAGAATGAGAATGGAGTGGTCAAAGCTGGAAATGCTATCAGACTGGGATGCATGTCTAACACAGAATGAAGGAGAAGGAAAGTGTAGTTGGGTGGAAACTGTGTAAACTGTCATGGAGTTTAAGGAAGATTCAGCAAGGTGCCTAAAGCCAAAGTCAGCCATCAGAGTAGTCTCAAGTCTCTTGGGGATAGCTTGGTCTTAGTGTTGCAGCTGTGCTCATTGCCTGCTGGGCGCAGCTCAGGGGAAACATGATCTTGACACAAATGTAGCAATGGATTTCAGAGTGCAGCAGCTGGGGGGCCTTGGTCAAATACTCTCTTAGTTGGAGATGTACAAAGCACATTCTCGTGGCCTGCAACTGTGCTCACGGTATTGTTTCCCTTCTCCCCAGTGTAAGTAGATAGCCAGGCTTGGCACTGCTTGTCTCACAGACTTGGGGAAGGTGAAAAGCATTCTTCTGTAACTGTAGCAACAAAAGCACTATGCCCTCCAACACAGCCTGGCCCTGAGGCTGTCATTTCTCACTTCCCTGGCCACACCACCCTCTTGCTCTATCCAGACAGGGATCATTATCACTTGGAGTACCTTTTGAATTGTTGGTGATGTCTGATGAATTTGAATGCTTTCTGATATCTCTGTTTTCTGCCTCATTCAGCATGCTGTCTTTGTTACAGGGAGTAGGCATCCTACCATGCCCACCTGTTAGGCTCCAAGGAGCCTCTAGGCTGATGACTCGGACCTCTTTGGGCAGATGTGGTTTCACAGATGGTCCTTGCTCTTTCTGGACCCAATTCTACAGTAGTTATATTGCTTTTCAGGTGGAACCTAGGCTGAGTTTTTGTTCCTGACACACCCTTAGCAAGATGCTTTTATATGGTACCCAAACTCTACAATTCTATGAAATATCTCAATGCCCTATTTGCTTCAGTGAGAAAAGTTGAATCCTGATTTGAGTTTGAGCAGTAGCTCACAAGCTTTCCTGCTTAACTATCTTTTTATGGTATCAGCTCAGTAATGTTATGTCTTCATCACACAAGGAAGGCGTACTGACTTTTTAAAAAATAAGTAACCCCTCTCAACTTCCTGTTTTGTCTGACTGAGAAACCCCAAACCTACATGAGGCTAGGGAGAACTGTAAGTCATTATCACCACAGTTCCACTGTGTAAATCATGATGTATGTTACCATCTTCATCAGTTATTTTATTGTCTGTACTTAATGGATTCCATGGTCTTCAGAATTTGACCTTTATTCTCACTCCAGAAGAAGCTGACATATAATTAACAGTAAAATTTCTTTTTAGATCTATTTTTAATATGTATAACATATCTTTAGAATTTTGTATTATTCTTTTATATATTATAGTTTCTCTTGTATGACAAGTAAATTTACTTTTGGAAAAGTGCATTAGTGGTTCTCTGTATTACAACAATTTATTTGTTCTTTGCACATATAAATCTTGGGAGATGATCTTTTAAAGGGACAACTCTTTAGATTAGAGAGAAATGCATACAAATGTAGCTCATATATTTTCTAGGTGAATATGTTAATGTATAAATATACTGATCTATTATATATTAGAACAGAAATTCAAATAAATCAGTGCAGCTTAGATTTAGGAATAATACTAGAGACATAGCATCCCAGTTTTATTCATCATCAGATTGATACAATTGTAGGAAAACTCAAAATGTCAGAATTTTGTATAGTTTGTCTTAGACATAGGAAATCAGATTTCCCCAAAAGTTAAAAATTTAAAAGATATACTGAGATAGGACTTTCCCTGGATTTGAGACAATGAATTTTCTAATTACCAAAATTAATTTGCTAATGAGTAGATCTCATATTAAATTTTTCTTTCCATGATAAAATAAATCAGTTCTTAAAAAATTCTTAAAAAGCATTCCATAAAAATGTGTCTGTTTATTTCCCAAAAGCCCTTTTTTCAAAGAAAGGCATTTTTAAACCTTCTCTATAAACTGTGTTAAGTACATCTACTATGCTACTTTTTGCTGTAAAAACAGTATCTGATATAAAGCAGTGAAAATTAAATCTGTGCTTTGCATGCCAAATCTTTAGAGTGTTTCTCTACACTTTGCTTTTTTCTGGTGTCTTGGCCCTTCAAATTCTGGCTGTGTTAATTGCTCTTTAAAATCTAGTTTTAGTACAAATTTATGTTCACCTTGGTATTTTATCCAGCATTTGTATTTATTCTTGGGCAGCTGTTTAGTCTGATATAAGGCATTCCATCATGACGAGAAGTGAAAGGCTTTTCTCTTACTTTTGAGTGTTATTGAGTTTAAGGTTATTATATATATTTGAAAGTCCAAGAGTCATTATTTTAATGTGATCATCTTCAGTATTGTCAGAGAATCACTATTCTTAGAACATTTCTATGTATCTGGCTTATGCATGGATATATTTTATCTTTCTTATAAAGGTTGTACATACTCAGTATTTTTTTCAGCTTTACAAATATAAGAAAATGTTTTACAGGATCCAGTTTGGTAGTGATGTACCATTTGACCTAGATACTAAATGTCACTAGGAAAGGACACTAAGTTTAAGAATCTTTATCATTTTTTGAAGCTGATAACAAGCGAGTGTAGTTTAAAATAATGGGAAATTAGGTCCTAACTCTTTAGCAGTTGTAATCAGGTCAATTCATGGTTTCTTCCAATTTTGACAATATATAGAAAATATACAATTCAGATAAATTATGAGTTGTAAAATGATTCAGGAAGTTAATTTGGTAGTTTCATAAGGTGGTCATAAATAATTGAACAGTTTAGGAAATGAAGACAAATTTTAGAACAGGAACAAGGTATCCTTTGACTGACATTCTCATCAGATTTAGGCTTTGCTGCCTTGTTCCCTGTCAACCATGTAATAAACATTTAATTCAAGAAGTTTAGCACATCTTTTCAAAGGATGTGACTTTTCAAAGGATTCTTGATTTTCAAATAATATAGAAGTAGCAATCAGAGATATAGGGCCATTTTTAAATAGTTTATGGAAAGTTGAGTGCAAAAGTCAAGTGTTTGTAACATTTACATAGCCATACTGTACCCAGAATTTTTAAACCCTCATTTTGAGCCTCAGTTACATCTTTCAGAAAGTCATTGAGGGGAAATAACAGTACATTTACTGATTGATTTTTACTGTATAATGAATGACTCCTAGCCCCTCTTGCTCCATAGTGCAGCTCCTCTCTGAGGGGAAGGATGCCACTGTCAAGGAGAGTGTACAGTTGTAGGGAGCAGAGCTGGCTTGGACCTGGTACTACATCTAAAAGGGGTATGGGCAGCTATTACTGGTACAAAGGTAGCAGATGCAGAGTGATTTGGAACTTTGACTGGGGTACCAGGAACACACCAGTAAGTGAGCAGCTCACATGGGGCACCCTCTCCAGCCACTCTTGCTCTAGTGCTTCTCCCTTCTGGGGTGAAGGTGCTGATTCTGGGAGGGGGCAGATAACATACTTAGAGGAATGAAACCAGCTCAAACTTGACCCTCAGGGCTTCTGCTCCAGTACTTGGCACCTGTCCCTTACCCCAATATGGCAGTGTTGGTCACTGAGCACAAGGGAACTTTTGGCTGATACCTGGCTCTGGCTTTATCCCCTCTATCTCCAGCCCTGGCTCCCACCAAGGTGATGCCTGCCCTTACACCCTAGGGGAGGACTTGCCTCATGCTCACTTCAGATCAAGCTCTCCCACCAAAGCCACTGGGCATACACAGACTATATAGAGACACACACAATACAAGGAAACCCTTTCAAAACCAGGATAAATAACCACTTCACCTAATTTCATAGAGACAGAGAAAATTGAGCAAACTGAGAAGCCAAAACATTTTGTTTCAAACAAAAGAACAAGGGGAAAAAAAACCCCAAAAAACCCAACAATGAAATAGAAATAATTTACCATATAAAGAATTCAAAGCATTATTAACAAGAATATTAACTGAACAAGGGAAAAGAATAGGTGAACAGTGAGAATTTTAACAACTAACTAGAAATTATGAAGAAGAACTAGTCAGAGCTGAAGAAACTGAAATGTAAAACACACTAGAAGGATTAACATCAGACTAGGTGATACAGAAGAAGGCATAAATGATTTGGAAGATAGACTAGTGGAAATCACCTAATCAGAACAAGAAGAAGAAGAACAAATTTAAAAACTCAGAACAGTTTAAAGGTCTTCTGATACAACCTCAAGCATACTAATAATTGCATTATAGGGGTCCTAGAAGGAGAGGAAAGAGCAAAAAGGTCAAAAATGTATTTGATGAATTATGGCTGAAAACTTCCCAAACCTGAAGAAGGAAAAATCAGATACCCAGGTAAAGGAATCACAGAGAGTCCCAAGCAAGATGAAACCAAAGAGAACCACACCAAGACATATCATAATTAAAATGGCAAAAGTTAATGACAGAGAATTCTAAAGGCAGCAAGAGAAAAACAAAGATACCCATACAAGGTAACCCCCATAAGGCTAACAGCTGACTTTTTTTGCAGAAACTTGCAGGTCAGAAGGGAGTGGCATGATATATTTAAAGTGCTGAAAGGGAAAAGCCTACAACCTCAGATATTCTATCCAGCAAGATTATCTTTCAGAATTGAAGGAGAGATAAAGAACTTCTCAGACAAGCAAAATCTAAAAGAGCTAATTAGTACTAAATCAATCCTAAAAGAAATGTTAAATGATCTTCTCTAAGTGGAAAAAAAAAGCTACAGAAAAAGGAAGAATTTACAGGAAAAGAAAAAATCCCACTAGTAAAGGCAAATATACAGTAAAGACTGTGGATCAACCACTTAAATAAGCTAGTATGAAGATTAAATGACAAAAAAAATATAAAATCGATTATAACTAAAATAAACAGTTAAGAGATGAAGGTGAAAAGTAAGACATAAAAAAGACATGGGGGAGGGGAGTAAAAAAATGTAGATCTTTTAGAATATGTTTGAACTTAAATGACTACCAATTTTAACTAAGTAGATATAGTTATAAGTCAACTATATGAACATCATGGTAACCACAAATCAAAAACCTGCAATAGATACACAAAAACTATAGAGAAAGGAACACAAGCATACCACTAAAGGAAACCATCAAACCACAAGGGAAGAAACTAAAAGAAGAAGAGAAGAACGGAAAAGAACTGCAAAACAACCACAAAACAGGTAACAAAATGGTAATAAGTACATACCCATCAAGAATTACTTTAAATGCCACTGGACTAAATGCTTCAATCGAGACACAGGCTGATTGAATAAAAAAAACAAGACCCATGTATATGCTGCTTACAAGAGACTCACTTCAGAGCTAAATGTACAGACTCAAAGTGAGGTGATGGAAAAACGTATTTAATGTAAATGGAAATGACAAGAAACCTGAGGTAGCAATACTCATAACAACATGCTACTGAAGAAAACCCAGTGGGTCAATGAAGAAATCAAAGAGGAAATCAGAAAATATCTTTAGACAAATGAATGTAAAACCACAACTTTCCAAAATCTGTGGGATGCAGCAAAAGCAGTTCTAAAAAGGAAGTTTATGGCAATAAAGGCCTACCTCAGGAAACAAGAGAAATCTCAAACAACCTAACCTACCATCTAAAGGAATTAGAAAAAGAACAAAGCCCAAAGTCAGCAAAAGGGAGGAAATAATAAAGATCAGAGAGGAAATAAATAAAACAGAGGACCCCCCCCACAAATAAAAAAACAATAGAAAGATAAACCAAGAGCTGGTTTTTTAAAGATAAGAAAAATTGATAAGCTTTTAGCCTGACACATCAAGAAAAAAAATGACCCAAATAAAATAAGAAATGAAAGAGGAGAAATTACAACCACTGCCACAGAGATACAAAAATTCATAAGAGAATACTATAGTCATATGCCAACAAATTGCAAAATCTAGAAGAAATGGATAAATTTCTGGAAACATACAATTTTCCAAGACTGAATCAGGAATAAATAGATAATCTGAACAGACCAATCACTAGTAGTTAAATTGGATTATTAATCATAAAACTCCCAGCAAACAAAAGTCCAGGACTGGATAACTTCACAGGGATATTCTACTAAACAAGAGCTAATACCTATCCTTATCAAACTATTCCAAAAAAACTAGAGAACACTCCCACATTCATTCTATGAGGCCACCATTAGCCCAATGCCAAAACCAGACAAAGACACTACAAAAAAAAAATTATAGGCCAATATCATGATGAATATAGATGCAAACACCTTAAACAAAATGTTAGCAAGCCAAGTCTAACAATACACTGAAAGGATCATACACTATGATCAAGTGGGATTTATTCCAAAGATGCAAGGATGGATCAATATCTGTGAATCAATCAGTGTATACCATAATAACAAAAGGATAAAAATCACATGATCTTCTCATTAGATGCAGAAAAAGCATTTGACAAAAGTTATTTATTTATTTCATGATAAAAACTCTCATCAAAGATGACACAGAGGGAACATATATCAACATAATAAAGGCCATTTATGACAAACCCAGAGCTAGCATCATATTAAATGGTGAAAAGCTGTAAGTTTTTCCTATAAAATCAGGAACAAGACAAGGATGACCACTCTCACCACTTCTACTTAACACAGTGTTGCAAGTCTTAGCCACAGCAATCAGACAAGAAAAATAA
Source organism: Delphinapterus leucas (assembly GCF_059928025.1). Taxonomy (NCBI): domain Eukaryota; kingdom Metazoa; phylum Chordata; class Mammalia; order Artiodactyla; family Monodontidae; genus Delphinapterus; species Delphinapterus leucas. The sequence goes on along the minus strand of NC_143137.1, from coordinate 31,063,197 downwards.
ATAAAAGACAGCTAAATTGGAAGGGAAGAAGTAAACTGTCACTATTTGCAGATGATATAATACTGTACATAGCAAACCCTGACGTCTCCACCAAAAAACTGTTAGAACTAATAGATGAATTAAGTAACATTGCAGAATACAGGATTAACATACAGAAATCTATTGCTTTTCTATATACTAATAATGACCTATGAGAAAGAGAAAGCAAGAAAAAAGTTCATTTTAAAATTGCATCAAAAATAATAAAATACCTAGAGGTAAACTTAACCAAGGAGGTGAAAGACCTCTGTTCTGAAAACTATACAGTATTGATGAAGGAAGTTGAAGATGGTGCACAGAAATGGAAAGATATCCTGTGTTTATGGATTGGAAGAATTAGTATTGTTAAAAGGTCTACCCAAAGAAATCTACAAATTTAATGCAATCCCTTTCAAAATACCCATGACATTTTTTACAGAACTAGAAGAAATAATAATAAAATTTATATGAGATGATAAAAGACCCTGAATGGCCAAAGCAATCTTGAGGAAAAAAAACAAAGCTGGAGGAATCACACTCCCTGCCTTCAGACTATACTACAAATCTTCATTAATTAAAACAGTATGTTACTGGTACATAAACAGACACATAGCCCAATGGAACAGAATAGAGAGCCCAGGAATATACCCATGCACTTACAGTCATTTAATCTACAACAGTGGAGGAAAGACTATATATCAGAGGAAAGACAGTCTGTTCAATGAGAGGTGCTGGGAAAACTGGGCAGCTACATGTAAAAGAATGAAATTAGAACATTTTCTCACACCATATATAAAAATAAACTCAAAATGGATTACCTAAAGCTTAGACTGGAAACCATAAAACTTCTGGAATAAAACATAGAATACTTTCTGATGTAAATTATAGTAATGTTTTTTGGATCTGTCTCCTAAAGCAAAGGAAATAAAAATAAACAAATGGGACATACATAAACTTAAAAACTTTTGCACAGCAAAAGAAACCATCAACAAAATGGAAGACAACTTACTGAGTGGGAAAAAATATTTGCAAATGATATGATAGATAAGGGGTTAATATCTAGAATGCATAAACAGCTCATAAACTTGGTACCCTCACAAATGATTAAATGGACAGAAGAGACCTGAATAGACATTTTTCCAAATAGGAAATACAGATGGCCAACAGGAACAAGAAAAGCTGCTCAACACTGCCAATTTTCAGAGAAATACAAATCAAAACTACAAGGAGATATCACCTCTTACCTGTCAGAATCGCTATCGTCAAAAAGTCTATAACAAATGTTGGTGAGGATGTGAAGAAAAGGGAACCCTCATGTAATGTCAGTGTGAATGTAAATTGGTGCAGCCACTATGGAAAACAGTATGGAATTTCCTCAGAAAACTAAAAACAGAACTACATATAATACAGCAATTCAACTCCTGGGTATATAGCTGAAGAAAACAAAAACACTAATTTGAAAAGATACATGTGCCCCATTGTTCATAGTAACATTATTTACAATAACCAAGATATGGAGGCAACCTAAGTGTCCATCAACAGATGAATGGATAAAGAAGATGTATACGTATACAATGGAATATAAATCATAAAAAAGAATGAAATTCTGCCATTTGCAACAATATGAATGGACCTAGAGGGTATTGTGCTCATTGAAGTAAGACAGAGAAAGACAAATGCTCCATGTTAACACTTATATGTGGAATCCAAAGAATAAAACAAAGGAGTGTGTATAATAAAACAGAAACAGACTCACAGATATAGAATACAAATTAATGGTTACCAGTGGGGAGAGGGAAGTGGGAAGGGGCAAGGTAGAGTTAGGGGATTAAGAAATGCAAATTAATATGTATGAAATAAATAAGCTACAAGGATGTATTGTACAGCACAGGGAAAATAGCCAATATTTTATTACAGACTTAAATGGAGTATAATCCATAAAAATATTGAATCACTATGTTGTACACCTGAAACCAATATAATATTGTAAATAACTATATTTCAGTTAAAAACATAGTATTATGATTTTAGAGCCTATGAAATCTTGATTATATATTCTGTACAAATGAAAACAAAGTATAACTGCATAATGGATAGTTACACGATTTTCACAATAAATGTCATATGTAATTAAATTGTTATGAAAATAATTATTCAAAGTTAACAGAAATAGTAGATATCAGGTAAATTACTTAAGTAATTTTTGTGAATTTATGAAATTATGCTATTTGAGAAATATTTTGATTTAGAGAAAATGAACACAGTTATGTAACCTCATTATCAGTAGTGATCTTCTCCCTTTAAAATCAGTTATTCTTTTTTCCTAAATTTTGTAATTTCAAAACCTGGCAGTCATTTCTCAAAATTATATTCCAAAAATTTACCCCTCTGGCTATTATCATCATTCTAGACAGGAATGATGTAGCTATGTTGAGACCCAAATTGGGGGAGTTTTTTTTTTTTTTTTTAAGAAGAAATCAACTTTCTGAGTCTGCACCTTGTCATATCTGAAAAAAAAAAGTGTACTTTTCATGTAGATGATATATTTAACTTGTTCTTAATATACTATAGCAAAATGTTATTTAAGGTAAAAAGATTTTTTGGCTTTGTTTTTAATAAAATGAAAGATATGAATTAGGGAACCTTTTTAAACAAATGCATTTTTGTTGCTTTTAAGCTCGTTCAGTAACATCAATTGTTAACATATTTCTGATGTATTTTCTTTAATGAACAGATAAAATACATTTGTAAGTAGTTACATCTACTTTGGTTCGAATACCAAATGTTTTTAAGGGCAAAGATTTTAATTTTCTTAAGAGGACTGAACTAGACATAGCTTTAGAGCTAAAAAACTGTCTTTGCAGATCGTTTGATGATTGTGGAAAGGAGATTCTTGATTGATTTGTTTAACAAACACACTTTTTGTAGAATGTGTACATTTCAGTTAGCAAATGTACAATTCAGTATAACTCAAGTTGATTTACTAAATATCAAAAATTGTGATGTAGTACTCAAAGTTCAAATATGGCAAGAGTCTGAGTTATTTTTCTTGTATTTTCTCATATTTTAATTTCCGACATGGAAAAACTCTGCATAGAAAGAGGAGAATTTTGGACTTCCCTGGTGGTTCAGTGGTAAAGAATCTGCCTTCCAACGCAGGGGATGTGGGTTCAATCCCTGGTCGGAGAACTAAGATCCCACGTGCTGCGGGGCAAATAAGCTCATGTGCCACAACTATTGAGCTTGTGCGGCACAGTGAGAGCCTGCGTGCTGCAAACTACAGAGCCCATGAGCCCTGGAGCCCACTTGCTGCAACTAGGGAGAGAAAACCCGTAGGCCACAACTAGAGAGAAGGCTGCGTGCCGCAACAAAGAGACCATGCGCCAGAACAGAAAGATCCTGCATGCCTCAACGAAGATCCCGTGTACCGCAACTAAGACCAAACGCAGCCCCCAAAATAAGGAAAATAAATAAATAAAATAAATACATATTTAAAAAAAAGAGGAGAATTTAATTATGGTTAAGGGTAATTAAGAGTAACAAAGTAGGGCTTCCCTGGTGGTGCAGTGGTTGAGAGTCTGCCTGCCGATGCAGGGGGCATGGGTTCGTGCCCCAGTCCGGGAAGATCCCACAGGCCGTGGAGCGGCTGGGCCCGTGAGCCATGGCCGCTGAGCCTGCGCGTCCGGAGCCTGTGCCCTGCAACGGGAGAGGCCACGACAGTGAGAAGCCCGTGTACCGCAAAAAACAAAAAAAAAGTAACAAAGTATTATTTTTTGTCCAAAATAAAAGTTTGCTATGTACCATTTGGCTTTTATTTATCTTTATTCCATCACAAAAAAGAAGATATTTTTATGTGATTAAAATCTCATTAAGGGGTCATAGAAGGGCCTATTTTCAGATTTTTCATTTGAAGGGGTAATGCTGTCCTTTTAAGATTTTTTAGTCATGAAGTAATCAGTACACATTTAAGTAATAAAACATATATTTTTTTTCCTTTGGTTGCACCTCGCGGCATGTGGAATCCTAGTTCCCCAACCAGGGATTGAACCTGTGTCCCCTGCAGTGGAAGTGCAGAGTCTTAACCACTGGAATGCCAGGGAAGTCCCAAAAAGCATATTTAGTTTTATTAGTTTTTGTACTGTTTTTAGTGTAGTTATTAGTCAGTTAACCAAAATTTGCCCAACTGAATTCCAAGTGAAAGCAATTTATAAATTATAGTTATATGTTTACTCTAAGAATGATATTCATGTACATAAATTATATATGTATGTCTGTGTATGTATATATATATATATGTATGTATGTGTGTGTGTGTGTGTGTGTGTGTGTGTGTGTATAAAGACACCTGTTTAAGAGCAAAGCAGACTTTATTCTAGGGGTCTATTACAATGGGGTTTTGTAGTAGGGGACAGAGATTGGGCTCATTTCCAAAAACAACAAGGAAAGGTGGCAAGTGCTAAAACAATCTACTAATATAATATTGTTAGATGTTAGTCAAGTGCTAGATGCCTATGTATCTCATTTGATATTTGAGAAAAAATCTTCATAAATAAATGATAACTACTCTAATTTTATGTGCTAATTCTTCCTCTCATAGAAGAGGAACTTAAAGTGTTAAAATTTATGAGTTATCTGGGAAATGATTATTATATTTATGTGTCAGAATGCAAAAATAAACAACCAAAAAATCAAACATAAAATATATCCAAACAAAATACTCTAACTCACATCTTTAGGAAGACTAGAATCCAGCTTGGGGAAGATCTGATATGAAAAGAAGAACAGATGCATCCAGGCATCACTGTTCATTGCCTGATGTCTGGTGTCTTGAAAATCATTTCCTGATATATTTTATCCATTTTTTTGGGTTGCTTTGGGTAGAAAGGTAAATTAGGCCTTTGTAGTGCCACCATGGCTGTAATTAGAAGTCGTTGACATCTATTTTCCTTATTTATTATTTAGGTACTTTTCTGTGGTCTTTTATTAAGTTCTAGTAGATTTTTAGTTGATTCTCTAAATTTCTCAAGAAAATAATGATAAAAAATCATGATGGTTTTCTTTATCACAATTGAGTGAACTCATTTTCTAAACAAACAAAATATTACGAGTTGAGTTGAACTTATGTTGAATGATAGCTGTAGCCTTTCTCTATTTTATTGGAGTTGCCTCTAGCACAGTGATTTTTTTTTTTTAATTCATCTTCAATGCTTTATTTAAATTAATTTTTATTGGAGTACAGTTGATTTACAGTGTTGTGTTAGTTCCTGCTGTACAGCAAAGTGAATCAGTTATACATATATCCACTCTTTTTTAGATTCTGTTCCCATATAGGTTATTACAGAATATTGAGTAGTTCCCTGTGCTGTACAGTAGGTTCTTGCTAGCTATCTATTTTATATACAGTAGTGTGTAGAGCACAGTGATTCTTAACCTATTTTGGTCATTGACCTCTTTGTGTTTTGTTTTGTTTTTTCTCACTGTTACAATTTATTTTCTCCATGTGAATGTGAATTCACATTTTAGATAATGTGTAGACTACTTTAAATTATAATGTCAAAAATAAATTCAAACACATCAGTAGGAAGAAGCCACTACATTACTACCTCTTGAATATCACAAATTGGAATGCTCTAATAATATTATTTCAATTTAATACTAATATCAAGATATTATTTTGTTTTACCAATAAGCTGAGATTTATTGTTAGGATTATAAGAGCAAGACACCAGGATATTTATTAACCATATTACACTTAGTATATTTTAAAATTGAAAGCCACATGAAATCTAACCTGTAAAATGGAAAAAATAATAGTAGTAACCTCATAGATTGTGGTTTGAGTCAAATGAAATAATGTACATGAAATTATTGTGTAAATTTTATAGGGTTGTCATGTTATATACTGTGTATCTCTATTGGTTAAGACATTCCTTCCCTATGTACGTAGGTAAGTGTTTATTGCTTTCTTATTCTCACTGTGGTCTTTTATAACAGAAAGTTAACCTAAAGATTTTTTTTTCAGTGCTTTAATTCGGTACCATATGTCCATGTAATTAAAAATAATAGATAAAAAATAGAGATGGGTGGGAGAAAGAGAGAGAGAGAGACTGATTTCTTTAGATATTCAGAGTCTTTTTGATTCCATATGAATTTTAAGTTTAATCTTATGGGAAATGCCCCTGGATTTTTTTAGAGATTGCATTGAATCTGTGGCTTGCTTTCAGTGTTATGGATATTTTAACATTATTAATTATTGTTGGATTAGTGGATGCCATTCCATTTGTGTTCTTTAATTTCTTTCATCCATGTTTTATAGTTTTCAGTATACATATTTTTCACCTCCTTGGTTAAATTTATTTCTAAGTATTTTCTTTTTGGTGTTATTAGAAATGGGATTTTCTTAATTTTTTTTAGATAGTTCATTATTAGTGTATACATACACAATTGATTTTGATTTTGTATTTTACTTTACTGAATTCATTAGTTCTAAACAGATTTTGGTAGAACCTTTAGGGTTTTCGTATATAAGATCCTGTTACCTGCAATCACATGCATCTTTTAAAAGCGGATTTTCTCTGGCATGTGGCAAGGAATGTGAGTAATCTGCAGAAACTGAGAGTGATCCCTGGCTCACAGCCAGCAAGGAAACAGTCTGCACTTAAAAGGAACAGAATTCTGCCAACAACCTGAATGAGCTTGGAAGTGAATTTTTTCTTTCTCCAGATAAGAACTCTTACTGGCTGAAATTTTGCTTTCAGCTGGTGAGACCGTATGCAAAGAATGTAGCTGAGTCCACAAATACTTCTGACCATTGAACTGTGAGATAATAAATGGGTATTATTTTAGGCCGCTAAATTTGTGGTAATTTGGTATGTAACAATAGAAAAAAAATATACCATTCTTCAGAAAATAGGGAAAATGGATTCTGTTAAAAATTTTTAAAAAGAAAAAAATTGCTTCTAATTATATTACCATATGTTTTATACTTTTATTAATAAGTAGGAAGAAAGTTGGCTCTCAGTGTCCTAAAAGAGTCAAGAACAATTATGGCAGGATTCCAATAAGAGCCCACGATTTCTGCCTGGAGGGTGCATAAAAAGTGTAACAAAGCAACTCTTTTTTTCTGTATTCCTCATATGGTCAAACTTGACTGCTTTACTGTGAGCTGCAGCACTATAACCAACCAAGTTATGATCTGTCAACTTTGCAATCTAGAACAGTAGGGCCTTTGAGGAATCCCATCTCAACAGTGAGTTGTAGAGATGGTAGGTAATATCTGAGTATTGTTTGTGATTTTACTGAGGGAGAATAAGGAGATAGTTAAACCATTTTGAGTAGTTGCTGAAATTTCCATCTCTCTTGAATTTGAAGAATCAAACTACAAGCCAACTTGCATAGATTTTTCCCAGGAACATCTTAATGCATCTAGGAACAGTCTTGTCGTCTTGTTGTATTCTTGAAATGGGAAACTATTTGACTCTATTTTATGGCCATATGACATTTTATTATACAAAATGGTAATATTTGTAATTATGTACATTTTTATGATGAGACAGTATTATTTTTATCTCAGACAATTGACTTATGAATGATGTTAGGCTTTTACCTGAAACAAGAAAGAGAATGTTAGAAAAATTTAATGGTAATATTGTAAAACCTTCATACATTTTGTCATGAAATGAAATAATAATGTAGAACATTATAATATGACCAGAACTATAATATAAAGTAGTATTGAAACTGGAAAGATGCCTAAATGTGAGCAAACTAGATTATGGTAGATGTAGAGCTGTGAAATAATGAAAAAGGAGTAAGAGATTTAATGTATAATTTTAACAAGGGAAGAAAGAGGTCCTTGTATTTATAGGAAAGCTGAATATGTTTAAAATGAAATGAAATGAAATAAATGAAAGTATCTGAGCATGAGTCATGGCATTTGGAGAGCTTTAGATATAGGCAGCCAGGTCACAGAAGTGATCAACCAGAATGCCATTATTCACAAAATATGTGGGAAGCAGGGGCACATGTTTTCCTGCTTGTCTTACTGCTGAACATGTTAATGGGGACTAGAGAAGAGAACTGAAATTTGGATGGAATTAAACAATATATCGCTTGGAGCTCATATTGAGAAATAAGGTTAAAGACAATGAAAAGTTAGGCCAAAGGAAAGAGCATAAGGAGGCATTTATAAGGAGGTTGGAAAGAAAGAGCAGCTACGTGGTTAGAAAACAAAACAAGTGAATGATAGATTGGTGTTTGGCTTCTGAGTTTTCTTGAAAGCATGAAGATGTATAGAGAAATAGATGGATAGAATAGGCTAGTGGTATATATGCTTTCAGAAGAAAATTTATCTAAAATATTACCTCAAATCTAGTAATCACCTTCCATTTCAGAACATTTAATGAAACTAATTTATATTCAGTGCCAGCCTTTACATATTCTGAGAACCATAATGTAAAGTAGGATATCCTAAAGATGGCAACATTCTTCACTTAAGTATCCCTATTATAATTAGTGATATGTAATAAATCGTGTATAAGACAAATATATTAATAGAAAACAAAAGTAATGGGAGGGTAGTAGACAGTATTTAATAAACACCTATTATGTGCTGACATGAGGCTAAGTCTTTTATAAACTCCTGTAGTCAAAAATTGAATGGTCTCTTTTGCAAAATCTTCAGGCTAGAAAGAAGCAGTGGTTTGTGATATTCTGTACCTTAGATGTCACAGAGCACATTTTAAAAAAGCAATCTAACTCTGTTCTCTGTATCTACATCTGCTTGTTTGTACCTTTATTTTGCCTTTTTAATTGAATTACAATTGGCATACAATAAACTGTACATATTTAAAGTATAAAATTGAATAGATTTTTACACAAACACACACACACACCATGAAACTACCACTGCAGTCAAAACAATGAACGTAAGCATCAATGCCAAAATTTTTCTTGCACATCTCTGAAATAACTCCTTTCAGCCAAACTTCCCTTTCCCCAATCATTGATTTTCTTTCTGTCACTATGGATTGCTTTATTTTGTAGAATTTTATACAAATATAATTACAAAGTCTGGCTTCTTTCACTCAGCATAATTACTTTGAGATTATCCATGCTGTAGCGTGTATGAATAAATCATCCATTTTTATTGCTGAAGAGTATTCCAGTGTATGCATTGTGGAATATAGAGAAAATATTTTTGTGTTTCTTCAGGGTAGAGGCTTTCTAAATGAATTTTGTTGAACACTTAGGATCCTCGGCTAAAGGAAATCCTTGGGAAGCTAATTAGCAACTGTATGTATAGCAAGAGAACTCTTAAGAGATTTACCTTGAAGGTACATGTTTACATTTTAAGAGAAAATGAGGCCTGGGACTTTGGAGACATTTCTAGGTCATAAAAGCTAGAGACATGGGGCTTTTTTGCCTTGGAAAGATGTATTTAGTTTACATTTCAGACGTTTGGAGTGAGAACCCACAAGCTTTTCCATTCCACTTCTGATGAGCAAAAGTTTTTTTCTCTTGTTTCAGGAAGTTAGGGGGCAGCAGCTGTCAATTCTTCTTTTACATAAGCAGAGATAATTCATTCAAACCATCCCTTGCTTATAGAGCATCTTGGTATTCACATAAGAGATTATTCCATCTGACTTTCATCACATCACTGCAGGGTAAGAATGAAGCAACGGGTGAGTGACATATGTTTTAGTTAGATCAGTGACATAGTTAATATATCTCTGATGTAGAACATCTCATGTACACATTCAGGATAAAATTAATAAAGATTTACTGATATTAAAAACTCAACATGTATATATCAGAGAAGTGTGGGCCTATTTACTCTGTTCTGTTGGTCTATTCTAGGTACTTTATTCTGTTCTGTTGATCTGCTTTTCTATTTTTATGCCAATACCATAGTCTTAATTATTATAAATTTATAACAAATCTTAAAATCAGTAGTGTTAGTCTTCCACGTTTAGTCATCTATTATAAAGTACTTTTGGCTCCTCTGGGTTATTTACAGTTCCATTTTACTTTGGATATTAGTTTGCTAATTTCTACAGGAAAAGCCTGCTGAATTTGGATTTGAAATGTATCAAATATATTGAGAAATTAGGGGAGAAATGACATGTTAACAACACTGACACTTGAAACCCATGAACATGGTATATATTTCTATTTATTTAAGCCTAGTTTAACTTACCTAATTAATTTTTTTGTAGTTTTCACATTATAGGTTTTTCACATCTTTTGTCAGACTGAGTATTTCCTATTTTTGGATGCCATTTTAATTGACTTCTAGGTCTGAATCCCTCATCCCAGCCGTCAAAACCTCTGTCATCACAACCCTCCCATCTTTGCTTCCCAATCACTTTGTGATGTCTATTCTATTTTCAGGAGCGGGAGGGCTTGCTTTTAACTCATCAGATATCTTACCATATATTTGTTCATATACATGAACTTGTATCTTTTCTCTCAGAGAAGAAGGCTTTTAAAAGGCAAACACCAAGGGTTGATTCCTCTTTTTATATTTTCTGTTGTGTCATCTTTTCCCTGAAATTGTGGATATCTTGATAAGAGAATAGCCTAGGGATAGAAGGAAATTAAGGGGAAAAAAAGAATTTCAAAAACATTTTCCTACCACGTGTCCTGTACATGAAGCATTAATATCATGTTTGGTACTGAGTAGTGCTAAAAAAATATTCCATTCCTTTTCAATGCCAGTGTTCTCTGAAAAGGACATTTTCTTAGATCATTGAAAGATCTCAGTAGGAATTATAAACAAATCAGGATTTTTCCCCTCTTTCTCATAGCTTCATAATTCATAAATTCCCCTAAATTTGAGTGTGTTGTAACTTGGCAACGAGGAAGGGTAAATAAGAAAAAGGTGTGATTAGCACTGAGGGAAAACCTCCAATTCTACAGGATAGCTTTGCAAATAAGTGGATAGAAATTTTAATCATTGTATCTATCAAATGGTGAGTGGTTAAGTAGGCTCAATCATAGCTGTTAATAGTCACACGGGGAACTGATCCTAGCTTGTGATGCAGTAGTAGGAGTTTCAAGGTAGAGGTGATGGTAATGGTTATACATACATAAAGGATGCCAGCCTGTGCAAATAAATAAGACATCAATGTTCCAGCCAATGGGCTGGCATTTAGCAGGGCTCGGGTTTTTTGTTTTTGTTTTTAGTTTTCCCCATTCAGGAGAGAGTAATTAGGATGAAGCCTATGTATGTTAGGGTGCTTATGTCACATCAAGCCCTTTGCTGGCCATTTTTTAGGGTATTATTTAATCATGATCAGAGTTGTTCTGAGACTTCCTCAGACATATCAAGTTTGGAGAGGAAAATACATTTCAGACTTCATTTAGGGAATGAGACTTTCTTAAGTCCCATCAGGTTTATTCAGGTAGAATCAGCTTAAGCCCTGTGTAGACTTGAATCTGCAAGTTCTTGGCCTTAAGCACTTGCAGCTGAGTGGAGCCACTGTAGCCACTAGGACACTAGACCCCTCCAAGATATGGACAGGGTAAGGACACAGGGATCCTGGTAGTTGCTGACTGCTTCATTGACTCACTTAGACTATGGACATTGCTATCTAATGGAAATGTCATGGGCTTTAGGATGGAAGGTCTGACTTCATGTTGAAACCTATTTCATTTTCAGAGTATTTTTTTTTTTTTTTTTTTTTTTGCGGTACGCGCGCCTCTCACTGTTGTGGCCTCTCCCGTTGTGGAGCACAGGCTCCAGACGCGGAGGCTCAGCGGCCATGGCTCACGGGCCCAGCCGCTCCGCGGCATGTGGGATCTTCCCGGACCAGGGCACGAACCCGTGTCCCCTGCATCGGGAGGTGGACTCTCAACCACTGCGCCGCCAGGGAAGCCCAGAGTATCATTTTTGATATGAGGAGAAAAATGAAATCCTTGATAGAATAGTAATGAGTATTAAATTACAATATAAATTAATAATTTATCACAAAAATTAGCACTTATGAGGTTATTCCCAATTAACCTCTTTCATTTGCCCTTCTGTATCACTGCAAGGCTGAGGCCAGAAGTTCTCAATTCTAGATGCACAACAGAATCACCTGCAAATGTTTAAAAAATGCCTAAGACAAAGTTATACTCTGACCCGTATCTGGCATAGGGCCCTGGCATGTATATAATATTGAAAGATCCCCATAGGAGATTCAATTGCAAAGCCAAGCGTAATGCTGAGGGCTCTATAAATGAAATGTTGGTTAATTGATCATGTAGTAGTAGAATAAATAGGCGTGATGAGAAATTTTGTACACAAGGGTAACTTAAAACTGGAGAGACCTGTCAGCACATTGTGTCTTGGATAATGACTCTGAAGGAAGTATCTGAAATTTTAAAAAATCATTAACAGATTATTAACACCAATGTAGACTAGCTTCCAGGAATTTCAGCATGAAAGTTTTCTTTGTAGACTTGGGAACTAATAATCAGTGATTTAAACTAACTATTTTATAAGAATAAGGGAAATGACATTTCAAAATAATTATGTCTATTTTAGATCTAGGAGCTATTGCATTAATCTGCACAGTGTGTGCCCTTCCCTGCAACATTTGATGACCATGCTTCCCTGTAACATTTGATGACCATCCATGACATGGATGATTGGCTCTTTACATGAAATATTGAGTACAATTTTGACATTATCTTATTAAGTTTACATAATCAAATGAAGTGTTCCTGGGGTTAGCTTGGGGAAGAGGTAGTCCCAGGGTAGTTGAGTGTGAGGCTTCTAGAACACCTTTTCTTAGATAGATTTCTTTAGTTTCATACCCTAGCCTTTGGACTAGGTGCCTTAACAAATAATTGTGCCTTGATAAATGTGGATGATGAGTTCAGTGGAAAGAATTCTGAAAAAGAGTAATGCTGAGCTGGCCAGCTCCTGAGAGAGAGGAATAGCCTGGGCTGTGCAACACTGGCTTTTACAAGATGTCAGCACTTGCTGCTGCTGCTGCTGCTGGGCAGCTGCCCAGAGGGATGAGAAGGGATCTGGCAGGGTCTGAGCCAACATAGTGCTCTAGTCTCTGGGAAGTCACTTTCTCAAATATTTTCTCATTTCAGTTCATCTACATAGCAATGATTTTAGTGTTCCCACTTTACTAGGGAGGAAATGGAACATCTTGTCCTTTAACTTAAGGCCACATTGCCAGGGTGACACACAGCCAGAATTTGGATCAGTGTTGTACAACTCCAAATCTTAGGACACTTCATGACCACAATTTACTTACTCTTGCTCAGAGAGTGTTTCAGAGAGGAGCTACTGGGAATTGTAGTTGAGGTTCCCATTAGGGTAGCAGAATGAGAATCAGGCCAGGAGACCTGGCTTCTTGAGAGTTAATGCCATGGCAGGGTGAGGCAGCCTTGAGTGTATACTCTTGACTTCCACATCCTGGCTATTGTAAATAGAACTGCAATGAACATTTTGGTACATGACTCTTTTTGAATTATGGTTTTCTCAGGGCATATGCCCAGTAGTGGGATTGCTGGGTAGCATGGTAGTTCTATTTTTAGTTTTTTAAAGAACCTCCATACTGTTCTCCATAGTGGCTGTATCAATTTACATTCCCACCAACAGTGCAAGAGGGTTCCCTTTTCTCCGCACCTTCTCCAGCATTTATTGTTTGTAGATTTTTTGACGATGGCCATTCTAGACAGGGATTTTAAATGAGTCCTATTCCTCTTTGAAACATTTGAACAGATATCAAACACAGTTTATCAATTTTACTATCAAATCCTTTCATTGCAACAGAAAATTGTTCCAAATTAATTCTCATGATAAAGCTTATAATAGTGAATAAAATAAAATGCTAAAAGTATTATGTGAGAAAAAGTAATAAAAATGGTATCCAAACCCATCCTAAGTTTCAGTAAATTGTATCCATCAACTCATTTCCCTTGAATATAAGAGAACTGTGATTTTATTCTCCCCTATGGATGTTTTGCCAGTGTTCAATAGAAAAAAAAGAAAATATGCAGTAAAATTTAAGAAAAAGGCATAACACAAGTGAGAAAACTACAGACAACAAATAACTGAATCAAGTTACATATACAGATGAGATACATAATATGAGTTACAATGAATGAGAGGAAAGTAGACCACATTATAAAATGAAATATGTTAATAATAATAGAAAGAAGGAATATAATTATTCATGGTGAGTCACTACCAAAGTAATCTTACCATACATTGTGAATAGTTGTCAGAGTCATGTCAAGTCAACAGCTTATAGAGTCGTCTTTGTGCTGCTTGATGGTACGTGTTATGTCTCTACAGATAGCATATAGTAAAAGAAGTAATGACACTTTAGGGAGAAAAATAAACATTGTGTCAAATTTGAGTGAAAGCTAAAGTTCAGATTGATTAGTTGTAATAATTTGGATTTCTAGCCTAGGGGCTGGAAAGACCCTGATAATGATATAACAAGGTCTGTTTTGGAAGAGTATCTCAGAGCTAATCCCTTTTTAGGTTTCTTCAGCCTTTCAGCCTCTTGGTCACCTTTGGCAATATCAAAAGTTGTGAGAGTTTGTGAACTTCAGTCTGGACTTCTAAAATTTAAATCCTAGCAGGTATTCAATCTGATGTGTGTCCTTGGGGAGGTCTGAATACTTTCTGTTGTTTTATTTCCCATTTCTTTAGAAAGATGGTTATTTACCCTGACGACAGTTTATAGAAATAATGAAAAATAGCCCCCCAGTATTGTCTATATATTTATTTTATAAATATGCCTAGTACCCTAAAAAGTCCCCCAAGCTACTCTTCTGTTATTTAAGCGCACACAGGGAGAATATGTGTTGTTCTGACATTAAATGATCTTATATTTATTAGTTATATTATTACTTATATTTATTTTTTATATATTATTATTACATTAAATGGTTCACTATCAAGAGGTATGTTTTTCAGACTTCTCTGAAAACTGATAGAACTGAGCCCGGGAATCACCTCCATCCATATTCTTTCATGAAAAATATACTTGCTATCAGCTTCTGGAAATTACTTTTTGCTCTGTTATCGAAATTTTAAAATATACCTATAATATACCTATAATATCTAATAATATAAACTCTATGGTAACATTCCTTGTAAGTAGTCACTGTTCTGTTGTAATACAAATTTTATTAATTCAGGTGAACAAATGAGCATTATATTAAACTTTTTCCACCAGTTCTCTTTAGTGGCACAAATGCAGGGGAGCCTATCACTTGAAGAAAGTTAAAGCAGACATTTCTTGTCTTCAAGAACATTATATTTCTGTATCTGAAATATATAGCTAATGTATCATCAAAAATTGAATCTGATTATGCTTCCTTCTTTCTATCAAGAACAAATTATGGCAAGGGATATCAGTGAGGAAATGATGGGGTGTAGATGAGGGAGCAAGTGCTAATAAGAAAGTTTATTTTTTCAAATCAAATTTCAGATTTCTGTGACCTACAGGCATAACTCTTAAGTCCTTTTGTTTGCTACAGATTTTCAGTCTTTATTTCTGATATGAAATTGGAAAACAAAGAATGTAAAGCACATCACTTTGGAAATAAGCTCTGGACTGTTTTTAAAATAAAATCTGTGCACTAATTATACTCCTGGGTTAATTTTTAATGATGCTGTCAATATGTGAAGTATAATTAGTAGTACACATTTCATTTACTCTGTAGAGATTATACCATCTTTTGTTACCATAATATATCTTATGCCCCTGGTTAACTATTTTTATTTGTTCACCCTACAATATGGTTGGGGCTTTGAAAACAACCAGTTTTTGTCAAAAGAATTATGTATCCAGCTAAGAAAAGACAAAGTTTCATACTAATTGAATTATTTGCTTATGATTTAACAAATATTTAGGAGAACTAAGTGCTAGTATTTGGGCCAGGCGTTTTCACATATTTTGCCTAATTTTATCATCACAGTACCTTTCAGACATAGATATTGTGTTAACTCCTGTGAAGAAATGCAAACTCAGAGAGACAGTTTTATTACCATAATACATGACATTGTCCGGATTTATTGGCAAATCTTTAAGACCAGTGCTCTTGCTATGATTTTGTAATAATCCACAATACGTTGAAAAAATTAACTATTGCAATTGCTGCAAGCTCCATGTCTTTAGAGGAGGGTAAGTGTTTAAATTTCCCAGGGAGAGAAGAGAGCTTTTCTCTTGATTGTCCTTGAGAGAATAAAACAATAAGGAAAAAAATTGTTCTGTGATCTAACAAATATTTTATCGAAGAAAACTTTACGGGTTGCAGAGGGTGAATCAAGCCAAACAGGGCCAAATGAGATTTCTGAGAGCAAGAGAATGCAGTAAAATATGACAAGATAAAATGGCAAACCTTCATATGACCATGGAGGGTGGGAGAGTGTCATCATCAGGAAGGGTGAGAAGTTGAGTTGTCATGGCTGGCTGTATTACAAAATGAGCATCATTTGCAAATCCATGATCATTGCCCTGACATAGCCAGACCAGGGTTTCCCCACTCATGGGAGATGATTAGTAGTTGCAGATGAAAGACTTGGATATTGTTTTCCCCTAGATGCTCCAGAATGGTATGCAGAGCACCCAGTGAATTCAGAGAAAATGTGGTTCTCAATCAGATAGGATATTATCTATAATTTATCGCAGCAACTTACAGAAATAATTTATTGCAGACGTAGCTACATACATGTCTATGATAATATAAGAAAGTAAGGATTTTCCAAAGCTACTGAGTGATGTATAAATTACATATATCAAGTTTCTTCAGATATCCCAGTTCAAGGACCTTGCTGTTGCTTCCTGGGCATCAACCACAGTCTCTTCAGCAGGATCCTCCTTGAACTTGTCCTGCTGAAATATGTTTGTAGCTCTAATGGATTTGTTCAGTTCACTGCTGGAAAGAAACTGAAAAGCTGATGAAAACTGTATCATTTTCAATTTTTAAAATGGCTTTTAGTTCCATGCTAATAAATTTTGAATCCATAGTTCATAAGTTTTGGTTTAAGCACATGATTCTTATTTGGTTTACTGTCTCAAGAGTCTGAGCATAAAATGCTACTTTCATCATTCTAGACTCTTAAGAAAAATAGCCTGTCAGCTTGAATTAAAGGTAGTTTAAAAAAAAATTTAAGAAAAGCCTCTCGTTCAAAAGTACTAAACAAACCACAAACCTCTTGTTCACATACTTTTAAAATGTACACAGGAAGATAAAAAACAGTGAAGAGTATATGTTTCTATTTAGTCATTGCATATTGCTACATGAAGAATTTTGTGATAAGCAGCGCTATCAATAAAGGTCATGGAAAACACTTATGAGAGGGTATCATGGTGTAATGAAATGTGCAGTGCATAGGCCTTGGATAAGTCTAGAATAATTTTTGTTAATCTTTGGTTATGGGCTTCAACATGACATTTAATCTGTGTTTTAATTTTTTCATTTTAAAATGGGAATAATAATAACACTTTCACCCATTATTTCACTAATTGAGTAAAACCCATTTCTTAAAAAAATAAGTGAGAACTTTATAGTATTTACATAGAAACTTCGGTTATTTGTTAATAAATACCACTGCTAGTTAACATGTCAATTTATATCGAGTGATAAGAAGAACTTTAACTTAGATGCTAATAAATACCACTGCTAGTTAGCATGTCAATTTATATCGAGTGATTAGAAGAACTTTAACTTAATTGCTAATAAGCTCAATATAAGTCAATGGTATTTTGTGACGTTGCATTAACAGAAATGAGGGAGGGATGAGGCGTATTTACTTTGTGCTACTGGCCAGACTTCACCTAGAGTACTGTTTTCTCTCCAGGAAAGCTCACTTTTGGAGGTCCTTTAGTCAAATCAAAGAATGTTCAAGGGCAAGCAGTGAGCACATTTCTGGGTCACTATCTGGAAATCATGACATGATTTCCTGAAATTACTGAGAATGTTTCATTGAAGAAGGAAAGAATTAGGAATGAGTGCTCTTTTTGATTATTTTAAGAACTCACATATGTAGGAAGTTTTGGATAGATTTTGGGAAGTTCTGGAGAATAGGACTAGGATGAAAAGTGGATATTATGGGGAGGGAAATTTTAACTTAACATAAAATAATTTCCAGCACATTTCAAAAGCTACTTCTTGAGAGAGTGGATTCCTTAGACCTGTATGTGTTCAGTGAGTGGCTAGAGAGACACTTTGAGGGACTTTTATAAGGATTAGACTAGGTTACCTCTTAAATGATAAAGTCCCTTTATACATTCATATTTTAAAATTTGTATTTTTATAATAAAATTATATTAATAATTTTAGCTAATTATTCATAAGTATCTGAGTTTATTTCTAGAAAAGTACAGGTGAAAATCTAATACATTTTCATCATTGTAGTGTTCTAGTTCATCACGTTCCCCCAGATAAGCCTTGGACCTGTGAGGTTCCATATCCTTAAAATATTTTTTGTATTATGAATAAAAGACTTTGTTATATATTTTTTTGCTTTGCCACTTTTAATGAGGTATTTAAGAACATTTTTACCTTTGCTTATCTTAAAGGAAATTTTTAAAAGATTAATTGTTGGAAGTGTCTTACAGATTTCTAGTCTGATAATTTATCCAGGGTTCTTAATCCCTTTGTAGTACCTGTGACCAGAGCTTGCCTGCCTTATGCTTGAACATCTCAAAAGGTGAAACACAAACACTCAAAAAGGAAAAGCAAATAAAAACTAGTTTCTAACACTTCTCTCTGATATTTTTGGATAGGTCTTATTTTTAGCATATCTTTCTTTTATTTTGAGTTGAATTTTTTTCCTCTAGTCACTTAGTCTCATTCTATTCATTGGTGCCACCTAGAGTAAATCTCACCCCCTTTCCAGATAAATTATTCTTTGTATAATTAAACACAATGACCCTACTGCCTCACTTCCAGGCATATCTTATGCTATTCCTACTGGATTTTCAGTGTCATCATTTTGGCAACCTCCCTTTGAATAATCTGGCTTTACACATCCACTTTTAGTATGTTGTTCAGAACTGGACACATCCCTGCTACAGTTGTGATCTGGCTTTTGAGAGCAGAACAGGCATGTGTCCTCCCTTGTTCCATTGCCTGCTCTTCAATTAATGCAGCCCAAGTTTTAAATGACATTTTGTAGCAGCTAGAACTTACAGTTCACTCATTCATTCACTTTTGCTTTCATGAAATATTTAATGGGTGTCTACTGAGTACAAGGGTTTTTTTTTAGGCAAATAAGCCATGAACAGTGAGCTTATCCATTTTATAAACTACCATTTTTCTCTTTCATAAGAGCTCTTGTTAAACCATGGTCTTTACTTGGGAATTGTGAGGTGTTTTTTGACCATGTCTAGGACTTTACATTTTTTTTCTTATTAAATTTCACCTTGTTAGATTTTATTTTTTAAAAAATATTCACTCCATAAATTTTGTATGCTGTGTAAGCATTTGAGGAAACTTTCTGATGTACTCCACTGCATTTCAGTTGATGTTGTGTTAGGCATTCATCCATCAACCTTCCCTGAAGGGAAATCCTTAGGCTACAATTGAATCAGGAGTAATAAATATGTTTGACATGCTAATCTACCCTCTGAGGTATCAACGGATGTTGCCCTATGGTAGTACTTCCTATTCTAGTTACAAAATATAATAAAACTAGAAATAAGATAGATGAAAAATGTAAATTAAAAGGGGTAAGGTAAAATGAAAAGAATACATGAAACAATTCAATCAACATCTATTTATAGGCCAGAGAAACTGCCTTGTGCTCAAATGTATTAGATGTTGTAATACAATGATAATTAAAAAACAGATACAGTTTCTATCCTCTTGAAGTTTATAGTCCAAAGGGGTTGACAGACGTGAATCAAATAATCATGCAAACATACTTCATACTTTAAGTTGCAGTAACTTTTCTAAAAGAGTACCTATCCTTTAATGATACATACTGAATTATTTGGAAGGAAGTGGGCATTGTCCCAAAATAATATGATTGAGTTCTGGGCGAGGACATAGTGAAATGAGACTGCCATGAATGGCTCTTTGCTGGATCTGGGTAGTGGAAACATGAGGCTGCATTATTTTATTCTCTCTACTTGTATATCTCTCTAATATTTGCTATCATAAAGAGTGGTAGACATGAAAAAATTCAACTCTTAACCAGTGGTAGAGAGGAGAGATAACCAGTGGTAGAGAGGAGAGGAACCCAGTTTGATGACGGCATATAATAGAGGGATTTGATACAGACAGGGAAGTATAGAATGGCTTCTGACAGGAAATGACATTTTAGACCAGAAGAATGAATGGGAGTCACAGGACATAGAAAATCAAGAACAAAAGATTCAAAGCTCTATTGCACAGGGAGCAATTCCAGGTCTGAGAGATAAAAGAGCCAGTGTGGTTGTAGAGCTTGGGGATGGCCAGAGGGAGCAGGGTAGCAGATGTAGCTGAAAAGTGAAGCAAGGGCCAGATGAAGAATGATCTTTGTTCTAATAGCAAAAGGAAGTCATGAATGATCTTATTCATGGAAGTGACAAAATCATATTTGCTTTTAGAAAAGATTGCTCTGGCTATTGTGTGAAGACTAATTGCAGGGGGGCTAGAGTGATGCAGGTGGACTAGTTAAAGGTTGCCTAGTTTGACCAGAAAACGTCCTTGTTACATTAGCACTCTACAGCTTTAGCTTCCATTAGTTCAGACAAATAGCCTTCCCTGTTGATTTTACCACTTTCATATCCTATAATTAATTCTGTCTTCTCTTTAGCTCTTCCACTATCTTCCTAGTACAAATCTCCTTCAACTCCTGTGTGGAATAGCAAACAGCCTAAACTCTCCAGCTTTATCTTCTACCAGAAGCTTCCTTGCCCAGGATACTTAGCCTGCAATTCATCCTTTAAGAAATGTATGTCCCATGAAGAGTTCTGGGCAAAGAACATTTCTGGCTATTATATTTTAACTCGAATTGAGTTCCACAGTTTCTAAATGAGGGTGGTAGGATTACTAGATAAAATACAGGACATCCAATTAAATCTGAAATTCAGACAAACAATGAATACATTTTGTGTAAATATGTCTCAAAAATTGGAGTATACTAAAATGTAGGATATGCAGTATTTAGGATATGTTGCTACTAAAAATTATTTGCTGTTTACCAGAAATTCAAATTTAAGTGACTATCCTGTTTGTTTTATTTTCTTTTTAATAAATCTGACAACCCTAGAGGATGGAAAACAAGTAAATGTCTCTAATCCAAACTGAATGACTACTACATTCATTTCATGAATGATGGAAAAACAATAATATAGACATAATTCCAAATATAAAGTGAGTTAAATTACAGTATTATACTTACTATTTATGACATATCTATTAGCTTGAATATAAAGAAAGAAATAATACATTTTAAATAAGTAGACAGTTTTCTACTTGCTCACATTAACAAAGATTGAACAAAATGTTTAAAGAATATTGGTTTGGAGGAAAGCCTGCCCAGAATCTCCCATCTGTAGGTCCAGACCTACCTTCAGTAAATGCCTCACTTGGACTGTGTCTTGTCCTGATTCCTGTCCTTGGTTCTCTCTGTTACTGTGAGCAGAGACTTATACCACCCCATGATGAATTGATGACCCAACAGCAGTTCCCCAGATGGAAAGAGGTCTCTTTTACAATAATTCCAGGAAGAGTTCATTATAAAGTTATGTAAAACTGTCTACTGCTTGCCTCCTGGTTTCTCTTTCCTCCACTTATGTTGTTTCTAAAATGAGCTGGCAATTTATGACATTGGGAAGGAGATGAAAATTGTGCACTTAAAAGAACAGTTCAAAGGACATTTTTTTTTTTTTTTTTTTTTGCTGTGTGTGGGCCTCTCACTGTTGTGGCCTCTCCCGTTGCGGAGCACAGGCTCCAGACATGCAGGCTCAGCGGCCATGGCTCACGGGCCTAGCCGCCCCGCGGCATGTGGGATCTTCCTGGACCGGGGCACGAACCCATGTCCCCTGCATCGGCAGGCGGACTCTTAACCACTGCGCCACCAGGGAAGCACTCAAAGGACATTTAATGCCTTATTTTAATACAGAAACTATAAAATACTTACGGATAAAACATTTTATTTAAATAACTTGAACATAAATTATCAATGTAGAATATTTTTTAAAGCACTGCCTCCTAAGTCTGTTAAAATGAAGCACAAGAATGCCAGTCCAGTTTGATAATAATTCTGAGAAAGAAGTTCAGTAATGTTTTAATGTAAACAGTTGCTTTAATTACTATGGTTTTATGAAGAAGTTATTTATATTGCTTTGGCAATACATAGGCATTTCAACTACTTCATGGTATGTAATATTAAAACTGCTACCTATCAAGTTGTGCTTTGAAATTTCACTTTATTAGAATAATAGAAATATTTAAAGTTATCGATTTAATGTATATATGTATTAATGAAATGTATTTTAGGTGAAATTGCAGAATTTATTTTTAAATGCAGATACTATTAATTTTTTTCACTACTGCGAAAATTTTAGTTATGTGAAAAACTCTGATCCACATTTTGGAATATAATTTTTTATGCCTATTAAACTATTATTATACCTTTAAGCACTTTGATTTTTATAAAACCTGGGGGATAATATAATTACACAGTGAAAATTAGTTGGAGAATCAAAATAACATATTTTTATTAATATAGTTTATTTAAGTTTATAAGCAGCTATATTTATGGAGTCCCATAAGAATTTCTTTTCAGGTTATTGGGTATAGCATATTTATCATGAATGTCAGAGATGAGAGACTAAAGATGGATATATATAAATGTGCAGATGACTATAATAATTATATGCAATGAAGATTCAGCAGAACTTCTGCCAAATAACTCAGTGGGCCATTAAGAAGCAAATATTCAGCAAACTATAAAATGAATTATGAGGAAAGTTGTTATGTTAAAAACAAAACAAATTTTAAGTCTTTAAATAAGGATCTGTATTCCTAATAAGTGGGCTCTGTTTACTTGATATAGAGTTACGCAGTTTCTCTGGAAGTTTTGGAAATATTGGTGATAACACTGTTGGATAAAATGTTGGTGAAATGGTAGAAGAGAAGATTGAAAAATTAAACTGACACCAATGAAGATCATATTTGAGACACAGTATAATGGAGACCAGATGGAAGGACTGTTTTCCATATAGACTGGGCATGGCTGGGTTCCAGACATGTCCAAATGAAACCTTGGCTATTATCTCTTTAGAAGAACCAGGCTTAAGCAGAACTGGGCTTTAGGTCAATTAGCTGAAAGCCAATTCACCTAATGACCAGTTCACTTGTTTCTTTTTATTATATATTGTTTCAGTTAACAAGTTTTGTCTTCATAAACCTCCTTTTGTCTTCATAAAATCTTTTAAAGTAATGTTTAATGTGCTCCTGACTCCCAGCCATTTTGCAGTAGCTGGAGACCTAGGGACTGAGAAAGAGGGAGATTAAAGGGCAGAGGAACATAATTTTGGATGTAGTGAGTTCTTACCAATATAGTCTTCATCAATATATTGAATATATTTTTATCCTTTATCAATATATTCTTCATATACTTTTATCTAAAAGAAAACATTAATTTACTCTAAGGAGAATTTATCTTTTGGAGAATAGATTGTTATGAAAATATTTTAGGACTTTATATAACTAAATAATATGTTCATAAGTATTAATAATACTATCTTATGAATAGTCCAGAATATCAACAATTTCACATGGTTCATTAATTTTATTTTTACGTTTCTCAATTCCTGCTTGTCTCTCTCTGTCTCTCTCTCAGCCACAGTTTCCATCTTCTACTTCTTAAAAAGCTATCATGAAAACAAAATAAGATATAATTAGAATTATATATATAATTTGAAATTAAATATATAAATTGAAATTCAGATTAATGAACTCTGGTTTCTGATTCATTTTTCTCATCTTTGGTAAAGTTTATTCTTTCCAAAAGATAAACCACCACAAGAAAACATAAAATTATGAAGGAGCTATTTTTATCGCAGTAAAGAAAGGGAGTGAAGGGAAATGAATCTGGGTTGCAAACTACATTTAAAACATACATAGCGGGCTTCCCTGGTGGCGCAGTGGTTGAGAGTCCGCCTGCCAATGCAGGGGACACGGGTTCGTGCCGTGGTCCGGGAAGATCCCACATGCCGCAGAGCGGCTGGGCCCGTGAGCCATGGCTGCTGAGCCTGCGCGTACGGAGCCTGTGCGTCCAGAGCCTGAGCTCCGCAACGGAAGAGGCCACAACAGTGAGAGGCCCACGTACCGCAAAAAAAAAAAAAAAATACATAGCTGAAAAATTAAATTTAAATAGCTCAGGATAAGTGTCTTTTTTTAAAATTAATTAATTGGCTGTGTTGAGTCTTTTTTTGCTGGGCATGGGCTTTCTCTAGTTGCGGCGAGAGGGGGCTACTCTTCATTGCGGTGCACGGGCTTCTCATTGCGGTGGCTTCTCTGTTGCAGAGCATGAGCTCTAGGCATGCAGGCTTCAGTAGTTGTGGCACGTGGGCTCAGTAGTTGTGGCTCGTGGGCTCTAGAGTGTAGGCTCAGTAGTTGTGGCACAGGCTTATTTGCTCTGCAGCATGTGGGATCTTCCCGGACCAGGGTTCAAACCCGTGTCCCCCACATTGGCAGGAGGATTCTTAACCACTGTGCCACCAGAGAAGTCCAGGATAAGTGTCTTTTAATGTAACAAACAGGTTATGTGATGTGAATCAGTTAACTGATGGCTGAAAAAAATCTCTGTATTTACATATGCTCCCAAGCCTGGCAAACTGTACGTTGATTATTCACTAAATCCCTACTTTTATTTTGAATGCATTTAGACTATCATTTCTTAGCAGCTAAATATAAAATAGTCAGAAATATATAAACAATAAACTAGTTTTGATTGAACTAACTGATCATGACTTGAAATTAATTAAATTACTTAGTTTTGCATCATCTTGCCAAAACCATGGGGAGTAATGCAGTTAAACACAGCAAAAGAATAAGCTGTGATTGAAATGGATAATGAGTATGATCATCTGTCACCAAAGAAAATTGTCTATGGCAGTTATGAACTCAAGTTTCTCTTGAATCATGAGCTGTTGTAAATATCATTGCTCAGTTTCAGTGGGGTGAGAAAAGTAGTCCCCTCATAGTTTTCATGTAAGCACTCTTAAATGAGATGACAGTAATAAACCTTGTACAATTTTTGATATTTAGTAAAGAGAAATAAACATTAGGTTTTCATTACCATTGCTTATTCAGTTTTAAAGTTAACTATATAAAGCTGTATATTAGAATTGTGAAAAATTAAAAGGACAAATTATTATTGTCTATACAAACATTTCATAACATTTGCAGGCTGTTTTTTGAGCCTTTTTTAATGAACAGTTTTTCTAAATTAATTGGCTGTACTGTGTGTGGTGCTAATCAATGGGAGCTCTCTGCTCAATTAGTATTTTTTTAATCCTTTTTGGCACAGTTATAGGTGACGTTTAGATTTTGGTTTATATTTACTTAAGACATTTATATGAAAGAATTACTGAAATGGTTGGAACAGAAAAATTGAACCTCCATTTCCTGGGAACGTTGTGACTCTTAGAAGGCAGTGTATAAAATACTGCCAGGTAGACTAAGTGTATGACTTCAAATAAGCATCTCCTTTTCTAGTATGTCTGAATTTTTTTCCTCTGCTTATCTTCCTGACCTTTCTTCTTGAATTTCTCTGCAAAATGTTATTCCTGTTTTACTCATATATTTAATCACCCACCCTGAAGCTTCTTTCACCAGTCCACATCCATTGCCCATTGCTTTTTCCTGACTTTCAGTAGCTTCAAGTGATGTTTATTTGCTTTCTTTTTTTCTGATTTAGATTCATTTCAAATTTATATTTAGTGAATTTTGGACTTTGAAATTTGGTTCCATTCACCATCTTCCATGCAGTCTTTGTACAGAACTCTCTATGAGGTATTTGTTTAAAAAAATTGTTGATTTGATTTCATGATTCTTCGGGTTCTTGATTCTTGCCTTTTGTCTATTGCTACTTTTGGGAGTTGATGATTACATTTATAATTGTTGTTGGTATATCCACAGTGAGAGGCCAGGAAAAGGATATCTGATCCTAATAAGTGATGTTCACTGGTATCACACTAAGTCTCTTTCTTGATGATTATTTACTCTGTACCTGAGTTTGGATAGTGAGAATATTATAAATGGAGCATGGCAGAGGTAACTTATGTACACAAGAAAATAACATCCAGGTTGGGGAGTAAAAACTCAGTCAATTAAAAGATAGGCATTTTTCTTTTATGCCCTTTATGCATGGGATTACCAATATGTTGATGCTTTAAAGTCAAGTTGTAGAAATGACCTATTTTGTTAATCATGTAGAAGTATTAAACCAGTGGATATTTTATTTGATGTGGCTGTTTTCCACACCAAATTTTAGTAGAAAGATATGTGTGTTTTTCAAGCTGACTTGATAGCCCTCATGGGAAAACTGCCTTCTGCACACCAGATTTGGTACACAGTCATTGCATTCTGTGAAGGGAGTTGCAGCCAAGGACTCAGGGCCCTGCTGGCTGATCATGATCTTTCACATAGTTTCATTGCTAGCTCAGGTGCCTTCATTTCTAGGCCTCTTTATTTATTTTTTATTTTCTTGAATTTAATTTTTTATTGGAGTATAGTTGATTTACAATGCTGTGTTAGTTTCAGGTGTACAGCAAAGTGATTCAGTTATACATATGCCTATATCCATTCTTTTTCAGATTCTTTTCTCATACGGGTTATTACAGAATATTGAGTATAGTTCCCTGTGCTATACAGCAGGTCCTTGTTGATTATCTATTTTATATATAGTAGTGTGTATATATGTTAATCCCAAACACCTAATTTATCCCACTTTTCCCCTTTGGTAAACATAAGTTTGTTTTTGAAGTCTGTGAGTCTGTTTCTGTTTTGTAAATAAGTTCATATGTATTTTCTTTTTAGATTCCACATATAAGTGATAACATATATTTGTCTTTCTCTGACTTACTTCACTTAGTATGATAATCTCTAGGTCCCTCCATGTTGCTGCAAATGGCACTATTTAATTCTTTTTCAAAAAGACAACCCACAGAATGGGAGAAAATATTTGCAAATGAGGCGACCAACAAGGGATTATCTCCAAAATATACAAAGAGCTCATGCAGCTCTATATCAAAAAAACAAACAACCCAATCAAAAAATGTGCAGAAGATTTAAATAGACATTTCTCCAAAGAAGACATACAGGTGGCCAAAAAGCACATGAAAAGATGCTCAGCATCGCTAATTATTACAGAAATACAAATCAAAACTACAGTGAGTTATCACCTCACACTGGTCAGAATGGCCATCCTCAAAAAATCTACAAACAATAAATGCTGGAGAGGGTGTGGAGAAAAGGGAACCCTCTTGCACTGTTGATGGGAATGTAAATTGGTGCAGCCACTATGGAGAACAGTATGGAGGCTCCTTAAAAATCTAAATATAGAGCTACCATATGATCCAGTAATCCCACTTCTGGGCATGTATCCAGAGAAAACCATAATCTGAAAAGATACATGCATCCCAGTATTCTTAGCAGCATTGTTACAACAGCCAAGACATGGAAGCAACCTAAATGTCCATTGACAGAGGAATGGATAAAGAAGATATGGTACATGTATATGATGGACTGTTACTCAGCCTTAAAAAAGAATAAAATAGGTCTCTTTGTCTGCGCCTTGGACAGAGGTGCTCTTCATGCACCTGCCAAGGTCTCCTAAAGGGTGGAGGGGAGAACCTTACAGACACCTTTCCGCACTCTTACTTGTACTTTCCCACTCCTAGCCATTCTCCCACCACCCGCCAGCTCTTAAAATTGCCTGAGCTTTTTGTTTGGGGCTCCCTCAACAGTGAGGTGACCCCCACACCTGAGCTGATCCACCAGCCAGTGTTCCTTGGCCAGCGTTTCTGTTCCAAGAGGAAAAATGGAACAGGGTGACTCAGAGTTTCTCCAGGTTTTAGACTCTCTCTTACTCATTGTAGTAAGCAATTAAAGGCTTAACTCTTTCATTTATGTTTTGTTGCTTTAATTGGCCTTCTACACCTGACAGCTCAGCTCTCTCTATCCCAGCCCAGCTGAACTCCTGACAGATGTACATATAGAAAATAGATGTAACTCAAGATGTATATAAAGATGTACTTTAAAAAATTGCCTAATTTTCGTAATTGTTTTTATATTAAAAACAAATTAAGTCGAGGTAAAGTAGCCAATACTTTGCTCATACTATTTTGAGCCAATTATATTTCCTAAATTAAGTAATTTATAATAAGTTTTATTTTCATTAACATAAAAAGAAGTCCAATAATGGAGATATCCTTTGTTAGCTAAGCTGTTGATTTCAAAGTGAAACTAATTAGAAAGAATTCACTGTTGATATTTTGCATTCTTAGATTGCTAATTGAAATATTCCTGTCATAAATGAAAAAAATTTATAAGTACAGAAGGTTAGCTTCTTTTACAAGTTTAATTTAACTTTAATAGAATCTTAACAAACTGTATATGTCTTAATGTCTCAGCAGGTTTAGTAATTCAGCAATAACATCATACATTCTGGCTGCTATATTTTTGTGTTATAATGTGAAGGCCACCTTTTACAGGGTTCCCATGCTGATTAAACAAGTTTTCCACCAATCTTTTAAGATATAACTTGGAATATAAAAAAGAGGTGGACATATAAATGTTTACTATACAGACTGAGTGAAATATTAACATTTATTTAGAACTTTAAGTTTTTAGTCATTTCAGTGTGGTTTGTCCTTCACCCAGAATCTTCATTCTTATAAATTTATGAGCTTGCTTTCTCACAGAGGACGCAGGAACTAACACTGAGATAACTGACTGGGAACTGGGTTTCTAGACTTTTTCTTTCTCCACGATCTAGGAAATAAATGGAAGAAAAAGCTAGTATTTTCTGTCCATTTGAAAGAATATCAAGTCCTTATATTTGATTTAGGTAAATATCTGCTCTGAAGTAGCAAATGTTCTATATTTAAATTAATGAGCTATTTATCAAGCGTTGAATTATTTAGGGGAGAAGTGTTAACAGTTTAACATACCCTTAGTGTTTACCGTGTGTGAGGCTGTGAACATGAAAGTTAACGCTATCTTCTATTGCTGCCCCAATTCTGTCCTTATTATCCCTCGCCCTTTCAATTTTACTCACCTCATGACCCACACAGCTACCTAGTTGGTCTGTCTTAAGCTGTAACTGAATCTGTTATCTCAAACTGGAAATCTTTTAAATGCTGTACCTCATAGGTCAAGCTGTTTAACAAAAGATGTAAACTACCTCCTGACCTACCCCCTTGCCTCAGCTTACTAGCCACCTCAGCATTCATGATGTAGTAAGGAGACAACACTGAGATTTTGTCACACTTCTATCTTCTTGCTCTTTCTGTTCTCACTTCTTGGAACATCTTGGAACATTTGTTCCTCCTTCACCTGACTTAATTCAATTTAGGCCTCCTCTGCAGGAAACCTGTTTTGACTTCTACCAAGGCTAAGTACCCTTGCTCTAGGCTTTTACAGGACTCTGAGCATTTCTCTGGTTGGCTGGGCAACAGGGTGATTGATAGTCTTGGCCTCAGACAGGTCTAGTTTGATCTTACAAGCTATCTTATACTATCTGAGTAAACTTAACCTCTATAAGCTTCCCATTCCTCATCTATAAACTGGGGATATTTATAATAATAATAGTACTTATTGCATAGAAGATTCAGTGAATTAAAAAGCACTTTGGCATGGTATCCTTGCACATCTTAAGCATGTAATAAATATTAACATCGTTTTTATTACCATTTTTACAGTATTTCCCGAATTACTTTGACATTATCTCTTTTTTGTATCTGTCTTCTACTAGACTGCCTTCTCCTATAAGGCAGGGATTCTCTCTTGCTCATCTCTGATTCCTTAGACAATGCACTGGTTCAGGTTCATAATAGGAAGTCAATAAATGTTATAAGTTTTCCAGATTTATCAGCTTAAAATATATGAAAATAATATTAATATGCTATTAACTTGACATATTGTGTTCCTTTTAGTGTAGAATGACAGAATAATGAACTTTTCTTGTCTTATGCAAGACAGGAGGGTAGGTTCTTCTACTTTCCAGGGTAATCTCTGATGAGTAGTCTTGGGCTTCTTGTCAGCCACTCAGGTCCTGGAGGGATGTAGCACATGTTGCTTTTATCAGTCAATTATGTGCCTATGATCAACTTCTGAACATTTAAATCTAAACAGAAGGCAAAAATAAGTGCTTTTTTTAAGCTCACATTCAAGGATCTCCAGGTTTATGCATTTTTCATTTATCCAAAGTCAACATTGCTCAGTAGAGTAAATCAATTTTCTTGAATATGACTTGCATCTTGTCTTTAATAATACCGTTTTTGTAGCCAAGATGAAAGTGGTGTTGAATGGCAATGAGACTTGTCAGTTCTATAGGCATAAATCCAGAGTTTAAATTTAAAACCTACATTAAGTATACTAGTTATGGATAAAGATTTACTGTAAAATTTCATTATCCCAGACTCTGGGAGAATGAAATATTGTTAGATTTTTAAAGAATGCTATGGCTTTTCTTATGCTGCTTAATATTTCCTTTGTTTTTCATTTTCTTTGGAATGAACATTCAGCATATAATAATGGAATGCACAACTTTATGATGCATACTTACAGTATTTCATTTCTCATAAAGTGATGAGTGACTAATTTTAAAGGATTTGCCATTCTTCTCTGGTGTAATGTCTAACGTATAGAAGGTTTAGTGCTTTGAAGTTATTAGAAAAGATACTTATCAGAAAATAGAGATATTTATCATCTTGTTATCCCTATTCTAGCCCTTTTCTATCTTTGCTCATGCATATGTCTTGACATTTCAATTCAGTCCTACAGGTAAATTCCTCTCTGCCCTTTCTTCTGCTCATGACTTAATAGTGAGTTCAAAGGGAGCCATGAGCACAGAGGAAGTGCTCCTTTGGATAATTTAACCAGAGTGAATAGTTTGAGTGAATGCTACATATTTTAAAAGAAGATGTATGCAACACGGTAGGATATAAGATCAAGTGAAAATGAAAAGGAGCATCCCACGAGACACTCAGAGATGACAGATACTCAGGGATGACAAAAGAAAGTGAGGCATTTGTTCCTTATCTAAATAATCTCATTATAATTTCTCTGTGCTATTGAAGTTCATCAGGGACTGTTAGGGCAGGACCTTTAGAATGAGGTTGCCAGGGGTTCCATAACCTCCTGGTCTTGCTCTTTACTTGGAGTATCCCCTTGGCAAATTAATTCAGACTTGATTAATTGTTAATTTTCATGGGATGGTTGTGAGTAATGTTCCAGAAGTTGTAACTCTAAAGAATCTTTAAACATTAGATATAAATTTTAAGGTTTCTAGGAAGGATCTTATTTTAACCCACGGCATCTTATTTATGTGTGCCTATATATTTTTTTAAAAAGGACAGGAAAAGAAAGGAAAGGAAAAAGAGAAGGACAGGACAGGGAAGGGAAGGGAAATATTTATGGGGTATTGTGGACAGAGAAGGAGTGGGACTAACCACCCATCTGCCCATGTTCTCTCATCCTCCTCAAAAGCATGGTAGTTTCATGACCTGAGTGTCTTCTTCTAGATGGGTGTAGCCTAGTATATTATCGATTCCTCTTGAGGTCAAGACTATACTAAACTCAGTTCCTCCCTGCCAAAGATCCTGTTTTGAGAATACTGACTGGCTTGGGTTGTTTCAGAGTTTTGTGTAAATAGAAAGTAAATGCCAAGGGCATTATTCTTCATTCCTGGCCAGACTGTTATACTATTCTTACCTCCTTTCTCTTACCATCAAAAACAGTGCACTCTTTCTCAAACTTACTATGTGAGAAGTGATGTCTTTTATTAGATTATTTTCCCCCCAAGACTCTTTTAATGAAGCAAGAATCTACTATTACTGGCTCAGCTGTTTAATCTTGTTTCTGAAGACTAAATTTAATAAGATTTCTAATTAAGACTTTTGAGTCGTAGATATTTCTTACCATACTAGTGAGTAAATTTGTACTAAAATTATATCTAACTAATTCATTTAGCCAAAGTGTTACATCTTTAAAAAGACTACTTAATATCTAAGCCTAAATATCTAAGCCTAAAATATTTTATAAGATTCTGCATTCCTTTTCTCCATTCTCCATTCCTTTTCTCAAGACAGTAAAGCCACAATGTTCTTGTAAAAATTGCTATACAGGTTGTGAAAGATCATAACAAATTACTTGTCATATAGCATGCTCAATCAATGTTATTTCCACATTTCTTCTTAGTGGAGCCTATTCTTCATCTATAGTGAACAGCTCTTGATTTCAAAATCTAAGATAAAAGCATTTTCCCAAGAGAGTAAATTATGTTATTGTCAAACTACTTTTATAAAAATGATACATTGGACACTGCTGAAAACTTATGGACTTACCCTTGTAAATATGCATGAAATTGCTACATTTTTATTTTCTGAGTCATAGCTGAGTTGACCATTGTTTGCCCACTTTATTACTTTATTGAGAAACAGATAGAATCTAACAAAATGTTTCTACTTTTCTCTTTGGAAGCTGCAAGTCATCCTGGTTAATATAGTATGTATATATATATTTCTTATGAATATAGGTGCAGCAATCCTTAAGAAACTATTATCAAGTGAAATCCGGTAATGTATAAAAATAATTATACACCATATCCAAGTGGGATTTATCCCAGGTATGCAAGGCTGAATCAACATTTCAAAATCAATAATGTCATCCATCACATTAATAAGCTAAAGAAGAAACATCAAAGGACCATGTCGAGATGCTGAAAAAGCATTTGACAAAATACAACATTCATTCACAATCAAAACTCTCAGTAAATGAGGAATAGAGGGGAATTTCCTCAACTTGATAAAGCATATCTACAAAAAATCTACAGGAAACATCATAGTTAGTGAATGTCTAGAAACTTTCTCAGTAAAATAAGGAAGAACTAAATAGATGGAGAGATATTCCATGTTCTTTGACAAGAAGACTAAAAATTGTCAAGATGTTGGTTTTCCCCAACTTGATCTGTAGATTCAAAAAATCCCAGGAAGTATTTTTTGGACATTGAAAAACTCACTTTAAAGTTTATACATAGAGGCAGCAGACCCAAAATAGCCACCATAATATTGAAGGAGAATTACCAAGTTGAAGGAGTGACATTACCTGAGTCACAACTTATAAGGATACCATAATAAAGACTGTGATATTGGTGAAAGAGTAGACAAATTCATCAATGGGAACAGAACAGAGAGCTCAGAAATGGACCCACATAAATATGGTCAACTCACCTTTGACAAAGGAGCAGAGGCAATACAGTGGAGAAAAGATAGCCTTTTCAATAATTGACAAACAGCTGAACATTTATATGCAAAAAAAAAAAAAATCTAGACGCAGACCTTACATCATTCACACAACTTTAAGTGGGTCACAGACCTAAATTTAAAATGCAAAATTATGCAACTCTTAGAACATAACAGGAGGAAATCTGGATGACCTTGTGTTTGGCTGTGATTTTCAAATACAACAAAGGCATGATCCATGAAAGAAAGAAATAATGAGCTGAATTTCATTAAAATAAAAAAAATTCTCCTGTGTGAAAGAAATTGTCAAAATAATGAAAAGACAAGCTACACACTGGAAGAAAATATTTGTAAAAGACATATCTGATAAAGACTATCATCCAAAATATACAAAGAACTGTTAAAGCTCAACAATAAGGAAACTACAACCCAATTTTAAAATTGGCCAAAGATCTTCACAAACATCTCATCAGAGAAGAAATACAGTAAGCATATGAAAAGATGCTCCAAATCATATGTTATCAGGGAAATAAAAATTAAAACAACAGTGAGATACCACTACACACTTATAAGAATAACCAAAATAGTAGGTCAAGATATACTGACTTTTTTCAGTGGTACAGGAGATGTAGTTTTAATATGTTTTTGAATTTCAACAGTTGAACAATTAAATTAGTTAGAAAAACAATATTATCAGAGGGAGGAAGTATTAATGGTGGAAGGGAGGGAATCCTTACCTAGAATATAAGGAAGTCAGTATGAAATATGTAAAGTTGACAAACCATAGTAATTGATACAATAATATTTCAAGATGTGGAGGTAATCAGCAAATGAACTTCGAAAGAAAAGATTTTTGAAAGTTAACTATAAGGGGGGAGGAAATCAGATTAGGTTGAGGGTAGAAAGAGGAATATTTAGGCAGGAATGTATCACTCTTCATTACAAATACTTCTGTTATTTGACTCTTTCATAAACACCTGTGTAATGTATTACTTTTTTTTTTAAATGAATGAAGCAGATAGTTAAAGAGGATAATGCATTGATAGAAACGTGGTGTGCGTGTGTGTGTGTGTGTGTATTTATTACATTTTAGTCAAGTCTACCAATATAGTTAATAAACTCTTAGAGGCATAAATCTATAATCAAGGCAAAGCAAAACAAACAAGGTTATCTACTTTCCACATTATGAATGAAATGGAGAGCAAAATCACTAGATATAATTTCTAACAATAGTAGTAGATTCAGGTAGCACTCACCTTCAAGCTAACTATTTAAGAAGGTATTTTTCTAAACTGAAGAAAACAAACTAGCATTATATTTGGTTATGTTGAATATCACCCAGCTCTCATGATAGGAATAGTTTGAACATAACCAGGCAAATCCATTCTTTGAAAAGTCCCTGGGAAATTTTATTGAAACTTCTAAGTGTCTAATTGAAAAAAGAATTCATTTGGGTGATTTTTTTCAGGAGTGGCTGTCTAATGATTAACGTTTGGGGCAATTTTTCATTAGAACTGAGAGTGGGATTATGTATATATGGAAATATTCTCTCAGTAAACTGTCTTAAGTTATCACCAAGTTAATTCCATGGATTGAATGGTTGAATGAGTTAATTTACATCATAAGGCCAAATAAGGGAGTCAGAAAGAAATTAATTATTGACTTGAAAAATTTGAGGTCATAAAAAAGTGTTCCCATGTCACTTATTGGTTATCTACACATTGACATTTTAAGGGAAGAAATTCATTGATGTCTAAACTGAATATGGAGGCTATTTGATAAGATTTCATTGTGGTCAGAAGATCCTGACAAATATATTGGCTAATGGTAAAAAAAAAATAATAATTTGGTACTAAAATAAGACACATTTAAATTCTATTGAGCATTAAATGAATTTGCATAAATTACCTGACTGGGAAACCCAGCTGCTGCCATTTCTGGTGTTTATCCAGAGGGATCTCTGCCCAGATGTCCATATTTCTCTGGCTCTTGGACCATCCATGAGGCTTTTGATAGGTATTACATGCTCCCTTGCTCTAATGATCTGTTGTGAATCACTATATTTAAGAGTTGGTAAATTTTGTCTACTACCTTGGTAATATGATTAATGCAAATTAATAACATTTAGCAAAAAGTATGTTTAAAAGAATCAAAATATGATGTTGAATTTTAACTAAGCCATAAATAGCTACAGCTAAAGTAAAAATGAACTATGAAAATGACTTTAATATCTCTGAATACATGATAGCTAATGCCTAAACTATAATTAGATATCCCACTATGTGGAACCCTAAACCTAAATAATTTATAAAATAGAATTATTTGCCAGAGTCCTAGTAGCAACAGCATAAAAGTCAAAGGACTTGGTGGTGCTATATATGGTTCTAGAGAAGTCCATTCACAACCCCTAGGTTATAAGCCTTAATAATTCCTTTCAGACATGATCCCACCAGACATGATGTAGAAATCCTGCCTTGGGTTTATCAGTCATTGGTGTGGGTCAGTGATACTTGCCTTCCACCAGCCTCCCTGTAGGTATGGCAAATGGAGAACTCTTTCTTTACGAATTGGAAACATTTGTGGATGTGCTCAAGTATGTCCCACCATATACAGACTTCCGGCCCCCTTTTTCTCTTTCTCTTCTTACAAGAAGCACTGTAACATAGTCACTAAGTCAGACATGTTCAAATTCCAACTCCATTACTTGGTAGCTCTATGCCCTGAAAAATGGTTCATCTCTTGGTAGCTATTTCTCATTGCTAGAGTGTTAAGGGTAAGTATACATACCCCAGAAGAGTCTTGTCATGACTAAATGAGGTTGTGTACATAAAATGTTTGGTTAGCAGCATTTGGCAAAGTGTAGGAGCTATATAAATGTTAGTTATTTTTTTCTTCTTCTCCTCTTCTACCAATAGAACCTAGAGGCATCTATTAAATTCTGTCAGGGCAATTACAAATACATGTAAGAGATAGTACTGGTAGCTAATGCACGAAAAATATATCTAAAATGGATCATTGGGTTTAAATAGATTCCTACCCTAGAAGTTGAGAAGAAATAGACTTTAACCTTAGAGATAGTCTATACTGCTAAAACTGAAATATATATTTAAAACG
The DNA here is from genome assembly GCF_059928025.1 of Delphinapterus leucas. Classification (NCBI taxonomy): domain Eukaryota; kingdom Metazoa; phylum Chordata; class Mammalia; order Artiodactyla; family Monodontidae; genus Delphinapterus; species Delphinapterus leucas. The sequence continues at coordinate 31,026,628 of NC_143137.1, read as the reverse complement.
TACACTTGAAAAATGCCTATCTTAATGTAGATTAATATCTTCTTGATACAGTTACTTGACAACAAAACTGAAGAGGTAGATAATAAAAATATCTTGCATTTAATTGTTGTTGAGTTATATGAGTTCTTTATATATTTTGGATATTAACCCCTTATTGGTTATATGATTGCAAATATTTTCTCCCATTCAATAGGTTGTTTTTTCGTTTTGTTGATGGTCTTCTTTGCTGTGCTGAAGCCTTTTAATTTGATGTAGCCCATTTGTTTATTTTTGCTTCTGTTTCTCTTGCCAGAAGAGACATATCTAGAAAGATATTGATAATATTGATGTCAAAGAGCATATGGCCATAAAATTAGGAATTTTATGGTTTCAGGTCTTACAATCAAGTCTCTAATCCATTTTGAGTTGATTTTTGTGTATGATATGAGATAGTAGTCTAGTTTCATTCTTTTGCATGTGGCATGTTTTCCCAACACCATTTATTGAAGAGGCTGTCCTTTCTCCATTGTATGTTCTTTTTTCTTTTGTTGTAAATCATCCATATATGTGTGGATTTATTTCTGAGCACACAATTCTGTTCCATCTGTCAATATCATGCTGTTTTGATTACTATAGCTTTGTGATATAGTTTTAAATATTATGTTATATAATGCTACCTTGACAATAAATAAATAAATAAAGACCCTGAAAAAAATATCTTGCATTTAAAAATGTATCTAGAGCTTTTGGATTCTATCCTGTTTTTCTGTTTCAGGCAAAATTCCTTTCTGTGTTTTTAAAAGGGATCAACGTTTAGTCTCTCATCTGCCCCTGAACTAGAACAAATTTCTAATGAGTGTTCAGGTTGTTAAATTGTTTTAAAAAACTGTGATAGTTATGTCTAGGTCCTATTTGGTATTTTCTCCTCCAAGTTAGTTTTGTCCAAATGTGCTTTAAGTGTTCACTTTCACGACAACTAAAATGCTGTCACAGTGTTCCCAAGATGCTGTTAATACGACTATAGTAAATAACATTATAATGTCAATGCACAAGTATGGAAGTGACATGATGTTAAGAATACACTCAATGTGGTTGTATCATAAATTCAATAGAAAATGCATATTTATGAAGACCTTCTTAGGATGTCAAGGGAGAGTAATGCTGATGTTATATTACTGAGAAAAAAGAAATCAAAGCAGAAAATCTTTGTTAAAGATGATGTAAATTCTACTGAGTAAAGGGAATTTTAAGTCATGGCAGTCAATGTGCCTTCAGATTATAAAATGCTATTATATTTCCCTTCACAACTCTGAGGATTAGCCACACCCAGCTGCCAAAGCTTCATGTCCTGAGTCCTGAGAGGGTCAATGCATATGGATTTCATCCTGTTTTATCCTTGAATGACTGTTATGCTAGATAATTTCTACCTTTATGAAGGAAATGAGGTACTTACGCTTCTGTAATGCCAAGGCCTGCCCTCTGCGAAGATCCTCTTCCTTCTACTCTGTTTCTGAATGAGAAGAGTGGAATTGAGATCTGGGAACTACTTAGGCCTGTTCTAAGTGGAGAAGAAAGAGATGTATCTATGTATATACCTAATGCCCAGGTTTGTTTTATTAAAAAATAAATTATTTGGTTTAAGAATGGAAAGTATCAGTGCTACTAAGTAGAATAACAAACTAAACCATATCTACTGGTGTCCTCCCTTCCCACTTGCATTTTTTCTTAACTTTCCCTTAAGCCATAACTGCTAGAATTTTTTATCCTTCTCCTTACTATTCCCCTAACCCTATTTTATCTCCTTTTCTTATTTATGTGAGTGTCTTTGTGTTGTTGATTCCTGCTGTTTTTCCTCAGGTTGGTGGGGTTAAGAGAGTAGGGGGAAATGGACTCTGTTTCTAAATGGAATCATTTTACATTTATTTATTAAACAATTATTTTTAGTCTCTAGGCACTAATTATACAAATATGAACAGGACCATTCCCCGCTCTCATAGTGTCCCATTGTCTGGTAGGTGATGTCGGGAATAATTGTAAACTAAATATAACTGTAAATTGTAAACTAAATATAAACTGTAAATATAAATGTAAACTAAATAATAATTATAAGGTGGCAAATGCTTTGATAGACCTGGGTATTATGAGAGCAGAGATGTGGTATATGTTAATAGTACTCAGGAATTCTTTTTTTTTATTACCATCCACTAGTCAAAGCTCTTGTAGCTGCAAAGAAAGAGATGCTTTACTTTAGACAGTTTCTTTATTTTACATTATTACTATTCAGCACCAGGGTCGTCCACCAACTGTGGTCTTCCTTTGTATTTCTCAGGTGAAATTCCCCATGTACAAAGAGAATGATTCTGATTCTCTCAATATGTTTTTTGTTTTGTTTTGTTTTTTGGTAAAGCCAGAAGTCAGGTCATTTGATAGTCTCTGCTTTGTTTCCACTGGAACAAGGGTTTGTGTCATGAAAGAAGTTGAGTCTGGCATACAGCATTACTGATGTGTCCCATACACCCACTCCCCTTTTTTTCATCACTGGAATCTGTAAAGCTAATCCAAGTCTTTGTTTTTCCTCTGTATTAAGAGAGTCCTATTGCCGTCTGAGATCAGCTCCTCAAAATGTGAGGTAAAGAATAAACACATGTTGTCAGTGGGGAGGGAGTGATAGTCCAGTGGAGATGAGGTCTGTAATGAAGTATCAAGGCAGGGGAGGACTAAACTTATGAGGTCACTAGGCACTTAGTTATTTGGAGGTGAGGAGAACCCTAGAAAATTATAAATAAACAATCACCAGGCCACCAAAAGTTTGAAGAGATGTTCAAAAGGAAAAGACAGAAACAGTAAAAATAGCCTTTACCTTGAACTTCTCTGAACAATGTGAGAATAATGAGCTTCCTTGGTTGCATCGTGTTCCTACTGATTGTAAAGTCATCACTTTATTCCTATTCTGGGCAGCAGCACTTTTGGTTTCCTAACTAAAACGTGAACTCCAAATCCTAGAAAATCATCACGTCAATATGTGCTGTCTTTTGAAAGAAAGGTTGTGGAGTGTTGAGAGATCAGTAAAATCCATCTTACTTATAATGCAGATCAGTTATAGTAGCTTTATAAATGGATGAATGTGGATGCATTTACTATAAGAATTGTGTTTTGAGTATGTATGTTACAAGGGGTATGGTTGAGGGTGAAGAGCTGTTGTTGGCAAACTGATGGAGAACAAGTTAAATAACTGAAAATCCAAGAGACATTAGGCCAAAATTTTTTGAAACCTGCTGTTTTCTTCCTTTCTTTCTTCTTCTCTCCCTTCCTCTCTTGCTGTCTTCCTTTCAAAGCGTGTTCCAAACACAATTTATGAGTGGATTAGCACAATTCAAAGGCACATAAAAGTAGTAAAAGTAAAGAATAAGACATAAGCAGAAGGAAAATCTGTGATGGAGATATAAAGTAGAACCAAGAATAAGATTTAAAACATATAAACTTCCATATCCTGGGTATTGTAAATAGTGCTGCAAAGAACATTGGGGTGCATGTATCATTTTGAATTACGGTTTTCTCCAGGTATATGCTCAGGAGTGGGATTGTTGGGTCACATGGTAGTTCTATTTTTAGTTTTTTAAGGAACATCCATAGTGTTCTCGATAGTGGCTGTATCAACTTACATTGATAGCGTAAGAGGGTTCTCTTTTCTCCATCAACAGAGGAATGGATAAAGAAGATGTGGTACATATATACAATGGAATATTACTCAGTCATAAAATGGAACAAAACTGGGTCATTTATAGAGACATGGATGGACCTAGAGACTGTCATACAGAGTGAAGTAAGTCAGAAAGAGAAAAATAAATATCGTATATTAACGCATATATGTGGAATCAAGAAAAATGGTATAGATGAACTTATTTGCAAATTAGAAATTGAGAAACAGATGTAGAGAACAAACATATGGATACCAAGGGAGGGTGTGGGATGGATTGGGAGATTGGGGTTGACATATATACACTACTATGTATAAAATAGATAACTAGTGAGAACAGACTGTGTAGCACAGGGAACTCTACTCAATGGTCTGTGGTGACCTTAATGGGAAGGAAATCCAAAGAAGAGGGGATATATGTATACATGTGGCTGATTCACTTTGCTGTACAGGAGAAAGTAACACAACATTGTAAAGCAACTATACTCCAATAAAAGAATAAAATAAAAGTATATAAACTAATGAGCCACATGTGAGCTACTAATGAGCCACATGTGGGCTGCAAATGAGCCATGATTTTAACAGCAATTCTCATGTGACAGAAAATATGGTCAGGTATTTCTCTAAGTGACCTGGAGTTTCCCTCCCTGCCGTTTGTGACCTAGATAAGATTGCCTGATATATCACCTTCCTCATTCCCTGGCCAGTGGAATTCCAAAACCCTCCCCTAAATTTTTGAGAATTCTCAGAGGGCTTCTATTTTCCATGGTCACTTCTGGTTCCAAACTTGTGTTCCTGAAAGTTTGTTCAGGGAGAAGGTTGTTTTCCATACTGTGGCTGTTTCCCTTTCAAGCCAGGTTGACCCTAAAGTGAAACTCATTACCTTCCTCACCAAAACACTCTCCTCAAGAGGCATTTGAGTTTAGCAGATTTTACTGAGGAAATTTGAGGACTGCAGAGTAATTTATAGTGTGCAGTATATCATCAATCTGACCACTGTTAAAATTCCTTCCTATTCTGTAATATTTTTAAAGTTACCTTCATTCCCAGTGGTACTTAGTCTTGTATCATCTCAATGGATCCTCTATCCTTTTCCTTCTTTTCCTTTCTTTATTCCCCCTCCCATATCCCCAAAATTTTCCTTCAGTTTTAAATCAGAACAGTTTAGCTTTCTTTTCTGGTACATTGACAAGGTGCTTAGACCCCTTGATTTTCCATTTTGATCACTCAAGTCAGACAGATATTTAAGGTATTTCCAAAACATATATGACCCTCCATTAAGAGGATTTCTGATACCGACTGTAAAAATTATAAAATTTCAGCACATTATATCAGAAAGAAACTTGTTTTCAGAAGTACAACTACTCTTCTTTTTAAAAAAAAATTTATTGGAGTATAGTTGATTTAAAATGTTGTGTAGATTTCTGCTGTACAGCAAAGTGAATCAGTTATACATATACATGTATCCACTCTGTTTTAGATTCTTTACACATATACGTCATTACAGAGTATTGAGAAGAGTTCCATGTGCTATACAGTATGTCTCTTGACAGTGAGAAGATAATGAGACAAGCTCAAAGTCCATCCATAGCCTCGAGCAGGGCTATAGCACTACAACCAATTTGCAGCTATAATGTGTAATGTGAGTAAAAATAAATATTTCCTTCTATAGCACTGAGATTTTGGAGTTGTTTGTGAGAGACCACTACTGCAGCAAAAGTTGACTAATACAATGTCATTCATGTACTCTCAACTTGGCAAATATATCTTCATAAGGACATAAAAATATGTGTATACCTATTGTCTTACATAACTGAAAGTTAAAATATTTAAAAAATAGATTTCATTTAATTATTGTGCATATCTGGGTTTTCTGCTTATGAGATAGTAAGTATTTATAAGTAATACAATGAAGATATATTAAATTTAAAATAATTTTATGGGGTTTTTTTGCCTGTACTTCAGAAAAAATCAGTAATTACGTTGTTTTAATCAATGTTTTCACATAATTTCTGTTCAGTTGATAGAAATGAAAAATTAGGCAACTTTTTTCTTTTAATTATCACACCTGGAGTCCATTTCAAACTTACTCTTGGTCATGCTTCTTTTCAATTCAAACTTGATTTCTTGTGCGAGGCCTCATGATAAATAGATATTGCTGAGTTCCTTGCATTGTTGAGCAAGAACCAGCCTGTGCAAGACTTCTAATTTACTGAGTCATCTTTATTCATCCATTCCATTCTTTTTTTTTCCTTCTAATTTTATTTTTTAAATTACCATACAGTAAAAATAACGTTTATTTTTGGGGTCCAGTACTGTGAATCTTAGCATATGTATTCATGTAACTACCCATAATCAGGATGCAGAACTATTATATAAACCCAAGGAAACTTTCCTTGTCTTACCCCTTCATAGTTTCACTCTTTCTCCCACCATCCACCAATTCAAATCTCTGGCAAAGTTGGATTCGGCCTCTATCACTAGAAGTTTGCCATTTCATGAATATTATATAAATGGAATCATATGGTATGTAACCTTTTGAGGTTAACAGTTATTACTCAGCATAATGCCTTTGAAATTTATCATAATTTTATGTGTCAACAGTTCATTCTCTTTAATTTCTGCGAAATAACAGTGTATGCATGTGCCAATGTTTATCCATTCAACCACTGAAGGATTTGAATTCTCTCCAGTTTTTCGCTGCTTTGAATATTTGTTTAGACATTTTTGTGTGAATATTAGTGTTATGGACTGATTTGTGTCCATCCCAAATTCATTTATTGAAGCCCTAATGCCCGTTGTGACTATTTGGAGATAAGGCATTTAAGAAGGTAATTAAGGTAAATTGAGGTCATTAGGATGGGGCCCTAATCCAATAGGGCTAATGTCTTTATAAGACTAGGAAGATATACCAGAACTCTCTCTCTTTCTCTCTGCACATGTGAAAATAGAAAAGGCCATGTGAAGACACAGAGAGGGGGTGGTCATCTGCAAACTAAGGAGAGAAGTCTCACCAGAAACCAACTGTGCAGGCACCTTAATCTTGGGTTTCTAGCCTCCAGAACTGTCAGAAAATAAATTTTTGTTGTTTAAACCCCCCAGTCTATGGTATTTTGTAATGTCGAAGATAGAATTCGTGAGCTACCATCTTGGATATTTAGCAAAGAAAATTTCTAAGCAAAGTGTTGAAGTGTAGCCTTGTTTCTCCTTACTGTGTATAATAAAATGCAAGAGGAGAGTTAAATTGAAGAAACTGTTAGCAAAAAGGAACCAGAATTTGAAGATTTGGAAAATAGCCTATCCATATTGCAAAAAAATGAGAAATTATATTATGGAAAGAAAAGCAAGTATGTGGCTGAATGATCACCTCATAAAGAGATTATCCATGAATTTAATCAGCCATATCAGATGAAGGCAGTGGTAGAGATGGGATTATACCAGCAGAAACACTGCCAGTTGGAACTAAAGGGTACATAGAAAATGGTATGGAATGAAGGAAGGTTGTTGGGCTTCTCGGATTCTACAGGATTGAGGCAAAGGAGCTGCTTGGATTCCATCATGCCTTGTCTTCAAGGAAAGGGAAGAATGACCCTGAAGGCAGTTCAGAGATAATCAAGGCTGCCACGCTAACCACAGACCCAGGAAGCAGGGCTGTTTCTTCCTTGCTTTCAGAAGATGGGGCTACCTCCTTAGTTTTAGCAGAGCAAGATGCTTCCATTAAATGCCTCAGAGGGAAGGTCACCTTGCAGAACAAAGGGAACAGGCCATTACCTGCATCAGTGGGAGTAATGCTGCCACTCCAGTTGGACTAGAGGGCAGAGTATTGAGCTAAAGAGGATTATCCTAAAGCCTTAAGCCCTAGTGGAATTTACCTTGCTAGGTTTTAGACTTCCTGGGTGCTCATCATCTCTTCTTTCCCATTTCTCCCTTTCGGAATGGGAATGTCTATCCTGTCCCACCATTGTATTTTGTAAACACATAACTATCTGGTTTAACAGGTTCACAACTGGAGAAGAAATATGTCTCAGGATGAATCATACCTGAGTTTTACCCATATCTGAGTTAGATGACATTTTGGGCTTGGAAATCGTGCTGGAATGGATTGTCTTTTGGAGCTGTTGAGATAGGGCAAAAGTATTTTGAATGCAGGAAAGACATGCATTTTGAGGATCAGAAGATGGAATGTTATGGACTGAATGGTGTCCCCCCCAAATTTGTATGTTGAACTCTTAAACCTCAGTGTGATTGTATTTGGAGATAGGAACTTTTAGAAGGTAATCAAGATTAAATGAGGTCACAAAAGTTTTACCCTAATTCAATAGGACTAATATCCCTATGAGAAGAGGAAGAGACACCAGAACACTCTCTTTCTCTCTCTCTGTCTCTCCATGCACATACACAGAGAAAATGCTATTTGAAGACACAGCAAGAAGGAAGTTGTGTGCAAACCAAGGAGAGAAGTCTCACCAGAAACTAACCCTGCTTGTACATTGATCTTGGACTTCCAATGTCCAAAACTGTGATAAAATAAATTTCTGTTTAATTCTCCCCCCTAGTCTTTGTATTTTGTTGTGACAGTCATAGCAAACTAATATAATAAGTTTTTATTTCTCTAGGGTAAATATCCAAAAGATGGATTGCTGGGTCATATAGTAAGGTTATGTCTAACTTTATGAGAAAAAGACAAACTATTTTCCAAAGTGCCTGTAACATTTGCATCCCCACCAGCAGTTTATGAGATTCCATTTGCTTTGCATCCTCACCAGTTAGTAATTTTTTGTCATTTTGCATCACGTTTTAATAGCTGTTTAGTGGTATCACATTGTGGTTTTACTTTGCATAACCCTAGTGGCCAATTATGTTAAACATTGTTTTATCAGCTTGTTTACCCTTCTTATATCTTCTTTCATGAAATTTTTCTCCATGTTCTTTTCAGTTTTTAGTTGGGTTGCTTATTTTCTTATCATTGCATTTTGAGCATTTATTATATACACTGGATAGGGGTTCTTTGTCAAATATGTTCTCCCAGTCTGATGTTTATATTTCCTCTTACCAGGGTATTTCAAAGAGCAAAAGTTTTAAGTTTGATGAAATTTATTTATTACTATTATTATCACTTACTTTTATTGTGTCATGTCTAAGAACTCTTCACCTAATCCTGAATCATGAAGATTTTCTTTTATCACTTTCTCTAAAAGTTTTACAGTTCCCTGTGTTATGTGTAGAGCTGTAATTCATTGTGAGTTAATTTTAATATAATGTGAGAGGTTTAGTTTGAGATTTGTTATTTTGTTTTTTGAGGGATTTTTTGCATAAAGGTGACCAATTAGCCCGACACCATTTGTTGAGAAGATAAGCTTTTATCCTTTGAATATATTTTGTGTGTTGGTCAAAAATCAAATGGCCATATTTATATGTGCCAATTTCTGGATTTTGTATTCTGTTTTATTGATCTATATGCATATCTTTTTACTAGTTCACAGTATCTTTAAATATTTCTTAACATTGGGTAATATGACTCCTTTAAATGAATTCTTTGTCAAAATGCATTAGCTACTTTAATCATATTATTCTTCTGTCTCAATTACCCTTGCCTTGGAAATTTCTTTACCCAAGTAGATTTTATAATCAAATTGTCTATATATAAAATGTAATGCTAAGATTTTGATTGGTATTACAGGAAAGCTGTGGATCAATCAATGGCTAATTCATGATTCCTATTTTGATGTTCTAATCAATGAACATGGTATGAATCTTAATTTATTTATATCTTAAAAATATTTTTCATCACACTTTCATAGTTTTTAGTATACATACCCCGCACATGTTTTATTAGATTTATACCTAATAATTTATTTTATGTCATAATTATTTTAAGTGGTATTTTATTGCAATTTCCTATTTTGTAACTCTCATATATTTATATAGCCACTGATGATTTATTAAAAAAAGTTTTTCAGTATATAGTATATATTTAAAAAACTGCACAAATTTTATGTATACAATTTGATGAGTTTGGATATATTCAAACACCCATGAAATCATCACCACAATCAAGGTAACAGACATATCCATCACCTCCAAAAGTTTCTTTATGTCTCTTTTGTTATGTGGTAAGAACACTTAATATGAGATCTATTCTCTTAATAAAAATTTAATACAGTATTAATACATAATACATTATTATGTATTATGTATACAGTATTAATACATAATACAGTATTTAATACATAATACAGTATTATTAACTATAGGTACTACTACTGCTTTCTTTTGATTTCTGTAGCATATCTTTTTTTTCCAATTTTAAAATTCTTTCATCTTATCCATATCATTTTACTTGAAGTGAGTTTCTTGTAGATAGCAGATAGTTGGGTCATATTTTTAATCCATTTATTAAAATCTCTGTCTTTTAATTCATGTGTTTAGACCACTTACATTTATTATAATTATTGATATGTTTGAATGTGGGTCAAATGTTTTATTATTTGGTTTCTATTTGTTCCCTCTATTTTTCATTTCTCTACCTTTTCTTCCTTCTTTTGGATTATTTGAGCATGTTTTATTACATTATTTTAATTTATCTACAATGATTTTGACTATATTTCTTTTGCAATTTTTAGTGTTTTCTCTAGAAATGACAAAATTTTACTTTACACAATCTATTTAGGATAAATATTGTATTTTACCACCTCAATCTGAGTAGAGAAATCTTACCACTATAAAAGTCCCCTTCAAATCTTGTGCTGTTTTTTCTTATATATTACACATACATACATTAAAAGTCACATAGTACAATTTGATCATTTTTACCTTCAACCATTCAAGTATTTTAAAGAAACCAAGAAGAGAAAAATATTTTATTATATTTATCAATAGTTTTACCAGTTCTATTACACTTTTTAAATTCCTGATGTTTCAAGTTTCTTTGTGTCATTTACCTTTTGTCTTAAAAGCTTCCTTTAGTCATTATTTTAGAGCAGGCTTGTGGGCTATGGTACCTTTTGGGGAATAGACCATAAACTGGGTGTTTGAATACTTAAAAGGAAAAAAAAACCCCACTAGATGACAAATATTTCAAGAAATCACTTAAAAATATATTTGGCTCATAGTTTTTGCTCACCAGCTTTTCCTGATTTGAAAATAGCAAATTTTATATAATATCACTTTTAAATTGATTGAACCTATGTTATATTACAAAATGTTGATACAGGTGATTGATGATTATACTATTAGGAAATAATTACAAAGGAAACATAAGCAAAAAATACATCCACAGCATAATTTCATGTAGCATTCTTAGTCTCCTAAAAATTTTAACACCTGTGATGTTTTTTCTTTCAACATAATCCTAAAGTAAATGTTGCCAAATCTTTTCAAAGTTAGTTTCTCAATATTACATTGATTTTATTCATATCATAGTAAATGTGACAACACTTTAAATGCCACATTGCAGTCTGTGGACATTTTTTCAATCTAAGTCATTTACATATTTTGTTTGGCATATGTTAGTCTAATTTTCTTATTCCCGGTGCATGGGTTACACTAAAACTGTGGAAGCAGTCCCTCTGAGCTAATTGTAGAAATGAAAGCATTAGCTAGAGCTCTTTTGCCCTGTTGGGAAAGCTGCCCAGGTGAGTGTTGTTTCCCATGTAACCAGAGGAAAGAACTAATCAACTGCATTCATAAGGGACATAAGCAGCCTGGGGTGGAATTTTAGGAGACAGATCATAAAAGTGCCATGTTGTGGACTCCACTTTTAAATCTGATAAGCCGCTTGGTTTGGTAAGCAAGGTAAATATGACATAATATATGTTTTTTAGCTTACAGAATTAACAGCCATCAGTTTCTTATCTCACAGGATTATTCTAAAAAATACATATTTCACATTTAAGAAACTGAAATGCAATAACTTTACTGAATTTTTTCCTAAGCTCTAAAAGTATTTTGAATAAAGTTATTTAACATCATCAGCATGTGTTTTCTCATTCACACAATTGGTAAATAATAATAATAATTTCCACATAGGATTACTATGATGATCAAATGAGTGAATAGATGTTAAGATCTTAAAATTGTACCTGACGTATAGCAAGCCACCAAAGTGATGTTTCTTATTATTTTAATTTTATTTATATATTTATATTATTTATATTTTATTGATATTATTGTACAATATTATTGTTTATATAATGAATTGTCAATAGTTTTGAGGTATTGTGAGGTGGTATTGTATATTTTTCGAAACATTGATTGACACAAAGCAGATCAAACATACTGCAATTTCAATGTGATTAGATAAAAACCTCCAAAAAATTTAGTTTCTTAGTTCACATATAAGGTTGTGTGACATGTAGACACATGCACACACAAAAAATAGAGAATATCTTATACAGTTTCTATCTCATGTAAACATTATGTAGACAAGCAGTTAAACCTCATTTAGAAACCAGCAATTGGTTTGTGGCAGTTTGCCCACTTAAAACCTCTTTTATTGTAATGAAGCTAATGTAATCATATCCAAAGAGCTAAAACTAGGCCCCAGGATAGTAGGATATTATAGGAAAAGGAGATAATGTCATCACTGTTTGTTAGGAATAAATAGTGAACTCTATTTAGAATGGCTCATGGAACTTCTCAGGCATTTCATACACTCTTTTACTCCAAGTTGTTAATAGTTTAATGTTACCTCCAAGTGTATTTTTCCCCATCACACTTTACTAAGGTACAATTTATCTAGAGTAAAAATGTATGGATTTTATATGTATAGCTGAATAAGTTTTGACAAATGTATATAACTATGTAGTCCATGCAATAAATATATTAAACATTTCCATCACCTCAAAAGTTACATTGTATACCTTTTTGTGTTGCCCTCCTTCACCTCCAGTCCAAGAAACCACTGATCTGCTTTCTGTCACTATTAGTTTTACCTGTTCTAGAATTTCATGTAAATGGAATCATACAGTGTCTAAGCTCTTTTACTCAACAGTGTTTTGGAGATTCATCCATCTAATTGTGTGCATTAATATTCCATTCTTCTGTTGTTGTTCTTTTTATAGTATCTCTTTGTATAAATAGACTACAATTAGTTTATCCATTCACATTTTGAATTTGGGTTGTTTCCAGTCTGGGGTTATTAATAAAGCTACTATAGGTATATTTACTTATAAGTCTTCGTATATACATATACTTTACTCTCTCTTGGATAAACATGTAGGAATGGAACTTCTGGGTTATGTAGTAAGTATATGATTAAATTTTAAGAAATAAATCCCCAGAGTGGTTATAACCTCCACACAAACGATATAGAGAATATTTTCTCCTAGCATATGGCTTTCTTTTTCATTTTTGTAGTGACATCTTTTGAAAAGCAGAAAATTTTAAATTTGAGAATATCCAATTTATCCATTTTCCTTTCTTTTATTGTTAGTGCATTTTGTCTAACCTAAGGTTGTAAAAGTAGTCTCCTATAATTTCTTCTAGACATTTAGGAGTTTTAGCTTTTATATTTAGGTCTGTGGTCTATTTAAACATAATTTTTCTGTTTGGTATTTTCATATGGATATACAGTTGTTTAAGCACTTTTTGAAAGGCATCTCATTTCCCCATAGAACTATCTTGACATCTTTGTCCAAAATGAATAAATGTTTATGTGTTCATCTGTTTTTGGACTGTAATTTTCCCTTCATGTAGATGTCTATCCTTACCCTGATATTACATTGTCTTATCTACTATATTTTAAATTAAGTGTTGAAATCAGATATTGTAAGTCCACCTTTGTCCTTGTTTTGCAATATTATTGTGGCTTTCTAGGTAATTTTTATTTGCATATAAATTTTAGTAAGAGTCTGTCAGTTTCTTTTAAAATTTTGCTGAAAATTTTATTGGGATTGCATTAAACCAATAAATGAATTTTGGGAAGAACTGATATATTATGTGTCTTTCCAATTATTTAGATCCCCTTTAATTTGTTTTATTGGTGTTTTATAGTTTTCATTTGTGCAGGTTGTTCAATTGCTCTAATGCTGTATAACAAACTACATCAGTGTCTTGAGTTTTAAAGCAACATTTATTTAGTTCATGGATGTGCAACTTGAGCAAGGCTCAGAGAGAGCTTATCTGTATTCTACTCAGTGTGAGTTGTAGTATCTCAAAGGCTGGAGGATGAAATCATTTGAAGGCCATTACTATATACCTTGCAGTTGGTACTGGCAATCAGCTAAGATGTCATCTCTGGCTGTTAGCCAGAACACTGGCATGTGTCCTGTCTGTGTGTTATGGGATTCCTCATTAACTTGTGCCTGGGTCTCAAGAGGGATCTAGGTCAAAGTTTAATCCTTTTTATGACCTAGCTTTGAAAGTCACATAACATGACTTTTATATTCTGTTAGTGAGAGTAGTTACAAACCACTGCCTGTAGGAAGGAGACACAGATCCTGTCTCCTGGTGGAAGGAGTGTCAAAATCACATTGTAAGAGGGGCTTATAGTAATCAGATTTATTTAGGAAATTAAAATCTATTTCACCAATGTAGAGGTCTTGCATATATTTTGTAAGTATATTATGACTTGATGCTATTGTAAATAATTTTTTAATTTTAATTTTTCTAGTATCTAGAAATACAATCATGTTTTTGTATCATAACACTTTGCCAAATACATTATTTGTTATACATTTTCAAGAGTGTTTATCTTCAGAAAGGAAAACTTAAACAAATAACAGTGAAGTAAATAGGGATTAAATGAGGATTTTAGCAGCCTAGAGAAGACATTTTGGTAAAGCTAGGGCTGCTACTAGGTAGTTGTATTTTAGTTCTATATAGATTGGGCTCTAGCCATTCATTTACTTTGTTAGCTGCTTATTTTGAAAATGAAAACTATTTGATTTCTATTGTCAGAGAGCCTATATAGTCTTGAAAATTTGCATAGGTTTTATATGCTACAAATAATAGAAAAATCCTTTCAATTTTATGTTTAAAATGTCAGGAAAAAACTTAATTGCTGCATAAATATATTATTAAGTATATCTAGTTAGTTGAACAGTTTGATTTTGGTTGAGTATCGTAAGAGAAAGACTTGTTTGTTTTTCAGATACTCTTTTCTTTTGGCAAGATACCAGACAGATTCCCTAAGTTTTGGTGACATTGGGTTATAAGAATAATTTATTTTGATAATTATGACATACTTTTAGATGTTAAACTTTCCAGTCTAATGTATTGTAAAACATCAATCTCATGTCCAGTCCAAGGTATCTCCCCATTTCCCCTCTAGCTTTGGGCAAGGGATATTAGCAGTAAAGGGTGAGGGTCTTATTGCTAAACTGGTATTTACTAAAACCACCTGTTTGATAGATGTCTAAACTTGTATCCTTCTGTGGAACATATGTGACTTCTCATGTGGGGAACTCTGCACTGCACAGTGTCAACACAGGCAGTGTACACTTCGTTTGTATTTTAGGGACAGACAGACTTGCAGTTTCTGCTTCCAGCTTTATTCTTTTGAATCTCTTACCACTGGCGTTCTTTTAATCTAGTAGAACAGTTTTGAACTGGTTTCCTTCTAGGTAATCTGGTATTGCTATCTTCTACATTGTTCACTTGCCCACAGGAAATTAATGTATCCTTGTCAAGCAAATGGTAAAAACGTAGACTACGATAATGATGCCTCTTTTTTCCATAGTAGAATGTTTTGCTCTGCCACTTGCTTTCATACATCTCCAGGTGAGATGAAGCACCAGATTTCTGTTTTAACTTATGCCCTAGGAAACATATGCAAAGTGTTACTACTTCTAGGGACCTTATTCTTTAAGTGTGATTTTCTTGGAGTCTCCCTACTTTTGCCTGGTAGTGGAATAATCCTCTTCATGTGGGAGAAGGCAAATACTACCATATTCTTTTATTGGGTTGATATCTTGCTATGAATTGCCTCCTTTACACTTTGTAAATTTTAAATCAATTTTTCTGTTTATGTGGGTTGAAGGTGGGTGATGCAAGATGTTTCCAGAACTGTTTTCCTCACCTTTTCAAAATCTTAGTGGGAATGTCTGGCATCTTTTTAAATTTTATTTATTTATTTTTTATTTTTTTGTGGCACGCGGGCCTCTCACTGTTGTAGCCTCTCCTGTTGCGGAGCACAGGCTCCAGATGCGCAGGCTCACGGGCCCAGCCGCTCCACGGCATGTGGGATCTTCCCAGACCGGGGCACGAACCCGTGTCCCCTGCATCGGCAGGCAGACTCTCAACCACTGCGCCACCAGGGAAGCCCTGTCTGGCATCTTTTTGTCATTCTCTTTATATAATATGTGCCTTCTAACCTTAGCTTTTGTTCTTTGCAGAAATACTGTGATGGTATAAAATATTACTTAGTTTACAGGGTAAAGTGTGCTAACAAGAGAATGAAAACTATTTCCCTCCACCTGCCATTTAATTTTTCTATTTATAGAAAGTCATATCCTCTTCTACATTAACCTGCTCTTCTACACTAAGTAATGATTTGCTTGTTATTATTACTTTTACTGTACTGTGGCAGTATATATCTTTAATATTAGTTAAATTAAATCTTAAGTGTTGATAAAAGTTTAGCACTCTACCTCTGAAAGTTCCATTTTCATGGGTGAGACTCAACATAGTGTTTGGAAACAGCTGGGTATGCTCTACTGACTGGGCCTTAGGAACCACCAGAAAGAGTATATGAAAGGACATCATTATAGACCCAGCTGAGCTACATTCTAGTTTCATGACTTCCAGCATATCAGATAAGCACTCAGTTTCTTCCTCTGTAAGTGAATCTTTGTGTTACTCCTAGTTTTCAATACCATGATTTTAGGTTTATCAAGAATTACTTTACTTTTGTAAGAAAGTAAGTTTCCCCAATGCATTTGAAAAGAGAATCTTAGCTCTCAGTAGTATAGGCTTCATCACTTGACTAGCCTGGGATATGTATGAATTTTTAAAAAACAGCTTCTTACGCATCTTTTCATGCACAGGACCAGCACAGTGCCTGGGAAAATAGTGGGTAAACAGTGCATGCTTCTTAAATGAAAGAGTGAATAAATAAATGCATTTCATTTGCAGTGGAATTCTGGGATTTCCCAGTTTTTTTATTATGAGGTATTATATTAGTAATTTCCTCTAAATAAGTGAATAAACATATAAATACATCATTGAATTCTTCTTGGTAGTGATTCAGTATTATATAAACAATACCAGGTTCACTACCCACCAAATGTGCGCATAAGTGATATTTAGAACAATATATTTGGTTTTTACCGATAGGTATGTATGAGTTATATGTGTGCTAGTGGTTATGTAGATAAATGAATGTTAATTTTAATTCAATCACCTTAAAAGTATTTTTCTCTAAGTATGCTCTTTTTATTTAATATAAGGTGATTTTAGGGATCTTTTATCAAATGAAAATGGGTTGTTGCATTTGCTTTTTGTTCTCTTTTGAGTGCTTCTAAAACACTGCCATGTACTATCACTTTGCTTGATTGTGTAGCCTCTGTTATTGCTTCCTGACACCTAAAGGATTATTTCTAGAAATTAGGCTTCAATGGAGAAATAGATATATGATATTTCTAGAAAGGAGTCCTCTGTGACCTACACAATTCAGGATTACCTTAGGGTTTATAACAACTTTGTGGAGAAGAATCAATAACTCTAACTTGATTCTAATAATAAACACTTTCACTTGATGAAGAAAATTCCACTTATTGTATGTTCTAAAAGGATAACATTAGACAAACTATTTACTCCAATGAATGAGTTATTCTAAGCCTTAAAGTCAGAAACAAATTCATTGATCCTGAAAGTTGGCCTAAGGCATCTGCTAAAAGCTACCATAAATCCCATTTGTGTTTATTTTTATAGTTCATCTTGGCAGAATTTTTCTAAAAAACAAAAATAAAATGTGATTGACGTTCAATGGAGTTGTCAACTGCTGAGTTTGAGGCTAGAATGCCTTTAACCTTGAGGTGAGCCATCTTTGTACTTGTGTGAGTCCTCAGAGTTTATAGCTCTTTCCTCCACCTTCAAGGAGGTTAGTCTCATCTCAGGAAGCAGAATCTTGCTTAGTGAATGCCTAAGGTTGGTAGTCTAAGCTCAAACCCTTGATATCTGTCAGTTGTGAAGATTTTAGTCTTTCCAAACTTCCTGAAGAATCAGTTCTTCAAGGATGCCACTGAAGACTGTCAAACCTTGCCGTTATTAAAAATTCTTACCGTATGTACACTCTTTCTTGGTCCTCAGCATTTTGCTATATTAGAAACTTTTTCTTTCATCTTGTAAGTGGGGCTTTAGTGGGTATTAGTTCCAGCCTGTAAGAAGTTATTTTAAATGACTCCATATATCCTGCTATAGCCTCCGACATTATTCATTATACCATCTCTAAGCAGACCTTCCATATCAGACACAGACAGCTTATTGATTTAGAGACTAGTCTCTGGGGGAAGAATTATATTTTCATGCCTAAAAACACAGCACCTGGGAATACCATGGTGTTTTAGGTTAATATTCCTTTACAAGAGATAATGTGGGCTGTCACCAAAGGGATTATATAAAGAATTAAGTGACATGAATGCTATACATAATCTGAAATAAGGTGCAATAAAGGAATATTTGTCCTACTAGATACTTAAAATATTAAAAAGAAAAAATAATTGAACATTTTATTGTACTTGTATAGGCTAGGTTGACAATAGAATGAAAGTGTCCTGAAGTGGACCCTGGTATGTATGGGAAGTTAATTTGTGATAGAGCCACATATAGGTAATTGATATGAAATGGAGTAAGAGTTGTATATTAATTGAGATTCGAAACAGTAGGGTTTTTCAAATAAATGACATTGGAAAAATTAGAAAAATATTTAGGATCTTATCTCCCTCCCACAAAATGGTATATTCCAAGTAAATTCCAAGTTTATTAAAGCATAAATGTAAAGCAACAAATAACAATGTAGATGAATATTTATTTAGTCTGTGGATAGTATTTTTAAAATACATAAAAATTTGTTTCTATCTCATGGGGGGAAAAGATATATAGTTGTAGTTACATAAAATTGTAAAGTAGTGTGCTTCAAAAGTTGATATTTTCATATATGAACCTCATCAAAATCAATAGGACAAAATCCTCTAAGGACTAAGAGAAACAGTAAAGACAATGAATAGAAAAATTACAAAAATGGAAATACGTGTTACCAGTAAATGTATGAAAATTTAACAAGTGTAGTAAAAGATTAAAATGAACAACAGAAAATAAAAAGAGCAGCAGTAAGAATTTTTAATGTATTTACTTAAAAATATTTTAAAAATATAATAATACTAATGAAGTGGTGAGAGAGTTTCATATATACTGCTAATGGAAGTTTAAATTAGAACACTCAATGATAATTTAAAAGGAATTTAGAAATATGCATTAATATTTTAAGTGCACCTTCCCTTTTTATCCAGTGATTCTCTTCTAAGATTCTAGCCTAAAGATATGTGCAGAGGAAGATATCCATTGCAACATTATTTATAATGATGAAATTGCAGAAATAACTTGGATATTTGATACTTTAGTGATGACTAAAAAAAGTTGGTATATGAATGTGAAATATATTATGAATCCTTTAATAAATATATTTATGAAGATTATCTTAATGAGATGCAGAATGTTCATGTTATGTGAAATAAGAAGGGTATAGCGTGCTGTGTTAAATATCTATAAACATATTTTTGCACACATTTCCTTTAGGTGAACTCATAGAAGTATAATTACTATGAATACACATTTTAATGCTTTTCATACATATTGCCCAATCTCTTTCCAGAAAGGTTATGCTGATTTACAGTCTTATCAGCACTGTATATATCATCTCATATGCATGTCTGTTTTCCCCAATCAACGTATTAAGAGTCTTTTTTCATGTTTGCCAATGCTTAGGTAAGAAACAGGCATCTTATTGTTTTAATGAAATTTAAATTGAGGTTTATATATTTTCATATATATATTTTTGTGAATATATTAATTGCCTATTTGTGATTTATACATTCTGTATTTTTTATTGGTGAGAGCAATATATCTTGAAGATAACACACCAGATCTTGAGTTACTCAACAATTTTATGTGAGTCAAGGTGCAATAGAGGAGGAAGCTTTTCTAATTGATTCAACATATATTTTGGAACTTACTTATATCTGCAAGGCACACTTCAAGATGCTGTCTGGATCATGCATATGAATGTGTTATAGTTCTTAGCTAAAATGAACTACAATCTAAACAAAGAGATGGATGTAAACATAAAGGGCCAAAGCTGTACAGAGTCATGCTATTAATTCTGACTTTGGATAGAAGGAATGGTTTAATCAATTTATCCTTAAGCTGAGCCTTATTGGCAGCAGAGTGAAAGTTGTTACAGGCTGAAAAGAACATACATTGAGAGGAAGAACACCTGTAATGAGGCCAAGGGGTGTGTCTCCTAGAGAAACCTATTTATCCATCCCCTCAATCTATAAGGTTGCATTGACCTTTTAAAGCCTTCATTATGTGCATATGGGTATCAAGATTCAGATATTCCATTACATCAGTATGCTTAGAGCTAATTGTATTCAAGGAGGCCAGCTTACTATCAAATCTTAGAAAAACATAATCAGAAAAACTAAATCAGGATTTCAGTTTGCTTGTATATAATAAGAAATGTAAAAGTGAATTTGATATTTGTGTTGCTTAAACCAGTGCATTCACTAGCAGTGGGCATGCTACATCGAATGGCCCTTAGAATGAATGGAATAAGAATGAGGATAGTAGTCTTGAGGTTCAGTGTTTAATGGTGCTGTACTGCAGTAGTATGTTCCTGCCAAGTTGTGACCAGTATTTACATCTGGGCAAAGCTGTTTTTGGCGAATAGTTCATATTTAGACCTGGTAGAGATTAAATGACTGGATATAGGATACCAGGGAACCTGCATTCTGAGTAGACCATAAGCAACCTGGATATTATTTAATACACCAAGCCACCAGGTTGTGCAAGCAAAAAATATTTCATTATCAAGTTGGCATATATAAGATAATATTTAGACATATTCTTAAGGCTCAAGTAAGATTCAAAAGCAGGTTGTTGATATTCCTTACAAACTTTCTCTGTTTCCATCTTTCCCTTAAGCCTTTCATCCTTATTAGGAAATGATATTTCAAAGTCTAATTGACAGGACTGGGAACCAGACAGGACAGAGAATGATTCTTCATGACATTTCTTCATGTCTTGAATTAGCTTTTGTTCTGAACTCTTTTCAAAGATGTTTGTACAGCAAGCAACCTTGGAAAATAGAGATCCTCTCTCCCTCCAGGGCAGAGGGCAGATTCGATCCCTGACCATGATAGTAAAGGTAATATCTTCCTCAGAGGCAAAGATCAGGAAGGTTTTCTAGCAACTCCGTTGAAACACTGGGATTTTCGAAGTTTGGAGTTCCTCAGCTGTGACAAAAATTTACTGTGTGTGCAGCTTCCAGCTGGGTCACTCCATGTCACCTCTGCTATTTGGAGGACAAGGGCAACGAATGTGAGCATAAAACTCATGCTACTTGCTGTGATGTGAATAACGGCGAGTCTCATGTCTTCTGTTGTCATGAAAGTTAGCATGAAATATGTCTTCTGTTACCTTAAAAGAAGAGTAAAATCTCAGATTCTTCAAAGTTCTTGAAAAGGTAGAGGACCAAATCCAAGAGAATACTGGTTTTCATCACTGATGACTAGAAGTTTTTGTTATTTTGTTTTGTTTATATGTGGGAAGCAGACTTTCAGTGAAGCCAAAAGAAGCTTCACTAAAGAAGCTTCTTTAGTGACGCTAAAGACCACAAGGATTGGAGCAGATTGTAGGGAGATGAAAAGCTAAATTTTGGGTTTCTTGGGTTTGAAATACCAGAAACGTGCCCAACTGTAAATGTTGGAAAAATGATTAGGATACTTTAAATAGAACAGAAGTGTGGAATACCTTAAATACTATTTTTATTAATTTTTTTTTATTGGAGAATAATTGCTTTACAATGCTGTATTACTTTCTGCTGTAGAACAAAGTGAATCAGCTATATGAATACATATATCCCCTCCCTCTTGGACTTCCCTCTCCCCACCATCCCACCCCTCTAGGTGATCACAGACCACCGAGCCAAGCTCCCTATGCTATACAGCAGCTTCCCACCAGCTATCTGTTTTACACATGGTAGTGTATATATGTCAATGCTACTATCTCAGTTTGTCCCACCCTCCCCTTCCACCCACCCCCACCCCCATGTCCACAAGTCTGTTCTCTATGTCTGCATCTCTTTTCCTGCCCTGCAAATAGGTTCATCAGTACAATTTTTCTAGATTCCATATATAGGCATTAATATATTTGTTTTTCTTTTTGACTTACTTCACTCTGTATGACAGACTCTAGGTTCATCCACATCACTACAAATGACACAATTTTGTTCCTTTTTTATGACTAATATTCCATTGTATGTATGTACCACATCTTCTTTTAAGTAGAAGTATTTGAGAATCATCTGCTTAAAAAATGTAGGTAAAGCTCATGAAAGTGGATGAAATCCTAAAATAATTTTTATAATTTCCTTCCTCCTGAATACACTTGGCTATAACATGTATCTCCAAACAAGATGAGCATTTTAATGGAGAACTTCACTATTTAGTGTATTTCCATAATTATATTTAATTTTAATTATATTAAAAATTAGGGTTTAGCTGATAGCCACCATTACCAATTGCCAAAACCTCTTATTTCCACCTCCATATCATCTCTCAAATCACTTTTTCTCTTGATTTGCATTGCTCTGTTATAGAGAGTTCCCTTACTGCTTCTCATTTGGACAATTAAGAGAGCCTCTAATAACCTCCTTGTTGTTGGTCTCACCTATTGTCTTCTCTCTGAACTCAAGATAATTCCATTCTTTTGCAAGATTTATGCATCAAAATATAGCTTTGATGATGTCCTTGTTGTTTTCACAAACCTTTGAAATTTTCTCATTGTCTAGTACCTAATTTAACTGGATAATCAAGGTTCTCAGAAAATGTGGTCCTCACCTGTGATTTCCTTCTAGATTTCTGGCTTCATTTTATTGCACATTGTTAGTCTCTGAAACACTTATGAAATCATATGAGAACTTATGCATTCTGATTTATGATGCTATTCTAATTTTTGCTTTTTATTGACTTTTGATTATTCACTCCCTCACATTATGGGCTTCTAGAAGTTAAAAAATTTTATTAAACTTCATATATATCAAGTGCCTATAATGGTGTCTTGTACCTATTAGCAAAATTTATATAATGGATGAATAAATCTAATTGTCTATTAATGGCTACATGTAAACATTAAGAGACATCAAATTGTTCTTATTAATCAATTGAGTATGCCAGTTTTGATGTTCACAAGTCATGTCTCATTTAATATACAGGTATCTGCATATATATACAAATATTTATTTATATCTTTTGTTTAGAAGTCCCTGGACTTCTAACCCTAATATACTCTAATCCTAATAGGTCAACATTAACTATCTGAGTCCATATTTTATTGCCTAAACCATATGGAAGTAATGGAGAGACGGTTCAAGTTTTATTTTGAAGTAAATCAAGGAGAAAAGATAGATGAAGATATAGCACCAAATTATGCATTAGTTAGATGGAAGCAAACCATGATAAAAAATTTTAGGAAATCATGCATGATTTAGATATGTGAAAATCTAGACAAACCAGAATGATTTCCAAGAATACCTCTGCATACTCTTTCTGAGGGGATGCCACAGAATTTAATTTGCAGTGCTACCTGGATGAGACTTTCCAAAGTGTATATAAATATGCAGTGTTGCTTCACCACACTTTTAGTAAAGCTGTTCACATAGGTGTATCTCTAACTATGCTTTTAAGCCTCAAATTGTTACCACATAAATTTAGGAAGAAGTTTGACTGGGTATTTAGCACAATGGATAAGTCATGGGAATTCTTCTTATGTAAGAAGTGAACATTCAGTAGTTTTAAAAACATTAGAGGTTCTCAGTTAACACTGTAGAAGAAGAGCTTAATTATAACAACTGCAATATTTTCTATGGAATATTATCACATATTTAAATGGAAGTATTTCATTTTTCTTTAGGTCAGCAGATTTACTACTGTATTTTTTAAAGTAAATTTTATCTGGTTATTTACATAAGTAACATAGTTTCTTTTTACTTCAGAGGCATATGATCTAGTGAATACAAATATCTGATGCACACAATCTTCAATCATTGTCAATAATTCTTTATTAAAAGAATTACTGAGAACATACATTCTGGCTATGATTTTGTAAAAATTTGCCCATAAATATTTACTCTCTATGGGTTGAAACAGAACAGAAAGACTTTGGGTTTTTGGCAATGTAATGATTCTATGATTAAAATAATAAATAAAAATATTATTTATTGGACCACTACTGGATTTCAGGATTTTAAATAAATAATGTATAATTTCAAAAAAAACCCTGCAAAGCAATAGTTACTGTTTTCATTTACTGATATTGAAACTGTGGCTCAATGGTTAAGTAATTCATCCAAGACCATATAGCTAGCAAGTGTTCAAATCAGGCTTTGAACTGATGTCTATCAGGCTGTTTATTTTGCTTTTAAGCTTGAATGCAGATTATGTTGATCAATGTGATGTTGATGTTTCTGAAGAGAGAGGCCCCCTGGCAGTAGATAAATTTGAAGACTTTACAATTTTTTTTAGGTACCAGTTCATTTCAGGCCAGGTGTTTTAGTCAGGATTCTCCAGAGAAATAGAACCAGTAGGATATACCTACTGGTGGCCATTCAAGTTGACACAAAATTAACCATTACACCAAGACATATAAATGCTCTGACAACTATCTAAAGTCATTTTCCTTGAAAACGTATAAGTTTTGATGGGATAAATAAGATGAAAAATAGATAATAAATGTATAATAAAAATAGTATATAAAGGTGAGGTGATTTGTGGTTGAACTAATTTACAATAAGGTGTAAATGACTGTTAGATTAAATTAAGATTGATTAAAATATTTCAAAAGAAATTTGCCTTTTAAAATTATTTACTTTGGTAATCTAAGTCAGTGCTCTGAAATGTTGGATTTATAGAATTCTCTCTCTCCCATCTCTTTCACAGGAATAATGTCCTAACATTAACTGTCGATTTCTTTTTTGATAACATCTCTGGAGTTTGTATTCAATAATCCAAATTTAATTATTCAACTGGCTTCTGGATTTAAATACTTGTTGATGTAAACCTTCAGTGATTTTCAACTAATTTTCAATCATTCCAGTAAAATGATTTAAACAGAGAGCTATTTGAAACAGTAGAAATAAATCTATTTTAGAAATTAGTTTCATTATTAAAAGAATTGCAAACAATTATTTTGTCCCTGTAGTACCATGGTTCAAAGCATAGTGTTTTACAGCAGTATTTTTGCCTGCAAAAGATTTTAAAACCCTCTTGTAGACTGAAAATTTCTTTCTGTTGACCATGAGGAATATATATTCTACAGGGGATGGGTAATTCCTATTCATCATGTCTGATGAGAAAAGAAAGATTCTTAGTATATTCGATGTATTACTTGGCTTGTCTAAACCAAGGATCGCATCTATAAATATTGCTGAAATATCTGGCTTGTTCATGTCCAAAAGCACTTTTAATTAGTATATTGCCTTTTCTGAAGGTGTTTTATAATCATGAAATCACACTTAAGCTCATTCTTGGTGGATGTGTTCTTGTCTTTTGGCCTCTGTGTCTTGTTGTTCAGCATGCAGTCTTGACCTTCAAAGCAGGCAGTAAGGACAACCAATTTTGAAGTTTCAATTCTAACATCAGGTTAGAACTTTTCTCTTAATTTCATTTCTGTGTTACTTAGAATAAAATCTACTACATACCAGTTGTTTCAAAACAGGTGTTTAAAATATTTTTTTAAGTTCAGGTTTATTTGTTTTTCCACCTGTGTCTGTTGGCTTTTAGTACTCCATAAATATGGTGACATACTATGACCTCATTTCTCTTCACTGGAAAACAACTTGAATCCACTCTTCAGCATTCACATGTCCTTTAAAAGCAATACTGAATCTTCCTTTAAGATAACACTAAAGTGTATTAAAAATAGTAGGAGGTAGAATGGTAGGAACCTCATGTCACTAGGATGGGAGAGGGGCCAAACCGAGATATATGAAAATACTTCTGTATTAAAATTTAAATTATTTGCTTATGAAACATGTTTATTAAAGCACACATGAGAGACAGGGCATTGTATTTGATGTAAAATAGAAAAATGAGAAAAGGTCCATATTTGCATGTGGTTTTAGTAGAGTTTCTATAGAATAGGAACACATAACTAATATATAAGACTGGATTTGAGCATTTCTGAAACTTAGATACACATAACCATCCATAAGAATTCAGGGGGAAAAGAAGGCTCTTTTGCTGATTTATTTAAGAAAGACTTTGCAGTTACATTAGACATACATCCACATTGTGACTCCAGCCTTTCCACTCCTAGATAAGTATCCAAGAGAAAATGAAAACTTATGTTCCCACAAAACCATATACACTACTATTTTCAACAGTTGTAATTATATCATCCAAATCTGAAATCCATACAGAATTCCATTAACAGAGAATGAGTGTGTCAAATCCTAACCATATTTCATTATATAAGATGAATAAGTTCTAGAAATCTGCTGTACAGCATTGTGCTTATACCTAGCAATACTGTGTTGTGCATTTAAAATTTTGTTAAGAGTGTAGATCTCAAGTTAAGTGTTCTTACCACAATCAAAAATAAAATAAAGCAAAATAATGCTCAACATTACTAATTATTAGAGAAATGCAAATCAAAATTACAATGATCTATCACCTCACACTGGTCAGAAATGGTCATCATCAAAAAAATCTACAAAAAATAAATGCTGGAGAGAGTGTGGAAAAAAGGGAACCCTCTTGCACTGTTGGTGGGAGTGTAAATTGATACAGCCACTATGGAGAACAGTATGGAGTTTCCTTAAAAAACTAAAAATAGAACTACGATGACCCAGCAATCCCACTACTGGGCATATACCCAGAGAAAACCATAATTCAAAAGGACACATGTACCCCAATGTTCATTGTAGCACTATTTACAATAGCCAGGACATGGAAACAACCTGAATGTCCATCAACAGATGAATGGATAGAGATATGGATGGACCTAGAGTCTGTCATACAGAGTGAAGTAAATCAGAAAGAGAAAAACAAATATTGTATATTTACGCTTATATGTGGAATCTAGAAAAATGGTACAGATGAACCTATTTGCAGGGTAGGAATAGACATGCAGATATAGAGAATGGTTGTGTGGACATGGAGGGTAAGGGGAGGGTGGGATGAATTGAGAGATTAGGTTTGACATAAATACACTACAATGTGTAAAATAGATAGCTAGTGGGAACCTGCTGTATAGCACAGGAAGCTCAGCTCTGTGCTCTGTGATGACCTAGATGAGCGGGATGTAGGGGGGAGGGAGGTCCAAGAGGGAGGGGATATATGTATTCATATAGCTGACCCACTTCTTTGTACAGCAGAAACTAACACAACATTGTAAAGGAATTTTACTTCAAAAAAAATAAAATAAACCTTCTACTCATAGGAAAGAAGGTACTGAATGAACTAATAAAATAAATAAGTACAATTAAAGGAACAAACTACTGGTAAACATGAACACATACATGAATGTCAAAATAATTATGTTGAGTGTTGAATTTAGAAACAAAGTATTATATTGATGTAATACTTGATTACTTTATATAAACTTACAAAGTAATATGCTAACCAAAATGTAAATGGTTGTTTTCTAGGGCAGGCGGTAGATAAAACGATAGAATAGAATGGGGATGAGGGAGATGTTCTTTATTTCAGTTTAGCTTGTAGCTCCTACAGTGAACACAGCTGCCAAAACTCAATGAATTGTCTACTTTAAATAGATACAGTACATTGTATATACACTATTCCACAATAAACTTGATAAATGCTTAAAAAAGATTTTGAATGTAAAAAAAGATTAAATCCTATTTATTCCTATTCAACAATCATTGCTATAGCTTCTCAGTACAGAAACAAATAAATATCTAACTAACTAATGTACTTTTAATATTTCATGGTTGTTTGGTAGATAATTTATATTGAAAACAGGGATAATTTCTGTATTATTTAGTTTCTATTATATTACATATTGTATATTTGTAGCTTTCCCTGTGTCAACTATTAAATCATAATTAGGGGTCAATGAATATTATTGTTAATATCATTTTGTTCATAAGTTTAAGATACCAATTTTCTGTAACATTTCCTATATAACATTAAATAACAATGTCATAAGAACAAAGTGAATTATATATGTACCATGCAAAAAATGAGAGTGAAACCTAAATAGTAACTTGTACAACAAAATTTCATTGTGTATACAGTTCAATATAATATTTTAAAAATAATGTAACAGGTTAAAAATTCAACACAAAATATCAAGATCACATAAGACATTACAAGAAAGTAAAAATAAAGTGCATTCCTCAATAGTAACTCCATTGATAGAAAATTAAGAAGAAATGGGTTAAATATTGAGCACAGAGGACTCAATAGCTCAAAAATAACTCTTTTAATAGGATACACAAAAATAAATTTCTGAAGAAACAATTAAAGGCTTTTTATTAGAAAAAATTGTAACTATGCTTTTAAGAGAAAGTTTAGGTTTGTGAATGATCTGGAGGTACAGATAACTATTCTCAATAAACTGGCAGACTCTCAGTATCTGACTCTAATGACTTTTATGGCCAATCTTATTCTAATAATTTTTATAATTGCTGTAGGATTATAAAGGGGGGGTGGGCTCCTACAAAGTGAGAGTCCTAACTGATTTTAGACAGGAACTTAAGCTCATGCCCTAAAATGATTAACCTTATATCTTTGTAAGTTCAGCACATGCCCTTAATATTAAAGGATTTAATGGTGTATGTTGATGTAAGTTTCTAAAGGATAAAGAAATAATGTTACAAGGGTGAAATATTTAGTCTCACACTTACTCAATATTAAAAATACTCATTTTTACTCTCAGAATATAAATCTATAGTCTTATCTCTCTTTTCCCCTCCCTTACTGATTTGATTAATATGAAATACTTATTAAACAAAGCTCATATTAAATTACACCTACTCTTCTAGATCATTATACTTTCCAGGAGATGGCACTATAGCACTTTGTTTTATAGTCCAGATAACAGATCTATAAGCTAAAGGTTATTTTAGCTATGCATTATATAATATTGAGTGAATTAAAAATTCTGTTTGGTCCACTGTATTATGCTCAATTATTTGTCTTGCACATTGAGTTTGTTAGTTATTTCTCTAGGTCTTTATTAAAAGTATGAAGTGTCCTACTTCAAAATTATAATATATAATTTTAATGAATTACCTGGTTTACTTTACAATTAAATTTAGGGAGTAATCTAACCTTATAAAGGAGTCTATAAAAATATTTATGAATCCAAATGTCATAGGTTACAATGTTTAATAACTAATAATAAACTGCAACAATGCCAGTGAAGATCAAATTCAACATGATTTAGATTTGGGATAATGTTGAGAGTACCTGAAATTCCATCCACTATTGTATAATTTTGATTGTTTTAGTACATAGATACATGTTTCCCTATGAAGAAATTTTGAGCTTTCACATCAGTAACATTTGAAATGAACCCTTTCAATGATTCAGTACTTACAAAGTACTATACAAAAAAAAAAAGTACAACTTTTTTTTGCTATTTTAGCTTTTTTTTCTTATTCTACTGTGTTCTCATGTGACCATATATAGGTATTTGCTTGTCAAAGTATCATCAAGGAGATCAAACACTTATTAGTAGAGTTCAGAGAAGTGTTCAATAAGTGTAAGTTCTAGGTGCTGGTGGTATGATGATAAAAATCTTTGACCTTGAGGATTTCAAAGTCTTATATGAGGCAGGTGTGTGAACTTATATTAATCTGTTTATTTTTTGTGATGCTAATGATTGAAAAGGTGAAGGGCTTGTGCTTTTTAAGAAGTTGAAATGTATCTACAGAAACCTTTATGGGTCTCTATAAAAGAAATTATGGCAGTCAGGAAGAATAACCACCGTAACATACATCAAGAACCTTCATAAAAAAATAGGGCTTCCCTGGTGGCGCAGTAGTTAAGAACCTGCCTGCCAATGCAGGGGACATATGAATGCTCATCATATCCCATGACCCTAAAATATAGGAGAAGTCATATTTTTTCTCAGCTGGTAGCGGATAGCTTGGCCAAAAAACGTATGATCCACATTACTTTGAACAATTCAAATCCATTCAATCGAACTGATCATGTCACATCCCTGCTTAAAACAAAACCTCGTAAAACAAACAACCAAAAATATATTGGATCCTTGTGAACTCCAGAATAAAATCTAAACTTTAAAAGATGGCACACAGGCACTTCCCTGGTGGCGCAGTGGTTAAGAATCCACCTGCCAGTGCATGGGACACACGTTTGAGCCCTGGTTCGGGAAAATCCCACATGCGTGGAGCAACTAAGCCTGTGCACCACAACTACTGAGCCTGTGCTCTAGAGCCCGTGAGCCACAACTACTGAGGCCACGTGCCACAACTACTGAAGCCTGCATGCCTAGAGCCCGTGCTCTGCAAAAAGAGAGGCCACCTCAATGAGAAGCCCACGCACCACAATGAAGAATAGCCCCCACTTGCTGCAACTAGAGAAAGCCCTCATGCAGCAAGGAAGACTGAACACAGCCAATAAATAAGTGAATAAATTTATTGGAAAAAGAAAAGTCCTACTCTCCAGAAAATAAGACTCTGCCAGAGCTCAATTCTGACCATTACTCACAATTTGTAAAGAAGATTTCTTTGCAGTCTGGCCCCCTAGAGTCTTCCTATCTCATGTAAAGGAGAGAAACAAAAATATATTTGGTAGGAGGGGTCTGGTCTTCAAGAATACAGATCATGAATGCTGGTGCCATAGAAGGGAGCTGAGTCTGGGCAAAATAAAAGCAGTACCTTTGTACAAACTTGTGAAGGTTACAACCTCAAGAGACAGGCCCAATAAAGACTGAGATTTAATCAGGCAACACCTGAATGCTTTTCTTCCCCCACAACGGAGCTCCAGCATAACAATAGGGGATTGAAGCTAAAAATGCTGCATGATGAAGACTCTAAGGAGAGTACATAGGGAAGACCTGTGTCAAGAGTGGAGACAAGAAGAAGGACACTACTGGAATTTGAAGCTCTAGAACCTATAGCTAAAATAAACATTAAACATAGTACAACCTCCTGCTGGATTAATGTAAATTCTCACATTAAGAAAATGGTAAGTTACACAAAAATAAACTCAAAATGGATTAAAGACCTAAATGTAAGGCCAGACACTATAAGACCCTTAGAGGAAAACATAGACAGAACACCTTATGACATAAATCACAGCAAGATCCTTTTTGACCCACCTCCTAGAGAAATGGAAATAAAAACAAAAGTAAACAAATGGGACCTAAAGAAACTTAAAAGCTTTTGCACAGCAAAGGAAACCATAAACAAGACGAAAAGACAACCCTTAGAATGGGAGAAAATATTTGCAAATGAAGCAACTGACAGAGGATTAATCTCCAAAATTTACAAGCAGCTCATGCAGCTCAATATCAGAAAAACAAACAACCCAATCCAAAAATAGGCAGAAGGCCTAAATAGACATTTCTCTAAAGAAGACATACAGATGGCCAAGAAGCACATGAAAAGCTGCTCAACATCACTAATCATTAGAGAAATGCAAATCAAAACTACAATGAGGTATCACCTCACAGCAGTCAGAATGGCCATCATCAAAAATCTACAAACAATAAATGCTGGAGAGGGTGTGGAGAAAAGGGAACCCTCTTGTACTGTTGGTGGGAATGTAAATTGATAAAGCCACTATGGAGGACAGTATGGACATTCCTCAAAAAACTAAAAATAGAACTACCATACGACCCAGCAATCCCAGTACTGGGCATATACCCTGAGAAAACCATAATTCAAAAAGAGTCATGTACCAAAATGTTCATTGCAGCTCTATTTACAATTGCCAGGACATGGAAGCAACCTAAGTGTCCACCAAGAGATGAATGGCTAAAGAAGATGTGGCACATATATACAATGGAATATTACTCAGCCATAAAAAGAAACAAAATTGAGTTATTTGTAGTGAGGTGGATGGACCTAGAGTCTGTCATACAGAGTGAAGTAAGTCAGAAAGAGGAAAACAAATACCATATGCTAACACATATATGTGGAATCTAAAAAAAACAAAAAATGGTCATGAAGAACCTAGGGGCAAGACGGGAATAAAGACGCAGACCTACTAGAGAATGGACTCTTGAGGATATGGGGAGGGGGAAGGGTAAGCTGGGACAAAGTGAGAGAGTGGCATGGACATATATACACTACCAAATGTAAAATAGATAGCTAGTGGGAAGCAGCCGCATAGCACAGGGAGATCAGCTCAGTGCTTTGTGACCACCTAGAAGGGTGGGATAGGGAGGGTGGGAGGGATGGAGACGCAAGAGGGAAGAGATATGGGGATATGTGTATATGTATAATTGATTCACTTTATTATAAAGCAGAAACACACCATTGTATAGCAATTATACTCCAATAAAGATGTTAAAAAATAAAAAAAGAAAATGGTAACTGTGTGACGTGGTGATGTGTTAATTAACTTGATTGTGGTAACCATTCCACATTGTATGTATATGTTAAATCATCACACTGTACACCTTTAAACTATTTTAGAAAAATATTTATCTCTCTCCCTATTATTAATACCTATATAGCAGGTCCAGCTTTCAATTAAAAAGTCATAACACAGGGCACTCTACCAATACTCTGTAATGACCTATATGGGAAAAAAATCTAGAAAAGTGTGGATATATGTATATGTATAACTGATTCACTTTGCTGTATAGCAGAAACTAACACAACATTGTAAATCAACTATACTCCAATAAAAATTAATTTAAAAAGTCATGCCAGATGGCAAAGACATAAACAGAAAACCACTCTGATGTCATGACAACCAGATATGAGAACCATGACACAAATGCTGGAATTATCAGTCAGGGAATTTAAAAAGCTATGGTTAACATGTTTAGGGTCCTAATGAAAAAAGTAGAGAACATGTAAAAGTAGATGGACAGTGTAAGAAGAAATATGGATATTCTTATGAAGAATAAAAAAACATTAGAAAGCAAAACTCTGTAGCAGAAAATAATGTCTTAGGTGTACTCATTAGTAAGCCTGACATGGCTAAGAAAATAATTAGTGAATTTGAACAACACAGGTTAATGAAACATTCCAAACTGGAATGCAATGCAAAGAGAATTTATTGCTAGCAGACTTCACCTATAGTGTTAAAAGAAGTTCTGCAAGCATCGTGAAAATCAAATAGGTCAGAAACTTCAATCTAATAAAGAAAGGAAAAGCAGCAGGGAAGAAATAAATGAAGGTTAAAGAAAATGCTGTTGAACAACACAGGTTAATGAAAAATTCCAAAGGAATGCAGTGCAAAGAGAATTTTTTGCTAGCAGACTTCACCTACAATGTTAAAAGAAGTTCTGCAAGCATTGTGAAAATTATATAGGTCAGAAACTTCAGTCTAATAAAGAAAGGAAAAGCATTAGAGAAGAAATAAATGAAGGTTAAAGAAAATACTTAATTTTTTCCATATTCTTAACTGATCTAAAACAGAATTATTTGTTTAAGCAATAAATTAACAGTGTACTAAATGATGCTTGCATATGGATATTTGAAATGAAAAACAGTAATAACATGAAAAAGGAATTTGAAATATTCTGTTGAAAGGTATCTGCATAAAAGGTACACAGCAGTATTTGCAGCAGTATAATACTATTGATACTTGAAAGATTAGTTATTATAAGATCTAGGGCATCCACTAAAAATTAAGAAGAATTATTTATGGTCTAAGAAAGGAGATGCATTAATTTAACACATAAAATAGTCCATTAAAATCAGAGAAGTCTGAAAAGGGGAAGAGAAAATAAAGGACAACAAGGGAGTGACCTCAGCAAGATGGCAGAACAGGAGTTTTCTCTGTTATCCCTCTACAGAACATTGATTTTGACAACCATTCATAGACAGGAATACTGTTCTGGGTGTCTGGGAGTCCTGCAGAGAAGTTCCAGCATGCTGTTAGAGCAAAAAATCTGAGAATACATGTATCGAGGAAGGTATGAAGAACAGTTTCATTTTACCCATTGTCATTCTTCCCTCAAGGCAGTACAGTTTAGTGCCAAGAGACATAATTCCTTTTCTTTTTTCTTTTTATTAATTTTTATTCAAGTACAGTTGATTTACAATGTTGTGTTAGTTTCTGCTGTACAGCAAAGTGAATCAGTTATATTATACATATGCATATATTCATTCTTTTTTAGATTCTTTTCCATATAGGTCATTACAGAGTATTGAGCAGAATCTCCTGTGCATTAAAATAGGTTCTTATTCATTATCTATTTTATATATATAGTGTGTATATGTCAAGCCCAATGACCCAATTTATCCCTCCCCCCTGCCCCCTTGGTAACCATAAGTTTTTTTTGTACATCTGTGACTCTCTGTTTCATAAATAAGTTCATTTGTACTATTTTTTTTAGATTCCACATATAAGCAATACCATATGATATTTGTCTTTCTCTGATTTCACTCAGTATGACAATCTCTAGGTCCATCCATGGCACTGCAGATGGCATTATTTCATTCTTTTTTATGGCTGAGTAATATTTCAACCCATAATTTCTCCCACTGGAGTAAGTGAGAGTGTACTGAGTACCTGACTTCCCCAGCTATGGGTTGCTACCCATGAGGCCTACTTCTTCCTCATTCCACCCAGAATATGGAAATTATTGGCACAGCTGAGAGATAGGGAGATACTGGGAACAGAGAAGGGAAATGGGAAATTGCAGCTCTCAGAAATCAGAATTCAACAAAGGGCCAAGGATCCTATATATTGCTTCTTGGACTCCATCAGCAAGTCTGACCAAGGGCTGCTTGGAATGCCATACCTTTGGACCCCCAAGTGGCCCACAGTAACACCCAACTCTCTGAACACCTCAACTGCACCCCTGTGGCTGGTACCCTGCATGCAAGCTCATGGATAGTGACTGTGAGCCCTTAGATATGGCTCATAAGCATGTGCAAAAATAAAATCAACTCTGTGGAGTTGGGAGAAGGTACAGAAATTTGAGTGTTTCAGGGCACCACCCTAGTGCAACAAAATGGAGGCTCTTAGGACACTGTCTGGATTTGCAGGATTGAGAGAAGGCATGCATACTTAATTCCCCTTCCCCCAAGTGGGAGCAAGAAACATAGATTGAAAAGGTCTAAGAGAGCTTCAGAAACCAAATTTGGGCTGACTGGTGAAGATATTTCTCTCCTGAAGCCAGTCAGTAAAGCCTGGAGAAGGAGACTCACTCCTTATTTAAATGTGAAGACAGCAACACAAGACTTAAAAGAAATGAAAAATCAAGAAAACATGAGGTGAGCAAAGGAAGACAATATTTTTCCAATACCCAGTTCCAAAGAAATGAAGATCTGACAAAGAATTGAAAATAATTGTTTTAGGAAAGCTCAGAAAGCTACCAGAGAAAACAGATAAGACAGCACAATAAAATCAGCTAAATAATACATGAAAAAAAAAAGTTTAACAGAGAGATAGAAATCATAAAACAGAACCAAACAGGAATTTTGGAGCTCAAGAATACAATAAATATGATTTTAAATGCAATAAAGAGCCTCAATCACTGAGTTGATCAAGTAGAAGAAAAAATCTGTGAACTTGAAGACAGGTCATTTGAAATTGTTCAGTCAGAGAAGATAAAAAATGAACAAAAAGAAATGAAGAAAGCCTATGGGATTGATGGAACACCATAAAGACAGCTAACATTTGCATTATGGGAGACCCCAAAGGAGAAGAGTGAGAGAAAGGAGCAGAAAACTTATTTAAAGGAATAATGGCTGAACACTTACCATATCTGGGAGGATATAGAAATTCAGATACATGACTATCAAAAATACCCAAACTGGTTGAACTCAAAGAAGACTTCACCAAGGCACAGTATAATCAAGCTGTCAAAAATCAAAGATAGACTTTCTAAAGCAACAAGAGTAAAAAAGGCTTAAAAGGGAGCCCACATAAGTCTGTCAGTAGATTTCATAGCAGATGCATTGCAGGCCAAGAGAGTATAGATTGATATATTCAGTGTGCTGAGAGAAAGAAAAAGTATTACCCAGCAAAGTTGTCCTTCAGAAGTGAAGGAGAGATAGACTTCCCCAGATAAAAAAAAGACCTAGCTCATCACCACTAGACCTACTGTACAAGAAATACTAAAGGAAGTTAATCAAGCTGATACAGAATGATGTTAATTAGTAACATGAGAGCACATGAAAGTATAAAACTCACTGGTAAAGGTAAGCATATTGTCAAATTCAGAACACTTTAATACTGTAATGGTGTTTTTAAACCACTTTTAACTAGTATAAAGGTGAAAAAACAAAAGTATTAAAAATAACTATAGCCATAATAATTTATTAATGGATATATTTACAAAGATATGTAAATTGTGGCAGCAAACTCATAAAATGTGGGAGACAGAAGTAAAAGTGTTGGGGGTTTGTATATGAAGGAAGTTAAAATTTTATCACCTTAAAATACACTGTTATAACTATAAGGTGTTTTATGTAAACCTCATAGTAACAACAAAGCAAAAATGTAAAGTTGATACATAAAAGATAAAGAGAAGGGATATAAACATATCACTACAGAAAATCATCAAATCTCAAAGGAATACAGAAAAAGAAGAAAAAAGGAAAAAAAGGAACTACAAAACAGACAAAAGTCAACAAAAATGACAATATTAAGTCCTTATGTATTAATAATTTAACTTTAAACATAAATGAATTAAATTCTCCAATTGAAAATTACAGAGTGGCTGGATGGATTTAAAAAAAAATGTGAAACAAAAAAAACAAGATCCATCTTTAAGCTGCCTACAAGAGACTCAGTTCAGCTTTAAGGACAGACATAGGCTGGAAGTGGAAGATTAGAAAAAGATATTCCATGCAAATGGAAACCAAAAGACATCTGGAGTGGCTATACTTATAGCAGACAAAATAGACTTTAAGTCCTAAAATCTCGTAAAAACAGAGAAGGTCATTTAATGACAAAGGGGTCAATTCATCAAGAAGATAAAACAATTGCAAATACATATACACCCAATATCAGAGCACAAAACTATATAAAGCAAATGTTAAAAGACCTGAAGGGAGAAATAGACAGCAATACAATAATAATAGGGGACCTCAGTACCCCGGTATCAACAATGGCTAACTCACACAGAGAGA
This sequence comes from Delphinapterus leucas, assembly GCF_059928025.1. Classification (NCBI taxonomy): domain Eukaryota; kingdom Metazoa; phylum Chordata; class Mammalia; order Artiodactyla; family Monodontidae; genus Delphinapterus; species Delphinapterus leucas. The sequence goes on along the minus strand of NC_143137.1, from coordinate 30,989,477 downwards.
AAACGATTCAGGAAATATTAGACTTGAACTATATTTTACACCAAATGGACCTAACAAACATACAGAACATTCTCTTCAACATGCATTCTTCTCAGGTACACACAGAGCATTCTCCAGAATAGATCATATGTTAGGTCACAAAAGTTTTAATAAATTTAGAGATGGAAATCATATCAAGTATCTTTTCTTTTTTTTTTATAACATCTTTATTGGAGTATAATTGCTTTACCAACATCTGTACTCCAACATGTTGCTTTACCAACATCTTAACTCCAACATTTATTTCCACATCTTTATTGGAGTATAATTGCTTTACAATGGTGTGTTAGTTTCTACTTTATAATAAAGTGAATCAGCTATACATATACATATATCCCCATATCTCCTCCCTCTTGCGTCTCCCTTCCACCCTCCCTATCCCACCGCTCTAAGTGGTCACAAAGCACCGAGCTGATCTCCCTGTGCTATGTGGCTGCTTCCCACTAGCTAGCGATTTTACATTTGGCAGTGTATATAAGTCCATGCCACTCTCTCACTTCGTCCCAGCTTAACCTTCCCCCTCCCCATGTCCTCAAGTCCATTCTCTACATCTGCGTCTTTATTCCTGTCCTGCCCCTAGGTTCTTCATAACCATTTCTTTTTCTTTAGATTCCATATATATGTGTTAGCATATGGTATTTGTTTTCTTCTTTCTGACTTACTTCACTCTGTATGACAGTCTCTAGGTCCATCCACCTCACTACAAATAACTCAATTTCGTTTCCTTTTATGGCTGAGTAATATTCCATTGTATATATGTGCCACATCTTCTTTATCCATTCATCTGTTGATGGACACTTAAGTTGCTTCCATGTCCTGGCTATTGTAAATAGAGCTGCAATGAACATTTTGGTACATGACTCTTTTTGAATTATCGTTTTCTCAGGGTATATGCCCAGTACTGGGATTGCTGGGTCGTATGGTAGTTCTATTTTTAGTTTTTTGAGGAATGTCCATACTGTCCTCCATAGTGGCTTTATCAATTTACATTCCCACCAACAGTACAAGAGGGTTCCCTTTTCTCCACACCCTCTCCAGCATTTATTGTTTGTAGATTTTTGATGATGGCCATTCTGACTGCTGTGAGGTGATGCCTCATTGTAGTTTTGATTTACATTTCTCTAGTGATGTTGAGCAGCTTTTCATGTGCTTCTTGGCCATCTGTATGTCTTCTTTAGAGAAATGTCTATTTAGGCCTTCTGCCCATTTTTGGATTGGGTTGTTTGTTTTTTTTATATTGAGCTGCATGAACTGATTGTATATTTTGGAGATTAATCCTTTGTCAGTTGCTTCACTTGCAAATATTTTCTCCCATTCTGAGGGTTGTCTTTTCATCTTGTTTATGGTTTCCTTTGCTGTGCAAAAGCTTTTAAGTTTCTTTAGGTCCCATTTGTTTACTTTTGTTTTAATTTCCGTTTCTCTAGGAGGTGGGTCAAAAAGGATCTTGCAGTGATTTATGTCATAGAGTGTTCTGCCTATGTTTTCCTCTAAGAGTTTGATAGTGTCTGGCCTTACATTTAGGTCTTTAATCCATTTTGAGTTTATTTTTGTGTATGGTCTTAGGGAGTGTTCTAATTTCATTCTTTTACATGTAGCTGTCCAGCTTTCCCAGCACCACTTATTGAAGAGGCTGTCTTTTCTCCATTGTACATTCTTGCCTTCTTTATCAAAAATAAGGTGAGCATACATGCATGGGTTTATCTGTGGGCTTTCTATCCTGTTCCATTGATCTATATTTCTGTTTCTGTGCCAGTACGATACTGTCTTGATGACTATAGCTTTGCAGTATTGTCTGAAGTCTGGGAGACTGATTCCTCCAGCTCCGTTTTTCTTTCTCAAGATTGCTTTGGCTGTTCTGGGTCTTTTGTGTTTCCATACAAACTGTGAAATTTTTTTGTTCTAGTTCTGTGAAAAATGCTTTTGGTAGTTTGATAGGGATTGCATTGAATCTGTAGATTGCTTTCAGTAGTATAGTCACTTTCACAGTGTTGATTCTTCCAATCCAGGAACATGGTATATCTCCCCATGTGTTTGTACTGTCTTTGATTTCTTTCATCCGTGTCTTATAGTTTTCTTCCTACAGATCTTTTGTCTCCTTAGGTAGGTTTATTCCTAGGTATTTTATTCTTTTTGTTACAAAGGTAGATGGGAGTGTTTCCTTAATTTCTCTTTCAGGTTTTTCATCATTAGTGTATAGGAATGCAAGAGATTTCTGTGCATTAATTTTGTATCCTGCTACTTTATCAAATTCATTGATTAGCTCTAGTAGTTTTCTGGTAACATCTTTAGGATTCTCTATCTATAGTATCATGTCATCTGTAAACAGTGACAGTATTACTTCTTCTTTTCTGATTTTCATTCCTTTTACTTCTTTTTCTTTTCTGACTGCTGTGGCTAAAACATACAAAACTATGTTGAATAATAATGGTGAGAGTGGGCAAGCTTGTCTTGTTCCTGATCTTAGTGGAAATGGTTTCAGTTTTTCACCATTGAGAACGATGTTGGCTGTGGGTTTGTCATATATAGCCTTTGTTATGTTGAGGTAAGTTCCCTCTATGCCTACATTCTGGAGCGCTTTTATCATAAATGGGTGTTGAATTATGTCAAAAGCTTTTTATGAAGCTATTGAGATTATCATATAGATTTTATCTTTCAATTTGTTAATATGGTGTATCACATTGACTGATGTGAGTATAGTGTTGAATCCTTGCATTCCTGGAGTAAACCCCACTTGGTCATGATGTATGATCCATTTAATGTACTGTTGGATTCTGTTTGCTAGTATTTTGTTGAGGATTTTTGCATCCATGTTTATCAGTGGTATTGACCTGTAGTTTTCTTTGTGACATCTTTGTCTCGTTTTCGTATCAGGGTGATGGTGGCCACATGGAATGAGTTTGGGAGTGTTCCTCCCTCTGCTATATTTTGGAAGAGTTTGAGAAGGATAGGTGTTAGCTCTTCTGTAAATGTTTGATAGAATTCGCCTGTGAAGCCATCTGGTCCTGGGCTTTTGTTTGTTGGAAGATTTTTAATCACAGTCTCAATTTCAGTGCTTGTGATTGGTCGGTTTATATTTTCTATTTCTTCCTCGTTCAGTCTCAGAGCATTGTGCTTTTCTAAGAATTTGTCCATTTCTTCCAGGTTGTCCATTTTATTGGCACATAGTTGCTTGTAGTAATCTCTCATGATCCTTTGTATTTCTTCAGTGCCAGTTGTTACTTTTCCTTTTTCATTTCTAATTCTGTTGATTTGAGTCTTCTCCCTTTTTTTCTTCATGAGTCTGGCTAATGGTTTATCAATTTTATTTATCTTCTCAAAGAACCAGCTTTTAATGTTACTGATGTTTGCTAATGTTTCCTTCATTTCTTTTTCATTTATTTCTGATCTGATCTTTATGATTTCTTTCCTTCTGCTAACTTCGGGTTTTTTTTTGTTCTTCATTCTCTAATTGCATTAGGTGTAACGTTAGGTTGTTTATTTGAGATGTTCCTTGTTTCCTGAGGTGTGATTGTATTGCCATAAACTTCCTTCTTAGAACTGCTTTTGCTGCATCCCATAGGTTTTGTGTCATTGTGTTTTCATTGTCATTTGTTTGTAGCTCTTTTTTGATTTCCTCTTTGATTTCTTCAATGATCTCTTGGTTATTAGGTAGTGCATTTTTTTAGCCTCCATGTATATTTACAGATTTTTTTCTTGTAATTGATATCTAGTCTCATAGCATTGTGGTCAGAAGAGATACTTGATATGATTTCAATTTTCTTAAATTTACCAAGGCTTGATTTGTGACTCAGGATATGATCTATCCTGGAGAATGTTCCATGAGCAGTTGAGAGTAAAGTGTATTCCATTTTTTTTTGGATGGAATGTCCTATAAATATCAATTAAGTTCATCTTAATGTATCATTTAAAGCTTGTGTTTCCTTATTTATTTTCATTTTGGATTATCTGTCCATTGGTGAAAGTGGGGTGTTAATTTCCCCTTTTATTGCTGTTAGCATTTACCTATGTATTGAGGTGCTCCTATGTTGGGTGCATAAATATTTACAATTGTTATATCTTCTTCTTGGCTTGATCCCTTGATCATCATGTAGTGTCCTTCTTTGTCTCTTGTAATAGTCTTTATTTTAAAGTCTATTTTGTCTGCTATGAGTATTGCTACCCCAGCTTTCTCTTGATTTCCATTTGCATGGAATATCTTTTTCTATCCCCTTACTTTCAGTTTCTATGTGTCCCTGTCTGAAGTGGTTCTCTTGTAGACAGAATATATAGGGTCTTGTTTTTGTATTCATTCAGCTAGTCTATGTCTTTTGGTTGGAGCATTTAATCCATTTACTTTTAAGGTAACTATCGATATGTATGTTCCTGTTACCATTTTCGTAATTGTTTTGGGTTTGTCATTGTATGTCTTTTCCTTGTCTTGTGATTCCTGCCTAGAGAAGTTCCTTTAGCATTTGTTGTAAAGCTGGTTTGGTAGTGCTGAATTCTGTTAGCTTTTGCATGTCCGTAAAGGTTTCAATTTCTCCGTCTAATCTGAATGAGATCCTTGCTGGGTAGAGTAATATTGCTTGTAAGTTTTTCCTGTTCCTCACTCTAAATATGTCCTGCCACTCCCTTCTGGCTTGCACAGTTTCTGCTGAAAGATCAGCTGTTAACCTTATGGGGATTCCCTCGTATGTTATTTGTTGATTTTCCCTTGCTGCTTTTAATATTTTTTCTTTGTACTTAATTTTTGTTAGTTTGATTAATATGTGTCTTGGCGTGTTTCTCCTTGGATTTTTCCTCTTTGGGACTCTCTGTGCTTCCTGGTCTTGATTGAATATTTCCTTTCCCATATTAAGGAAGTTTTCAACTATAATCTCTTCAAATATTTTCTCAGTCCTTTTCTTTTTCTCTTCTTCTTCTGGGACCCCTATAGTTCGAATGTTGGTGCATTTAATGTTGTCCCAGAGGCCTCTGAGACTGTCCTCAGTTCTTTCCATTCTTTATTCTGCTCTGCAATAGTTATTTCCACTCTTACCTTCCAGGTCACTTATCCGTTCTTCTGCCTCAGTTATTCTGCTATTGATTCTTTCTAGGGAATTTTTAATTTCATTTATTGTATTGCTCATCATTGTTTGTTTGCTGTTTATTTCTTCTAGGTCCTTGTTAAACGTTTCTTGTATTTTCTCAATTCTATTTCCAAGATTTTGGATTATCTTTACTATCATTACTCTGAATTCTTCTTCAGGTAGACTGCCTATTTCCTCTTCATTTGTTTGGTCTGGTGGATTTTTACCTTGCTCCTTTATGTGCTGTGTGTTTCTCTGTCTTCTCAATTTGCTTAACTTACTGTATTTGGTGTCTCTTTTTCTCAGGCTGCAGGTTTGTAGTTCCTGTTGTTTTTGGTGTCTGCCCCCAGTGGCTATGGTTGTTTCCGTGGGTTGTGTAGGCTTCCTGGTGGAGGGGGCTCGTGCCTGCGTTCTGCGGGATGAGGCTGGATCTTGTCTTTCTGGTGGTCAGGACCGCGTCTGGTGGTGTGTTTTGGGGTGTCTGTGACCGTTTTATGATTTTAGGCAGCCTGTCTTCTAATGGGTGGGATTTTGTTTCTGTCTTGCTACTTGTTTGGCATAGGGTGTCCAGCCTCGGAGCTTGCTGGTCATTGAGTGGAGCTGGGTGTTAGCGTTGAGATGGAGATCTCTGGGAGAGCTTTTGCTGTTTGATATTATGTGGAGCCAGGAGGTCTCTGGTGGACCAATGTCCTGAACTTGCCTCTCCCACCTCAGAGGCACAGGCCTGACACCCGGCCAGTACACAAGGACCCTCTCAGCCACACGGCTCAGAAGAAAAGGGAGGAAAAATGAAAGAAACTATGAAAAAAATAAAGTTATTAAAATAAAAAATAATTAGTAAAAATAAAAAATATTGAAAAGTAATAACAAAAGAGAATAAAATGAAAGAAGGAAAGAAGAGAGCCACCAAACCATAAAACAAATCCACCAATGATAACATGCGCTTAAAATATACTAATTAAAAAAAACCCAGAAAACAAACCAAAAAAATGAACAGACAGAACCCTCGGAGAAATAGTAAAAGCAAAGCTATACAGACAAAATCACACAACGAAGCATACACATACACACTCACACACACAAAAAAAGTAAAAAATATGTATATCGTTGCTCCCATAGTCCACCACCTCAGTTTTGGTATGATTTGTTGTCTATTCAGGTATTCCATAGTTGCAGGGTACATCAAGTTCATTGAGGAGATTTAATTTCCTGCTTTTGAGGCTGCTGGGAGAGATTTCCCTTTCTCTTCTTTGTTCACACAGCTCCTGGGGTTCAGCTTTGGATTTGGCCCCGCCTCTGCATGTAGGTCACCTCAGGGTATCTGTTCTTCATTCAGACAGGATGGGGTTAAAGTGGCACCTGATTAGGGAGCTCTGGCTTACTCAAGCCGGGGGGAGGGAGGCGTATGGAATGCGGGGCGAGCCTGTGGTGGCAGAGTCCAGCGTCATGTTGCAACAGCCTGAGGCGCACCGTGTGTTCTCTGGGGGAAGTTGTCCCTGGATCACGGCACCCTGGCAGTGGTGGGCTGCACAGGCTCCTTGGAGGGGAGGTGTGGTTAGTGACCTGTGATTGTGCACAGACTTTTGGTTGCTGCAGCAGCACCTTAGCATTTCATGCCTGTCTCTCGTGTCTGCACTGATAGTCATGGCTTGCGCCCGTCTCTGGAGCTCGTTTAGGTGGTGCTCTGAATCCCCTCTCCTCGTGCACCCCGAAACAATGGTCTCTGGCCTCGTAGGCAGGTCCAGACTTTTTCCTGGACTCCCTCCCGGCTAGCTGTGGCCCACTAGCCCCCTTCAGGCTGTGTTCACGCAGCCCACCCCTGTCCTCTCCCTGGGATCTGACCTCCGAAGCCCGAGCCGAGCCTCAGCTCCCAGCCCCGACCTGTCCCGGTGGGTGAGCAGACACGCCTCTTGGGCTGGTGATTGCTGGTCAGCACTTATCCTCTGTGCGGGAATCTCTCCACTTTGCCCTCTGCACCCCTGTTGCTGGGCTGTCCTCTGTGGCTCCGAAGCTTCCCCACCACCACCTCCCATCTCTACCTGTGAAGGGACTTCCTAGTGTGTGGAAACTTTTCTTCCCTCACAGCTCCCTCCCAGAGGTGCAGGTCCCATCCCTATTCTTTTGTCTCTGTTTTTTCTTTTTTCTTTTGCCCTACCCAGGTATGTGGGGAGTTTCTTGCCTTTTGGGAAGCCTGAGGTCTTCTGCCAGCATTCAGTAGGTGTTCTGTAGGAGTTTTTCCACATGTAGATGTATTTCTGATGTATTTGTGTGGAGGAAGGAGATCTCCACGTCTCACTTCTCCACCATCTTGAACACCTCCTCTCAATTATCTTTTCTTACCACAGTGGTATGAAAGTAGAAATCAATAACAGGAGAAAAATTAGAAATTTCTCAAATATGAAGTTATTAAACAACACATTGTTAAACAGCCAATGGATCAAAGAAGAAATCAAAAGGAAAATAAGGACATATATTGAGGCAAATGAAATGCAACATACCAAAACTTATGGGATGTAGCAAAATGCAGTTTTAAGGGGGAAATATTTTAGCAATAAATACCTACATTAAGAAAAAAAGAAAGATTGCAAACAACCTAACTGGATGCCTCAAGAATCAGAAAAATAGGAACAAACTAAGTCAAAAGTTAGCAGAAGCAAGCAAATAACAAAGATCAGAGCAGAGATAAATGAATTAGAGACTAGAAGAACAAGAGAAAAGATCAGTGAAACTGAGTTGATTTTTTGAAAAAATACACAAAATTGACAAATCTTAAACTAGAGTAACTAAGAATAAAGAGAGAAGACTCACATAAATAAAATCAGAAATTAGGAAGGTGGCATTACTACTGACAACACAGAAATACAAAACATTGTAAGAGGTCACTATGAACAGTTGCACCCTACAAATTGGGTAGCCTAGAAGAAATGGATAGATCCTAGAAACATACTACGAAGACTGAATCATGAAGAAATAGAAAATCTGAACAGACTGATAATGGGTGAGGAGATTGAATCATTAATCAAAAATCTCCCACCAAACAAAAGTTCAGCAGCAGTTGGCTTCACAGGTGAATTCCACTAAATATTTAAGAAAAAGTAATACCATTCCTTCTCAATCTTTTCTAGAAAATTGAAGAAAAAGGAACAGTTCCAAACTTATTTTACCAGTCCAGCATTACCCTGATACCAAAGCTAAACATGGATACTAGAATAAAGGAATATTGCATACCAATAGTCCTAATGAACTTAGATGAAATATCTTCAGCAAAATGTAAACAAGCCAAATTCACCATTAATAGGATCACTCACAATGGTCAAGTCAGATTTATCCCTGGGATGCAAGAATGGTGTAACATCTGCAAGTCAATAAATGTAATACAACACATGAACAGAATGAAGGATAAAGATCATATGATCATCTCACATGCAGGAAAAACATTTGGCAAAATTCACCATTTCATGAAGAAAAAAAGACTCAGTAAACTAGGTGTAGAAGTAATGTACCTCAGTATAACAAAGGCCATATTGACAAGCCCACATATGACATTGTAATGGTGCAAAGCTGAAAGCTTTTCCTGTAAGCTCAGGAACAAGACAAAGATGCCCAATCTCACCACTTCTATTCAGCATAGTATTGGAAGTCCTAGCCAGAGCAATTATGCAAGAAAAATAAATTAAAAGCATCCAAGTTAGAAAGGAAGAAGTAAAATTATCTCTCTTTGCAGATGACATGATCATAAGAAACATAGGAAACCTTAACAAGATACATAGAAAACTATATTTCCATATATAGAAAACTCTAGCAAAAACAAAAACAAAACAAAACAATAAAAAACCCTGTTAGAACTAATGACACTGAAGTTTATTCAGTAAAGTAAAATGGTAAAGTCTTGAAGTTTTTTTTTCAATACTCTGGTATTTCACCTCCTGCTCTGAATACTGAATGAATATGAATGACTTAAAATTTAGTCCAGATTTTTACAGAGGATACATTTATTTTTCATCATTATTGGACGTTTGAAATTTTTTAACCTTCCATTTTCTTTAATATATATTTCCTCAAAGCAGATAAGTTGAATCTCTTCTGTAAGTGGATGTTTTATTTTTTTAATTTAAAATTAAAAAAAAAACTTAGCCAAATTAAAAAGAATTTTTTTTGTTTGAGGATAGAAAATCAGCATACAAAAATCAGTTGCATTTCTGTACATTAATAACAAAAGAAATTAAGAAATACTTCCATTTACAATAGCATCAAAAAGAGTAAAATCCTTTGGAATAAATTTAACCAAGGAAGTGAAAGACACATGCTGAAAACTGTAAAATGTTGATTAAAGAAATGTTAAAAAGACATAAAATATCTCATTTCATGGATTGGAAGAATGAATATTGTTAAAATATCCATACTACTCAAAGTGATGTACAGATTCAACACAACCTCTATCAAAATTCCAATGGCATTTTTCTCAGAAACAGAAAAAACAATCCTAAAATTGAACTGAACCAGATACCCTGAATAACAAAAGCAGTGTTGAGCAAGAACAAAGTTGCAGGCAGCAGACTTCTTGATTTCAAACACATTTTAAGACTATACTAATCAAAGTAGTATGGTACTAACCTAAAAAGAGATGCATAGACCAGTGGAACAGAATAGATAATGTAGAAATAAATCTTTGCATATAGGGTTAACTAGTTTTTGAAAAAGGTGCCAAGAATACACAAAGGGAAAAGGACATTCTCTTTAACAAATGGTGTTGGGAAACCTGGATATCCTCATGCAAAAGAATGAAATTGGACCCTTATCTTACACACTGCACAAAAACCAACTCAAAATGGACTAAAAAATTAAATGTAGCACCTGAAAACCATAAAACTCCTAGAAGGAACCATAAGGAAAAAAGCTCTTTGACAGTGGTCTTGGCAATGATTTTGGGGGATTTGACACCAAAAGCTGTGGCAACAAAAGTCAAAATAAACAAGTGGAATTGCATCAAGCTAGAAAAGCAATCTCACTTTTGGGTATATATCCAAAGAAAATGAAATCAGTTTCTTGAAGAGACATATGCCCTCTCATTTTTATTGCACCATTACTCACAATAGGCAATATATGGAAACAACCTAAGTGCTTGTCAATGGACAATCAATGGATAAAGACAAAAAATGTGTATGTATATATATATATTATATATATATATATAATATATATATACCCTGTATATAATGTAATATTATTCAGCTTTAAAAAAGGAATTTCTGCCATTTGTGACAACACAGATAAATCTAGAGGACATTATGTTAAGTGAAATAAGCCAGATACGTGAAGACAAATATTGCATGATCTCACTTTTATGTTGAAATATAAAAAGTTGAACTCATAGTAACAAAGAGTTTAATGGTGCTTACTAAGGATGGGGGCTGGGAGAAGTGGGGTGATGTTGGTCAAAGTGTACAAACTTTGAGTTCTAAGATAGGTAAATTTTGCAGAACTAATGTACAGCATGGTGGCTATAGTTTAAAATAATGTATTTTGTCATTGAAATTTGCCAAGGTTAGATCTCAGGTGTCCACCTGACACAAAAACATGTTAACTATGTGAGGTGATGGATATGTTAACTGGCTTGATTGTGGTAATCATTTCGCAATATATATGTATATCAAAACATGTTTCACACCTTGAATATATACAATATTCATTTGTCAATTATACATAAATAAAACTGGAAGAAAAAGATAAAATGCAACAAATAAACTATTACAAATGTGTTAGATATTTAAGTATATGAATAATTATTTTAAATGTGAATGGTGTGGCTACACCAGTTTATTTAGAGTTGATTAAATAACTAGAGACAACCATGTATTATCTACAAGAAACCCACTTTAAATATGAAGACTCAAAGAAGTTAAAAGTAAAGAGATGGAGAAATGTATGTTATGGTAACACTAATAAAAATAAGCCAGAGCAGCTATGTGAATCTCAAAGCAGATTTCAAAGTAAATAAGATTATTAGGATAAAGAAAAGCATTATGTAATGGTAAAGGGGTCAGTTCTCCAAGAAGACATAGCAATCCTTAATGTGTATGCAACTAACAAGAGAGAATCAAAGTACATGTGAAAAAAATTGATAGAATTGAAAGGAAAAATAGTTGAATCACTATGATAGGAGACATCAATATCCCTCTACCAGTAATTGACAGATCCCACAGATCCAACAGGTAGAAAAATCAGTAAGGCTATAGTCGCCCCGAACATCACTGTCAACTTGATCTAATTGGCTAGTACTTCATTCAGCATTGGCAGAATGCACAATCTCTTCAAGCTCACATAAATATTCACCAAAGTAGAACACATCCTGAGCCATAAAACACAGCTTAACAAATAATAGAATAGAAATAATAGAAATCATACAAAGTATCCTCTCAGACCACAATTAAATTAACAAGGAATCTATAAAAAATGAGGAAATTTAAAAAGTGTACACATTGGAAAGAGAAAATGAAACTGTCTTTATTTACAGATGACATAATTGTCTATTAGAAAATGCCATATAATCTATAGGGACCTCTCTGAAGTAATAAGCCAGTATAGCTTGGTTGCAGGATAGTGGGTCAATATACAAAATTGAAATATTTTCTTATATGCCAGCAGTGAACAATTGGAATTTGAATTAAAAAAAAATTGCAGAAATGTAAATTAGCATAGTCAACAGAGGAGCAATCAGGGTGCACATTTTTACACAGTCTGATAGTACCTAAAACATTCTTTGGAGTACCAGAACTACACTGAAAGGACACCTAGTAATCTCTTTTGTTCATTTCAAAATCGTTGATAAATTTTCTTGCCAGTGTTTTTCCTTGTCAACATAAATTATTTCCAATGATTATTTTTGATTAAAAAAGTATAGTCTCATTAGGTTTGTCCTGATTATTTCATGGGCACAGTACTATTCTTAATTATCCATATAGCTCTTCTTAAGTTTGTTTTGCAAAGGTAGAACCATAAACAAACAAACAGAAAACAATCAACTTCTAAGGCTACAGAATGAACTTCTGTCTAGAATTTTCTTAAGGAATCTTGTATGGGATATTTAAAGCCTCTATTTTTAGCTTTTCTGTCAGTTTACTAGCAAACTCACTCAAGGAAACTCTTCACAAGATTTCAAGTGTAGTACTTATATATATGGGAGAATTGTGTTACTTATGAGCCCTACAATATATGCTAAAACTCCTGTTCTGTTTGCAGATGACTTTCCTCAGCCCTTTTACAGCCCTAGGGTCCTGTAAGCCAATCACCAGGCCAGCTTTCCTGGGGGACTTTGTAAGCCTTGGCTCCATATAATTTTTGTATGTCAATTTTGTATCCTGAAACACTGAATTTGTTGGTTAGTTCTAAGAGTTTTTGGTGGGGTCTTTAGGATTTTCTCTGTATAACACCATGTCATCTGCAAATAGAGACAGCTTTATTTCTTCTTTTCTAATTTTGCTACTTTTTTTTTTTTGGACTAATTGCTTAGCCTAGGACTTCCAGTACTATGTTTGATAGGAACATTGATAGTGGGCACACTTACCTTGTTCCTGATCTTTGAGGGAAAATTTTCAACATTTCACCATTGAGTATGATGTTAGCTGTGGACTTATATGGCCTTTATTATATTGGGGTATGTTCTTTCTATACCCACTGTGCTGTCAGTTTTTATCATGAACAATTGTTTAATTTTGTTCAGTGCTTTTCCTTCTTCTATTGAGATTATCATATGATTTTTATCTTTCATTCTATTAATGTGGTGTATCACATTTATTAATTTGGGTATGTTGAATCATCCTACATCACAGGGATAAATCCCACATGATCATGGTATATGATCATTTTAATGTATTAATGAATTTAGTTTGCTAATATTTGAGAATTTTTGCATCTGTATTCATCAGGAATATTGGCCTGTTGTTTTTTCTTTTAGTGTCCTTATCTGTCTTTGGTATCTGTTTTCTGACTGTATCATTTCAAGAGCTTTTTCCAAACATTTTACAGAACAAAACGTAATAAATAAATGTTATCTGTTATTTAGTTTTTTATATAGTTGGAACCTAATTACCATCAGATTTAGCTGGCTTGATGCATAATGAGTTATTGGAAAATAGCTCATTTAAAGCTTTGGTAATGCTATTAACATTTATGGAATTATGTTTTATATGTTTTAGAGGTAGATTTACCTTTGTGACTATGCAGAAGTTCTTTTTACCATGCAGAAGTTCTTAATGATTGAAAATAAGTTATCACTCTAAGCAGAACTGAAAAGGAAAATCTAAAAATAGTTTTCATCCTTACTTTGAGTTACAACATTAATATTTAATACTTTACTGTTCAAATTCACTATATTCTTATTTGGGCTCTTATCTGAAAAGAAAAAAAATCAAACAGCAATATTTTAAGAATATTAGATGAGTAATGGTCCTATGCTATAGAGGAAGTCTTTTGCCTTCTAATTAAAAACAAACTTAATGTGCAATTCAGTCAAAATAAGTGTCCCCAAACTCTATGAAATATTTTCTCTTAAATATAGGTCCTGAATATTTTTTGAAAATTAGACTATTTTTTTCTTTTCAAAATAACAGGTAAGACACTGAATTTTTTCAAGATTTATAGTACCCAGTATCCCTATCAATATACCTATAATTTAACTGGCTACCAAAGAAATGTGTTTTCAGAAGGATGGATTAACTGATTGACTGGCAATTAATCTTGCAAAGGGAAAGTAATTAGATAATTTTTCTGTCACAAATATGCTGCCATTGTTTTAAAGAGCAGCATGTTACTGCTGCTTTTATAATTCATAAGAAAACAAGTCAGGACAATTAGTTATTATAGTTGGTATAACAATGCTTATATACTTGCTACCTAGAGCACGATAAAAATTAAAGTGTTTTAATCATGTAGCCTTTCAAAATTTTAGAGGGAACAGTACCATAGTGAGCAAAATATTTCAGAGTCTCCTTGTGCTTCTGAACTTACACATTGAAACATTTGTAATATTATAAATGGTAAAAAGGTTGTTTTTAAAAATCAACTAACATTTCCTATTGGATTTACTCTCAGAATATGCATCATTCTAATTTATTTTCTATACCTAGCTTGTATTTTCATGGAAAAATTGACCTGACCCAATTAATAAGTTATTAGGTTAAAAGTGCTGTACTCCAATCATAGGTCTGGGAGTTGGAAGTTCTTTACGTCAGTATCTTATTCTAAAGTCTCCCTTCAGGCCAGGAGAGATCAAGTGACATTTTAAAACCAGAACTGGTCAGAGAAATAAGAGGTTCCCTTTATAGTAGAGCTCTATTTCCAAAACATCATGATGTCTCTCAGAATTAAAGGCGAATGTAATTTTAGCCTGCATCATTAAATGGACATTTTACCCTCTATGTCTTGATATTAAGTAGCAGATCAATAGGTAATAATGCTAATTCCCTATTATTAAGCATCTCATTATTCTTATCATTTCTTGTATTTTGTGAAAGCACATATGCCCTCAAAATATATGAATTGTAGGGACTATAAAATTTACTTCATGTTTCAGGTAAGTCAGGGAAAACTATTTAGTGAAAAGAAAGGAGATAACATTTCTGTAGATGGTGACTGTATTTACCAGCAATTAATATATATATATTACTGTAAACTTGCCAAGCACTGTAATAGTTCTACTAGATTGTGAATTATCTGAGAGTAAAGAAGTATTGTTTACTTTTGAATCGCATCACTTTCCTTCAGGCTGAACAATGCCTAAATCACCTGATTCATTTTGTTTTTGGACGGTTTGTTCATTTGTTTCTTTCAAATAATTAGCAAAGTTATCTACCAATAACCATACTTTTGGTATTTATATCTGCTTTTTTTCCCCTTTTAGACATATTATCTCCTGCATTTCTCATATATGTATTTATTCTGGGACCTCTGCTGTACAAGAGAGTATGCTTCAGACCATGGGGTTTGATAGAAATTGAATGAATACTCCCCTCATTCGAGTATGTGAATGGTATAGATGATAATTTTTAAATATGATTAGTTTATGGGAATGTGAAAGTCGACTCCCGAGGTGTAGGAAATGGAATAAAGAGTAAAGAGTTGAGTTTATTCATATTTTAAAACCTTATTTTCCTTTGGTTGAACACTAAAATTATTTTATTGCTTTATTAATAAAAACAATATTATGATTAATGTCTTTGTACATATTTTTCGAGTTTCTGATTATTTCATTATAATAGACTTTTCTTTGATTGGAACTGACTAGGACAGTGGGTTTGAACCTATTTAAGCCTCTTGAATGCCAAAGTTCTTTACAAGAAAACCTGTCAGAATTTACATGCTTAGCATAGTATGATAATTCTCATCATGCATTGGATACTTGAAAATTCTGGATTTGTCATACTTTAGTATTTGATAATTTTATAAGCAAAAATATTATTTGTTTACTTCTTCATGCTTTTCAAAGGTTGATCATTTTTCAACTTTATTAGTCATTTATATTTTGATTCCTGAAAATTGTCCTAAATTTTATTACTTTTAGCTATTCTTAATCTCCCTAAACATAATTTTTAGAGGCTGATGCTATTTCTTCAACATTAAATTTTACCCTTCAAAAGTAGCATGTTATTTGATATATTCTGTAAAGCATCTCTGCTTGGCCCTAATTTGTTCTCTTTCCTAATGATTCTTATAGATTCTTTTAATGCCCCAATTCTCCAGTTTATTATTTTATGTTCACCGTTACATATTGTTTGCTAACAAAGTCAAACTGTTTTTATAGGCTGGCTTCGTATTATTGTGAGAACTCACCTGAGATCAAAAGTCTTCTACGATTAGATCCAGCCTCTTTTTTTTTCTAGTTTATATCTTATTGTATAGATACTTTATTATATTGGTGCTATATTACCGAACTGCAAAACCTGACCCATTTTCCCCTCACCATGTCCAATAGCTCCCACATTCATGTCTTTGTTGATTTTACCCCATTTTATCTTTCATTTTTTTATCTGTAATTGAAACTCTTTTATGAAGGATTTCAAATTTCACATTTCTTTATTTAAACTAATCTTATCCTCAAGAAGGTTTCTGAAAATCACCATTACTGGATTTATTTTTCTCATAAGACATTTACCTTATTCGGTCTCCACTCCTCTTCCTCATGCTACTGTGGGGTTTTACACACAATAGAGTCTTGATTTATATTTGTTTAACTGAATTGTACCTACTTGGTTGTTGGTAAAATTCAGTTTTATTACAAAGATTGATTTAAGTTCTTCATTAAATAGTCTCAAAGGTTCTTTTGGGTTTTTATATTTATTTTTTTTTACAGTAAGTTATACAGTTATTACTACTCCGGCTTAAAGAACATTGTTATAAGTTTTGTTTTTTTGAGGAATGCCTTTCTTAACTTGTGAATAGGCTAGACAAGTTACACTTTGAGTTACTTCGTGCTCTGGGAAACACAACTTCAAAAACACAGTTAAAATTTTGAAGAAGTTCCTTCTGAAGTTGAGAGCTGTCAATGATATTTGTATGTTTAGTGAGATTTAATTTTATGACTTCCAACTTTGCATAAAAATAAGAATGTTAATAATGTCAAAGGGAAGTAATCTTCAGAGACTTACTTTAATAAACAGATACAGAAAATCTATAACAAGCATTTCAAATGTAAATTGCTATTTCTATAATACTTAATAATGAAATACAAGTAATTTATGTTCTGAAGTAATTCATGTGGAAGTTTATACTATTCATAGTTTTATATACAGAGTTTAATAAATGTTTGTTGTTTTATCCATATTGCCTCATTTTATCCTTAGAATAGCTTATTAGGTGGGCACTGTGTTTAATTTCCATTTTACAAAGAAAGAAACCATTCGTGAAGAGGTAAAATAATTATGCAAAATTCACAGAAAACAGAATATTGAAACTGGGTGTGTCTAGTTTAGTATCTTGCTATGGAAAGTGTGGTTTATAGACTTAGAAGCTTTGGCATTACCTTGTTGGAAGTGTAGGACCCCACTCCAGATTTATTAATTTAGAATTTGCATTTTAACAAGATGTGCATGTGATTGTTTTACACATTAAAGTTTGAGAAGTACTGGTTAAATATCTTGTCACACTTTTTATCTGTTTTAAAATGTAGATTTTATTATTGTTTAGGAATGGTGAGGCCAACAGATCAGGAGACTGTTGCCATTGAAAAGATAGTTTGTTACAGTTCCCAAGAGGAGAGGGCATGCCATGGCTCACCATGCGGTGCAGGGAAGCACACAGGGAAGCAGCAGGTTCAGTCAGGAAGCACAGAGAGTGACAGGGAAACGTGGGCAAGAACCTTTACTGTGGTTTCCCTGGGAAAGGCAAGGCAAAGCAGGATAAGCAGTGTTAGGATTTACTAGTTTGAATAATTTCAGCGGGCTCCATGGGATAGAGGGTATAGAGGCTGTCATTAACTTGTCTGGTACTTGGCCCTGTGGTTATTAGGGCAGGAGAATAGTGGCCTGGAGTATAAGAGCCCAATAAAGGAGGTCATGGTGGAATGGGCTCTGTATTAATTAGTTTGCATATGAAAGCCATGTTCAAAGGTGAGTCCTTTAATGTCTCTAGGAATTGGCTAGCACAGGACTGGACAGTCTCTCCAGGGTCAACAAGGCCCCAGAATGTCAAAGCATTAGAAAAATAGAAAATAAAAGGCATGATCATTACATTATCACAGAGAATAAAACCCTATCATAATGTAATAAGCAGAGTTTAAAAAGTTTCATCGTGTAAAGATGCGTTTATTGCAGGGTTAATGAAAGGACTGAATGAGCCTGTCCAGCTAGCCCCTGGAGTTTCTAGGGGTCTGGATGCGTAGGTGAAATCCGTTCAGGTCCTGGCTATTGATGGACACTACCTGGAGGCATCTCTCCACTTTTGTTTATTTCCTTATGTATGTATGTTCTGATTCCTATGACTGGCAGGGACTTCCAGGGGCACAGTAGCCATTCCAGAAATAACCCCATGAGTTGGCATTCATTTCATTGGCCCATTACTAGAAGTCAGGCACAGAGAATACTGAAGGTAGAGGACCTGCCCTCACCTACCTGCTTCTTGCTTCCTTCCCTCCCTGCCTTCAAGCCTACCAGTCTTCCTCGCTGGAAGATAAGAGCTAAGAAGCTTTGGGGTCATCCCTATTTGAGTATTTGGGAGAAGAATATAATGCAATTGCCAGTCTGGTTATATCAGAAATAATGAGGTTGGGGGAACTATAGAGCCACAGGTGCCAGCTAAAGAAGAATAACTGCTGTCTGCTTACTGAGTACATACTATTATGCTAGGTATTATTCAGATGTTAGCACATTTAATCTTAATATACAAATGTGAATATTGAGGCTCAGGTTTATTATTTTGACCATATTTGTTACACTTTGGAGAGTTAGTGTTACATGCCATGTTTATCTGACTTAAAAGCCTGTACCTTCTATAGGCACATCTTTAATGTCACAAGGTGGATGACAATGCTTATATAGTGTGTGTTGCAGGAACTTTTCTATCCTTATTAAGGAAAGTGCTGATCTCTCTGTTCATGAGTTCATTGTGTTAGCATCAATAAGAGATAGAATAATTTCCTGTTTCCTCTGAAATATCTAGGGCTCAACCTTTTAGGTCAGCTTACTTTACTTTTGTCGCATTCAAAGCTAAATTATGTATCAAATCTGAAATGTTCCCAGGACTGTATTTGCTTGGCTCATCTAGGTTGATAAATCTATGACATAATTTAGAAATAACATTTAGCTCAGGATAAAAGGAATTTCTGTGGAGATGTACAAATATGGGAGAGAGGAATTTATGTGGAATTGTAAAGGGATACTTTAAATTTTTATTACTTTTATTGAGGTGAAATTTGCATAGGATAAAATTCACCAATTTTAAGTGTATAATTCAATAATTTTGGCAAATATATACTGTCAGGTATATGTGTCACATGTATACACATATATACACATACATACCTGTATTCATATATGTATACATACATACATATATACATACATACCTGTCGGTTAGGCATGTTGTCTTAGCTAAAATTTACCTTCTACTATAAAATAGAATCATGCATCTTTATATAGTATTATGTTAATCAAGATATTTATATTATTTATAATGTACACATTTCCCTTACTTTTAGTATGTTATTCTTACTCATAAACTTTTAGAACAACTCTGCGCCATATCAATTCAAATTTCTCGTAAAAGGGTTAGTTGTGTGGCAGATAAAATGCATTGCTATGCAAAAAAAGAGTAATAACTACATTATAGTAATTCAAAAAAGGATACAATCTCATTAATTATATCTTATTAAATTATATCTTACTAAAACAATATATAAATATACAATATATAAATATACAAATATATAAATATATAACATTAATCTAAGTTGTTCTCAAACATCAGAATCACCCTGAAGGCTTGTAAAATCAGATTGGTGGGTTCTGTTTCCTGAGTTTTCTATCCAGCAGTTGCCAGGTGAGATTGATGTTGCTAGTCTTGGGATCATCTTGAGAGCCAATTCATTAGAAATATGCTTCTTTTTGAGCCCCTTAGAAATGTGTCAAAAATGTATTTCTGATGTCTGCATAAGAAACATTTTTGTTAATAGACTTTCTGTCACTTAAAAGACTGGAATGAATAATAAATTACTTGATTAAAATAATGACAGAAAATATGTGAATATAATTTTGTAAAAGAAAAAACCATAAAGCTGTAGAATAGTCTATAGCACTTAAGGATAATCATTCCATTAAAATAATTTCTCAATAAAAATGCCTTAGTCCCAGAAACAAAAGCAGTACCATCCAAAGGCAATTCAGAATAATGTATATCTACTACATTGCTTTTATAGCTCTTCTAAAAGAAACTTTTCTCCTTTAGAAAGCCCCTGAGGATACATTTTGTTTACTTTGCTTCTACTCCTCTTGTCTATACACTTTAAATTTTTCTGTCAGTTTCACAAAAAATGTTAACTTGTATCTCAGTATATATTTTTTTAACTTTTAACTTTCTTTAGAAGATTATGTATTAGATTAATTGGCAAAGAATCTCATGTCTTTCCTTTTATTCACATGTACTTGAAATAGAAATCTCTAAATAGATCATTGAAGAAGAAATTAATTTTCCTTTTGGGGGTATTTTTCATAACCAGAAATTAATAAAAGCTAGGGTTCAATTTTAATTACATGGAAATTATTTGGAATGAAATCTATAAAGTGATGCCAGAAGCATTTCTATAAAAGAGTAACTTTCTCATTTAAGAACCTGCTGTTATCTTTCATTTCTTATGAGCTCAAACTCTTCATCCCAGTCATACTAAAACCCCTTCTCTGAAGCTGTCCTACTGCACTTTCTACCATTCAGCAACAGTCTAGACATGATGATTTTCAAATTAAATTATGTCACCCCTTATCTCTGCAGAACATCAAGTGTTATATCTTTTTTTGTCACATGAAATGTTTTCTTTTTTCCCCTCTTCACTTAAAAATAATCTACCAGTTACTGAAGGGTTATTTCCAGTTCTGAATGTTCTGAGAAGCATGCCTTGATAATTACAAACAATATGTTTCTTTCTCATATTTCTAAATCTGAAGATAAATTATTTTCTTTAAAATATATTTGGAATCTGTTTATATCGAATTTTATGGGTCTTCTATTTGCTTTAAAAATTCTTGATAACATTATAAGTATATGTATTGCCTGCAACAAGAGTATTAATTTCTCAAAGTCAGGTATTATGTCATATGCAGTGATTGTGTCTTCTGTAGTTCTTAGTCAAAATTAATAGTCATCAAAAAACTCATATTAAGTTAATTTAGGAATTACCCTGTTCATGTAAAATTACAGATGAACTAGAATCATTTGGCTGGGAAAAGTTAAAATATAGTTCTTTAAAATGAAAGTACTCCTCTCTGTGTTGAAAGTGAATAAAAGAAAATAGACTTAAGCAATGATATGAAACGAGTGATAGGACAAAGAAGGATGGAATGTTTGGAAGTCAGAGTTTTTAGAGTTTGTAGAAGCTCCTTTGTAAAAGGGGGTATTTTACCTCCTAAAATTATTTCCATGTAGTTCTCTCTTAGGGGAGGGGTATTTATTAGTGGTCTTTAAGGCTGTCCTATTCCTATGATTACATGCTTTAAACCAATTGCAAGATTGTTATTATCTTTGTAGAAAATTAAAGAGAGATGAATTTAAAATGGTCAAGATAACTTTCTGTGTGCTAAGTTTTACTTCTGAAATTACCATTCAGTATGTTTCTAGCATCGAGTACATGATTTGCATAATAACATGAAGGCTGACAGCAGTCTGTCAGTTACTGTAACAGATGTGTTCTTTATCCTGTAATACATAGTTAACTTAAAAACATTAATTAGAAAAGTAATTATTGCTAGTGGTAGATGAATATTCAATAGTAAAGACTATTTTCTGTTTGACTGCAATAAAGGGAACACCACGATTGGAACCATGTGGTAGAGTTTTCAGAGTTTTAATGACTTTATTTTGTGCCCTTACTTGAAACTGTTGCAGTGCTTTCTAAATTGAATGTTATGACGAATGATATTTGTTCAAAGTTACTCAGTATTCTTTTCTGCCAAAATTGCTGATGCTACATTTTGGGCAAAGAGTAACAGCAACTACACACACACACACACACACACACACACACAAACACACACACAATATGATCCCATATACATGAACATATTTAGAGGACTTATTGGCTAATTTATTTATTATCTGTGGTTATTTGAACCTGAAAAGATTATCATGGCAAAATCTGATGTTTATTTAGCTTTATAATTAGGAACATATTTGTATGTCACAATAGTTCTCTGTCCTAGGTGGAGTTTGCATGTTGTTTGGCATCATTTAGGTGGTATAATATGCTGCATTGAATTTGACAAAGTAAAAGTATTCTATGAGATAATTGCTTTCAGATCTGATAGCTCCTAGTACTCTTGATTGTTTGTAATCCTGTTTACTGGAGTTTTGCTAGTATAAACTCCATTTGCTTTCAATGATCTGAATACTTATAAACTATTCTTTAGCAGTTAGAGTAAATATGTATTGTTCATTTGACAAATTAGACTGCTAATGAATGGTGGCAAGGTACCTGGGATGAGATCAGAAAGAAAGCATTGATCAATATTTAGCAGCAATGCCTAAAAGTAGCTGGAAATTTTGAATATAAGTCAGAGAAAGAACTGTTTGAGTCTCTGAATATGGAAGTGGCTATTAGAGAATAATGACTGACATGCAGTTGTATGTAAAGAAAGTGAGAGATGAGACCATTTCTTGGAGAGCCTTAACCTTAAGAAATTCATGTACACTTTTAGGGAGAGAGATATTTACAGATATTTTTGATGAAATCATATGATAAACAATATAATTTACTATATTTTTACGATGCCTGTGTATATATACATGTCTATATCTAATTATGATATTCTATATATTATGTGTGTATGTCTATATCTATCTATCTGTCTATCATCTATCTATCTAATTTCCTTGGATAGGGATCTTTAATCCCTACCTTACCTGCTGTATGTGATTCCTTTTAAAATTTTAGTTCAGTGCCTTAAGCCTTTTCAGTGCTTCTTTGAATCTGTCACACATATGTATGTGGCGTTCATACACAGAATTAGGAAATCCTCTTCTCTGGTTATCTGCCTCATCAAGGTTTCCAAGACGTTTTTCCCTATTTCCCCCAGCCAAAAAGGAAAATTCCAGGTTTCATAGTTTTAATTTCCCATACTGCTTCATGACTTTGGCTCAACCTCTGAGAAAATCCATTAAAAAAAATACAGGAAATACACTTTGGCAATCACTGGTCCAAGTTTTGGCTTCCTCAACAATACGCCTCTCTATGCTTATACTACACATTTCTCAGGAAGTTACCTTTTATAAAAAAATAAAATTTCTAATTTTATCCATAAAATTTAAGCTGTTATAATCAAAAAAGTCTATTATAAGGGAGCAAAACTGCCAATACCAGAGTGGAAATAAAATCATGGGGGAACATTTAGTTTTATAATACAGCTCTTGAAGTTAAATAGCTAGATCATTTAGCATGTACCATTAACATTTTTGTCCTGAAAGAATATTACATCATTTTATACCCCCCTCAACACTTTATAGAATTTATATTGTCCTGCATTTTCATCAATACTGGATATTAGCACACTTTGTCATTATTGCCAGTTTAAGAGAAGGAAGCCAGTAGCCTACCATTGCTTTGCATTGTATTTCCTGATAACAAATTGTCTGATCATGTTATTCTGTTCTTTGTATTTTTTGCAAGTCTCTGACATAGAGGATTTAATTGGAAATATTTCTCAATCCATGGGAAATTATCATTAATGTTGTGTACAAGTCCCTTCTCTTGTTTTATTTTTTATTATTTTTATTTTATTATTTATTTTTCTCCCTAGATCTCTGCTGTCATTTCCTTGTTTGATTCTTCAGGGATCCCACTCTAATGTTTGGTAAATGAATGAAGTATGGGTATTTTATTAAAACATGTATAATGCAGTTTTGGTTAAGTATATATTTAAATTTATGTAAAAAGTATTGTGTTATAGCTCTCATTGATTTTCGAATTTTTTGAGTCAACAGACTTTCAGAATTTATCAGTGATGCTATATGTACCTTTAGTTTGTTACATCTGACAGTATTTCACTGTAAGTCACACCATATTTTACTGATGAAGTATGCTAGTTATGGATACCTAAATTATCTCACTTTCTGCTAGCAATATGCTTATGCACTTAATTTATCTAATTACTAACAAATTATTCTCTAGAGTGATAGTTTAATTTTATACTCTGGCAAAATAATATAATTTTATTAATTGATTTACTTGATTTTTTCTTTCACCCATGACAATGTAAGCCTCCTGAGAACAAAATCATTATTTTATTTTGTTTTCCTAGCTAACCCTATAGCATCAGAGATATAGAAGACACTCAATAAGTACTTATAGAAAGACTAAATAAATGTAATTCGTAGTTACAATTCAGTGTATTTGCTATTGTTCTTCAAAATGTGCTTAGATCCTTTCCTCTGAAAGCATGAACTTAATGCTAGAACTATGCTAAAAGTTTCAAGATTTGGGGAATTTGTCCCAAAATGGAGACATTGTTTTTCAATATAAATGTAAATAATGATTTTAATTTTTTGTCTTCTGGAGAACATAACTTTCTTCACTATCTTATAGTTTGTCATAATCTAAGAAAGACACAAAATAAAACCAGTTGTGGCACAGGAAACAGGGATACAGAGTTAACTACTTGGCTTACTTTTTGCTTAATGGAAGGGTTCATTTTGGAAAGGTAATATTTTCCTAAGAAGAAGGATATTGTTTCAGTAAAAGCTCTTCATTAACAATAAATATGGTTTGTGTTGTATAGCATGAAGACTTTTATTTTCAAGTGTATGGATTGATAGACATGTTCCTGAGTTTCTTTAGTCACTTATTTATTGTTCTGAAGTGTGGGTTGGAAGCATTACATCCCACAAATTGTAACTGATTTTTAAGCTACTGGCTACAGAATATTATTATAAACTGCCTTTCTTCTCTAATTATAAATCATGTCTGCATTGAAAGAATGCTATGTTCAAAGAAAATGTATGGATATAGCATTTTATAATTAATAGAATAATAGATACACAGGGAAGAATGCACTTATTAAAGTCAGAAGTGGATGATTGGTAGTAGAGCAAGCTTGACATTGAAAGTTTATTTTAGATTACCATCTAGAGAAGACCTTTTCTGGATTTTTACCTGTATAGTTTGAGCTTAATAACAGTTCTGGACATTTCTTAATCAATTACATCTGTCAAATGCTGTTGAAGAAAGATGGCTCTTGTCAATGACAGTCTTCTTTAGTGACTAAGGACTTCATTCACTAAGGGAGTCTTGAAAATATGATAAGTATTGATCTTCAACTGCCCTATTTTCAATCTCACAGACTATTGTGCCTATGAGTTGTGTGAATGTAAATGTGTGCAGATAGTCTTCATGTTGATACATATGAGTATGTATGTAAGTGCATTTATGCGTGTAAGTGTTCTTTCTAGGTAATGTTTCTCTTGTTGATCACCATTATTGTGTTCACATATTATTTAAATATAATGACATATGGCTGGCTGTTTTTTCGAAGTTCTGTTTCCAGAGATGGGGAAGATAATCCACCCATTCATTCTGGATATTTAAATTATAGTTTTGAGAACTCAGATCTACACTCTACACACAAAAAAGGCATCCTATTTCTATTTGATATACACATAATATGAACAACCATGTGTTAGCTTCATATGAAAGGCAAATTTTTCTGAGGAAAAATAACATTCCAACATTTTTTATATTTAGTTATATAAAATGCATATATATTCATATATGTATATAAGTATATTGTAAACTTCTGTAAAGTATTGACAATAAATTCTGTTTTAAAAAATATTTAGGTATGTTTTACTCAGAAAAGATTGTCATGCTAATGTAACAAATTAAACCTCAAATATCAGTGACTTAAATCATTGAAAGTTTTTCTTTTCCTCACTCAAGAAATGCAACTGAGTGGGGGATTACACCCTCAGCCCCTTAGGGACCTTGCTGAAGATGACTCCAGTGCCTTGTATCTTAACCATTTGGAACATCACTGCAGTTGGAGGGTCTTTCACTAGTTTGTCCTGGAAGAGATTCATAACATTACATTGGTCATAACTAGTCACATGGGCCCAACTAACTGCCGAATGCCTGAAAAACTGGAAGTTTTTTCTGAGAAAGACCATGGAATATTTTTTGAGCTGATTACCTCACTCACAGTATATCACAACTCTGGCTTCTTTGGGGTTGAAAGTCCTGGTCCTAACAAAGGGTTTAACATTTAGCCAGGCAAATCTGCAAGGGTTTCATTGAATGCTGTCAGGGCCCTTTAGAATTTTTGTGCCTAGAGACTCGCAGGTGTGAAGAGGTGTTGCAGTACTGGCAAAGGCAATTGACACTGGCTAGTAAGAGAGGTCAGGCCCTTTTATCAACCTAGTGATTTTGTAGGTTTCTCCTGGTACTCCCTTGCCCTAATATAACTATGAATGAGCACATACAACATTTGCAAACTGAGAAGTTTATGATAATGAAACGTCCAGAACCCGTAGGGATGGAGGTTTTGTTTAACTATTAAGTAAGCCACTGAGACCTATGAAGGTGATAGATGAGGGGGGAAAGGGGTTCAGAATACTGTTAAAGGAAAAAACATATTCTGACACTTGTTTAAATGGTAAGGAAAACTTTATTTAAGACTACTGCAATAGGGGAAAGAGACTTTCCCCTATTTTCTCAACTCCAAATACAGCAAGGAGACTTGGAGATTTATAGCCAGTGAGCAGAGTGAGGGGGTGAATGGATGGAAGATTACTAAAAGGATATATCAAGGTTAGGGAGATTCTTGCTAAACCAGCAACAGGATTCTTGCTGAAGGCTGGCCAATGACTTATACATCAAAGGTGGAGGATGAGGAACTTCATCAGATATCAAGGGTTATCAGATATCAAGGATGACTTAGAAAGATTCTTGCTTAAAGGATGAATTCCAAAGTTGAGGCTTAGTCAAGAAGAGTGTTTAGAGAAGTCTAACTACAGTCTGGTCAAGGAGAACTTCTATTCAATGGACAGTGGAGTAGGGAGAGGATGAGTACCAGTCGTAGTCCTGAAATACACTGCAGTGATCGGGGATACAGTTAGTCTCACTAACCTCCCTCTTCTGACATGCCTCTTAGGAAGTGAGACCCGG
This sequence comes from Delphinapterus leucas, assembly GCF_059928025.1. Classification (NCBI taxonomy): domain Eukaryota; kingdom Metazoa; phylum Chordata; class Mammalia; order Artiodactyla; family Monodontidae; genus Delphinapterus; species Delphinapterus leucas. The sequence goes on along the minus strand of NC_143137.1, from coordinate 30,962,540 downwards.
GAGATCAATCCTTCCCATACCTGTGTGGATTATCTGTGTGGTGCAAGGGATGGGCTCTGCCAGTCAGGAAAATTTGCCTTCAGATCTCTTAATACAATGTCTGATGACTTGAGCTACTCTACTCAATCCATCACTGCATTTCTCCTGATTATATGTTTCCCATGGGCTGCTGCAAGTGAATGAATGAGTGCAACAGGGAAACTAAGGCAGCCCTGTTCCTGGGAGAAGCAGAATTTCTCTGATGGATAATTTTGGTTCAATCACTCCTGGTCAGCCTTGCCTAACTTTTTAGACTGCACTATGATCTGAGATTCTTTCATCTAGTCTTTCTCCCTTCTTTCTCTCCTTCACAATGGTCAGAGCTACATTGCCTTCTCATGTCTCTACAAACTTCTGATCACTTCTACCTAATTTTTGCTCACAAGAATTTCCTGTAATAAAACTTATACACAGCAGATCCCAAACTCAAATCATTAGAAGGTAAACTAGAAACCAAGGATATTGTAGAAGGCTCTCTGTTTTGTGACCTAATATCTTTATGAAATTCTTTAAGTCTCCAGTAAAGTTTTCAAACTGATTATTTGGCCAGTTATTCTATTGTAAACCAGCAAAAGAGCCAATATATGTTTATAGGCTTTCTTGGGGCAAAATCAAGATATCTCTATAGATGAGGAGAGACAGGGAAAAAAAAAGAAGTGGGTTTGGGATTTATAGAGTTTCTGGGAAGGATACCATATTTGCACAGATGACAAAATTGATGTTTAAAATTAGTTTTTCTTAAATTCTCAAATGGTAGATAAGTCCAAAGTGACATTTGGGTTGAACGTGGCATGTATTAAATATTACATCAGATTATACTGACAGAGGTAACTACCAGACTAAATCATTATATGTCTTCTCAAGAATTTGGATATTCCTGTGGAATCCAAAATTAGACAAGGAAGTTTAAATAATTCTAGGTAAGAAAGCAGGAGTGAAAGTCTAACAACTGGAGCTGAAGAAGCACTGACAGGTTAAAACTCACAAAATTAGTCGGGGAGACTCCATTCTTTTTTTTAGCCGTGACCTATTTTAAGTTATAGTTTTTTATTTTTTTTTAATATTTCCTTTTCTTTTAAATCATGCCCTTTGTATTCATTTTTGTCACACATTAAACATTTTATTATCCATTTCCAAGTCCCAACTCCATTGGATATTAATTATTGATTATTGTATTATACTGAAAATTAATCCACATGATGAAAGTGCTCTGACCTTTACATGTCACATGATATACAAATTAAAAGTCTAATGCCAATTTGCATGAAATCATATCCAGTGTTAGTTTGGTTGACCAGGAAAATGTTGACTACTTGAGAACTTTGAGAAAAGATAGAGTAAATTTAATGTCTATTAGACTATGATATTATTATCTTCTTGAAATGAATAATGTCATCATTTTCAATAAACTGTCTTAAAGTTTACCTTACTATATATTTTTTTCTTTAGTATTTGAAGTCTGCTTGCAGCTTTCAAAAGTTAGACTGTTAATGCTAGCTCAGTGTTTATGAAGCTTTAAGCCTAGTGATTATTGGTAGGGTTTTGGATGAAAAATATATAAATAGGGCAGTAACAGTATCACTATTTTTGGGTTTTTTTTATTTTTAAAATTATTTACTGAAATGCAGTGTACCTATAGAGAAACAAAAATAAGTATAATGCTCAATGGATGTCATGACAAATTGAACACACCTGTGTATCAGCTTCTGGACAATGAAACAGAACATTACCAGTAGTCACATGTCCCTTCCAGTCACTTCCCACCCCAAGGGTAACACCAACTGGAACATCCCAAAAGCATAAATTATTTTTACTTGTTTTGTACTTAATCTATATAAATGGGATCATAAAAATAAGAGAGGGAGGGAGAGGAGGATGATGAGAAAGCAGCTGTAAAAATCTCCTAGAACTAGTAAGATGAAGGAATACAATGATCAATAGAAAAATTTAACTGTATTTCTATATACTGTCATGAACAAAGGGAAAATGAAATTAAAACTCATACTTTAAAAATACTACATGTTATTGTATGTAATTATACTTCAGTAAACTTTAAATAGAAATAAAAACTAATTCCTTAGGGAATTGCCTTTGAAATCAAATAAAGTCTGCCTGTTATTTACTAGGAATTTTAATATAATATTTTCTATATTTTAGTTTCCTCATCAGTAAAATGGGCTTAACAAAATATTAGGTCTGAATGTCTCATAAGTATGTTGTGGTAAATATGCATTGATAGTTTGTGGGCACATCGTATGCATTGAGTAAGTGTTAACTATCTTTTAATATCTTATGTAGATATTTTACATGACTCTTTTGCTAATAATCACTCTATAGTAGCTTTAAAGTTTTTAAATTAGAAATGCGTCTCTTTCAGTTTCCTTGGCTATAACATAAAGCGATGGATCCTATTGTAACCAAGTGAGGGAAGATCCAAATACACTATCCTCAACTTCACCATTCTTGAGAAGCAGCCTCAGAAAATCACATAGACCTTTCAGTTACAGTTTATCCCCAGTTCAGAACTTTTACAGAGTAGGAAAATGCACAGGGCATTATCTCTCACAATCTAACTTCATTAATCTCTTTTTCTTATTCTCAGGAGTGGGGTATCTGTCATTGTTCTCTTCAGCTGCTTGATTCTTCTTTTATTAAATTTAAATTTAACTCAACTAAATGCTATCCTTCACTAAATATATCTTAGTGTAATAAAATTTAAAGGAACCTTAAGCCATGTTTTTTAACCTTTTCCCCCAAAATAGTTCACATTACATCAACATAATACAATGTTCATTAAGCATGGTTTGTAAAGTTTTATTGCAGTATATGTACCTAATTATAGCTGATAGTAACAGAAAAAAAAATTGGCTAGTTCATGAATTTTGTTTTCTTGACCTTTCATTGCTGAAGTTTATACTTTTAGCCATAGATTCTGCCTTATTATTGACCAAGAGTCAATGGATGCTATTTGCAATTTTTGTCTATATTTGAATTCCCCAAAATTTATACACACACTTGGTTTATCACATTGATAAATACATTCATTAATAGTCTTTGGAAAAGTCTTATTTGTGTAAACTTTAATTATGAAAATGTCTACAGACACATATCATTATTTAAAAATTGTCCTGTTATGAACATTAACCACATTAATTTTGTCAATAATATTTTCATGATATTTGTTTTCAGAGAGATTAAAACAAATCCTCTTCATAAGGGGTATCTGACATAGCAATACACACCTTAGAGAATGTAGGATATTTAGAATTCTTTGTTCTAAATAATATTGAAAAGTTTTCCTAACTGGAGGTATGCTTTATATCTTCATACAAAAATAATCTAATCTTTTCTTTCTAATTTAGAAATACATTTAATAGTTAATATTCTGTAATGTTTTAATTAATTCATATTTTAGAAAACATAAGGCACTTCCAGGAAATTTTTATATACTTTCCAGTTACTAATTGAGATTTGGTTTTGCTTGAATTAAATTCCATGCGTGTGGTGAAAATAAAATTTAAAAAGAAAATAGATTTTACTTAAAAAAAATTGATTATGCTAATATGGGTGGATAGTTGTAATGGAGTTTTTGGTATACTTACAGTTAGCTTTTAATCACATGGATTCATTTTACTTGCTTTCCAAATAAATCCTCTAATGGAGTATTTTCTTCTTAGAGTGTAGTCTTTATTTTAAACTTCCTTCAAGATGAATAAATTTCATAATTAAGTGAATTTACTAATCATCTCTGAATATATTTAAATGAAATGTATTTTTAATACTTAGGTAATTAAGATATATATATATATATTTCATAAATTGGGACTAAGAACAGATCTGTATTTACATACTTATAGAACAAACAGTCTAGGGGCGCCATCATTTCTTGGGTCTCAAAGAAGTTAAGGGAAGGTCCACCTTACTGCCTTTTTTACATTTTTTACAGACCTGTCTATAAATATGTACCACTTGTTATTTTGAATCTCTGAAAATAAAAACTCATTCCAAAGGAGTCAATGAAGGGCGTTTTTTTTTTTTTTCTAATAAGTAATATACTGGATATTTTCAAGTCCTGCTTTTTTATTTGTTTTTTATGCAGATATCTTAAATTTTCTAACTAAGTCCTCTCCATATCTAATTTATAGTGCTGAATTGTATGGATTATTTATGCAGGTGCTAAGGGAATTAAGTGGGAAGTCAAAATGGATTTCAGTGTATTTGATTCAATTTGTTAATAAATATTGCATTTCATTTGCACAATACAAAGTAACACAATATATATGTAAATATCTATCTGTCTATTTGTCATCTTCCATCCTTTCATCCATCCATCCATCTGTCCATTCATTCATTGATCCATCTTCTATTTGTGTAAATTCTGAGGGAGAAGGTTTTACAGGACATATCAATCTTGGTCTAACCAGGAAAGATAAAGCACACAGTACTTTAAATAGAGAAAAGTTACTATAGAGGATTATTAAGCTGTGATAAGGAGAGTGATAATTAAGATGGAAAGAGAACTCTGAAAGATGCTCTAGGGATGAAGGAGAGGACCCAAGAAATGATGAATTTAGAAGAGGATTTCAAACCTTATTAAAGAAGCTACAGTGGCAGCCCACTGGGTGGCAGAGAAGATTACTGGGTAGTTCAAGTCAGTGCTGTTCCACAGTCTCCAGGCAAGGCTAGATCATTCCTCTGGGGTGCAGATCAACTGAGGCTGGCAGCAGGCATTTAAAGGAAGTCAGATCACTGCTGCAGGTACGACAGAACTGAGAGCTGGAAAACCCTCCCTCTGCTTTTCTTCTGTGTGTGCCTTGGGCAGGCTGATGGGCAGGACAAATGTTAGGTAGCTGGCTCTTCATGGAACGTTTTTGTGATTAAAATAAATGATCACCCAGTTTTCTAATATGGTCCAAGAAGTTATATTTCTAAATGGAACATATTTTTTATGTACTGTAAACCTAATGACAGAAACTTATTTTTTATTTGTGTCTAAAAATAGACTCATATTGGGTACAGCTACCTGGATTGAAAATATGAAATTGTCTTTGAAGTCACCTCAAAAATAACAAGTATGGCTTACATGTTGTCTTAATTGACTTAATATGAGTACGTAAATTGGTTGTCTCAGCTGTCCAAACTTAAGACAGACTCTTGAGCCCTCTTTTCATCTAAGCCTTTTCTTTGGGCCTTGTCTTTGGTTTGCCTAGTTCAGTTGCAACAAGAATCCTTTACCCTGAATACCTGATCCCCCTCCATATCTGATCAAATTTCTTATTCCCCACCCTTGATATCTGATCATCTTGGCCTGCCTCAGCAAGAATTTTAAGTCGGTTTAGCAGAAATTTCCCTACCCTTTATGTCTCCTCTTAGTAATTTTCCATCTACTAACCTCACACTATTCTCCTTGGCTATAAATCCTCACTTTTCCTTGCTATATTCAGCCTTGAGCTCTGTCTCTCTCCCTTCTTGTCATAGTCTTGATACCTATCACAATAGTCTTGTATAAAGTCTTATCACTTTGACAAGTGTCAGAATAAGTTTTTTCTTTAACATAGTTCAAATATGTCTACTGCTTTAACAAAATAGTCATTTCAATTAATCTTCAGTATTTACCATATGATAAGATATTAATTTGAAATACACTATCCATTCAATAAACTTTAACTGAAATACAAGATCATTGTGTAAACTGAGGACATAATTAGATATATTCCAACTTCATCAACTATTTGGGGTTTATTCAAAAGCTTGTAATCTTATATAATAATACACAGATGAGTAGTTTACAATAATTTAATCAAGCTGTACAGAAAATCTACATTGAATGGGTTGTTCTACTTATCATTTAATTTGGGCAGAAAACACATCAAAAAAATTTCCTGGTAGAATATGGTGGTTATAGTCTAATTAAAGAACAAATGTTTCTTAAAATAAGATCACCTTACAAGTCTAGAATTTTAATTACTGTTAGATTAATGTTATTAAATGATATAATAGCACTGTTGTAGGTTACTTTAGAATCTTGAGTGATAGATATAGGCATGACTATGCATGAGGCATATTACCATTACGTGGATATTTGTGTATACACATTTCAATTCATTCATTTTAATAAACTTTTTATTTCAGTTTTAAACTTACAAAAGAGTAGTAAAAAGAGTACAGAGATTCCATATACGCCACACCGTTTCCCTCATTAACTCATTGCTATCATAAATGTTTCACAATTCATGAATCATGCATCAGTGTACATTATTATTAACTAAAGTCCATATTTCATCCAGATATTTTTGGATAAAATCTTTTGTTTTACCTAATGTTTTGTTACTGTTTCAAAATCCCTTTCAGCATACTGTGTTACATTAGTTCATCATCTTTCCTTAGTTCCTCTTGGCTGAAACAGTTTCTCAGGCTTTCCTTGTTTTTGATAATCTTGAGAGTTTTGAGGAATACTGGTCAGGTATTTTGTAGAATGTTCTTCAGTCGATATTGGTCTGATGTTTTTCTCACAATTGGTTTTGAAGTGAAAGACAACAAAATTAAAGTGACATACTCATCACTTCATATCAAGTGTACCTATTGTCTATATGAAATCACTTGTGTTAATCTTCAGTACTTGCCTGAGGTAGTGTTTGTCAGTTTTCTTTACTATGAAGTTTTTCTTTTTTCTTCCCTCCCCATACTGTACTTTGGAAGGAAGTTGCTGTATACAACCCACATTTAAGGAGTGAAGAGTCATGCTTCACCTCCTTCAGTTGTAGCATACAATATTATTATTTATAATTCATTTGTATAATGAATTTGACCTTCTTTCCTTCCTTCCTTCATCAGTATGGACTCATAGATATTTATTTTATACTTTGAATTTTAATCTAATATACTTATTTTTTCCTGGATTGTTTCAGCTTTATCCATTGAGGAATCTATCAATTGGCTCCTTGGTTTCTTTAACATAACCACATTATTATGTTTTTTTAAAAAATACTTTCTTACTTTCTGGCATTATAAGATGCTCCAGCCTTACCTTGTATACTTGCTACCCCAGTCCTAGAATCAGCCATTTCTCCAAGGACCTCTGGTTCCATTTGTTGGATAATGGTATTAGAAACTTGGATCTGGGTGCTAAATGTGTTCCTTAATACTGGAGTGGCTTTGCTTCTAGCTTACAGAGCAAGGAGCAAGGATACATGTGTATATAATAACTTTAGTTTATACACATATCTATACATATTTCTTCTTGTATTCATCTGTATCTATATTATGCTAAACATGAATTCTTACTGATGTATCCCACTCTAATCCATTACCATATGAATGATTTTAGCCTCCTTCCCTTGCTTATCTGTGACATCCCACTCAAATACTGAGAAACTGGTATCCCACCATCTGCTACCAATTTACTCAGTTTTTCAATTCTAGTATATATGTATGGGAGTATCAGAATTGTTAACCCCTATTTCCATTGGAAACAATTTTATCAAGTAGAGCACAGTGCTTATAGTTAGTTCCTTTGCCTTTAGTCTTACCGACCCCACTCGTTTCCAGAGTTACTTAATTCAGCAGTTTTTTCCCCCTTATCTTCTTCAATGAGAATGTTTCATACATTTATAATGCAGTTGGATTCTTTTGCCACATTTGCATTCTATTCTAGATTTCTCTGGCCTTCTAAATATTTTTTTAATTGTATATGTTAAGGTTGAATTTTTTATAGTATTATATATCCGCCATTGCAGTATCTTTTAGAATAGATTTACTGCCTTAAACAAACCATCAAAACCTGTGCTTCACTTATTCAGCCCTTAACCCTCTCCTGTACTCTTGGCAATCACTGGACTATTTATTGTGCCTTTAGTTTTGCCTTTTCAGAATGTCATATTATGCAATATGTGGACTTTCATAATGACTTCTTTCTTTCACATAGAAATATTAATCTGAGATTCATCCATGTCTTTGTGTTTTTGATAACTTATTTCTTTTTAATTCTGAATAATTTCCTATGATATGGAAATTATGATGTAGATTGATGTAGAAGTCAGTATTTTTTATCACAATTGATTTATATATTCCCCTATTGAACAGGATCTTAGTTCATTTGAGTTTTTGACAATTATGGATAAAGTTGCTATAAACATACATGGGCAGGTTTTATGTGAGTATAAGTTTTCAAATTCGGGTAGATATCTAGGTTCAACTAAGTACCTGTTATGAGTATATTTTAAAAATATGACCAAAAGGAATAAGATGTTTTCATATGATATATGAAGCAATATACTTTTAGGTCATAAAGAAGATATTTGTAGGGGAAAATAAAAAGAAACTGAAATCATGGTTTCCGTGTCATATAGAAATATTAGTGGGGAAAAATAAGTTGGTATCATTTTATGTTCTTGGCATGCTCCCCAAACTTCAAAATATCATTGCATTTTCCATTTTCTATAGAAAAACTTATATCCATAATGTATTTTAGAGAATATAATACATATTAAATCTTTTGTTAGAATAAAAGGGTATTATTTAGAATAAAGGCAGAAATGAGTTGTTATTTGAATGAAATTTATGAATATAAGATATAACGCTCAAGCAAATATAAATAATATTTAAGACACTTTGCAATTCAGAAAGTAAAGCTTGATGTAGAAGTCAGTATTTTTTTCAGGGTGTCTGTCCAATTGAGTGATTCTGCTCTGTATTAAAATGCTTAGTAATTAAAATGCTTACGTTTTACTTCTATTGGTACTAGTAAGCGTTATTTTCAGAGAAGAGCTTCATTTACAGAAGAAATAAAGTGAAAACTACATTTATATGATAAAGAGTGCAAATGATTAATGACCAAATTGTTAGTTGAGGGATACTAAAGTGAGTTTTCTTGAAAATACAGTGCATTCTAGGCTCGGGAAACTCATCATAGGCATATTACATTAAGTTTTATGGAACTGGTCATTAACTTTTGTAGCTTATCTAATGGAAATATTTTTTAATAGTTTCATAGTATATCAATGAGAGGTTATAGGTCAGCGGTCCCCAACCTTTTTGGCACCAGGGACTGGTTTTGTGGAAGACAGTTTTCCTACGGACTGGGGAGGGGGGTTGGGGGGTTGGTGGTTCAGGTGGTAATGTGAGCCATGGGGGGAGCGATGGGGAGTGGCAGAGGAAGCTTGGTTCTCTCTGCTCGCAGCTCACCTCCTGCTGTGCGGCCTGGTTCCTAACAGGCCATGGACCGGTACCAGTCCGTGGCCTGGGGGTTGGGGACCCCTGATATAGGTGGAAAAAGATTTGATATGACAACATTCTTAGTTAGCTTGATCATACGATTTTTTTTTTTTGATTCAATCCTTTAACCATTTATTCAACACATAGTTACTACATGCCAGGCTCTGTTCCAAGCACTGGAAATACAGCAATGAACAAAGCAAAATCCCTGCCTATATGGAGTGTAGTTCACCTACTACAGTTACTAGTGTAGTTCACAGTAGTGAGCATTTGGCCAGGTAGCAATTTCAAAAATAAAGAAAATGGGTAACATGGGGTGTGGTCATCTACAAACACTGGCATTAACAGTTCATCCTGTCCTGGGAGAAGCAAAAGAAATGAGAGATAGGGAAGAGCAGACAGTAGAGGGTCTCAGTGCTAAGCCACAGAGTTTGAATTTCATTCTATAGTAGATAAGAGTCATCAAAGTGTTTTTTGATGGCAGGGAAGGAGGAAAGGTTGTATTAAAACAGTTCAATAGAAAGTATGTTAGTATTATGTTAAACTTGCTAGTCACTTAGGTTCTGGGCTTCAGTGTGATAGTCTTTATCATTGCCCTTTGAAATGCTATTATGTAAATTAATTAGCCACTCCTTAGTTTTCTTTATTCCCTTAAACCTTTCTTTTGTTTTGTTTGTTTGAATTTTATTTTATTTATTTTTATACAGCAGGTTCTTATTAGGTACCTATTTTATGCATATTAGTGTATATATGTCAATCCCAATCTCCCAATTCATCCCACCATCACTCCCCAACCTACCCCCCCACCCCTGCTTTCCCCCCTTGGTGTCCATATGTTTGTTCTCTACATCTGTGTCTCTGTTTCTGCCTTGCAAACCAGTTCATTTGTACCATTTTTCTAGATTCCACATATATGTGTTAATATATGATATTTGTTTTTCTCTTTCTGACTTACTTCACTCTGTATGACGGTCTCTATGTCTGTCACTCTGTATGACAGTCCATCCACGTCTCTACAAATGACCCAATTTCATTCCTTTTTATGACTGAGTAATATTCCATTATAAAGAGGATAAAGAAGATGTACTATATCTTCTTTATCCATTCATCTGTTGATGGGCATTTAGGTTGCTTCCATGTCCTGGCTATTGTAAATAGTGCTGCAATGAACACTGGGGTGCGTGTCTTTTTGAATTATGGTTTTCTCTGGGTATATGCCCAGTAGTGGGATTGCTGGTCATATGGTAATTCTATTTTTAGTTTTTTAAGGAACCTCCATACTGTTCTCCATAGTGGCTATATCAATTTACATTCCCACAAACAGTGAAAGAGTGTTCCGTTTTCTCCACACCCTCTCCAGCATTTGTTGTTTGTAGATTTTCTGATGATGCCCATTCTAACTGGTGTGAGGTGATACCTCATTGTAGTTTTGATTTGCATTTCTCTAATAATTAGTGATGTTGAGCAGCTTTTCATGTGCCTCTTGGCCATCTGTATATCTTCTTTGAAGAAAGGTCTATTTAGGTATTTTGCCCATTTTTTGATTGGGTTGTTTTTTTTTTAATATTGAGCTGCAGGAGCTGTTTATATTGTGGAGATTAATCCTTTGTCTGTTGATTCATTTGGAAATATTTTCTCCCATTCTGTGGGTTGTCTTTTTGTCTTGTTTATAGTTTCCTTTGCTGTCCGAAAGCTTTTAAGTTTCATTAGGTCCCATTTGTTTATTTTTATTTTTATTTCCATTACTCTAGGAGGTAGGACAAAAAAGATCTTGCTGTGATTTATGTCAGAGTGTTCTTCCTATGTTTTCCTCTAAGAGTTTTATAGTGTCCGGTCTTATATTTAGGTCTTAAATCCATTTCAAGTTTATTTTTGTGTATGGTATTAGGGAGTGTTCTAATTTCATTCTTTTACATATAGCTGTCCTGTTTTCCCACCACCACTTCTTGAAGAGACTGTCTTTTCTCCATTGTATTACCCTTGCCTCTTTTGTCATAGATTAGTTGACCATAGGTGCATGGATTTATCTCTGGGCTTTTTGTATTTAAAGATCATAAATTCATAAAACATAGCTTGATAAAGTGCAAATTACCAAAACAAAATAAAAATGAAGATAATATTCTACAGCTATTTTCTGAAATTGTAAATTGCACTAATACACAGAAGTGAATCTTTTACATAAATATCATTTCTCCTTCATATTCAAAACATTTTTGGGCATTTTAATATTACAATTGAAATATACCTAAAGTAAATTATGCATCTCCATGTCCCCTTAAACATAGCATCTTGCACATTTTATTGATGACTTTGTTCCTCCATTATAAACATTAGTTACTCAATAGCTCTGTGAAACAAGGATGCCCACAGAAATGTCTCAGAATCTGTAGCCATCAATAATGGGCTCTACTCTTATAGTCTTTATGTGTCTATCATTTTATTTTTCACATTCTTTCTCTTCTGGTATCCTTTGCTGGTTTCAGAATTTTGGCTGCTTATGATCTGCTGCTTTACACATAATTGTCAAGTGAATATGCTTCAGCTTTTTACATATCAGTCTGGAGGCTGTCTTCCAGGTATTTCATCTGAAAAAGGTATAAATCTGAAAGACAGGGTAAGTAAGGCATTGCAGGCACCCATTTTGAGACTCATAAATGACATCTTACAAATCAGTTTTCAATCTTTTAGTGATAAATGTTGGTAGCAGTTTTGATCGCTATATCAAATGTTGGTAAATCAGAAGCCACCTGTTTAATTCCTTTTTTTTTCCCAAGAAAATGCATACTTCCAAATATTTTGGAAAATTAGTATTTTTCATAGGAATTTTTGCAACTTATACAGTGTTTCCTGACTTCACTTTTGGAAGAAATTTTATTTGGAAAGTTTATCACTCATTTTATTATTCTGCTAGTATTTAATGCTGACCGATCCTTGGACTCTGGGTGACTATGGCCAGAGCAGCTAATTCATGTACTAGAAGTTTTTAAAAATGACATTTATACTCTCTGAACGGTGCTATTTATTAAACTGGATCATTTATTAAGCTGTATATTAGGTCGCACATAACCAGGATTAACAAGCTGCACTTGATTTCTGAGTTTAGATTGCCACTAACAGATTATTCTCCTTTGAAGACAGCTGATGTTTGAAGAAGAAAGTCATGCTCCCAAATGTGTATATTAAAATAGTTTATAAATGAAAATCTAAAAGAGGAAAGCAAGATATGAGCCATCACCATTATATCATCTAAGTGAGGTCCCTGGCAAGATTCAGTTCGAACATCATCTCCTCTAACAGCTATTTCCCCATTTTCTGAAAGGGTCCTTCACCCATAGTCCCAGAGCTCCTTTTAGCTTTTTTCCATACCATGTTTTAATTGTCTTGTTTCCTCCTTACTATATTTTACTTTTATTTGCCTGTCTTCCCCTTACTACATTTTTAAGATCCTTACAAGCAGAGTCTTTATCACCTCTGCATTTCCAGCCACTGGTCTAATGTCTGTCTTATAGTTAACTCTCATAGTAAATATTTTTCGTCTGGACTGAACCTATGATAATCAGATTTCTTTGTGGTTTTAGCAAGCCTTGTTCTTATCTCTCAATAAACTCCCATTAGAGAAAGATGAAAAATGCACATAAAGAAAATATAGTATAAATATACTATATATGAGGATAAATATTTCATAGATAACAAATAGTTAATGTAAATAATAGGCAGTATCCATGTAGAACTTATGAATATGATATTCACTTATATGGTTTCTCCATGTCCCATCAAAAAATTATATGTTCACAATGAGGTAGAATATGACCAAGAGCTCAATTATTACTAAACCAATGGTAATCTAACATTCCAATAAATGTCTCATTTTTGCAAAATGAGTATAAAGTCAATGTTATTTTATTGTTTATAGAAGTTATGAAATATAAAGACAATACATTTTTAGAGGAATTAAAATAGAACTAAATTCTGCTATCTTTGGGAATATACAATGTGAGGCTAAAGCAAAATAAAATAACATTTAAGTCATTTTGCGTTTCAGAAATTCTGCTTTTTAAAAATCTAATAATAAGTCTTTAGTACTCATTTTGGGCACAACTTCTGTGGACACATGGTTGTAAGCTATGAACAGTAGACTGATCCTTTATCCCTGGCGTTGAAAATAGTTTGATAGATTGTGCTGAATGAAGCATTTCCATGTTTGTTCATTAATTATATTTACTTTTGCATAAATTGTCTTTTCATATCTTTTTATTATTTTTTTTCTTTTAGTCATTTTAAATTGAATCAATGTTTTCTTACCAGCTTAAATAATATAAACCTTAAACATTTGCTACAAATATATATTGTTGGGTCTTATTTTTAAGTTAATATGCTATTTTCTTCATGATTCTGAATAAATTTATTAATATTTTCCATCAGACTTTGTGGAACTTTAAGACCCTTTAACAATAATTTTCTGACCTGAACTGACATGGTCCTAGATTAGATACTGGTAGATTCATTGTCTTAACTACTGCAGCATTAACATATTTTTGTCTTTTAATTAGAATTTAAAAAGAGAAAAATAAATACCTCAAAAGTTGTATAAAGACCTTAAAAATCCATGAAATGTAATGTTGGCAGGTATAATAGCCACCATTTTAAATGTGCACCTAGACCATGATGACGCCCTCTTCTCTCAAAATGGTACTGCCTCCCACCACTTCCCACACTGATGATCTTTGTCAGCCAGGTTTGTTATCATGTGATCCTACATAGTGATAAAGATTGGAATAGGCTCTTTTCCTGAAATTAAATTATATAGCTAGTTTGGCTGTATACTAACCATCTTTCAAGTGCATTGACAAGTAAAAATGATGGAGCAGGGATGCCAAGAGAAGCAAGGAAGGAAGAGAGTTAAAAAGAGAAAGATAGAAATAGCCATAACTTGGTTCCTGACAGTTTGGGGTTTTCCAGTTTCATGTTCCTGTCTCTCTCAAGGCATGTCTTAGCCTAGGTACTTTGGATAACTTCTTGTACTTATAAAAATTATACTTACACAATGATTCTTAAAGAAAAAGGCTTTGACAAAGACATTAAAGATGGCCAGTATTCTGGTTAACAGCCTCCCAAACAAACTAATATTCTGTAGATTTTCATATGTTGCTTTGTGCTTCACTCAGAATATTTTGTGTTCTTTTCTCTGAAATTTGTTGTGAAACTGTGTGTGGGAGTGGTTTCCATTTTAAGCTAGCATTTCTGGAGATAATAATTTAAATCAGTTTGTAAGAAAATATAATAGAGGTAGATATATTCTAGAGACAGATGGGCAGTTCTTTGGGTCAGAAATCATATCAGTTTGAAAAGACTGGTAATACTCTTCCGTGTGAAAATACAGCCACTAGCCTTAACAGTAGGCAGTTCAAATAATGGGTGGATGCAGAAAAAGCTGATTCACAAATTTTTATTTTTTTCTACTTATAATAAATGTTCAATAATTGTTTGCTAAATGAATTACTAAATGCATGAATTCAAGTAATTGATATGGGTAGAATCTAGTAGAGAGAGAGAAATTGGCTTGACTCTTAAATAAAGAAAATCTATGGTATTTGTATAAAGTTTCAGACAAGAAATTACATTTAGCTCCAATTATATTTCCTTTAGATTCAGTTACTTCTTATATATCTATAATACTTTAATATTGTTATTTTATCAAAATCATTGAGGACAAGCAGTAACTTACTTTCTTATTTATTTTGGCTAAATATGTGTCAGTGATTTTGCTTATGTTTTTGAACATTACAATACAAATTATGTAACTGATGAATTCATTTATTAATGTTATCATTTATAACTTTACTCTTAAACCTTTGTAATAATTAATTAACTCTGCTGACCCAGAAACTTGAGAATATGATGACAAGTCTAATGCTGGTGATTTTACTTCCCAAATTTGTATTCATCCTGGATTTAGAGGCTCCAATTTTATCTTAAACCACGCACAGGAAGGAATCCTGATGTGTGTTGAGTTCCTTACTGTTTACAAAAACTAAGCATATGCAGTAAAAGTATCCTTCACTAGGCTTCATCATGAAAAAAAGGATTTGATAATTTTGTGAGAATGTAACATAGGTTAGCTATTATTCAGAAATTTAAATTTCAAATATCAAATCAATAGCCACTACTCATATTGTAGAAGAATGTCAACATTGTAATTATGATCATTCCTTTAATGCAGTTTTTCTAGAGATCCTTATAGGTAGATTTTACAGTAAAGATCTCAAAAAATATCTTCTGAATTATTCAATTCTGATGTATATAATGGTTCAAGAAAAGTCCAAAGCCCATGAGACTGAATTACATTTTATTATGATTATCAAATTAGCAGCTTTTTCAAGTGCTGGCCATGAAACCTAGACAAGTCTCTTTTCACAAGATCAGGAGAACACATAGAACATATTTTTCAGAGAATTTCCATGTGTCCAGACCTATCAATTGGTTCAGGAAGGAGTGCGCTATTCCACATCCCCACTTTTAGGGACTCGTGATGTGGAGTAAGGAGTCTACTAGGAGAAATACACTAACACCGCACCTTTGAAGGAGTGTTATTGTTAAGGAACACTCAGAGAGAGCAAGATCATTGGCCATGGTAATTATGACGCATCATATTAAAGTAAAACTCAGGAGGTATATTATTAACAGAGTTTAGGGCATGTTGGCTCAGAAAACCATAGAATGTACAGTGGTATTCAGTATGTGTTGTGCAGATTTAGGGCAGAGTTAACCATGAGTAATTTTGCACCAGTAAAGCACTTTCGACACTTTCATTCACTTACTTACGAATTTACTGTACAAGTATTTATAGTCTCTGTTATGTAAATGAACTGCAAGTAAAGTTTCTAAACACCTGTGTATAGCCCTTTCCTATTTCCTTTCAGTCTCTATTAGAAATGTTTAATGTAAACAAAAAGTAATGAATCTTGGAGGACTTGCTTTGACTGTTTAATGAAACTTGTGTATTTTGTTTTAAATTTTAAACTCTTTAATATTTTCCCTTTAAAAAAACCTTACCCATATTAAAAGAAAACACTTAACTTTTAGTAAAATTATGATTATTAGAAATGCTTTAAAATTGTTTTTAAAGACAAGAATGTAAGGCATCTATTAAAAATGCTTCACAAATACCCTTGAAAACTTGAGGTTGGATAAATAGTTTGAATACTGAAATTTAACCACCTAGATAGACTGATGCTATAAAAGCAAGACAGAGAAAAGTTTGCTATTTTTGATATTTTCTGATTTTAAAATTTCTATTTTTGAAGGTTTTTATACTCATAATTTCTTGGGAATAGAGGGTTTGGCGATAACAAATCAAGTGAAAATAATTAGATGGAGATAAAACATAAAAATTTGTTTTCAAAGTAATTACTGAGCTTTGTGTTTATTTGTAATTGACCAAAATAAAGTTTTAAAATATATTGGTGATGAATTTTTTTCTATACCATATATATTTTATGACCATTCTCAAACCCAAAGTGAAAAACAATGTCGACTCCATAATATAAAATTAAAAAAAATAATTTTTAGGCACTGTTTTTATTTACACAAAATCTAAAGCTGGAATGATATGAAATTAGGCTTCCTATATGTGTATATTGGTAGAGGTTATTAAAGTAATTTAGGAACACAATAACATTAACTTTTTAAAGGTCAAGACAATGCAGTGGAAATAGTTGAGGACCTTTGGCTGACCAAATACATATTCTAGTTGAGGTATTTAAGAAAAGTTGTGATTTTCTTGATTATTCATCTTCTTGTTATTAGGTAGGAGTGACACTGCTTCTTGCTTTTATATCCTAAATGAAGGCCAGAAATCCATCAATTCATTCTTAATTTTAACTAAAATTACAAATATAGGAAGACCCAGTTATATTTACTCTGCCACTAATAATTGAACTTTCTCATTGATGGCCTTCCACACAAGAGAGGCAGCAGAGTGAAGGGTTTGCTCTAGAGACTGAACCCATATATTCCTCATGTTCCATTTCATGATTGTTTTACTTTGGTCAAATTACTTATGCTTCTCTTTCCAGTTTTCTAATCTATAAATAGAATAATAATAGAGTTTTCCTTACAGTTTAATAGACGAATGTGTGTGGAATCCTCCCTGTCACATGATGAGTGCTTCATCACACACATCAACACAAGCTGATGGAACAGTAGAAGTGTGGTGGCATATCAAATATAATAAGTCTATTCCAGAAAGCTAACCTCTTAATTTCCTTTTTCCCCTCTCTCTATAGGCTCATACTCATTTAGTAGGTATTATGTGACAGGCATTACACTATCATCATCCCTATTTTCAGAAGAATTTTAAAGACTGTTATACTTGAAATCTCCCTCATTGTTCTGAATTTAGGTAGAAAACTAAAATTTTCTAAAGAAAAACATGTTTTCTGAAAAATAAAAATGGGAGACATTATATAAATTTTCAATACTCTAACTTATTTTTGTGGTGATTTATGGAGTTGGAATTGCAGTTTTTTAAGATGAAAATTTCATATGGTACAAACTAATAACTTTAAGGGAATTTTAAATCTTTTATATCTGTTTATTTTCGGAGCATATAATATTTACATTAGAGTTTGAAGCAGGATGCAATTTTATGGTTTGTTGTATATGTTTCTGTCATTTACTTTTTTAAAAAATTAAGTATAATTTGATAGCTAATTAAAATTCTGTGTAGGCCCTGTCTTTTTTTTTTAACATCTTTATTGGAGTATAATTGCTTTAAAATGGTGTGTTAGTTTCTGCTTTATAACAAACTGAATCAGTTATACATATACATATGTTCCCATATCTCTTCCCTCTTGCATCTCCCTCCCTCCCACCCACCCTCCGTACTCCACCCCTCTAGGTGGTCACAAAGCACTGAGCTGATCTCCCTGTGCTATGTGGCTGCTTCCCACTAGCTATCTATTTTACATTTGGTAGTGTATATATGTCCATGCCACTCTTTCACTCTGTCACAGCTTACCCTTCCCCCTCCCCATATCCTCAAGTCCATTCTCTAGTAGGTCTGTGTCTTTGTTCCCGTCTTACCCCTAGGTTCTTCATGACATTTTTTTTTCTTAGATTCCATATATATGTGTTAGCATACGGTGTTTGTCTTTCTCTTTCTGACTTACTTCACTCTGTATGACAGACTCTAGGTCCATCCACCTCACTACAAATAACTCAATTTTGTTTCTTTTTATGGCTGAGTAATATTCCATTGTTTATATGTGCCACAATAAATGCTGGAGAGGGTGTGGAGAAAAGGGAACACTCTTGCACTGCTGGTGGGAATGTGAATTGGTACAGCCACTATGGAGAACAGAATGGAGGTTCCTTAAAAAACTACAAATAGAACTACCATATGACCCAGCAATCCCACTACTGGGCATATACCTTGAGAAAGCCATAATTCAAAAAGAGTCATGTACCAAAATGTTCATTGCAGCTCTATTTACAATAGCCAGGACATGGAAGCAACCTAAGTGTCCATCATTGGCTGAATGGCCCTGTCATTTTATTTGATGTCATATTTTATTACTGCTAACTCTCCATGGATAACATTTGGTATTGGTAATATATTTTATTTTTCCTTTTGGTTAGTTCATTCAGAATTTATTAATTTATTCTGAAAGCATAGTTTGTTAAAAAAAAAAGTTAAACAGGGAAAGAAGAGTTTTAACAGTGACTCTCACAGAATTGTATTAATACTGATGACTTTGCATTTTACATACCATATCTCATCTCGATTAACTTAGAAAATGTAGGCCATAAGTACACAGGGTACCCTCGTGAGGCAGATTATAGTGTTTCATTGTTAGGATACAGAGTTAAGACAATTTATCTAAGCACACTCTTAATTCAGGGCAATGGTGGAAGTGTAATTAAGAGGTACTTTTCATTAACCTCAACTTTAAAAAATATATATCAGTTTCATTTTATGCACCATACTTCACACTGTCTTTAAAAAGGAAGCTAGCAGGTATGTGATCAGTAGAGAATAATCTTTTTGTATTTAAAAGAACTACTTGTATATGGACAGAATTTGAATGTGAAATAGATTTACTCTAGGTATAGCTAATGCAGGTTTTCTCAAAGTGTCCAGCTTAAGAAGAGACCCAAAAAGTATTTTTGAAGTTATCTACTCCAAATTCCTCTAAATGGAGGGATCTCATCCATCGTGCCTCTGACATCATCCTGTGCCCAAACACTAAAGGCTATCAGCTTAGTACTTTGAAAAGTAATCTGCATCCTGCTTGATGGTTCTCGAAGTCATTTCTTTGTCTCTGTAATTTCAACCAATGGTAAAGGGCACATGACAGCAACAGAGAGCAAGACTACCCTGCCTTCTGTATGCTCTTCATTCACTCATTCATCCATTCATTCACACATACTTAGCTGGTGACCAAAGTTAGTATCAGATCCTGAATGTGGAAATGGATATTAAAATATCTCTGCCCCTGAAAAGTGTGCAAGTCAAACAGTCAGCCACTATGATCAGTGCTATGAAGTAAGTACAGTGAGTTGTTATAGAAGCTAAGGAAAGTACTCCTTTCACCAGTGAGCTTGGATGTCAAGGAAGTCTTCAAAGAGGAAAAGACCTTTACCTAGAGCAGCTGTTTCTGATGCAGACAAAAGTATGAAGGCCTAACAGAAAAGGGGAACATGAGTTTCAAAAAGGGTTATAGTTATCATGCAGAGTGAAGTGAATGGAAGTGACATTCAGATGTTTAAAGAAGACAGTTATTGCACCGATCCATTTTCTCTTTTCTAGACATATCTTTAACTCTTTCATTTATTATGTAGTTTGGATTCCAGATACCTTTATTAACTTCATCTATAGCAGTTTAATTTATCAAAAAATGTTGTGTTTAAACAGGATAATTAATTTGTATATTCAGAGTGCTTTCAGATTTATCTTTGCAAAGACCACTGTTAGAGCATTTTTTTAAAACCTAATTGGGTGATGCTATTGAGCTAACATGGTAACACTAATGTACCAGAAACTATAAATATCCCACCACATTTTTGTTTTCTTATTACGTAAGTGTTGCTCTCATAATTTAGTGGTATTTTTAATGGGGATCCAAGAATTCAACTATGATTGGTGGGATGAGAATTTTTAAAAATCTGATTGTATAACATGTAAAGTATGTACCACTTTTTACATGAATCTCCTAATATCATTCTGTAGGGGAAAGTTTAAGCAGATATTTAGCAGCATGTGTCCATTGATTTACTGGATTTCTCACCTGGTACACATCAACCATTTGGAAACCAGGAGAGAACTCTATGAATTTGTTTTTGTTTGCTGTGTTTCTCTTATAAAAACAGAGAAATAGTAGGTAGTTGAGAAAAGAGAGGTAAGTGGGGTGAGAAAACTCATGCTCTATTGATAAGCAAGTTCCAAATATCTGAGTAGCAGCTGGAAATTTATGCCAGCATTAGTCATAGGTCATTTAACTTTATACCTGATCATATTGGGAAGTAAAATAAGGTAGTCATTGAATTCAGGGATTCACAGTAAACCCCAAACTGACTGTCAGCTTCTGGCTGTTTGAGATCTCATTTGTGTGCCTCTTCAGTAGCAAGGTCAGAGTAGACCTTTGAGTAGCCTTTGTACGTATATAAGAAATGTCTTTTTTCTTCTTGTTAAAGAATGCTCACATTTTGCTACGTAAGAAAGAAAAATCACTTGCACAGCATGATTATCAAAGCACATGTTTACTGTGTCCCTTACTATATCTGTTATATTTGTATCAGCAGTCAGTGTGCCCTGGTGATTAAGAGCAAGGGCCCAACTGCTTCCTGGATTCATATATCAGGTTTGCGAATTAGTACCTGTGAGGACATGCCTTGAGCATATTGTTTAATCTTTCTGGGTCTCAGTTACAGATAAATAAGAATAATAATGTCCAGTTTACTGAGTTGTTACTATTTGTTAGTATGTAAAGCAGCTAAAATTTCCTTGGTATATAATAGATATTCAATAAATTGAAGTTATTACTGCACATTGACTTGCTTCACAATCTCATTTCTACATGCGTTTACCTTCCCCCCCTAACCAGGCTGCTATGGGAAAGGACAGTGGTGGTCATATGACTTCACCACAAGTGTACATGGAGTTCCTATTGTATGTGGGCTGGCTTGCAACCTTGCTTTGCTAATCAGCAGACACAAAAACAAATTATAGACTGACTGAATGATTGATTGATTACCTGCCTGATGGAGGCTCACTTGCCTATTTGCTTTTGTCACCGGTGCTTTTGGTGTCATATCCAAGAAATTATTTCCAAGACCAATGTCAAGAAGCTTTTCCCCTGTGTTTTCATCCAGGAGTTTTACAGTTTTAGTCTTACTTTTTAAGTTTTTAATCCACTTCAAGTTGATTTTTGTGAATGGTTTAAGATACATTTTCATTATTTTGCATGTGGATATCCAGTTTTCCCAGCACTTACTGTTGAAGAGACTCTTCTTTCCCCATTGTGTATGCTTGGCAGTCATGTTGACAATCAGTTGGCCATCTATATTCTGTTTCATAGGTCTATATGTCTACCTTTATATCAGTACCATACTCTTTTAATTACTGTGGCTTTATAATATATTTTGAAATCAGGAAATGTGATGACTCCAGCCTTGCTTTTCTTTTTCAAGATTGTTTTGGCTTTTCAGAAGCTTATGTGTTCCACATCCTTGAAGGCAAAGTATTTAAATAAACTATTCGGAATAATTCTTCACTGGAGATTTGTCTTTTGTCCCCCATATATTTATTCAGTCATTTATGTCAGTATGAACTCATACTGAATTATTTTATAATTTCAGTTATAATCCATTACTGCTTTATTTCTTTTGTTGCTCAAATTATTCCAGTGTTGGCTACTGGCAAAGGGATGCAGTTAGCTCCTATGTCCCTTAGATATATTGCATCATTGTGGTGTTTTGTTCTGTTGTGTGTGTGTTTTGTTTGTTTTATTTGTTTAGTACTTCCTTACTTTCTGGCCCTACAAGAAGCTCTAGAAGATTCAGGTTCATCTTTTGTATTTCCTGTCCCAGTCCTGGAGTCAGCTGTTTATCCAAAGATCCCTGCTTCCTATTATTGAATAATAGTATTAGAAATCAAGATCTGGGCACTCTGTATGCTTTTTGTCCCTTGTCAGTTTATTACAACGTATCACAGTGTATGTAAATTTCTCAATTTAAAAGTTATTGCACCCATAAAATTTAAGCACAGATATAAACTGAATGTATATTCTTACATTCAGATTTCTCTACAATAATGTAAGCCAACAATTTTCAAACAAACTGAACATTTAGTAAGTTGGTCACTAATATTACCATGTAAGAATTATATATATAATAATGTTATTAACATTATTACTAATAAACTTAGTGAGAAAAATATACCATAAAATAGAAAATTAAATATTTAAAACATTATTGTTTATTTCAACTTTTATATTTCTATTTCATATATAATTTATGATGTGCAAAATATAATCACACCTGTGATGAAGTTATAAATATAAATGTTCAGATATTAACCTTTTATGCTACTTTTTAACCATTAAGATTCATGGTAAGTAGTTTTGTGATCCTTATTATTTCTCATCCCCTTTTCTAGAGCTGCTGCGGACAGTTTCTTCAGCATAGACTACATAGAAATGTCTCAAACTTAACACACATGAGGGTCAACTAGGATTCTTGTTAAAAATCCAGATTCTGACTTAGTATGTTTATGTTATCTATTGCTGTGTAACTAATTACCACAAACATGATAGTTCAAAACAACACATATTTATTATCTTACAGTTTCTGTGGGTCAGGATTATGACTATGATTTACCTGACTCCCATGCTCAGTGGCCTATCAGGCTGAAAATAAGGTATTGCTAGGGGCTGCAATCTCATATAAAACTTTAAATCCTCTGTCAAACTCATTGGTTGTTGGCAAAAATTTACTTCTTTGTGGTTGTAGAACCAAGAACGTCAGCTCCTAAAGGTCTCTCAGTGTCTCCTGCCATGTGGTCCTTCTCATAGGGCAGTTTGTTTCTTTAAGGCAAATAAGAGTGCATCTCTGCTTCTTCAAATCTCTCTGACTTCTCTGGTTATATGGATGTACTTCCTTGGTGAAAATTGTTTGAGTCACACACTTATGACTTTTTCACTTTCATATTTAGATTATACTTTAACAAGCTTTATAAAAATGACTTAAACACTTTAGGTAGATTATTATGATTATAAACTCTAAAAAGGAATATAGCTGAAGAAAAATGAGAGTTTCAAAAATATAATTCAAATTCTGCAGTTGAAAACAATTCAAATGAAAAAGAGAAAAGATAGTCATCTAAAGAAATTATTGACTCTATACTATAAGCTCAACTTGCAAAAAAATGTTCAAACATCAGAAAGAGGGATATATAAATGTTGAAAAATACATTGTTGTGAGTCTTTAAGAATAGCCTCAGGATGTCCAATGCACAAATTGGGGGATTTGAAAAATGCTAAAAGCAATAAAGTACGTCTGAATCCTTAGGAATAGAAATAAAATGAACAAAGAAAGGATGTGGTAATAAAATATGATTTATTGGATTAAAGGCAGAAATGCAAGATTTCTATATTTTTTTATCTTTTATGCTAAATACATCACTGTTTAAGTATGAAAGAAAAGCTATACATGGTAAAAAAAACAGGGCAGAAAATATGAGTGCAAATTACAGAATGCTCTGTGTAACATGGGAGACCAGTGTTGGCTGTTTAGTAAGAACACTGAATGTTAATAAGGAGCACTTCATGTATAAATGCACTGTTCATTGGGGCTGTTCTGGAGGACCTTTGAAGTCAGAACTGACAAATAAGCAAAAGTTAGTGAACTACTTGAAAGAAGTTAAGAAAAGTGAGTGTGGATGGGTGTGGGTTTGGAAAGGGTCTTCCAGGAAGCAGAAACAGTACAAACAAAGGCCTTGAGCAGAGATGACGTACCTGTGTGTATGTGAAGTTCATTATGCCTGGATTTTGAAGGTCATAAAGAGCTGTATGATGAACAGAAGCCAACCAGCATATATAGGAGGATTAGATATAAAATTTTGCATTTTGATTTTCAGAATAAATGACATACTTGCAGAATGACTGGAAATCTAGATGCAAATTGAGGATTTTTGTTTGGCTACAAGTTCTATGGAAAGAATGTGTGATGTGCACGGTGAAAACGAGCAAGTAGACAGACATCCACACACTGCTCTAAAAATATCCACATCTGGCTAAAGTTGCAGCAGAATAGTGTCCGGGTGCAGAAAACATATTCTCTGACCATGACTCTTTATTATTCCACTGATGATGCATTATATCCCATTGTAGGTGCCATACAAAAAAAGAAAATTGACAAAGTAATACTCCCCAAGCAGATTTCCCCAGAGTTTGGAGGGTCCATGTGTGGGACAAGCAAGGAAGTTGTGAAGGCTTCACCTGAAGAAAAAAAGGTAAACCAGAGACATTATTGTATCTTAAAATATCTAAAAAACTTTCATTTGGAAGAAAGAGTTGATGTATTTTTTGTTTCTTCACAATGTAGAACTAGGAACAGTGGGCAGGCACATTTTCACTCCAAATAATAAAGGACTTTCTGAGAATAATGGCTTTCCAAATAAAGGAATCCTCTGCACCAAACACTTCCTGCTGTGGACTCATTGTAGGGGAGACTGATTCCCATTTCTTAAGCATGATCTACAAGGTATTCCTTCATTGAGATGGGGATTGGACTACATGATCCTTCTATCTCTAAGAGGCTGTGCTTATGTGTTTCTTGTACTGTCTTTCTCTTCATTGTGCAACACAGCTAGGAGTAAAAACCTGAGGTCATTTTAAAATGACTTGCCCAAATGCTAGTTTCTGGTACTCATTCAGAACACTGGCTGACTGTGGTTGTTGACTTAGTTTTCTGTTCTGATAAAAGTCTTGAATTTGATTATGTTAGGGTGAGTTCTGTTGGGGATGCCCAAGCACAAGGCAACATTGTAATAACATCAATCATAGAAAAAATAGTAATCACTCTGTTGTAAACTAAACAGCACCCACCATCCTGTATGGCAGGGTAATCATCTTTAGAAAACATTTTATAACAAAATGTGACATGCATTTATTGTCCTAGCTTTATATACATTCCAAGTAGCTTTGAGCAGCACTCTGATATTTTAACATTTTCGATATTTTTAACCATATGAAAAGTTGTTTTTCCTCATAATAATTTTCTCATTACTTAAAATTCTGTTCTCTTTTTTGTTCTCATACATGACATTAGACATTTAGTATTTACAATATAACCTAGTGCCCAGAGAATTTTTTTCCATTATGGAAATAAATACACATACATTCATACACACACACACTCATACACAATCACATAATCTCTTACACATTTCCTTTTCTTTTTTAGTTAGGATTTATTTCCTACTTTATCATTTCATTGAAAATATTTTAAATTTTAATTATTCAAAGCAATATACAGAAGTATCAAACATTGGAGTTATATGTCAGGTATATTTTGGAATCTATATCTCAGTGTTTAGTCATGAACCTAATGAGTGAATTAGGTAGGGATATCTAATAGGCTGCCTTGGTCCTGGACATGGTGTCACATATTAGGTGGCATACATACTAAAAACAATGTATAATATCTTGGTGATACATTTTGGTGATGACTATAGTTACCAAAGTTAGTTACAATAATAACATTTTATGCTTTATTTGGCATTTTAGTTTTGTTTTGTGTTCTTGAGTTTAATTTTACTTTTGTATTCTTGTGCCCATGTTAAATTTTCTATAATTTACTTTAAGATATTGAAGCCTGGGTGAGAAATATTTGTGTGTATTGGTTAGTTGTAGCCTACCCTTCCCACCAACATGAACAGCTAATTTCTGAACTGTCCTCCTTAGGAAGGCTTTCCCCACAGGATGCATTTAAACAATTTGATTTAGAAGTCCACAATGCAGAATAAGCTATTCTAAATATTTCTGCTAATATGACACTCAGTCAACACTTGAGGATGTGTTAGTATACTAGATCATGGAAATGATTTCTTTAATTGATGAAATGAGTTTCATAGTGTGTGAATTG
Source organism: Delphinapterus leucas (assembly GCF_059928025.1). NCBI lineage: Eukaryota > Metazoa > Chordata > Mammalia > Artiodactyla > Monodontidae > Delphinapterus > Delphinapterus leucas. Next base: position 30,936,143 of record NC_143137.1, on the reverse strand, counting down.
CCAGAAATGTTGAGCAGGAATTCTCACCCTTGCAAGAATAGGGTTTTAAGAATGTATTCAACCCTATACCATTTGGAGCATTTATTATTCCAACTGGTTTAGTGTCCAGAAGCTGACTCGGAGGATCCTTTGTCACATGACTCTGTGTAAATGCTCAGCTGAGAATACAGCTGCACCTGCCTTGAATGAATTTTTCATACAAGGTGCTGTTGTAACACCCAAAGAACAAAGAACTGTGACTGCAGTACGGTTAGAGAATAGCTGCTATCAATGTATTTTGGTTCTGTTGGTTCATAAAGCTATATGTGGTAGTATTCCATGTGAAAATTATAATTGTAACCTTACTCCTAATAGGTTGTTAGTGGGGAGGCCTATATCCATTACCTACCTCTATATAAAGGACTGATAATTACCAAAAGGAAACTAATAATTCCTGAATCATCAAATTGATTTAGGTTAATATGCAATAGACAGCAATATCACAAAAGTGTATTTCCAATGTAGATTGTTCTGGACATCACTAAAAAGATGGTAATGTAGCACATTTATGATACTTCCTTAGTCAGTAACCACCCCCAAGTCATTAAAAGTCAGTTTTAAAAAAACCGATAAATCTGAGAGTGTAACAGATATTTTGATATAAAACTTCTAAGTTCCTGAATAAATTTTTTCTTTTCTGCTATTACATACCAAGTATGTTGAATAAGGGAGCTTGCTTTAGGAGAAAAACCAAACAAAACCAAAACAACAACAACAACAAAAAACCAAAAGAGAAGGATCCCTTCCTCCAGGACCAAACAAAACAGAGCAGACACAAAAATCCAAATCCATGAACTATTACAACTTGATGTAATGACAATAATAATATTATTTAAATTAACTTCCAGTGGTAAAAGAAATTATTTTCTGTTGTCTTACTCAAGTGTATAATTAGTGCTCTGTTAGGACAGTTGTTTTTCATATCTCACATTTTACAACTCACAACTGTTTGTAGTTGATATGGCAAAGCTCAGCAAAGATTTGCTCTCCAGGAAGGATTTGTTGCCCCAGCTGTTGGGAGCATTTGTCAGCGCCTTTAGCAATTGCCTCAGATGTGGAGAGCTTCTTTGCTAAAAGTCATGACCTTCCCTGTGCAGCCTACCTTCAGTGACTTATATGAGAGATTATAAAGGCTTAGCCATTTCAGACCAACCCAGGACAACTCTGATGAGCCATAATTGCTCCAGAGCTTCCTGTGGAGCCAGAGGAGGCATTTACCAACTGCCAATTTACTTCCATTTCTCTACCTACTCAAATCTGCTTTCTCTTCTATAGCTGTTGATCCCAAGGGCATTCCCTTACAGGCATTCTGCACGTTGAATTCCATCTCAAATTCTGCTTCCTGGAGAACCCAACCAGGGATCCTATTTTTTTATTTTTTCATGTAGTGTGTTAGTTTAAAAAATAATGCCTGTGTGGTATGCTTCAGCAGTCAGAGGTACTCTCATATCTAGTTTTCTTGAATTAATGTATCCTCTATGTTCTTGATAGGGCTGAATTAGAGCATACATAGTGTTTATTCTATAGATAATTATGATGACATAAAATTTGGACATTTTTTCTTTAAATAAACATATGAAAATGTCTATCCTTTTGAAAACATATTTTTTATTATTTCCCCAAAACATAAAAAATTATAAAATTCAAATCAGTCATATTGGATTCCAAATCAATGGAAACACTTGTTAAAATATAGATTCTAGAAGCCCACCAAGGTATATTGAATCAATAGCTCTGAGATCAGCTTAACAATTTATATTGTAAGAGACATACAGGGGATTCTAATGCATCAAACCACTGAACAGCATGTGGAAACTTCTGATAGATGGTCCCTTCTTTATGTGGTGAGGAATAATGGAAAGGAAACTGTACTGGAATACTGAATGCTTCTTGCCGACCTTACACTGTACATTGTTCCTTCAGAAAAGTTGTGTCCTGTAGAAGGACATTTTATCTAATTCATCAGTGCATCTTTTAAAATAGGTAATTTTACTATTAAGATTGCAGAATAGAATAGAAGGACTTCAAACATTTTATTAAAAACATAATATTTCTTTACTGTATTTATTTATGCTCTGCTGAGAGTCTACTTGCAATATGGGCTGACTACAGAAGAATCAATTAACAGGCTGTTGGAAAGTGAGTTAAAATATGCTTCCAGTTTTGTAGAAAAGATGTAATCAATAATCAGTAGAAAAATTTGTTTTTTTAGTAAAAGAGGATATGTGACCCAGCTTACTTCCTCCAACATAGAAATAATTATGTGTCCTTTTTATTATACAGAGTATTCTGAAGTTCAAAAGAAATTGAAAATACAATGTAATACGTAGTGCAAGACATCTATTAGCTTATATTAACATAAAGAATTGGGGAATTTATTATTATGAATAATTATTTCCTAAGCTTCTTAATAAACATCTTTCATTTGTTAATTGCCTTTCAGTGAAGAAATCGTACTTAATGTCTAACCAAACATTTATGATTCCATTTTTATTTTCTCTTGTTCCTTCTTCTGTGAAAAGTAATGAAAATGTGTCAGTGAAACTCTAATCATTCTTTAAATATTTGTAGAAACTCATGAAGTTTCTCATGCCTGTTAATCTCAAAGCTTACTAGCTGTGAATATTTTTAGTTTTTTTCATTTGGTCTAGTTTTGTTCCTGAAACAATCCGTTTGATATTTTATGGATCCTTTCTTTTAATATAACGTTCACTTCAAAATGAGAAACAGCACTTATATTCATAGTGTGGAGAGCTGTTGACATCTTCTTGTGCCAGTGTTGAGTGACTGGTCTGTTCTTTTCTAGATGAGCAACAACTGCTTCATTCAGATTTTGAACAAATATGATTCTTGGGCTTCTCATTGACTAGATTAGGTCAAATCTTCCCTCATTTTTGCTTTGTGCAGCTTCATATTGGTTGCAAAATATAACTTTTTAATGTATGCCCATTTATTTAATGTTTTCTTATCATATGTTTTGTATATATATACATATTTAAATTCTAAAATAATAATTACTTTAGCAAGTGAAACAATACAACAGCATATATTGTTTCCTCGAAAACCATTACTACTGCCAGACCTAACTAATGTCAATGGCCTATGAGTATCCATCTTCAATTTTCCCCACATTCCTACACATATATAGAAATGTACAAAATCAAAGTTATTTTTAGAAAATGAAAAACTGATGCTAAACATACTTTACATTTTAATTTTCAACTTGTGCTTCTCTTTGAAAAAATTATTGAAATGTAGATACAATTCATTTAATATTTGTAAAAATGTATGGATCTATTGATATTTATTCAACATTTCCCTTGTTGATGGGTATTTACTCTTTGTGGTTGTTTTTTGTTTTGCATATAACACATGGTTTAAATAATAGCCCTTGAATTCATCTTTAAATACTGCTACTTTTATATCTAAAGGATACATTGCCTAAATGAGATCATTGTGTCGAAATTTATGTGTATCTTAAACTTTCTCATAGTTTTTTCCAGTCATTTTGTATAAATTTGTAGTTCAATAAAACCTGTAACTGTTCTTTAAGTGTGTGTTTTGTTAGCCTTGTGTACCACATTCAGTATACATGTGTCTGTCTTTGAAATCAAAGTATAGAACTGTGCAATTATATATGTTAAATTCCTTTAATTGAATGTTTATTATAGAATGCCCAGTTATTTGAGGACATTTCTTCCATCACTGAACAAATATGTTGCTCTCTCTCTGTCTTTTATATTGTTTCTGTAGCCACTTAATTTAAAACTGTAATAAAGATTTCCTGAGTAGCTGAGGTAGTATTTCCACACAAAACTGAATGTCCCAACACATCCTCTCAAACTATGCAGAATAAGAAAAATAAATAAAAGCATATAAATCCAATGCATTCAATATAATTGGAAGACCAGGAACTCTACAAATTTCAAATTATCTCCCGTAGAAAAAAATAGCATTTAAAGCTCAAATATTTCTTTATTTTCACTTCAGCACTTTGTGATGAACAAGGCAGAGTCTGGAAATAACAAAAACTAGGGAGAATTGAAAAGAAGGAAAAGAAGGGTCTAAGTTTGAAATAAAAGCACCCAGAAACAGGAAGCTCTCATTTAATGAAAAAGTATGAAAAGTACTCCTTGGCTATCAAAGAAAACAACAGGTAATATACTTAAAATTGAGTGAGGAATTTTTTCATCAGATTTACCCTGTTGTCTGAAACAACCAAAAATATATATGTAAAAATGTTTTTCAAGCAGTGCAGAACAGTGATCCCTGAGAGAGGGGAAACAAAGTGAATCCTACAACTGCTACAGATTGCTGACTAAAGAGAGTTTCCAGGCTTCAGAACAGGGAAGGGAAATGGGACAGTTGTCCTGAGTTTGATAGACAGGGTTAAAAGACACAGAATGCCAAAGCAACAAGAGTTCAAATGGCAGAGTACTGAAAAGAAGAGAGGCAGCAAGAGAGACAGAGATCTGTGGAGGGCCCCTTTTGAGTCTTCAGCTAAGTACTGATCAGTGCATACCTGTGAAAAACCTAAACAAGGCCAGGGAAAATTACTCAAAAGGAACAGAAGAAAAAAAATCCCTGGAATTAGAGAAGACAAGAAATAGTTTATATTTCCAATAGACAAATCAAAATCATAATTCATGGGACATTAGATAACATACAAAGAAGTTCTTTGCATCGATATTCAGGCAAAATTGTCCCTAAAGACCTCTCTGTCCCTATATTAAAAAAAAAAAACTTATGACTGAACTGCTACCTAGTAGCTTAATTCTATTCTAGAACAAAAGATAAGAATATTTACAGGAAAACAAAGATAAATTACACACAATATGGTGAAATTTACAATGTTGATATCTAATCAAAAATTATAAATTATGAGCAAAGCTGGAAAGTATGACCCATTATGAGGAGAAAAAGCACTCAATAGGAACAGATACATAGTGACACAAATAATTATTACTATAATATATGTTCAAGAGGGTAGAGGAAAGATTGAGCGTGTTAAGCCAAGACATAGAAGATATCACAACAGTCCAAAGTCCTAGAGATAAAAGTACAATATCTTAAAAGACAAATACAATAGATGAGGTTAATAACAGATTAGACCCTGCAGAAGCAAAGATTAGTGAACTTGAAGGCATAGCAAGAGAAACTATCAAAATTGAAACTCAAATATGTGCTCAAGAGTGACGTCAGCACCGTGGTGGAGTGGAACACTTCCTTTGTCTCTCCCCTTAAATCTACAACCAGTAACAATCCACAACTCAATGAAGTTGCCTCTGCCCAACACACCAGGACACCAGAGAATTCCACACATCTGTATATCTAGAGGTGGGTGGACTAGAACACAGAGAGGAGCCAGAACCAGGGGAACAGTGGAGGCAGTGCCTATGGTCTTGGACACCCAGCTGCAGTGGCTGAACCCACAGACCCAGAGAACCTGGTAGCATCAGGAGAGGCAGCACATAAAACTCCAGCCTCCTGGCCACAGCAACACCTATGGCCAAAGGGGGAGCAGAGGTGGTAGAATGTGCAAAGTGCAGACTCTCAAGTATAACCAGAGGAAGTTCAAGGAAGAGAAACCAAAAACTTGTACTGTAGTGCCATCTACTGGCAACCAAAAGACATTTCTAACCCGTTTAATCTTAGAATCAGGTAAAAACAAACAACAACAAAAACTTTACCTAAAGAAGAAAAGTGTTCACTACTTCAAATGCACCAGCAAAGGAACAACTCATCAAGCACCATGAAGAGCCACAGTAACATTGTATCATGAAAGGATAATGATAGTTCTCCAGAAATTAAAGTCTGGAATATTGCAATCTAACTGATGGGGAATTCAAAATAGCTGTCATGAAGAAACTCGACAAGCTACAAGAAAACTCAGGCAGTTCAATGAGCTCAGGAATAAAGTTAATGAATGGAAAGAATAGCAAAGAGATTGAAACTTTAATAATGGACCAACCAGAAATTCTGGAGCTGAAGAACTCAATAAAATGAGATGAAGAACTCAATAAAATGAGATGAAGAATGCATTAGAAAGCAATGGAAGTTGAGAAGACCATATGCAAGAGAGAATTAGAGAAATTGAGATGGAAATCTAGAAATAATACAGGTAGGTGGAGGAGAAGAGAATTAAGATCTAAAAGAAAGTAAGAAATTCAACGAGAACTATCTTACTCTTTTAGGAAGAGGAGCATTAGGAAAATGAGTATCTCAGAAGGAGAAGAGAGGGAGAAAGGAGGAAAGAGTTCATTTAAAGAAATAATAGCTGAGAACTTCCCAAGTGTGGGGATGGAACTGGATATACAAGTCCATGAAGCTGAGGACACCTAATCCCCTATCAATGCACAAAGACCTTCTCCAAGGCACATTATATTAAAACCGTCAAAAGTCATTGACAAATAAATAATTTTAAAGGCAGCCAGGGAGTAAAGGTTGGTAACCCAAAAAGGCACCCCCATCAGGTTATCAGCAGATTTCTTAGCAGAAACTCTACAGGCCAGGAGAGAGTGGAAATACATTTTCAAAATACTGAAAGATAAAAACGTGTCAGCCAATAATACTCTATCCAGTGAAGTTATCATTCAGATATGAAGGAGAAATACAGGTTTTCCGAGACAAATGAAAGCTGAGGGAGTTCATCAACACTAGACTGGCCTTATAAGAGATGTTGAAAGGTGCTCTTCTGCCTAAAACAAAAAGACAGAAGTACTCAAAACTTTGAGTAAGATGATAAATAGACAGAATCAGAAAATTGCAACTCTATATCAGAATAGGTTTTAAAACACTTTATTATAGCATAAAGGTTAAAGGAAAAAAAGCAGTAAAAATAACTATAGCTACTTCAGTTTGGTAAAGACTCACAACATAAAAAGAGATAATTTGAGAGAGCAAAAATATAAAAGGGGAAGAGATAAAGGAAGGAACCAGTGTAGGCAAATGAAGATAAGATGCTATTAGTGAAAAAGATTATTATCTCTATTAGACATTTTATGCAAACCTCATGGTAACTACAAAACATAAATCTGAAGCAGAGATATAAAACATAAAAAAGAAGAAACTGAGAAAAACATCATAGAAAAGCACCAAACTAAAATGGAAGACAGAAACACAAGGAAAAAGAAATGATGGAGATATAGAACAATCAGAAAACAAAAGATAAAATGGCAGTACTAAGTCTTCATCCGTCAATAATCACCTAAATGTAAATGGATTGAATTCACTAATCAAGACACAGAATGGTTGGGTGGATTACTAAACAAGACCCAACTATATGCTCCTTACAGGAGACTCACTTCAGTCTTAAAGACAAATATAGGGTGAAAGTGAAGGGATGGAAGATAATACTCCAAGCAGATGGCAGCCACAAGAAAACAGATGTAGCAATGCTCATATCAGACAAAATAGACTTCAAGTCAAAAAAAGAAAGTGACAAAGATGGACATTATATAAGATAAAGGTATAATTCATCAAGAAGACATAACAGTTATTAGTATATATGAGCCTAACATAGGAGTGCCTAAATATATAAAGCAATTATTGACAGACATAAAGGCAGAAACTGACAGCAACACAATAATAGTAGGAAACTTTGATCCTCCATCTACATCATTGGATAGATCATCTAAGCAGAAAGTCAACAAGGAAACAATAGCCTTAATTGGAACATTAGACTAGATGAACTTGACAGACGTATGCAGAACATTCCATCCAAATGCAGCAGAATACACATTTTTTTCAAGGGTACATGGAACATTCTTAAGGACAGACCATATGTTTGGACATAAAACAAGTCTCAGTGAATTTAAGAAGACTGAAATCATATCAAGCATCTTTTATAATCACAATGGTATGGAACTAGAAATCAACTACAAGAAGAAAGCTGGAAAAATCACAAATATGTAAAGACTGAACAACATGTTACTGGATAACTATCAAGTCAATGAAGAAATAAAAGAAGAAATAAAAAAATATCTGAAGACAAATGAAAATGTGACGTACCAAAATCAATGGGGTGTAACAAAAGCAGTACAGTCCTACTTCAAAACAAGAGGACTCTGAAGTAAACAAACTTACCTTACACTTTAAATAACTACTAAAAGAAGAACAAAAGTAATTCAAAGTCAATAGAAGGAAGAAATAATAAAGATCACAGTGGCAATGATGAAATAGGGACTAAAAAGACAGTAGAAAAGATCAATGAGAATAAGAGCTGTTCTTTTTTAAGATAAACAAAATTGACAAAACTTTAGCTAGACTTACTGAGAAAGGGAGAAGTCCCTGATGAATAAAATAAAAAATGAAAGAGGAGAAATATCAACAGATACTACAGAAATACAAGGATTATAAAATAATAGTTTGCAGAGCTATACACCAATAGATTGGACAACCTAGAAGAAATGGACAAGTTCTTAGAATCATACAACCTCCGAAGACTGAATCATTAAGAAACAGAAAATCTGAATAGACCAGTCACTAAAAAGGAGATTGAAACAGTAATCAAATACTTTCCCCCAAATCAAAAGTCCAGGAACAAATGGCTTCACAGGGGAATTCTACCAACCATTCAAAGAAGATTTTAATACCTGTCCTTCTCAAACTCTTCCAAAAAATTGAAGAGGAGGGGACACTTCCTAACTTATTTTTGAGAACAACATTACCCTGATATCAAAATCAGACAAAGACAACACACACAAAAAAATTACAAACCAGTATCTCTGATTAGCATAGATGCAACATGGATTGAAAGAATTAGCATTGCTAAAAGGTCCATATTACATGAAGCAATCTACAGATTCAGTACAATCCCTATCAAACTCCCAATGACATTTTTCACAGAAATAGAACCAAAAAATCCTAAAATGTATATGGCACCACAAAAGAGCCTGAATAGCCAAAGCAATCCTGAGAAAGAAGAACAAATCTGAAGGTATCATAGTCTCTGATTTCAAACTATATCACAAAGCAATAGTAACAAAACAGCATGATATTGGTAGAAAAAACAGACACATAGATCAATGGAATGAACTGAGAGCCCAGCAATAAACCCACACATATATAGACAATTTACAATCAAAGAGCAAAGAATATACAGTGGAGAAACAATAGTCTTTTCAATAAATGGTGTTGGGAAAACTGGACAGCCACATACAAAAGAATGAAACTAGACCACTATCTCACATCATACACAAAAACCACTCAAAATGGATCAAAGACTTGAATATAAGACCTGAAACCATAAAATTTCTAGAAGAAAACATATGGAGTATACTCTTTTACATTGGTCATAGCAATATCTTTCTGGGTATGCCTCCTCAGACAAGGAAAACAAAAGGAGAACAAATGGGACTACATCAAACTAAAAAGCTTCTGCACAACAAAGCAAACCATCAACAAAATGAAAAGAAAATCTACTGAATGGGAGAAGATACTTGCATTCATATGTCTGATAAGGAGTTAATATGCCAAAATATGTAAAGTACTCATACAACTCAACAACAACAACAAAAACAAACAATCCTGTTAAGAAATAGGCAGAGGTGCTGAATAGACATTTTTCCAAAGAAGACATACAGATGGCCAATAGGCAGATGAAAAGATGTCCAACATCACTAATTATTAGGGAAATGCAAATCAAAACCACGATGAGGTATCACTTCATACCTGTGAGAAAGGCTGTTATCAAAAAGGCAAGGAATAACAACTATTGGCAAAGGTGTGGAGAAAGGGAAACCCTCATGTATCACTGGCAGGAATGTAAATTGGGGCATCTGCTATGGAAAACTATGGAGATTACTCAAAAAAATTAAGAATAGAACTACCATATGATCCAGCTGTTTTACTTCTGGGTATTTATCTGAAGAATACAAAAACATTAATTCAAAATGATATATGCACCCCTATGTTCATCACAGCATTATTTATAATCATCAAGATATACAAACAACCTTAAGTGTCCATCAACAGATGAATGGATAAAGATGCGGTGTGTATACACACACACACAAACACATACACATACACACATACAGCATAATACTACCCAGCCATAAAAAAAAAAAAATTAAATCTTGCCGTTTGTAACAACATGAATGGACCTTGAGGGTGTTACACGAAGTGAAATAAGTCAGACGAGAAAGACAAATACTATGATTTCACTCATATGTGAAATATAAAAAACAAAGAACAAAATAAATGAACACACCAAACCAAACAAAAAGAAACACATAGTTACAATGAACAGAGTAGTGATTACCAGAGGGTAAGTTGCAGAGAGATCAAAATGGGTAAAGGGAGTCAACTGAATGATGATGGATGAAGTCAAAATGGTGAAGTCTTTCAGACAAAGGAAAATGATGTCAGATGGAACTCTGATTTTATGCAAAAGAATGTAGAGAACCAGAAACATTAAATATGTGAGTAAAAATAAAGTACATTTTTACTTACTTAAGGAAATCTTTTTAAGAGGTAATGAATTGTATAAAGCAAAGACAATAACAATGTGTCTTGGGGTTTATAACATAAGCAATTTTAAATTGTATGACAACAATTACACAAAGACTGGAAGGGAAAAATGTTAGTGCACTTTAGTAAGTTTCCTGTATAATATGTGAATAGGTATAATATTTCTTGATGGTAGACTTTAATAAGTTAAACATATGCACTATATGCCCTAAGTCACCAATGAAATAGGGGAAAAATAAGTTATTACTAATGAACCAATAGTGGAGATAAATTGCTATCATAAAAATTACTCAGTTAATCCAAAAGTATAAGAAAAAGAAGCTAAAAGGAACAAAGCAGAATAGATGTATAGAAAACAAATGGCAAGATGACAGATTTAAACCATGTAAGTAATCATATTAAATTTAAATAATCTAAATGTAACAACTAGAAGTCAGATGTTGCCAATTTAATTTTTTTAAAAAAGCAAAATTTAAATGTATAATGCTTACAAGGAACAAATTGTTAAGTTCAAGACACAAATAAGTTGCAAGAAAAGTATGGAAAAAATATACCATGTTAACACCAAACAAAAAATCTGGAGTAGTTATACCCATAGTACACAAAGTAGATTTCAGAGCCCCAAAAAAAGTAACCGGAGATAGAGGACATAACCATTTTAAACATTTGCAAGCTCCTATAATAGAGCCCAGATATACACAAAACAAAAACTCAGAGATCTGCAAAAAAAGCTTAAATCCCTAGTAATAGTTGGAAATTTTATCATTTCTCTCTCAATGATTCATAGAACAAGTTGACAGAAAATTAATAATAAATGTATAAAAGATTTGACCAATGGCCATACAAATTACATTTTAAAGGATTAATTTCATGTAAAGCATGTTCTTTTACCACAATAAATTCTATCAGAAATTAGTTAAAAAAAGATATCTGGAAAATCCCCAAATATTTGGAAACTAAACAATATACTTCTAAATAACCCAAAAGTTAAAGAAGAAAAAAGGGGGTGGGCAAATTAGAGAAAAATATGAAATAAAAGTATATATGAATATAATGCCTTAAAAAATGTCAGGTATATAAAAGTAGTACACAGAGGGAAATTTGTAACATTAAGCACCTCAGCTTCTATATTGTAGTAATAGAAAATGAAACACAAATTACACCAAAGAAAGGGAAAGAAGGAAATAGTAAGGAGGAGAAATTAATGACATATAAAAAAGGAAATCAACAGAGGATTCAATAAATCCAAATTAAATGAACAAAAGGCCTATATATTGAAAGGGAAGAAGTGAAATTCTCATTACTTGCAGACTGCATGTTCATCTATATAGGAAATCCAGGGACTCTACTAGAAATATTCTAATTAGGTTAGTAAAGTTGCAAAATACACTCTAACAAAAATCATCTGTATGTCTATGTACAACCAATAAACAATGAGATGTTGAAATATGAAATATTCAAAAAAGCATCAAATTATTCACTACTTTATGGCATATCTTACAAATAATGTATGACACCATCATGGTGAAATTTATTAAGCATTACTGAGAAAAGATGAAAGAGTATCTAAATAAAGACATACACTGTGTTCATTAATTGGAATGTTCATTAGATGTTAATTTTCCTGACATTGATCTATAGATTCAAATGAATCCCAATTAAAAATCCAACAAGTGTTTTTGTTTTGTTTTGTAGAAATTGGCAAGCTGATTGTAAACTCACATAGAAGTACAAACATTCTGGAATAGCCAAAACAACTTTGAAAAATAATAAAGCTATATTATCTGATAGCAAAGGTTATTAAAAGTCACAGTAATCAAGAAAGTGTGGTTTTCACAAAATAGAAATATGGATTAATGGAACAATAGACAATCTGGAAATACTCACACCTATCTGGATCTAGACCTTTATGAACTGATTTGTGGCAAAGATATAAAGGCAATTCAGTGGAGAAAGGATAATTTTTTTAAACAAATGATCATGGAATAATTGGCATTTATGTCACTGGCTATGCTTTCCAAGTTGTCTCTACTGGTTTCACCATATCTACCTGATTTCTTACCTTGGAGTGCCATCAATCTTGGTCCTCAGACCACTGTTTCTTATCTCTATTAATTCCCTCATTTCATCCAATATCATGGCTTCAAACCTTACCTATCCATGATAGTGACTCTCAAATGTACACACTTTGTTATGTAATCTGATCTCCAGACACAAATATCTACTAAGCATCTCCAGTTTGATGACTAATAGACATTATCAGTATAACAAATCCAAAACCAAATGCCTGATCATGCCCCTAAAACTGAAGTTCCCAGTCCTCTCTTACCACTCTAGCTAATATACCAAATTTTTGTCCATTAGAATATACAATCTATGAGGACACATGTTATGTTATTGCTATAGCTCAGCACCTAGAAAGAACATGGCAACAATATTTGTTAAATAAATAATTTGGCTCAATAGAAATTTTCTTCAGTCTAATGTTTGTTCTATCTTATTGAGCTGAAGAAAATCTGTCAGAGAATTCAGAAGCAATATAAGCATACAGTAGGTATGATTTTTCTCTTTAGTTAATTTATATTATAACATACCTATTATATATTTTGTTACAGAGTTGCTGTATATAATAAATGTCTCCTTAATATCTGTAGTTTAATGATTACTGGAGTTGTAATACAATTAAGTTTAACTATATTAAAATTCCAATATTGTTTATTGCTATTCAGCTGTGTATAACAAATTTTAATGAAGTGCCCTTTTTAACACTGGCAAATTAATTGTTCATGTGGAACATAAACACTTCTGATCTAAATAAGAACTTAGAAAAGGATGCTTCTTTATTAAAAAGTAACATTTATTTGATGTTGGTATAACCTCACATTTTATTTCATGTTTATTTATTTTACATCCGATTTTTATTGATAGAATTATCTTTGAATTTTTTAAGTTCCTTTCCTCAGATGGCATGTACTCAATCAAGCTATCTTGAAAATAAAATTATGCTTTAAAAGTTTTTTAAAAGATATGTGATTCTTTACAGGTTTAATCATATTTGACCAAATGTATCATGGATGAAAAAGACCAATAGATATTCTACATCTGAAAGCAATTAAAAAAAAATCTCTTCACTAAGTTAGAATTTGACTTATTTATGGGATATAATGAAATATTTAATTAAATACAAGTAAGTTGAAGAACCAGAACATCAAATTTTAGTTTTGTCACTTTTATTTCATATCCTTAGGATGTGGCATCTGCTGAAAACCTCAAATTAAATCTCTGGCTATTTAGGTAACAACTTCTGGCTGAGGGACAAATGACTTGAGAAGTTGACTGTATGGTCTCTTTGGTAGAAAGTACAATTATTTTGAGAGTTTGAGTGGGATAGTGAAGATACTGTATTGCAACTTTAATGAATTCACCCATCAGTTAGAAGGGGATTCTTTTTCTTCTAGAAGGTGTCTCTGGAAATAGAGAAACTTACCATAGAGACTGAACTTAGAGTCTGTTTTCTGTAGTTTTTTGAGCAAAAGAAAAAAATGTCTTAACCAAGAAGATAGTATTCCATTTATGGATTGTGTAGGATTTTCTCCTTTTTTTATGTCATTTTGTTACTGTCAATGCCATTTTTATGAGAGAGTAAAGAGAGGAGTTGGCTGATTAAATGTGTAATGTGAATTCTCCTTAGATTTTACTCATTTTCTTATCAGGTTACAGTTTATACAAATTGCATGGCTGTATTTTCTTGTTTCAAATGATATAATATGTTTTTAAACCAAAATTTCTCTACATTTCTAGATACTCTTCTGTAGAATATCTTCTGGAGAGGGAGGGGGACCAGGTATAAAGGGCATGACTTTTGCATGCTCACACTTTACAGAGATCGTCTAATTTACATTTCATTCTATAATATCAAAAACATTCTTACACACCAAACAAGGCATTAGCAGATTTGTGGTTTCCTCTAGTTTATATTTTCTCTGAATTCTGTGTTGCTTATTAAATACAATTAAATGGAACTGAATAGGAGAATTCATATGAACAATCTTAGAGACCAGGGGTTAAACACAGTAACCACTTCGTATTTAATTATTTCTTTTATAGATCAGCAACAACCAAAAAAAGCCATTTATTCAAATATCCCATCTATTTATATTTTTATATAAAATCAGTCCCTATACTGTGGCATTTTTCCACAGTATTTTTCCATAGACTTCTCATTTCTATGTTGCTTTTTTTTTTCCTTTGGTCACCCTCTAATGGCTCTGCCTTGGCTCCAGAACATTCAGTGGCTTCTGGGATATTTACCTCCATGAATGTGGCTACACAAAATACTTAAATAATATGAAATATTACCATACCTGACTCTCATCATTGTCCTTGTGTCATTCCTTCACTGATCCGTCCTCATTTTTAGCAATATGATGCAAAACATTGCTTTACTCTGTGCATGAGGTGAGACTTTGAGTCTTTTTCCATTTATAATGATAGTGTGTGTACTCATGACAATTATAAAAAAACAACCCATGTTACTCAAATTGGGATGATACTTATGATCACTGTGTCATAATGTTTGGGAATTACAGATGTTAGAGGTGTAAGGATCATTTTCAGGCAAAGAAATTGCATCTTTCAGACATTAAGTACTTGCTTTAAAGTGAAACTGTGGGCAAAAAGATGGTTATCTTATTCTCTCTAATCCCAGATGTGAGAGTTTATACCTGAGAGTTGTATGACAGCATTGTCAGAGTGCCATCATTACCCCCTCGTCAGTCAACTTCCCCAGATTTATTTTATTTTATTTTTATTTTTTAACATCTTTATTGGAGTATAATTGCTTTACAATGGTGTGTTAGTTTCTGCTTTATAACAAAGTGAATCAATTATACATATACACATATCTCTTCCCTCTTGTGTCTCCATCCCTCCCACCCTCTCTATCCCATCCCTCTAGGTGGTCACAAAGCACCGAGCTGATCTCCCGCTATGCGGCTGCTTCCCACTAGCTATCTATTTTACGTTTGGTAGTGTATATATGTCCATGCCACTCTCTCACTTTGTCCCAGCTTACCCTTCCCCCTCCTCATGTCCTCAAGTCCATTCTCTAGTAGGTCTGTGTCTTTATTCCCGTCTTGCCTCTAGGTTCTTCATGACCTTTTTTTTTTGATTCCATATATATGTCTTAGCATACGGTATTTGTTTTTCTCTTTCTGACTTACTTCACTCTTTATGACAGACTCTAGGTCCATCCACCTTACTACAAATAACTCAATTTCGTTTCTTTTTATGGCTGAGTAGTATTCCATTGTATATTATTTTTATAGTGAGAAAATATAATATCGTCCAAATAGTTGCCTGTATTCTCAAAGGAAGTCCATATTTTGGCTGAATTATTTCCTTATATCAATTTTATCTCAGCAAAAAAAATTCATAAATTAAAAAGTTCCTTTATTTTAGGTGCAGCCTTATCTTTATGCTTTTCAAAGATGCTGATGCAATTCAATACAGTTTCAAGTCAAACCTTCAATTATTTGATCAAAATGAATTAATGTTGGAAGAATAGATTCCTCATATACTAACATGTATTGTAACTTCTGTAAGAAAAAGTTGTTTTCTTTAATTACTTTTATGTCCAGAGTCCAATCATCTATGGCTCATAGTTTGTGAATTGGAAAAGATTTTAAGACTTCACTTAGGTATTAAATTACATAAAATATAATTTGGAGGTATTATTGATTGAACATAGTGATGGATTGAATATGATTTGAATGTTAAATAAGTTTTTTGTTTTATGTCATCTATACTGTTTCTCTACTAATTTCTCCTTTTATGTTTTCTGGAATATTGACAAAATTTCCTACATATACTGTTTATCACTATTGATGGAAAGCTATAGATGGAATGAAACTATAGATGGAATGATTTGGAAGCTATAGATGGTATTGCACCCATTATTTAGATGTTTTTTCTTAAATATTTGACTTTTTATTAGTTTCATTGAGGTATAATTGATATATAATTACCCATAGTAAAGTGTACTGTAAGTCTCACATACACATGCACCCAAGAAACTATCACTGTTATCAAGATAATGAGCCTATCTATTTTTTCCAGAAGTTTTCTTAAGCCCCTTCTTGAGCATTTTTTAACATATATTTTGCATATTTTGCATCCACGTATCTTCTTTTGTGAAGTAACTTTAAAAAAAAAACAACTCTGTCCATTTTTTTAAACGGGGTTGTTCATTTAAGCATTGTTGAGATTACAGAGCTCTTTATTTTGAATACAAGTTCTTTATCAGATATATAATTTGCAAACATTTTCCTCACAGTCTGTGACTTATCTTTTCATTATCTTAGTGGTATATTTCAAGGAGCAGTTTTAAATTTTAATGAAGTCCATTTTATCAGTATTTTTCTTTGATGGATTGTACTTTTATGTTATATCTAAGAAAAAAGTTGAAGATCTAACTCAAAGTCACAAAGATTTTCTTCTAAATTTTAGAGTTTAGATTTTAAATTTAGGTGTAGGATCAATTTCAGTTAATTTTTGCATAGGTGAGAAGTATGCATTGGAGTTTCCCCCCATCCTTTAGGGAAGAGGGGACATGGATGTTCATGGAACAATTGTTCTTGCTGCATTTGTTGAAAAGCATTCGTTGTCCTTGGACTTGTATTTCATCTTTCTCAAATATGTATGTATCTCTATTCTGTTATATTCACCTATTTGTCTGTCTTTACATCAGCACTACACTGTGTTGATTACTGTAGCTTTTTAATTCCTGAAATCAGATAGTTCTAGTTCTCTAATGTTTGTTCTTCCACCTAATTGTTTTGTCTATTCTAGGTCTTTTTTATTTTTATACAAATTTTAGAAACATTTCATCAATTTCTACAAAAATGCCTATTGTATTTATGGTGGGATTAGATTGAATCTTTAAAACAATTGGAGGAAAATTGATATTTACACATTATTGAGTTTTTTTTATATTTGGGCATAGTGTATTTGCCCATTTATTTAGTTTTTCTTCCACTTCTCTCTGTAAGGACGTGTAGTTTTCAATGTAATATACAGCTCTTGCTCATTTTTAATTACTTGAATTCTTTGTTTATTGTTTTGCATTGAATGCACACTTGGTTTTGAAAACACGGATTAGAATATTTGCATGTTTTCTTTTTTCCCTTGCTGCATTGCTTCTTATCTTCAAGATCATTTGTTTTGCTTATTTGTGCTATAGCACTGCTATCATGTTTTTGTTTTGATTGTATCTGACATGGAATCCCTTGACATTCATTGAGCTGTGTCCATGGCAGGATTCTCACAGGGAAAGGGACTCTTGGAATATTGAGTAGATAGTTGGGCAGGGACGTTTAGTCTGATAGCTTCTCTTCTCAGTCTGTGGGAAGCATGTAGTCAAGTTGATGCTTTTGTTTATGACTGAGGTAAGGAAGGCTTTCTAATATAAAATACTGCCTTTTAAAACATGTTACTAATCTGTGTTTATAAAGATGATTTAACTCTAACCTCATTAAAATTCTCCACTTTTCAGCTCAGTATTTCTCAAAATTGACTATGTATTGAAAACACCTGGAGAGCTTAAAAATTACTGATGCCTGTGTGTCACCCCTAGAGGTTCTTACTGTATTGCATCCTTGCTTGAAAACCATTGATGCAGTCAAATACCCTGGAACATTCTTACTTGTCAATTTAGCCTGCTAGTTCTATCCTGAAACAAATGCCTCAGCTTCATTTTTTGAAATTAGTGGACCAGCCCAGCTACTCCAAAATATTTTAGTAATTCTGATGATCACTGCATGGCTTGCCAATTACCCCCATCCATAATTGATGAAGAGCCCAGAGCAGGGATTCTCAATTCTGGATGTCTATTTAAAGTGATCTTGGTAAAGTTTAAATAGTGCTTTGAAACAATGATCTGGAGACCATCTGGAGGTTTTAAAATTACACATTTAATTTCTTTAACATATATAGGACTGTTCAGATGATGCACTTCTTACAAAGTAAGCTTGGTAGTTTGTGTCTTCCAAGAAATTTGTCCATTTCATCTAAATTCTCAGAATTTGAGGCATACATTTTTTGTTATCATTCTGTATTACACTTTAAATGATTGTAGAGCATTTACTGAGTATAGAGTGCAGTGTATTTCTTTCCTGACACTAGTAACTTTTATTTTGTTTCATTTTTTCTTTATTTGCTATTTTTTTTACCATTTTCCTTGTTCTCTTTCAAATAATCAGCTTTTGTTTGTATTGATTTTCTTTAATTTTCCTCTTTTTTAATAAATTCATTGATTTCTGCTTTTCTCTATTGTTTTTGTTGTTGTTGCTTGCTTTTGGTTTGATTTGTTCTTCTTTTAAAGTTTTATAAGGTAGAAACTTCATTGATTTGAAGCCATTCTTCCTTTCTAATATAATCATAACATAAGCACTTAATGCTGTATTTTAAGCACTATGTTAACTGTGTCACACATATTTAAATTTCATACATTAATTTTCATTCTATTTAAATATTTTAAAATTCAAAATATTGGGAATTTTATATTTTTGACTTCTGATTTAATTATGTTATAGTAGAAACTATATATTGTATTCTTTTTTAAACTTTTCGAGCTTTTTCAATGGCTTAGAATGTCTACATTTATGAATATTCCATGTGCTCTTGAGAAAAGATCTATTTTGCTGCTGTTTTGTAGTGTTATCAGTTTTCAATTAAGTCAATTTCTTTGGTAGTGTTATTCAGATCTTTTACATTCTTACTGATTTTGTCTACTTTTTCTATTGCTGTAATGGAGTGCTGCAACCTCAACAATAATTGTATTTTTTTATGTCTCCCTTGAGTTCTATCAGGTTTTTTTTGCTTCATGTACTTTGAAACTCTACTGTTAAATTTATACACATTTACAACTTTTATGTGACCTTGGTGTATTTTCTCTATATCATGATGCAATGTTTCTCTTTATTCTGGTAATATTTCTTATTCTGAAATATATTTTGTCTTGTATTACCATTATCAGTCCCTCTCTTTTTTTCTTTAATTAGGAGTTACATCATATAACGATATTTATTCTTTATTTTTAATCTATTGTATTCTTTAACTTAGTTTCTTGTAAAGAGTATATATTTGGGTCTTGCTACTTCATACAATTTTATAGTCCCTGTGTTTAGACCAATAATATTCCTTATACTAATTGGTGTGGTTGGATTAAAATCTACCATTTTCCAGTTGTTTTTTATATGTTCTGTCAGTTCTCTGTTCCATTCTCTCCTTTTTCTGCCTGCTTTTGATTATTTTTATGATTACATTTAATCCTCACTATGGCTTATTATTTATAGCTAATTTTTATGTTTCAATTGTTGTCAGTGTTTATAATATTAATTAACTGCAGTCTCTCTTTGAATGATATTATACTACTTCAGATGTAGTATAAGAACCCTACACCAATAGGTGTGCAATTACTTCCTCCCATCTTTTGTGCCTTTATAAAATATTTTAATCTTTAACACTATAAACCTAATTATATTCCTCCTTATTTTTCTATAGACAGGAAATAATATGTTAGTGAAATTAAAATAAGAAAAAATGTCTAGTATGTTTATATTTATTTCAAGTATTTATTTCTTTGTTTAGATGTGTCTATCTTTTATAATATTCCTTATGGCTGAAGAATTTTCTTTAACATTTCTTGAAGTATAAGGCTGTTGCTAATGAATTATAGTAGTTTTTATTTGTCTAAAGCTGCCATTATGGCTTCTGCATTTTTGAAGAATATTTTCACTAAACTTAGAATTCAGGATTCTAAATTTAGGATTTAGAATTCAGGATTGACAGATTTTTACAAGCACTTTAATCACGCCAATTCATTGTACTCTGACTTTCATATTTTCTAACAGGAAGTCAGATATAATTCTTGTCACCATTCCTTTAAAGATAATGCAGCTTTTTCTCTCATTGCCTTCAAAACTTTCTCTTTATTTATTTACTTATTTTAACATCTTTATTGGAGTATAATTGCTTTACAATGGTGTGTTAGTTTCTGCTTTATAACAAAGTGAATCAATTATACATATACACATATCCCCATATCTCTTCCCTCTTGCATCTCCATCCCTCCCACCCTCCCTATCCCACCCCTCTAGGTGGTCACAAAGCACCGAGCTGATCTCCCTGTGCTATGCAGCTGCTTCCCACTAGCTATCACACTAGCTATCTATTTTACATTTGGTAGTGTATATATGTCCATGCCACTCTCTCATTTTGTCCCAGCTTACCCTTCCCCCTCCCCATATCCTCAAGTCCATTCTCTAGTAGGTCTGCATCTTTATTCCCGTCTTGCCCCAAGGTTCTTCGTGACCTTTTTTTTTTTTTCCTAGATTCCATATATATGTGTTAGCATACAGTATTTGTTTTTCTCTTTCTAACTTACTTCAATCCGTATGACAGACTCTAGGTCCATCCACCTCACTACAAATAACTCAATTTCGTTTCCTTTTATGGCTGAGTAATATTCCATTGTATATATGTGCCACATCTTCTCTATCCATTCATCCATTGATGGACACTTAGGTTGCTTCCATGTGCTGACTATTGTAAATAGAGCTGCAGTGAACATTGTGGTACATGAATCTTTTATGAATTATGGTTTTCTCAGGGTATATGCCCAGTAGTGGGATTCCTGGGTTATATGGTAGTTCTACTTTTAGTTTCTTAAGGCACCTCCATACTGTTCTCCATAGTGGCTGTATCAATTTGCATTCCCACCAACAGTGCAAGAGGGTTCCCTTTTATCCACACCCTCTCCAGCATTTATTGTTTCTACATTTTTCGATGATGGCCATTCTGACAGGTGTAAGATGATATCTCATTGTAGTTTTTATTTGCATTTCTCTAATGATTAAAGATGTTGAGCATTCTTTCATGTGTTTGTTGGCAATCTGTATATCTTCTTTGGAGAAATGTCTATTTAGGTCTTCTGCCAATTTTTGGATTGGGTTGTTTCCTTTTTTGATATTGAGCTGCATGAGCTGCTTGTATATTTTGGAGATTAATCCTTTGTCAGTTGCTTCATTTGCAAATATTTCTCCAATTCTGAGGGTTGTCTTTTTGTCTTATTTATGGTTTCCTTTGCTGTGCAAAAGCTATTAAGTTTCATTAGGTCCCATTTGTTTATTTTTGTTTTTCTTTCCATTTCTCTAGGAGGTGGGTCAAAAAGGATCTTGCTGTGATTTATGTCATAGAGTGTTCTCCGTATGTTTTCCTCTAAGAGTTTGATAGTGTCTGGCCTTACACAGGTCTTTAACCCATTTTGAGTTTATTTTTGTGTATGGTGTTAGGGAGTGTTCTAATTTCATTCTTTTACATGGAGCTGTCCAGTTTCCCCAGCACCACTTATTGATGAGGCTGTCTTTTCTCCACTGTATATTCTTCCCTGTTTATCAAAGATAAGGTGACTATATATGCATGGGTTTATCTGTGGGCTTTCTATCCTGTTCCATTGATCTATATTTCTGTTTTGGTGTCAGTACTGTACTGTCTTGATGACTGAAGCTTTGTAGTATAGTCTGAAGTCCGGGAGCCTGATTCCTCCAGCTCCGTTTTTCTTTCTCAAGATTGCTTTGGCTATTCGGGGTCTTTTGTGTTTCCATACAAATTGTGAAATTTTTTGTTCTAGTTCTGTGAAAAATGCCATTGGTAGTTTGATAGGGATTGCATTGAATCTGTAGATTGCTTTGGGTAGTATAGTCTTTTTCAAATGTTAATACTTCCAATCCAAGAACATGGTATGTCTTTCCATCTGTTTGTATCATCTTTAATTTCTTTCATCAGTGTCTTATAATTTTCTGCATACAGGTCTTTTGTCTCCTTAGGTAGGTTTATTCCTAGATATTTTATTCATTTTGTTGCGATGGTAAATGGGAGTGTTTTCTTAATTTCACTTTCAGATTTTTCATCATTAATGTATAGGAATGCAAGAGATTTCTCTGCATTAATTTTGTATCTTGCTACTTTAAAAAGTTCATTGATTAGCTCTAGTAGTTTTCTGGTTGCATCTTTAGGATTCTCTATGTATAGTATCATGTCATCTGCAAACAGTGACAGCTTTACTTCTTCTTTTCTGATTTGGATTACTTTTATTTCTTTTTCTTCTATGATTGCTATGGCTAAAACTTCCAGAGCTATGTTAAATAATGATGGTGAGAGTTGGCAACCTTGTCTTGTTCCTGATCTTAGTAGAAATGGTTTCAGTTTTTCACCATTGAGAACAATGTTGGCTGTGGTTTTGTCATATATGGCCTTTATTATGTTGAAGTAAGTTCCCTCTATGCCTAGTTACTGGAGGATTTTTATCATAAATGGGTGTTGGATTTTATCGAAAGCTTTCTCTGCATCTATTGAGATGATCATATGGTTTTTCTCCTTCAATTTGTTAATATGGTGTATCACATTGATTTGCGTATATTGAAGAATCCTTGCATTCCTGGGATAAACCCCACTTGATCATGGTATATGATCCTTTTAATGTGCTGTTGGATTCTGTTTGCTAGTATTTTGTTGAGATTTTTTGCATCTATGTTCATCAATGATAATGGCCTCTATATTTCCTTATTTGTGACATCTTTGTCTGGTTTTGGTATCAGGGTGATGGTAGCCTTGTAGAGTGAGTTTGGGATTTTTCCCCCCTCTGCTATATTTTAGAAGAGTTTGAGAAGGATAAGTGTTAGCTCTTCTCTAAATGTTTGATAGAATTCGCCTGTAAAGCCATCTGATCCTGGGCTTTTTTTGGTTGGAAGATTTTTAATCAGAGTTTCAATTTCAGGGCTTGTGATTGGTCTATTCATATTTTCTGTTTCTTTCTGGTTCAGGCTCTGAAGGTTGTGCATTTCTAAGAATTTGTCCATTTCTTCCAGGCTGCCCATTTTATTGGCATACTGTTGCCTGTAGTAATCTCTCACGATCCTCTGTATTTCTGCAGTGTTCATTGTTACTTCTCCTTTTTCATTTCTAATTCTATTGATTTGAGTCTTCTCCCTTTTTTTCTTGATAAGTCTGGCTAATGGTTTATCAATTTTATTTATCTTCTCAAAGGACCACCTTTTAGTTTTATTGATTTTTGGTATCATTTACTTCATTTCTTTTTCATTTATTTCTGACCTGATCTTTATGGTTTATTTCCCTCTGCTAACTTTGGGTGTTTTTTGTTCTTTTTTCTCTAATTGCTTTAGGTGTAAGGTTTAGTTGTTTATTTGAAATGTTTCTTGTTTCTTGAGATAGGATTGTATTGCTATAACCTTCCCTCTTAGAACTGCTTTTGTTGCATCCCATAGGTTTTGGGTGGTTGTGTTTTCATTGTCATTTGTTTCTAGGTATTTTTTTATTTCCTCTTTAATTTCTTCAGCGATCTCTTGGTTATTAAGTAGTATGTTTTTTAGCCTCCATGTGTTTGTATTTCTTACAGATTTTTTTCCTGTAATTGATATCTAGTCTCATAGCATTTTGATCGGAAAAGATACTTGATATGATTTCAATTTTCTTAAATTTACCAAGGCTTGATTTGGAACCCAAGATATGATCTATCCTGGAGAATGTTCCATGAGCAGCACTTGAGAAGAAAGGGTATTCTGTTGCTTTTTGATGGAATGTGCTATAAATATCAATTAAGTCCATCCTGTTTAATGTATCATTTAAAGGTTCTGTTTCCTTATTTACTTTCATTTTGGATGATCTGTTCATTGGTGAAAGTGGGGTGTTAAAGTCCCCTACTATGATTGTGTTACTGTTGATTTCCCCTTTTATGGCTGTTAGCATTTGCCTTATGTATTGAGGTGCTCCTGTGTTGGGTGCACAAACATTTACAATTATTGTATGTTTCTCTTGGATTGATCCCTTGATCATTATGTAGTGTCCTTCTTTGTCTCTTGTAATCTTTATTTTAAAGTCTATTTTGTCTGACATGAGAAATGCTACTCCAGCTTTCTTTTGAATTCCATTTGCATGGAATCTTTTTCCATCCCCTCACTTTCAGTCTGTATGTGTCCCTAGGTCTGAAGTGGGTCTCTTGTCAACAGTATATATACGGGCCTTGTTTCTGTATCTATTCAGCCAGTCTATTACTTTTGGTTTGAGCATTTAATCCATTTACATTTAAGGTAATTATCGATATGTATGTTCCTATTCCCATTTTCTTAATTGTTTTGGGTTCGGTATGGTAGGTCTTTTCCTTCTCTTGTGTTTCTTGCCTAGAGAAGTTCCTTTAGCATTTGTTGTAAAGCTGGTTTGGTGGTGCTGAACTCTCTCAGCTTTTGCTTGTTTGTAAAGGTTTTAATTTCTCCATCAAATCTGAATGAGATCCTTGCTGGGTAGAGTAATCTTGGTTGTAGTTTTTTTCCCTTCTTCACTTTAAATATGTCCTTCCACTCCCTTTTGGCTTGCAGAATTTCTGCTGAAAGATCAGCTGTTAACCTTATGGGGATTCCCTTGTGTGTTATTTGTTGTTTTTCCGTTGCTGCTTTTAATATTTTTTCTTTTTATTTAATTTTTGATAGTTTGATTAATATGTGTCTTGGTGTGTTTCTCTTTGGATTTATCCTGTATGGGACTCTCTGTGCTTCCTGGTCTTGATTAACTATTTCTTTTCCCATATTAGGGAAGTTTTCAACTATAATCTCTGCAAATATTTTTTCAATCCGTTTCTTTTTCTTTTCTTCTTCTGAGACCCCTATAATTCGAATGTTGGTGCATTTAATGTTGTCCCAGAGGTCTCTGAGTCTGTCCTCAATTCTTTTCATTCTTTTTTCTTTATTGTCCTCTGGAGTAGTTATTTCCACTATTTTATCTTCCAGTTCACTTATCCATTCTTCTGCCTCAGTTATTCTGCTATTGATCCCTTCTGGAGAATTTTTTATTTCATTTATTGTATTGTTCATCACTGTTTTTTTGCGCTTTCATTCTTCTAGGTCCTTGTTAATCATTTCTTGTATTTTCTCCATTCTATTTCCAAGATTTTGGATCATCTTTACTCTCATTATACTGAATTCTTTTTCAGGTAGACTGCCTATTTCCTCTTCATTTGTTAGGTCTGATGGTTTTTACCTTGCTCTTTCATCTGCTGTGTGTTTCTCTGTCTTCTCATTTTGTTTAACTTTCTGTGTTTGTTGTCTCCTTTTCGCAGGCTGCAGGTTTGCAGTTCCCGTTGTTTTTTGTGTCTCCCCGCAGTGGCTAATGTTTGTTCAGTGGGTTGTGTAGGCTTCCTGGTGGAGGGGACTAGTGCCTGTGTTCTGGTGGATGAGGCTGGATCTTGTCTTTCTGGTCAGCAGGTCCAGGTCTGGTGGTATGTTTTGTGGTGTCTGTTGCCTTATTATGATTTTAGGCAGCCTCTCTGCTAATGAGTGGGGTTGTGTTTCTGTCTTGCTAGTTGTTTGGCATAGGCTGTCCAGCACTGTAGCTTGCTGGTCATTGAGTGGAGCTGGGTCTTGGCATTGAGATGGAGATCTCTGGGAGATTTTTGCCGTTTGATATTACATGGAGCTGGGAGGTCTTTTGTGGATCCATGTCCTGAACTTGCCTCTCCTACCTCAGAGGCACAGCCCTGACTCCTGGGTGGAGCACCAAGAGCCTGTCATCCACTTCGCTCAGAATAAAAGGGAGGAAAAAAGGAAAGAAGAAGATAAAATAAAATAAAATAAAAATGTTATTAAAATAAAAATAATTATTTAAAAAAATTTAAGTAATAAAATAAAAAGAAAGAAGAGAGCCACGAAACCAACAAACAAATCCACTAATGGTAACAAGCACTAAAAACTATACTAAAAACAACAACAACAAAAATGGACAGACAGAACCCTAGGAAAAATGATAAAAGCAAAGCTATACAGACAAAATCACACACAGAAGCATACACATACACATTCACAAAAAGAGAAAAAGGGAATAAAAAAAATATCATTGATCCCAAAGTCCACCTCCTCAGTTTGTGATGATTCCTTGTGTATTCAGGTGTTCCACAGATGCCGGGCACATCAAGTTGATTGTGGAGATATAATCTGCTGCTCCTGAGGCTGCTGGGAGAGATTTCCCTTTCTCTTCT
Source organism: Delphinapterus leucas (assembly GCF_059928025.1). Taxonomy (NCBI): domain Eukaryota; kingdom Metazoa; phylum Chordata; class Mammalia; order Artiodactyla; family Monodontidae; genus Delphinapterus; species Delphinapterus leucas. The sequence goes on along the minus strand of NC_143137.1, from coordinate 30,909,529 downwards.
TCGTTTGCACAGCTCCTGGGGTTCAGCTTTGGATTTGGCCCCGCCTCTGTGTGTAGTGTCACCTTAGGGTGTCTTTTCCTCTCCCAGATAGGACGAGGTTAAAGGAGCAGCTGATTCGGGGGCTCTGACTCACTCAGGCTGGAGGCAGGGAGGGGTATGGAATTTGGGGCGAGCCTGCGGTGACAGAGGCCGGCGTGACATTGCACCAGCCTGAGGCACGCTGTGTGCTCTTCCGGGTAAGTTGTCCCGGGATCACAGGACCCTGGTATTGGTGGGCTGCACAGGCTCCCTGGAGGGGAGGTGTGGATAGTGACCTGTGCTTGCACACAGGCTTCTTGGTGGCTGCAGCAGCAGCCTTAGCATCTCATGTCCATCTCTGAGGTCTACACTGATAGCCACGGCTTGCGCCCATCTCTGGAGCTCCTTTAAGCAGCGCTCTTAATCCCCTCTCTTCGCGCACCAGGAAACAGAGGCAAGACAGTCTCTTGTCTCTTCGGCAGCTCCAGACTTTTTCCCAGACTCCCTCCTGGCTATCTGTGGTGCACTAGCCCCCTTCAGACTGTGTTTATGCAGCCAAACCAAGTCCTCTTCCTGGGATCTGACCTCCAAAGCCCAAGCCTCAGCTCCCACCCCTTGCCTGCCCTGGTGGGTGAGCAGACAAGCCTCTCGGGCTGGTGAGTGCTGCTCGGCACCAATCCTCTGTGCGGGAATCTCTCCGCTTTGCCCTCTGCACCCCTGTTGCTGCCCTCTCCTCTGTGGCTCTGAAGCTTCCCCCCTCCGCCACCCGCAGTCTCTGCCCACCAAGGGGCTTCCTAGTGTATGGAAAACTTTTCTCCTTCACAGCTCCTTCCCCTAGGTGCAGGTCCCTTCCCTATTCTTTTGTCTCTGTTTTTTCTTTTCTCTTTTGCCCTACCTAGGTACATGGGGAGTTTCTTGCCTTTTGGGAGGTCTGCGGACTTCTGCCAGCATTCAGTAGGTATTCTGTAGGAGCTGTTCCACATGTAGATGTATTTCTGATGTATTTGTGGGGAGGAAGGTGATCTCTGAGTCTTATTCTTCTGCTATCTTGAAGCTCCTCTTTTTATAATAAAGGACAGGGACTTCCCTGGCAGTCCAGTGGTTGGGAATTTGCGATTCCACTGCAGGGGGTGTGGTTTCAATCCCTGGTCAGGGAACTAGGATCCCCCATGCTGTGCGGTGTGGCCTGCATTGTTGCTAAGAATGTAAATCAGTGCAGCCACTATTGAAAACATTACTGAGGGTTCCAGCCCACTGTCCCCAGGATGTCGCGGCTTTGGCTGGTGCGGCCCCTCCAGAGCCGGCTGCCTCAGTGAGGCTGCCCTCCTCTTGGGCTCTGGGGCAGTTCAGTGACGGCAGAGGGAAGAGACCCTGAGCCAGGAGTTCCAGCTCTGCAGAAACACGGGCTCCATTCTGGGTGCAGGGGGTGGGACTACTCTCCAAAACTTTCTCTTTATCTTCGGTGTTTAAAGTTTAGATATTCGATGTCAAAAACTGTTAGAATCTTATTCTCATAGTTTCAGTTTCTCATTTATGCTTTTCATCATACACATTGTACATCTTCTCTACTAGTGTCTTTATGTTAATTATAATTATTTTAAACTCTTTATCTGGTAGTTCTAATAGTTGTGCCGATATCTAAGCCTGAATCTGTTAAGTGCTTTGCCTCTTCATAGTAGGTCATTTTTTTCTTCCTTTTTAGTGTGTCTTGTAATATTTGATTGAAAGCTAGACATCATATGTTGAAAAATAGAGACTGAGGTAATTTTTGTTTAAGTCTGAGTATAGGCATGGCTCATTGTGCCTTATGACTTTACCCTGGGGGAATTGAACTGATGTAGTCAGAGGTTGACCTAAATTTGAGTGTTGCTGTTATTATGGTTACTTGGGTATACAGCTGGCTTTATAATTTATTTAGTGTTAACTAGTATACAAGGAGAGGTCTGGATTGCTGAAGGGTTTTTCTTGTTTGGTTTCATACTCATTTTAAGCTTTTTCTCATGATTCTTTCAGAGAGGGCCTGTCTCATGCTTTTGTTATTCCCCCAGCAGAAGGCTGTTACCTTGTTTGCTAGCCTGTACTGGAGTGGAGGTATGCTCTGTTGTCCTGGTCCAGACTCAGACACAGGCAGGCCCTGAGTCCCTAGATCTCTGTAATGGGCTTCTCAGTTTCCCTTAATGGTAGGAGTTATCTTGTAGTCTGGACAAGGTAGTTTTATGCCACTTTCTCACTGGTAGAATTTTATGTTGCTTCCCACTCCCCAGCTGCAGTGGGTCTTGACATTTGCCTTGGGTATGACAGATTTGTTTACCTTTCCATGGCAGCTTAAAGCTTTTATCCTTGAGTGATCATCCAGAAGGGGCTTTCTGCAGGGATTTATGGCTTTTCTGCAGTAGTGTCCACTCCCCTTCCCCAATCAGGCACCACTGGTGGAGGTTTTATCCAATACCCACCCTGCCCACATTCTTTCTCCTGAATGTTCAGTGATGTTCTGTGGAGAAGAGTCTGGGATTGGGTTAAAAACTACCATTATGTCTACAGATCTAAGGGATTTCTATACTATCACCCTGATTCATACTCAACTTTTAACAATTTGTATATATATACATATATATATATGAATTCTTAACTGCTGGCATGGCAGCCTGGTCTTCCTCCAGTGCTATGCTTAACATGAGTCTGACCATGTGCTATGTTTCCTTGGAGGTGCCTGTATTTCCTTAAATTTTAAGCAAGTTGGCTGTCCTCCCATCTCAGTTCTCAGACATTTTCAGGAAAAGTTATGATTTTGTAGATTATCCACCTTTTTCTTGTTGTTACATGGGAGCAATGATATTTCCTACTCTCTTCATTTTAAGTGGAAGCCAGTAGTCTATGCCTAGATTTTGATATTATTTTGCCTCTATCTTTCAAACTCCACTGCAACCCTGGTATCAGTTCAATGTCACATCAGTATCTACCTCAAACACTTAGGAATCCAGTAAAACTTCAGTGTGTGAGGATCCCACTTAATCCAAATGAGAAGTAAGAAGGAGTATCATCTGACAATTTTAATTTCCATAAGATTCTAAACTGATTCCCAACTTCATAGCATATTCGTTCTTTGGTATCTGATTTTGATTGTTCCATCATCACAATCTAAATCTACTTAAGAGCAAATTATAGAAATGTATAGTATTTAAAAACCCATCTTCAGTGTATTCTTTTTTTCCCCCTATAACCATATCTGAATTGAAGTATTGTGTTCAAGGTTCTAAAAACCGTTTAGGGGAAAATATCCCATCCCAGTGACCCTCAATGGATTAGGTCAACCAAATGCTTATCTGTTCTCTTGTTCAAGGAAACAAATTAATCATTTCTCATGACATTAGGTCGTTTGACTGCTTCTGGTTTTTTGCATGAGCTGTCCCACTCTATGTAAGGTTTATGCCATTAAAAGGGAGCCTGAAGATAGTGTTAACACTCAGGTCTTTTGAAGAATGTCTGGAGGGTAGAAGAATGGATGCAAAAGTAATTTAAAATTCACCACCACCTTTAATTAGACTAGTTTAACCTTGAAGGCTCAACAAATGAGCTTAGCTAGATCAAGTGAGTTTTTGTTAATGTTTGTAACATCATCCTAGATATTAATTGCAGGTCTGTACACAGACTCAGAATTGATGAGGCATGCAATATGGGTGTACTTCTGGCTCCAGAGAAACTATGACCTCTTTAACAATGAGAAAATGCACAAAGGTTATAGGGAAATTCTTTTCTAGATTCCTGGAGGAATTTATTATAGCTTTTCTTGGACTGTTCCTTGGCTTAATAGTCAGTTATAGCTTTAAGAACTTAATTATCTGACAAAAGCAGAAGTTAAATTCTCATTAGAACAAACATTCACTCTGAGCCTCTGCTGCTTTGCATTTGGTTTTCATGCCTATTTTCTCTGATTAAAAATGATTCCTATGTTGAAGTTGAATGGAAAGGAAATTTTATAGCAAGGGCATAATATTAGGCAAATGTTAAAACTTTCGTTTTGTAGATATTACTCTTCCTCAGCATTATCTAGAAACATGCTGATTTATTGCTGTTCAGAAAAAAAATCAAAATGTTTAAAACACTCTAACTTAATCATATAATGTTAAGTGTCTCTGCATTGGTGCTTACAAAAATACTGCAAAGTCACATTAAGAAGAGATATTAAGGCATATTCAATATTCTTCCATTACTGATGATGAAACTTTCTGTGTCCTTGCAAAAATTATAATTTAGAGTAAATCTCATTAATTCAGACACTAGTGTTTCAGATTTGCAGAAATTTAGACAAGGATTAGGATGGTACTTAAAAGAAAAGTGTTTGCTACACAAATGCATGTTATAATAATGATTAAACTACTTAAGAATAAACACTGTAAACATCCTCAATTTCTTCAGAAAAGCAAATTTAGCTAAAAATAACCTTTAGATTTACAGATTATTTTTATCCATTTATTATAGCAGATTCTTAAAGATTTATGTTGGTCATGCTTTTTAAACCCAATTTTATAGACCATTGGTAATTAGTGTGGTCAAGTTACATTTTTTTCTTTAGAAGGTACTATACTTTAGCCTTCTTACAATCTAGATTTCTCTTCCAAATTGGTCACAGGAACTGAGGTTTCATTTAATTAATTTTTATGTTAAATATGGAATATTTTGTAGGAATACATGATTACCCATTCCCCCATGTCTAAGTCCAATGACTAATTACATAAAAAGTAATTAGAATTATTTAGTTTTGTACAATTCTTTACATTTTTTGTGGTGTCCCTTGCAATTGCTTTGCAGTCTTTTTACATACACTTTTATAAGTGAGAGTTCTACTGCCTTCATCATAATGGATTCAAGGAGTAAGAAAGCAGAGGTTATGGTAGACAATGATTTACCATGCCTTATGTTTCTAGAGTAGCATTCAGCTACATTGACATTTCTCACCTCTCTTCCCATTCAGTTAATTATGTAATTGGTGAGCACTACTAAGATCCTCTATTCACTCTCTCATTATTAGTAACAGAACATAAAATTTACCTCAAGCATCACTGTCTGACTGAAAGACTAAATTTACCACTTTGTATTGCAATAATTGTGGCCATGTGCCTGTTTTCATTGATGAGATGGGAAGAGTTGAGTGGTATTTTAGGAAGTCTCCTTAATACAGAGGGTGGGCTCTTTCCCTTTCATTTCTCTTGCTGCTGGCTGAGTGCAGATGAGATGGTGGTCTTGCTGTCATTGTGACTCATATTTAGGAGGGTCATGTCTTGTTCAGAATGGTGGAACAGCAAGTCAAACAGTTGTAGCATTCATGGAACACTTACATCCAAGTGGCTATAATGTAGGATCTGTCGTTTATCAATTGATAGTTTGTATTTTTCTGTGACAAGCAGTCAGACATAAACTAAATGATACTCTGATTTTGAGAGAAGTTGCAGAGCATGCTTGGCTCAGCCTTTTCTTTCTCTTTCCCTGATCTGTAGATTTGTCTGCCTACAGGGTAGCTGCATTCAGGACTGATTGCTTAAGGGTAGTTTGCAGATGTCAGCTGGGTTGGGAACAGGAGTAAATCTATCGAGTTTTGCATCATAGGCTTAGAAAACTCATTTGACTGCAGATCTAAAAGCAGCTTCTTAAAACAGTTATCAACTGAGGGATCATTGAGATGAATAAAAAAACCACATAACTATATATAGCGGTATACTGGTAAGTGTTCAATATAGCAGTATACTGGTAAGCAGTATACTGCTTGTATATAGCAGTATACTGGTAAGTTTTCTTACTCTCCAGAAAAATTAGTCTTGATTTTTAAAAAAATATTTATTTATTTAATTTATTTATTTTCCTTATTTTTTTGGCTGCATCGGATCTTCTTTGAGGCATGTGGGATCTTTCGTTACGGCGCACGGGCTCTTCGTTGCAGAGCTTGGGCTTCTTTTTAGTTGTGGTGTGTGGGTTTTCTTTCTCTAGTTGTGATGTGTGGGCTCCAGAGCATGTGGGCTCTGTAGTTTGTGTCAGGTGGGCTGTCCCATTGAGGCGCACGGGCTCAGTTACCCTGCGGCATATGGAATCTTAGTTCCCTGACCAGGGATTGAACCCTCCTCCCTGCATTGGAAGGCGGATTCTTTGCTACTGGACCACCAGGGAAGTCCCTAGCCTTGATTCTTAGTGTTTGCTTATTTTGATGGTTGAAATACTCTCATAGCCAATTTCAAGCTATAAATGTGACATCACTGCATGAAGTTGGACAGCAAGTACAGCAGCACATAATTATGTGGTGTTTCTGCCACACAGAGACAAGAGATGTAATTAATCTCAAGAACTTATATAATAGTAACATGATAAAATAATCAGAAAATGATGTTTTTAATATGAACTACCTTCATATTTACTATAATTCATTCAATTATAAGTTTATATAATTTAGTTGTTCTTTTTGTTTTGTTTTGTTTTGTTTTGCGGTACACGGGCCTCTCACTGTTGTGGCCTCTCCCGTTGCGGAGCACAGGCTCCAGACGCGCAGGCTCAGCGGCCATGGCTCATGGGCCTAGCTGCTCCGCGGTATGTGGGATCTTCCCGGACCGGGGCACGAACCCGTGTCCCCTGCATCGGCAGGCGGACTCAACCACTGCGCCACCAGGGAAGCCCTAATTTCGTTTTTAATAATAGTTGTCTTTAATAAGAAACTTTCAAAGTTTCTGAAGATTAAACATTAGCCGTCATGAGTCAGTATGTATTGGCTGTCACATTTACACACTAAATATATATATATATAATGCATATGTGTGTGTACATATTAGAATTATCATTGTTTATGAAAATTCTGTATCTAAATACTACATCTGAATGTTATGCTTATAATAAAATGCTATTTTAATAATTAATAATGCTTTGTTTCCACACTGCAACTTGTTTAATTCTAAAAAGCTAGTTAATTAATCCCATGCAGAGGCAAGATGTATAGGAGTTTGTATTTCCCTTCTATATGAGCAAAGTGGAATGATTTTCTGTACTGCTCTCTTGAGGTGTCAGGTTCCTAGTACTCACTGATTATTCTTAATAACTTCCTAGGGTAATTTCACATATTATCTCCATGAATATGGGATTTCAGGTATGAAGACGAACACAATTGGAAGTATTAGTTTGGGTCTATTAAAATGCTTTGCTCATTAAGTTACATTGATTTATATTTCAATTTTTAGTAAGCAAGTACTTTTTTTTCAGTTTTTTTTTGTATCCAGTCTTCATATTTTGTTCAAAGTTCCTAGGAGTTGATCACTGAGAAGTGTTTTTTCTCCTTTGATGAATAAAGTGTTTTTATACTCTACCATTTAATACTATTTAATTATAGTGAAGCTCACTTTCCTTTTATGTAAAACATGTGAACAGTGATAGACTGAAGTTGCCTCGTGAGGATTAAGGAGATGACAAATGTAAAGCAGCTAGGGTATAATTGGTACATACCAATATTTCTCTATTTGATTTTCTTACTCTTCCTTGACTCTTAAAATGCCAAACTTGTAAACCAGTTGCTAGAGTTGGGTTAGATTTCAAGAAGAGAGCTTGTTTAAAAGAGGAGTTAAGAAGTTATACATATGGGACTTCCTGTGGCACAGTGGTTAAGAATCTGCCTGCCAATGCAGGGAATGTGGGTTCGAGCCCTGTTCTGGAAAGATCCCACATGCCACGGAGCAACTAAGCCCGTGCACCACAACTACTGAGCCTGCGCTCAAGAGCCCGTGAGCCACAACTACTGAGCCTGCATGCCACAACTACTGAAGCCTGCATGCCTAGAGCCCGTGCTCCACAACAAAGAGAAGCCACCACAATAAGAAGCTGCTCACCGCAATGAAGAGTAGCCCCCTCTTGCTGCAACTAAAGAAGGCCGGTGCACAGCAACGAAGACCCAACACAGCCAAAAATTAATTAATTAATTAATTTTAAAAAAAGTTATACATATGTAGTGACACTTTGTATCCAAGGAGAACCAAATGTCAGAAGGATGAGGAATCTGAACATCAGGTCATAACAGAAGAAGGTAAGTGGCAAAACAGTAAACAGAGCCATTGATTTTTAGACTCAAAGTCTAGAAATGCATGAAAGGATCAAGAGGTCAATTTTGTCTGATTTGTAAGGGGTACACGAGGACACTAGAGTTCTGAAGTGTTACATTAGCGTTGTTAGCTCTGCCACTTCCAGTCATTAAAGAAAGAGAAACATTTTATATCTGACTCTTAGGGCAGACATTGACATTTATATCCATCAGAGAACATTTTTGAACAATGGACATGAATATAAAACAGAATAAATCTAACTTATTGTGACTGAGGTTATAGAAAAGCAGTTTCCATCAAAATTTGGAACTTGATGTTTCAAACTGTACTCTTGATTCCTTGACTAACTTTTCAGCTAGTATTTAAAGCTTTGTTATAATAGATATCTGAGTTCATTCGTTATGTGTTCCTCTCAAAATCCTAGATCAAGGAATGTGAATAATACATAAATACTTAAGCTATTTTTGATATAAGTTTTATAATGTCTGATTGTGTTGTCGGAGTGAGCAGTGTCCGTACCCTGAGGAAGATGCATTTCATATTTATTACTTTTAGTTTAGGTGAATTATTACCCTATAAATAATTAATTTTATGAAATGGAAAATATTATCAGAGGATTAAGGAGATGCTCATAGGATGTACTCATTCTCCTGGCAGCTGGCTGCCATTGCCAGTGTGTCATTCAAAGCTACCAGCCTGCCTCTCAGTGATGACAGCTGTTTATGTTGCTGGGAGCCTGCTTTTTAATGATGCAGCTTTAGTCCAATCTAAAACCTCTGAAACTAAAAAAGGGTTGAGAGTCTTATTGCAGAAGAATATAAGGGAACTTTCCTAATTGGAGGGTCCTGACTGATATGTCTGTATGTAGAAAATGGTGGTTGTGCCTTATAGAAGAAACTAATCATAGAAAGCATCTCACACACACACACACACACACACACACACACACACACACACACACCCTGATTCTTAAGATTCAAGAATCCTAAGATTCACTGATCCCTCCAATGGCCTTTGTTTAATAAGGAACAAATGACCCCCCATGGTACTGCTAGTCTCCCTACATAATTATTGAATTCAGTAGCTGGTACAGAAATATAATATCTTTTGCTTATTAAAGCATAGTCTTGAGTTTAGGTATCAGATGTTATTCCCTTTCTTCCATTTGTGTATCCAGGTGTAATATTTTTTCCATAGACAATTTACATATGTTTCATATAAATGCTGATAAGAACAGAATGATTAGTGATTAGCCTTTAGGTAAGGAAAAAAAATAGATAATGTTGTAGCAAAATTTAAGATTTTGATTAACTTAACATAGGTAAATATACCAAGTAAAATCCAGTACTTAGTTCAGATATCAACACTCAGTACACCTTGGGCCAGTCACCTAAACTAATTCCTCTGGTTTTTCTTTGGAAAAAAAAACAAAACAAAAAAGCAATACCAAACAAACAATGAAAAACCAAAAATAAGAACAAGGTACCCTGGTTTACTGGACTTTCCATTATGCCTCCCTCCTCCCCTTAAAGGAAGAGATAGATTATCATAAATCAAAAATATCATTATGATTAATAAAGCTATTTCTATGCCCTGTCATGTTCTTTATCCAGAGAACTATTGGTAGTACTTTTGCCCTGACACAAGGAAAATAAAATCTGACTAGGGGGCCAGGACCTCAGGCATAATTTTGGACCTCCTTGCCTCATTCACCAGAGCTCTTGCAGAACTTCACTCTTAAAGCTGTTGACATCTGTTGAAATTGCAGTGTGTCAAAAAGATGTAGCCTGCCTTCAGATGAGGATGCTTATTGTATGTTCTGGCTATCTATTTCTGTGTAAAAACTTACTCCAATATTTAGGGCTTAAAACAACTACCATGTTTTCATACCTTATAACTGTATGGGTCAGGAATTTGGGGCCCAGCTCAGCTGGATGAGGCTTTTGCTCTATATGATACAGAGAGAAGACTTGGTAAGATTCAGCCAGCAGACGGAATGGTCTGGAGTATTCAAGGTGATTTTACACACGTATCTGTCTTCTTGTCTGGGAATGGTTGGAAGGTTGGACACACCTGTGATTGGTAAACCAAGCTCCTGGATGTCATAGCCTCTCATACATGGCTATCTCAACATAGCCGGACACTTTTGAGCCACAGGGCTGCCAAAGGGATTGTTTCATGAGACACGAGGTGAAAGTGTCCTGTCTTTAGGGCTCAGGACCTAGAGTGTCACACCCACTGTTTTCATTACTATGACTTATAAGTATTTTAAGATATCTTGAATAACGATCAAAAAGAGTGAAAATAAGTTAATGAAAACAAAACATTTTAAAAACAGTTCTAAAATATATTTTCTGAGGATTCCCGTCAATTCTACAGAAATTGCTTGTAGAACATTCATTTTACACTTGGAGGGCATTTTTACTTTGTTGTTTTCTATTTTTGTGTCTAAATATCCAACATATTCGCTTACTCAAGTTGATCTTCCTTATATTTTAACTTAGTGAAAAGGTCAATATGGATATCCTTATACCAGTACCATACTGGTTGATTATTGTAGCTTTTTATAATTTTTTGAAATTGGGAAATATGAGTCATCCAACTTTTTCCTTCTTCATTAAGATTATTTGGCTATTATCGTAGCTTGAATTTCCATCATTTGGAAGTTTAACTTTAGGTTGTCAATATCTGCAAAGAGTTGGGAATTTGACAGTGGTTATGTTAAATCTGTAGATTACTTTGAGGAGTATTGCCATCTTAACTATATTGTTTTCCAATCCATGGACACATATGTCTTTCTATTTATTATGGCCTTCAATTTCAGTAATGTTTTGTAGTTTTTAGAGTAAAAGTTTTACACTTGTTTTGTTGAATTTTTTAAGTATGTTATCTTTTTGATGCTATTGCTAAGTAGAATTATTTTCTTAATTTCATTCTCAGCTCGTTCATTTACAGTGTAGAAATGGATTTGATTTTTGTATATTAATCTTATATCATTTAACCTTGCTGAACTCTTTTATTAGTTCCAGTAGATTTTTAGTGGATCTTCAGGATTTTCTGTTTACACTGTGCTACCTGAAAATAGGGATATTTTTACTGTTTCAATCTGGATGCCTTTTATTTTCTTGCCTAACTTCCCTGGCTAGACTCTCCAGTACAATGTTGAATAGAAGTGATGGAAACAGATATCCTTGTCTTGTTCTTGATCTTAGGCAAAAACATATTGTCTTTCTCTGTTAAGTATGATGTTGGTTCTAGGTTTTCCCAGCTGCTTTAAATCAAGATGGGGAATCTCCCTTCTATTCTGAATTTGTTGAACCTTTTCATCACAAAGGGTTGTTGGGTTTTGTCAAATACTTTCCTTTCTCTGTTGAAATGATAATGTGGTTTTGCCTTTATTTTATTGGTATGATGCTTTATAGTAATTGTTTTTCTGATGTTAAACCTAACTTGCAATCCTGGGATAGATACTTAGCCATACTGTATAATCTTTTTCCATATGTTGTTGTTCACTACTATTTTTTAGAATGTTTGCATTTATATTCATAAGATATATGATGTGAAGTTTTCTTGTGATGTCTGTCTAGTTTTGGTATTAGGATAATACTGTCATCATAGCATGAGTTGGAGAATGGTTACTGATCCTTTATTTTTTAGAAGAATTTATGAAGAACTGGTATTAATTCTTCTTTAAATGTTGCTAGGATTTACCTACTGGGTCTTGACTTTTCATTGTGGAAATATTCTGATTACTAGTTCTATCTTTTTATTTGTTATAAACATATATAGCTTTTCTATTTCTTTTTGAGTCCATTTTGGTAGTTTGTGTCTTTGTAAGAATTTGTTCATTTCATCTAAATTATCTAATTTATTGGCATATATTCTCTTACAGTGTTTTTTTCCTGTAAAATTGGCAGTGATTTCTTCTCTTTCATTCCTGATTTTAGTAATTTTACTACACTGTCTCTCTCTTTCTCTCTCTATTAATCTAGCTAAAGGTTTGTTAATGTTGCTGATAATTTTAAAAAATCAACTTTTAGTTTTGTTGAATTCCTCTATTATTTTTCCTATTCTCTATTTCACTTATTTCTAACCTAGCCTTTATTATATTTTTCTTCCTTATTATTTTAAATAGGTTTTCCTGTTTTTCTCCAGTGCTTTGCAGTAGAAGGTTACATTATTGATTAGAATTTTTCTTCTTTTAAAATAAAAGTGTCTACAGCTATACATTTCCCTATGAGCACTCTTTTTATTGTATCCCATAAGTTTTAGTATGTTGTGTTTTTGTTTTCATTTATCTCTAATTTCCTTGTGCTTTTTTCTTTGACCCATACTGTTATCCATAGTGACTGTACCACTTTACATTCCCACCAGCAGTGCAAGAGGGTTCTCTTTTCTCCACTCCCTCTCCAGCATTTGTTGTTTGTAGATTTTCTGATGATGCCGATTCTAACTGGTGTGAGGTGATACCTCATTGTAGTTTTGATTTTCATTTCTCTAATAATTAGTAATGTTGAGCAGCTTTTCATGTGCCTCTTGGCCATCTGTATGTCTTCTTTGGAGAAATGTCTATTTAGGTCTTCCACCCATTTTTTGAACACTTTTTAAATTTTAAACTGCTCCTCTCTGAAATGCCTTTTTAGTGTGTTATGTTACATCTGGCTTTGTAATGAATAATCACCATTTTCCTATAAACTTGCTGATTTTTCAAATTCTAATCTTAGTCCTTTAAGTCAGTGCTAGGTAAAGGCTTCTAGCTGTAAGTAGAAAATCCATTTGTAACATATGTTAATTTTAAAAATGCCCTGTCCTATTTAAATAGGATTCATGAACAAACATAAGTATCATTTTTGCAAAGTGATAAATGAATAAGTACACGTTTCTATGGGACCAAATGACACAGATGAGCGTATAGTTAATTCTGCATCAAGGAGAGATTTGTTTTAAGGATTGCTTATGAAAAAAGATGATACTTGATCTGGACCTTAAAGAGTAAAAATAAATAATTCCTCCATGGGATGGAGTAAGTAGGGGATTGTAGAAGAGAATAGTGTGTGCAGTGGCATGGAAGTGAAAATTTGCAAGGCATGATTAGGCATCAGAAAGGAGAATTACTTTACTGAAGTCAAGTGTTGATGTGGGGAAGCAGTGAGACATAAGGAAGGACAGGATGGAGACTCTTTTTAGAGAAGTTATTTATTTCCACAAATGTTTATTGCCTCTATATGCCCAGTATTGTGAATCTGGCAGGAGAGGAAGCTATTGCTGAGACTGAGTGGAGAGGTATTGGGAATGCGGATTTGAAGGGTGACATGTTTCCTTTTTTTAATTGATTATCCTTTTGTATTAGAAATGTTTTTATAATTTATGAATGTGTCAGGGAACAAATAATAAAACAAACGAACATATCTTTGAAATGGAGTCACTTCAAGAGGCAAGCCAATAACATCTAATAACTTCTTTCTACAGACAGTACATTAGAGAGTTAAGACAAATTAGACTTTTATGTCCCTAGTTGATGAAACCAAGAGAATAGTAAAAAGTTGAAAGTTCCAGGTGAGGGGTTGGATGTGAGAAAAGGTGATACTAACACTGCCTGTTAGGATTTTTTCCCCCATTTCTTGTATTTTGTCAGTTACCACTTTCAGCTTAATAGAATCTGTTTTCACCTGTTATTTAAGGAAAAAAATAAAATGAAAAATAATGAAAAGGGATGAGAAGATGGGAGAATGATGGACTGTGTGTAGAGATTAAAGGAGGGAAAATGACAAGATGAGTACATGGCAGCATGATGTTAAATCACGGGAGAGAAATTGATGGTGAAGAGCAAAAGCATAAAAAAGAATGAAGATGACAGAACACATCAAAGAGACCAATGGTGTTTTATTCCATTTATTCCCAAACTATATGATGCTGGCATTCTGCTTAAACCTCTTACCCTTCCTTAGGTGTTGGTTTCATAGGTCATTGACTGCCCTTAAGGGTCTGAGGGTGTTTTATTTTGTGAGAAAATCTATTTCTGTGTTAGCAGATATAAACCATTTTAAACTACATATGTTAAAAATACTCATATATGTATTGATAATTAAATGCATTTACTTTAAATTTTAATATATAGGAAGGTGAATTGTTTTAAAAATATACAAAGGACTATATAGAATCATATGAAAATATCTTTCTTATTTCAAAATTTTTATATCCTTTGCACTTCAGGATTAAAACACAGATATTTTGATTATTTTGTTAAAGTTGAAATAATTATGTATCCATGTTAACACAGAGACCATTTATTGAATTCTTCTGTGCGGAGTACTAAATTCTAACTTTTAAAATAATTAATTATTCTACAAGTATTCTATAAGTTCTCACTCTGTGCCATACACAGTTTAGATATTTGAGATTCAGCAGTGGATAAGACAGACAAAGCCTCTGCTTTTATGGAGCTTAACTTTTATTAGGGAAGACAGTCAAGAGTAAATAATGCATGAAGAGGGAAATATCAAACAGTAAGTGGAATAAAGGTAAAAAACAGGGAGTATCTGGAGTGTCTTTTAGTGAGGTTGGCAAAAGAATGTATCACTGGAGAGATGGAATTTGAACACAACCTGAGAGATCTGAAGGAACCAGCAGTGTGAAGACTTGGGGTAGAAACTTCCCAGGAGAAGGAACTGCAAGAATAAAGCAGTTTTAAGGGAACTGAAAGGAGAGCAGTATAACTAGAGTAGAAGTGATTAGAGGGAAGAGTGGGAGGAAATGGAACAGATACTTGGGCAGGGTTTGTGCCAGGGGCTCTCAGGCTCTATTTAAGAATTTTCTTGGGGCTTCCCTTGTTGTGCAGTGGTTGAGAGTCCGCCTGCTGATGCAGGGGACATGGGTTCGTGCCCCAGTCCGGGAAGATCCCACATGCCGCTGAGCGGCTAGGCCCGTGAGCCATGGCCACTGAGCCTGCGCGTCCGGAGCCTGTGTTCTGCAACGGGAGAGGCCACAACAGTGAAAGGCCCGTGTACCACCAAAAAAAAAAAAAAATTTTCTTGAAGATTTCCTATAATATATTTTCATTTAATAGATGAATATTGTTATGGACTGAATGCTTGGGTTCCCCTCACAATTTTTATGTTGAAGCCTTAACCACTAATATGATGGTATTTGGAGGTGCGGCCTTTGGAAGGTAATTAGGTTTAGATGAAATCTTGAGAGTAGGAGCCCCGTGATTGGATTAGTATCCTTATTAAAAGAGGAAGAGACCCTAGAAATTTCTCTTTCTCAGCCATGTGGAGGACACAGAGAGAAGGCATCCATCAGCAAGCCAGAAGAGGGATTTCATTAGGAACCAAATCTGCTGGAACTTTGATCTTAGGCTTCCTAGGCTCCAGAACTATGAAAAATAAATGTCTTTTATTTAAGCTATCCACTCTATGGTGTTTTTTTATAGCAGCCTGAGCTGACTAAGACAAGTATACTTTAGAGAAATTTAGTGATTGCCATGGTCAGACAGCAAATGAGCAAGGGGTCCATGACTTTTTGACCCTAATCTTTTTTCCTTAGCTAATGGCCAACATTGCCTACTTAAGCACACT
The DNA here is from genome assembly GCF_059928025.1 of Delphinapterus leucas. Lineage (NCBI taxonomy): Eukaryota > Metazoa > Chordata > Mammalia > Artiodactyla > Monodontidae > Delphinapterus > Delphinapterus leucas. The sequence continues at coordinate 30,893,868 of NC_143137.1, read as the reverse complement.
CAAAATGTTAAAAATGTATTTCTAAATCTTAAATGTTCAGATTAAAAACAATGGCAACAGAACACTTCTCTTAACATCAATTACATTCCAGGTATAATATCTATTATTATTATTATGGAAATTTTAAATTGTGTTTAGGATTAACCTTATACATAGATGAATCACTGAATATGAGGATATAGGGAAAGGATTTCTGACCTTTTTTTTTCTTTTGAGCCCAGAGTTTTAAGCTAAAATCCACCGTTAAAGATTCATTATCATCAGTTAAGCAATGTACAAAGAAAATGAGTTCACAGTGAGTCAGTCACATGTGTTTAATAGAACAAATGCACTGAACATTTTGTGACTATAAAGATAAGCAAATCTATCTCTGCTTTCTACTACAATCAATGTAATTGGAAGATGTAAGAAATGTACATGAAAAGATAATGGGACAAAAATATGTGAAATGGGTCAATGAGTTGTAGAGGTAAAATTGTTATAGAAATGCAGGAGAGAGAATGCACTGGGGGTTGGGAGGTCAGTGAAAACTTTACAAACCAGTTGGAACATGGGCTATCTCTTAATGACTAGCTACAGTTAGAGAAGAAAAGTGGGGTTTTGTGGTACATACAGATGAAGAAATGTAGGAGTGTTCAGTGCAGATTTATGTCTCTCAAGAGATAGGCAGAGGTGAGTTTAGAGATGAAATACATAGAAAGAAGAAATGAGACATGAGGTTGGCAGGATAAGAGGAAACCATTTTATGGTGGAATGCACTGTTATGACAAGATAGTATGGATGTTGCTTTAAATATTGATATGTTAAATATGAAATGATATATTTACTCTAGATTAAAGTAAGAGTTGACAATTTAATCTAGTGTTGGAGCTGAGGATGGTAAATTCTTAAAAATTGAATGTGAATGAAGGATGACAGGGTATGATAATCACTAGACATCTAGATATATATTTTAAGAAAACAAAACAGAAAATAATCACATTTGTCAAATCTTAGTATTTTGAATGATGGAAGTTTATGTTGCAATTTGGAACTGATTTATTATTTAATCATTTAAGGTGCTTCCATTAGAGAGTTCTAACACTTACAGAGCCCTGTGTATTGGTATGTGTGTGTATACTGTATATATGTGCATGGGTGTGTGTGCATGTATGCATATGTTTTTATTGGAGGGAGCAGGAACAGGAGTATTTTCCAAAATTGTGGTAAAGGGACATTTGAGGGCCCTGCTTGTAGAAACCATTGAACTTTACAATTCTGAAAACGATTTCAAGGTTTCTAGAACATCTTTGTTAAAGTCTTCTAATAGATGATTATTTTGTCATTATTGAGTTGCACAGAGAGACAATTTAGTATCAGTATGGATTTCTATACACATTAACTAAAAGACCACATGATTTCCCTGAAATGGAAGCAATTGCCATGGTGATCTCTATTAATTCGAGTTCGTTCTTATTGTATATATTGTTACAAATAGGCTTCTTGGGACATTTCAGCATTTATTATAAAAATCTTAGGAGAACCAATGATAATGATGCAATTACAGTGTGTCAGCTGCTTGGTTATTATATATCACTACAGTCACTTTTTAATTAAAAAGCTCTCTGAATATTCTGGCATTCATCTGCAGAGTGTGAACGAACAGGAGAGCTAGTTGTGATAAAATATTTCAGATTGGGCTTTAGAAAGTACATTTTAAACTAGATCTCTATCTGCATGCTTTTGAAAAATATGTCTTAGAAAACTAAGTTTGGTGCTATACTTTCCAGATTAGTGAGAGAAAGAAATATCTCTGCACATACTCCATTTCTCTGGTTGTAAATTTGGTTAAAAGGAAAACAAAACATGAGAGCCTGATGTTTGCAAAATTCCATTGATTGGAAGTGCATATATTATACACATTCTTCCTGAAAAGCAGTGTGAGCCCCAAGTATGAAATGATTGTGTTGTAACCAGGAACTAAGCTTCCAGATCTAGCCAGATTGCACCATGTAGATGGTATTTCTGGGAGCTCTAGAGTCCCTTGTGGAAAACTGCAAGCTGAGAGAAGCTGTTTGGAGAAATGCTGCATCTGGCATTTTCAGCTAGAAGAATGTGACATAAAGTTAACCTATGTGTTTTTTTTTCCAAAAATTATATAAAATATGACAGGCAAAAGAAACAACATATAAACTATTTCTTGGAAAGCTAGGAGATCACAGATTACCTAAATCAACATGTAATAAGTGGAAGGGATGCTGGTAGCTATGATAGGAAGCAGGGAGAAGATGCCACAGTGGCCTCTCTGAAGGAGCCAACAGAGTACCCTTCAGGAAGGGGATTGGCAAAAACTGAGGTGTGAAGCCTAAATCCCATGTTTACAAAAGTAGAGAAAGTGTACAGGGCTTGCTGTCAGGATCATCTCTAGACTTTGTTTACTTTTGAGGAATAGAGGAAGTGGATATAAATATGGAATTATACAAATAAGCCATACTTGCAAGTAGCAGACTATTTCCATGGGGAATGGGGAGAAGAAAATATTTCCTGACTGAAAAACCCACAGTTTACCTACCTTTATTTTCCACGTTAGAACTAAATACTAAGTAAAACAGGCATAAGACACTCGGGCATAGGCCTGGAATCTAATCTTGTATTTTTCCCATGAGAATGTCTTTAAAGAATTGTCTCAAGTTTAAAAAATCCTTTAAAAATAAGTAATCAAAAAGGACATAATATACATATTTTAAAAAAAGAAACAAAACAAACAAACAAAAAGACTGTAGTTGACAAACACTCCAGGGAAATACTTTCATAGAACAGAAGAAAATTGTGAACACAGTTTTCATTGTGAATTTAAGAAAATAATGGATTAAGTCTCAAAAGAAAATATACAGTCTTCAGTACACATAAAATAAAGAAAAAATCCACTCTTGAAAAGACAAAATTATAGTCACTGAGACCTGACAATTTGTTGCTAAGGGTTTAGGGATAGAGGAGGGTACGGTTGAAATGATAGCATGAGGGAGTTTGCCTGGGAAAGGAAAAGTTTTGAAACTGTTCCTAATTGTATTGCTGGTTACGTGACTCTATGTATATGTTAAAAATCATAAAACTTTACACCAAAAAAGTGAATTTTAGTTCATAATTCTTAAAAATAAAAAGAGAAACAAAAAGTCTCAGATGTTTGAATACATGTATCAGTTATTTATTCAACTTTTCAAAATAGTCATTTAAATTTTGTTCTCATATTAAATTCATATTAATTCGTATTCAATTTCTTTAGCTGTCTTTAAGCAGGATATTTTTTTGATCCTGTGTTGACAAATTGAATTACAGTTAAATTTAAAATAGGGACAGAGTCAAGATGGTGTACTAGGAGGATGCAGAATTCACGTTTCCTCACAACTAGGGCACCTACCAGGCACTGGTGGGGGACCACGAACACGTAAGGGGACAGCAGGGACCCCCAGCAACTGTTGGTTTCAATTATAGTTTTATTTTTTGTAATGTAATTATTATATTTCTAATTTTACTTTGCTTTTTATTCTTTGATATTGTACTGCTCCTTTTTTTCTTTCTTTCTTCCTTTTTTTTTTTTTCCTGCATCACGAAGCTTGCAGGATGCTGGATCCCAGGCTGGAGGTCAGGCCCAAGCTCCTGTGGTGGGGGCTCTGAGTCCAAACCACTGGACTAACAGAGAAATTCAGACCCCAGGGAATATTAATTAGAGTGAGGCCTCCCAGGGGTCCTCATTTCAGCACCAAGACCCAGCTCTATCCAACTGCCTGCAAACTCCAGTGCTGGACATCTCAGGCCAAACAACCAGTAAGACAGGAATATAGCACCACCCATCAAAAAACAAGAAACAACAAAAAATATGTTACAGATGAAGGAGCAAGGTAAAAACCTACAAGACCAAATAAATAAAGATGAAATAGGCAACTTACCTGAAAAAGAATTCAGAGTAATGATAGTAAAGATGATCCAGAATCTTGGATATAAAATGGAGAAAATACAAGAAATGTTTAAAAAGGACCTAGAAGAACTAAAGAGCAAACAAACAATGATGAACAACACAATAAATGAAATTTAAAAATCTGTAGAAGGAATCAATAACACAGTAACTGAGGCAGAAGAACGGATAAGTGACCTGGAAGATAAAATGGTGGAAATAACTGCCAGGGAGCAGAATAAAGAAAAAGAATGAAAAGAATTGAGGACAGTCTCAGAGACCACTGGGACAACATTAAACGCACCAATATTCGAATTACAGGGGTCCCAGAAGAGGAAGAGAAAAAGAAAAGGTCTGAAAATATTTGAAGAAATTATAGTCAAAAACTTCCCTAACATTGGAAAGGAAATAATCAAGTCCAGGAAGCTCAGAGAGTACCATACAGGATAAACCCAAAGAGAAACATGCTGTGACACACATTAATCAAACTATCAAAAATTAAATGCAAAGAAAAAATATTAAAGGCAGCAAGGGAAAAGCAACAAATAACAAAAAAGGGAATCCCCATAAGGTTAAAAGCTGATCTTTCAGCAGAAACTCTGCAAGCCAGACGGGAGTGGCAGGACATATGTAATGTGATGAAAGGGAAAAACCTACAATCAAGATTACTCTACCCAGCAAGGATCTCATTCAGATACAACGGAGAAATTACAACCTTTACAGATAAGCAAAAGTTAAGAGAATCCAGCACCACCAAGCCAGCTTTACAACAAATGCTAAAGGAACTTCTCTAGGCAGGAAAGACAAGAGAAGGAAACAACCTACAAAAACAAACCCAAAACAATTAAGAAAATGGTAGTAGAAATATACATATTAATAATTAGCTTAAATGTAAATGGATTAAATGCTCCAACCAAAAGACATAGACTGGCTGAATGGATGCAAAAACAAGACCCGTATATATACTGTCTACAAGAAACCCACTGCAGACCTAGGGACACATACAGACTGAAAGCGAGGGGATGCAAAAAGATATTCCATGCAAATGGAAACCAAAAGAAAGCTGTAGTAGCAATTCTTATATCAGACAAAATAGAGTTTAACATAAAGACTATTACAAGAGACAAAGAAGGGCACTACATAATGATAAAGGAAGAAGATATAACAATTTAAATATTTATGCACCCCACATAGGAGCACTTCAATACATAAGGCAAATGCTAACAGCCATAAAAGGGGAAATAAACAGTAACACAATCATAGTAGGGGACTTCAGCACCCCACTTTCACCAATGGACAGATCATCCAAAATGAAAATAAATAAGGAAACACAGGCTTTCAATGACACATTAAACAAGATGGACTGAATTGATATTTATAGGACATTCCATCCAAAAGCAACAGAATATGCTTTCCTCTCAAGTGCTCATGGAACGTTCTGCAGGATAGACCATATCTTGGGTCACAAATCAAGCCTTTGTAAATTTAAGAAAACTGACATTTTATCAAGTATCTTTTCTGACCACACTATGAGACTAGATATCAATTACAGGAAAAACACTGTAAAGAATACAAACACATTGAGGCTAAACAATACACTACTAAATAACCAAGAGATCACTGAAGAAATCAAAGGGGAAATTTAAAAATACCTAGGAACAAATGACTGAAAACACGACCCAAAACCGATGGGAAGCAGGAAAAGCAGTTCTAAGAGGGAAGTTTATAGCAATACAATCCTACCTCAAGTAACAAGAAACATCTCAAATGAACAACCTAACCTTACACCTAAAGCAGTTAGAAAAAGAGGAACAAAAAAACCCCAAAGTTAGCAGAAGGAAAGAAATCATAAAGATCAGCTCAGAAATAAACGAAAAAGAAATGAAGGAAATGATAGAAAAGATCAATAAAACTGGATGCTGGTTCATTGAGAAGATAAACAAAATTGATAATCCATTAGCCAGGCTCATCAAGAAAAAAAGGGAGAAGACTCAAATCAACAGCAGAGGGTGGAACACTCCCAAACTCATTCTATGAGGCCACCATCACCCTGATACCAAAACCAGACAAAGATGTCACAAAAAAAGAAAACTACATGCCAATATCTCTGGTGAACATAGATGCAAATATCCTCAACAAAATACTAGCAAACAGAATCCAACAGCATATTAAAAGGATCATACACCATGATCAAGTGGGGTTTATCTCGGGAATGCAAGGATTCTTCAGTATAAGTAAATGAATCAATGTGATACACCAATTTAACAAATTGAAGGATGAAAACCATATAATAATCTCAATAGATGCAGAAAAAGCTTTTGACAAAATTCAACACCCATTTATAATAAAAACACTCCACAAAGTAGGCATAGAGGGAACCTACCTCAACATAGTAAAGGCCATATATGACAGACCCACAGCCAACATTGTTCTCAATGGTGAAAACCTGAAACCATTTCCTCTAAGATCGGGAACATAGTTTTGGAAGTTTTAGCCATGGCAATCAGAGAAGAAAAAGAAATAAAAGGAATCTAAATTGGAAAAGAAGAAATAAAACTGTCACTGTTTGCAGATGACTTGATACTATATATAGAGAATCCTAAAGATGCAACCAGAAAACTACTAGAGCTAATCAATGAATTTGGTAGAGCAGCATGATACAGAATTAATGCACAGAACTCTCTTGCATTCTATACACTAATGATGAAAAGTCTGAAAGCAAAATTAAGGAAACACTCCCATTTACCATTGCAACAAAAAGAATAAAATACCTAGGAATAAACCTACCTTAGGAGACAAAAGACATGTATGCAGAAAACTATAAAACACTGTTGAAAGAAATTAAAAATGAAACAAACAGATGAAGATATATACCATGTTCCTGGATTGGAAGAATCAACATTGTGAAAATGACCATACTACCCCAAACAATCTTCAGATTCAATGCAATCCCTATCAAACTACCAATGGCGTTTTTCACAGAACTAGAACAAAAAATTTCACAATTTGTATGGAAACACAAAAGACCCCAAATAGACAAAGCAATCTTTAGAAAGAAAAATAGGGCTGGAGGAATCAAGCTCTTGGACTTCAGACTATATTACAAAGCTACAGTAATGAAGACAGTATGGTACTGGCACAAAAACAGAAATATAGATCAATGGAATAGGATAGAAAGCCCAGAGATAAGCCCATGCACATATGGTCACCTTATCTTTGGTAAAGGAGGCAAGAGTATACAGTGGAGAAAAGACAGCCTCTTCAATAAGTGGTGCTTATAAAACTGGACAGCTACATGTAAAAGAATGAAATTAGAATTCTCCCTAACACCATACACAAAAATAAACTCAAAATGGATTAAAAACCTAAATGTAAGACCGGATACTATAAAACTCCTAGAGGAAAACATAGGCAGGACATCCTTTGACATAAATCACAGCAATATCTTTTTAGATCCGCCTGCTAGAGTAATGGAAATAAAAGCAAAAATAAACAAATGGGACCTAATTAAACTTAAAAGCTTTTACACAGCAAAGGAGACCATAAACAAAATGAAAAGACAACCCTCAGAATAGGAGAAGATATTTGCAACTGACAAGGGATTAATCTCCAAAATAAACAAACAGCTTATACAGCTCAATATCAAAAAAACAAATGACCCAATCAAAAAATGGGCAGAAGATCTACAATACATAGACAGTTTTCCAAAGACGACATACAGATGCCCATAAGGCTCATGAAAAGATGCTTGACATCGCTAATTGTCAGAGAAATGCAAATCAAAACTACAACAAGGTTTCACCTCACAGCAGTCAGAATGGCCATCATCAAAAATCTACAATGAATGCTGGAGAGAGTGTGGAGAAAAGGGAATGCTCGCTCTTGCACTGTTGGTGGAAATGAAAATTGATACAGCCACTATGGAAAACAGTATGGAGGTTCTTTAAAAAACTGAAAATAGAACTACCATATGACCCAGCAATCCCAGTACTGTGCATATAGCCTGAGAAAACCGTAATTCAAAAAGAGACATGTACCACAATGTTCTTTGCAGCACTATTTACAATAGCCAGGACATGGAAGCAACCTAAGTGTCCACTGACAGATGAATGGATAAAGAAGACGTGGCACATATGTACAATGGAATATTACTCAGCTATAAAAAGAAATTAAATTGAATTTTTTGTAGTGAGGTGGATGGACCTAGAGTCTGTCATACAGAGTGAAGTAAGTCAGAAAGAGAAAAACAAATACCGTATGCTAACACATATATATGGAAACTAAAAAAGAAAATGGTTCTGATTCTGATGAACCTAGGGGCAGGACAGGAATAAAGACACAGACATAGAGAATGGACTTGAGGACACGGGGAGGGGGAAGTGTAACCTGGGACGAAGTGAGAGAGTGGCATGGACATATATACAGTACCAAATGTAAACTAGATAGCTAGTGGGAAGCAGCTGCATAGCACAGGGAGATCAGCTCGGTGCTTTGCGGCCACCTAGAGGGGTGGGATAAGGAGGGTGGGAGGGAGACGCAAGAGGGAGGGGATATGGGGATGTATGTATGCATATAGCTGATTCACTTTGTTATACAGCAGAAACTAACACAACACTGTAGAGCAATAATACTCTAATAAAGATGTTAAAAAAGTTTTAAAGTATCTGTGACATATTCTAGGGTACTGAATTATGATATATTTGAGTGATTTTTAGCTAAAAGTGTTTTTAAGTTAGAAAAACAATTTATTTCATGTGAAATATTCAAACCATCACTTTGCTTCTAAGTGTAGCTTAAGCATGTCTATGTGGAAAAGTAAAATTTGAATATTATTGCCAGTAGCATTACAAACAATTCTGTAATACCTGCTATCGAACACCTTAAGTTAATAAAGCTTTAAATATTTATGCGACTATCCTTATCTGTTTTGAAATATTCTAGAATCTTTTCAAACACTAATGCTTATTCACCTAACAATGATTACTCGTACAAAATTCAGCTAAAACCTTTATAATATTCACCAATCCTGCATTTTTTTCTCATTGCTTTCTGACCATCACTACATGTTTACCAAACCTTTTGATGGTGCATTAAAAATTGTTCCAAAACCTTATTTTAATGTTTTGTGGTATCAAGTGTTCCTATTATTTGCCTGAAAGAATATTCCTTTTGCTTATATTTTCATGGCAAGCTTTAAAAGATCACTATTTATATCCAGCTGAATTTTAAATATTGCATTTTATAAGTCAAATACTTGATATTTAAGTATTTAATACTAAAATTTTAGATATTTTAAACATATATTTCAAATCCACATTTTTGAACTAATTCACATATAATTTTGAATTCTTCTCTGGGCCATACTACTTATAAAATAATCATCTTTTATTATAGTTTTATAACAGCTTTATCATCTAATATACTTGTTGCTGTGTCTATAGTAGAGAATTTATAAAAAAGCTTTTCTCTAGTCATAACCACCTCTGTCACAAATTCTTTATAGTGTTCTATATTTTTCCATTTTAGATTATTATCTAGGTATTATTATATTATTATAAGGAATTGGCTTACATTATTATGGCGACTGAGAAGTTCCATGATCTGCCATCTGCAAGCTGGAGAAGCAAGAAAGCCAGTGGTGTAATTCAGCCCCAGTCCAAAGGCCTGAGAACTGGGGAGCTGATGATGTAGTTTCCAGTCTAGGTGTAAATGCCAGTATACCAGTAGTGCCAGAGCAGGAAAATTTTCATGTCCCAGCTCAAACAATCAGGCAGGAAGGACCAAATTCCTCCTTCCTCTGCATTTTTGTTCTATTCAGGCCCTCAGTGAATTGGGGAGGGCAAAACACTGGACTGAGTCCACAAAATCAAATAATAATTTTTTCCAGACATACTCTCACACCGAGAAATAATATTTAGCCAAATATTTGGGCATCTTCTGATCCCGTCAAGTTGCCGCATAAAATTCGTCATTACAAAAGGACTTTGGCTTTTACTCCGAGTGAGATGGGAAGTGAATAGAAGGTTTTAAGCAGAGGAGTGACATCTTAGTCCTGCAATAAAGAACACTGCTAGATAAAGAAAAGACTATGCAGTGGAGATGAGGATGGGAACAAGGACACCAGCTAGGAGGATACTGCAATTATGCAGACAAGAGATGATGGTTATATGCTGCTTGATCACGATGTCTAATTTTTGATGCATAGAATTAGTTAAGGTTCTATTTACAATTTCTCATGTATATTTACCTATTAATTAGGCCTAGAGATGTTTTTCTAATTTTTTTTTTTTAGTTTAGTTATAATGGCCTCATATTCTGAAGTAGACAGATCTCCCTCACTTTTCCTTTTCCCTTTTTTTTTTTTTTTTTACTATTTGTACCATCTCATATAAATGGGATCAAATATTTTAATATATTCTGGAAGTCTGCTGGAAATCACGTGAAATAGCATCTGGGCATGGTATTTGTTTATGAAAGGTAGGTTATGAGTACCATTTCCATTTCTTCAATATCTAATTTTTCCATAATTTTCAATTCATTCTTATGCACTTTTGGCATTTTGTATTTTTTAAGAAATTTAGTAATTCTATTTTTAAGGTAACTGTGTTTAACTATTCAACTACTGTTTTATTCTGTTCTTTATTTGCAGCTTGTCTCTTTTTTCCTTTGTGAAACTTGCTAGAGATTTTAATTTAAATTATCCATTATTTCAAAGTACCATCTTTTATTTTACTGATTAGTTTTATTCTTTAATTTATATACTGTGGTGTCATTTTATTTTAATCTTTCGTATTTCTTGGATGCTTTTTTATTTCATTATTTTGGTTTTTGGATTGAATGTGCAACTTATTTTCTTCCTATTTTTTGATAAATAATGTATTTAAATTCTATTTCTGTTTTTTTAATAAATAATATATTAAAAGCTCTATTTCTCCTCTAAGCACTGTATGAACTATTTGCATATATTTCACCATGTAATTTATTGTGTGTATAAGTATTTCATACATTTTCTCTTGGGTTTATGTTTATCCTTGGATTATTAATAGTTTTGTTTTGTTAATTTTTAGACCTATGTCATTCTTAAGCTATTATCTGGCTATGGATTTCTAATGATATTGTGTTATTTTTCTCACTTCTGGAGTTCCTATAGTTCCTTGCATCTTTATATCTCAAGTTTTATTTTATATTTTCCACTCTATTTTTCCCTGGTATTGTTCAGGGTGTTTAGTGCTTTCCTACTTTTCTAATTTGTTGTAAGGCCACATCTACTGTGCTGTTTAACCTCTCTACTGAATAATTTATTTCAGTTTTCATATTTTTTATATTTAATGACTCCATTTGGTTGCTTTTATGACTGATTGTCTTTACTTCATTCATCCCATATCTTTCCTTATCCCATTAAATTTATTTTATACTTATTGAAATTCTATTTCTTTTTGGTCCATCAATCCAGCTTACTTTGTCATAGGTGTGTCAAAGCAAAAATTGCACTAGACAATGTTAAACACACAAGGAAGACTTTATTCAATACTGTGACAGTAGAAGGGAAAGACCAAACTCGTCTGAACTCAACTCCACTGAAATAAAAGGTGGTAGAGATTTCAAAAGCTGGAATGAAGTGGAGATCTTAGGCTTTTGTGTTTGTTAACTGGCTTTACCACAAGGAAAATTACACTTTTTGGTATCTTTATGACAGAAGATAGTTCTGGAACTTGAAACAATGTACCCTCTGAAGTTAAGCTCCTGCCCTCTCACAGACAGAAATTGGGAAGTAGGGGCACTATTATCCTCCTCAGTGATTATATTTTAAAGAGATGGTTCCTAAAGGCCTTAAAACATTCTTGGGTTGTAAAACAGGCAAGAAGCTTTTAAAAACATTTACATCTCACAGGTGAAGAGAAATTATTTACAATTAATAGTTTTTGAAAATAATTTCTCCAAGACAAGGGAGGTCAGGGCCTAGGATCAGGACGAAGCTCTTCTAAAATTAGTACCAACTGAGGGGAGGTTTAAGGTGTGTTAATTAGTTGTTCAGTTATTTGTCTCTTTCATGGTAGTCATCATCCTAAAATATTGTGGTATTTATCCCTGGGAATGCACACTTACTTGGAAATTGTAACTGCTTTGTATGGTGATACGAATTTGGAGGAGGAGGTGAAATCTCAGGGTCTAGCTTGTGAATACTCTGCAAACTATGGATGGAGATCTAGGGTGAAAAGGAAGGAGAGCTACTGTAGATGAGGTAATGGGATACTTTGCCCTCTTGATCCTCAGAGACTTTCCCTCTTACCTCAATTTGTAGGAATTATACTTTTTCTAAGTACTATCGACCACAGTTGAAATAATCTAATGTAATGGGCTTGGGAGGTGGGAGGGAGTGAAGAGACAAGAGAGAAGGGTCACAGAAAATTCATGCTCCTGTTCTCATGTTTATTACCCTCTCTCCCACAAACTCAGCTCTGGTACTTCCTTGATGGTACATAGCTAAGAGTTAACAGGGGCAGGAACTACTATTTTTCTTCCTCACATCAAGTAGTTCAGGCAGTGATCCATCCAGGGCAATATAGTGGAGACACAAAAGAACATGAAAAAAGGTTGATCCTACACTGCCCTCTATCCAGGAATCCAGATGCTTTCCTCTGTGAGGCTGTTTTCTCCCCACAAAATGGGTCCAAATTTTTTTGTTTTCACAGATAGTTCTCCCAGCATGTATGTTCTGGTCCAACTACTTATGTGCTCCTGCTGCATCTCTGAAGTTGGCCTCAATGTTATATCTTAATGATATGACCTCAAAAGTATAATTCCTAGAGAAAATCTCTGGAGAGGTATGAATTTGGGGATTTAAGGATTTATTGCAAAGAGTGGGAAGAAATGAGGATCATTATTGAGACTGTTACATAGTTGATACATACTTGATATTTATATCTATGCAGAGGCTAGTTTTGACTAAAGCGGTTATACTTATTTTAAATAAATATCATCAACCTAGACTACCGTTTGTTAAAATTTTTACTTACAGCCTACATTACTTAGAGACAAAGAATAAAGTTTCAGGTTATATTTATAATTGAAAGTGAAGCTATTGCTGATGTGTTAATAATTCATTTCAGTATTAAAGACTTATTTCTGATCCTGTCATGTGCATAGAATTCTTTCAGCAGCTTGTTATTTTTATTTTCCCAATTTTGTGCAGTCTGTCTGACCTCTTTCCTTATCTCAATGTTTAAATCTGTGTAAAGTATAAACACAGAAGGGTGATCTTTTTCAAGTGGTAAACTCTATTACACTTAATATCACTTTAAAGGTGCATTTTGGAGTTCTCATTGTCTGGAGGGAGGAATATTCAAAGATATTCCTTGAGTTTACATTCACTCTGTATATTAAATTTCTCTTTTCATTAATCATGGAATGTCTAAACTTTAAAAAAAGAGCAGAAAATGCAGATTTTCTTGTCCATTGTAAATGCAAGAATTTTTGTGAAAATCTTGTATATCATGATAAAAAATTGTGTGGTTTTATTCTATCATATACGAAAATGATTATTTCTGTGGTCACTGGAAGTTAGTTTTAGTGGAAGGAGAAAACTGACTTGTTAACTTAAATGAAGTGGATAAGGTGTGGGGCTCAGTGTAAGGATTATTGTAAAATACAGTTGTATTTAGGTCTTTAGTGTTTTGAGACTGATTTCCAAATTAGGAGAATGAAAAATCTATTGAACATTCTATTTTTTTTTAACATCTTTATTGGGGTATAGTTGCTTTACAATGGTGTGTTAGTTTCTGCTTTATAACAAAGTGAATCAGTTATACATATACATATGTTCCCATATGTCTTCCCTCTTGCGTCTCCCTCCCTCCCAGCCTCCCTATCCCACCCCTCCAGGCTGTCACAAAGCACCGAGCCAATATCCCTGTGCCATGCGGCTGCTTCCCACTAGCTATCTACCTTACTACGTTTGTTAGTGTGTATATGTCCATGACTCTCTCTCGCCCTGTCACAGCTCACCCTTCCCCCTCCCCATATCCTCAAGTCCGTTCTCCAGTAGGTCTGCGTCTTTATTCCTGTCTTACGACTAGGTTCTTCATGACATTTTTTTTTCTTAAATTCCATATATATGTGTTAGCATACGGTATTTGTCTTTTTCTTTCTGACTTACTTCACTCTGTATGACAGAGTCTAGGTCTATCCACCTCATTACAAATAGCTCAATTTCGTTTCTTTTTATGGCTGAGTAATATTCCACTGTATATATGTGCCACATCTTCTTTATCTGTTCATCCGATGATGGGCACTTAGGCTGTTTCCATCTCTGGGCTATTGTAAATTAGAGCTGTAGTGAACATTTTGGTACATGACTCTTTTTGAATTTTGGTTTTCTCAGGGTATATGCCCAATAGTGGGATTGCTGGGTCATATGGTAGTTCTATTTGTAGTTTTTTAAGGAACCTCCATACTGTTCTCCATAGTGGCTGAACCAATTCACATTTCCACCAGCAGTGCAAGAGGGTTCCCTTTTATCCACACCCTCTCCAGCATTTATTGTTTGTAGATTTTTTGATGATGGCCATTCTGACTGGTGTGAGATGATATCTCATTGTAGTTTTGATTTGCATTTCTCTAATGATTAATGATGTTGAGCATTCTTTCATGTGTTTGTTGGCAGTCTGTATATCTTCTTTGGAGAAATGTCTATTTAGGTCTTCTGCCCATTTTTGGATTGGGTTGTTTGTTTTTTTGTTATTGAGCTGCCTGAGCTGCCTGTATATTTCGGAGATTAATCCTTTGTCAGTTGCTTCATTTGCAAATATTTTCTCCCATTCTGAGGGTTGTCTTTTCGTCATGTTTATGGTTTCCTTTGCTGTGCAAAAGCTTTGAAGTTTCATTAGGTCCCATTTGTTTATTTTTGTTTTTATTTCCATTACTCTAGGAGGTGGGTCAGAAAGGATCTTGCTGTGATTTATGTCATAGAGTGTTCTGTCTATGTTTTCCTCTAAGAGTTTGATAGTTTCTGGTCTTACATTTAGGTCTTTAATCCACTTTGAGCTTATTTTTGTGTATGGTGTTAGGGAGTGATCTAATCTCATACTTTTACATGTGCCTGTCCAGTTTTCCCAGCACCACTTATTGAAGAGGCTGTCCTTTCTCCACTGTACATTCCTGCCACCTTTATCAAAGATAAGGTGTCCATATGTGCATGGGTTTATCTCTGGGCTTTCTATCCTGTTCCATTGATCTATCTTTCTGTTTTTGTGCCAGTACCATACTGTCTTGATTACTGTAGCTTTGTAGTATAGTCTGAAGTCAGGGAGCCTGATTCCTCCAGCTCCTTTTTTCATTCTCAAGATTGCTTTGGCTATTCTGGGTCTTTTGTGTTTCCATACAAATTGTGAAATTTTTTGTTCTAGTTCTGTGAAAAATGCCAGTGGTAGTTTGATAGGGATTGCATTGAATCTATAGATTGCTTTGGGTAGTAGAGTCATTTTCACAATGTTGATTCTTCCAATCCAAGAACATGGTATATCTCTCCATCTATTTGTATCATCTTTAATTTCTTTCATCTGTGTCTTATAATTTTCTGCATACAGGTCTTTTGTCTCCTTAGGTATGAACATTCTATTTTTATATTATCGTTTTCCCTTCCTTTACAAAGGTTCTTAATATAGGCAGCAGTGTTTGTTGTAATAGGTTAAAAATGTTGTGTTGAAAGAAATTTGACATTGTAGAATAAGAATATCAAATGAAATTCTCTAAAGGGTTTACAATAGAGTTCTAATGTGCATGTCCTTGTAAGTTACCATATTTCTCTGTAGGGCAGCTGCTTTTCAAGAGACTGAAATAGTGTCCTCTGTTCTTCCATTAGTTTTTTGTCCTTTTTATTTTGGGGGAGATTTTTGATCATGATATGCAAAATTATTAAATCATTACAATAAAGCGAAAGACCTTTGCAAGAGTCAGTTCACCTGAGAAGAATTAATTTCACT
The DNA here is from genome assembly GCF_059928025.1 of Delphinapterus leucas. Taxonomy (NCBI): domain Eukaryota; kingdom Metazoa; phylum Chordata; class Mammalia; order Artiodactyla; family Monodontidae; genus Delphinapterus; species Delphinapterus leucas. The sequence continues at coordinate 30,877,956 of NC_143137.1, read as the reverse complement.
GAATTCATTTTTGTCATATTTAAAGTAATTTTCAAATCATTAGTTTCACAGTTGGTACATTTGTGGAATTGAATGGGGAACAGTTTTACAAACTTTTAGAGTAAAAATGTATGTCTATGCTGAACTTCATCATAGGTAATTTATGAACTTTATGTTCAAACTTGGGACGTATTAAAAATGGTTTGTGAACTTTGCTCCAATGGAAAATATATAGTTTCATAAATCCTGCATCATAGCCAGCTGTTATTTCCTTGGATATCAGTCTGGAACAAATGCTAAGGCATGCAGATAGTGTGAAGTAAAAACACATGCACAGAGACACAACACACGCAAGGTTCATGTAGCTTTATACCTCCTTAAAGCCCCCAGTTATGGATAGACAATTGAATTCTTGCCTCTGAGCATACCTGTATTGCTCTTTTATACATGCAAAAACCAATACTGAACTTGAGGTAGAAATATAGCATGAAATAATGTATTTTGCATTATTACTCAATACCTACCATGATGTAGGGGAATTGTAAATATTATACAACATTCACCAGACCCACTTCTTTGCTGTCTTTATTCTATTATGTTTTTTTATCCATCCTAGATTCTTTAATTGATTATTATTATAGCTTCTTTACAAATACTCTCAACTCTGTTGCACCTATTTGACAAAAACCTAAACCTAATATAACCAGCTGCCTAGCAGCTAATCATTGCTACAGAAAACTCACACAACCAGGAAGGTGTATGGTGATGACTTTATACTGATACTGCAAATGGGTCCTTAATACAGCCCTCAGATCCCATTATTTTTCTACAGCAAATGAACTCTGCCTCTCATCACAAGACTTCTTCATACCTTGTCTTTACTGTCCAAAACTCCCGCCTCTTTTCCCATGTTACTTCCAGTTGACAACCTTATATCATACTTCACTGAGCAAACAAAAGACATTAGACAAGTGCTTAACTCTTCATAGTCAAATCTATAAACCAACGAATATTGGTGCCATCTTCACCTCTTGTCCTCCTTTTACAATGGGAAGAAAACCATTGTAAAATGGAGAAAACAGAATTTCCTCAATTTTGCCCTTGGGTTCTGAAGCATATTCATATACATCTCAGGGATTTAGCTTCTTTTTAAAAAATCTCCCGAAACCCTCTTGTGTCACCAGCCTTGCACTGTGTCATTCTCATCAGTGTACAAATGAGTGCTGCTTACTATTAAGACACACATCACAGTCCCTGGCACTAGGGTTTAATGTAATTTGAAATGAATGGATCAATGGATGGACTAACTGACACAGAATGTGAAATGATCCTTTAGGAATTTACCAGTTTATAAAAAAAATACTTCGATAAAAAGATCTGAAGGTTTGGATATAGTTATTTATTATTTTAAATTATTTTTTAATTTTTAAAAAATTTTAAAAATGTATTTATTTATTTATTTTGGCTGCTTTGGGTCTTTGTTGCTGTGCATGGGCTTTCTCTGGTTGTGGCGAGCAGGGCTACTCTTCATTGTGGTGTGCGGGCTTCTCATTGCAGTGGCTTCTCATTGTGGGGCATGGGGTCTAGTCATGCGGGCTTCAGTAGTTGCAGCACGCAGGCTCAGTAGTTGTGGCATGTGAGCCCTAGAGTGTGCGGACTTCAGTAGTGCAGCCCGCGGGCTCTAGCGCGCATGGGCTTCAGTAGTTGTAGCACGCAGGCTCAGTAATTGTGGCTTCTTTGCTCTAGAGCACAGGCTCAGTAGTTGTGGAGCATGGGCTTAGTTGATCCCACGGCATGTGGGATCTTCCTGGATCAGGGATTGATCCCATGTCCCCTGCATTGGCAGTCAGATTCTTAACCACTGCGCCACCAGGGAAGTCCCATAGATATAGTTATTTATTAAATAAAATCTACATGTGACTTTGTACAAAGTATATTACATATCTGATTAGATATTATTTAATTGTATTAGGCAAAGTGAATAAATCGTGAAATTCTGTCTTGGAATATCTCTAAGTAAGATATCACACAAGATATTTACCTTGGGGAAAAGCACAGGACTTTTTCAAGAAGTGTACATTATGAGGGAAGTAAAAAATGTTTCATTTTTTTCTTTTAATATAGATTCTTGATGCAAAAGCCATTAGACATTTTCCTATAGACAGCATTATTTTAATGTAAGAGCTCTAAAGCTTGGTCTACAGTTAGTGTACAGCTTCCACATCTCTGAGAACAAAGACTAGTAGGGGAAATTAGCAGCCTTGTTTCTCATCAATGATACTTTACAGAGTAATGCCAACTTTCTGTAATCATAGCATAAGTATAAACAGTAGAAAGCATATATTTGACTTTAATATGGTTGTTTTTTGGAAGAAGAGAAAAAATACATTGAAAGTAAGGAAAAAACAAAAACAAAGTCAATTAAATTTAAAGACCTACTAAGGATTATAGTTCATTGTTTATTATCCAGGTACTTAAGCTTCTTGAAGAAAAAGTGTGAAGCCAAGAAAATATTATAAAAGGTTTATGGTTGAGATCATTCTTATTGCTCTATTAATGTTAGATTGGCTGGTGATGGCTTTCAAGGGATTTCATTGGAATGAAGTGTTTGCTGGTTGATGCCTTTATCTCATAGGCACACTACTAATGTGTTCTTCAATTGCCTAATCTTACTTGCAAACTGTTCTTCTATGAAGCAAGGTTTGAGATCTCTTCATTTCACTCTCATTTCTTTCTTTTTTTTAAGGTTTGTATTTTGAAGGAGAATCAGTTAATAAATGCAGATGAGGATGCTGAGAATGACCTTCTCATTAATATATTATGTTTGTAATTTCACACATTGCCAGTTGGAATAAGAAGATAACAGGATTTTTTTGTTCTGAGTCTTCCCTCTCCCCATATTATTTGAAAATTCATTTAACATGCCCTCTCCTATCCTCTAGAAAAAGAAATGCAATAGCAAAAATGAAGCTAAAGAAAATCAAAATCAAAACCAAATATGCCGGTCTTTGCAATGCAAATTCTGCTTCTGTAGAGATGATTTATCTCACCTTATATCGACTGTATTTTTTTCAAAATAAAATTGGCAGTGCCCTTTGAGTAAGGGCAATGTGCCATACAAACAGATGGGCAGGAAAGTAGGTAGCTTAGAGACCACACTTATTTGTCAGATTTGTTTATGGAGGCTGACGTTCATGCCAGAATGGTGAATGTTGATTTCTCTAAGTTCCTCTGCCTTTGGGAAGACTGTTTCTCTTTTAGAGCTGAAACTCATTTGAAAAAAAAAAAAATTATCTCTGGTTCATGGTCAGATTCAAGAAAACACAGACTAAGTGGATCACTTTTTCTGGTGGAATAGTATTCTAATGAGTTATGTGACTATAGGGAACTGTCACTAAATCTAAAAAAAAAAAAAAAGAAAAGTATTTGAAAAAGGCAAGAACATGCTTTCAATAAATTAAGAAGGCTAAATGAGTTGGAAACATATGTTATAATTTCTCCCTCCCTTATACAAGCACAGCATGACATACATGCTAATAGTGCATTTTCAGTTCTCTGGAATTCTTTCTTGGTTATCTATGAAAAGGAAAACTTTCACATAGGGATCTAGTTTCATCCTTTTACATATTGCTATCCAGTTTTCCCACCATCAGTTGAGGAGACTATTCTTTTCCCATTGCATATGCTTGCCTTCTTTGTTGTGGATTAATTGACCATATATGCATGGGTTTATTTCTGTGCTTTCTGTTCTGTTCCATTGAGCTATTTGTCTGTTTTATGCCAATACCATGCTGCTTTGATTACTATAGCTTTATAATATAGTTTGAAATGAGGAAGTATGATGCCTCCAGCCTTGTTCTTCTTTCTAAATATTGCTTTGGTTATTCAGGAGCTTTTGTGCTTTCATTAAAAAAATTAGTGTTTTTAGTTTCTGTGAAAAATGTCATTGGAATTTTGATAGAAATTTCATTTAGTCTGTAGAATGCTTTGGGTAGTATGAATATTATATTTTTACAATATTAATCCTTACAATCCGTGAATAAGGAACACCTTTCTATTTATTTGTGTCCTCTTCAGTTTCTTTGTCAATGTCTGACAGTTTTTCAGTACAGATATTACACCTCCTTGGTTAAATTTATCTCTAAATATTTTATTTTTTTGATGCTGTCGTAAAGGGGATGGTTTTCTTAATTTCTCTTTCAGATAGCTTGTTCATGTAAAGAAACACAACTGACTTTTTTTTACTGAATTTTGTGTCCTGCAAATTTACCAAATTCATTTATTAGTTCTAACAGTGTTCTGGTGGAGTCTTTAGGGTTTTCTACATATAATATTGTGTCATTTTCAAACAGAGACAATTTTACTTTTGCCTTTCTGATTTGGATGCCTTTATTTCCATTTCTTTCCTAATTACTTGCTAGGATTTCCAGTATTACATTGAATAAAAGTGGTGAAAGTGGGCATCCTTGTATGTTCCTAATCTTAAAGGAAAGCTTTCAACATTTCTCTATTGAGTATGATATTAACTGTGGGTTTGTCATATATGACCTTTTTTACATTGAGTTAAGTTTCCTCTATACCCAGTTTGTTGAAAGTTTTTATTATGAAAGGCTATTGAATTTTGTCAAATGCTTTTTCTGTATCTACTGAGATGTTCATACGATACCTATCATTCATTTTGGTTAATTCATTTACACATACTGACCATCCTTACATCTCAGTTTAAAAAATCCCACTTGATCAAGATCCTTCTAATGTATTGTTTAATTTGGTTCATACTATTTTGTTGAGGATATTTGCATCTACGTTCATCAAGGATATTGGCCTGTAATTTTTTTTTTTCTTGTAGTGTCCTTGCCTGGCTTTGGTATCAGGGTAAAGCTGCCCTCATAAAATGAGTTTGGAAGTGTTCCCTCCTATTTTTGGAAGAGTTTGAGAAGGATTGGTATTAGTTCTTTAAATGTTTGGGAGAATTTACTAGTAAAGCCATTTGATCTTGAACTTTTCTTTGTTGTGAGGTTTTTGACTACTGATTCATCTCCATACTAGTAGTAGGTCTGTTCAGATTTTCTATTTCTTCATGATGGCAATTTGTATGTTTCTAAGAATATATCCATTTCTTCTAGGTTGCCCAATTTGTTGAAGTATAATTTTTCATTGTAGTCTTTTATGATTCTATGTATTTCTATATTATCAGTTGCAATATCTTCTTTTCATTTATATTTATTTGTGTCCTCTCTCTTTTTGTCTTGCTAAGTCTAACTAAACGTTTATATATTTTGTTTATCTTTACGAAAACATAGCCCTTAGTTTCATTGATCTTTTCTGTTGTCTTTTTGTCTGTATTTTATTTATTTCTGTTCATGTATATGTTATTTCTTTTTTCTTCTAACTTTGGGCTTAGTTGTTGGTTCTTTTTTTCTAGTTTCTTGAGATGTAGGTTGTTTGAGATCTTTCTTTTTCCTTAATGTAGGTGTTAAAATGAACTTCCCTTTTAGAACCTCTTGTGCTGCATCCCAAAGATTTAGATAAGTTCTGTTTCCATTTTCATTGCCTCAATATATCTTTTGATTTCTTCTTTGACTCATTGCTTGTTCATGTTGCTTAATCTCCACATATTTGTGATTTTTCTATTTTTCTTCTTATAAATGACTTCTGTCACCTACCATTGTGGCCTGAAAAGATGCTTGATATGATTTCAGTCTTCTTAAATTTATTATGACTTGTTTTGTGGACTAACATATAATTCATCCTGGGAAATGTTCCATGTGCTTTTGAGAAAGTGCATTCTGCTACTGTTGGATGGAATGTTCTGAATATATCTGTTAGGGCCATATGAGCTTAAGTCCAATGTTTCCTTATTGATATTCTTTCTGGATGATCTATCTATTGTTGAAAGTGGCATATTGAAATCCCCTGTTATTATTTTATTACTGTCTATTTCCTCCTTCAGATATGTTAATTTTGCTTTTTATATTTGAGTGCTCTTATTTGGGGTACATAAATAGTTATAATAGTTATATCCTTTTGATTAATTGATCCCTTTATCATTATATAATGACCTTCTTTGTCTTAAAATTGTGGTGCTAGATGTTCCTTAAGTCCTGAGGAAGAAGCTCGGTGATGGGGATCCCCTCCTCATTATATGGTGCTGTATTGGGGTTGAGGCTTATGGTGTGAGTGTCTCAGTCTTTTTCACCCATTTTTATTTGGATATTCTCTCATTTATCTGATGTGTAGGAATTGCTCAGTTAGTTTCTGGGGTCTCTTTCAGAGGGAATGTAGCAGTACATTTGGTGCATCCATGAGAGGAATAGAGCTAAGGAACCTCCTATGTCTCCATCTTGGTTAATTCTAAATTGATATAAATTTAGAAGCAAATGAAAACCTTCCAAAGAAGCTCTTTTGAAAAGCAATATACCTTATGCTTGTTTTATTGATTAACCAAATGTATGCCACCAAAATATTAACAGCCATGGGCATTGCTTAAGGCAAAAAAAAAACATTTGCTTTCTTCAGGAGAGATCATTTGTGTTTATTTGTGGAGGGAAAAAGTAAATCATACAAGCTAGAATTTTTGTCTGAATAATATGTGAATTATCCCTGTTTTTCTAAATATCACAAAGCCTTATTCTAGGATGCACAGCTGCTAAATCATTATTCACTACATGAGTAATAGGTGCAGATGCTTTTACTGATTAATGGAGTATGGCTATATTACTGGTGGTTTCCATGTGGCAGCTACACAGCTATTGATGTTGTCATGACAAGGGCACTGTGTTGTGATAAAGAGATACGGAGCTCCTGGGCATGGTGCTGCTTGGCTGTCCTTTCTACCTTATCTCTATGCAGATCTTTTCTTGCACTGCTCTTCTTCCTATCTCCTCCACTACTTGCCATAATACTCCCCTTAATACATGGACTAGAGATATTAGGAAATGAATATTTTCTCTTTTTCTCCTTTATCATGTAGCATTTCAGATTATGTTTTGCTCCTTCTGATTGTCAGATGCAATAACACCAATAAAGATATCTCTCCTTCATATGTACCTAGGGACCAATTTTTATTCTTCTGGCTTGGTGACTCTTGCTAGTTTATCTGGGGAATATTTGGAGGCTTTTGGATTCATTATTTCAGAAATTAATTTGAGGAGACTAAAGAGGTAAATAACTTGAGCCAAGGAGCCAGTAAGGTATGCTTGGCCACGTTGTTTTGTTTTGTTTTGCTTTCAGTATACTTTGGTTTGAATCCATTTTGATTCTTACCAACTAAAAAATTTGGACTGGTTGATAAACTTTATGTGCTCAAGCTTTTGATCTGTGAATGAAGTAGGGCCTGTAAAGTATTCAACATAGTATCTTGTGCATATTAAGTATGTAATATTTACTAGTTCTGGTTAAGTTGTTTGTGCATATTTCAATGTAGTCTACACTCCTCAAAGAGAGAGAGCAGGACCTGCTCTTTGTTGAATATTTCGTCATTGTACAAACGTGTGTCGCAGGCCTTTATTGTGTGTACACCTAGTAGGTGTTCTTAGGTAAATGCTTGCTGAATGAATGAACATAAAGACATTCTATTCATGGCATTTAGTTTTTACAGACATCTAAACTATCAGGAAATTGATGATATTTTTCATTTTCAACTTAAAAAAAAAGTAAAGGAAAGTGGTCTCTGTTTCTCTGACACTAATATCATGGTTTCCTCTAATCAAAGTCACTTAAGTGACTTGAACGTAAATTTTATGTTTATTATATCTTAAGGAATGAATTTTCTAGCTGTATTATAGTATTTTGAGAATGGTAATTCAGACAATCTACAGAAGATCATTGATCACATTTTATATATACCATACTGCATTAAGGGAGACACCTTAACTACCCAAAGCAGTCAGGGGTAGAGGAAGCAAGAACTAGTCTACTGTTGCAAACGCTAGGCTTGGGACCACAAAATTGCTTCTATGTTATTAACTGCATGTCCTTGAGGAACTAACTGTTAGTATTTTGAATCTCACTTCCTCATATCTACAGTGAGAATAACGACCACTCTCTAATTTACAGCAGATTTAAAATTAAAGCAGAACTGAGAAAATAAGGTGATGCCACTTTGAAAACTTTTAAGTACTCTACAAGCATAAATTTTCATATAGTCCAGAAACACAGTCTTAGTTAGAGAAGGGGAAGAATAGCAGGAGATGGACTACTCAGAGCAGAAAAATTTGGGGAAGTAAAGGGAAGATGAGGTCCAATGCCCGTTTCTCTTACATGAGGTCACAGAATTAGAGAGCCAGGATGAAAAGTGCTTGTCTCCAATGCCAGGAGGAGGGCACAGGTATCTGGAAAAGATCCCAGAGTGCAGCCTGCCCATCTATGTTAAGAAGGTAGCCTGAAATGAACAGAACTTAATTTCTCTCCATATGAGTGAGAGATTTAGGGTGTTGAGACCATTGTACTGAAAAATTCTAAAGCATATTTATGATGGCATTTTAGGAAGGGAGGAAACAGTCTAGACTATGTTTTGATGGAACATTGTGTAAAAATATAAGTTTTCAATGTTATTTAGAAGCTGAGGAAATTGAAGTGAATTCAGCCTTTGGGTTGTTGGCATCAAGTTATACAGCAGAAGCAGCAGCTGCTTCAGTCTGTGGGGATTCCTCTAGGTCACTGAGATTCTAGCTGGTATCCCAGTGAGCTCTTCAAACCCTGTGGGTTAATCATTTAATTCTAACCTGATCTCTGGAGCCTAACCCATTGCCTTTGATCAAGCAACCATGGCTTGGCAGCCATCATTTGACTTTGTTGCCTGTTGGGCTTTTTCCTGTGTTATTTACTTTCTATGTCATAGGCTTGTCTTGCTGGCATACTCACAACTTGACGTACTCTCTAGATTTGATGTTCTTGTCTCAAATAATGATATCTATAAATCTGGCTGACAGCATTTTCAGTTTCAAGATTAAGAATCTATAAAAGAGGAGGAGACAGGTAATTGTCATCACTGGGAAGCAAATGAACACTTTTAGACAAGGCTGACAGTTCCTTTGGCACCATATAAAGGTACTGAGAAAAGCTGGCCAGATAATAATGCAAGTCACTGCACCTGAGTAGTTAAAAATTTGATTGCTTGTGAAGTGATCTGTATTTCATTTAGCTCTCAAAAATGCTAGTTTGGATCTGTGGCTAATTCTTACTTATAAACTTATGAAGTTTCTTTTATTTTCCCCTCCCTCTTTCTCTCCTTCTTTCTTTCCTTCCTACCTTTCTTTTATGTGTGTGTGTGTGTGTGTGTGAAAGAAAAGTAGGCAGTGTTAAGTGATATCTGTGGAGATGTGCTTATATCTAAATATTCATGAAGAAAAATCTATGCATGATAAGAAAACACTTTTTAAAATTTTATTGTGATAAAAAGACTTCACATGAGATCTCCCTCATAAGAGGTTTTTTAGTGTATGATATAATAATGTAACCTATAGGCACAATGTTGTACAGCAAATCTCTAAACTTACTCATCTTGTGTAACTAAAATTTTATACTCATTGATGGGCAACTCCCACTGTCCCCCTACCCCCTACCCCTGGCAACTAAAATTGCATTCTTTGCTACGAGTTTAACTTTTAGATACCTGATATAAGTGGAATCATGTAGTATTTGTCCTTCTGTGACTGGCTTATTTCACCTAGCATAATGTCCTCAAGTTTCATCCCTGTTTTTCCATATTGCAGGATTTCCTCCCTTTTTAAGGTGGAATAATATTCCATTGTATGTATATATCACTCTTTTTATTCATTCATTCTCCTATAGACATTTAAGTTGCTTCCGTATCTTTGTTACAGAATGCAAGTTTGTGTGCCCAATGCACAGGGAGGCCAAACAATACCAAAACTCTGGAGTCTGTAGCAGAGAAAGGTTTATTGCAGGGCCATGCAAGGAGACAGTTGGCTGCGCCCCCAAAACCCCGAACTCCCCAAATGGTTTCAGCAAGGTATTTTTAAAGGCAAGGTGAGGGAAGGGTGTGGTTAGTTGTTGCAAACTTCTTGGTGTCAGGATCCTTTGTTCTTGTGGCTGTCCATGTAGGTCAGGTCATGATGTTTCTATAAACCTCCAACAAAGCAACTGTTATTCTCTGTTCTGCAACTTTTGATCTTTGTATGAATGGACTCTTAATGGACTCTTAATGGACAGAGTGCTGAGAATAGGCTATCCTGTTTATTTCAGGCTAAAGGCAACATTCTTTTACAGAGGGTGCAGAGCCAGCATGACTAAGCACAGGCAACAAAGCACAAAGGTTAAAGTAAAAGGAACAGATCTAATATGGAGTCAGATTTGTTCTTCCCTATTATGTCTTGGCTATTGTGAATAGTGCCACAATGAACATAGGAAGGTTAATTAATCTGTCTTCAAGATCCTGATTTCAATTTGTTTGTATAAATACTAAAAAGTTGGGTTGGTAGATCATATGGTAGTTCTATTTTTGAATTTTAAAGCTGTATGGAACTTCCATACTGTTTTCTACAGTCACTACACTAGCATTCCCATCAACAACAGTGTAAGAGGGTTTCAATTTCTCCACACCCTTGTTAACACTTGTCTTCTGTGTTTTTGATAACAGCCACCCCAACAGGTGTGAGGTAATAATATCTCATTGTAGTTTTGACTTGCATTTTCATGATGATTGATGATGCTGAGCATCTTTCGTGTATTTATGTCTTCTTTGAAGAAATGTCTGTTCAAGCCCTCAGCCAACTTTTTAATAGAATTATTAGTTTTTTGCTCTTGAGCTATAGGATGTCCTTATATATTTTGAAAATTAACATGCCATTACATAGATGGTTTGCAAATCTTTTGTGTGCAGAAGCTTTTTAGTTTGATGTAGTCTTGACTATTTTTGCTTTTGTTGTCTGTGCTTTTCATGTTATATCCATGAAATCCTTGCCTAGGCCAATGTAAAGAAATTCTCCTTCTATGTTTTCTTCTAGGAGTTTTATAGTTTCAGATCTTGAATTGAAATCTTTCATCTATTTTGAGTTGATTTTTGTGTATTGTGTAAGATAAGGATTTAATTTCATTATTTTGCACCCAGTTGTTGAAGAAAATTTAGACACCAAAATTTTATTTATTTTTTTATTCAGTCTTTCTGTATTCACTTTTCATACTAGCAAGAACTGAGAGAACAAAATTCCGTGTTTTCTTTCATACAAACCATATTTTCCTTTCACAGGCAAATAATAAGGTTTAAAACTAAGAGTACCTTAAAAGAAAAGAAGATCCTTTTATGCTAAGTAGATTTTATTCCTTCACATTAGGCTTTAGAAACTAAAACAAACACATCACTGATTTTATGTTATTTTCTCCCAGACAAGAAAGCCATGAGCAATTAACATTGCAAGCAGCTTTAAAAGTTATTTTTTTTAACAGGAATAAAATGAAAGGCTAATGAATTAACACATTTATAATATTCTGTAGAGCTTTGTTTTTGCAAAGTCCAAAAGAATTATGATGATTTGAAAATGACTCTTATACATTAATAGTTCTGAAAAATTTGTGAATATTACTTTTCTGAAATTATCTCAAATATAGCAAAATTTTTAATTGCACATATATATAAATATATGCATATTTAAAATGAATATTATATATACAATAAGGACAAATATATTTTTGCCTAACATATATTCTCATATTATTTACACATTAACGTCATATATATATCATCATTATTTGTTTTCCCAAATTATTTTAAACTACATTTTAAATATAAACTATATTTCAAGTAGATGTATGAGAACATATATATTCATATAAGCATTCTTTGTTTTTCAAATATATATATATACTCATATATGTATGTTTATGTTTCTCTCTAGCTCTATCTCCATATGCATATATGTTTGTTCTCATAAATTTGGGTGTTCTTTGAAATTCTATGTAATTCATTTTCCATGATAAATTGACATAAATAGCTTAGGGTTATTTATGTTAAATATGGATAGTTGGCCAGGGTAAGTTTTAAATGCTATTAAAGGAATGAAATCTGCAAATGATTTGTTGAGAGCTAGATGAAAATCATTCTGTCAAAAGCATTAATCAAGAAAGAAAGAGAAAAGACAGTGACTGTATTAACATTTTTTTTTCTTAAATATCCTAAGTGAATATTTAGGGTATGTGAAACCTTTTCATTATACACAGTGATCTGAATATTTACATGTATCCAACATATATCTCAACAATACTGTTCTTCCTTTTGCCCTAGACTTATTTTTTCTTCCAGTTTTAATGAGATACAATTGACATACAATGTCATATAAATTTAAGGTATACAGCATAATTATTTGACTTACATATGTCATGAAATGATTATCACAATAAGTTTAGTGAACATCCATCATCTCATATAGATAAAAATAAAAGAAAAAGAAAAAAATGTTTTCCTCTTGATGAGATCTCTTAGGATTACTCTCCTAACAATTTTCATATATAACATACAGCAGTGTTAATTATATTAATCATGTTGTACATTACATTCCTAGTACTTATTTATCTTATAACTAGAAGTTTATACCTTTTGACCACCTTCATCCATTTCCCCTCCCCAAACCCCACTTGTGGTAACCACAAATCTGATTTCTTTTTCTATGAATTTGCTTATTTGTTTGTTTGTTTTTGAAGTGTAATTGACCTACAACACTAGACTTGCTTTAAATATATTTAAATTTATTCATTTCTTTCCAGCTTTATTGAGATATAATTGACATATAACATTGTGTAAGTTTAAGGTGTACAAGGTGATGGAGGTGGTAAATTTATCCATTTTTATTACATTAAATTGCCTTTTTAAAATTAAATGATTAAATGTAAAGCCTGGTGGTAAAATATTGACTATTTCTACCTGCAGAAGGATTTCTGCTAGTCATATAAGAGGTCTGATCCCTTAATTAACACACAGAATTCAAAAAATTATAATTTAACTCATGTTAAATGCCATGAAGTCCTATAAACATTTGTAAATCAAACATGGTGGCTGAGTTAATACTCATGTGGGAAATTGCCTTCTCCAGAGTTGGCTGACTTACTTGTTGCTGTGAAGTTGAATTGTCTTGGAGGGCTGCTAATCCTTTAGTGCTCAGATAAAAGTACTAACCATGAAAAGAGACATGTTTTTTCTGTGCAATCTATCTGTGGGTTTATTTTTTAAAAAATTATGCAACTCTTTACGGGGAGACACTTTGCTTTGGTGGCTTTTCTGGGTCATTTCCCATAGAAAACTAACTTATATCTAAGTATTTTTGCCCTTCATGTCTTCTTAAAAAGCCATATTTTCAATGCAGAAGTAGAGTTGTTAAAAAACATCAAATGAAGCAGTTATAAATCACTGTCTAAGTGAACTTACAACAGAGGGTGAACAAAGAGTAAGGAAAGATTGGGAAATTTGGGGTGAAAATGTCATTTGTGCTCTCCTGCCCATATCTTTTTCTCTAGACTCTGTGTCTTAAGTGATAAGTTTAATAGATGTATCTACTTAGAATTTCTAACTTCAGTATCATAATTGAGCAGAAGTTCTAAGGGAACTTCCTTCTCTATAAAAAATTAAGCCCTGGATTAGACAGTTTTTGAAGATTTACTGTGATGGTTAATTTTATGTGTCAACTCGGTTAGACTGTGGTGACTAGTTGTTTGCCAGTTGTCTGATCAAACACTAATATATATGTTGTTGTGAAGGGTTTTTCTTTAAGATGTGATTAACATTTAGAATCAGTTGACTTTAAGTAAAGCACATTGTCCTCTATAATGTGAGTTGGCCTCAATCAGCTGAAGGCCTTAAGAGCAAAGACATGCTTCCTGAAGAAGAAGGAATTCTGCTTTAAGACTGGAACCTAGAAACTCTTCCGTGAGTTTCCAGCCTGCTGGCCTGCCCTACAGCTTTTGCACTTGCCAGCCCCACAAAACTATGTGAGCCAATTCCTTGAACTCTCTCTCTCTTTCTCCCTCTTTCCTTCTCTCTATCTCTGTCTCTGTTTCTATCTCTCTGTCTCTCTGTCTCATATATATATATATATATATATATATATATATATATATATGAATATCAGTAGTACTTGGTCATCAAAACATGCTGTAGAACCTTTTAAAATGTTAAGCAATGAATCATTATCATTTCTTCTTTTCAGTTTTCTCAGAACCTCCTAAATAAGGCAACTATGATGATATTTTGTACTGCCAGTAAAGTAATTCGATTTTAAATGCCTTGGGACCAGGGACAGTGTTTATATTCCTTCTTTTCACTCTTAGTAACAGGCACTGTGTCTATAATTGCTGCTCAGTAACTATACTCTTAAATATTTTTAGTATATACTGGCCTCTGATTTCATGTATACTATTTACAATGCTAAAGGCTGATAGGAGCCTTAAGTATACAATGGCACACTTGAAAGTTGCTGTATTATGTAACACAATCCATTCAATGGAGTTCCTTTTAAGTAGCTCACTGCGATTTTCAATTCAATTACAAATAGATAAAAGCATGTCTGCAAAATGAATTTGTGTAGTTTCTTATATGCATCAAAAGGATTAAAAGCAGCATTCTACTTTTTGTTTTTAAACATCACAGTGCTTTTCCACTGACTGCACTCTATTTTCCTTGGCAAAGGATCAGAAAATAAAGCATTTTAACAAACAGACTTCCAGTGAGAGGGGTAAGGTGACCTAAGTAGCCTTACCTATTGCTCTTAAATTTGGAAGACGTTATATTTTTTTAAATGATGAGATGTCCCTTTTGGTTTATCTTTGAATTTGATCTTCAAGCTTTCTTATTTGAAATTGAATGTTTGGAGTCAGTTCTGTGTGAAGCTATGAAAACTGCACGCCTGCAGAGCTGGAAAAAGAACATTGCCTGCCTCTATTCAAAAACACACTGATGGCTATCATTCGGGAATTTAAAAAAAAGAAAAAAACTTGCCTTGCTGCCTAAATTTCCCTCATTCTGTGTTGCTCTTTCTATACCTTTTCATTTCTTCTATTTTCATTCTTCTAATTTTCTGTTGTGTTTTCTGTTGTGTTTGCTCTGACTTCCTTCCTTTTGACTACATCATACTTTTATTTGGTATTTTTCTTATATATATTGCTCTCTATTCCTTGTTATATTCCTTTCTCTGCTCCTCTTCTCCTCCCTACCCTAAGGCTTCTTGGAGATCAGGATTGCTATTGTAAATCTGAAAATTACCTTTTCTTTATTTTGGAAAACTTCAGCTCACAGACAAACTCCCTGTTGATCCCACAGCTGATCCACAGATGTCCTTCAGCTGACAGATGGCAGACAATACTTTTGAAGAGCAAATGGGTCCACAAGGTGTCTGAATTTATAAACTTCCCACAAACCACTTAGCTTTGAGGGGTGAGTGGCACATAGGTTTGGGGGAAAGATATTGCTGTCCTTCACATTTAACCCTGGGAAAGAAATGCAAATGCAGGTGTCTTTCTGAGTAGGACTTGGAAGAAGAAATGAGAAAGGAAGGTGTCATCGTCAATCACCTATCCTTGACATTTGTTGATTATAGGAAGAAATTGTTGCAAATGAATATAAGTTTGTACTTAAACATTTAAATTTTTCTCCAGTTGATATGGTGTATTTTTATATTTCATATCAGAAAAGACTGCTCATTCACAAAATCTTTGACTCTAGAATTTCTCTGTGAGCTGAATTCTTCTCTTTATTTTTTCATCCTCTTTTTTTCATCCCTTTACACTTTCTTACACCCTTACTTCACTGTTGAATAATTTAAGCAAAGGTGTGTTTTTTGTCTTTTTTTAACCTCTGAGAAATGTGAAATAACTTATTCTATTATAGTGAACACTGAATCTGGGAATGGAAATGAAAATTGTAATGCTTTCAGTTTTGTTCATGAAAAATCCTAGCAATGTTTCATTTTACTGTGTGTTCAGATGTGCAAGTAAAGTGTGTTATACGCAATACTCCTTAAAAAACAAAAATCCTTCCATGAGTTTTTTGTTTTCTTGGAAAAAAATTTTCTCATCTAGCACATTGCAAGAAACAGGTTGTGTTCACCATAAGTATGAATTGAACAGATGACATTTAATTGAAGAGTTGAACAAATAGGTGTACTAGGTATACTCACGGCTGTATTCTGAGCAGAAAGTTTGACATATTTTTCCTTATATTTTCAAAATAGCATCTTTTAAGAAAATGTATCATTTTTATTCCCATCTCTTCATTCCTCTTTCCTTCTTTATTTCTTTGTTTTTAATGTTTTATTTTTTTTTTCTTTTTTCTTTCAGTTACTATTTAATGAGAGCCTCTTTGGACAGGCATTGTGCTAAATACTCAGGATACAGAAGTGCATGTTATATCTTTCCTCTAGTACCTCACAGTTTAATAGGGTAGACAACTATAGAAAACCCATTCTGGGCTTTCAGCATATTCCAAGAAAGACTGTGGATAAGTCAGGGCAATTATAAGTCCCTTGCTGACAAACTGTCCTAAAATTTTTTTTTGTGTGTGTGTGTGTGTGTGTGTGTGCATAAATAAATAATTCAAAATCTTTATTTTTCTTATTTCTTTTGTTTCTAATTAATGTGCTTTTAGAGTCTAGGTGAGGAGACATGTAATAAAATGAATACTTCACCAAATAAGTGCTAATAATAATATGAATTTTGATATTAAAAAATTTGCAATAATTTTCATTATAAAATGAGAAATATATTCTTTAAATATGGGGGTGGGGGGCTGGTGGTTATCCCAAATTGTACCTAAGAACTCAAATAACAATTTAAAAATTCCCATACATAAATGAAAATAGTATTTCAGGTCAAAAGCTAATAAGGCTCTCAAAACATAATAAAATTATAGTTCTTCTTACATGTTAGGGAAATTTTTCTGAATTACAGCATTGGATAATTTTTAAATGTTTTTTGTTGGATTTTCACCCCCAGACCCAACAGATACCCTTTTGGTTCATCTCTACTTGTGTTCCATTAAGCTCTTCCTTACCATTCTTTTTATTTCTTCTTCTTACTTACTGCAGTTAAAGACTTTACTTTCTGTCAGCAAGGCAACTTCTAGCAGTGTCTATTATGTTTATGTCTATTATTTGATTTAATTTTTTGACTTAGTTGTTTATTGGTATGATTTTGGTTCTCAGTTTGCTATTTTCTTTGACCCTCACAAGAGGTAGATTTTATGGTCATTTTATAACCAAGGAAACAGGGTTCAGGTGAGGAATTAACATTGCTAAAGCCCAAAGATTTTAATAATAGAGTTGGTTTTCAGACTCAAATTTGCCTGACACTTGTTTATCTTCTATACCTTATCCAATTGTTTTTCCCAGGCAGGTGACTGGTGATAATTGTTTTTTGTTTTTGGACCAAATTAATAGAGGCTATAGTTTTACTCACTTATTATTTTTTATACCAATGTTTTTAGTTCCATACTATATTTTAAAAAAATTATTTTGAACATTAGTGCATAAGAAAATAGGATGTTCATTTAGTTTTTTTTACTTAAGTATGCATCACTGAAAGAAAATATTATTTTGGGTGGCTCAATTCAGTGATACTTGATAGCGAGTAGAGGTTTCAAGAATTGAAATGGGTTTTAAATTGCAATAATCTGTTAGAAGGCAACATACAGTATTTCGTTTTAGTTATGTGAAATCTTGCTTAAAAAGAGGATTATGCCAAGCAGTCCACTGACTTTCTATAAGTAAAAATTTGGCCAATGGAGATTTGTGGTTCACATAGACGCTTAGATTCCTCCACCTATCTCTCTCTCAAAAAAAAGAAAAATACAGCTGAAAGAATTAAAACAAAATAAAATAAGAGTGTTTTCAAGGTTATTGTTCCCATGCCCATTGGGAGAGACTGAGCTTCCGAGAGCTGGGGTTGAGATAGGAGGTAGACGGGCCCCTGAGATGAGCAGCTGGAGTTTGTCAAGCTTAGTAAATTGCAGCTTGTCTCCCTCTGACATTTCAAGGAAAAAGTTACTGGTGGGAGCAGAGAGGAGTTGAGCTCTGCTAGAGTAAAAAGATAAGATGACCATATTTATCATTTTTGAGGTCAGGGAGACCTCCCCCAGTGCACATGTGCAGAAAGGCTCCTTGGGGGTCAAAAAAGGGATGGGGCACTATTTCATAATATGTGCTGTCAACCTCCCAGAGACCCTCATGCTGGAATCCATCTTAGCTAAAAGATGTGCGTGCATATTAAGGAGGGCCCTGGGTCAGATTTGATATGGTAAAGAAAGCAAGATGATTGGCCAGAGGAAAACAAAGACCCAGAAAAACCGCCCTCATATAAGTGATTTAAACCACCCCTTTGGCATGCTCCTTATTAGTGAGGATGCCCACACCCTTCTCTGGGTGTGTAGCTCTGTGCTGCTTCTGTCTTAAATAAACTGCTTCTGTCTCAAATAAACAGCTCTCCCACATGTGCTATGCTTCTAATAAACTCTGTGCCTGTTTTACAGTCTCAGTCTCTTTGTAAATTTTTTTTTCAAAGAAGACAAGAGCCAGGGCCCTGCTTCTAGCCACTAGCCCCTGGTGGACTAATGGTTAGGATTCCTGGTTTTTACCCAGGTGTCCCAGATTTGATTACTGGACAGGGAACTAAGATCTTGCTTCTAGCCACTGCTCACTGCTGACTCCCTGAGAGCAGCGTTTCCACCTGAAAATTAGGGGCCTAAATCTAGAGACCAATGGAAAGGATTGAAAAATGAGGGATTCTGTAAAGGGTTAATATGACATTCATTTGCCAAACATACATTCCCTTTTTATTGGGGGAGATTAAACAGTCCTAGGAAATTTGACTTGAGCAAAATCAGTCAGGTTGATTGGGGCAAGTCTTGCCAATTCTCTTTATATTTTAATATAATGATCAGAAAAAAGAAGTACTTGACTTGATAAGATAGACATAAATTCTTAGTCTACGGCTTAAGGAAATAAGCAATATAACTAATTTTACATAGTATTTTTGCCTAACACATTTGATAACCATAGTAAATGTCTGTAAAAAAATGTAGTAGAAAAAGGTCCTTGGGTGCAGACTGAACCAAATGCTCTTCTGGTTTAAACTTTGTCGATTGGCAGATATCCTACATCTCTCCAGAAGTCTACATCTTACACTCCAGTGGCTTCTGTGGAATGTTTACTACCCAGTAATCATTTTAGTTCATTTACAGCTGATAAGAAATAGGCCCTGTTCTCTCTGTGACCAGTAAGTGTCCCCTTTCTTTTCCTTCAGTACCACAAAGAACTGTTTAAGACCTCAAACTATTTATCTCGGTTTCTTTTGGGGAGACCTAAGCTGGTTTAATAGTTTTTCTTTGTGTTAAATAGGATTGCCAAGCCTTTGAGTACAACTCATTTTTCCTAAAGAACCAATTTTATCTTTCAGTAACGAATGGATATAGTATTCCCCCAAATTGCAAGAGTTCTTTTTTTGTGCCAAAATGAGGATCAGGGGAATTCTTCTTTGGTTTGTATTCTGTCCTTTTTTCTTTTCTTCCCCCTGTCTCTCAGTAAAGAGAGAAATTTAAAAATGTGGAGATAGCAGTGACTTTTTGAAGAAGTATGTTGTATTGTAATTACATTTTTTAGCTAAAGTATAAGTGTTTTGATAGTATTTATTCATCTGGAGCTCTGGGTAAAGTTTTCTGCATAAAAATAAGCAGGTTAATGAGAGGGGCTAGTGCCTTAATCTTTGGTTTTAATATTTATGTTGAAGTTCTATAATTGTACTCTACTTGGCTTTTTGATGAAAACATTTCTCATGCAAAATAGCAAAGGACAGACAACAAATGAATTCAATATTTTCATTATTTCTAGAATTAAAAAATATATATATTTTATTGACTGGAGACAGAGAAAACAATCCAAAATATCTTCAAATTATTACCAAACCTAATTTTAACTTACGGTTCCAGCCTCTATATTAAAATAGAATAAAAATGATTTTCATGTACCTTTTTCTTTACAGCTAATGGACAATGAAATGCATTAAAAGTACACAAGTAATGTTCTTTGATAGCCCTTGGGCTGCATGTATAGGAGCCAGAAAAAATGAGCATGTTGTTTGCAGATACCTGGGCATGTATTAGTTTGGGAGTATCCTTGGTGCTAATTTGAACTGGAAATATCTGAAAATGCTTCAGATATTAAGAGTAACGCTTTAGATATCAAGAAGCTTTAGATATTAAGATTCTCTTTGAAATCTGGGAAACTATTGCAAAACACTGGATTTTCAAGCCAGACAAACTTTAAATTAATTCCCAATTTTGTCACTTAATATCTGGGTGAACATGGATGAGTTACTTTAATCCCCTGACAAGTTAAAAGTTTACCATTATGTTTATATTGCAGAGAGAGTGTTAATATAAAGTATTTAATATGTGTTGTCACATATAGCCCTGTCTCTAAATGTTATGTTAATGTTTATATGTATATTACGTATGTTCATAACTGTACTTTTCTTGTAGATCCTCCTTCTGCCTTCCCAATCATTTTTCTATTAAAGCACAGGGAGTTTTTTTTTTTATAAAATTAATATACCTACTTTATGTTTTAAGAGAAGTTTTATGTGTATGGAAACATTGAGTAGAAAGAAGTACAAGCTCTCTATTGATGTAGTGGTATGATTTGAGGGAGGGGAAGCATTTTATAATCCTATGATTAGCTCCCAGTCTTTTAGTTATCCTGTGTCTCAAGCCCAGGGGAGTTGTGATATTTCTTGGTAAATAAAATGTTGGTGCTTCTCAAACTCTAGTGAAATATTATATACAAATTCTTTTTTTCAGCTACCCTTTTAAGGGAACTGAAGGAAAACTGACATGCTATAAATGATGGAATTTTGATTTTTTAATGCTAGTTTGTGTATATTTCTAATTTAATGTCTATTTATGTTAGAGATTTACTGTGAAGTTTTAGAATATAGTAAATTATACAATTTGGGAAGTGCTTGAACTCAGACTTTGTAGATTAGTAATGACTTATTGGTATTCCAAACTTGATTATCCCTTGATTATTCCTGAAATCTCTAGTAGATATTTGTGTAATCCATTTGGGGGCTTTAAGAATGCTTTAACATCTTATTTATCCAAAAGACTTTCAGTACCATCAACTTCTCATAACAAAGAGAAGAATTTAGAAATTCGTGGAGATATTTTGGGTAGCCTTTAAGAAGCTAAAACAGAATGCCTAAATTTCATATAAAAAGTCCAGGTACTTTGTTTACAAATCAATCATCAAAGCCTATAGCTTTTTTTACAGATTCCCATAAAATTGGTTATCTATCTTATTCCTAACATATAACAGTTAATCAGCATTAGTAATAATAGCTTAATAGGAGAATAGGTAGGAAGGTTTTAAAACCATGAAAACATTTAAAAAAATAACAGCATACTGGCTTAGTTTAGCACACTGGCAAACTGCTTCATTGTCCATAACTGGCATCAGATTATAGAAAAGAAAAAATGATTATGAAGATTACCCAAGTTTTAGGGAAAATACATGCACATATATGTATTCATGGATATTATTTTGTGTGCAAAACATTTTAGAAATATGTTGTTGTTTAAACTGTGTTGGAACTCTTTGGTGAATTTAATTTTGAGACCTCTGGGTTCCTGGGTAATGTTGGATAGTGATGAGTTGTTGTGTATAACAGATGACTTGGCCTGCACAGATTTTGACTTTCAGCAAAACTAGATTTTCAACAGGAGAATTATAAACAGAATAAGAGTCATAGAAAAGGAGAGACAACTGCCTAAAATAATAGTGATATTTTCTTTCAAATGAAAAACTTACCATAAGTGGGAATTCTTATATTTTGTTTTCTTTCGATTTGGTTTTGTTTTGTTTTTAACCTTCAAACTTCTTTTAAAAGCAACTGTTCAGTGTCAGTCATAAAGGGAAAAAAAATACCATTTCTACACAAACTATTCCTCAAAATTGAAAAGTATAGGACATTCTCCAACTTATTCTATGAGGTCAGGCTGATCCTGAAATCAGACTGATATTTCAAGGGAAAAAAATGCTATAGACCAGTATCTCTCATGAACGTAGATGCAGAAATTCTAAACAAAATTTCAGTAAATTAAATCCAAATTGCATTATATAATAGTATAATAACTCAACATCAGATGAGATTTATCTCTTAAAATCAAGGTTAGTATAACATTCGAAAATCAATGCAATTCATCATATTAACAAATGGCCTGAACAAACTTTTGGATGATGGAAATGTTCTGTATCATGGTTACATGACTGTATAACTTTGTCAAAACTCATAGAATTATATCCCTGAAAAAGATGATTTTTTACTCTAAGTGTATTATACCTCAATTAATTTTATTAACCTCAATAAAAAATTAGTCAAGTTGAAATTTATAATGTATTAAAAATATTTTGCTAATTCATATATAGCTATATATCTTGAAGAGAGTATTTTGATATTTTACTGAAATGGTGTGTTTCTTCATGATCCCCTGACCACAAAAATTAATGACAGATGACAATTAATCAAACATTTTTTATGTTAAAGTACAAAGCTGAACATAGTATCCCCTGCCTTAGATCTTCTTGCCCATGTGGTGAAGGTACAATATTGGCACTGAAGCTTAGTGTCCATCTGAACAGAGATACATTTATTGAATGAGGTAAAACTTTCAAAATCAACCATCTGTTTATATGCCGTTTTTGTAAAAAAACAAAAATGTGTAAATAAAATAAAACAATATGTACATAAAAAGGAGTGTTCACAGAAACAATGCAACATTTAGTTCACGTAGTTAAAAGCCTTTCAAAAACATATATTGTTAATTGTCAAGTGTAATATTTTGCTATCTTAAAAATATAAATACTCCATATTATTTGTGCAATAATAGCTAATGTTTGTGTTGATCATCAGATCCAAAAGTTTCTTACCTATTTTCATATATGTTCCCTTCACCTGATAGTTCATGGTTGAGGCCAAACTAGGTTTTTACAGTTTTATTTTAAAATGTTCATCACTTTTGATGTTTGTGGATTATTGAATGCCAGTGAGTAGAGAAGTAGATTAGTAAATAAAGTGTAATACTTATAGGGGATTGGTAGTTAGTCCTTAATTGCACGTTACTTCCTCAAGCAGAAATGTGAGATTATTAAAAGCACAGACCTTGGAGTTACACATAAAAAGGTTCAAATCCTGGTTTTTTTCTTTTACTGTGTGACCTTAGGCAGATCACTAAATTTGTTCCTCAACTTCCTCATCTGTGAAGAAGCAATAATAATATCAGCTTGTTGGTTGTTTTGAGGATTATATGAGATCAGAGAGAGTATAGTAGAATTTGAGGATTATATGAGATCAGAGAGAGTATAGTAGAATTATCACTTATTGACATGAATAAAATTTGTATTATTATGGTCATTATCTTAAAAATACTTGTTTCTCACATGAGTATGAGTAATGAGGGATGATGAATAGAATCCTCTGGGAGATTTGGAAGTAGGCATTGAAAACAATATTTTTCATTTTGCCGGTTATGAGGTAGCTTTAATGTGCTGCCCACATAGCTATTCCCTATATCTTGTCTCTGAACTGTCTTGTAGGTTAGAGTGAGATCACATGGACTTGAGAAAATAGAATACCTTCAAGATTTGTTATAGAACCATTTTCTGTCTTTGTTGGCATTTCGTGTGTTGCTTACTTTTAGACAAGAAAAGTGTTAGATTTTCTAATAACAGCTTCTGTTAAAGTGTTCCTTTTATGGATAAAATATTTCAATATGAATTTTATTTCAGATGAAATTAAAACTTTCTTTGAACAATGTCTGTATGTTCAATTATTAGAATCCAAAGTTCCAGATGATAGTCTCAGATTATTTATTTGAGCATACTTCCTAATTGAAGCAGTTCTTCCCTGAAATTAGATCAACAAACTGAAAAAAAAAATTAGCTCTTTCCTTTTAGTACTAATATAGTATTAGAGCATTTGAGTCTGAATCTTTTAAGAATTTGGCCTCATGAAATATTTCTGCTGTTTGATTTTTGATTTCTAAAAATTTTATTTTTAAATAGCATTTGTATATATTTAGGCGTGCAACATGGTAATTTGATGTACATATACACATTGAAATGATTACTACAGTGAAACTAATTAACATACTATCTAACATGTTTATCATTTTTGTGTACATGTAATAAGAATATCTAAAATTTACTCTCTTAGCAA
Organism: Delphinapterus leucas; assembly: GCF_059928025.1. NCBI lineage: Eukaryota > Metazoa > Chordata > Mammalia > Artiodactyla > Monodontidae > Delphinapterus > Delphinapterus leucas. The sequence goes on along the minus strand of NC_143137.1, from coordinate 30,853,767 downwards.
ATTTCTAGTAGTCAGTACAGTATTAACTATAGTCAGCATGCTGTATATTAGATCTATAGAATCATTCATCCTACATAGCTACAACTTTGTATCCTTTGACCAGTATTTTTAGGTTCTACATATAAGTGAGATTATGTAGTTTTTTTCTTTCTATATCTGGCTTATCTTACTTAGCATATGTCCTCCAGGTTCATCCATGTTATTGTATATGGTAGGATCTCTCTTTTTTAAGGCTGACATTAGTGATATGTATATTAATTTCTTTATGCATTTATTCATCAGTGGACACTTAGGTTGTTTCCATATCTTGACTATTGTGAATAATGTCATGAACATGGGAGTGCAGTTGTCTCTTCATGGTCTAGGTGACTTTAAGTTGTGAGCAGGCAACTATCCTCGAAATGAAATTGTTCTCTAGGAATAGTATGCGATGACACTGAACAAATACTTATGTAAAAGTTTTACCTTTTTAAATGATGTTAAACAGTTATGTTACTATAATGTGCATTTGAGTGTAAGAATTATTGTGCACCACTGTAAGTAAACAAAGAGTAAGCATTTCACTCACATTGGTATAACCACTACTGAGGTGAGGCTGCCTCCTACCCCTCAACATAAAAGAATCTCATATTTATATATCTGTGTGTGTGTGTGTGTGTGTGTGTGTGTATGTATATATGCAACACAATCTATTTCTAGACCTATAGACTTAATTATCCTAACTCTTGACATGGTTCAGATTTCCAACTGCCGAGATGAAATTTTATTCTCTCTATATTAATGAATATACATTAGGGAAAAACCTAGAAAATTCTAATATTAAGGTTACTTTAGTACCTCAATTATCGGATTAAACAGTTATTTTTTCTCTTATAATGCATGTTTTGTGGTTACCTAGTCTACCAAATGTACTAAGTCAAAAGTGAATATAAAACACCTTAAATTTGTAAGTAATAATTTAAATAATCTATTACTTCTGTATTAATTTCTTGTGGCTACCCTAACAAACTGCCCCAAATTTGGAGATTAAAACATCAGATATTTATTCTTTCAAATTTCTGGAGGTCATTAATCCAAAATTAAGGTGTTAGAAGGGTCATGGGTGAAATTTTTCCTTGCCTCTTCCTTTTCAGGAGGCTCCAGTGATTCCTTGGCCTGTGGTCACATAACTCTATAATCTGCTTCCTTCTTCACCTGGTCTTTTCCTCTATGTTTATCTCTCCTCTTCTCTTGGAAGGATGTTTATCAGTCCCTCATGGGCCTGCCTTAATCCAGAATGATCTCATATTGAGGTCATTAATTTAATTACATCAGCAAAGTTTCTTTTTCCAAATAAGATCATGTGCACATTTTCCAGGGGACACTTTTTTTTTTTTTTTGGAGAGGCAGTGTGGTCATCACTCAACCTACTGCACTTATTTGGCTGTTCTTCTTCCTACCATACCCTCCTTTGAAAGAGAATCACCTTAGTTTTGCTCCTCTTACTTATTTTTGCACCCAGACTCATAAAATAGTTTTATTCAAAGTGTTCTAATCTTTTATGTAAATCTTGATGTGAAACTTTGTGCCAATGAATCTGAAGTTCCCAATGTAGCATTTCTGCATCTACTGATTCTCATAAGAGGTAAGGACATGACTGAGTGCTCAGTGTTTTTGTGGAACATGCAAGTACAAAAAAATGCATTAGATTTAGTGGTTTGAACTTTATCTATAATTGTCAGAGTTGGAGGAATCAACTCTACAAATGTTGTGAACTCAGTTCTAAAATCATAACAATTTTAATGTAAAATATAGGCCAAGAACGCAAAGGAGACAACTGAACATTAATCACAGAAGAGTGGGATTTCAGTTCCTTGATGACACAAATCACATCTGTTCTCCTAGCTAGTCTATACATGAGTCACTCAGTTTTTCAATTTCTGAAATAAAGAAACCCATTTATGTTTTCTAATCAGATTTTTTTAAATGCTAGCGACCCTAAAAATCCTTCAAATACTTCCTCTGGCAAACTTCTGATATTTTCAGATTATATATTGGTGAACTATGGGAATACTTACTAAACTTCTGCCACCGTAAAAGAAAAGAAATCCCACAATAAAAATATCAAATATATGTGTGTCTGGAAAATGATGAAGTATTTTGTGAGCAGTACATTTTGGGGACAAGATTTTAATGAAAATCAAGACTGTCAGAGAAGAAAAAATTCTTCCTAGCTTTCACTAGTTTTAAAGGTAATATTCCAGATTCAGTAAGCTTAGTAAGTGTGTTGTTGCTAAGATTAATATGGCATTGGAGATTATCAATTTATAGTAAGTATATTAAAATAATATCATTTTGATAATAGTAATAATTATGTATAGATTGTTAACTAGTATAATGAAAAGATTATTCTTGGCATAGATGACCTGGATTTGAATCTTGCTTCTTTCTAATATCATGATTTTGGACAAGTTTAATATCAAATCCAAATTTCAGATAATAATCTAAAAATAAGAGTAATAATGCTTACCTAAGTTACCTTGGAAAGATTAAGATAATATATCAATAGGTAAAACCAACTGTAGAACATTAACAATAAACATCATTAAATTGGAATTTCAGTATATGCATATTGAAATTTCTACTAGTTTTGGCTTGTCAGACTCAGATTTTATCAAAATTTAATAATTACTAACATAAATTAGTGATTAAATTGCACATTTATTCACATTCTTTTTGGTGGCAACATTTAAAACATTTTAAGAGTGAGTTTACAGTGTTTGATTAAACACCTGAAATCAGACCACAGCAGGAGCAAAATTCTGTTATTTTCTATGTCAAGGAAGAGTCTGAATTAAGATGATCCTGTCACAGACAGTGCTGTAGCATACTGCTGTTCATAAAAAGGAAAACAACATTTATGCCACTGCTAGTTTGAAAAACTTGAGCTTGCCATGCAAATATGTAAAAACTCTTCCACTTTTTTTTAACATCTTTATTGGAGTATAATTGCTTTACAATGGTGTGTTAGTTTCTGCTTTATAACAAAGTGAATCAGTTACACATATAAATATGTCCCCATATTTCTTCCCTCTTGCATCTCCCTCCCTCCCACCCTCCCTATCCCACCCCTCTAGGTGGTCCCAAAACACCGAGCTGATCTCCCTGTGCTATGCGGCTGCTTCCCACTAGCTATCTATTTTACATTTGGTAGTGTATATATGTCCATGCCACTCTCTCACTTTATCCCAGCTTACCCTTCCCCCTCCCCGTATCCTCGAGTCCATTCTCTAGTAGGTCTGTGTCTTTATTCCCGTCTTGCCCCTAGGTTCATCATGACCATTTTTTTTTTCAGATTCCATATACACGTGTTAGCATACGGTACTTGATTTTCTCTTTCTGACTTACATCACTCTGTATGACAGTCTGTAGGTCCATCCATTTCACTACAAATACCTCAACTTCGTTCCTTTTTATGGCTAATATTCCATTGTATATATGTGCCACATCTTCTCTATCCATTCATCTGTTGATGGACACTTAGGTTGCTTCCATGTTCTGGCTATTATAAATAGAGCTGCAATGAACATTTTGGTACATGACTCTTTTTGAATTATGGTTTTCTCAAGGTATATGCCCAGTAGTGGGATTACTGGGTAGTATGGTAGTTCTATTTTTAGTTTTTTAAGGAACCTCCATACTGTTCTCCATAGTGGCTGCATCAATTTACATTCCCACCAACAGTGCAAGAGGGTTCCCTTTTCTCCACACCCTCTCCAGCATTTATTGTTTGTAGATTTTTTGATGATGGCCATTCTGACTGGTGTGAGATGATATTTCATTTTAGTTTTGATTTGCATTTCTCTAATGATTAATGATGTTGAGCATTCTTTCATGTTTTTGTTGGCAATCTGTATATCTTCTTTTTTTTTTTTTGGCGGTACGCAGGCCTCTCACCGTTGTGGCCTCTCCCGTTGCGGAGCACAGGTTCTGGACGCATAGGCTCAGCAGCCATGGCTCAGGGGCCCAGCCGCTCCGCGGCATGTGGGGTCTTCCCGGACCGGGGCACGAACCCGTGTCCCCTGCATCGGCAGGCGGACTCTCAACCACTGCGCCACCAGGGAAGCCCTGTATATCTTCTTTGGAGAAATGTCTGTTTAGATCTTCTTCCCAATTTTGGATTGGGTTGTTTGTTTTCTTAATATTTAGCTGCATGAGCTGCTTGTAAATTTTAGAAATTAATCCTTTGTCAGTTGCTTCATTTGCAAATATTTCTCCAATTCTGAGGGTTGTCTTTTCGTCTTGTTTATGGTTTCCCTTGCTGTGCAAAAGCTTTTAAGTTTCATTAAGTCCCATTTGTTTATTTTTGTTTTTCTTTCCATTTCTCTAGGAGGTGGGTCAAAAAGGATCTTGCTGTGATTTATGTCATAGAGGGTTCTGCGTATGTTTTCCTCTAAGAGTTTGATGGTGTCTGGTGTTACATTTAGGTCTTTGATCCATTTTAAGTTTATTTTTGTGTTTGGTGTTAGGGAGTGTTCTAATTTCATTCTTTTACATGTAGCTGTCCAGTTTTCCCAGCACCACTTATTGAAGAGGCTGTCTTTTCTCCACTGTATATCCTTGCCTCCTTTATCAAAGATAAAGTGACCATATGTGTGTGGGTTTATCTCTAGACTTTCTATCTTGTTCCATTGATCTATATTTCTTTTTCTATGCCAGTACCATACTGTCTTGATTACTGTAGCTTTGTAGTACAGTCTGAAGTCAGGGAGCCTCATTCCTCCAGCTCCGTTTTTCTTTCTCAAGATTGCTTTGGCTATTTAGGGTCTTTTGTGTTTCCATACAAATGGTGAAATTTTTTGTTCTAGTTCCGTGAAAACTGCCAGTGGTAGTTTGGTAGGGATTGCACTGAATATGTCGATTGCTTTGGGTAGTAGAGGTGTTTTCACAATGTTGATTCTTCTAATGCAAGAACATTGTATATCTCTCCATCTATTTGTATCATCTTTAATTTCTTTCATCAGTGTCTTATAATTTTCTGCATACAGGTCTTTTGTCTCCTTAGGTAGGTTTATTCCTAGATATTTTATTCTTTTTGTTGCAGTGGTAAGTGGGAATGTTTTCTTAATTTCACTTTCAGATTTTTCATCATTAGTTTATAGGAATGCAAGAGATTTTTGTGCATTAATTTTGTATCTTGCTACTTTACAAAATTCATTGATTAGCTCTAGTAGTTTTCTGGTAGCATCTTTAGGTTTCTCTATGTATAGTATCATGTCATCTGCAAACAGTGACAGCTTTACTTCTTCTTTTCCGATCTGGATTCCTTTTATTTCTCTTTCTTCTCTGATGGCTGTGGCTAAAACTTCCAAAATTATGTTGAATAACAATAGTGAGAGTGGGCAACCTTGTCTTGTTCCTGATCTTAGTTGAAATGGTTTCAGTTTTTCACTATTGAGGACGATGTTGGCTGTGGGTTTGTCATATATGGCCTTTATTATGTTGAAGAAAGTTCCCTCTATGTCGGCTTTCTGGAGGGAAAGTTCCCTCTATGTCGGCTTTCCCTCTGTGTCGGCTTTCTGGACACCATTTTCATAAATGGGTGTTGAATTTTGTCAAAAGCTTTCTCTGTGTCTATTGAGATGATCATATGGTTTTTCTCCTTCAATTTGTTAATATGGTGTATCATGTTGATTGATTTGCATATATTGAAGAATCTTTGCATTCCTGGGATAAACCCCACTTGATCATAGTGTATGATCCTTTTAATGTGCTGTTGGATTCTGTTTACTAGTATTTTGTTGAGGATTTTTGCGTCTATATTCATCAGTAATATTGGCCTGTAGTTTTCTTTGTTTGTGACATCTTTGTCTGGTTTTGGTATCAGAGTGATGGTGGCTTCATAGAATGAGTTTGGGAGTGTTCTTCCCTCTGCTATATTTTGGAAGAGTTTGAGAAGGATAGGTGTTAGCTCTTCTGTAAATGTTTGATAGAATTCACCTGTGAAGCCATCTGGTCCTGGGCTTTTGTTTGTTGGAATATATTTAATCACAGTTTCAATTTCTGTGCTTGTGATTGGTCTATTCATATTATCTATTTCTTCCTAGTTCAGTCTTGGAAAGTTGTGCATTTCTAAGAATTTGTCCATTTCTTTCAGATTGTCCATTTTATTGGCATACAGTTGCCTGTAGTAATTTCTCATGATCCTTTGTATTTCTGCAGTGTTCATTGTTACTTCTCCTCTTTCATTTCTAATTCTATTGATTTGAGTCTTCCCCTTTTATTCTTGATGAGTCTGGCTAATGGTTTATCAATTTTGTTTATCTTCTCAAACAACCAGCTTTTCGTTTTATTGATTTTTGGTATCGTTTCCTTTATTTCTTTTTCATTTATTTCTGATCTGATCTTTATGATTTCTTTTCTTCTCCTAACTTTGGGGTATTTTTGTTCTTCTTTCTCTAGTTGCTTTAGATGTAACGTTAGGTTGTTTATTTGAGATGTTTCTTGTTTCTTGAGGTAGGATTGTATTGCTATAACCTTCCCTCTTAGAACTGCTTTTGTTGCCTCCCATAGATTTTGGGTGGTCGTGTTTTCATTTTCATTTGTTTCTAGGTATTTTTTGATTTCCTCTTTAATTTCTTCAGTGATCTCTTGGTTATTAAGTAGTGTGTTTTTAGCCTCCATGTGTTTGTATTTCTTACAGATTTTTTTTTCCTGTAATTGATATCAAGTCTCATAGCGTTGTGGTCGGAAAAGATACTTGATACAATTTCAAAATTTACCAAGGCTTGATTTGTGACCCAATATATGATCTCTCCTGGATAATATTCCATGAGCACTTGAGAAGAATGTGTATTCTGTTGTTTTGGATGGAATGTCCTATAAATATCAATTAAGTCCATCTTGTTTAATGTATCATTTAAAGCTTCTGTCTCCTTATTTATTTTCCTTTTGGATGTTCTATCCATTGGTGAAAGTGGGGTCTTAAAGTCCCCTACTATGATTGTGTTACTGTCGATTTCCCCTTTTATGGCTGTTAACATTTGTCTTATGTATTGAGGTGCTCATACGTTGGGTGCATAAATATTTACGTTTGTTATATCTTCTTCTTGGATTGATCCCTTGATCATTATTTAGTGTCCTTCTTTGTCTCTTGTAATAGTCTTTGTTTTAAAGTCTATTTTGTCTGATATGAGAATTGCTACTCCAGCTTTTTTTGATTTCCATTTGCATGGAATATCTTTTTCCATCCCCTCACTTTCAGTCTGTATGTGTCCCTAGGTCTAAAGTGGGTCTCTTGTAGACAGCATAGATACGGGTCTTGCTTTTGTATCCATTCAGCCAGTCTGTGTCTTTGGTGGGAGCATTTAATCCATTTACATTTAAGGTAATTATCGATATGTATGTTCCTATTCCCATTTTCTTACTTGTTTTGAGTTTGTTATTGTAGGTCTTTTCCTTCTCTTGTGCTTCTTGCCTGGAGAAGTTCCTTTAGCATTTGTTGTAAAGCTGGTTTGGTGGTGCTGAACTCTCTTAGCTTTTGCTTGTCTGTAAAGGTTTTAATTTCTCTGTCAAATCTGAATGAGGTTCTGCTGGGTAGAGTAATCTTTGTTGTAGGTTTTTCTCCTTCATCACTTTAAATATGTCCTGCCACTCCCTTATGGCTTGCAGAGTTTCTGCTAAATGTCAGCTGTTAACCTTATGGGGATTCCCTTATGTGTTATGTCTTTTTTTTTCCTTGCTGCTTTAAATATTTGTTATTTGTATTCAATTTTTGATACTTTCATCAATATGTGTCTTGTCATGTTTCTCCTTGGATTTATCCTGGATGGGACTCTCTGTGCTTCTTGGTCTTGATTAAGTATTTCCTTTCCTATATTAGGGAAGTTTTCAACTATAGTCTCTTCAAATATTTTCTCAGTCCCTTCCTTTTTCTCTTCTTCTTCTGGGACCCCTATAATGTGAATGTTGGTGTGTTTAATGTTGTCCCAGAGGTCTCTGAAACTGTCCTCAATTCTTTTCATTCTTTTTTCTTTATTCTGCTCCACAGTAGTTATTTCCACTATTTTATCTTCCAGGTCACTTATCTGTTCTTCTGCCTCAGTTATTCTGCTATTGATCCCATCTAGAGAATTTTAAATTTCATTTATTGTGTTGTCCATCACTGTTTGTTTGCTCTTTAATTCTTCTACATCCTTGTTAAAGGTTTCTTGTATTTTTTCCATTGTATTTCCAAGATTTTGGATCATCTTTGCTATCATTATTCAGATTTCTTTTTCAGGTAGACTGCCTATTTCCTCTTCATTTGTTTGGTCTGGTGGGTTTTTGCCTTGCTCCTTCATCTTCTGTGTGTTTCTGTCTTCTCATTTTGCTTAACTTACTGTGTTTGTTGTCTCCTTTTCGCAGGCTGCAGGTTCATAGTTCCCATTGTTTTTGGTGTCTGTCCCCAGTGGCTAAGGTTGGTTCAGTGGGCTGTGTAGGCTTCCTGGTGGAGGGGACTAGTGCCTGTGTTCTGGTGGATGAGGCTGTATCTTATCTTTCTGGTGGGCAGGTCCACATCTGGTGGTGTGTTTTGGTGTGTCTGTGGCCTTATTATGGGTTTAGGCAGCCTCTCTGCTAATGGGTGGTGTTGTGTTCCTGTCTTGCTAGCTGTTTCACACAGGGTGTCCAGCACTGTAGCTTGCTGGTCATTGAGTCTAACTGGGTCTTGGCATTGAGATGGAGATCTCTGGGAGGTTTTTGCCGTTTGATATTGTGTGGAGCTGGGAGGTCTCTTGTGGACCAGTGTCCTGAACTTGGCTCTTCCACCTCAGTGGCACAGCCCTGACACCTGGCTGGAGCACCAAGAGCCTGTCCTCCACATGGGTCAGAATAAAAGGTAGGAAAAAAAGAAAGAAAGAAAGAAGAAAAAACAAAATAAAATAAAGTTATTAAAGTAAAAAATGATTAGTAAGAAAAAAAATTTCTTTAAATGTTAAAAAAGACAAAAAAGGACAGACAGAACCCTAGGACAAATGGTAAAAGCAAAGCTATACAGACAAATCACACACAGAAGCATACACGTACACACTCACAAAGAGAGAAAAAGGGAGAAAAAAAAAAATGTATCGTTGTTCCCAAAGTCCACCTCCTCAATTTGGGATGATTCATTGTCTATTCAGGAATTCCACATATGCAGGGCACATCAAGTTAATTGTGGAGATTTACTCTGCTGCTTCTGAGGCTGCTGGGGGAGATTTCCCTTTCTTTTCTTTGTTTGCACAGCTCCAGGGTTCAGCTTTGGATTTTGCCCCACCTCTGCGTGTAGTGTCACCTTAGGGTGTCTTTTCCTCTCCCAGACAGGACGGGGTTAAAGGAGCAGCTGATTCCGGGGCTCTGACTCACTCAGGCCGGGGGAAGGGTGGGGAACGCAGTGCGGGGAGAGCCTGCCGTGGCAGAGGCCAGCGTGACTTTGCACCAGCCTGAGGCGTGCCGTGTGTCCTCCCACGGAAGTTGTCCCTGGATCACGGGACACTGGCAGTGCGGGCTGCACAGGCTCCCTGGAGGGGAGGTGTGGATAGTTACCTGTGCTTGCACACAGGCTTCTTGGTGGTGGCAGCAGCAGCCTTAGCATCTCATGCTCGTTTCCGGAGTCCGCGCTGATAGGCATGGCTCGCGCCCATATCTGGAGCTCCTTTAAGTGGAGGGCTTAATCCCTTCTCCTCGCGCACCAGGAAACAAAGAGCCAAGACAAAGTCTCTTGTCTCTTCGGCAGCTCCAGACTTTTTCCCGGACTCCCTCCCGGCTATCCGTGGCGCACTAGCCCCCCTTCAGGCTGTGTTCACGCAGCCAATCCCAGTCCTCTCCCTGGGATCTGACCTCCGAAGCCGGACCCTCAGCTCCCAGGCCCCGCCCGCTCCAGCAGGTGAGCAGACAAGCCTCTGGGGCTGGTGAGTGCTGGTCGGCACCGATTCTCTGTGCGGGAATCTCTCTGCTTTGCCCTCCGTGCCCCTGTTGCTGTGCTCTCCTCCGTGGCTCCGAAGCTCCGCCCTCTGCCCCCTGCAGTCTCCGCCCGCGAAGGGGCTTCCTAGTGTGTGGAAACATTTCTTCCTTCACAGTTCACCTCCCAGTGGTGCAGGTCCCGTCCCTATTCTTTTGTCTCTGTTTTTTCTTTTGCCCTACCCAGGTACATGGGGATTTTCTTGCCTTTTGGGAGGTCTGAAGTCTTCTGCCAGCGTTCAGTAGGTGTTCTATAGGAATTGTTCCACATGTAGATGTATTTCTGGTGTATTTGTGGGGAGGAAGGTGATCTCCGTGTCTTACTCTTCTGCCATCTTGAAGCTCCCTCTCCACCTTTTTTTTTTATGGATGGTCTACTTGAGAAAATAGGTATTTATAAAATGTCTTTTATTGTTCTTGACCAAAGATTGTACTTTTTTTAATTCACAAAGCCTGCAAATTATATTAGTTTCCCGTGAACAGTAATAGCACAGGGGATTAGGGCAATGCTTTTATACATTGAAAGTTATTCACTTCTGTTTCCTGTGGGCCTACAGAAATGATGTGACCTGTTCTGGAGGGAAGGTCATCGTATCATGTCTTCTAACTTACTGTAACATAAAACAATTTTGTCTAATATAATTCTCTCACATTTTATTGATTTTATATGTGGTCAGCACTTGCAGTTGTAAATGATTTAGAAGAAAACATGACATGACTCTGCCCTTAAGGAGCTTAACATTTACTGGGGTTTAGCACAAGAAATTACTAGAACTCTGTATTCATTTATTTGTTATAGGTCTGTTAAGAGTTTCTATCTCTTCTTGAGTCATTATGGTATTTTCTGTTTTTCTAGGAATATATCTGTTTCCACAAAGTTGTATACTTTCTTTGTATAAAGTTTTGTTTTTAATAATATTCGCTTATAGCTTTTAATTTCTGTGATATCTATAGTAATGAATTTCTGATTTGGTAATATGCCTCTTATCTATCTTTTTTTCCTTGGCTAGTCTAACCAAAGTTTTATCAACTGTTGACATTTTCAGGGAAGCAACATTAGACTTCATTTTTCTACTCCATTTTGTTTTCTATTTCATATATTTTTACTCCCATTTTTTCTTTCTTTAGGCTTGATTTGCTGTTATTTTCTGACCATGTATAAATATATATATATACATGTATATATGTGTGTGTATATAAATACACACATAACCAACAACAATAGCAGATTAGTTGTTCTCAAATGCTCATGGTATTTTGGGGTATAGTGTATGTGTGTGTATATATATGTGTGTGTGTATGTGTGTATATATATTCACATATACACAACAGTATATATTGTATAGATACACCACACATATGTATATATTTATATAAACAATTTGATTAACCATATTCAGTATTCTTCAAAACTTCTTTATCCTTACTATTTTTTTATCTACTTTTTTCTATCATATACTGAGAGAGGGATATTGCTATCTACAACTCATATTTTTTAATAGTCTATCTTTATTTCTGGTATTTATTGTATTACACGTTATATGTTTGGGTGCACTGTTATGTGAATATACATATAAAAATTTTATATCTTATTCTGTTGACCCTTTTATGCTTATGAAATGTATTTTTTAAAAAATTTTTCTCTAGTAGTTTGTTTTGTTTTGCAGTCTGTTCTGTCTTAGTTGAGCCACTCCAGTTCTCTTATGGTTAATATTTGTATGATACGTCATTTTAATCTTTTAAATTGCAAGCTACTTGCTTTATTGAATATAAAATGTGCTTCTTGTAGACAACATAGAGTTAGATCTGGCTTTTTATTCAGTGTGAAAATCTTTGGCTTTTGTTTAAGGTGTTCAGTCCATTCCATTTAACATAAATATTGTTATGCTTGGATTTACATATGAAATTTTGCATATATTTTCTATAAATATCATTTTGTTGTTCCTCTGTTTCTAATTTCATATTTTTATGGCATACAATTATTTCAATGTACCATTTTAATTATTAATTGATATTTAACTATTTTTTTAAGTTACTTCCTTACTGGTTGCTTTAGTGATTAAAATGTACATCTTAATTTATCATAATCTACTTCAAATTAATACTGAGTTAATTCTGGTGAAATATACCACATTTACTTCAATTAGCAACAGTGAAGTGCAATTATTCTAATATATATTACATATCTATGTGATATAAATTATATTATTATTATTATTTTAAATTATTGCCCACTTTTCAGCAAAAAATTTGAGACATATGAAGGAATGAGAGTGTGACTTGTAAATATTGCTTAATAAAATCTTATGTGATATTTAGTGTAGTCGCAATGTTGTACAATAAAGTTATCACACAATAAAATACATTGTATCCATTATGTGGTCACCCTCCATTCCACTTATTCCTATGTCATGGTAACCTTATCTGCTTTCTGTCACTACAAATTTGTACATTCTGGATATATCATGTAAGACAAATCATTCAATATGTGGCCTTTTCTGTCTGGCTTCTTTCAGTTAGCATAATATTTTCAAGGTTATTCAAGTAGTAGCATTTATTAGTATTTTAATCTTTTTATGGCTGAATAATATTCCATTCACGTATAGCACAGTTTGTTAATCCATTCATCCATTGATTATAATATGTTTCTGTGTGGATCTGTTTGAATTTATTTGCTTAGAATTTGTTGAGATTTTTGGATGTGTAGCTTTGTGTCTTTTATCCAATTTTAGATCTTTCTGGATGTTATTTCTTTAGACAGTTTTTCCTGCTCAATAGGTTTTTTGGTAATAGGACCAATTCCTGGAGCTTCCTCCTCCAGCATATTCCCATAGACCACTCTCTCTCCTATTGATGTTAAGATTTTCTCTTGATTTTGTCTTTCAGCAGTTTGAGCATTTTGTATGTAGATGTTGATCTCTTTGTGTAATTCTACGTAGAGTTCATTGAGTTTCTTGACAGGGTGGCTTAATGTTTTACAGCTAATTTCAGGTTTTAAGCATTATTTCTTCAAATATTTTTTTCTATGTTTTCTTTCTACTCTCCTTCTGGGACTCCCATTACAATTTTGGTGATAGACTTGAAGTAGTTCCACAATCTCTGAGACTCTATATTTTCTTCAATTTTTTTCTGTCTTCAGATTTCATAACTTTTGATCTATCTTCATTTGTTGATTTGTTCTTCTCAAGTCTGATGTTGAGCTCTTCTAGTTAATTAGTGAATGTGTAATTTCAGTTTTAGTTCTTTTCAACTCTAGACTTTTGATTTGATTCTTTCCTTTTTCACAGCTTCTATTTTTCTATTGAGATTCTCTGTTTGTTGAGACAGACAGTGTCATCATATATCCCTTTATCTCTTTAAATATGGCTTCCTTTAATAAATGAACATATTTGTAAAAGCAACACACACACACACACTCCAATATCTTATCCCAATCACAATTTCTATTAACTGATTTGTTCCTGAATATTGGTCACACTTTTCTATCTCTTTGCATATCTCAATTCTTTTCTGTTGTTGAAAACTGGAAACTATACATATAATATTGTAGCAAAATTGAATTTTAAATTTTCTTGAGTCTTTCTTTACTCTCTCTTTCTCTTTCTTTTTTAGTTTTTAGACTTAAACTGTGGAATCCTCCCCTCCCCTATTTCCATTTCACAATTTGCAACCACTTACATCTCTTCTCAGACACATTGAACTTGTAAGGCTTCTGCTCTCTGCCAATTAATCAGTGTGGGTTTGAAAACACATTGAAAGTTTATCCAATTGTTGAGCTTTCCTTGGCTTTCACTTTCAGCTGAGATATCTGTTTCCCTCCACATGTACATATTTCCCAGTCAGCAAGGAGATTATGGAGCGCTTGCCATGGATTTTCTGGCTTTTTCTTTCAAGAATCTTCATGTTAAATATTTTCAGGGGGCCATTGAACACCCCATCTTGGATTGAATGGTCAAGCTAGGAAATGTTAAGATTTTCCCAGCTGTTCCTACTCATTTTGCTACATTTACTGACAGTGTCTCCACTGGTTTACACCCCTTGCTTAAAACCAAGGCCATCCCCTCTGGCAACAATGTTGCTAGTTTTCATTTCCCATCCTTCCCTGCTCTGGTGAAATCATTCTCAAAGACTGAGTTGAGAGGATGGCAATGTGACAAAAAGGCCACACATTTTCTCTGTTACTGTGCAAAGCTATGTCAGTTTTTATGAGTAAATGCTCCTCAATCTCTTGTTTTCACTTGATTGACTTCTAGAGCCCACAAAATAGTTTTTAATCACAATACTGAACAGTTTTATACTTGTCATTTAGGGAGAGGATTAGTTAGCTTTTTCATACTTCTATAGCCATATGTCTGTAGTAGCCTCTATGTCCCAGGTCTTTTACTGAGGGAAGATTTACTTGTTTATTTACTTTTACAGAACAGAAATAACAACAAAGAATTTCTTGATAAGGAAGAAGTGCTGGGATCAGCACAGAAATTAAGCCTAAGGTAAATCTGCTTGATGTCTTGATTTTTCCAAGGACAGGTCAATGTACATTGATAAAAATGGTATCTCCATAAACATCTTGATCACATGGAAATAGCCCATGGAAAGGAAGGAGTGGGGGTTAGAAGACTAGATTCTTTTAGCTATGGTGTATTTTGGGAATCTGAGCAGCTTAATTAATCAATGAGCTTCAACATTCTCATCACTAATACAATGAGTTTGTAGTAATATATGGTTTGGCAGTTGTCTCCAATGCCTGCCTGTACAGCATTAGAGTCAGTTTTAATATAGAGTTTCTTAGGTCTCCTCTCTGAATTCCTGATTCAGTTGGAGAAGATGAGAGATAGGGTCTTTATTTTTAAGAAGCATCAATGAAAATTCTAAATTTAAATAAATTCAGAAATACACTCCTCCCCCCCTACTCCCACAAGGTTTCTTGAATCTTCCTCTGACATATATCAGGATCATAAGTGGACAGCCTTCTTTTTGTTCACAGTTATGCACCATCTGTGTGGTGTTCTTGGTGCATTGTACTTCCTTGAACTAAATAAAGTGTGTCTTCTTTTTACCCTCCATTGATTATGGTGCCTGGTTCAGACACTGGCTATGGTTTATGTAGATAATAGCAGCTCAGCTGAAACATTGTTTACCTAGTGAAAATGCTGGCACAGCCCTCTCTGCAAGACCAATAATGCACGTGAGGACAGAGAGGTCTGGGAAAATACTTGTGTCAGTCATAATGTTGTCTTTTTGCATCCCCTAAGAAAGGATGCTTTTGGTCTACCACAGACTTCTTTTTTCAGAATCCTAAACCTTAAGAAAAAAGTGAAAAAACCACAAAACATAGCATGATGTAGGCTTTTGGGAATGTACAAATGTTTGCAATGCATTAGAACTGCCAGTAAAAGAAGCATGTGCTGGCATTCATAGGCACTAAAATTAATTCTGTTAGCAATGATAAATAAAAATAGATCAAATTAGAAGAGCTTATAGACTCACTTTTGCTTTCTGCTATTTTTGTATCACTGGAAGTCTAGGTGTCACACATCTATAGTTGCTATAAAGCACTGATTATGTTCACTTGGCTTAGTGACATAGAAAGCTAGGCTGAAGTAAAGGTAGTGAAGGATGTAATTGATAAAAATGCCTAGATAACATAAAAAATCATGGGCCCAACAGGGTTTTCATAATTATGATAGTTTAATGTTCATACTGCTTTTACCTCTTTTAATGTTACTTTTTTGCAGTAAATTGCCTTTCTGTGCCTCACGCATTTGTGAGTTTTGCAGAACAAGAAATACTGGCTTTCTTTAGAGCATAGGAAACTGGTACTCAGAGAAGTGGCTTGCACAAAGTCATAGGAAGAGAAATGAATGATATGCAATGAAGACTCAGTTTGAGGCAATAACTGTGATCTCATTCACAAAAGTAGAAACTCTTCAAGTATTTGCTAGATGATGGGCTCAGAAAACAATCAGACAAACAAGTAGTTCAGGAGAGCTGGTAGGTACAATTTATCACAAAATGCTGAATGATCTGGAAAGCAGCTCAGTGTCCTAAATCAATAGCAAATGTGCGTGTTTTTTCATCCATCACCCAATTATGTTAGAGATGACAGCTTATTTGATGAAGGCAATAGCATTCTGTGCATTTTATTATAAGATTTGCTACTGGATTTTTTTTTCTATCAGAATGACCAACATTAGAAAGGCTTTATGAGAGTGAATATTGTGAAACAATGAGAACTTTCACACACTCGTGGTGATAATGTAAGTATGTATATCCATTTGGGGAAGACAAAAATTTGGCATATTCTACTGGGGTTGAATATACTTATTTCCTATGAGCCAGAAATTCCATTTCTAGGTATATACCAAACAGAAATGCATGCACATGCATCCCAAAAGATATGTACAAGACACATATAGCAGCATTGAATCAAAGGTATATCGAAGGTAAAATGGATTAAGAAATGTCATACTTGTGCAATGGAATACTGTATAGAATGAAAATGAGTTAACTATAAGTATATGCAACCACATAGATGAATGTCACAGATAAAATATTGAGCAAAAGGATACGCACTGTGTGTTTGCTACTGGATTTTATGAGAGCTCTTTTGAAAGAAAACTTTGTCACCATTTTGTTAAACGTATTTTATTAATCTACTCATTTAAAAAATATATTTGTGCAATTCTTGGAAATGTTGAGTTTCAGTCTTCTTTGGTCTCGATAAGGCATAATACATCTCCCCTGAGACTGGTCCTGACAAATCCCGAGACACATTTAGCCTTTAAAGTCGATTCCACCTCATTCATTTCTCATTGTATCAGAGCAAACAAGAGACACAGAAGTGTTGTGCATCTTTGGGATTACAGATTATGATTTAAAATGTGCTGATAAATCCAGAAGTCTTAAATTTAAATTAGTCACCACACATGAGAGCAATTTCCTGGCATTCTGTGTTCTTCAGCTCAAGGGTTTTATCCTGGATGAGTGCACAATTCTACTCTGGCAAATGAGCATTAATGGATACACTCTGGGTAAAATGAAGCAATAATGAGCCAGGGTTTACTATTTGAGCCAAAAATTTAGGCAAAATTAGAATGTATAAATGAAGCAGTTGATTTATATAGTGAAATTATATATATATGTATATATATACATATATATAATGATATAAATGGATCTGTAGAAATTTTTCTTTAAAAATTATGCAATTTTGACTAATATCAGGAATGGCCCCAATGTATGCTTCTCTCAGATCTGATGGGTCTAATCTTCCCTCCTGGAACTGCTGCTTTCCCCAAGTTGGTCATCTTGCTTCTAGACAGCTGCTACCAATCAACTCCCACTGGGAAGACACGGGCAAGGTGCACTAGGATTAGCCACTACATTCATCGGAAATCATTTAGAAAACCTGGGCCTGAGTCAAATAGCTGCTGAAATTTTAATATTATAGTGTTCCTGGGCTTTATTGCTATCCTCTGACTAGTCTCTTTTCTCCTGTGTCCCATTTGGCTACTAACTGCTGCTTTGCCCTTTTGAACCCCTGTTTTATGTACTTTGGTACATTTTTCCCCATTCTCCCTGACTGTGGACCACATGCCCTGCTCTGCACTCTGGTGATTGCCCCCTTGGTTTTATGCCCATCTGCCTAGTTTCTGACCTTCTCTGTGAGCAAGAGCCCTCTGATAAATAAATAACTGCCAATCTGCTGTTGGCATTTTCTAATTGCCTTATCATCATTATTTCTTAGGAAGCCAGTTTGTCTAACTGTACTAGATGTGCCATCCACTCTAGAGTGGCTCTGTTGCCTATTGGTTAAATGGTTGAAAGTAGTTAAAGTATCTGGCATCTTATCAGTTCATCTCTCTCACTGTTGGGTAGGGAGTGGGGTAGGAGGAGGTGAGTGGGTGGGGAATAAAAAAGGCCCCCTGGACTAAACTTCTTAACTTGACCTTTGGGTAAACAAACTAATGAAATTTGCCCAGGAGGAAAAGACTTTATCTCTGAAATGCCCTTAGCAGGATGTCCCTGGAGGATTATTCAGGATGGGTCAGCATGGCACCCTGGAGAAAGTCACTTGTGACTCTCAGTAGTATAAAATGGAGATGTTTTGGGCTTCCCTGGTGGTGCAGTGGTTGAGAGTCCGCCTGCCAATGCAGGGAACACGGGTTCGTGCCCCGGTCTGGGAAGATCCCACATGCTACGGAGCGGCTGGGCCCGTGAGCCATGGCCACTGATCCTGCGCACCTGGAGCCTGTGCTCCGCAACAGGAGAGGCCACAACAGTGAGAGGCCCGCGTACAGCAAAAAATAAATAAAATAAAATGGAGATGTTTTATATGCTAGTCTTTTGTGAGGTGATCCTGTGAACCTCACTCAGAAACTTCATGTATTTTGGGACAGAAAGTTTTATCCAACATGAGAAGAAATTTGGGAGCAACTCTTGACAGCTCTACTTTATATAGTTCTTTAATTTCCTGTGTCCTTGACATTATTTAGTAAACCTTGACACTGGTTAAGATCTCTGACCCATGTGACTCTGATTTGACAATGTGATGTGTGTATTAGCTCAGGATTTCTGGCTCTAGTGCGGGACTACCTGGATTTGAATCCCTGTTTCCCCCATTTTTACCTATGGGCTTTGGGCAAGTTATCTAACCTATCAATGATTAATTTTTCTACCCATAAAATGGAGATTAGGAATAGTTTGTGTTTTGAATTAATGCATGCAAAATGTAGAACAGTATCTTGTGCATAGTAAACTTGATGTAATGTTAGATATTTTATTACGGTTCAGTTCAAAAGCAGGGCTACGATAATAACCAACATTCATCATATACTTAGTGCACACCAGAAACTGAGTCAAGCACTTTAAAATAATTATTTTCTTCTAATTTTTACAATCAATCCTATAAATAGTGAGAAGAATTTCCAAAAATGTGGAGAAGGAGACTGACTAGAGTTTTCACATTGTCCTTCTAAAGCATATATAAGGCATAACCTCATGTTACTCCCTACCCCCAAATTAGATGTCTCTAGGCCCTTGATACTCAAAATGCTATCTGCAGCATTGGCATCACCTGAGAGCTTGTTAGAAATGCAGACTTTCTGCCTCTAGACTCTATCAAAGACCTACTGATTCAGAATCTGCATTTTAACAAGATCCCTGGAGTGATGTGTATGCCTGTTAAAATTTGAGAACCCTATTTTAGCCAGTTTTAAATGTTTCTTTCCCATGCCATTTTATCAAGCACATTTGCCATGGTTTCTAAATATATTTTTAATTGCTGTAGTTTTTTTTTTTTTTTTTTTGCGGTACGCGGACCTCTCACTGTTGTGGCCTCTCCCGTTGCGGAGCACAGGCTCCAGACGCGCAGGCTCAGCGGCCATGGCTCACGGAACTAGCCGCTCCGCGGCATGTGGGATCTTCCCAGACCGGGGCACGAACCCGTGTCCCCTGCATCAGTAGGCGGACTCTCAACCACTGCGCCACCAGGGAAGCCCACGAACAGTTTTTAATAGAAATAAATCTGACATTTCCACAATTTGCATTTTCTTTCACTTGTGTCTCTGTAAAATGAGATCAGATATGAAACATAAGTACTTGATAATTATCCAAAGCCACTGATTTTACGGAAAGTAATTTAACTCAGATTTTGATCCAATGGCTTTCTTGTCCTATCCTTTGATTTATGAAAGATTTTGCAAAAGTATTATTGTATACTTTTTATGGTTCAGATTTAATTGGAGACAGTTGTTCTTCTTGCAGTTGCCCTATTGATTAGAATACCTGGAACACCACTAACATTTTTGTTTCATAACAGTGCTAAACTTCCATGAACTCTAAATTAATTACTGAAATAATTGTGGACATATTGTAGCAATACATTTTTACTTAAAAAAATTAATGTAGTGGCTTCCCTCGTGGTGCAGTGGTTAAGACTCCGCCTGCCAATGCAGGGGACATGGGTTCGAGCCCTGATCTGGGAAGATCCCACATGCTGCAGAGCAACTAAGTCCGTGCGCCACAACTACTGAGCCTCCGCTCTAGACCCTGCCAGCCACAACTACTGAAGCCCACACGCTAGGGCCTGTGCTCCGCAACGAGAGAAGCCACTGCAAAGAGAAGCCTGCGCACCGCAACGAAGAGTAGCCCCCACTCGCCGCAACCAGAGAAAAGCCCACGTGCAGCAACAGAGACCCAACGCAGCCAAAAAAATAATAATAATAAAATAAATAAATTTATTAAAAAATTAATGTAATGCTGGGAAGCATTAAAACAGTAAATTAAGAGGAAAAAATCTCTTTGATAATCCTTACCTTGTAAAAACAATAGCTAGTCATTGATCTTAATTCTTAATCTGTTCTTGAAGATTGAAAACACAGAATAGCTTCAGGGCTGTAGAAATAAATGAAAACCACCCAAAAGAGAATAAAGGCTATTTGTTCAGAACTTGCTGTAGCATGTGTATCAGCAACTGTCACTTGCATCTGTCAGAGGCTCAAAGGCTGCCAGGTGAGTGGGGAAGCTTTACAGTGAAAAAAAATGGAAGGCTTCAATAACACTCTGATTGCAGGTTATTGACATTGGGAAGTTGGAGGGCAAACTAGAATCACAACATGGTATATAGTGAATTCAGAGAGCAGATTTATTTGGCTTTTCTAGCTGGTCCTGAGTTGGAAGAAGAGGCAGAAATTAGGGAAACTGGCAGAAATCGATTAAATCCTAATTGTTCTGGGCCAATTACTGAAGAGGTTATGGTTTGGCTTCCTGGGCTGGTTGCTGCAGAGGATGTATCAATAGGTGAGAGTTTTATTTTCCTATGTAATCTGGCCATTTTCTGTATATTTGGTCTTTCAGGAAAGAATCCAAGTTGTTAACATAAAAGAACTGAAAATATCAAACCTGCTGTTATTATACTTTTAAAAAAGAAACCTAATGTTCTGACTTGGTTTTAGGCCAGTGCTATCAAATATTAAAAATTATTTTAAAATAATACATATAAGCAGTTGAATATTTGCATTTGTGCTGAATAAAATGCTGCCTACCAGAATGGTGGGAGAAATAACAAGGCAGCCCCTGTTTTTGAGGTAATTTGACAATTATCATTTTCTGTATCTTTCGGAGCTCAGAAGAACATAGCAGCGGGGATTTTAGAGAGGAAAAAATTTAATAAATGGATATGCTGACTAAATTTATAGTTATCACTGGTAAGACAAGGAATCATCAATGCAACCTTGAAAGCAGTTAAGGGACAGTTGAGTTAGAAAGATTGGTCAACACTGTAGCAAGCTCTAGCCTAACCTATTGGACTAGATAGAGAAATGAAGCAGTGAAATAATTTTAACCAACATTTGAACATTTATACTGCTCCAAGCACAGTCTTATGGGCTGGTGAGTATTAAAAAGAATAAGATCTAGGTCAGTCATCATGGAAATTGGTGCAATGGATAAACATTCAGTTACTTATATCCAGATGCAAAAATCTATGATTTAAATGACAGTGTTTTTTAGAAATGGATAGTGGCAGCTAAAAGTATGTTTTAATCAATTAATGGCTCATTGTGCTACTTTTAAAAGATAGTAGATTTATGCTTTTTATACATAAGGTATGTCCCGTTTACCTGCTGTTAGGAATGCCAGATACAAGTGTGCCAACGGAAAATGTATATAGTATCAGCATGGCTTTCTAACTTCACTTTTATTTAATTTCAAATTTTAATATATTAATTAAAAATTATAACACTGCCCTATGCATAGTCAGTAACCAATGGAAGAATTCATAGTTAATTCATCTTCATTAGTATTAAGGTTTTGGTAATTAAAGATTAATAGCACCAGAAACTGGATTATTTAGTTTATATACTTCTTAGTTATCCATGAAACTCAGTAAAGAATATTAACTTTTTCATTGGATTTTTTAGAGCTCTTCTGAGGTTCCACAAAATTTCCACAGTCCCCACTTTGGGATTCTGAATTAGTAGTTCCAATAGGATTTTCCAAGTTCTTCCTTGGCTGAAAATGTGTATCTGTTATAATATGTTCTCATATGGGTAGTTAATAAACTAGGCCAAGATAAACAAAATTGGTTGCAAATTGGACAAGCTTAAAGGTATGCCTGAAAGAGATTTATATGTTGAAGGAGAGTAAAGTTAATATGGTCAAATGGAGAAAAAAATGGGAGACAGATGTTTTCAAAAGCTTCAAGGAGTTTTGTGTTATTGTGTCAGGCTGGTTTAAATTTATGCTCTCACAATTTATGCAGAATTTGCATTTACTTTGCTTTTGTTAATGTTTTATTTTAATGATTTATTTGAAAATTTAACACTCAAAGGCCTAGCAGTTGAGAATGAGGTCTTCCTTGATCCTAAACAAATTTAGTGTGTCCCTTATAGTCCTTTGCACACCTCTTGAAGCCCCCCAACAAAGTATCTCTTTTCAAAAAACCCCATCACTTCTTGCTGACCATATTTCTGACAGCTCTTCTCTTTCCCTCACTTCCCTGACTTCTCCCAGACTATTTATTCACTGTGACCCCACCCACCTTCAAACCTCAGAAAAGCTCTGCAACTAATGCATCTGTAAAACAAAGCAAAAAGCACCCTAGAAACTATCTGCTGCTCTGTTCCTAAAGCCTAGCTTTGGAGTTTAACTGCAATCATCCCCCACAAGTAACTTCCCTACCCAAATGCCATTTTTGCCCCTAAAACACATGTAATACTTCCCTCTAAGTGAGTTATCTTACTGGTTTCCAAAGGTATTCAATTTTATTTGAATCCATAGACCTGCTACAAATCTCCCTTCCCTCAGTTTTTACCATTGGGTGTCCATTTTGAAATTATATTTTAAGGATCCCTTCAAAGTATATGTGTTTGGTCATAATCTTAGGGATGCCAGTATAGGGAATAACATTTCTCATCTTTAAAAAGAACATTATAGAAATTCTGCTCTTTATGCAAATTTCAAAGACAAAATGAAAACAAAATCAGCTTTATTCTTTTTTTTTTCTTTTTTGACACAACACAACATCTCCCTTCTGTGCCCTTGCACATGGCCATGGGATAACTTTACCTTCCCTCTTCACTGACTAACTCCTAGTCAAACTTCAAGAATTTCTTCGGTGTCAGCACTGCAAGAAGTCTTCTCTGATGACCCACTTGAGTGAGATACCTTACTCCCCTTATAGCTCGCAAGTTAAGAATGCTTAGTAGCATGAATAACACTTCTCCTCCTCCAGGCTGTGAGCTGCTTGAAGGCATGAACTGTGGCTTAGCTATATGTGCAGCCTCAGTGCAGAGACCACATTGCACTCAGCATTTATTGGAGAAATCAGTGAATGAGTAGGTGGAGGGTGGATACTGAATGAATGAAAGCACACACATGACATGCTTTGCTTGCCGAGATTTCATCTCATTGTGACCTTTGTATATAAGAGATATCAAGATTCAAATGAAGTGGCAGGAAGAACCATCTCATTTGGTCCTAATTTGAAAATTCATTACAACTTAATGATTATTACAGGAGTGCTTTTTTCCTGATCAATCCTATATATGATTTTGTTTACATTCAAGAAAAGAAAGAATGATACATGTTAATGTGAGCTTCAGCAGTTTTATGTTGATTTTGTTTCTTGTTGTCATGCTATATAGCACTAAGATGAACCTGAGCTCATTTTCAGCTATCAGGTGTATTAGGATAAAATATTTAGATTTAGTATTATTGATTATAATTGCTTTAGAAGAAACACTGTTTTGGTAAGAAGACTTTTGGTTGGAGATGTGTGCTTACTTTGTATTTGTGCATGTTTATGCCTAGTATAAGCCAGAGTAGTTGTTTTTGTCTTTTAACATCATTAATTTTCTCAGAGTGCCATTGTTTCCTTAATAGTTGAAGAAACATTCCAGGAAACACTAAAATTGTCTCTGCAATCATTGCATTGGGTGATTCTCAGAGCTGCACATTTGTTTGAAAATAATTATGTTGGCTTTCTTCCAGGAATCATACACATTTGGAATATTTATTTTTATTAAAACAGTATAAACACGTCTCCTTTCTTAAAGAAAAGCTGTCTATGTTCACCTCATGCATGGACTTAATAAACTCTCCACAATAAAGTAGTGTTGATTATTGCTTTGCACAGTTGTAGCAGCCTCATTAGTTTCACTACATAGCTTGAAATGGTTTCATGCCAAATTAAAAATGTAGGTCATTCAAAGGACTAATGGTGCTAGTTCAGCATGAAGTGATTTCAAGCTTACCCATATCCGTTTTTTATCTTATTCCATTGCAAACCTCTCCTCACAATGGTTATAATTTTATATGACATTTTTACAAAATCCTATATAATTGCATTGTTCGAAACACATGCCCTACGTGTTCACCAGATTGTGGAATTTTTAAGGTAGGAATTGTTAGTGCCTGATACAGTACAGAATTATTTTCCTTTAATTTCATGGAATAATTTTCATAATTTAATGTTTTCCAAAAATGTATTCCATTCATAATATGAGGTGATTGAAGAAGAAACAAATGATCAAATAAATTTGGGAAACTGAATTTATCTCTTTACATGGGTTTCAATACTATAGGACATCTCCAAGTCAGATATATACATTGACAAATCTCACTAATGCATTAATGCAAATATTTCAAGCTTCTCATTCCTCAGTTTGCTTAACTTTTCAGTACTATTTAGCATTGCTGACTGCTCAGCTATTGTTTTTCAAAACTCAAGTTGTTTAATTATTGAAGATTAATACAAATGCATACTTCAAATGTCAAGAAGTGTAGAAATGTATAAAGTAAAAAGTTTATTTATGCTTCTCCATGCTCTGTTCCTTCCCCCATTCAGGTTCACTGTCATTAAATATTGTTTCTTTATATATGGACAAACATACCCATGCATATGTGCATGTATGTATGCAGATATGTATATACATTTTTTTTTTTTTCGGTACGCGGGCCTCTCACTGTTGTGGCCTCTCCCGTTGCGGAGCACAGGCTCCGGACGCGCAGGCTCAGCGGCCATGGCTCACGGGCCCAGCCACTCCGCAGCATGTGGGATCTTCCCGGACCGGGGCACAAACCCGTGTCCCCTGCATCGGCAGGCGGACTCTCAACAACTGCGCCACCATGGAAGCCCCATGTATATACATTTTTAACATTAAGATTAACATATCATTCATAGTATTGAATACCCTTACTTTTAACTTTTCAGAATATATTCAAATTCTTTCCAGGTTAGTACATAGATGGTTTTTTTATGGATATATATTATTCTGTACTTTTATGTAACAATTTATTAAGTCTATTTATTCATAGACATTTAAGTTGTTACTATTATAAAAATGGAGCAACCTTGTTAATATATTATTTCACACATGTGTAGTGTGTGTTAGGTTGATTTTCCCAAGGTAGAACTTCTGAGTACAAAAGCATTGCATTTATAATTTTGGTAGATATTATCAAATTACCATCCATAGGGGTTATGCCAAATGTTCGTACAGGAGTGCCTGTTCTACTCAGACTGTCCAGGATGATTTATCAGATTTTAAAAATATGTTTTCCAGTCTTTTTTCTTATTTAGACCCACCTTCCTCATTGTGTATTCCTCGTTTCTTTCCTCCAGTTTTATTGAGATATAATTGGTATATGGCACTGTATAAATTTAAGGTACACAGCACAGTGATTTGATATACATGCATCATGAAGTGATTATCACAGTAAGTTTAGTAAACATCCATCGTCTCATCTAGGTACAAAATTAAAGAAATAGAAAAAGAATTTTTTTGGGTGATAAGAGCTCTTCGGATTTACTCTCTTAACAACTGTCATGTATAACATACAGCAGCGTTATTTATATTTATCATGTACATTACATTTTTAGTACTTATTTATCTTATAACTAAAAGTCTGTACCTTTTGTCTGCCCTCATGCGATCCTCCCCACTCTCCCCCACCTCTGGTAACCACAGAAGTGGGATATTAAAAGAGGAATACAGGTGTATTCAGTTTTCCTCTTTTAAGGTGCTTACGGATGCTGATGTTAATTTAGGATTTTTGCACTGAAAGCTTTAAGGGAAGTTTCTTCGTAGTTTTGTTGTACAAATTTGGCCACACGTTGGTATCAGTGTTATGTTTGCTTTATAAAATCTGGACAATTAAGTTATAAATTAAGTTCTGAAATAATTTAGTTAGCATTAGAATTACCTGCCTTAAAGGTTTGATTGAGTCCTCCTGTGAAACACTTGGATCTGGTGCTTTTGGGAGGCAGCTCTTGGTATAATTTCTATATTACCTAGGTGGAAATCAAGCAATTAGACTGCATATCTTTTCTGCCAATTTTGGTACATTATATTTTTCTAAATATTAACTTCTTCATGAAGGCTTTAAATATATTAGCAAATAATTGAGCACAGTATTTTTAGTTCATCTTTTTCATAGTATTCCTCTTCTATTAATATTTTAAGCACTTATATATTCTCTTCTTTTAGTGGTTATGGTAGCTACAAATGTACCTATTGTTAACATATTTTTAAGATTATAATATTAGAAATATTTATTAACTCTATTTGTTTTTTATATCTTACTTGCTAGTTTCTACTTTTATATGTATATATTAATTTGCTCTGTCTCCTTTTTTCAGGATACTTTCTCTTAAGGTAACTTTGTGAGATGAATTTTTAAAACCATTTCTTTTTATTGCTTATTTTAAATAAACAATACTATTGTTAACTAAGAATTTTCCTACCAACATTGATTTACCTGCCTTATGTAAGTTCCAAAATAAAATTGTTCCTTTAAAATTGTTTTTTAGATAACCTAGATGTTTTATATGCATTTTATTTGTCCCAAGAGGTTTTTTTTAACTTTTTATTTTATATTATAGTTGATTAACAATGTTGTGTTAGTCTCAGGTTTACAGGAAAGTGATTCAGTTTTTGGAAATTAGTTTTTGAATTTCCAGATGGGAGGATCCTTTTTTTTTCCCTTTTTTTGGTATTATTACTAATTTCTAGTACTGTGTTATGGTCATAAGATGCAAATTGTACCTCTTACTCTTTTTTTATATTATTGAGGATTCTGTGTGTTTGAAGGTATGTTCTGGGTTCTGTAAGGTCATTGGCATTAAAACATGTTTTTTTTTAATCTATTCAGGCTGCAGAGTGGTGTGTATGTGTGTGTGTGTGTGTGTGTGTGTGTGTTCTGATAACTCAAAGGGTTTACAATTTTATAATCATATTTATACTAATACCTTCATCTTATATTACTTTAGACAATATTTATTAACTGTCCTTTATGAGTAATAAATATGAAATATTATCTTTGCAGACAGTGTTACTTACTATTTACAAGGAAGAATGCTCACCAGAGTTTTCCTTTCAGTTTTAAGGATATGTATATCCTTTTGGAAGTTCCAAATGACTTTAAATTCATATATTCAAAACTAACCTCATAATTTTCTCCTGCTTGCAAACAATTTTTCCCAGATTTATTGCAA
Source organism: Delphinapterus leucas (assembly GCF_059928025.1). Lineage (NCBI taxonomy): Eukaryota > Metazoa > Chordata > Mammalia > Artiodactyla > Monodontidae > Delphinapterus > Delphinapterus leucas. Next base: position 30,826,313 of record NC_143137.1, on the reverse strand, counting down.
TACACCTTACAATTTCCATCGAAATCTGGAAGCCAAAGAGCTTAGACAATGTCACTTTCTTCCCCCACTCTACATATCTACCCATTATCTGAGTATACAAGAGGTCTCCTCTACTCAATTTCTACCACTATTACTCTGGGACAATCTAATAACATTTGTTACTGTGATCTCTGTAGTTACATTCAAACTGGTGTATCCATATAAGTTCTGGTTCTCTTCCGATATTTCCTCAGCATTCAGTGCATTTTTGTAATAGACTTTATTTTTTAGATTAGTTTTAGGTTCATTGAAAAGCTAAGAGGGTGGTAGAGAGATTTCCATATACCTTCTGCCCTCACACATGCATAGTGTCCCCCATTACTAAGATCCCCCACCAGACTGGTATATTTATTACAACTGAGTGTACTTTGACACGTAATTATTACTCAGAGTCCATAGCTTACATCACAGCTCACTCTTGGTGTTCTCAGTGTATTTTTGAAACACAAATATTTTATTTCATAATTCCCTGAATGACTTTCTTAGCTAAAGGTACATTTTTCTGACTGGCCTATAACACTTTACATAGCCTGTTCTTGCATAATATCTTATCTGGGGTTCTTCCTTTGCCCCAGGAGCACAGGTAATTTTTCAGTTTCTCATACATTGTTATCCTCTCTGCTGCTGTAGGGTATTTACTTGTGTTGTTCCTTATCTTTCCCTCAATTTCTGGCTAACACCTACATATTTATCAGATCTCATTTCAGTTGTCACTTCCCAAAGAAAGGCTTCGTAGACTTTCAGATTAGGTCAGACCCTCCTATTCAAATCTCATACTATCAAATACCATTAATTGCATGATATATGACAGCTTATATTTTAAGCGTGTATTGCTTCTCTATTAATGCCTGTATCCTTGACATGACAGGTCTTCTGACCTCTCAAGGTAGTCTTAGGTCACACCATTATAAAGGTATTATGTAAGTGTACATTGAATGAATAAAATGTGGCAATTCCCAAATGAATTTGGTTGTGAAACTCTTTATTTCAGGAGGAATATCATGATGGACTAGATTTCTTATATATATTGGGAAATAATGTAAAGAATAATGAAGCTAGAATGCAATTTTTTCTCGTTTTAAATTTAATTGAATTTTTTCTTCCAGTTGTATTGAGATATAATTGACATGCAGCACTGTATAAGTTTAAGGTGTACAGCATAATGATTTGATTTATATACCTCATGAAATGATGATCACAAGTTTGTGAATATCCATCATCCCGTATAGATAGAAAATAAGATAAATAGAAAAAAATATTTTTCTTGTGATGAAAACTCTTCAGATTTACTCTCTTAACAACTTTCATGTATAACATAGAGCAGTGTTATTTATATTTATCATGTTGTACATTACATCCCTACTACTCCTTTATCTCATAACTGGAAGTCTGTACCTTTTGACTGCCTTCCTCCAGTTTCCCTGCCCCCTACCCCCACCACTAGTAACAACAATTCTGATCTCTTTTTCTATGGGTTTGTTAGTTATTTTGTTTTTGAAGTATAATTGAGTACAACACTATGTTTTTCCTGTTACACAGCACAGTGATTTGGTATTTTTATACATTTCAAACTGATAACCACCATGGTAAGTCTAGTTATCACCCTACAAAGATATTACGTAGTTATTGACTATATTTCCCACACTGCACATCTCGTACCTGTGACTCATTTATTTTGCAACTGGAATTTTTTACCTCTTAATCTTCCTCACCTATTTCTTTCCTCCCCACCTACTTCCCTCTGGTAAGTGCATTATAGCAACCCTGCATTTTTACTCTCCTCCCCACCGTGTTTACTGTTTTTGACATCATATTTTACATCTTTTTGTTCTGTGTATCCTTTAATTACTTATTTCAGATATAGATGATTTTACTACTTTTTTCTTTTAACCTTCCTACTGGCTGTATACATAATTTACTACATTTACTGTATATTTTCCTTACCAATGAGATTTTTCCTTTTGTGATTTTCATGTTTCTAGTTGTAGCTTTTTCTTTTTCACATAGTCCCTTCCACATTTATAAAGCTATTTTAGTGGTGCTGAATTCTTTTAGCTTTTGCTTGTTTGTAAAGCTTGATCTCTCTGAATGGAACCTTTCTGGGTAGAGTATTCTTGGTTGTAGGTTTTTATCTTTCATCACTTTAAATGTTATCATGCTACTCCCTCTGGCCTGCAGAGTTTCTGCTGAAAAATTAGCTGATATAGCCTTATGGGAGTTCGCTTGTATGTTTTGCTTTTCCCTTGCAGATTTTAATATTCTGTATTTATCTTTAATTTTTGCCATTTTAATTGCAGTGTGTCTTACTGTCGTCCTCTTTGGGATGATCCTGTTTGGGACTCTGTAATTCCTGGACCCATTTCCTTTCCCAGATTAGGGAAGTTTTCAGCTATTATGTGTTCAAATATGTTCTCTGCCCCTTTCTCTCTTCTCCTTCTGGGACCCTTATAAAGGTATTATGTAAGTGTACATTGAATGTTAGTATCCTTGATGTTGTCCTAGAAGTCTCTTAAACTGTCCTCATTTTTTTAATTCTTTTTTCTTTTTTCTGTTCAGCTTCAGTGATTCCTATTACTCTCTCTTCCAGCTTGCTGATCTGTTCCTCTGTGTCATCTAATCTACTGTTGATTTCTTCTAGTGTATTTTTCATTTCATTTATTAAAATTTTCCTTTCTAGTTCTTCTTTACATTTCCTAGCTCTTTGTTAAAAACGTCTGACTTCTCACTCTGTTCATCTAGTCTTCTCCCAAGTTCTTTGAACATCTTTAATATCATTACCTTGAACTCTTTATTGGGGTAGATCTCCTATCTCCCCTTCTCTTAGTTCTTCTTCTGGGGCTTTATCTTATTTCTTCATTTGAAATATTGTCCTCTGTCTCCTCATTTTGCCTAATTTGCTATTTTTATTTCTACCTATTTGGTAGGTTGGTTATGTTTCCTGACCTTGGAGAAGTGTTTTTTTGTAGGTGTCTTATGCATTCCAGCACCATACTCCACTCTGGTCACCAGAGCTCTGTGCTCTAGGGTGCCTCCACGTGGGCTGCGTGGGTCCTTCTACTGTGGCAGGCTGATTACTGTGGGCAGTCAGGTGGCTTGGCTTGCCCCCCATCTGGTTGGTTGCCAGGCCCTGCCTTGTGCAGAGGCTGCTGGCCTGGCCGCTGGTTGGTGGGGCTCAGTTGCAAGGTGGCTGTCTACAGAGCCCTGGAGATTCTGGCGCTAGTGCTGGCCCACTGGTGGGCTGAGCTGGCTTTTGGGTGGATGGTTGTGAGTCTGGGGCACCTGGACTAGTGTTGGCCTGCTGGTGGGCGGGGCTGTGTCTCCATCAGCCTATCTCCTTAACCTGAGGAATCCCAGTACTGATGCTGCAAGGCTGGTGGGCAGAGACTGGCTAGAGGCTAATAAGCTAGAAGCTAGAGGGAGGATTCCAAAATGGTGCTTGCCAGGACCAGTGTTGATGTGGTAGAACTAGCTCTCCAAAATGGCTTCTGCAAGTATCTATGTCCCCAGGGTGAGTTCCAGTTGCCTTCATTCCAAACATTCTGGGGCCTCGTGTTCCTGACGTAGGACTTTCAGGCTGGGGAGCCCAGTGTGGGGCTCTGACCACTCACTCACCCTGCAATTATAAATTAGACTCCCTTTTGCCCACCTGAGGATAAGGATCTTGGCTATGCTGCATCTCTGCCCCACCTACTCGACTCGTGTGGTTCCTTCTTTATATAGCTTTAGTTGTAGAAGATCTTTTCTGCTAGTCTTCAGGTCTTTCTCATCAATAGTTGCTTCATAAATAGTTGTAATTTTGGCATGCCCAATGGAGGAGGTGAGCTCAGGGTCTTCCTACACTGCCATCTTGGCCACTCTGCTAGATGAAACTTTGACTTTTAGGTCTTCACTCTACAGATGACAGACCTGTTGCCCAGAGACAATAAGTGACTCAGTCAAACCTAAACAGCAGGATAGAAAGACCTAAGGTTAAAATAAGGAACTCTTCACTTCCAGCCTTTTTTTTTTTTTTAATGGTGCTTCGTAATTTTAAAAGCTGCCATTTTTATTTATGCTTTTTGCATGTTAAGCTTTTCATACATGGTGAAACTACTTCTCTTTGTTTTATGAATTAAATGGAAGTAGATGAGACCCATTTGGTTATATATATATATATATATATATATATTTAATATAGAAAGGACAGCTGAGTAGATAGATGCACTACCAAATTTCTATTATATGAAAGAACTTTCATTTAAATGCACATCCTGATATAAATGCAAATGATCATTGTGGAAATGAAAAGAATACTGTTTTTTTCTCTCTTTCTGAAGATGGACATTCTATCCTAATTATCACTACTGCTTAAAAGTGGGTAAAAAAACCAACTATTTTTTCCCACTTAATTTTACATTTCACCATGGTGGGTATGTTGGTTTGTGGAGTTTTTAATAATATCTTTAGAAGCTAAGTCAGAAAACACACTTGAAACAGATTCCTACGTGGCTCGGGAGATATTTTGTAGCCTATGATGACACTTAGGGTGGAAGGAATTTCCTTTTTCCAGAGCTGTATTAATTTCAGATTTCTAAAGCCAAATAAGTTTAATGAAATACAGAAGTTGTCTTTTATATCCTGAAGTGATGTTCGGTGGCAATGTGTTAAAACCCCTCTTTGGACTGAATGATGGGCAGAGAGCTTTAGATAAGTGACATCCATTGCTTCCACTTGGCTACACTGACCTGTTCTGAATTCTGGAAGCTAACATGGGTACATTTCATCAATCTCATTTGATTTGTGAAGAGTTCACTATGGATTTGGGAGCAACTTGTAGTATTCAAAGATAGCTGACCTTCAGGCTACATCCACTTTCACAACCTTATATATATATATTTTTTTTTTAGTGAAGAGGAGGAAGAAAAATTAAGTAAAATAAATGCTCCTTAAATTAAATAGGTAGATATTACTGTGATAAGCACTACTTTTTATTGAGTTTTTGGTAGTGATATTTCAATCTTTGTGTGAATATAGAAATGGCCTCTAATTCATATTCTATGAAATATCAGCAGGTAAAGACTGTTTCTACTGCATAGGCTGTGGGCAGGTGGTGAATGTATGGTCCATATTCATTGAGAATTTTCAGATTATTATAGTTACTTTAGAGGTAGGCCTTGAAAGTATGTGTGTTGTGTTATTTTTTTTTAAATCCACTAATATTGTCATTGGCATGAAGAAATGGAATGAGATTTATTGTCATTATGGGATTGATACAGGAATGGTGAAATGAGCCAAGTAACCTAATTTCATCTCTAATGCTATGCTGCATGACTGAAAATATTTCATGTGGATGCTATAATTGCCTGAAAGGAGAAGATAGCTTTGTGTTACCTGCTGTCTAGGACCAATATGATTTCCCTCAAAAAAGATATGCAATTTTCTTTATGTATGTAATTGCATTAAATCAGATTTCAAAGCATACCTCTGTTAGGAAAGGTGATTTGAGCACTACTTCCTTAGCCTTAATTTACACTGAATCTGAACATTTATTTATTGAGTGATTTACATTACATTTACTTAATCATGTTCTATTTAAAGAAGTGCTACTTATATATGAATTGCTATAAGATTATTCTCAGTAATAAAAATGAGTTATCCAAAAAGAGAACACAGTGCAGGTGTTTGTTTTTCTGTTTGTTTTTTGCTCAGCTGATGTGGTACATAGACTAAAGATGGAAAATCATACCTTCACTTTTACTGTAGAGTTGATCAGCAAATTGTGCTTTTGGCACTTTGGCAAGTATTTTTTTAAAACTTATATTTATGTGATTCAGAGTTCTTCCCCTATTGGTTTGTGGTAATCTACTTTAATTTGCTAATATTAACCTCACTCTTCTAATTTATGCAGTTTGTCTTCATTACAAATATAACTTTTTTTAATAAGGAACATGAAATTAACCAGGATAGTGAGACGGATACATGTGTAACTGTTGGGAATATGGAGCATGCTTTGCCTAAATTTTATTAAATCTACTCTAGAGTCCAAAAACCTTGAGATATATATGCCATCTCTCTTTTTAATGACTGGTGTTCACCTTCTGTAACTTTTATTTCAGTTTCCAAAAATAGGAGTACAATAAATGCCTCATATATTACTACTTGTATTTGTCAATGGGAACATTCAAAATGACTCCCTCCTTGAACAAATTTTAACAGACCTTTGCTTTTCAAATAGAATGTCAATGATTTTAGAGTTCATGGCCTCTACCATAGACATCTGCACAGATGAATGTCTCTAAAATGTTCTCTTTATAGAATTGGGAATTACCAAAGGGAGCCCATTGGAGAGGACATCTTTTTCATTTTAAATCTTTCCATAATTTTTATTTACACGCAACAGCTGAGACTCCACAACAAAAATTAGTCAGTCAGATGTTTATTTCACTGAACTCATTAGAGAAAGTGCACCTGCCTTGCCATAGACACCACTTCTTTGGGGCTAATAGCATTTTTGCAAATCCAACATAAAAGATGCATAGCACTCTCAGAGAAAAGTTCAGTTGTAATAGATGATGGTAACTCTAGCATTCAGGGGAGCTTAGATTTAGTCATATCTCTGCCATCTATTAATTATTTTCTGTACTTTATTCTGCTTCCATGTGTGTCATTTCCTAATATTTAAAATGAGGTGGTGTTATCTGAGATGCCTGCCTCCTAGTCACTTGCCCTATTACTTGGAAGTAAAGTCAGAGTGAGTAATTTCATTATTGGCTATGTGAGGTAAAATATTCGATCTAGACTTGGTGAGTGATTTAATTTCAAGTACATATTTATCTAGAGAAATCCTAAATCAGTTATGGTTCCCAATGTGTAAATCTAGTGCACATAGGGTAGGGTCACATGAAGAAACATATATACCGTACACACATACCTTAGAAAAACAGCAACCTGTAGAAAGTATTTATGGAGTCTAGAGCCTAATTGCTTGAACTAGAATCCTGCTGTATCACTAATAGCTTTGTGATTTTGTGGATAAATTAGCCACTTTATGTCTACATTTCCTCATCTGTAAAACAAGGGAAATAATGTCACTTACTTTATAAGGGGTATTAAAATGTTTAAATGAGTATTAAACTGACTGAAATATGGTAACTCTTTATTCTTATTCCTATTGTTATTACTTAGTTGTACAGTTATAAATTTGTAAGGCACTTTAGCAGTTGGGTGTGGTGTGGTCCTTCTCGGAGATATGGCTGGTCTGTTTAGAAATAAATTATAGTGTGAAAAATTTGGAAAAAGAAGTCTATAATAGTATACCTAAGAAAATCATGTTTTACTTAATTCAATTTTCTATGTATTATGCCATGGCCATACTTAAACTCATACAAGAATCATGAAGCTAATTCACTTCTTTATTCCTTCCTTCATTCAAATCGTTTTGAGAGGAGGAAGTGCAGTAAATGATAGTCAAAGGAACTAAACTATGTTTGTTAATCCAACTCTACTGGCTACAGTATCTTGGTCAAATTTCTTAACCTTTCTGAATCTCAGTCTCCACATTTGTAAATTGAGTATATTGTGGGGATTTAATGAGACAGTTGGTTTTTCTTGAAAAGTCCTTAGAACATAGCCTTAGTAAACAGCAACAACAGTAATAATAACAACAACAACACAACAAACGAATAATGAGGAGGAGAAGGAAAAAAAGATGGAGAAGGGAGAGGGGAATAATAATAAATTAATAACTACTAATAATTTATTAGTATTATTATTATTAGTTAACAGGGAAATTGTTTGGGGGTCAAAAGTTTGTTTTCTTAAGGATGTTAAACATTGAATTAGAGGTGTCCCTGGCACATAGTCGTTGCTCAGTACTGGCTGATTGAAGAACTGGATGAATGGGAGTGATCCTTGTGTTGCTGCAGAATAAAAGAAGAAAATAAGAACATGATGTAAATTTCATGTGTCTGAGGCTTTTCTGAACCTACCCTAGTTCTCTGCATTCTGGCCATACATTAGAAAATTAGTTAAGAAGGATATTGTAAACTGAACTATTTATAATTAGCAATATTTTGAGAGTTTAAATATTTTGATGCAACAAATGAAATATTTTGACCCATTAAAAAGCACTACCTTACTTCAAGATGCAATATTTGAAGTTCTGAAAATTGTCCAAACTTAAGTATGGATGCTCAGTGATAGCGCTATACTAAACTCTCCAGTTAATCATTCATAAGTTATAATACTCGTATTATTTTTAAAACAAATGAACAAAACTTTTGAACCCATACGTTTTTGATGTTTTAACTCTCTAAATTTGCAGTTAAATGATCTACCAACATTGTCCAACTCATTTGATTTTATTGCAATTTTTTTGTTAAATGTCTGTGCCAACTTGATGTTAAGTTCTTCCAATGTGAAGATTATATTTTCTTTTAACATTTTTTCCATTTGGAGATAGATAAAAATATATAAAACATAGTAATCAAAATTTTAGAGTTGACAACCATGTAACTCTAACCCAACACAAGCAAGAGCTTTATTCCAGCACTCCAATATCTGCCTTAATTTAAGTGAGTTCATCATAAGTTTTTGTATGTTATCAAGTCACCTCACCTTTTTATTTCTTCAGGAGAGTATTGTAAAGAGATGGTATAGGATAGATAAAGAGGCAAAAGGGCAAATGGTGGATTTTAAAAGTCCTGGGTCAACTGAGAAGCCATATGAAAAACAACAATGGCATAAATAATAACAAACAAAAAACTTGAATTTTACCTCACACCAAACACAAAATTAATTTGAGTCGAATCATTTACCTAAACGTGAAAGATGAAACCAAAAACCTTCTAGACTCTAGAGGATAGTTACATGCTGAATCATAGCAAAAGATAGCAAAGGATGTCTTATACATGACACAGAAAGTCCCAACTGTGTAAGGAAAGATTGATAAATTAGACTTCATTAAAATTAAGAACTTCTGTTCATCAAGAAAACACTATTAAGAGAGAAAATGCAAACAATAAGGAAGACAGAATTTGTACCACATGTATCTAACAAAATAATCATATCCTGAAAATAAAAATGGAAGTTCAATTTAATTGTAAAATAACAGTCCAATTTTTTAAATGCAGGAAATAGGTTTATTTGAAAGTTTCAATAATTTGCAAACAAAGTAATGACATCTTTAGTTGAATGTAGTTCACAGAAGAGGATCATGTATTTCACAACAGGGAAAGGATTATCAGATGCATTATCTAAAGAATGTCAACTGCTCAGCTAATTTTTCTCTAAGTAAGTTCATGTAATCAAAGTGGAGTTCATGATTCTACCCAGTGAGGAAGAGGGAATTACTTAGATTGTACTGCATCACTGTGTGGGGAGCAGTGGCAACTGCTTCTGTTTGGAGTGAAAGATTTTATAGTAATACAACAAATTTAATGGACTAGTTTACTCTTTTTCAATCATGCTGTTAAAGTTTACTATTGAAATACTTGCTCTAGGGAATTACCATTCATTCAGTTTATTTGCAGCCTCTGTCCTATGTTAACAGCAGGACAATTTTTTTTTCCTCAGGTGAAATTGCAACAGCACAATGAATCTCAAATAACAAAAGCGATTGCATTTTTTAAAACAGTGTTTTCAGACTTTCTACCACAAATGACAGATTTAAAACAGATTTAAGACAGTGATTAATTTTATTTAATCCGTCCTAAGGGATCGTGAAGGTAAATAGTAAAGCTGTGTAAGAAACAAACTGCATAGAAATGTCTAGCATCACAGAAATATCCCCCACTTGCTATCTTTTATGACTTTCATCTATTCATTCATAATAAAAAAAGGAAATCAATTATTCTCTATTTTTCCATTTACTGGTGTTCTGTAGCTAACAGGACTTTCAAGTAATTACTTTCAACTTTGAAATCATTATTCTTTTTCCAAACTCCCAATCAAGAAAGTCACTGACTGTTATTGACATGTCTTTCAGTAAACCCAGAACTTTTTTTGAGTTGATTCACATAGAGATTATTCCCTTTATGTTCCCACCTCTTTTGAGTTTTTCATCTTTTCTTTTATGCCCTTTTCTATGAATTCTTCTCTTGTCATCCTTGTAACTAAAACTTATGCCTGTAACTAAAAGCATAGTTGAAGCTGACATGAGCCCAGTTGAAAAGAAAGCAAAGTACTTCAACTAGCACTTCAAAAATTAGGATACAAATGGTTAATAAGTGTATGAAAGATACCCAAATTGTGTATTTAATATTCATCTTTATTAATTTTATCCAAAATATGCACATGAAGTTTTTTTTTTTTTAATAAAAGACAAACTAGTTATTGTTACTTACATAATAATGTGTTAGCTCCCCTAACCCCTTGGGCTAGGGCAGTGAAAGCTGGATAGGAAAATTATCTGTAAGAGGGGCCAGATCTTCCATGAATGAGAGGTGAAGGGAAATGGATTTTCTCTGCTTATACACAGAAAAAAATGGTAGCTACTCCTCCCTCTTCCTGAAAAAAGAGAGAAAACCTTTACTCCTTGAAAATGGGTTGTAAAGGATTCTGGGTTTTTATTCTAACCTTTTGAAATGTAAATGTATCTCTTTAAGGGTCAGATGAACTCTGATGTCTCTGAGTTTGGGGATCTAAAGGTATCTCCAAGAACTTGGACCTCATTTTCTCTTGCAATGTAAATCCATTCCAAAATAGAACTCTCTGGATTTCTCTTACTATTCTTCATCTGTAAATTATTTTCCCAGGGCTTCCTCTTAGTCCAGCATTTTAAGTTGTCCACACAATTTATTCAGAAATCCTGAACTCTGCTGAAAATATGTTCCCCAGGTTCCACAAGTTTATGAGTCATCATGGAATTCAAATTAATTAATACTACAATGTGATCAATGTGACACCACTATATACTTAACAGAGAGAGAGGAGGTCAGGGAGAGAGGGAGAGAAAGAAATCATAAGGGCTCAGCTTAATGAATATTCATAAGATGAATTCACCAGTGTTAACAACCATTCAGATCAAGTGATAGAGTATGACCATCCTAGAAGGCTCCTCTCATGCTGCTTCATATGAAAGATAGCCACTACCTTAGTTTATTAAACTATTCTTTTTCCCCCCCATATTTTAAGGAATTGGTGGAATTTGCTCACAGTGTTTGGGGGCTGGCAAGTCCAAAACGTACAGGGCAGGCTAAGCAGGCTAACAGCTCAGGTAGAATTTGATGCTGCAGTCTTGAGGCAGAACTCTTCTCTTCTGTGAAACCTCTGTTTTTACTTTTCGGGTCTTTGAATCGATGACGTCTGTTCTCATTATGAAGGGTAATTGCCTCTACTTAAAGTTAATTGATTATAGATGTTAATCACATCTGCAAAATAGCCTGCTTAATATTATGTAAAAATCTAAATGGGAAAATAATTTGAAAAAGAATAGATACATGTATATGTATAACTGAATCACTTTGCTGTACGCCTGAAACTAACACAATATTATTAATCAACTCTACTCCAACATAAAATAAAAAGTTTTAAAAAAAGGTACCAAAAAATTGTATTCCAACTAATTATTTAAACTAGATAAAATGGATAAATCTTTAGAAAATTTCAAACTTCAGAAACTGACTCAAATGAAATAGAAAATCTGAATAGATCTATGACTAGTTTCCTGTGATTCCTATAACAGAGTACCCAAAACTTGGTAGTTTAAAACAACAGAAATGTATTTCCTCCCAGTTCTGGAGGCCAGAAGTCCAAAATCAATTTCACTGGGCCAAAATAAAAGTGTCAGTAAGACTGCATTTCCTCCACAGGCTCTAGATGAGAATTCATTCCTTACCTCTTTCAGGTTCTGGTGGATGCCAGCATTCCTGGGCTCGTGGCTGCATTATTCTGATTTTCAAGGCCAGCATGATCAAATGTCTCTCTGTCCTGTCTTCAAAATGCCTCCTCTTTTGTACGTATGTCTTCTTTCTTTCATCTGCATCAAACCTCCTCTTTCTTTTAAGGATACTTGTGATTTAGTGCATTTAGGGCCCACCTAGATAATGCAAAATAATCTCCTCATCTCAAAATACTTAATCACATCTGCAAAGACACCATCATATGAGGTAACATTTGCTGGTTTTAGGGACTGGGTCTAAAACAGTGTTAACGTGGATGACTCGGTATTCTACATCATAAAGCATTCCTATAACAAGTAATAAATTAATAATCCAAAAGCTTCCTCAGAATGAAAGCCAAGGCACCAGTGAATCTGATGAATTCTATGAAATGGCTAAAGAAGAATTAACATCAGTCCTCCAAAACTCTTTCAAAAATTAGAAGTTCATTTTCCAACTTATTCAGTGAGGCTAGGAATATCCCGAAACCACAATCAGACACATAAAAATTATGGATCAATATCTCCTGTAAATATTAACAAAATAATTCATAAAAAATAATAGAAAAATGAATTCAGCAACATATAAAAAGCATTATACACCATGACTAAGTGGGATCAATGTAACACATCATATAAAAGAATAAATGAGGGGCTTCCCTGGTGGCGCAGTGGTTGAGAGTCCGCCTGCGGATGCAGGGCACACGGGTTCGTGCCCCGGTCCAGGAGGATCCCACATGCCGCGGAGCGGCTGGGCCTGTGAGCCATGGCTGCTGGGCCTGCGCATCCAGAGCCTGTGCTCCGCAACGGGAGAGGCCACAACAGTGAGAGGCCCACGTACTGCAAAAAAAAAAAAGTATAAATGATAAAAACAACATGACCATTTCAATAGATGCCGAAAAAGCATTTAATAAAATGCAGCACACATTCATGTTAACATCCCATAGGCACGTACACACACATACACACAAATCACACAACAACCTAGAAATAGTAGGAACATTCACAATCTGGTAAAACATTGTATGAAAAACCCATACTTTTTCTATTATATGTAATGATGAAAGACTGAATACTTTGTCCCTAAGAAAAGGAACAAGACAAGAATGTCTGTTTTCATTACTTCTATTTAACATTATACTGTTCTAGCCAGTAAAATTAGGTAAGACAGAGAAATAAAACTCATCCACATTGTAGAAGAAAAAGAAAAGCTACCTCTATTCACAATGAGGCATTTACAGGAACAAAATAAACTATTTGAATAAACACTAGCAAGTTTGCAGTATACAAAATCAATATAAAATGTGTTGTATTTCTATACAACTGCAATGAACAATATGAAAATATAGAAAACAATTCCATTTATAATAGCATGATAAAAAAGAAAATACATAGGGATAAATTTAACAAAATAAGTTCAAGACATATGCACTGACAATTACAAAACATTTTTGAAAGACATTAAAGAAGGCCTAAATTAATGGGAAGATTCCAATGCTTATGGATTGGAAGACATCATTTTTAAGATGGCAGTGATCCCTAAATTGATCTACTGATTCATTGAAATCCCAATAAAATCCCAGCTGCCTTTTTGTATAAATCAAGAGGCTGATCCTTGACCATATGGAAATGCAAAGGACCAAGATTAGCCAACATACTCTTGAAAAGAAGAACTAAGTTGAAGGGCTCATGCTTCCATATTTCTGCATTTACTACAAAGCTACAGAGGTCAAGACAGTGTGGTACTGCATAAGCATCGATATATAGATAAATAGGATAATATTGAGAGTATCAAAATAAACTCATAATTTTAATCAACTGATTTTAGATAGGGTTGCCAGTATACCTCAACAGGGAAAGAATAATATTTACCACACATAGTTGCTGAGACAACTGGATACCCACATGCAAAAGAATGATAGCTGACCTCTATCTTATACCCATATACAAAAATTAGCTCGAAAAGATCACAAACATAAATGTCAGAGCTAACATTGTAAAACTCTTATAAGAAAATATATGAGTAAATCTCCTATATGTAATGGTTTCTTAGATATGACATCAAAATCACAAGCAAAAAAGGAAAAAATAGATTGATTTGACTTAATAAAATTAAAAAGTGTGCCTCAAAGGACATCATCAAGAGGGAAATCCAACACGTCATTAAAGCAGTATTTTAAAATCATGTATTTGGTAACAGATTTGTATCCAGAACATATAAAGAATACTTACAACTGAACAATAAGAAGATAAATAACCCAACAAAATGTGTAAATGATTTTAATAGACATTTCTCTAAAGCAAATACCGAGTGGTCAATAAGCACATGAAAGGATGCTCTACAATATTAGTTATTAGGGAAATTCAAATCAAAACCACAATGAGGTACCACATCACACCTACAAAAATGGTTAAAATTAAAATGAAAGAAAGGCACGCAAATACAAACGTTGACAAGAATTTGTAGAAATCAAAACCCTCCTGCTTTGTTGGTGGAATTGTCAAGCGGTACAGACAGGTTGGAAAACAGTTTAATAATTTCACAAAATGTTACATATAGGCATACACTCAAGAGAATTAAAAATCTATATCCATTCAAAAACTTGTACAGGAATTTTCCTAGCAGCATTATTCATATTAAGGAAAATGAGAAATAACCTAAATGCCCATCAACTGATTAATGGATAAAGAAAATCTGGTATAGTCATTCAAAGGAATATAATTTAATAATAAATAAGAATGAAAAACTGGCGCATGATACACATGAATGAACATTGAGAACATTATGCTAAGTGAAAGAAGCCAGACATGTTTAAAAGGCCACATATTGAGTAACCCTATTTATATAAATTATCCATAAGAGGCAGCTACATAGAGACAGAAGTAGATTTGTGTTTCCCAAAGATTCGGGAGGCTAAGTCGGGGAATGGATTGGTTTCTAACTTAGACAGTGGTGATGGTTGCACAACTATGTAAATATGCTAAAAACTACTGAATTGTACAGATTTGAAGGAGGAGGAAATTTAATGGTTTGTGTATTATATCACAGTAAAGCTGTTATTTTAAAAATGTATTAGGGTGCAGAGTATCTTTCACACTTGTGATATTTATATAATATAGATATTTCACAGTTGTGATCTATAATATTTAGATTTTAAAAATTTCACATTTGTTACAAAAACTGGAAATCAGGAAAATATCAAAAAATTATACCTGAGATAAAATTAGATCAGAAAAATAGAAAGGAAATGTTGAATGGAAACCAACATGCAATAGTAAGAATGAAAATCAGAGCTACCACAGAATGGCCATTTTCTTTGCCAAAAAAATTTAGTCATTATATTTTGCATCTTTTAAACTAATCTTAAATGTCTCAGTCATATTTCTAATTGGAGAATATTAGTAAACTAACAAATGCAGTGTCAGATACTTATCATAAAATTACCAAGCACTAGGTAAATTTCTTTCTTCTGGCATCATTAACTATAGCTTTATTAGTGCTGCTTTAAACATCAGCTTGTACTTTTACTTCAGCTATATAATTAAGCATGCAAGTCACATAAATATACTGAAATTAAGTTTCTACAGTGTATATGCAATAATTTTACAATCAAAATATTACTTTATTATAGGCATAGTTTATGTAAGAGAAAATACGAAATTTTCTATACAGTAAAAGAACTGGAAGGAGATATGCAAATATATTTTAAGATTAATATTTTGCTTATGCATGTAGAGAAGTATAAAATTATAAATATACAGGTCAATTAATTTTTGCAACATGAGATCACCTATGTAACGATTATTCATCTGGAATGGAATTCTTTATATGATATGGCCAGAGTATCAACATCAGATTTTTATGTGTGAATATTCACTCGATCTAGCCAGCTTGAGGGATGGTTATTGGGTGATTTGGGGCACATTTCGTTCCACCGGCCTCTCCTTTGGGTCCAAAGGAGATTTGCTGAGAGTGGTTCAGCTGCTAAGTCCAAAGGTTTTCAGACTTGAAATGCAGATATTTTATGGGTAATGTGTGTAATCAGAGATGGCAGCAGTCTACCAAGTGTTTGGGGGGTTGTGAAACTCCCTAAGTGTATTGGAGAAGCCTTTTATATCCTGGTTATAGAAATTACCAAGCTTTTGTGGGACCAGCTCAGGAATGCCAAACCTGAGAAGTAATCAGATGGATTAGTTTGAGGTGTTCCCTTGCCCTCTGGGTTAATTGAGGTATCCTGAAGTAGCTTCTGTACCCAGTTGTCCTCTTCCAGGAGTGGCCAGGATTTATATAGTCCAAGTGTTGGGTTTCAGTCCTGCTCTCCAGTCTCTGTATTGAAAATACAGTACTTTTTCTGTTGAATTATGGTAGGTCCTTAGTTGTAAATCGAAGGACCATTATATAAATGGAGCTGTTTCTGGAGTCTATTATGTTCCATTGGCCCATTTGTCTGTTGTATCAAATCATGCTGTCTCAATTATGGCTATGAGTCATGATACCTGGTTGTATATGTCCTATAATTTTTTTTTCCTTTAAGCTGGACTTAATTTAACCAGGGTATTCTAGGTTGTTTGCATTGTTTGTGTTTTAGAATAAGCTTATCTATTTTCACAAAACATCTTCTGGATGCTTCTGATTTTATTGACTCAGTAGCTCAACTTGTGTTGAGAATTATTTTCTGTTAGCACTTTAACTATTATTTAAATGTACTTCTGGCTTACGTAATTTCATATTAAGGAACTCCATGTGGGATTCACTTTTCTTTATATTTATTCAGCCTGGAATTTGTAGAGCCTTTTGAATTTGTGGGTTGATCTTTTTCATCAGTTTTACAATATTTATAGTCCTTATCTCTTTCGGTATTGCTTATCTGAGTTCATTCCATGAATCATCTCCTTTTGGAAGTCTAATTATCCACATGTTGGACCATTGCACTATAATTATCATTCTTTTTTTGAGTGTCAATTTGAATGTTATTTATTGATATGACAATCTGACTTTCTGCTGACCTTTTACTGCTTGTCTTCAGTTGTTAAATTTATTTAGTGTTTAATTTCAGCTTTTTAATTTATAATTCTGCATTACCTATTTGATTCTTTTAAAGGATTTTATTCTCTGATGAAATTTTCTAGTTTATTTTTGTTTGTTTTTTCAGCATGTTGTCCTCAATTTTGTTGACCATGTTAAGATTAGTAATTTAAGAGGAGCTTATATCTGTTGTTTATTTGTTCTTTTATGTTTCTGTTTTATACACATACCTCTGGACATGCCTAGAAATTTTTACTTGAATCTTGGACATTTAGTATAATATTTTAAAATCTTCCCTTCTTGATATTTTACTGTAATCTTTGCTGAGCAGACACATTAGAGATCAATCATAATAATATAACTAGGAAATAAGGTATGACCAAGTTGAACTTTTGGTAAAATTCTGTCAACATTTTGTTTTCTCTAGATTCTGGGTTGTAACTCTATGGTATTTCTGGTGAGTCCTGAAATATAATTATTTTTTCTTTAGAAGAATTGAATTGATGAATACTCTGATCTGCTTATTGGAATATTTATACCATGTTTGTTTAACTTCCTAAACTACATGACTTCCCTTAAAGAGAAAAATGGCAGTGTCTCAGGCTCAGTTCCTCACTTTTTGCTTCTAAGTAGTTAGCATCTTGCCCTTTAAGTCTCCAAACTTTTCTCCCTAACCCCATGAGATCATCAGAAGCTCTCTGTTCTTAAGTAACATCCCTGCGAACTAACAAAACCTGGATTCAAAGCCTCTTGCCCTGTGCTCAGAATATTGTGATTGTTGACTGTAAACTATCATCTCTACATTTCCTCTCCCTCAGAGCTCTTGGGTCTCCTAGTGCAGTAGCTTCAGCATCTCTCTGACATTAACCAAAAAAAAAAAGTTGCTGTAGTATTACATATATTTTTTTTAGCTTTCAGGTTGCTTTCTCCAGAAACATTGTCTTAACACTATTTTCATAGTGCTCAAAATACTCTTATATTCATGAACAAGAGTAACACCAAGATGTTTTTAATTATTTCTTTTTCAGAGTGAGAGGAAACTAACCTCTTGTTATATTTCAAATATGTTCTATAATCATTATTTCATTTTATGTATAAAATAAATTAAAAGTAGTTGGGGGAGAAGGAGTAAGTTATGTGAAGAATTTTTGTTCTTGATTTTCTTCTAACCTCTGAGTGTGGAGGAGAATTTCATGAGCGTTAAAATGTATGAGTCAGTATTCAATCATTTGATAAATTACTGGTCATTTGCATAGACTAGGCAAATAGTAATGGACCCTGGAACTTAAGGGCAACATCATATTGCAATTACAGCATATAATATTTTATTAAGTATATTATATTGTACAAATATATGGTGTAGATAAACATCTGAGGGATCATTAACTGGGTTAGGTATGGCTGATTTAATGTATCTTTATATGAATATGTATTGTATTTATAATTACATATTTGTCCTTCAACTGATGGCTTTGGTTGCTATTATTGTGTCCCATATGTACAATTGTGATGAAATATACAGTGACCAGCTGCACCTTCTGTTCTGACACTCTTGTGAGCCATTTGACAAACTATTATTTTAGACTCTGCCAGTAGAGCCTTTGTCTCCAGAAATGCTGCTTCTTACCCTCGCAGGCGCACCATGTTTTTCTTCAGTCATGCTGCTGCTGATTGCTATAGTCCATCCCAGTCTGCTGCTGCCTCTCCCTGCCACTGACATTTATGCCACAGTGCTTCATATATGCTCTGTGCATCCCTGGAGAATTAATCCTGCTTGCCTTTTATACAGTTTTCCTTTTTTTAGGTTATTCTACTTTCTCAGATTTAATATTCAGGTAAAATTCTTTATAGAGTGAAAAGCCCTGTATAGGTGAGTTATGATGAGCATCTTCGCCCTCTACAGTGACTTACTGGAGATTTTATTTTTCTGTCCTCAAGTGTAAAGCTAGAAAATGAAACCCTTCCTCAGAATATGTGAAAGAGAAACATTGAGTCACAAATAGAATAAACATTTCCAAGTAAATAAATTAGATAATTTTTAATAATCTAAGTAAAATATTCACAACACTGATCATAACCTTGACTTCTCCAAAGAAATGTCAGAGTAAATATCTTGGGTTATTGTGCACTTCATCATGTTCTCAGTGAACATCCACAGAACATTTTTCCATCTAAGGGCTATCTAACTCATCATATCCAATTAATCACATCCTCATTGTGATAGTTTAAAGTAGCATGCAACAGAAATATTCATTCACATACTATTCTGAAAAAAGTTTTGCTCACCTGAATTTGTCCAAATTTATCTAGCTTTGGGGCCTGTTTGAAGTGATATAGAGAGGAAAGGAATATGGCATATTTGGGGCATTGAAAGAAGGACAAGAAATACTGTGTTTTAATACATGGTCTCTGTCAGTTTTTATGGATAGTGTTTTAGCTTCCTTATACCTATTATGTTATGCAAATGCTGGCCCCCTGCTTTAGATGTGTACCTTAGAAACTATCTAATTACTCTATTTTTTTCTTAATGCCCTTTGTCCCTGTATTTTTTGTTGTTGTTATTTGTTTTAGATTTTTTCCCTCTGTATTCCCTTTGCCATATTCAGTGTTCTTCAATAAGGTAAGAACATATGATAATTCCATATTTAATTTTTTGAGGAAACTACATACTGTTTTTCATAGCCGCTGTATCATTTTACATTTCCACCAGAAGTACAAGGGTTCCAGTTTGTTCACATCCCCACTTATGGATATATATCCAAAAGAATTGAAATCAAGATCTCAGAGAGATTAACTCAATTTTTCATCAAGAGATGAATGGATAAAGAAATTGTGGTCTATACATATAATGGAATACTATTAAGTCTTTAAAAAGAAGGAAATTCTGCCATTTGCAATAACATGATGAACCTTGAGGACATTTTGCTAAGTGAAATAAACCAGTAACAGAAGGACAAATATTATATGATTCCACTTACATGAGGTATTTAAAATACTAAATCTCATAAAGCAGAAAATACAGTAGTGGTTGGCAGGGGCTGGGAGTGGGGGAAGCGGGGGATTGTTGTTAAATAAGTGTAAAATTTCAGCTACTCTAGATGGGTTAATTTTAAACATCTGCTGTGCAACATGGTTCCTGTAGTTAACAATACCATATTGTTTACTTCAAAAATTTTTAAGTGTTCTTACCACAAGAAAATATAGAGGGGCATAAGGAAATATGGGGCCATGTCAATATATTTATCACCTTCATTGTGGTGATGATATCACAAGTGTTTGCATATGTCCAAACTCATCCAATTATATGCATTAACTATGTTCAGTATTTTTAATATCAATTATATCTCAATAAAGCTGTTACAAAAAGGGAAAAAATAGGGAAGGGGCACTTTAAATGTTCTTTTAGTGAGAAGAAATGTAATGGGTTCTCTGTTCTGTCACACTTGAAAAGTTGTAGGCAGCAGAAGCTCTTGGGTTTTCCAGATTAATCACTTTGTGCCCTAAGTAATGTGGAAATCAGCAGAGTAGGAGATCTTGAGAGTTAAAGCATACTAACTTCAGAAGCTTTTTAAAATATTTAGGAATTATGATAACCACTTGTGACATTGCTAGAGCAGGGTAAAAGGTAAGACAGAGCATCATATCATACTCTCCATCTTGCCCTTTTTTTTTTTTTTTTTTTGCGGTATGTGGGCCTCTCACTGTTGTGGCCTCTCCCGTTTGCGGAGCACAGGCTCAGCGGCCATGGCTCACGGGCCCAGCCGCTCCGCGGCATGTGGGATCCTCCCGGACCGGGGCACGAACCCGTGTCCCCTGCATCGGCAGGCGGGCTCTCAACCACTGCGCCACCAGGGAAGCCCCTTGCCCTTTTTTTTAAGCGTTGGATTTGTATCTTTTAATTTAAGCATTTAAAGGATGTTTTAGGTAATATAAATTAATAATTTAAAAGCTGTACTTCCAAAATATCTTTCTTAGATGCTCCTCTAAAATGTATTTGGAAATATAGACATTTTAGGAATTCTGCATAAATTATCTCCTTTTGAAAACAAATAATATACTTTAATTTACTCTGTGTTCTCTAGTGAAGAATTTTGCTTAATTTTCTGTAATTGAATATTTCCCAAACTTATTTGACCACAACAAAATTTATTTTGTTACATAACCCTTCTTAACATCCTGAATTCTTTCTCAGATTTCATTTTCTTCTAATATAACACTTATTAACGTATCAAGTAGTTAGGTTTCCCTCAAACACCTTAAAGTACATAACTGCACAAAAATAGATTAACAAGGTATCCATTGACTTGTCTCTCCAGTTTATCTTCTATACTGTTTTCAAAACTAGCTTTCTAAAACATATTTTAGTCTTCTGGAAAAAAATCAAAATACACCCTTTTGTCTGTATACTCAAGTTTAAACTATATTTGTATTTTATTAAATATTCATGTATGCTATGATAATGAGTGCTATAGTCTATATTCAATATACTTTATCATGTATAAATCTCCCTGAATTTCAGTCATACTGAGCCATTCCCCTAAAGCAGTTCCCTAGCTGTATCTTAACCCCTTAAGCTATGTTATTTATTTATTTATTTATTTTTGCGGTGTGCGGGCCTCTCACTATCGCAGCCTCTCTTGTTGCAGAGCACAGGCTTCAGAGGCGCAGGCTCAGTAGTTGTGGCTCACAGGCCTAGTTGCTCCACGGCATGTGGGATCTTCCTGGACTGGGACACGAACCCGTGTCCCCTGCATTGGCAGGCGGACTCTCAACCACTGCGCCACCAGGGAAGCCCAAGCTATGTTATTTTAATCTCTCTGTATTCCACCAGTCAAAATCATATGCATCTGTCCTAGTTGCACAATATAAAAGTTGTATTTTACTTACATATAACCTCCCCTACAAGCCTTATAGAAACTAGAAATTTATACAGATCTTTTGTCTGTGTTCCCAGAGCTCATGAGTTGTATCTCAGTTATATTGATAGAATGTATTTAAATCCAAGATATTCCATAGTTTGTTTATAGCATTTGTGTCTCTCTCACATTTAGTGCATTGTTTTGATCATAAGATGTATGCGGTATTTGACAAATGATGAGAGTCCATATTTTCAGTGATGTTTTCCTAATTATTTTTCCCTCTGGTATTCTTAGAGTTCATTATCTGAAACATATTTTAGGCACTTTGTTTCTTTTGCATAAGTGATTAAAATACTTAAAGGCAAAGTATTCAAGTCAGAAATATTTTTAAATACTGTATAGTGCCTGAAACAGAGCTAGGCAAATAGGAGACTTAATAAACACTTCTTACATGGAAAGCATTTCTAGGTTTGTTTTTTTTTTAAGATGTCATTATATTTGTCTAAACATTTCCACAGGAATCTTTAGAACATTTTTAGGGAGGCAATAGTATTGACAGGACTACACAGGGTGTCTAGGAGTCTAGTTTTATTCAATAGAATTTGCATAATTAAACTTGATAGAGCAGCAAGGGAGGCAAATACATTTTACTTGAAGTGAAGCTTGTGCTCTTGTAGATTTCTGATATGTAAAACTCCTACTTGTTGGCCCATAGAAAATAGAAATTTATGCATGGTGAATGTCCAATCAAGTTAAATATGTCTAGAAAAATAACTGTTCTGTCATATTCCATGATATGGGTGAATAGTCAAACAGGTAAGAGAATAAAAAGCTCACATATTTTGGAATTTTGTACTCAAGATCTCTTTCACTACACACACAAAATAAAAGTCTGGATGAATAATTGAAAATTTAGGGAACTTTTGAAGAACACTTTTGTCATTGCTATGTTTACTGCTCACATTTCCACATATTTTTACATGTTTCCTCAGGTCCATATTCAGTGAAGTAGGACTGCTTCTATTTATATCATCAGAGCTCCCTTACATTTAGATTTGTTCATCTACTGTTAGCACATCGATGATACATTTTGCATATGGGGTCTGAATTACTTAGAGAAAATTATTGGTTTTCATTTTCTTTGAATTTAGGAAATCATTTTCTGTCCTGTTATAGAAAGAATGAGCATATTGATGAACTATTGGTAACTTTCCTATGCTATCCAAGGCATATACTTTTCTAGGAAAAAAGACAGTATTGTAAATATTTTAGAGTCACAAATACTTCTGAGTCAAATGAAATACTTATTCATTTCTGCTAAGTCTTCATTTTTATGCTGTGTCGGTGGGATGGTAAAGAAGCTGAGAGGGATTTTGCCTTTTTAAATATCAGGTATATAACTCTTCTGTACACATTATAGCTACCATCTGGTGAGTATTTTCTTCCAGTTTTCATGCATCTGAATAATCTACAGCCACCCTGAAAAGTGGTATTTTTCAGCATTCATGATTTGATTGGCAAATGATTCAGTTGGTATCTATATTTTCTGTATGACTGAGAGCTCTAGAAAGTCACTTTTTAAATCGGCAAGCATATGGGGCCATGTAAAGAGTCACCTTCATAAAGACCATTTGAGTATGTTTAATTTACACTCAGGGATGGGGGATTTAGAGAATGCCTATTTAGTTAGTGGACTCAATCAACACCCACCAGGTATACCACTGTATCTTCTCTTTCTTATTTTCTGACTTACTCTTTTCCTTGATGACCAACCTGCATTCTTTTTTCCCCTCAAGTCCAAGTTTATGGAAGTATTTGTCTTTTGTCTGTTGGTGTGAAGATAGATAGCATACTTTCCTCTGTCTCCATTATCTTATACTTTATCCTCTCCCTGTTTTATTTTCTATCAGCAAGTCAAAAGCATCTCCTTTGGAAATGTCATTAGTAACTATAGAAATGGGAGGGGGGACAGAAAAGTGTGCATTGACTTTTGGAGGCTTAATTCCAGAGATTTTACATGTCATTTACACTCACATCTCATTAGCTATTAGAGTGAAATGCAATCCTACTTTGTGATTAGAAGGAGAAACAGAAATGCTGTAGATCAGCATTAAGGAGTACTACAAGAAATTAGTTCAGTCTAGTAATAGCCTATAATTTATCTTTAATTTTTAAATGAGAACACTAAGTGAAATTCTAAGAAATATATTGATCTATGAAAATAAAATGTTATTAAAAATACAGAGATATAATTCAGCTTACTACAAAAAGTAACTCATTATATCCTATGTGGTGTCTGCTACTGGTCACAGTAATGTCATTACAGGTGGCAGAAAGCGATGTGCGTAAACCACGTTATGTATGAGTTGAGAAAGCATTTCAGGGTGGATTACCTGTATTGTCTCTTACTTTGAGGCTGGTATTGGGAAGGAATAATACATGTTGGTATAATTATTCTTTATTCCCCATGAATTATTCTCACTGGCAGATATGGACACTGGAAATGTAAGTGATTATTGCTGCTTATTGGCAAAGTTGGAGTTGGATTTCTCATTTTTTAAGGAATAATCAGGTTAAAATTAACCTACCTTGAGTATGGTAAGCAGAATTCCAGAAGAGAGTTGAAGTATACTGATGTCTTCCTTGTGCTTGCATAGTTCAGGTGTCAGCCATAGAAGCTGGAAGAGTTTATATAGAATATACTCCTTCTCTGGCCCTCTTCTTTCTGAGATTTAATTTTTAAATTTCCAGCAAATGTGGATATGGTTTCCTGGACTTTGTCTTCTGGTTCCTTAAAATAGCAAATGTGTTTATTGGAGTTTTAGTCAGCTGCATGTTGTGGTATTGTCATTTGACCATAGAGTCAAAGCCCTAAAAATAAGATATTCAACTAATGTTGTTCTATTCTTTAAAGTGTTGACTTCCTTCTGCTATCTGCCTTCTTTCCTAAACTCTCCAGTGCTTCTAATGTATATATTTGTTACCTCCATCAGATTAGGTCCATAATAGTTCTTAAATATAAACTTCTAGAATTGCTCTCAAAGAACGTATTGCAAGAGTAATGGCAGTGCATATATTTGAGTCTCCTGACACATTCTGCAAAAATCCACAGTTAAACAACAGAAGCCCAAAATGAGGGGGTGACCTGTTGTTGAGAGTAGGGGGCACAAACAGAGTGAAGAGAGTGTTCCCAGAGAGGAGTGGCATGGCCTGTCCTGTCAGAGGCTAAACAGCCAGAATGGCATCCATTCATTGGGGTAGTCCCACAGGTATGTCAAAACCCAATTAAAATGAGAAGCATGTCTTTATGGAGGCATTGCTTGGCATGTCATAGTGTAACTCAAACAGGGTGAGAGGGTGTTCAGTTGCAAGATGTGGATGCAATACATAGAGTCAAAGCAGAGAGAGGAAGATGTCCTAATGGAGGAGATGTAGTAGCAGAGATGGGAGATCAGTTACATAAGGATGGGATGAGATGATGAAATAGTATACATGTTAAGGATAATTGAAGCCAGATTTCTCACTTTCTCTGATAGGGGATCATGAGGCAATAGGTTGTCAAATACTTTCAAGTAATTCAGGAATAAGTTCTTTGTATTTATTATATTTTCAAACATTATAAATATTAAAAACATTTAAAGTATATATTTACAAAATAATTTAAAAAGACCTCATTGGACTCTTCCAGTTTCAGACCTGACATGTAAAGGGCTCAGAAGGTGTCACTCCCATCACAAAAATAAGAAAACAAAAACTTAAACTGAAAATCAATGACATTTCCTGGACCCATCAGAGAACTGAGTTTGCAGGGCAAACCACCAAGCAGAAATCTTGAGATACAGGAAAATCCAGAAAGTCACAGCATAGGTGTACTACTTAGGACAGAAGCCACCAGAACCATAAACACATACACTTAAATTTAATGAATTGCTGGAGGATAAGTGTACAATAACATAAAATTGAGAAACTCCTGGGTCTTCAGTATTATGGAGGACACCATAATTTTGTAGCTTTTACCTCCAAGAATCTTGACAAGTACTCATGATGAAAATCCAAGAAAGATCCCCTCCTGGCTTTGGCAAAAGAAAGGGAAGAATAATCATTTTGAAATGCACCAGAGTGTTCTTCATAACTAAGTCCTCCTTTATGTGGGTAAAGGCAAATGTCTTTGGAAAAATGTCTGATCCTAAAAATGGGTAGTAAATATACAAGATGAACCTAGAACATCCTGTAGTGCCAGAAAGTAAAGCAGTGCTGCAAAAAAATATCAGTATTATGAGTGTATGTCGAAGATATACAGAATCCAACTGAAAGGACTCCCAAAGGCTAAAGGTGGAACAATTTAGTGTGAAAATAAAGTAGCATTATATTATAGCTAAATGTATAAAATAAATGTCTATGCGTCCATATTGATATAAGTAAATGATTAATAAAATAATAGTGGAAGAGACTAATCTCTCTCTCTTTTTTTTTTTTTTTTTGCCGACGCGGGCCTCTCACTGTTGTGGCCTCTCCCGTTGCGGAGCACAGGCTCCGGACGCGCAGACTCAGTGGCCATGGCTCGTGGGCCCATCCACTCCGCGGCATGTGGGATCTTCCCGGACCGGGGCACGAACCCGTGTCCCCTGCATCGGCAGGTGGACTCTCAACCACTGCGCCACCAGGGAAGCCCGAGACTAATCTCTTATACAGAATAATTCCAGATAATTTAAATGTTTTGTCTTCAAGGAGATGGAGTATAACTTCCTACTCCTTAAATGGGGCTGTACCTAATGATTTCCTTTCAAAGACTCCAGTATGGAGAGGGGGTTATGGATGGGTAAGAGTAACTTTACAGTGGAGAAACCTGAAAAACACTGCCTCAGCCAGGTGATTAAGGTTAACATCAACAGTGATAAATATTGATAGATATGATAAAACTGGTATATGTCCATTATTTTCCTCCCCCAAAGCCATAACCCTATTCTGATTATGACTAAACTATCAGATAAATTCCAATAGAGCTGCATCCTGCAAAACACCTGATCAGTACACCTCAAAATTGTCGAGGTAATCAAAAACAAGGAAAATCTGAGGAAATTAGGCTCTAAGAGATGCTTACAGAGATAGGACTACTGAATTCAATTTGGTATTCTGCATGAGATCCTAGAATAGGATAAAGGACGTTAGGTAAAAAACTAAAGTTCTTAATAAAGTATTGATTTTAATTTATGTTAGTGTATTAACATTGGTTCTTTGATTGTAACAAATGCACCATTTGTTGATAGTAGGGAAAAGATGAAAGATGTTGACGTGTGGGTATTGTAGGGATTCTCTGTACTATCTTCAAAACTTTTCTATTGATCTAATTCTATCCTAAAATACAATGTTTAAAAATCCATTGCTGAAATTACTTTATGATGATTAAAATGTTCTACTTATAAAAAAAAACCATTTCACTGAGAACTTAAAAACTCTATTAAGTAACTTTTAAATCAAACTGAAAATCAAAATTACAGAATTTCTAAAGCATACTAATAATGAAAATGATGAATATTTAATATCTGTGGGTATCAATTAAAATTGTGATTATAGGGTTAGGAAATTTTGAAATATTTATATCCAAAAAATATAATAGACTAAAGATGATAAAACTAAATTCTAAATATGAAAACATCTAAAATACACAAGGAAATAAACTTATAGAAAGCAGAAGGAAAAAATAGCAAAGATAAAATAAAAATGAATTAGTAGAAAATATAAAAGTAATTTAATTTTAAATGATTTTTCTGAAAAAGAAATTTACCCAAATAAACAAAATAGTTGTTAAATTAGTTTTTAAAATAGGGAAATAGAGGAGACCTTCAGTATGGTGGAGGAGTAAGACATGGAGATCACCTTCCTCCCCACAAATACCTCAGAAATACATCTACATGTGGAACAACTCCTACAGAGCACCTACTAAACGCTGGCAGAAGACCTCAGACTTCCCACAAGGCAAGAAACTCCCCACGTACCTGAGTAGGGCAAAAGAAAAAAGACAAAACAGAGACAAAAAACAGGGCTGGGACCTGCACCACTGGGAGGGAGCCGTGAAGGAGGAAAAGTTTCCACACACTAGGAAGCCCCTTCACTGGTGGAGATAGGGGTTGGGTGCGGGGGAAGCTTCGGAGCCACAGAGGAGAGCGCAGCAACAGGGGTGCGGAGGGCAAAGTGGAGAAATTCCGGCACAGAGCATTGGTGCTGACTGGCACTCACCAGCCTGAGAGGCTTGTCTGCTCACCCGCCGGGGCAGGCGGGGCTGGGAGCTGAGGCTCAGGCTTTGGAGGTCAGATCCCAGAGTGAGGACTGGGGTTGGCTGCGTGAACACAGCCTGAAGGGGGCTAGTGTGCCACAGCTAGCTGGGAGGGAGTCCGGGAAAAAGTCTGGACCTGCCTAAGAGGCAAGAGGCCATTGTTCCGGGGTGCGCGAGGAGAGGGGATTCAGAGCACCGCCTAAACGAGCTCCAGAGACAGGCATGAGCAGCAGCTATCAGTGGGGACACCAGAAATGGGCATGAAATGCTAAGGCTGCTGTTGCAGCCACCAAGAAGCCTGTGTGGAAGCACAGGTCACTATCCACACCTCCCCTCATGGGAGACTGTGCAGACCGCCACTGCCAGGGTCCCGTGATCCAGGGACAACTTCCCCGGGAGAATGCACGGTGCGCCTCAGGCTATTGGAACATCACGCCTGCCGCTGCCGCAGCAGTCGCAACCCCATGCCATACCCCTCCCTCCCCATGGCCTGAGTGAGCCAGAGCCCCCTAATCAGCTGCTCCTTTAACCCTGTCCTGTAGAACAGACACCCATAGGCGACCTACATGAAGAGGTGGGGCCAAATGCAAAGCTGAATCCCAGGAGCTGTGTGAACAAAGAAGAGAAAGGGAAATTTCTTCCAGCAGCTTCAGGAGCAGCTGATTAATTCTCCACAATCAACTTGACATACCCTGCATCTCTGGAATATCTGAATGGATAACGAGTAATCCCAAAATTGAGGCGGTGGACTTTGGGAGCAACTGTAGACTTGGGGTTTGCTTTCTGCATCTAGTTTGTTTCTGGTTTTATGTTTATATTAGTTTAGTATTTAGAGTTTATTATCATTGGTAGATTAGTTTATTGATTTGGTGGCTCTCTTCCATTTCTTTTTAATATATAGATATATATATATATTTTTTCCTTTTTCTCTTTTTGTGAGTGTGTATGTGTATGCTTCTTTGTTTAATTCTGTCTATATAGCTTTGCTTTTACCATTTGTCCTAGGATTCTGTCTGTCCGTATTTTTTTTTTCTATTATAGTTCTTAGGTCTTCTTATCATTGGTGGATTTCATTTTTGGTTTGGTTGCTCTCTTCTTTCTTTCCTTTTTTAAAAATTACTTTTAAACTTTTTTTATTTTTAATATTTATTTTAATAACTTTATTTTATTTTTTCCTTTCTTTCTTTCTTTTTTTCTCCCTTTTTTTCTGAGCCATGTGGCTGACAGGGTCTTGGTGCTCTGGCCAGGTGCCAGGCCTGTGCCTCTAAGGTGAGAGAGCCGAGTTCAGGACATTGGTCCACCAGAGACATCCTGGCTCCATGTAATATCAAATGGCGAAAGCTCTCCCAGAGATCTCCATCTCAACGCTAAGACCCAGATCCACTAAATGACCAGCAAGCTACTGTGTTGGACACCCTATGCCAAACAAGTAGCAAGACAGGAACACAATCCCACCCATTAGCAGAGATGCTGCCTAAAATAATAGTAAGTTCACAGACACCCCAAAACACAACACCAGACCCAGTCCTGCCCACCAGAAAGACAAGATCCAGCCTCAACCACCAGAACACAAGCACCAGACCCCTCCAAAAGGAAGCCTACACAACACACTGAACCAACCTTAGCCACTGGGGGCAGACACCAAATACAACAGGAACTATGAACGTGCAGCTTGCAAAAAGGAGACCCCAAACACAGTAACTTAAACAAAGTGAGAAGACAGAGAAACACACAGCAGATGAAGGACCAGGAAAAAACCCACCAGACCAAACAAATGAAAAGGAAATAGGCAGTCTACCTGAAAAAGAATTCAGAGTAATGATAGTAAAGATGATCCAAATCTTGGAAACAGAATGGAGAAAATAAAAGAAACGTTTAACAAGGACCTAGAACTACAGAGCAAACAAACAATGATGAACAACACAATAAGTGAAATTAAAAATTCTCTAGAAGGAATCAGTAGCAGAATACCTGAGGCAGAAGAACAGTTAAGTGACCTGGAAGATAAAATAGTGGAAATTACTACTACGGAACAGAATAAAAAAAAAAAGAATGAAAAGAATTAAAGACAGTCTCAGAGACCTCTGGGACAACATTAAATGCACCAACATTCGAATTATATGGGTCTCAGAAGAAGAAGAGAAAAAAAAAAGGACTAAGAAAATATTTGAAGAGATTATAGTTGAAAACTCCCCTAATATAGGAAAAGAAATAGTCAAGTAGTCCAGGAAGCACAGAGAGTCACATACAGGATAAATCTAAGGAGAAACACACCAAGACACATATTAATCAAACTATTAAAAATTAAATACAAAGAAAAAATATTAAAAGCAGCAAGAGAAAAACAACAAATAACATACAAGGGAATCCCCATAAAGTTAACAGCTGAACTTTCAGCAGAAACTCTACAAACCAGAAGGGAGTGGAAGGACATATTTAAAGTGATGAAAGGGAAAAACCTACAACCAAGATTACTCTACCCAGCAAGGATCTCATTCAGATTTGACGGAGAAATTTAAAAATTTACAGACAAGCAAAAGCAAAGATAATTCAGCACCATCAAACCAGCTTTACAACAAATACTAAAGGAAATTCTCTAGGCAAGAAGCACAAGAGAAGGAAAAGACCTACAATAACAAATCCAAAACAATTACGAAAATTATAATAGGAACATACATATCGATAATTACCTTAAATGTAAATGGATTAAATGCTCCAACAAAAGACATAGACTGACTGAATGGATACAAAAACAAGACCCGTATATATGCTGTCTACAAGAGGCCCACTTCAGACCTAGGGACACATACAACTGAAAGTGAGGGGATGGAAAAAGATATCCCATGCAAATGGAAAACAAAAGAAAGCTGGAGTAGCAATTCTCATATCAGACAAAATAGACTTTAAAATAAAGATTACAAGAGACAAAGAAGGACACTACATAATGGTCAAGGGATCAATGCAAGAAGAAGATATACCAATTGTAACTACTTATGCACCCCACAAAGGAGCACCTGAATGCATAAGGCAAATGCTAACAGCCATAAAAGGGGAAATTGACAGTAACACAAACATAGTAGGAGACTTCAACACCCACTTTCACCAATAGACAGATCTTCCAAAATGAAAATAAATAAGCAAACACAAGCTTTAGATGACACATTAAACAAGATGGACTTAATTGATATTTATAGTACATTCCATCCAAAAACAACAGAATACACTTTCTTCTCAAGTACTCATGGGACATTTTCCAGGATAGATCATATCTTGGGTCACAAATCAAGCCTCGGTAAATTTAAGAAAATTGAAATCTTATCAAGTATCTTTTCCAACCACAATGCTATGAGACTAGATATCAATTACATGAAAAAAATTTTTAAAATGCAAACACATGGAGGCTAAACAATATGCTACTAAATAACCAAGAGATCACTGAAGAAATCAAAGAGGAAATCAAAAAATACCTAGAAACAAATGACAATGAAAGCACAATAACCCAAAACCTATGGGATGCAGCAAAAGCAGTTCTAACAAGGAAATGTATAGCATACAATCCTACCTCAAGAAACAAGAATCATCTCAAATAAACAACCTAACCTTACACCTGAAGGTATTAGAGAAAGAAGAACAATAAAGCTCCAAAGTTAGCAGAAGGAAAGAAATCGTAAAGATCAGATGAGAAATAAATGAAAAAGAAATGAAGGAAATGATAGCAAATATAAATAAAACTAAAAGCTGGTCTTTGAGAAGATTAAAAAAATTGATAAACCATTAGCCAGACTCATCAAGAAAAAAAGGGAGAAGACTCAAATCAATAGAATTAGAAATGAAAAAGGGGAAGTAACAACTGACACTGCAGAAATACAGTGGATCACGAGAGATTACAAGTAACTATATGCCAATAAAATGGACAACCTGGAAGAAATGGACAAATTCTTAGAAAAGCAGGACCTTCCAGGACTCAACCAGGAAGAAATAGAAAATATAAACAGACCAATCACAAACACTGAAAATGAGACTGTGATTAAAAATCTTCCAACAAACAAAAGCCCAGGACCTGATGGCTTCACAGGCGAATTCTATCAAACTTTTAGAGAAGAGCTCACACCTATCCTTCTCAAACTCTTCCAAAATATAGCAGAGGGAAGAACACTCTCAAACTCATTCTATGAGGCCACCATCACCCTGATACCAAAACCAGACAGAGGTGTCACAAAGAAAGAAAACTACAGGCCAATATCACTGATGAACATAGATGCAAAAATCCTCAACAAAATACTGGAAAACAGAATGCAACAACACATTAAAAGGATCATACACCATGATCAAGTGGGATTTATCCCAGGAATGCAAGGTTTCTTCAATATACACAAATCAATCAATGTGATATACCATATTAAAAAACTGAAGGAGAAAAACCATATGATCATCTCAATAGATGCAGAAAAACCTTTTGGCAAAATTCAACACCATTTATAATAAAAACCTTCCACAAAGTAGGCATACAGGGAACTTACCTCAACGTATTAAAGGCATATATGACAAACCCACAGTCAACATTGTTCTCAATGGTGAAAAACTGAAACCATTTCCACTAAGATCAGGAACAACAAGAAGTTGTCCACTGTCACCACTATTATTCAACATAGATTTGGAAGTTTTAGCCACAGCAATCAGAGAAGAAAAAGAAATCCAAATCAGAAAAGAAGCAGTAAAGCTGTCACTGTTTTGCAGATGACATGATACTATACACAGAGAATCCTAAAGATGCTACCAGAAAACTACTAGAGGTAATCACTGAATTTGGTAAAGTAGAAGCATACAAAATTAATGCACAGAAATCTCTTGCATTCCTATACACTAATGATGAAAAATCTGAAAGAGGAATTAAGGAAACACTCCCATTTACCACTGCAACAGAAAGAATAAAATACCTAGGAGTAAACCTACCCAAGGAGACAAAACACATGTATGCAGAAATCTATAAGACACTGATGAAAGAAATTAAAAATGATACAAACAGATGGAGAGATATACCATGTTCTAGGTTTGGAAGAATCAACGTTTTGAAAATGATTATACTACCCAAAGCAATCTACAGATTCAATGCAATCCCTATCAAACTACCAGTGGCATTTTTCATAGAACTAGAGCAAAAAATTTCACAATTTGTATGGAAACACAAAAGATGCCGAATAGCCAAAGCAATCTTAAGAAAGAAAAATGGAGCTGGAGAAATCAGGCTCCTGGACTTCAGACTATACTACAAAGCTACAGTAATCAAGACAGTATGGTACTGGCACAAAAACAGAGCAATAGATCAATGGAACAGCATAGAAAGCTCAGAGATAAACCCACGCATATATGGTCACCTTATCTTTGATAAAGTAGGCAAGAGTATACAATGCAGAACAGACAACCTCTTCAATAAGTGGTGCTGGGGAAACTGGACGGCTACATGTAAAAGAATGAAATTAGAACACTCCCTAATACCATACACAAAAATAAACTCAAAAAGGATTAAAGACCTAAATAAAAGGCCAGACACTATAAAACTCTTAGAGGAAAATATAGGCAGAACACTCTATGACATAAATCACTGCAAGATCCTTTTTGACCCACCTCCTAGAGAAATGGAAATAAAAAAAAATAAACCAGTTGGACCTAATGAAACTTAAAACCTTTGCACAGCAAAGGAAACCATAAACAAGACGAAAAGACAACCCCATGAATGGGAGAATATATTTGCAAATGAACCAACTAACAAAGGATTAATGTCCAAAATTTACAAACAGCCCATGCAGCTCAATATCAAAAAACCTAAACAAGCCAATCCAAAAATGGGCAGAAGACCTAAATAGACATTTCTCCAAAGAAGATATACAGTTTGCCAAGAAACACATGAAAGGATGTTCAACATCGGTAATCATTAGAGAAATGGAAATCAAAACTATAATGAGGTTTCACTTTACACCAGTCAGAATGGCCATCATCAAAAAATCTACAAACAATAAATGCTGGAGAGGGTGAGGAGAAAAGGGAACCCTCTTGCACTGTTGGTGGGAATGTAAATTGATACAGCCACTATGGGGAACAGAATGTAGCTTCCTTAAAAAACTAAAAATAGAACTACCATATGACCCAGCAATCCCACTACTGGGCATATACCCTGAGAAAACCATAATTCAAAAAAGAGTCATGTACCAACAAGTTCATTGTAGCCCTATTTACAATAGCCAGGACATGGAAGCAACCTAAGTGTCCATTTACAGATGAATGGATAAAGAAGATGTGGCACATACATACAATGGAATATTACTCAGCCATAAAAAGAAACAAAATTGAGTTATTTCTAGTGAAGTGGGTGGACCTAGAGACTGTCATACAGAGTGAAGTACGTTAGAAAGAGAAAAACAAATACGGTATGCTAACACATACATATGGAATCTTTAAAAAAAAATGTGTTTCTGAAGAACCTAAGCACAGGACAGGAATAAAGACACAACCATAAAGAATGGACTTGAGGACACAGGGAGGGCGATGGGTAAGCTGGGACGAAGTGAGAGAGTGGCATGGATATATATACACTACCAAATGTAAAATAGATAGCTAGTGGGAAGCAGCCATGTAGCACAGGGAGATCAGCTCAATGCTTTGTGACCACCTAGAGGGGTGGGATATATAGTGGGTATGAGGGAGATGCAAGAGGGAGGAGATATGGGGATATATGTATATGTATAGCTGATTCACTTTTTTATAAAGCAGAAACTAACATACCATTGTAAAGCAATTATACTCCAATAAAGATGTCAAAGAGAAAAATAAAAACAAAAAAAGACTACTTGGAGTAAAAAATAGAAGTTTTAAGAAAAAAAGTAAAATAAGGAAATATTTTTTAAATGCCAACTTAGGGGGCTTCCCTGGTGGCGCAGTGGTTGAGAGTCTGCCTGCCGATGCAGGGGACACAGGTTCGTGCCCTGGTCTGGGAAGATCCCACATGCCACGGAGCGGCTGGGCCCATGAGCCATGGCCGCTGAGCTTGTGCATCCGGAGCCTGTGCTCCGCAACAGGAGAGGCCACAACAGTGAGAGGCCCGCGTACTGCAAAAAAAAAAAAAAATAACCAGATGAAATAATCACTTTGGGAGACTGTCAATATATATTAAACTTATACAAACTAAATATATGCTAAAAACAATTCCATTTCTGGGTGTATGTCCAAGATTAATAAATGCATATTTCCACTGAAAGACATTCACAGAAAGTTCATAGAAGTTTTATTCATAGGTGCCAAATATTGGAATAACCCAAATGTCCATCATCAATAGAATGTATGAATAAATTGTTTTATATTAATGCAATATAATACTACATGTAAATAATATAGAATAAAAGAACTACTGCCACACGCAATACCATAATGAAAGAAAATATCCAGACAAAATGTATCTGTATGATGCCATTTATATGAAGTTTAGAACAGACAAAACTAATCTATCGTGCAGGGAGTCCATATAGTAGTTACCTATAGGGGGCTATGACTAGGACAGGTGTTGAAATATTCTATAGGTTGATATGATCAGTGCTTTCAATGGCACATGCCGTATCTCTACCTCTATTTCTATCACTACATACAATTACATATTCATAAACATATATGTGTGTAAATAGGCCTCGGAATATTTACTTGTTTTTGTGTATTTTACTGGTTGTATGTTGTCCCATGATTTAAAAATAAAGTCAAATGGCACAGTACAACTGCGAAGTCTTTGGTAGCCCAGAGTTGTTTGCAAAGCATCTTGGGATAAAAAACAAAGCAAAACAGAAACAAACAAACAAAAATCTTAGGTATTTGGTTTCAGACTCCCAGAAAAGCATGTTTCAACATTGATTCATTTTGCTTTATATCCTTTTACAGATGCAGTACTGTACAAAGAGAGTAATGTTAGTCATCGGGCAAATCTGAGCACATGTACTGCAAAAAAGGGAATAAAAAGTGAATTGAGGGCTTCCCTGGTGGCGAAGTGGTTGAGAGTCCGCCTGCCGATGCAGGGGACACGGGTTCGTGCCCCGATCCGGGAAGATCCCACATGCCGCGGAGCGGCTGGGCCCGTGAGCCATGGCCGCTGAGCCTTTGCGTCCGGATCCTGTGCTCCGTAACGGGAGAGCCCACAGCGGTGAGAGGCCCGCATACCGCAAAAAAAAAAAAAAAAAAAAAGTGAATTGAGATAGTATAGAGTTCCCATGGGGAAAGAGTGTAAAAGATGAGTTGCTGAATATACGAATGGGTTATATGGCCTTATCATCTTCTGAAACTATGCAATAAGTTTTTCTTTTCTTTTCTTTTCTTTTTGCTGGACGCGGGCTTCTCATTGTTGTGGCCTCTCCCGTTGCGGAGCACAAGCTCCGGACGCGCAGGCTCAGCGGTCTTTCCTGATAAAGGCAGAGCTGTTTCTGGAGGAAGGCATTAAATCATGCTGCTAACTCTGCCCCACTATTTTGTACACTTTAGGATGAAACTGGAAATGTCTTCAAATAGAAATTTATATAAGAGCATTAAATAACTTCAAACTCAATGTGTTTCTTCAAGGATGAACTAAGGGTTCCTATGCAGGTTGTACTTAGTAGTCAAGCAGAAGCACACTGAAGATCTTTAAAGAGTAGGAAAGGACTGAGACTTTCTACAGTTTTCAATATTTAAAAGTTTTAGTAATAACAAAACATTTCTAATAACCTTTGCTTTTTATGGCCTATTTGTTTTTTTATTTCCCCCCCCCCCGGGAGTTGCATTGATCAAAATTATTTTGGTAGCTTAAAACTGAACAAAAGATTGGGAGATTTGGATT
Source organism: Delphinapterus leucas (assembly GCF_059928025.1). Taxonomy (NCBI): domain Eukaryota; kingdom Metazoa; phylum Chordata; class Mammalia; order Artiodactyla; family Monodontidae; genus Delphinapterus; species Delphinapterus leucas. Next base: position 30,789,410 of record NC_143137.1, on the reverse strand, counting down.
GACATATATACGCTAATATGTATAAAATAGATACCTAATAAGAAACTGCTGTATAAAAAAATAAATAAAATAAATAAAATTAAAAAAAATAAGTTATAAAAGAAACTGAACAAAAGGGTATCCATAACAGCCTGTAGAGTTAAATGAAAAAAGACAAAGGGGTCCTATGTGGGCACAAAATGCAGTATTAAATAATATTAAATCAACAGCATATAGCCACCAGCATATGTACAGAATTAAAATTAACAGACTGATGTGCCAGCCTGGGAAATATTCATTTAATTCTTACTAATGATTCCCTAGTGGACAGCTTCAGTGCATGATGAGATGTATTTTCATACAATGTTATTTTACTCATGACTTTCTTGCCTGGTTTACTTTTTATAAGGAATGAAAGTGCTTGGAAGAGAGAATTTTAGAGGAAAAGGAAACTTTGTGCAGAGTCATTCTGAAAGATACCATTACAAACTAGCACCCTCTTTCAGAATGATCTGCATATTCACTCAGTTGTCATATGTGAAATGGAATCATCTACTGATACACATTCAGATACAGATAACTGGAAGATTATGACATGATGCTTAAACATGGAAGAAAGAAAATGGACTTTTCTGAAATAAATTAATTTGGATTGTTCTTAGAATTACTAAGATTTTTTAAGTATTTTGTATAATGACCTATTAATAATTGTCTGTACTCAGATCTTATGCTTTTATGCAATTCAAAGAGATAACATTCAGTATCCTTCACTTGACCATAAAATATAACAAAAAGGATGAGTGGAATGTAGAACATCTCTTACTGTTCATGCAGGGAAGGTACCTATACTTTTATCCATTTATTATAGGTATGTCCTAATAAGACAAAAGTAGACTTTAATGCATGCATCAGATCAAATACCCTGTTAGAATTACACTCCATAAACTCTGTCCACCAATTCTATTATTATATCTGTGTATTGTTTTAAAAATAGAGAGTTTTGGAAAACACAGTAGTAGGAAAAGATGCCTTCCTGTACCACCTATTGTTTTTAGTAATGTTTTCCCTTTCATTAATCTAATACTCTGCTGCATTTATGTGGTCATGTACACCAGTAATTCTCAACCTTAGAGGAAAAGTAGAATGAAATGAGGAGTTTTAAAAATCTACCAATATGTGGTCCCATCCCAGATAATTTGATTAAATTGGGAAGAAACTGGCCTAGGTACTGGTATAAAAATTAAAAAAAAAAAAAGACCAAACAAAAACAAAACTCCCAAGTTGACCCTAATGTACACCCAGGTTTAAAAATCATTAATATATAGGACTAAGGTTGAGTGTAATTGTTATTCTGCTATTTATCATTCTAAATAAAATCATATTAAATGTGCCTTGTGTTACATAGCAAATATTATTGTCCCATCCTCATTAAATAAAAAAGAGAAAAACGGTGAAAAAACTATTTACAGTAGTCAAAACATGGAAACAATCCAAGTATCCATCAACAGATGAAGGATTGGAAAAAATAGAGAATATTATCCAGCCATAAAAAAAGAGAAAAGTTTGTCATTTGTGAAAACATGGATGAAACTGAGGGCAATATGCTAAATAAAATAAGTCAGACATAGAAAGATAAATGTATAATCCTGCTTATATTTGAAAAGTAAAAATATCTGACCTCATAGGAACAGAGAGTAGATTGTTGACTGTGGGAGGGGGAGGGAGAGGTGGGTGAAGGTGGTCAAAGGGTACTAATGTCTAAGTATAAGATGAGTAAGTTCTGGGGATCTAATGTACAGCATGGTGACTATAATTAATAGTACTGTATCATATTCTTGGAAATTGCTAAGAGAGTAGATCTTAAATGTTCTCACAAGAAAAAACAGGTAACTATGTGAGATGATAGATGTATTAACTAACTGTATGTGAGGGGATAGATTTGTTAAATACCTTTATCATGGTGATCATTTCACTGTGTGTCTATCTAGCTATCTATCTAAAATCATCATGTTGTACACCTTGAATTTATACAATTTATATGTAAGTTATATTTCAATACAACTGGATAATGAAAAAGTAAATTTTTTATAAGAGTTAAGCCTTGATAGGATGTAAAAGATTGGTTTACCTGCTTTTTTCCAACCTGGATACCAGAATCTTGACTTTTATTGTTATGGTTTTAGTTTTAACTTGGTGGTTTTACTATTAACTTGGAGTTTAGTAAATCTGAAAAACAGTGTTTTTTAACATATGGCCCACACTGAGAAATGATGACTATATTAGACAATTATACATGCAAGAACACTGAATTCTATGTAATAGAATCCAATTTCTTTATCCTGAAGATATAGCAAATAAATAAATACAGTTTAGTTATATCTCTTACTATTACTACAACAACAATAATAGGAAGGACTTCCCAGATATAGAGTGCTTACTAGATACCGAAATCGCTTATTAATCCAGTAAGTTAAATCTTTTAAGATACAGGATAGTCCTATGATTTGGGTACTATTATTATTCCCATTTCTCAGAGGAGGAAGTTTCCACAATTGTAAATAGTCAAGCTTGGATTAGAAGCCCACCAGTCTGGGTTCAGGGTCTTTATTTATATTCCCTATGTTGCTATGCCTTATATTTAATATTTATTCTAAATGTATGTGGTCTCTTTAATAATCTTGTGTTATGGAAAAGGAAACTGAGATTCAGGGAGATTAAGTAATTTTCCTAAATTGAGCAGCTAATAAGTGGCAGAGTTGAGACAATGTATAAGTGACTCTAAATTCCATTACACTTTTCTACCTTACCAGAGATTATTATGTGTATCTCCTTGTAAATGCACATTAAAGATTCAATCATGTTAAATACATTTTCTAAATGTAACAACTCCACGATAAAATTTCTTCTATGACATAGTTCTTTGATTAAAGATACACAAATTCTTTTTTTCTTCAGCCTTATGTTTATATGGGAAATACATTGAAAACTACTTTGGGTGACTTAAAAATTGGCAAAAATCAAAGATAATAATTTATGCATTTTTAAAAGCAAAACTGAAGTCAAATATTCTGAAGTCCAGTGTTCCTGAAGTCACTCCTTCATTATATGTTCTTAATTTGGGCAAAGCAAAATTATTGAGTGTCAAATAACGTTTCTCATATTTCTGGATTTAATTTATCATGGTAGAATTTTCTTAATTGCCAATGTGATAATACATGTAAAATTAGAAACATATGTTTAATTTGCTTTTGTGTCACTTTGTTTTCAAAGATAAATCTCTTTTACCTCTGGCATTAATTGATCGGTATAACAATTAATGTATGTTAGATAATAGGGTCCTCTGAGAATGTACTTTCTAAAAAAGGGATGCAAACTCATCTGAATTCCACACTGCTTTAAGATATTATTTTTTCCCATAAGTATGATAGCAGGCCTTGATACAAACAGTTCTCAGCTCCAAGTTTATGAATGTGAAGTTAAACTATATAATATCTATATCCTTCAATATATAGATATTCATATATAGATCTATCTGATATATATGAAACTATATTATATTGACTTGATTCTTTTATAATTATCATTATATACACTCATATTAAATATACCTTGTATGGTATAGCAAATATTGCTTTTACTTATTATTTCCATATTTATGAAATACTTCAGCAGCATATCAAACAAAAAGGGAGTTGGGTTCCTTTTCAATGAAACCCACATGTCCTATTAGATCATCCAGAATTAATTTTGATCATGGGGTCAAAACAGATTTCAGGAACATCATATTTTCATTTCAGCAGTGTGTCCTTGCCGTTTGAGACGTTTTATTTGGAGAGTGTGAGGACTGCAAACTATGGTTCATTATCAACTATGAATTATAAAATTGCAGGCAGGAAGCTAAACTACTAGGGTTTCTTTTCTAGAGCCCATTTTGACCACAGTAGGCACATAGAAAAAGAACATCTGTAGCCATATTCCTGCCCACCCACCTCAAGCAGCAGAATCTCTCTCTTTTTCTCACTCTCACTCACTCACTCTTTCTCTCACTTTATTTTTCTTCCCCCTCTTATCGCCTCCCCCTCCTGCTCCCTTCTCACCCTCCTTCCTTTTTTCCTTAAATATGCTCCTAAAAGACAGCCTTCATCTTCTTTTCTCAAGCTCTAATTTCTGGACATTTTTTATGTTTTAAAAGTTCAGTGGGTAATTTCAACTTAGGTCAAGATGGAGAATTCTAGGAACTTCATAAAATTAGTTCAATAAATGAATAAAGTAACAATGACCACATGATAGTCATGGTATCTGTTCATCTGTTTCCCACGCTACTAAGATCTGCTCCACCAGAATCTGTGTTTCTAAATTAGTGAATCGTCATTCTTTTTACCCCTACACAAGCCAGAAATCTGAGATCACGCTTTATTCTACCATCTTCTTCCGATCTACATCATTTTAAAAACCATATATTGAACATTGTGGTAAATGTGTCTTTTTGAGTTATGGTTTTTTCAGGGTATATGCCCAGTATTGGGATTGCTGGGTCATATGGTAGTTCTATTTTTAGTTTTTTAAGGGACCTCCATAGTCTTCTCCATAGTGGCTGTATCAATTTACAGTGTTCGTTGCAGCACTATTTACAGTTTACAATAGCCAGGACATGGAAGCAACCTAAGTGTCCATCGACAGATGAATGGATAAAGATGTGGTACATATATACAGTGGAATACTACCCAGCCATAAAAAGAAGCAAAGTTTCTTTAGTAGTTTTAGTGAGGTGGATGGACCTATAGTGAGGTTAAGTCAGAAAGAGAAAAACAAATACCATATGCTAACATATATATATGGAATCTAAAAGAAAATAGTTCTGATGAACCTAGAGGCAGGACAGAAATAAAGACGCAGATGTAGAGAATGGACTTGAGGACATGGTTGGGGGATAAGGGTAAGCTGGGATGAAGTGAGAGAGTAGCATTGACATATATACGCTACCAAATATAAAATAGATAGCTAGTGGGAATCAGCTGCAAAGCACAGAGAGATCAGCCCGGTGCTTTGTGACCCCCCTAGAGGGTGGTATAGGGAGGGTGGGAGGGAGACGCAAGAGGGAGGGGATATGGGGATATATGTATACATATAGCTGATCCACTTTGTTATGCAGCAGAAACTAACACAACACTGTAAGGCAATTATACTCCAATAAAGATGTTCAAAAAAATAAAAAGCATATATTGTTGAATATAATAAGTTCTTAATGCCTCTTGAATCTTCCCACTTTCCATATTTTTACCTGGGTTCAGGCTACCACATTACCACCTACCTGGATTATTATAATAACCTTCAAATGAATGTGTGCCTCAAGGAGAAACCTTTGAAGCCATGGCTCCATGAATTAGCCAAAGTGAGTTTTTGTCAAATTTAATGACCATGTTTTTCCCTCAGTTAAAACCAGTGGTCTCAGGGCTTCCCTGGTGGCTAAGTGGTTGAGAGTCCGCCTGCTGATGCAGGGGACACGGGTTCGTGCCCCAGTCCGGGGAGATCCCACATGCCGTGGAGTGGCTAGGCCTGTGAGCCATGGCCTCTGAGCCTGCGTGTCCGGAGCCTGTGCTCTGCAACGGGAGAGGCCGCAACAGTGAGAGGCCCATGTACCGCAAAAAAAAAAAAAAAAAAAAAAAAGGCAAGGATATTAAATATGTGGGAGAATCACATACATTGCAAAAGTATCCTCTCTAAATGCCAATAATATCAACACTGGGAAACACTGTGCAGTGAAATATAAAGAAGCATATATAAGGTAATAGATGTGGACTCTTTAGGACAAATTAGTGTAATGTAATGAGAGAAATCAAATGTTTGTTTATTTTTTATATACTGCATTTCCAATGCTGTGATACTCAAGCTTTAATTGTTATTATTCCATCTGAGTGATTTGTAGCCATTTAAAGGTGAAAAAATACATGAAGCATAAAGACTAGATAATCATTTGAAAAGTATCCTGTCTAGGTATAAATGCAGCTCTGTTATTCGAGTGTATGAGGTGACCATGGAAAAGGTTGGTGATGGAGAGAAGACCATATTTCAGCTTTTAAATAACTGATGTACTGAATAGAGGAGTAAAGAAAGATTGGACATGAAAGAAAAGATAGAGGAGAGAAACAGGAAGGAGAACATACTCTAAAATATTGGTAAAGTCAAAGAACCCATGGGCTTCAGTTTAAAGGATAGGTACTTTCAAGTACTTTTAATAGGTTAAAGATATATGCAAGATTCAAAAAAGTCTACTTGATTTATTGATTATAAAATGCTTCGCACAGAGTAAGTATTCCAAAAATTTGTCAAATTGACTTTCACTGGCAAGCCTGAAGAGGGCAGTTTTATGACAGTAAAAGCGCAACTATAAAGTGAAGGATTAAAGCAGAAACTCATCCAAGAAATTTGGTGATGGGAATATTTTGAAACAATGGGTGGTGACTTAAGAAAGTGAGAGGGTATGAGGTAATACATTTTTGTTTACTAAGGTTTGGATTTAAAGTTGTAAATCTTCAGTTAACAAATATCTATGGAGACCCTACCTGTTTCAGGCTCCTTGCAGGGCTGTGTATCACAGGCACATTTGTAATGGAGAAGCACATACATACACAGAAACATATATGTTCAGGGCTCCATAGAATTGCCTTCTTATTTATCTTTCAAATCCAGAAAACATCATGCTGAAAACTATCTGCTCTAGTTCTCTGAATATTACAGCACTTTTGGCAATCTAATGTGCTCTCCAGAAATTGCACCTGCCTTCTAGCAATAGTGTTTCCAGGATTGATAGAGAAGAAAAATATACTGCCTTGTTTTATATCCTCCATTTTGTCATTTATGGGCCCCCTATAGTCCTAAAATATATGTCAGATAATTTTAGGTGGAGTAACTTATCTCTTAGAGGATAAGATGGAGGACTAAAATTGTAAACATTTTTTTTGGTTCACACATCCCTAATTATTTACCATACTTTTATGTTGCATTACTTCACTAGACCTTCTGTAAAACACCCAGACCCTGGAGAAGTCAGAAACAGCAGGCAATGATCGAGGGATTAAATACAATGAGAAGAGAAAAGGCCAGCCAACTCTCTTGCTACAATTTCCCAAGCAAGTGTCCTAGGTTTGTAGACTGGGAGGATTTTAATTGGAAAAGAGTTAGAAGTTTTGACATTATTCTGGAGTCTATTAATTACTGAAATATGAATATGTATATGACTTTAAAAGACTGGAAAGGTTACAGAAACATTCTGTCATTTAATCCAGGGGCAGGAAAGGAGGAATCCAAAGTGAGGACATAAATGCTCAGTGGTAGGGAAAATAAAAAGGCGAGTTGTATTTGCGCTCTACTGAGTCCAACTTATGTAATAAAACTGTTTTACAACTTAGGGCATCAAAGTGATCACTTTTCCAGAAGATACAATTCTGGAAAGTTATCAGAATTTGAGTGTTTATAATCACTAGATATTATCTTACTTTTATCAAACATTTTATATTAAGTTTAAAATCAAAACAGAGAATCAAGTTGAACATTTGACATATTTGGCGAAACTACATATTTTTCAAAACTACCTAGGCGAAAATGGTGATGGGTTTAACTCAAATTATCATAGATAAAACATGATATGGAGAATTAAGTAGCAAGAAGGGATTAACTACAATGGACCATAAAAAATAAAGAAATACAGGCAGCAGCTACTGTCTTTAGGGTTGAGGCACAATACCCAAGGAAGGAACAAATTTGCAAGACCCCCTTCCCCAGCTGCCAACCAGGCCTTGCTGCAGAGGGTACAACTCTGGCCCTGGGTGGTAGAGAAGTTTGCAGAGGTGCCCCAGGCCAAAGTTGATAAGCAGGAGTCCCTGTAAGGCACCTGGCAACCCTACTTAGAAGCTGCTCATAAGGATGATGCTTCTGGATTCTGCTGAAGTGAGTGCCACTGGCTGCCTCATTTGCAGCTGGAGCTTGACAGAAGAAAGAAGAAAACAGAAGCATTCCAGGATAAGTCCCTTTCTCCTCCAGTGTCCCTCTGGCGCCATCTACTGACAAAGCTTAAATATTGTGCCAGCTGGCAAGGGAGAAATATTTGTAGAATTTATAAAGGCAATGAAAAATTTGGAGCCGAGAGGCAGTAAAGTGATAACTGGCATGCCAGCTTTATAATGGCAAATGTATAAAATCTGGAAGCATTACAGATAGATGGATGGATGGGTAGATAGGAGGACATATAAAATATTTTGGAATATGGGAAACGGTGAAAATATTATATAATGTTAGGAATGATATATTATTTAGCACAGACAATTAATAGGACAGTATAAACATTAATTTTATTTTAAAAATTTTTAAATAATTAAGAACTGTAGGATTAGCACATCAGTGAGATTGTCTATGAAATAAAATTAAATAAGATGCACATAATTAGAAAAAATATAATAGACTATACATATGACTGGGAAAATAAAAATCTTTTAGACTATGTCAGGAATATCCAATGCTAACTCACTAAATTAGTGAAAATTAATATAACCATCCCATATTTTCTCTACCAAAATTGCTTTTTTCTTAAAAACTGAGTCTGAAAACATAGGTTCAGTGTAGTTAATTTTCTGATAAAAGATCTCTTTTAAACAGATGCTGTTAAATTGTAAGAGATTCTTAGAATGTGAGGATCCTTGCACTGTTTCTCTGTCCATATGTATCCTATTAATGCAATAGTTCTCAAAGTGTGGTCCTGGGACCAGCAACATCAATATCACCTGGGAACTTTCTAGAAAACGAGTCCTCAGGCTCTACCCCAGACCTACTGAATGAGAGATCCTGACCTTTGGGCACAGTAATCTCTGTTTCCAGACTATCTTTAGGTAATTCTGATGCATGCTAATATTTGAGGACCACTGATAGGTTTTGCTAACATAAGTTTTCCTCACAATCATTTCAGATTTATAAAACAATAAAAGAACATCTCTTTTTAGAGATCTATTTGAGTGTGTTTAATTCTGAGGGCTACTTCTTCTGGTAGAGCTTCCCATTAATTTCTGTCCCCTCTGTTGACTAAACAGATTATGAATATTGCTGTTGTCTAAAAATTATTATGTATGTAAAAATAATAACAAAATAATTTAACCTTCCTCTTTCAGAACAAATTGTTCAGTTTAGGTATTTGGTGCTCCAGATATTTTAACTTTTGCCAGTTGGGGTCTTGAAGCAAATATCAGGATCAAATAGCTAACCTAACGCTGTGATATGTTAAAATTGAGCGTTCATGGGAATTCCAATTTTTGTTTTTCTGCAGAAAAAAATTCTCATCCCTTTCAGAGATTTCTCTATATCTGAGAACTATCATCCTACAGAATAACATTTCTTTGATAATCAAATAGTTGTAAAATCCTGTAGGGTAATGTCACCAACTTAAAGTAGATATTCCTAAACTGGATTCTGTGTTCTAGATTGCTTTTCTTTTTCTCCAACATTCAATTTTATTTTGAAACATTTTGTACCGCTTGTTAGGAAACACAAGCATCCAGGTATTCTTGCTGTTTACTCATGTATACCTCTCAGACATTATATTCAAAGCAAATATAACTAAATTGTTCAAGAATCTTTGTATCCATATAGTATCTGGTTACAGGCAAAGTACTACTCTCTCTAGGCTTATTTCATTCTCTGTTTAGGATCTGAGCAGGCGAACAGAGCAAGTTGACCCTGAAATCTGAGATATATATTGTTTTTTGTTTAATCTAAGTTTTGTTTATGTTCATGAAATAAACTAAAGTAAATTTTGTTTACATCGCTTAAATGGTTTGTCTGCTCAGGGGAATCTTCAAACATGGTGTCTATTTTATTTTGTTTTAACAAGACATTCTTCTGATCACTCTCAAGTCATGGCTAAGGTAAACCTTGATACCTTAAGATTTCCTAAACTCAGTGAGCATGTAGATGCTCATCTACAGTACCTGCACTTTCTTATTAGAATGCCAGTTACAAAAGGCATAAACAGTAAGTTCTGAGACATAAGGGCAGGATCACAAAAGAACAGTGTTCTCAATCTTATCACATTATCACCTGTTTAAGGCAACCAATTTAATAATTACTTCAACAAATACCCCAAGCAAAGATTTATTTCATTCTATGAAATAAACGTTTCTGTTTACATATATAACATGTGTACCATGTGCCAGGAAATATGCTCAAGGATTTAGAAGTGTTATCTTTTTAAATAACAACCCAATTATTAAATATTTTATCAATGAGAAAACTGAAGAACAGGGACATTAAGTAATTTGCCAAGGTCACAGAAAGTAGCAGCAGAGATGGGTTTTAACCTCGATCATAGGGTTTTAGAGCTCATACTATTTTTTAACAGATTTTGAGGTATAATTGACATTTTAAAAACCCCTGCACATGTTTAATATATATAATTTGATGAGCATGGACATATGCATATACCCTTGATACTATCATCACAATGTAATAAGCATATCTATTACCTCCAATAGTTTATTTGTGCTCCCACCCCTTTTTGTGGTAAGAATGATTAATGTGAAATCTACTCTCTTAATAAATTTTTAAATGCACAATACTTTGTTAAATATAGGTACTATGTTATACAGCAGATCTCTAGAACTCACTCATCTTGCATAACTGGAACTCAAAACCCATTGAACAAAAACTTCTATTTTCTCCTTCTCCCAGCCCCTGGCAACCACCATTCTGTTCTCTGCTTCCATGAGTTTAACTATTTCAAATACCTCGCAAAGTGAAATCATACAGTATTTGTCCTGAGACTAACTTATTTCACTTAGTATAATGTCCTCCATGTTCATCCATGTTGTTGCTAATGGTTAGATTTCTTTATTTTTCAAAGCTGAATAATATTTCATTGACCATACTGCCTCTTTGAGAATGAAAAAGCTGAAGAGATAAATTTTTCCAGGAATAAGATTATCATCAACTAGAACTAGAATCAACTCACAGATTTTGTTGTCACATAAATTACTCCTATGAAATTCTTCCATAGAAGGGCCAAATTTTTATGGGATTTCAGCATGCCTGGTGTTAACATTTCGTATTTCTTTTGCAATGTTTTGCTCTCCTGGACTTCAGCATCTGTTTTAATTTTGACTTCTTCCTGTGTGGCCAGATTTGTGGGAAGGTCCCATATTGATGAAATATTCTGCTGATTTCCCTCAACCTTCATACCTATACTCACCCCTCCCCCACCAGTACATTTTTGAACTAAGTATTTTATCTGAAAGTTGTGATATTTAAAACTGGGATTTTATGTCTAGATATCAACAGCTATTTATAGACTGAGGTCTATTTGAGTTTGGACAGGAATGTCATTTTGAGATGTGACATGGGTCTCCGTGGAGATGGACAGAGCAGTACAAACATCTATACTTGTTAGTGGCATAGTTATCTATAACTTGCCCTTTAAAAGGTGCTTTTATCATAGAAAAGAGAGGAACTGATTAACATCCTTACATCAATATACTATGCATCTGCACAAAAGAATGAAGATGTTCTTTATGTATTAATAAGAAGAGATTTCTAATAAATGTTTTTACATGAAACAAGAAAGGTGTACAGTGCATCCTGTAGGATGATACTGTGTACGTATTGTGTGTCCCCTATAAGGGATATAAAAGTCTATGATTGTCAGCACACTTTAACAACAGTAAAATGTTGTTGGGATAACAACAACATTGATGAGGAACACAGCTTGGAGAAAGACTTTACACTTTTTAATATTTTTTGTTGTTTAACTCATGTGAAAGTTTTAGAAATTTAGAATAAAAATTTAAAAATATATACGGAAAAACAGTTCCAAGGAAGGTAAGTCAATTCAGTAAAAACATACAAAGGGAAGGGTTAGTTTTTTCAGAAATGAATTGCTACAAGATTATAGCAAAAAATGAACATGATACCAGAGGAGAAAAAGAAAAACAAGTACAATTTAATAAAATAGTGAGTCTAGAAACTGATCAAGTGCAGTTGAACACATTTTTTGCAAAGTGAACACACACCTCTGTTACTCTCACACTAATCAAGATATAGAACATTGTTGGCATCCAAAAACGTCTCTACTCCTCCCTCCTATTTATTATACATCAAAAGGCAATCTATATTCTCACTTCTATCACCAAAGATTAGTTTTGTCTTTTTTTGAATTATCCATATATAGAATCATATAGTTTGCCCCATCTTGTATCTCATTTCCTTCACTTAAAGTTTTATGTTTGTGTGTAGAGGTAGTTTGATCTTTCTCAGTGATGTAGAGTATTCAATGGTATGGATATACACCAATTTAACCATTCTACTGCTGATAGACATTTGAGTTGAATCAGTTTTTGGCTTTTGCAAATAACGCTGTTAACTTTTTTTGTACACACCTTTGGTATATTTCTTGTGGGTTTATTTGCCTAGAACAATTGCTTATTCATGGGATTTGCCTCGCCCAGCTTTAGTAAATATTCATAATGTTCCAGACTGGTTGTACAATTTATATTTCTACCAAGCCCTACCATTTTATTGTTGTTTGCATTTCCCTGGTTATCATTGTCTATTAGTTTATTTTCTAACTTTGTGAAACACTTTGTCTTAGGTGCATATTTTTATAGAACAATGTGAATTTTTTCTTCATTTATGAGTTATTTTAAGATATATTATATCAACTCATGTTATTATATACTATGTTTAATGTTGTTATTGGTTTTTAAGAAGCCCTAATTAATAAAATATATGTTAATTCAATACCATCATTTACTTTTATGATGTTTTTAAGTATTTATAATTTTTATGACTTTACGTGTTCTCTTTATTTTGCTTTTGCTTCTAATTTATTTTGACTTATTCTTCTCTTAACACCTTAACTTATATAATGTTATGAAGTAAATTTATCTTCTTATTTTTATAGTAGTTAATAACTCCATATTACGAACAATGAGAAAACTAATGTATTTCCTTTTTCTTCCTCTCCCCGTTCTCTCCTCTACCACTGTTCTAGTTAATAATATTATTAGTAATTAGTTTATCTTTGTGATGCAAATACGAATACAGTCCCATTACTTGATTTATATCTTTTGTATAATCATCTTTTATTATAGATATTATAAATGAGGAAATAAGCCTTCTTACCTTCTTCCTATGTGTTTTCTCTTTTATTGATAATTGTATCTATAATCTCTACATTGTTGGAGCAGATCAGTCTTTTAAATTCCCACATTTGTTTTATCTCAGTTCTAATTTCAGACACATGTAGTGCTCATTGCTAATTCTTTCATCATAATATCTGTAGCTATAAATCAGTTGCCTCATGAAGTACTATGGAAACATTCTCTGAGTTGTTTCATATTCAAAAGTATGACACAAAGTCCTTATGCTCACACTTTTATACCTTAAGTGTCTGTAGTTTTGCTTCATTGTTTTCTGATATTGAATATTGCTGTGGAAATTTCTTAAGCTATCCTGATTTTTTTCCTTTTGATAAGTGTTTTGAAACTTACCTTGACCAGGCAGGTTTGTATTTTCTTTTTCTTTGAAGACCATTATATTTAGTAGATAATTTTTCAATGGAGGTCATTCTGGGTCAGTTTGGTCAATTACCCATGGGTAAGCCTCTTAATAACTAGAGTCAATCTTTCCTAATTTTAGGAAATTTTCTTTGATTATATTTGTCTTTTTCCCCTGTACTATGAAGTACAGGGGGAAAAGTATTTAGTTACATTTTGGAAACCTTCAATTATATATACTGTCTTAGATGGGTTGAAGTTATTCTGAGGAGATTTGTATGCCAGATATTTACCAAAGAGGGTTCTTGGGATAAATACCTGTGGAAATTGGGGAAAAGGAGCTTGATGAGCAAAAGCAAAAGTATGATGTGCAAAGCAGTCCCCAGATAGGGCTTAGCCAACTCAATTAAGACTGGAGAATGGTCAGTGGATAGAGTGGTTAACTCTCAGTGCTGTGATTGGTCTTGGGCCCACACTTGCTATTCTTAGTCTCCCTCTTCTACTCTATATTTTAGTTTTTCCTCACCCTCACTAGCAATTCTGATCTCACTGGGTTATTTTGTTGCACTACTCAAACTTTCAAAGTCCTTCCCAGACTGAGATTGCTGCAGTTGAACATTTTCTCAACAAAATTGTATCTAAGTGTATCACCTGTGTGTCAAACACAGTCCTCTAAGATTCCATTGTATACAAAAACTCCTACTTCTTCTTGATAATTAGAGACACTCATCCCTCTGAAGATGGCTTCTTTTCTTCTCTGCTTGTCCCTTGGCATGAAATAACTGAAGTGCCCAGTTGGCAGTCACAGCCTACAACTCAGTACCATTTCCCCTGATGAGAGGATATCCTGTTCGAACTAGTTCTTAACACATATAATCTAGAGTTGTGGCATCAGGGAGCACAAAATCCCCAATTGTGTTTGTGAGAGTGATGGTAAGCCCTTTGTGCTTCCATACCTTTGTTACTGGACACATGCAGTCTATCTATATATAAAGTTCTTTGATTTAAGTGCTGAAAGATGACATTCTATTCTTGTAAAGATTCACCTCCATGTTGGCATTACAGCTATGCATTCAGCAGTTTGTATCATAACTTTGCCTGGCTGGCAGCTTTTGGATTGTATGATATGTGATATGACAAGTGTATCTCATGGATATTGGAACACTCCTGCTCTTCTTTTGCTGTAATTTGAAACGATGTCATGAGGCATCTAGTATCCGTGGATTAAATTCTCTGCAAATTCTCTGGTAATAGTGCCGGCTGTGGCCATATAAGTATAAAAGGAAAATCCATATCCAGAATATGTGTATTTTTCTAACAATGTGATTTGCTTGATTTTCTAGGGCTCCAATGCAGTCAGTGTTCCACCAGTTGAACAAACAGGTCTTCAGGGAATTCGTGCAGTGGGAATCAGCATTGATTTTTGTTGCTGGTAAGTTAGATATTTGGTAGTAGCAGTTCGGAAACATGGTAAGTTGTTCCATGTATAGCCTCCATCCCTGCCATCATGACTACTTCATTCATGAACCTATTATATCAACATTGGGGTGGTTGAGGTCTATTGGCTGAGCATTTTGTCTGCCTGGTTACTTTGTATTTGTTCTGTGGTGAGTACACTCTTGTGGGTGTTAGTTATTATGCAATCTAAAGATCTCCACACTTTCTTTCACTCCCATATGCCTGCAATATGCCTCAATTCCAGTCCTCCATGTCTTAGATCTTTCACTTTCATTCTTCTTCCTCCCAGGCCTTTGACTAGCTGGCCAATGAATTCACTAATGATCCCACTCCTTCCATTCGAAATAGTCAAGTGCACTGCACAAATCTCTTCAAATCTCAAAAATCTAAGATTTTCTTCACCACTATCTTTAGAGGCCACTCCTGAGTGGGGCTTTAGTGCAACATTACTAAACTTTGGTTATTCATGAACCAAGTTGGAATTTTTTTCCTTCTCTGTTATTTGGTTGTAAGGGATGATCTCAAGGGTCCATAACTGTGCAGTGAAGGAGGGCCTCATGTGCAATATTGGCGAATGTCATGGGTATCTGGGTGGCCTGCTCATGTAGCTTGCAGTTCTGTTCATGTGTGATCCCAGATGTACACTCCCATCTTATGGTAGAATATTGCTGGGCCTGCCCAACTTATGACTCACTGAGTTTGAGGAAGCCCAGTTCATGATGAAGAATGCTTCCTACATTGTCCCTTGATTTTCCATGTCAAGAGCTCTGTCTCTGTCAGTATCCAGTAATGTGCCAGGAACTATTTTTCAAAAAGTACAGAATTCTGTACTTCAGATGGCATGGCCTTGTCCAGAAATCTAATTTCCTGCATTATAATTTTATTTACTATTTCCCCCAGCCAGTCCATTATTTTCCAAGCATTTGACATCCCAGTTTACATAGCTAGATGTTTGAAAAACTTTTCCATTGTCTTATGCCTGGAGCTATCTGTGGTCCATCTACCACAGGTGATAGAATCATCACTGCCAGCTGGAGGTTAAGATGATTTGGGCACAAAATCCAATATTAGTATTTGCTTTCTTGAACCACTCCACTTCTGGTAACAATTGTCAAACTTTGGATGTCCCGAGAGTAGCTAGTGATTAATGTTAAAGATTTTATTAGGAAGTGCCCTGTATTGACAACTGTGGAAGGGAGACAGAGGAAGCAGATTTGGACAGGAGATGTGTTACCAAGCAATCCCAATGAAGGGTTTAAATTATCTAATGAGCTCTGAAGCTGGGTGAGACTTTCAGAGTTATCCTGAATTGGGCAAAGGGGCTGTGCCTTTATAGTCTAACTTTGATCAGTCATTGAATATAGGCTGCTTCTGGAATAGGCATGGCTTTGAAAAAATCAGTTATTTTTCAACTGAGGCAATTTCCAAAGGGACTGAGGGCTGAGGGTTATCTTCTGGCAGCAATCCTAGTAGCTGGGGGCAATAAATCTTTCATTCATAAAGGGAGATATTGAAAGCTCAACGCAGTGTGTTTATTACAAATATGCTGGATTTATTTTCTCTGTAATTACACACACACTCACACACAAAAAAACAATAGGCAGGGCTTCCCTGGTGGCGCAGTGGTTGAGAGTCTGCCTGCCAATGCAGGGGACACGGGTTCGTGCCCCTGTCCGGGAAGATCCCACATGCCGCCGAGCAGCTAGGCCCGTGAGCCATGGCCACTGAGCCTGGGCATCCGGAGCCTGTGCTCCGCAACGGGAGAGGCCACAACAGTGAGAGGCCCACGTACCGCAAAAAAAAAAAAAAAAAAAAAACAAACAATAGGGCAACAACTTTCTTGATAGTTTTTCTTTGTCAGTTAATTCCTTTTATTAATATTTTATCCTTTTCTTTGTGGTGTATTTTTACAGATACTGTGCTAGTTCTTCCCTTTTTTATGTCTCTTAGAATGAGATTCTTTTTCCTGGTCCATTTGTTTACTGGGTCTCTCCTGCTGTTAGAAAATGGTAATTTTAACATTTCTGGATAGCTTATTTTCACAATACAAAAGTCTTCTTTTTCTAAGTAACCACAAACACATACTGCTTCCTGCAAACATGGCTTGTTTATGTAGTTTTAGTGCAATCTTACTGACTCTATTTTTCTGAAATTAACTGGGTTAGAATGGCTTCTGCCAACATCCAATTCATTTTATGTTTTCTTACATCACCCTTTTTGCCTTTAGCCTATATTTGCTCCTCAGAAAGTGTATTTTGTGATCCTCTAGAGCTGGATTCAACACCTGGAATATATGTTAAATTTCTTTCCACTTCCTTATATGAATACTCTGCATAAGCATTGTTCCTTTTGGCAGTCCTAATTAGTATTATGGTTTTATTTAAAAATTTGTTTGAGTTTATATTTTTCTTATGCTTATAGCTTTTGAGTGATTTCTAAGAGGAGAGAGGAAATACATTCAATTTTCCGATCCATACAAATTCTGGAAACTGACCAATACATATATAAGAATAAGCTCCTTAAAAGTCTTTCTACAGATGTAATTAAACTTGCAGTATATTTTTAAAATAGCTTGGGAAAAATTGGCAGCCTTGTAATAGTAAGTAGTTCAATCTATTAACCTGGCATTTATCCTAGTGTTCCCTTATATCTTTTAAGAGAATCATGCTTAATACCTCAAAGTGTATATTACCATTCTGGATAGTATTTTGCTTTCTATTATATTTCCTAGGTGATTATTGCTGATATATGGTAATGCTATTGATTTTTGTTAGCTGAGGTAATATGTGGCAACCTTGTCAAGCTCTCTTATTTGTTATAGGCTGTTGTTGATAGTCTTCATTTTTCTTTGCAGTTTTATTTTCTTCAGAATCATGCCTCACTTCTTTCTCTCTTCTTCCTCTGAGATATGTTCATCAATTGTAGTTCACCTTGTTCATATTGAAAGACAGTAGGCATTCTAGTGTCTTCCGAATTTTTAAAGGGATTACATGTATATTTATCTATGTTGTTTCCTATATACTGTTAGTATATGACCTATGTTAGGTAAGGATAATTCCCACTTATTACTAATTCTGAGAATTATTAAATATTCTGAGATGTTGAACCTTATCAAATGCTTTTCCTACATTAATTTACAATTTATATCTCAATTCATTAATGGTAAGACACTTTGACAAAAGTTTCTCTTCCTAAAGTCACTTTTGAATTCCTAGGATAAAACCTATATACACATTTTTAAAATACAAAGACAGACTCAATTAGATAATATAATCATTAAAAACTGTGGCATTTTTGATCACAAGAAAAATTAATTTTCTTTTATTGTACCATCTTTACTAATTTTGAAATTAAGTTTATTTAACAAATAAGTAAGGCAGTTATCTTATGGGTTTTTTTCTAGTAAAACTTGTGTAAGAGAGTTCCTTGATAGTTTGGTAGAATAATCATTTAAAGCAATTTTGTAAATCCATAAAGATTGTGTGTGGGGAGTGAAGGGGTGTGGGAGTGGAGAAGCAGTTAGAGGTCTCTAATTAGCATTTCAATTACTGTCATGCTCGTTTTTGTCTACTTTGCCAATTTTGACATTTTGTATTTTTCCAGAAGAGTATTTCATTTTGTCAATGTTTGAAATATATTGGCATATAATTGTGTGTGTGTACACACAAATGTGTATATATTCATTTATATGTACATAGTATATATATAATATTTATATATATACTATATTTTGCCTAAATTAATTTCATTTAAAAATTTGCATTTTGTTTACTCTTATCTTCTTTCTTTTATAAAATACCAAGTTTTGCTGGAGCTGTTTTTGCTTCATCAGTCTTCTCCAAAAAACATCTTTTAGCTATTTCAACTTATTAATCATGCTAATCAAATTTCCTACAATATGAAAGGTTTCTGTAAGTTTTTCTGTTATTTGGCAAATCCTTCAACCTCTCTTTGGCTTGTTTTAGGTCTAGGGTACTTGTTGGATGAGAGGGAGCTAGGAATCCAACATCTTTTCAAAAGTTAGCATCTTTTTAGGAGCCATGCCAGGAAAAATTTCAAAAGGTATTGATGGAGACAGGGAGGGTAGCTGTAAAGCCAGAAAGGAAGGTGTTTGTTAAGGGTGCTTTTAGCTATTTGTGTAAGACAGTAAACAAATGATGTCTTAATAATTGAGGCCTACTTAGTCTTCTCAGTGCATAAAATTCTGGCAGGCAGATTTTACTGGCATAAATTTAATGGCTAAGTGTTGTAAGAACTCTGGGACATCATCTTGCATTACCTTAATTTGTGTTGCTATAGCATTTACATTTAATCCATGTTTAGCACTTACTGGGTGCCAGGTTTGTTTATTTTTATTCTTTTACATTTAATCCTCACAAAAAACTGTGAAGTAGGTCTTATTATTTCTCTCATAGATGACTCTGAAGGAAATAAAATCATTATGAAAACTTTCTAGCGAATTTCACTTTATATCTCATTGGTCAACACTGAGGTACAGCCTATTCCTTTTCTAGGAATTGGACTTGTCCTCCATGAAATCAAAGCATCTCTACCAGTATCAGAAGACATGACAGGATTCTGATATGAGGTGAAAATGAGGGGGTAGGAATAATAGTCTTTAAAACAAAATCTTTGTGGAAGAATTAAAAATATGGAAGGATCAAATGAAAAGTTTATGATAGGATATAGTGAAAGATAAATTATGTAAATTTCTTGGAGCCTGGAGCCACGTAATTGATATCATTAGTATCAACTGACTTTATATGAACAATAAATAAACAAAATGGTTTCAATAATTTTGTTTTCTTGTTTTAAATAGATCAGATGCTTTTTTACAACAAATGACAACAATACAGAGAAATAAAACCAGGATCATATTCTGAAATATAAAACTTTGTTATATGGAACTCTATAATCTTTGAAAATATTCAATAGGATATAAGTAAAAAGTGAATTGTGCTAAAAAAAACACAGTGTAATACAGAAAAAAATCAAGTGCATTTATTGACCACCAGAAAGATTATTTTTGACAGAAGATATGTAAGATTGATCATAAAAGTTTTTACACTGATATTTTAGAATTGTTGGAGAAAATTATAAGAAAAAAATTTTAATTGGATATTATTGAGTAACAGAATTAACAAAACTGAAAGTATGTTATTAATTGTCTGGAGAAAACAAGGAAGATAAATCAGAAAAACATCCATGTTTTGAGATCTTTGTAAAATGCATGTAATTATAGTTGTAATAAACTTGAACTATTATCTAAAATGAATATGACATCATGGTTATTTAAGCTGTTATAGCATGAGATGTAATAATGGATAAAACGACAGCAAACTTGAATTGTGCAATGGAATAGATTTAATTTGTTAGCTATGTGAAGCAGGTCATATGAACACAGGAATTCGTAGCATTCTGGATTGTTCTAACTCTGTGAACTTGCTCATGCTTTTTTCTATATAACTTCCCTACACTTTTTTTCTCTTTTTTAAAACATCTTTATTGGAGTATAATTGCTTTACAATGGTGTGTTAGTTTCCGCTTTATAACAAAGTGAATCAGCTGTACATATACATATATACCCATATCTCCTGCCTCTTGCATCTCCCTCCCACCCTCCATATCCCACCCCTCTAGGTGGTCACAAAGCCTGGAGCTGATCTCCCTGTGCTTTGCGGCTGCTTCCAACTACTATCTATTTTACATTTGGTAGTGTATATATGTCCATGCTACTCTCTCACTTCGTCCCAGCTTACCCTTCCCCCTTCAGTGTTCTCAAGTCAATTCTCTAGGTCTACATCTTTATTCCTCTCCTGCCTCTAGGTTTTTCAGAACCACTTTTTTTTTTTTTTAGATTCCACATATATGTATTACATAACGGTATTTGTTTTTCTTTCTCACTTATTCGGTCTGTATGACAGACTCTAGGTCCATCTACCTCACTGCAAATAACTCAATTTCATTTCCTTTTATGGCTGAGTAATATTGCATTGTATATATGTGCCACATCTTCCTTATCCATTCATCTGTCGATGGACACTTAGGTTGCTTCCATGACCTGGCTATTTTAAATAGAGCTGCAATGAACATTGTGGTACATGACTCTTTTTGAATTATGGTTTATTCAGGGTATATGCCCATTAGTGGGATTGCTGGGTTGTATGGTAGTTGTATTTTTAGTTTTTTAAGGAACCTCCATACTGTTCTCCATAATGGCTGTATCAATTTACATTCCCACCAATAGTGCAAGAGTGTTCTGTTTTCTCCACACCCTCTCCAGCATTTATTGTTTGTAGATTTTTTGATGATGGGCATTCTGACTGGTGTGAGGTGAAACCTCATTGTAGTTTTGATTTGCATTTCTCTAATGATTAGTGATATTGAGCATTCTTTCATGTGTTTGTTGGTAATCTGTATATTTTCTTTGGAGAAATGTCTATTTAGGTCTTCTGCCCATTTTTGGATTGGGTTGTTTGTTTTTTTGAAATTGAGCTGCATGAGCTGCTTGTAAAATTTGGAGATTAATCCTTTGTCAGTTGTGTCATTTGCAAATATTTTCTCCCATTCTGAGGGTTGTCTTTTCATCTTGTTTATGGTTTCCTTTGCTGTGCAAAAGCTTTTAAGTTTCATTAGGTCCCATTTGTTTATTTTTGTTTTTATTTCCATTTCTCTAGGAGATGGGTCACAAGGATCTTGCTGTGATTTATGTCATAGAGTGTTCTGCATATGTTTTCCTCTAAGAGTTTGATAGTGTCTGGCCTTACATTTAGATCATTAATCCATTTAGAGTTTATTTTTGTGTAGGGTGTTAGGAAGTGTTCTGATTTCATTCTTTTACATGTAGCTGTCCAGTTTCCCAGCAACATTTATTGAAGAGGCTGTCTTATCTCCATTGTATAGTCTTGCCTCCTTTATCAAAAATAAGGTGACCATATGTGCATGGGTTTATCTCTGGGCTTTCTATCCTGTTCCATTGATCTATTTTTCTGTTTTTGTGCCAGTACCATACTGTCTTGATGACTGTAGCTGTGTAGTACAGCCTAAGGTCCAGGACCCTGATTCCTCCAGCTCTGTTTTTCTTTCTCAAGATTGCTTTGGCTATTTGGGCTCTTTTGTATTTCCATACAAATGGTGATATTTTTTGCTCTAGTTCTGTCAAAAATGCCATTGGTAGTTTGATAGGGATTGCACTGAATCTGTAGATTGCTTTGGGTAGTATAGTCATTTTCACAATATTGATTCTTCCAATCCAAGAACATGGTATATCTCTCCATCTGTTTGTATCATCTTTAATTTCTTTCATCAGTGTCTTATAGTTTTCTGCATACAGGTCTTTTGTCTCCTTAGGTAGGTTTATTCCTAGGTATTTTATTCTTAATGTTGCAATGGTAAATGGGAGTGTTTCCTTAATTTCTCTTTCAGATTTTTCATGATTAGTGTATAGGAATGGAAGAGATTTCTGTGCATTAATTTTGTATCCGGCTACTTTACCAAATTCATTGATTAGATCTAGTAGTTTTCTGGTAGAGTCTTTAGGATTCTCTATGCATTGTATCATGTCATCTGTAAACAGTGACAGCATGACTTATGCTTTTCCAATTTGCATTCCTTTTATTCCTTTTATTTCTTTTTATTCTCTGATTGCTGTGGCTAAAACTTCCAAAACTATGTTGAATAATAATTGTGACAGTGGGCAACCTTGTCTTGTTCCTGATCTTAGTGGAAATGGTTTCAGTTTTTCACCATTGAGAATGATGTTGGCTGTGGGTTTTTCATATATGGCCTTTATTAAGTGTAGGTAAGTTCCCTCTATGCCTACTTTCTGAAGCGTTTTTATGATAAATGGGTGTTCAATTTTGTCGAATTTTTGAATTTTGGTTTTTCTCCATCAATTTGTTAATATGGTTTATCACATTGATTGATTTTCATATATTGAAGAATCCTTGCATTCGTGGGATAAACCCCACTTGATCATGGTGTATGATCCTTTTAATGTGCTTTTGGATTCTGTTTGCTACTATTTTGTTGAGGTTTTTTGCATCTGTGTTCACCAGTGATATTGGCCTGTAGTTTTCTTTCTTTGTGACATCTTTGTCTGGTTTTGGTATCAGGGTGATGGTGGCCTCATAGAATGAGTTTGGGAGTGCTATATTTTGGAAGAGTTTGAGAAGGATAGGTGTTAGCTCTTCTCTAAATGTTTGATAGAATTCACCTGTGAAGCCATCTGGTCTTGGGCTTTTGTTTGTTGGAAGATTTTTAATCACAGTCTCAATTTCAGTGCTTATGATTGGTCTGTTTATATTTTCTATTTCTTCCTGCTTCAGTCTCAGAAGTTTGTGCTTTTCTAAGAATTTGTCCATTTCTTCCAGGTTGTCCATTTTATTGGCATATAGTTGCTTGTAGTAATCTCTCATGAGCCTTTGTATTTCTGCAGTGTCAGTTGTTACTTCTCCTTTTTTCATTTCTAATTCTATTGATTTGAGTCTTGTCCCTTTTTTTCTTGATGAGTCTGGCTAATGGTTTGTCAATTTTTTTTTATCTTCTCAAAGAACCAGCTTTTAGTTTTATTGATCTTTGCTATTGTTTCCTTCATTTCTTTTTCATTTATTTTTGATCTGATCTCTATGATTTCTTTCTTTCTGCTAACTTTGGGGGTTTTTTGTTCTTCTTTCCCTAATTGCTTTACATGTAAGGTTAGGTTGTTTATTTGAGATGTTTTTTGTTTCTTGGGGTAGGATTTTATTGCTATAAACTTCCCTCTTAGAACTGCTTTTGTTGCTTCCCATAGGTTTTGGGTTGTTGTGTTTTCCTTGTCATTTGTTTCTAGGTATTTTTTGATTTTCTCTTTGATTTCTTCAGTGATCTCTTGGTTGTTTAGTAGTGTATTGTTTAGCCTTCATGTGTTTGTATTTTTTACAGGTTTTTTTCCTGTAATTGATATCTAGTCTCATAGTGTGTGATCGGAAAAGATACTTGTTATGATCAATTTTCATAAATTTACCAAGGCTTGATTTCTGACCCAATATATGATCTATCCTGGAGAATGTTCCATGAGCACTTGAGAAGGAAGGGTATTCTGTTGTTTTTGGATGGAATGTACTATAAATATGAATTAAGTCCATATTGTTTAATGTATCATTTAAAGCTTGTGTTTGCTTATTTATTTTCATTTTGGATGATCTGTCCATTGGTGAAAGTTGGGTGTTAAAATCCCCTACCATGATTGTTTTACTGTCGATTTCCCCTTTTATGGCTTTTAACATTTGCTTTATGTATTGAGGTGCTCCTATGTTCGGTGCATAAATATTTTCAGTTGTAATACCTTCTTCTTGGATTGATCCCTTGATCATTATGTAGTGTCCTTCTTTGTCTGTTGTAATAGTCTTTACTTTAAAGTCTATTTTGTCTGATAGAAGAATTGCTACTCTAGCTTTTTTTGATTTCCATTTGCATGGAATATCTTTTTCCAGCCCCTCACTTTCAGTCTGTATGTGTTCATAGGCCTGAAGTGGGTCTCTTGTAGACAGCATATATATAAGAGCCTTGTTTTTATATCCATTCAGCCAGTCTGTGTCTTTTCAGTGGAGCATTTAGTCCATTTACATTTAAGATAATTATCAATATGTATGTTCCTATTACCATTTTCTCAATTGTTTTGGGTTTGTTGTTGTAGGTCTTTTCCTTCTCTTGTGTTTCCTGCCTAGAGAAGTTCCTTTAGCATTTATTGTAAAG
Source organism: Delphinapterus leucas (assembly GCF_059928025.1). Classification (NCBI taxonomy): domain Eukaryota; kingdom Metazoa; phylum Chordata; class Mammalia; order Artiodactyla; family Monodontidae; genus Delphinapterus; species Delphinapterus leucas. The sequence goes on along the minus strand of NC_143137.1, from coordinate 30,764,706 downwards.
CTGGTTTGATGGTGCAGTATTCTCTTTGCTTTTGCATGTCTGTAAAGGTTTTAATTTCTCTGTAGAATCTGAATGAGATCCTTGCTGGGTAGAGTAATCTTGGTTGTAGGTTTTGCCCTTTCATCACGTTAAATTTGTCCTGCCACTCCCTTCTGGCTTGCACAGTTTCCGCTGAAAGATCAGCTTTTACCCTTATGGGGATTCTGTAGTATGTTATTTGTTTTTTTTTCCTTGCTGCTTTTAATATTTTGTCTTTTTATTCGATTTTTGATAGTTTGATTAATATGTGTCTTGGCGTGTGTCTCCTTGATTTTATCCTGGATGGGACTCTCTGTACTTCCTGGACTTGATTGACTGTTTCCTTTCCCATATTAGGGGAGGTTTCAACTATAATCTCTTCAAATATTTTCTCAATCCCTTTCTTTTCTCTTCTTCTTCTGGGACCCCTATAATTCGAATGTTGTGGCATTTAATGTTGTCCCAGAGGTCTCTGAGACTGTCCTCAATTCTTTTCATTCTTTTTTCTTTATTCTGCTCTGCAGTAGTTATTTCCACTATTTCAACTTCCAGGTCACTTATCTGTTCTACTTCAGTTATTCTACTATTGATTCCTTCTAGAGAATTTTTAATTTCATTTATTGTGTTGTTCATCATTGTTTGTTTGCTCTTTAGTTCTTCTAGGTCCTTGTTGAACATTTCTTGTATTTTCTCCATTCTATTGCCAATATTTTGGATCATCTTTACTATCATTACTCTGAATTCTTTTTCTGGTAGTCTGCCTATTTCGTCTTCATTTGTTAGGTCTGGTGGTTTTTTACCTTGGTCCTTCATCTGCTGTGCATTTCTCTGTGTTCTCCTTTTGTCTCACTTACTGTGTTTGGTGTCCCTTTTTCACAGGCTGCAGGTTCATAGTTCCTGATGTTTTTAGTGTCTTACTCCAGTAGCTAAGGTTGGTTCAGTGGGTTGTGTAGGCTTCCTGGTGGAGGGGACTAATGACTGTGTTCTGGTGGATGAGGCTTAATCTTGTCTTTCTGGTGGGCAGGACCGCATCTGGTGGTGTGTTTTGGCATGTCTGTGACCTTATTATGATCTTTGGCAGCCTCTCTGCTAATGGGTGGGATTGTGTTCCTTTTTGCTAGTTGTTTGGCATAGGGTGTCCAGCACTGTAGCTTGCTGGTCATTGAGTGGAGCTGGGTCTTAGCATTGAGATGGGGATCTCCAGGAGAGCTTTCGCCATTTGATATTATGTGGAGCCAGGAGGTCTCTGGTGGACCAATGTCCTGAACGTGCTTCTCCCACCTCAGAGGCACATGCCTGACACCCGGCTGGTATACATGGACCCTGTCAGCCACACAGCTCAGAAGAAAAGGGAGAAAAAAAGAAAGAATGAAAAAAATAAAATAAAGCTATTAAAGTAAAAACTAAATAAATAATTATTAAAAATAAAAAATATAAAAAGTAATAAAAAAAGAAAAAAAAGAAAGAAAGAAGGGAGCAACCAAACCAAAAAAGAAATCCACCAATGATAACAAGTGCTAAAAACTATATTAAAAAAACAAACAAACAAAATAAAATGGACAGACAGAACACTAGGTAAATGGTACAAGTAAAGCTATACAGACAAAATCACACAAAGAAGCATACACATACACACTCACAAAAAGAGAAAAAGGAAAAAATATATATCTATATTAAAAAAAAGGAGGAAGAGAGTAACCAAATCAATCAACAAATCTACCAATGATAATAAACTCTAAGTACTAAACTAAGATAAACATAAAACCAGAAACAAATTAGATGCAGAAAGCAAACCCCAAGTCTACGGTTGCTCTCCAAACCCACCACCTCAATTTTTGGATGATTCTTTGTCTATTCAGGCATTCCAGAGATGCATGGTACATGAAGTTGATTGTGGAGATTTAATCCGCTGCTCCTGAGGCTACTGGGAGAGATTTCCCTTTCTCTTCTTTGTTCGCAGAGCTCCTGGGGTTCAGCTTTGGATTTGGCCCCGCCTCTTTGTGTAGATCGCCGGAGGGCGTCTGTTTTTCACTCAGACAGGACAGGGTTAAAGTAGCAGCTGATTAGGGTGCTCTGTCTCACTCAGGCTGAGGGGACGGGGGTACTGAGTGCGGGGCGAGCCTGCGGTGGCAAAGGCCAGTGTGATGTTGCAACAGTTTAAGGTGTGCCATGTGTTCTCCAGGGGATGTTGGCCCTGAATCACGAGACCCTGGCAGTGGCAGGCTGCACAGGCTCCTGGGAGGGGTGGTGTGGATAGTGACCTGTGTTGCACCTAGGATTCTTGTGGCTGCAGCAGGAACCTTAGTGTTTCATGCCCATCTCTGCTGTCCGCACTGATAGCCGTGGGTCACGCCCATCTCTAGAGTCATTTAGGCACTGCTCTGAATCCCCTTTCCTGGCACACCCTGAAACAGTGGTCTCTTGCCTCTTAGGCAGTTCCAGAGTTTTTCCCGGATTCCCTCCCTGCCAGCTGTGGTGCACTAGCCCCCTTCAGGCTATGTTTACGCAGTCATCCCCACTCCTCTCCCTGGGATTTGACCTCCAAAGCCCAGCTTCAGCTCCCTGCCCCCACCCATCCAGGCGGGTGAACAGACAAGCCTCTCGGGCTGGTGAGTGCTGGTCAGCACTGATCCTCTATGTGGGGAATCTCTCTGTTTTGTGGGAAATCTCTCTGTTTTGCCCTCTGCACCCCTGTTGCTGCGTTCTCCTCCGTGGCTCTGAAGCTTCCCCCCCACCCACCCCCCATCCCTGCCAGTGAAGGGGCTTCCTAGTGTGTAGAAACATTTCTTCCATCACAGCTCCTTCCCAGAGGTGCAGGTCCCATCCCTATTCTTTTGCCTCTGTTTTTTCTTTTTTTTTGTCCTACCCAGGTAAGTGGGGAGTTTCTTGCCTTTTGTGAAGCCTGAGGTCTTCTGCCAGTGTTCAGTAGGTGTTATGTAGGAGTTGTTCCACATGTAGATGTATTTCTGATGTATTTATAGGGAGCAGGTGATCTCTGCGTGTTACTCCTCCACCATCTTGAAGGTCTCCCCCTAGAACTCATCCTCTGGTGTGACTCTCTCGATTCCAATCTGATTGCATGTCTCCTACCTACATTTTTTTTTAATGTTTTTAAACTTATATCTTAAATATAAAATCTTCGTCTTTGAGATTTCTTCCTAATCTATCACACTTGGAAGTGATTTTTTTTTTATTATCCCTTAGTGATTTATTTGTATCTTTTAATGAAGAAATACACACACACACATATTCTCTCCTACTAGAGACTTTAATCTCCCTGAGGACAGAATTTTAGTCTGAATTTCCTCTGTATCCTAAAACAGTTCCCCAGATGCTGACTGATTGTATAGGGAGTAGAAAGCAGTGTCTTTTTGTTGATAAAATAGAGAATATAGATCAATGGCAGCAGTTATTTATTTAAAAAAAAAAGAAACACACACACAAAGTTTCCTAAAATTTTGATTAATAGATATATAGCTAATTAGAGAACAGATTCTGTTACAAAGGTACAGACACTCTGTGGCTTGAAATAATATATCCAGAATTTGCCTATCAAATCTATTTAGAGAATTTTTGCAAGAAGAACTTTAAGGTGAGAAGGTGAATTCAATGGTTTCTATATTACTTCCACCTTTTAAGATGATATGATTCCTTTATTCTTAAAGATTAAATTTTTATCCATCATTAATAAAACCTATGAGAATTCAAATTGATATAGCAGATTTGTGATATCCATAAAAACTCTGTAAAATAAGTTGAAGTCCAAAGAAACCTAAATCACACACCATGGGTGGGTTGAAGTATGAAAGATTATTTCTGAAATTTATGTGGATTGATGTGCTTCATAATCAGCTGGTAATCTTGATGAAAATTCAAATGTTCAGAATTTACCATTTGACATTTTAAATCCTTGGAAGGTGGGATAAGAGACAAGTCAATATTTTTATCAAGTCTCCAAGCTGATTTTGACACACAAGTGGATTTTTATAGTAAGTGATATAAATTGATCATTTTTTAACTAAGTCACATTGCCATAGGTGAAATGGAAGAGGATGAGAGCTAAATATTATTATTTGGCTATTGTTTATGCCAGAGGCACAAAACCAAGTTTTAATGCAGTAGAGTCTTAGAGCTTGAAGTTGACAAACACCTTTTCAACAGATGGGGGAAAAACTTTAACATTTATAGTTAAGGAATAGATCTTTAAATCAAGAGGGAGAAACCCAATAATTAAATGCACTTTATGTTGCAGTGAGGATGATGAGGCCATGTTTTAACAACCTTCAATATTTCAAACTTACCATGCAGAAGAAAATTTTTTATTTCCTTGAATTCATCAGAAAAAAATTATTGGAAAATATCCTACACAACATGAATACAACGTCAGTGTCCATTAATAATAAAAGAGACATTTGAATGAGAACATTTAGATGGTTCGGTGGAGTGTTTCAGAGGTAGGCTGTTGAAATTATACTTAGGTGGCAGCTATAATGTTAGAGAATTAAAATTATCTAAGACTGGATTCTTAGATGAAAATACCATTGTTTTAGTGTCTTAGAGTTTCTCTCACTCCCGGTAGGCAGTGGACTAGGATTATTCAATTCTCTTTTATTTTGGATGGAATAGGTTGATAAATATGTAAACTTCAGTGTTGGGAGGACCAGTGTTTAGGAAAAAGAAAGGTGTTCTATACCAGTGCTGGGATACCAGATGCTCAGTCATTTTGCCTTGCATCTCCCGATGCTCTAACTACATAAACTCATTAGCAACAGCCAATGAGGGTATGTAAATTTATCATTCAGTCATTTCAGGAGTGGGATGCTCTCTGGTAAAGAGAATCACATGAGGAGCTGCAGTTGTGCTCAGTGGTCAATGCAGTTGGCAAGGAGTCATTTGCTTATATGAGAGGTGACTGTATTACTCCATTGGACTAGACCACATGATGGTAGGTTCTTCTGTTAGTAAATTTTGCTTTCTTACCAGGTTGCCAGGTTTATGGATATCACCTTTATCAACCCTTAGTTAGTGACAACAGGCCTTATTAATAAACCAGTTGTTTTAGTAATGCAGTTTTCTTGGGCTTGTCCCAATCTATAGGACTTTGTGTCAAGGGAGGTCTTTGCAGAATGGAAATGCCATTCCTAAGAATTTTGACCCTTCTATTGATAAGATAAGGTTTTTCCTTTAGAATCTATGAAAAGGTTGAAAGTTGCTTTCAAAATGTTAAGTGTATTTCAGTAGCATTTTGAAGTCTTCAAGTCAAAAAGCCCAGTGAGAGTTGATACCCCCAAATTGTCATTACTATTGGATTGGCCAAAAGGTTTGTTCGTTTTTTTCCATAACATGGCTCTAGTAGCACTTAGTTGTCTTTAACTTCATTCAAAACAATTTTGTTAGATTGTATGTGACACCTGTCATATCAGCATGCATTTAAAAAAAGACTTATCAAAATTGGTGAATTTTTGGGTAGCCATTTTAAGCAACTGAAATGCCAGAAAAGATTTGTGCATTTGTGTATGGAGAAGGTGCTGTGACTGATCGAATGTGCCAAAAGTGGTTTGTGAAGTTTTGAGCTGGAGATTTCTTGCTGGATGATGCTCCACAGTTGGGTAGACCATTTGAAGTCGATAGCGATCAAATCGAGACATTAATTGAGAACAATCAATATTATACCACGCGGGAGATAGCCAACATACTCGAAATATCCAAATCAAGCATTGAAAATCATTTGCACCAGCTTGGTTATGTTCATCACTTTGAGGTTTGGGTCCAACATAAGTTAAGCGAAGTCAACCTCCTTGACCATATTTCCACATGCGATTCTCTACTTAAAAGTAATGAAAACGTTCTGTTTTTAAAACAAATTGTGACGGGTGATGAAAAGTAGAAACTGTACAATAATGTGGGATGGAAGAGATCATGGGGCAAGCAAAGTGGACCACCACCAACCACACCAAAGGCCGCTCTTCATCCAAGGAAGGTGATGTTGTGTATATGGTGGGATTGGAAGGGAGTCCTCTATTATGAGCTTCTTCCGGAAAACCAAATGATTAATTCCAACAAGTACTGCTCCCAATTAAACCAACTGAAAGCAGCACTCAAAGAAAAGCATACAGAATTAGTCAACAGAAAATGTATAATCTTCCATCAGGATAATGCAAGACTGCATGTTTCTTTGATGACCAGGCAAAAACTGTTACAGCTTGTCTGGGAAGTTCTGATTCATCCACCATATTCACCAGACTTGCACCTTCTGATTTCCATTTATTTAGGTCTTTACAAAATTCTCTAATGAAATAAATTTCAATTCCCTGGAAGACTGTAAAAGGTACCTGGAACAGTTCTTTGCTCAAAAAGATAAAAAGTTTTGGGAAGATGGAATTATGAATTTGCCTGAAAAATGACAGAAGGTAGTGGAACAAAAGGGCAAATACATTGTTCAATAAAGTTCTTGGTGAAAATGAAAAATGTGTCTTTTATTTTTACTTAAAAACCAAAGGCACTTTTTGGCCAACCCAATAAATGTATTAATTAACTATGATGTTGGTCACTGATAGTTTTAATGCTATAACATATGAAAGAAATGTGTAGCCAAAATAAAGAACTTATTTTACCATGTATTGGATTAACTCCAAGCCTTCTTGTTGCAGAGTATTCTACTAAAATTTGCCTGGATGCATCATGGAGAATTAACCAAATCCAGATGTTGATTTTGTTGTCTCTATTAGCCATTTTTTTTGTTTGTTTTGTTTTTTAGGCAATGGGATTTTCTTTAGACAAGATAATCACTTGTGGCCTGAGATTTTATACTAATTCATGGTCTACCAAATTTTTTCTCACCTGTAACTGGATAACACTTCATATAAGAAAAGCAGTTTCTCTCTTTGATGCAAGCCACTATCAGAATATCATTAATACAAAGAAATATTTGGATGTACTTGAAGTCCTTATTATATTAGGATTTGACTCACTGCTAACATATTGTTATGGAGCAGAAATACTTCCATATCAGGATGGTTCAGGTATATTGCATTCCCTGCTGGGTGAAAACAGCCTGGTATTTGACTTTCTTATGGAGAAATGTGGAGAAGGAGGAAATAACACTGTCAAAAGACACACACCAAGTACTAATAGCATAGCCACTGTTAAAATATCAGGCATTATGGATGAAAAAAATGTTTTCATATTTATTTAGGCCACCATAATGCACAGTGAATCATTAAACACTACTGGCTTTTTTTCATCAACTGTGTAGGACTGTTAAAGTGGACAATAAAATAGCATAATACTCTCCCCACATTGTCTCATATGACAAAAATAATTTTGTTGTATGTTGTATGTATTTTCAGTTGCATAATCCTAGAAGGCTTTGGGATACAGTGACTTTAAAAGTGCACACATTGTAAAACAATTATACCCCAATAAAATGTTAAAAAATAAAAATAAAAGTGCACAGAATCCACCATTATATTGGACACTAGTAGGGGTTATAGTAAAAATATCCATCCAGTATATTAGCACACTAACACTGGACTTGAGTAATGCTGAATATCTATTATAATTATGCAATCCGAAAAATAACTATCAAATTCATTTTAAAGATCCCTTAGTCTTGCAGTAGATGATACTGGTTCCGAATCTCAATGGGGTAATTTGTTTATTATGGTCCCTCTTAGGTCCAGGCATAATTAGGGTACCCAACATACCAATTTTGGGGGACTGAGGAGTTTTCCAGGACATAGAGCTTCAGTGCTAAGCTAGGGAAGTCCCAGAAAACTCAGACTATCACACTAGGTATATTAGTAGTTTGGGTTCTGGTGTCTGTAAATCCAGGAATGGTAGTCTCCTCCCCACTCATTTTCCAACACATTTGGAGTTAAGAATGGGAATGGGCTCTGCTTTTGAGTTTTGGTGAGCTTTTGATTTCAAGGCAATCAAACCTGAATTAAGAGGGTGAGATTGGTGTAATTCTCTTGGAATATTGCTGAATGCTGTGGGGATTTTCTGAACAGCCTGTTTCATAAGTTCTAAAATGTTATGAACAAGCACTTGAGTCTCATGTTCTGGGAGACTTGGGGCCTGTGGGGCAAATAGTGACAAGGGAAATGAGCATCTTTTATGTCAAGGAGCACCCTTTCTCTCTCTCTCTCTTTCACACATACACACACACACACACACACACAGGACTACTTTATATTCTTAATAGATTTCCTTCAAGCTGATATTCTGGTAGATTTCCTCCTCACACCAGCTTTTATATTCTTTAGACTTCCACAATCATCAGTCTCAACCCATAGTTCAAAGTAAATAGTAAATACTGGCTAAATAAGATTCTGTTACAAAATGGAACCCAGAATGATGGTTCTGTGAGAAGACATTAAACAGAAAGTAAGTTCCTTTCTGATTATATCATCTTCATGGATGTTGGAAGAAGAGGAGCAATTTATAAAATACAGAGAAGAGATTGGGTATTGTACTTAATTATATATTCTTAGCTTGATAGAACAGGTTAAGTCAAAATTAATCATCTCTACTTAATAATTACACTTTGTAAATTACTGTAGTATCCTGTAACTTTGGTGACTAACAGTGGCATAAGTCATAATACATATGAAGGTGAATTAAGTGAAAGGTGTTATTACTAAATGTTGCCAAATCAAGTAGAATAACATTTTCAAAACTAAAAAAAATATGAAATATATAACATTCACATAATATAGGTATGGGAAAAAGTTACATAATTTCTCCAACCTAATCCACCCATTGCTAGAGTTTTGTTTTCTATCAAGAATTTATTTATATGCAATCATATTTAACATGCTGTTTTATAATTTTCTTTTTATAAACATTAAGTTTTGAATATCTGCATGTGCCATTAATTATCTTTATACACAAATGTTTTAAATAACTATTTAGGCTTGCATGTTATAGATATATCCTAATTTTAAAAACATTTTCCATTGCTTAGTTCATAGGTTGTTATCAATTTTGTCACTGTGATAAAATATCTTGCAAATAAAGTATCTAAACTTTTATACTAATTGTTCTCTTATATTTCTAGACATAAGTGGGGAAACCAAATTATACAAAAATGTTTATGTTTTTCTATATTGTCAAATACCAACTGACTCTCCCAAAAACATTGTTCAGGCAGGCCACAATATAAAGGATTGTTAATTATCCATAATTTGTGTAAGCTTTACTTTTTCTTCTTACATTGGAATAGAAAGTTAAGAATATTGTGCATTGATCTAATTAGTAAAGCCAGACTATATTAATAGAACCATAAACTATGCCCATATTTTCTTTTTGGCTACTTTAACAGTTGTGTTTAATTTCATTCTTATAAAAGTTCTGGGCTTAATGAATAAATGAACCATGAAATAATGTTCTTAAATGTTCTTAATGTTCTATAAAAAGTTTATATAATGATTCATTATATAACGATTCATCACTTACAACTTAAGTGTTATAGAAAAAGATAGTACTATCCTAAAAATGCATAGATGACAGGTTGATTCATCTTTGTGTTCTTTGTGTTTTGATGCACAGACTTTTTAATGGCAATTAATTTATTAAATTTGGCAAGGTATACCTTCTATGTGTATGACACCATGGTCGTGCTGGGGGTATATATAAATGAATAAAATACAGAGTCTTCCCTCAAGGAGTTTAAAAGCTCGTATGATAGAGACATGAAAATAAACAACCATGATACAGGAAGAAATACTAAGTCCCCCAGAGAAGTGTGAAGACAGATTCTAGGAATGTGCTGATGAACTAGGTAGGTTAACATTGGTGGGGACTTCAAATATTGAGTAGAGTTTTACTCTGTTTCAAAAAGGTCATTCTTTTTTAGCTCTAAAGATAATAAAAGGAATATCATAATTCCATAGACAAGTAACATTGACTAAAATATTAACAGATTTCCTAAAATGTCAATGCTGTAAGGAATCTCAAAAATTATCTAATTCTATATATTATCAAGACATGATAGAAATATTCGGGACATTGAGGTAAGTTTATAACAAAACCTCAGCTATCCAGAACCATGTAATAGTTATATGAGAGCTCTAACCTTGAGGACTACTTTTCTCTGATTCCTAGATTATTTATCCTGGCTATGTAAGGCTTGTGGGGGAGGAGAAACCTTTAGTGAAAGTACTTAGATCTGTATATTTAGGTCAATCTGGAGGAAATTGTGGCTGGATAATAAGAATCAATATCCTCATCAAATTGTTCTACGAGCTAATTCCATCCCCCATGAACATAGCAATTTCTATTTACAATTAGTGTTTAAATCAAAGTGCATTTCTTAAGAGAGTAGATCTTAAAAGTCCTCACCACAAGAAAAAAAATTGTAACTATGTACGGTGACAGAAGTTAACTAAACTTATTGTGGTGATCAATTCACAATATATACAAATATCAAATCATTATGTTGTACACCTGAAACTAATATAATGTTGTATGTCAATTATACCTCAATTAAAAATGCATTTAAGATTGATTTTTATTGTAGAATATTTTAAATTGAGAATCAGGAGATTTGGGTTTATCCTTTATTCTGTAAACAACATAAACGATTAGTAGTATGAACTTGGTAAAGTCCTTTGACTTTTCTTTATATAGTTTTCCTCATTAGTTAAAAGAGGAGAAATCACTCTGTGAACTCCAAGTCCCTTTTAACTGTGTCTAAAATTTTCCTTGCTTTTTTTTATCAAATCCTAAATGAAATATAAATTTTATAATTGATTTTACTAGAGCGAAAAGCCATGGAGTTGGCTGATGGAAACTCTCATGCTTTGTTGTCATAGCATCAACCATTAAATGCCTCAATGAGAGTGCATTGTTTTATAAGAACATTTCTTCCCTCTCTCAGATAACTGAATTCTACAAGTTAAATTTTTCGTCTTCCATTTCTATTTGATGCATTGTTAAAATTCAAGCCCCAATTCAACTGTTACTGTAAATTATTTTTTAAAGTCATAATTACATGCTTTGTCTTTTAAATACAGCTACATAATTACTATGAAGACTTATTCTATGTTGAATACAGGTGGGATGCGATATAAAATGTACCTTTTCTGAACAAAGAGGGTAAAAGCTGTGCAAATCACAGCCGTAATTACTAGGTGCAGTGTACAGAAAAAAAACATGATTTTCTCATCACTGTACTCATTCATCTTATTTTGAGTAGGAGACTGTAGTTTTCCGAATTAAAAAAAAGTTGTCACTTTGACTTGCTAAGCACTTGAGTGGTTGAATAATATCACACACTTTTAATTTAGTATGGGATGGCCTGATTTGGGGATGTTTTCTGAAAATGTTGAGAGTTTTTTTGTTTGTTTTGAAATCCATGGTATATTATTTTTTTCCAAACTGTTAGCTCAATGCTGATTCTTGTCTGGAACATGAGAAATGGCTGACCATGTCTACAGGTCTAGCACTCACCTCAGCATCTTTCTCAAGAACCCAGTGACAGAATCAGATTATCAGAATTCATGAAGAGGCTGCTCATGGCAGTGTGTTTCCCACTGACAGCTCATCGTTGGTGAAGTCATAGTTTTTGTCAACTATACACACACAGCCAGTAGTGCCAAGAGAATTCAGGTTTGACCAGCACCCCCACATCCCAGCTTCTCACCCTTAAGTGCCCCCCAGTTAACGAGACTCTGGCTCCTTACTGAAAATTGACCTTTTTATTTTTTTTTTAAATTTATTCTAGTAGATTTCTTTAACTTGGAAAGAATTTTTGGCCAAACATTTTCATTTTTAGTATCTTTGATGTTTGAAAATTATTTTGCCCTGATAAAATTGCATTTATACATTTATATGAAATATTTTAAAATTTATATATATATTTTTTTCTTCAATTTAATTCAAAATATTTATTTCTTGAACATCGTGATACATGGTATTTAAGTATCCTATTTATATTTTATTCTTCAGCAAGGTTTTATTATAATTAGAATTTTATTATAAACAATCCCTATGGAGTTTTAATTTTTTTTCTCCCTGAGTATCCTTTATAAGCTCAGATGTGAATATAATTTGCATATATTAAGTACTTGAAACATAGCCAATTTTTGGTTTTTAAAAATATAGATTGACATAGATTTTACTTATTCCTAAATGTAGTACTCAAATATATAATTTAATTTATAACTGCATTTGAAAAATTTTACTAAGAGTCAGCGTCCAGAGACAGAAAGTACTTGTTCAATTAACCATATTTGTTTTCAATGAGATAGTTACTTTTTGCTATATGCTGTAACAGATCACAGGTGAAACATTTTCTGTGATTTGCTGGATGACAGAGATAAAGACACATTTAAGAAAACCTCCTCCAATAATATATTTGAATAATTTTTGCTTTGATAGAAAGTATTTACATCCTATGACTGAGACTCTAAATTCAGAGATGTCATTCTTAAGTGTTTGACTCATTGTTTTTGCTTGTATTATATGTATATATATTATATATATGTGTGTATATATACACACATGTATATATATAGTACACCATGGTAGAAGACCGAATTTGACGAGGCATTTTTGTAAGTTGTGCTTATCTATTAAGCTTTTGAAACTACTGTGCTTGTATAATTTGTGTGTAAAGCCAATAAATAAAAATTTGGCTATATGTGGCCTGCCTTTTCATATTTGTCCATTACCAGTACCACAGATTTCCTCCAACATATACTTAGAGCTAATTATGAAGATACTGCTTTGTGTGTGTATACAAAATATAGTTAAGATTTGTATGATTTATTCCTATGTTGGAAGATATCAGAGAGGAGAGAGTAAATATTAATGTAAAACTCTAAAATATAAACACTAAAGTGCAGACTGTATTATAGTAAGCAGACAGTTTTTGCTATGCTACTTATATAACTTCTTTACCAACATAATTAATAATCAGCTTCTGATCTAGAGTTTAGTTCCACTGTTCCTAAACCAAAAGGCATGTCAGAAAAAAACAAACAAAAAAACCCTTCCTCAACTCTTAGAAAAATTGGCTAGGTAATACTCACTAATTATCCACAATAGGCTTTGTGAATTCAGTAAAATTTATGTTCAGAAATAAATGAGCAAATTCTTCAAACACTCAGATTAGTGCTTGTATAGTCTGGAACCTCTTATTAACTAGTAATTCTGGGAGCTTAAGGGACTCTTGAGCAATTCTTAATATATAGATATTATTAATAGTTGTTTCTTTGACATGTTGAAGATTATAAAGCCCACCATCATGACTAATTCAGTAAGATAATTACAGATACAATGTGTTCAATTGAGATGCATGGAAAATGTTGGCTAAGGATAGCAATCTCAAAATGAAGGGTCTATTCAGTTGTTGAAAATGTGGTTTTTCTAATAAAAGCACAAACTCTTCTGTCATTTTAATCTAGAATTAATTTGTGCAACTATTACCATTAGCTGTAATTTCCCATGTAATCAATTCTTTAGCAAATTAACAATGTTTCTTTCTTATATGTAATTATTAGTGGTTATGGTTGACATTCATTATATTTAAAGTGGTTATTAATATAAACATATCTTATTAGAGATGTCAAATTTAACATCTTGAATTAATTTATTAACCATGCATGCATACTCTTCTACATATTATAATCAAGACATAGGTTTTAGAAGAGATACGACTGAAGTACTATGCTATTTTGTATATTTAGTTTAAAATAGTACTTGAGCAAATTTTGATATAATTAAACCAAACTGGACAAAATATAAAATATGGCATTTTTTCAGGCATTGTACAATAGGTAGCACAGGTCTAAGATTCCTGAGAGAAGGGAAACACATGAACCTGGGCTTTCATTCCATAACATTTTCTGACTAGAGAGCAGGATTGTGGAGGCTCAGTGGACAATAGCTGTCTTGCTGAGCTGAGAAGGTAGAACTAGAAATGTAGCAGTGCTGAATTTGATGGAATTTGCAGATAATTATACTGGAAATGAGAGAACTGCTCAGAGAGAGATGCCTAAAGTCTGTATAATATTCCTCATAAACTTTTGGCTGAAAGCTAGGCTGTGTATAGATGGAATGATATTCTATGAGGCTTAAAATATAATAGCTGTTATAGAGCTGAATGCTCAATGAATATATTAGAGATTGCACAGTGCCGGAAATTCTAGACTTCCAACCCATTCGGAATAGGCAGACCTCTTTCAGATATTCGGCATTCATTTGAGAAAACAGAAAGTCTGTGCTTTAAGAGTGAAGACTGTGCCCTAAAGCAGGGTTGACAAAGTTTTGTATAATAGGCTAGGTAATAAATATTGTAGGATTTCATGACCATATGTTCTTTAAGGCAGCTACTCAACTTTGCCATCTTAGTGTAAAAAAAAAAAAAAAGGAAAAACAAACAAAAAGCTACAGGCAGTACATTAAATAGATATGGGTATTTTAAGACATAACAAAACATACAAAAAACAGAAACTAACCATAAGCTAAATTTAGCTTGTGGTCTCCAGTTTGCCTATCTCTGCCTTAGAGTATGTGCTATCTCCTAGGACTGAGGGCAAATCCAAAGCAGACTTCCTTAATAAAGCATGAAACCAAGCCTGACATGATCAATTTCTAAATTACTGTCTGGGAGGTCACACATTTGTCAGAGGTGAAAAAGTAGAGCAGCACCCAGGCTTGCCCATTTTCTTTCTCCTTCCCACACACTCTCCAGTAGTTTCCCTTATCTATGTTATAAATTGCCTAGCTGGATACACACACACTTGTGTGCATATATGCATGCATATATATGCATATTCACAGATCATGTATATATACGTCCATATATCTACATGTATGTTTATATGTAGATATGTGTGAATATTTACGAATCATATATATGTGTATTCACAGATCAGTATATCCAGTTGTATGTATTTGATGGTGTTTTATAAAGTTCTGGACCTGGATGAGCAGACTGGTTATTTTTACAGGTTACCTAGAATAGTCTCCTTTAATCCTTCCTCTCCAGTAGTGTTGAGCATAGAATTGCTTGTTAACACAGTATGACTATGCTGTTTTACCTTTCTATAATCTTGATTAAACTTTTCATTAACTTAACATGATATATCCAAATGACATAGGATTTGGTTTTGGCTTTCATATAGGCAAATATTCAGAGTTTTTGATTCTTTACTTTTTCTAAATATATAGTTGTGTTTTTTTTGCAGACATAGCTAAAAGGTTACTTCATAATATTTTGCTGGAGTTATATAGCCATCAAAGTACAGTGTGTCTTGTTAAATATCTTTATATTTTTTAAGATAGGATGAAATTTTTCGGGAACTCATGGAAGAGATGTCAGGAAGTTGTTTAACTGTTGGAGTATGTCAGAAGACACTCAAGTAATTAATTATTTATCAAATTTCTACTCTGGAACTGGTACCATTTTTGGTACCAACAATGTAAAAGCAAGTTTCTTATTCCTCAGCAGATACATTATATTTGAACAATCAAGATGTTTCCACATGAAATAGAGATCAATATAAGTTAATGTACACTATAAAGAAAAATGTTATACAAATTTTTTAAAAGGATGAGTACTTTATCAAGAGATAAGAATTTACATGAAATGAAATCTATTTGACTCTGTTTCAAGCTGTAAATGAGGATTGTCTTCTAATTATGTTAGCTATAGTTTTCTTAATATCGCCTTATAAATAAACAAACTACACAAAAAATCTCTATGGTCTTATTTTTATAACTTACTATTGTTTGGTATAATTTTGATTAGCGAAAGTTATTTCATTTCACAATTGGAAATAAGACTTAACATGACAGTATTCTTGGGAGATGAAACAGTGGCGTGTTCAAACAGGAATAAAAATGCCTGACAACTGATCATTTCTTGCGGCCAGATTTTGATAGCTGGGAAAGCTGTAGGTACTAGCAGAGGGGCTAGAGGATGAGTTAGGGAGCCAAAAGCTGAATTACTTTTCTTTCATTATATTGCTTAGGGCCAAGGTAAGAGTCATAATTTGGCTTGCAGTTTTTGTCTTTTAGTTTTTGGAGTTAGATGGAGGACACTAGTAAATATTAAACCATAAAAACACGTCTATCTTTTCATTTACACAAAAGAAACACTAATTATGTATGGGAAAAAAATGATAACCCTGGGCTTGGTGTCCTTTCCAAGTGTGCCAGCATTTGCCAGTTTCCCAAGGATTAATTACCACTTGGAGAATTTACACCTGGTAGCTAAATGATACGTAGATGGCTGTTGCATATTTAGACCAAGTTTCAGCAAAATTAATTGTTAGCACACAGAAAGGAGAGTGGCTGCAGAGTATTCCTTTGTGGGCTGAGTAACTCTGCATGGAAACTACATTTTGGAAGATAATACTAAAACATGCAGTAAAATGACAATGAATCCTAAAGGGGGAAGGACAAAAAACTGTTACAGTAAACCTTTGAACAATGTGAATCCCCTATCATTTTTATCAATCCTCTTTATGTTTTCAGTCTAACATGATATTTCTCTTATGGCTGATTAAATTGGGGGAGTACAATAAAAAAGTAAAATGAAGGTAAAGGCATTTTATACTGAACCATCAATGCATACAGAATATTACAGCAATTAGAATACTCAGACCAACAAGGTCCAAGTCTTAGATGTTCATGTGTTCTAGTGACAAGAGACAGAATAATGAATTTGCAGTGAAAATAAGTGGAACTATAGGCAGCCACTTCTACTGACCCTACTCACATACTTAAGATTTTTTTCTTTTGTCTAATGGAACTTGTCTAATGTCTTATTGTCTCACTGCAATTTTTTAAAACATCTTTATTGGAGTATAATTGCTTTACAATGGTGTGTTAGTTTCCTCTTTATAACAAACTGAATCAATTATACATATACATATGTCCCCATATCTCTTCCCTCTTGCATCTCCCTCCTTCCCACTCTCCCTATCCCATCCCTCTAGGTGGTCACAAAGCACCGAACTGATCTCCCTGTGCTATGTGGCTGCTTCCCAATAGTTATCTGTTTTAATTTTGATAGTGTATATATGTCCATGCCACTCTCTCACTTTGTCCCAGCTTACCCTTCCCGCTCCCCGTATCCTCAAGTCCATTCTCTAGTAGGTCTGTGTCTTTATTCCCGTCTTGCCCCTAGGTTCTTCATGACCATTTTTTTGTTTTTAGATTCCATATATATGTGTTAGCATATGGTATTTGTTTTTCTCTTTCTGAGTTACTTCACTCTGTACGACAGACTCTAGGTCCATCCACCTCACTACAAATAACTCAATTTCGTTTCTTTTTATGGCTGAGTAACATTCCATTGTATATACGTGCCACATCTTCTTTATCCATTCGTCTGTTGATGGACACTTAGGTTGCTTCCATGTCCTGGCTATTGTAAATAGAGCTGCAATGAACATTTTGGTACATGACTCTTTTTGAATTATGGTTTTCTCAGGGTATATGCCCAGTAGTGGGATTGCTGGGTCGTATGGTAGTTCTATTTTTAGTTTTTTAAGGACCCTCATACTGTTCTCCATAATGGCTGTATCAATTTACATTCCCACCAACAATGTCTCACTGAAATTTAAGCTGTCTTTTGTTTGTTCCTCAGAAAGGAAAAAGTCACTGAGAGCCCCCCGTACTACCATCAATAACTTAACTTCAACGACTCTTTTCTGGTCCAAAAAAATGTAATATCTGTAAAATTTCCTCATCAATTTTCCCATATTCAAAATGTTTCCTTCTTTATTCCCTCTCTTCTCTGAATGCTCTGTATTCTGCTGCTTGATCTTTCTTGAAAAAGATATCAAATTAAAATTAAAATGATATTCATGAAACAACCATAGCCATAAGTTTTGCAAAGATGTGTAAATTAGCTGTGCTCTCTTCTGGTTAGCAGCTTGTGAAATTGTAACTGTGTAAACACTGTATCTGGTGGTGTCAGGCATTGAGCGTATCTGTCACAAAATAGGTATATATCATGAGAGGGAGTGTCCTTCCAAACAAAAGATGAAACTTTTTTTTTTTCCGGTACGCGAGCCTCTCACTGTTGTGACCTCTCCCGTTGCGGAGCACAGGCTCCGGACGCGCAGGCTCAGCGGCCATGGCGCATGGGCCTAGCCGCTCCGCGGCATGTGGGATCTTCCCGGACTGGGGCACAAACCCGTGTCCCCTGCATCGGCAGGCGGACTCTCAACGACTGCACCACCAGGGAAATTTATTAATTTCAAAGTAATCAAACCATCACTTTATTTACCTTATATTTTTATGGTTTTGTAGTTTTATTATGACGTCCTTTGTTGTCTCTATGTTATGAAGCTATTCTCTTATATTTCTTTCTCCATTAACTTTGTAGTTTTACTCTTTACACACAGATCATAAAACACAGATTATCTCTGTTTTCTGTATTCTGGTGGACTTGTCAGTCCTGCACTAATACCACACCCTTATTACTTTGGTTTTATAGAATAATACCATATTTTAAAATTGATTGTACTCACTTTCCAATAATAGTTCAAAAATGTTTATAAGATTAAACAGTATATTTTAATTTTAATAATTTCTTTAATGTTTAATGACATTGAAAAAAGTCTAACCCCTGTGAGTTTAGCATTTCTTTAATAAAAATGGATTTTGTGAAAGTCTCTGTAGATAGAGGCTAAAGTATCTCACTTGAAATCTTGTTATTAATCATGAACTGATATTAATTTAAAAAGAAAGAAGCAAACTTTGTTTTTCATTTTAAACTGTTTATTAGTAATTTCATAGCCTGTTTGTCTGAATCTCTCAAAATCTCTAAAAAATATTACAAAAATCTGATCATACTTAAATTGTGCCTGAATACCACCAATGATAAAACCCACTGATTAGCTGTGTAAATAATAATAATTAAAAAGGAAGTCTGATATCTCCAAACAAAAACATCTCAGGCAAATTTAATCAATGTTTTATATGATGTTGGATGATTGGCTAAATATTTACTTTTCAAATGGTTGGATTAGATTCAGTGTAAAAAAAAATTAAATGTTTGAATCAAAAGTCAATATTTTTCTTCTCAATTATCTTAGTAGGCTGAATTAAATAATAACTTTAATATCCTACTGACTGCCTAGGATATAATAATAACTCTTAATTTAATTTTATATCCTATTATCTTGAAAGTTATTTTTGTGGTTTATTATCTTAACTAGGATATGGCTAGGATTTATTTGTCTCTAAGTTATTCTTTTCTCTTAGTTAATTTTACTTATCATTGTGCCTCACATTTCTTCTTATAATATCTGTCAGTTGAAGAAGCCAGGTAAAAGTAGAACTAATGAATATATATGGAATCTAAAAAAAAAAAAAACCGGTTCTGAAGGACCTAGCGGCAGGACAGGAATAAAGACACAGATGTAGAGAATGGACTTGAGGACACGAGGAGGGGGAAGGGTAAGCTGGGACGAAGTGAGAGAGTGGCATGGACATATATACACTACCAAATGTAAAATAGATAGCTAGTGGGAAGCAGCTGCATAGCACAGGGAGATCAGCTGGGTGCTTTGTGACCACCTAGAGGGGTGGGATAAGGAAGGAGGGAGGGAGATGCAAGAGGGAGGAGACATGGGGATATATGTATACATATAGCTGATTCACTTTGTTATAAAGCAGAAACTAATACACCATTGTAAAGCAATTATACTCCAATAAAGATGTTAAAAAAAAATAAAAGAAAATGAAATGGTGTGGTTAAAGACCTGGGGACTATGGTATCCTAGAAAGCAAGAAAGGAAAGTATATGATGGATGATGGAAATTTCAGATATGTTGTGTTGCTGATTATCTATCCACCATCATCATCATCATTATCATCTATCCTATCATTTATTTGATAGCAGAGCACTGATCATTGAGTTGTATATTTCCTATTGCTGCTGTAACAAATCACCACAAATTTACTGGTTTCAAACCACATGAATCTGTTCCCTTTAGAGTTCTGGAGGTCAGCAGTCTGAAATAAGTTTAACTGGAGTAAAATTAAGGTGTCCACAGACCGATGCTCCTTCTGGAGATTAAAGGGGGAAATCTGCTTGCCTTTTTCAGCTTCTAGAGCCACCTGTATTCCTTGACTTATTGCCCCTTCTTCTATCTTCTCATCATGCCATATAGCATCTTTTTTCCTCTCTGGCCACTGCTTACACCATTACATTTACCTTCTCTTATTCATACTCCTGCTTGGGCCCACAAAGCTGTTCCAGGACAGTCTCCCTGTTTCAAGATCCTTGACATAATCACCTGCAAAGCCCCTTTTACCATGTAAGATGAAACATTTCCAGGTTCAAGGGATTAGTGAATGAACATCTTTGGGGGCCCTTAGTCAGCCTATCACATGTTATAGAATCTAGAGATCATTGGTGATCTAATGAAAAATTAGGATAGTGATAGAGAAAAGTACCTGGTTGGAGGGCAGATTAAGCAAGAAAGAGAAGAGAAGAATTATAGCCAGTGAATATAGAAAACTTTTTTGAGGAATTTTGCTGAAAATGGGGGTCAAAGAAATTGAGCTCTCATTGGCAGAAGTGGCATTAATAACTTTTTCTTTTTAAATTTAAGATGTGAAAAATCATAGCATTTTTGTTGATAGGTATAAGGAATAATGAAAATACTGATGTAGAAGAGAAAAGAAAGGGTTTCTGGAACAATTCCCTTGAGTATGGATAAGATCATGAATGTTTCATTTATGGAAATAGAGAGGAAGGTAGACTATGAGGGGTAGGTGAGTAGATGTGAGGTGGACATTTGTGAATCCTCTTTGATTGCTCAGTTTTCTCCGTGAGGTAGGATCTGAGTATTGTTGAGGTTAAGGTGGCAAGGATAGTGTTCAAGGAGAAGGTATGAAATATTTTTCTAGTATACTAGGGTAGTTAATAAAAGAGAAAATTATAATTGATCAGCTATACTAAAGTTCCTCTTAAGGTTCATGATTGTAAATGTAAACTGTTTCCATTTAAGAGTGTGCTATATTATTCTCTAGCCATATTTAACTGTACTGGAGTAGGAGGGGGAAACAGAGAGGTTTTGTTTGTTTTCTCTTTTTCACTGCAATTGTGACTTGGCTAAATGAGAATTGTGATGCTAGAAGGGGTGAGTTAAAGTTGCATTTAGATGGGCACATGTTACAAACCAAACTATGGTCAGCTCTTCTGACACGCAGCAAAATCAGTCTATTGATACAGGGTTGTGGTGAAAGAAAGTGCAGTATTTATTGCAAGGCGCCCAACATGGGGCCAAGCAAGGAGAATGGGCATCTCATGCTCAAAAGACCCAAACTCCCCTATGACTTTTGGGAAGAGGTTTTTAAAGGCAAGGGGGGGGAGAGGGTTTCAGGGTGCCTGATCAGCTTGTGGATATTCTTTTCATTGGTTGGCAGTGAGGTAATTGGGTGGTATTTTGAGAGTCAACGTCATCGACCTTCTGGTTCCAGATGGTCTGGGTCTACATACTGGTGGTCAGCAATTAACTTCCTCCATCTGTTGGAGGTTTTAGTAGCAGCAAAACAATTCAAGGGTATGACTCAGAATATTATCTATAGCTTTTTAGGGAAATTAAAGGTCCTTGACTTTGTTTTATGACTAAACTATTATTGTTTTGTTTGTTTCTGTATTTTCTCACTTTTCTAATTACATTTGTTCTTTGGAACTCAGGGAAGGCCTAAAAGGGTAAAGCTTTTCTACAGACAAGAGGTGGGGGGCACAGAGAGTCTGGTCCCTGGGAAGGCCCCACAGGGTCCTGCTCGGTTTCATAAAGACTGACCATGAAATTATACCTGGGAAGGAGTGGAGTGGATTATTGCTACCACTGGGTTGAGTGATTATTGGCGAAGAGGTAATAGAAAAGGAGTTCTATGGAAAGATGGTGTTAGAGAGAGTAGAATGTATAAGATTGATGTTATGGAGGAATTATAATTATTAGTAATATTAATCAAGTGTATAAGAATATGTTTACTTTGTAAATATGATCGTCTTTACAAAGCAGAAATGCAGACACAGACATAGAGAACAAACATATGGATACCAAGGGGGAAAGGTAGGGAGTGAGATGAATTGGGAGATTGGGATTGACATATATACACTATTGATACTATGTATAAAATAGATAACTAATGAGAACCTACTGTATAGCACAGGGAACTCTACTCAATTTCCTTTCCCTAAATGGGAAGGAAATCCAAAAAAGAGGGGGTATATGTATACGTATAGCTGATTCACTTTGTTGTACAGTAGAGACTAATACTCCAGTACAATTTTTTTTTAAAAAAAGGATATTTTAAATTATTTTCAGTCAGATAGTAGTGGAAAGGGAGATAATCATGTGGGATAGGGAGTGATAAGTTTGTGGGATTCTCTCTTAAGCCCTGATGATAGAGGCAGGAGGATCTGGGGAATATAAACCCTATTCTCTTTGCCCCTGAAGATAGATTTAGAAGATCTGGGAAAGTGGTAGACTTAGACCCAGTATTTGTGTTAACTCCTGACCCATATTGAGGGATAGTGGTAAGAACTAAGTTTACAGACTTTGATTTGAAATTTATTGATGGAATTTTGACTTCTGGGGAGCATGTATGTTACTTACTTGTGCAGACTCCCCCTAAACACTTATGATGGGGTGTGCTAATTAATATTGCGATATTGAGTAATCTGAGACTCTACTCTTTTATGCTATGGGTCTGCGTTTCTAATGTGTGTGATTTAAAAAAAAGAAATGTGTGGAAGACTGCAGTTGAAATAATAGAAGCAAAAGCATCCTCATAAGGTTGAAAGAATGTGGGTTTTCTTACTCCTGTTTTTGGGAAATCACCTAGTATGAAGAACATCTATTTCCTCACTTCTAAAATAATAATAATTATTATTAGTAGTATAATTATAATATTACTATATCAAACTTACAGAATTTCTGTGAGGATTTATTGTAATAATATGGTAACACAACTATCATACACCTGTACATATAAATCCTAATGTAAGTAAAGAACCAAAATCATTTAATATTTTGTCCTTGTTACTATTTCTGAAATTAAGTTTATTTCTTTGTATTACTTCTCTGCTGCCGGAAAGGGTTGCTTAAGATTGCTTACCACAGTAATTCTATATGAATAAGTTCTCTTTTCTAGATTAAGCATAGCAGTTATATAACTAACTTTATGTAGATGCTTGATCATGGTTGTAATATAAGTTTTTCTACCCATATGCCTTTCTTTGTTCATCTTAAAATCTTCATTGATGATTTAATCATCTGATCTATTCCACCTCTGGTAGTATTTTGGTTTTATTTTCACCCCAATTTCAAATCACTAATTGAAACAATTAATATATGAATTTTAAAATCTTAAGTTTAAATTGTAAAAAGTAAAATATTATTTTGCATAAAACAAAGTAATTTGTATGATAAAGAAATATTTGTATAATGAAACATATATTGTTATAAATATAAAATAATATAAAATATATCACCAATATAAGAAAATATATTTCTTTTCAATAAGTGGAAGATATCAATAGAATATTACCATTTGTGAAGAAAGTAATAAAGTATGATAAATCATACAACTCCTGCCTCCTTACCCATGAACAAGAGATAGAAAAACATAAAACTTTCATTTGTTAAAAGTGCATGAAAGGAGATATATGTATGTATGTATCTGGGTATATATATATATATATGCACACACACATATGTATGTATCTGGGTATATATATGTATATATATGTGTGTATATATATATGCATGTTTCAACTCCTATACATGGGTAAGTAGAATGTATTACAGCAGCATTAGAGTAAGAAACATCCATGGCTATAAACATTCATGAAGTAGGCTATGTATTAGACTCTCGAGGGGAACTTATGAAGCACCATCTTTGATAGTCTAATACATAGGCCACTTCATAAACTTTTACAGTCATGTACTAAGATATATTCTTGTTGTAATTTCCATCATATTTGCTTTATAAAAAATAATTATTGGTAGGAATCAGTTGAACAATTGTTGACTCATTTCACATGAAACCTAAACCTGTTTATCTTCAAAATAGCAAATAATTCCTTCTGTTAAAAAGCACATATTTGATGTAGCCTCCATAGTACAACATGAGCCAAATGTATTTACTTGTACAGTTTTATCCAAGATTATTTCAAATGAAAATCGACCTTACAGGGAGCATGAATATCATGTGCATCTTCTATCAGGACTATTTGCTATTCCATATAGTAGAAGTTAAAAATAAAAGCTAGTGAACAATATCATTAAAAGTCCTGAAATAATTCATTTTTAACAGTGTAGATAAATGCACTTTCTGCAATTATTTTAATCAAGACATTATTTAGTTTAGAATTTTTCATCATTATATAATTATTTGGACCACAGACATTTAGACAGGTTCCACTGACAAATAATTATTTATATTGCTTTCCCCCCCTAACAGATAGAGAACTATGTGAGTAAATAAACTGTTTATTACATGTTTTAAAATAAATGACACATTTTCTACTTGTTGCTGCTATTGTTTGGGGGAAGATATAGGAATTTTTTTTTCTGAAAAGTCTGGGTTTATCCTAAGGGCAAAGAAAGGCACACATTTAAAAATATAATAGTGTAGCATAGACTAAGGTTTCAAAAATGTAATTTAAAGTTTACAGGCTAGATGGGAAGTGGGAAGCATAAATCATCATCACAAGGCTAAACTCATAGAACTCTTATGAGGTGGTGAAATATAGGATGACGAGGCGAATTTTTGTTTTTGTTTGTTTTTTTGCCAAAAAAAAATCTAAGGCTACTGTTGGTAAAAACTTGTTGTTTCAAAGCAAATTTTTGGCTACTTGTTGCAGAATATTTTGAAGTATGACCTAATTGTCAGAGTGCTTATTTGAATTCTTTAGGACTGTTTATACCACAGACAGTGATAGGACTAAAGTTCTATCTGCAAGAGTATTGTGAATTAAAAACGGCTTCAACAATTTCCACCCACCCATTCCCTCCCTGATAGCCCATGGGAGGGTATTCTCACAAACCTGGAACACTTCCCCTAGTAAAGCATGGGAGCTAAGGTGAAAGGCTTCTGCAACATTGGTCAATTTTTATGTCCCTATAATATATTTTTTTCCTTGTAAGTAAATGTTTACAAAGTGTAATATACATAAAGAAAATTACATTTTTCCTTGCATATAGCTCAGTGGATTTTCAGTAATGGAAGGCATTCATGTAATCAGTAATTGGATCAAGGAATAGAAATTTAAGAACACATAAAACCTCTTTTGTTACCTTCCAGTCACAACCATCCCCAAAGTGAACACTCTCCTAATTTCCAACTTTATCAATTATTTTTGCCTCTTTTTATACTTGATACAACTAGTCACATCATGTACTGTTGGTGTTTAACTTCTTTCATTTGACACTGAATCATAAGATTCATCCATATCAGTGTATATAATTGCATATGTAATTCATTTTCTTTGCTGTATAGTTTTCCTTTCTATGAATATAGGACAATATATTTATCATTCTTCAGTTGGTGGACATTTGAATGATTTCCATTTTTAGGTCATTAAAAAAATCATGCTGTTTTAAATGATATAGTAGGTATCTTTAAAGGTGGACCTTATTTTTTAGCATAATATGTATCTGTAGTTGACTGTGCACACAATTCTGTTGGATAAACCCTATGAGTGGAATTTCTGGGCCAATGCATTTGCTTGATTTTGGTAGATACTGCCAAAGTGTTTTCCAAAGTATTTGCAATGATTTATACCCCCCAATACAGTACATGAGAGCTCCAGTTTTTCCACAAACTCAAAATTTGATAGCTTTTCTCTTTTTCATTTCAACCATTCTGGTGGGTGGAAATTTGTATTGCATTGTGATTTTGCATTTCTTTTAAAATTAATTTGATATTTTCACATATATATGATTATTTGTCACACAATGACAGCTTTCTTTATTCCTTAGTGTTTGCTTTATTTAGTTATTTGTTTTTAAAATTTATTTATAGATATAATGCAAGTTAAGTAAAGGTTTCATGTATAATTTTAAGGGCCACTTTGTTGAGTTGTTTACGTTGTGAATACTTTAGACTTCCATCTTGTCTCAGAGTGGCAGAGGAAGAAATTATTATTTTCAGAGGTTCTTAGTGACTAATTTTTTCATTTACACTTCTGATTTATTTAGCTAAACTTCAGCTCATAATCTCTTCCCTGGGATTTGAAGGTTCATTCAAAAGTTAAGTGACTAGAGAAACTAATAAATTAAGAAGAGAGTCGACGTGGGAAAAGTAAAATTGCCTTATTATTTAATAAAGAGTTTAAATTATGGAAAAAGCAGGTTTTGTTTTGTTTTCTACAAGCCAGCATTGCTACAGACATAAAGATTTAATTTGTTTTTCACCAAGATTTTCCTATGACAAGTTGGTAACTGGTTAATGGTCTTCATTCTCTTTATTAGGCAACAAGACATCTTGGAAGATTTATTCATCTTCTGAAAAGAGAAGAGGGTGACAAAATGCTGCTCATATTGTATGACCACTCAAATTTTAAGAGCAGTGTATTTAGAAGAAAAAAAAAGATATTGAGTAACCATAGAATGAAGAATACACTTTTTGATAAAAAAAAAATTCCAAACTATAACATGCATAAAAAAACCTGAATAATGCAAAACCTTCCCGCAATAAGACACAAAACCTAAATAATGTGATGGCATTTGTCTGCCTCATTTATAGGCCAGCTACCCTTTTCTCTTTCATGTTATATGTTGGGTGATTCTCTCAGATTAAAACTGAAAGTAACTTTTCCCCATGAATTACTTACCCTAATTGGAATCTGATGTCATAATTGAAATTAATACGTAGGTATATAATAGATAGGTGTTAATACAACTTAGATATCACAATTTCACCAAACCATTTCCCCACCGTTATGCATATATCATTGCAGAGTATTCATACTTTTAATGTTAAGGTGATTATTTAACTTTTGCCCACATATACAGATATAGGGCCCCAAAATACAAAATATAAATTTATGACAATCTAGAATGGCACTGGTTGCATATATATGTAGTGTTTAAAGTAGAGCCTTTGGAAATAATTTGGATTTATCGTCAGAGCTTATAACTTAAGTTCAATACTGTACTACTAAAGTTGTTATCATGTGTATATATTTATTATTGAGGAATTTTACCATTGAGTTTTCTCATTTTCTCAGCTTAAACTTGGAAGCAAAGATTTAGAGGCTTAGGATAGGGAGGAGGCAATTCCTTTGTATTGTAAGTGTCGTACAAATGGAAGTTTATTGTTGTTGCTGCTTTATAATAATCTTTACTTTTAGAGCGTCTTCAGGTGTACGTAAGAACTGAGAAGATATTACCATATATTTAGAAAGTTTCCATCTACACTAGCATATAGTTTTTCTGATTATAAAAATCATACATTAGTATGATACATTTCTTACAATTAATTAAAAAATCAATGTTATTATTAATTAAAGTCCACAGTTTACTTAGATTTTCTTAGTTATTACTTATCCTTTTTCTACTTCAGGATGTGGAGTTATGTTTATTTATTTTAGCAGTTAAGCAAGATGTTACAGCAAGATGTTCTAATCTCATCCTCTATATTTCTTATCCAAGTACTAGAATCAGCCTTTTTCCAAGTTACCCGGTTCCTTTTATTGCAGAATCAATCATATTAAGAACTAAGATCTGGCACTAGTTGTGCTTGTCATCACTTAGGCCCTCCTAGCTAGCAGAGAATAGATATATATGAGCATACAAACCTATATATTTATATATCTATAAATATTTCTGTTTATAATCATCCATACTATATTAAGCTAAACATGAGCTCTTACTGATGTCTCCAACTATAACCTATTAATACATGACTCCTTCTAGCCTCCTTCCCTTGCTTATCTGTAAATTTTCACTCCAGCAGTGAGAAAACTGGCTCCCATCATCCAGTATCCATTTACTTAATTGTTCCTAATGGAGTTTTAAGGAAGTCTAACATTCTTTGGTGATTTTAATTCTTCCTAACACCATATAACTTTTTTTTCTGGACTATATGTATTATTACATAATGTTTTTAGCCCTGTTTTCCAGTCCTTATCTTCTGCTACTTTAAATTCCAGGATTAAGCCTAACATATTGCTCAAGGTTCTCCTTCTCAACAAGATGTTCTAAAATGCTGTGTGTACACAAGGAACATCACATGTTATCTTACAGTCATTGAGTATTCTAATATATCATAGAATTTGAAGCTAAATGCTACAATTTAAAATAACTTTAATAGCTCATGTTTGTTGAAGGGGTATATGTGAATGTGTAATAGGAACTTAAAGAAGCTGAAGTAATATGAGTAGATACACCTAGATTTTTATGATTTTTCTCCAACAGATAAAGTTGCAGTGTCAGTACTTTTTTTTCTTAAGTGAAATATAGTTGATGTACAATGTCAGTACTAATTTAACAGTAAATTTTGGCAATTCACATAGGTTATGTTTTTACAAAATATTCAACTCGGTTTGCAGAACAATAACTCTCTTCAAGCTCAAAAGCTATGTAATAATTAGACTATGCACATTAAAAATATACATATATAACTAGGATAAAGTTTTGGTAAAAACACAACTGAAGTTTCACAGACTTTAAGGTGGAGAAGAAAGACACACCTTTCTAGTTATGATTATTCTCATGTTGTAGGACACAGTAGTATGTTTTAACAGGGTATAATAAATAACATTATTTAGTCTAAATAGGTAAGCAAAATATGGTTAAGAGGATTTCCACTGAGTGTATGTATTACCTATGTAACACATGACCCCCAATATTATTTTTCATTTATATATTTTAAATTATTTATTTATTTTTTAAACATCTTTATTGGAGTATAACTGCTTTACAATGGTGTGTTAGTTTCTGCTTTATAAAAAAGTGAATCAGCTACACATATACATATATCCCCATATCACCTCCCTCCTATGTCACCCTCCCACCCTCCCTATCCCACCCCTCTAGGTGGTCACAAAGCACCGAGCTGATCTCCCTGTGCTATGTGGCTGCTTCCCACTAGCTACCTATTTTACATTTGGTAGTATATATAAGTCCATGCCACTCTCTCACTTCGTCCCAGCTTACCCTTCCCCCTTCCCGTGTCCTCAAGTCCATTCTCTAGGTCTGCATCTTTATTCCTGTCCTACCCCTAGGTTCTTCAGAACCTTTTTTTTTTTTTTTTTAGATTCCATATATATGTGTTAGCATGCAGTATTTGTTTTCCTCTTTCTAACTTATTTCACTCTGTATGACAGACTCTAGGTCCATCCACCTCACTACAAATAACTCAATTTCATTTCTTTTTATGGCTGAGTAATATTCCATTGTACATATGTGCCACATCTTCTTTATCCATTCATCTGTTGATGGACACTTAGGTTGCCTCTATGTTCTGGCTATTGTAAATAGTGCTGCAATGAACATTGTGGTACATGACTTTTTTTGAATTATGGTTTCTCAGGGAATATGCCCATTAGTGGGATTGCTGGGTCGTATGGTAGTTCTATTTTTAGTTTTTTAAGGAACCTGAAACAATGGTTTCTTGCCTCTTTGGCAGATCCAGACTTTTTCCCGGACTCCCTCCCGGCTAGCCATGGCACACTAGCCCCCTTCAGGCTGTGTTCACGCAGCCAACCCCAGTCCTCTCCCTGGGATCTGACCTCTGAAGCCTGAGCCTCAGCTTCCAGCCCCCACCCGCCCTGGCGGGTGAGCAGATAAGCCTCTGGGGCTGGTGAGTGCTGGTCGGCACCGATCCTCTGTGCGGGAATCTCTCTGCTTTGCCCTCCGCACCCGTTGCTGCTCTTTCCTCCGTGGCTCCGAAGCTCTCCTTCTCTGCCACCCGCAGTCTCTGCCCGCAAAGGGCCTTCCTAGTGTGTGGAAACCTTTCCTCCTTCACAGCTCCCTCCCAGTGGTGCGGGTCCCATCCCTATTCTTTTGTCTCTGTTTTTTCTTTTTTCTTTTGCCCTACCCAACTACGTGAGGAGTTTCTTACCTTTTGGGAAGTCTGAGGTCTCCTGCCAGCGTTCAGTAGGTTTTCTGTAGGAGTTCCACATGTAGATGTATTTCTGGTGTATTTTGGGGGAGGAAGGTGATTTCCACGTCTTACTCTTCTGCCACCTTTGGAAAGCTGCCTTTTTATTTATTTTTACTTATTTTCTTTTTATTCAAGTATATGTGATCTACAATATTATATTAGTTTCAGGTGTACAACATAGTGATTCAATATTTTCATAGCTTATACTTCATTTAAAGTTATTATAAAATATTGGCTATATTTCCTGTGTTGTACAATACATCCTTGTAGCTTATTTATTTTATACATAGTAAGTTGTACCTCTTAATCCCTTACCTCTATCTTGAACCTCTTCCAACTCTCTCCCCACTGGTAACCACTAGTTTGTTCTCTATATCTGTGAATCTGTTTCTTTTTTGTTATATTTGTTTCTTTGTTTTATTTTTTACATGCCACATAGAGGTGATAAAATATAGTATTTGTCTTTCTCTGTCCAACTTATTTCACTAAGCATAGCACCCTCCAGGTCCATCCTTGTTGTCGCCAGTGGCAAAATTTTATTATTTATTTCATTCAATACTTATGGATGAGTAATATTCTATTATATAAATATACCACATCTTCTTTATCCATCCATCTGTTGATGGACACTTAGGCTGCTTCCATATCTTAGCTATTATAAATAATGCCGCTGTGAACATTGGGGGTGCATTATCTAATTAGTTTTTTTATTTTCTACAGATATATACTCAGGAGTGGAATTACTGGGTCATATGGTAGTTCTATTTATAGCTTTTTGAGGAATCTCCATACTGTTTTCCATAATGGCTAAACCAACTTACCTTCCCACCAGCAGTGTACAAGGGTTCCCTTTCCTCTACATCCTCCCTAACTTTTGTTATTTGTGGTCTTTTTGATAATAGCCATTCTGAGAGGTGCAGGATGATACCTCACTGTGGTTTTGATTTGCATTTCTCTGATGATTAGTGATGTTGAACAGTTTTTCATCTGCCTGTTTACCATCTGTGTGTATTCTTTGGAAAAATGTCTATGCAAGTCTTCTGACCATTTTTTGTTTTTTTGCTTTTGTTTTTTTGTTATTTTTTTGTAGTATGCGGGCCTCTCACTCTTGTGGCCTCTCCCGTTACGGAGCACAGGCTCCGGACGCGCAGGCTCAGCGGCTATGGCTCACGGGCCCAGCCGCTCCGCGGCATATGGGATCCTCCTGGACCGGGGCACAAACCCGCGTCCACTGCATTGGCAGGCGGACTCTCAACCACTGCGCCACCAGGGAAGCCCTTGACCATTTTTTAATTTTTTTTTTTTTAATACTGAGTTGTATGAACTGTTTAAATATTCTGGATATTAACCCCTTATTGGACATATCATTTGCAAATAATTCCTCCCATTCAATAGGTTGTCTTTTCATTTTGTTGATGGTTTCCTTTGCTGTGCAAAAGCTTTTGAGTTTAATTAGGTCCCATTTGTTTATTTTTGCATTTGTTTCCTTTACTTTAGGAGACAAATCGAAAAAATATTGCTACAATGTATGTCATTTTACGTCAAAGAGTGTTCTGCCTATGTTTTCTTCTAAGAGTTTCATGTCTTACATTTAGATCTTTCATCCATTTTTAGTTTATTTTTGTATATGGTGTGAGAAAATGTTCTAATTTCATTCTTTTATGTGTAGCTATCCAGTTTTCCCAATGCCACTTATTGAAGAGACTGTCTTTTTTTCCATTATATATTTTGCCTCCTTTGTCACACATTAATTGACCATATGTGCATGATTTTATTTCTGGGCTCTGTATTCTCTTCCACTGATCTATGTGTCTGTCTTTGTGTCAGCACCATACAGTTTTGATTACTGTAGCTTTGTAGTGTAGTCTGAAGTCAGGGAGCATGACCCCCTCCAGCTTTGTTCTTTTCTCTCAAGGTTGCTTTTGTTATTTGGGTTTCCATATAAATTTTAGGATTTTTTGTTCTAGTTCTATGAAAAATATTATGGGTATTTTGATAGGGATTGCATTAAATCTGTAGATTGCTTTGGTTAGTATAGACATTTTAACAATATTAATTCTTCCAATCTATGAACATGGGATAGCTTTCCATTTTTTGTATCATCTTCAGTTTCCTTCATCAATGTTTTATAGTTTTCAAAGTATAGGTCTTTCACCTCCTTGATTAAGTTTATTCCTAGGTATTTTACTTCTTGTTATGTGATTTTGAACAGTATTGTTTTTTTGCTTTCCCTTTCTGAAGGATCATTATTAGTGCATAGAAAAACAACAGATTTCTGAATATTAATCTTGTATTCTGCAACTGAATACAAGAATTCTGAATTCATTTATTAGTTCTATTAGTGTTTTGGTGGACACTTTAGGGTTTTCTATATATAGTATATCATCTGCAAATAGTGATAGCTTTACTTCTTCCCTTCCAATATGGATGCCTTTTATTTCTTTTTCTTGTGTGATTGCTGTGGCTAGAACTTCCAATACTGTGTTAAATAGAAGTGGTGAGAGTGGGCATCTTTGTCTTGTTCCTGTTTATAGAGAAAAAGCTTTCAGCTCTTCACCATTTGGTATAATTTTAGCTGTGGATTTGTCGTAAATGACCTTTATTATGTTGAGATATGTTCTCTATACCAACTTTGATGATAGTTTTTATCATAAATCGATGATGAATTTTGTCAGATGCTTTTTCTGTATCTATTGAGATCATGTGATTTTTAACTTTCATTTTGTTAATGTGGTGTATCACATTCATTGATTTGTGGATATTGCTTTATATTGGTTTTAAATAAACTTTTTAAAAATTAGAATATATTGAGATTTACAGAAAAGTTTGCAAAAATAGTACAGAGAGTTCCTGTGTACCTCTGATCTAGTTTCCACTATTACTACCAAATTACATTTCTATGGCATATTTATCAAAACTAAGAAACTGATATTACTACACTATTATTAACTGCTGCTTGGTTTATTTGGATTTTAACAACTTTCCATTAATGTCCTTTTACTTTGTGAGAATCCAACCCAGGGTAATATGTGTTTAGTTGCCATATGTCCCCAGTCTCCTCTGGGCTGTTAGAATTCCTCATTCTTTTTCTTTTTTCTATTATTATGACTACCT
This sequence comes from Delphinapterus leucas, assembly GCF_059928025.1. Taxonomy (NCBI): domain Eukaryota; kingdom Metazoa; phylum Chordata; class Mammalia; order Artiodactyla; family Monodontidae; genus Delphinapterus; species Delphinapterus leucas. Next base: position 30,731,472 of record NC_143137.1, on the reverse strand, counting down.
TAAAGTACCCTGGCCAGAAATTCTGTAGAATGCCCATAATCTGGGTTTGTCTATTTTTTTTTATGATTAGAGTGTTGTTATAAGTTTTTGGATAGAACCCTGATAGCTTATATCACTATTTCATATTACAGCATCCACATGACACATAATAGTCATGATATACATATAACACCAGTGGTGATGTTAAGTTTCACATTAAGTCAGTGAAATATGGTAATTATGGAACACATATTCTACCTGAGACATACCCTTATATATTCATTGCAGTATAATGAAAATGTGCATTTATACATGAGTTCTGCAGTGCTAATGCTTACAGAAACCCTAATTCTCATGGTAGGAAATAGCTGCTTTATATTACTTTCTGAGACTAAAAAATAGAGTGTAAGTAAATTAAAGGCTGTTAGAAAATTCTATGTCTATAAAACTGACTATGAGGTTTTCTTCCATACAAAATGTAAGCAAAATGCCCTTATTCTCTGTATTTAGTTAATATTGCCCTTGATTTTTGGCTAGGCACTGTATACAAGACTCTTTCCTTTAAAGATGTTTAAGCTCTATGATATTTTAAAGAGGCAGTTAACAAGGTAAAATGATAAAAATGAAACAATTGTCTCCAAGTCACTAATGCAAGTTTGTTAGTATATTTCAGATTGCCTTTGAAAGGAGATTTTAAGAAAGGATTATAACTAGGTGTAATTAAGACTGTTCAAGTGGTTCAGATTTCACCCTGGTTTGATTTGGAATTTTTAAAAAATATATCTATATATTTTTTTCTATATAGTTGGAACCTATATGAATTTTCAATATGTAGTTTCTTAGAATTTTTATTGGGAGTGAGAATAAATGTTCTTTTTACAAATAATCAGTTTTAACACAATCTTCTAGTGGATGGATAGCTAAAAGATAAAATCTTCCCCTAAAGTTTCAGAAAGTAATTGTGCAGTAAGATGTTTGCCCATTGACCCTTGTAATGACAAAATGTTTATCTGAGTTAATCCCCTTATCTGGTTTCTTCTCATAGTAATGGGATCTATGGGTGATGCTACTCAATTATGTTGTCTTCTGAAATATTCACATATTGAAATATTTGTAAATATAAAATGAAATAGATAATAAAGTAGAGAGTAGAAAAATCAAGTTTGAGAAAATTAACTAATAACTTTGAATTTATTTTTCAATGGGCACAGTCCTCTAATTAAAACATTTAATAAAATGATTTCTGACTCAAGAGACTTAAACTAACGTTTTATTTAAACCACACATTTTTCAGGTAAGAAGTGCACCAGGAAATATTAAATTAATGATTTTAGCTCAGCTTATTTCTTAAATAAGCTAAGCTTATTTCTTAAAATACAGTTTTGTTTAGAAGAGTTTTAACTTACACTTAGATTCCTAAATATATTTCTGTGATAGTGTTCATTTTTCAACCCTAATATGTGAAACACCTAGAAAGGGTAAAAATTGACTGTACCACCAATCTTACAGAGTAATTTATGTGATGAGTCATGGAGTTACTGAACCGGCTAGGAATCATAAGATTCCTGCTAGGTTGAGAGAATCGATAAAAATTTAAAAAAAGAAAAAAGGCAGCCAAGCAATGTGAGGTAAACAGAGTAGAAGTGTATGATATTCTTAAAAACATCTCTTTCAGGATGTCCTGCTGGTAGAGGAAAAATTAAATTAGATTTAAATATATAAGTGTGACATATTTTAGTATATGAACTGTCACTCCACCTGTCAGGGAGGCTTATATTACTTGTGTTCACAGAGATTCATTTTTTTTTTTAATTCAAAGGTAATCTGACAAAAAGTCCCCTTTCTACCACCAATGCTGAACTTTTAAATACTGGCAAGAAAAGCTTAATCCGTAGAAGGTTTTCATTTTTTTTGGAAAGGAAAGTTTGTCCAATGGAAAAGTGTTGATTGTTTCTCTCTCCTAACTTTGGAGGAATGTCAGGTTTAAAATCACTTTTATTATCATTTTTATTTTAACTTTGTCCCTTGCTAAGGAAAGAATAATAAAAACAAACTCTGGAGTTTGGAAATAAGTCTGTAAAGGAAAAAGCAGTCAATAAAAGAGTGACTGACTAACAATGTTTATCTGAAATGCTACTTCACATTTATTGAAATAAAGGATCTTGTCTGTCAGATTATCTGGAAGCTGCAGGCAGTATATCTGAGGTAAACTTAACCTTGATGTTGTGGCTAAATGAGTACAGTCCTCTCATTCCAACATCTGAGTTACAAAAATAGAAATCTAACGTCACATTCTATCATTTAACATCATTTAAATTCTGAGTTGAAAGGACCTTAAAACACATTTCACCTAATCTTCCCATTTTGCAGGTGAACACACATGAAAATGTTAGATGACTTACCATAGCTCACCTAAGTATTTTGGGATAGCTAAGTGGAAGAATAAATGATACTACAACATCCTACCTTCATGTACTTAGATAAATAGAGTTGTAGATGTATGAATATATTTATGAACTTTATAATACAAATATTTGATTTATATAATATAAATGCTATTTAAGTTAAAAATACTTCAGAGTTGGTAATTTAGATTTCTAAAATTCTCTACACTTTCAATATTTCAGGAGAGAATTTCATTGACTTGGCATTTTATAGTTGTTCAAGCTCTGTAAAGAAAGAAAGAAAACAAACAAAAACATAGCATGGCAGCCTGGGTAGGAAGGGAGTTTGCGGGAGAATGGGTACATGAATATGAATGGCTGAGTCACTTTGCCATGGACCTGAAACTACCATAACATTGTTAATCAGCTATACTCCAATATAAAATAAAAAGTTAAAAAAAATAATAATTTTATGTTTAGAAATACAGTAATTAGAACAGAAAGTATTATTATAAAATAATTAGATAATATCATTGCAAGAACTGCTTCTGAGCCAGCCTGACTGACTTTATTTCCTTCTTTTCTATCCCAAACATATTTTTAAGACTACAGAAAATAATAGCATCTGACATCTAATCATCTAATCATTATGATGTTCTTTAATATTTAGGGATTTCTCAGTTATACTATAACAGAGCACTAAAATTTAAGTGTTTAGAGTGAACCTGCTTATGTTGGTAGCATGGCGGCCATTATTTAACACCAATACTGACACTGGCAGTTTGCCACCTGATTGTCAGTTTTTCTTTCTGAGCAATGCAGCTGTGGTACTGTTGTAATTAGAACCTTTCATTAGCATTTTTCTAATTGAATCTTGTCTTTCCTCTCTACTAATGCATTTAATATAATTTTTTAAATGTTTACTTTCATTTTGTAAAAGAGACTGAAGTGTGTGTGTGTGTATTCTTTGAAATCATCTCAGGAATTATGAGAGTCAGTTATCCCTGATGTAGATGTTAACATTAACAAGTGGGTAGATTATTTGCTTTTGTAGACTTATTTTTTTAAGGCAAAATACTATATTATATGAAGGGGACATGATTATATTTTAAAAAGCTATAAAGTTATAAAACATATGAAGCTTACTTCTTACTAAGACACCATAATACTTTTGTTTTTAAGTTGGTAAAATACTCAGTGACAGATTTGCTCATTTCCTTCCTTGGCATTAGGGAGAAATGAAACCCTGGCTTTAGCTGGACTCTGACACCACATGTCAAATTAATTAATGTAAATTTTCTTGCCTTTTAAAAAAAACATATATTCTATTTTCCATCCTTTAAACATCTGAATACACACATTCAGAACACAGACACAGATGAATACTGTTCTCTAGTAATGATCATCAGCAACTGAAAGATAATCCCTTAATAGGTAAACTCATGTTTAAACAAATTTTGCTCACAATCTCAGAACTGCCTGGGTAAACAGTTGGAGCTGGCATAATGCCTTAAAGGTCAAGACATTAAGACTGGGTAGAGCCAATGAAGTAGAAGGGGAAGAGTATAGCAGAGCTGAGGATTGTCTGGAGAAAACGCTTCGGTTACACCCTCACTTCAATAATGATCTGAGAGTGTCAACAGAAAGTTTCCAACTAAATCCACCTTTTATGATGATGTATGATGAGAAAAAGAGCCAAAGCACAGATTAAAAAGGGGACTGTGCTGTTGATTCAACACCTGCAGCATTTATCTTCCTTAATTTTATAGCATTCTCCTTATAAAGCCAGAATAATGGATTAAAAACAAATTAGTTGATATTGTTATTTAGCAATTTTAACTATCATATATTATAAATAATTAGTTACTTTAATTTTATCTTTGCCCTGAGGAAAGTACACACACACACACACACACACACACAACACATACATACACACACATATATTATATATATTATATATATTATAGTGGGTAATCCATTTGGGGTTGACTGTTTTTGCCAGATTGACTGATTTATGTTCTTTGATACAGAGTTAAGGGCAAGTAAAGGAAGAAGGTTTTTTTCTGAGAGTGTAAATAAAGATAAACTTCTTTCTATTTGCTTTGATGTCTCTTTATGATATTTTCTCTTAACACCAATGATTAAGAGTGAAGTTTTTGGTAAGTAAAGCAGAATTGTTTTCACAGAAAGTAAAGATATTTTCCCCCATTAAGCACATACCTAAGGAGATTTTTGAGATCACTCGAGTATTTGGTTTAAAATAAGCTGTTGTCAAATCTCCTATTTTATTCAACTATCAGAATAGGACTTGTATTAACACTAAGATAATTATTTTTCTTAGTTTTCGTATCCACAACTAGTAATTGCCTTTTTAGTAGGAGACAATTGGATAGGTGGGAAAACATATTTCAGAGCCTAAAATTTCAGTATGGTTAATCTTCTCTGAATTTATGATTTACATCTGGTTCTAATATTATAAACCCATAAAAAAGTGAAAGTATATAAGTTTGGGTTTAAGAGAATAAGAACAATCCTCTATTAAGTTTCAGTCATTAATTTGAATTTGCTGCCTATTTCAGAGTCTACTTTAGCATGCAGTTAAGGGTCAGAAGTATGATGCCAATACATGTAACTGTATTTCAGAGGAACTTAACAACAGCACCTTAGTATGCCTTGTCTTGTGGGTTCTTAATAAATATTTCCTTCTATTTCTGTAAGTCTTAGAAATATGTCATGCAAAGTACTGAGATAGTCTTAGGTCTCCAAATGTGAATAAGAGGATATTATGTGGGAGAATTAAACACTTTTTCTGAAGAATGTTTCACAATAAAAGTCACTTAAAAATCTTTGAATGGTTCTAATTTCCCCTAGCACTATCTGCTAATACCTATTCCTTATCTCCACAGTCTTAAAAAAAACATTATGTAATTCCTTAATCTACTTGTTTAGAAAATTGGTGTGTCTTTCTTCACCACTCAAGAACTTTGTAAAACATTTCAAGTAACCTCATTCACAGTAATTGGGCCGGAAAAAATAGAATGTTCAAGAATTAGTATCTCAGCAAAGAGACAACTATAATTTGCATGGATACCATCACTACATTTTTATTTCCAGATGCCATCCACAAGATTGAATAAGTTGGGTGCTGAGCGCAACAGAACACAATTTGATCATTTTACTTTCTCTGAAAATTTGTTACCTCTGCTTGGGTTGAATCCCAGGAAAGCCATGACTTCACTGGTCAGAAGGTGAAAAGTCCTCTGGTCACATTGACCCCTAAAATGATCTCATTTTGTAATTAATATGACTGCTTTAACATACATTTACAAATTGACGTTCATTGTTCTAAAGCACTTTAAACTGTTTCTTGCAATAAGAAAGGTGGAGAACTTTTCTATTTGTTTTGCTTTAATTTTATAACTGGAAGTTCTACCTTATTGCCAAATTTGCCAATTTGGGACTTTGCAGGATGCTATGAGAGGAGTTAGGGAGAATGAAAAAATGGGAGTGTAACTCAAAAGGCACTTCTTGAATAGTACCATCCTGAGGAGGTACTGGCATTTGCTAGGCTCAGCAGGTTTTCTGACTTACTGACACATTCTTTCATAAAGTGCTTTGGTCAAGTAAAGTCGCAAATTTTCCTAGGAAACAACCTCTGAGATGATGATCTGCATGCAGGGAGTTTACTGAGGAGTGTTCTTGGGACATTACCTGTAAGGGAATGAGGGAAGCAGGGTGATGTAGGAATCAGTAAAATGGTCATTGGTGACAACAGGGGCCTCTGGAGATGCCACAGCGGGGAGCCATAGAGCTGCCATGAGTGCTAAGAATTGAGGTAAGGGGTCTTGTGCCCTCACATTTCCAGTATTGCCCAGTCATTGGCAAATCCACACACAGAGATGTGGTGTAAACTTAGGTTAGGCAGCTCCAATTGGCAGAGGGTAATTCCTAAGAGAGACTCCATGAATTGTCAGTAATCACATTTATGGCAGCTGGGAAATGAATATTTGGGTCCCGAAGAGATACTTTTGGCATAATGCAGCATCTGCTATAATGCATCAGTCACACTCTTTAGATGCATTTATTTCATAGAGCAAGTCATGTAGGAAAACTATAAATTTTGGGGGGAATCTTTAGCTTAGTGGGACTACCTGAAGCCCCATCACTGTAGCCAGTCTCAAATTCTCAACAAACGTTTATTTTCTCTTTCTTCCACTATGCATTCAAGATTTCCCTTGCCCAGCTATCATTCTTTTAATTTATAAGCTTACTTAATGGAGTGATTCATACCCTCATGAATTAGGGGTCCGAGTCCCTGATCTCTCCTCAGGCTATGGCTGTGGCACTTGTCCATTTTTGGTCAAAATTGAATTGAAATATCAACTACTTTTAAATGTATATTTATTTTATGTACTTTGTATTTAGTTTGCTCTTCCAGCTTCAAAACAAACCTATCAACACTGAAAAGACAGCATAATCTAAAAATAATATATAGAAGGGTCAACATACAGTTTCTGAATTTGTGATAGCAATCAAATGTTGACATATTATAATCAATATAGTATGTGTTTTAGTGTCAGACACTGTGCTGTGAGGGACTTCGTCATAGGTTTGGGTAATTTGATGTAATGGTAAAGCTGAGAGCAAAGAGACTAGGAATGCCCGATGGAGCAGCAGGTACTTAAACCTAAAAGGCACTGGGAAAATCATGGTGGAGGAGGTAACTTTTGTGTTAACTAGAGAAGTGTCAAGTGATTCTAGGGAAAGAGCCGAACACAGTGAAACACAGAAGCAGAAAAGAGAAGCACTTCCTTGGGGTATGGCAAGCAATTTATCTTATTAATATCAGATGACAAAGAATATAAGAAGTTTTTTTAAAAAATGAAACAATACAGGTTTTTATGAAAATTAAAAGGATTAAAAAGAACTGAGAACTTTTGATTATAAAGCCCTGTTCAAAATTAAATGATAAGAAAACTTCCAGGGATTAAAAATTACAAGAAGAAATAGGCAAGAAAATTCATTATAGAAAACAGACAGGAACAAGAGGTTCAAAGACTGGCCATTCAAGCTAATATGGTTATAAGAAAGTAATCATCAGAACTGTAACATATAACTATCCAAATATTGAATATCTATGGATCTGTTGTGTTTTTAGAGTGTGAGTGGAGGGCCTGAAGCTTCTCTTGTCTAGTGTCCCTACCACCTCTCTTGCTATAAATACAAAAAGACTTCTGCTGAATGTGGTTTAGAAATCTCTTCTCAATTAAAAAAATTAAGTGTAAATATAATGTAAAATATTAGATCCTTTGCTAGGTTTGATTAAACATGCATCTAATTTATAATATCCAACTTACATATAGCACCCAAACTCCTTCCAATAGTGTTCAATATGCTTTTTTTATTAAAATAGATGAAATATGGAGAATTTACCATAAGGAAAGTATATTATAAAGTTGATTGATAGCCTCACTATGTATTATGTTTCATTTCCTGGTACTATAAAATGAGGGGGTTTGACTAAATTATTAGTATAGACTTTTCTAGATTTAAATAATATGAATCAATGCATTTTCAATATTATAAAAGTAAAAATCTAGTAGATTTGTAGAAATACAGAAGTGATTTTTGAATGCTGTGATTACATCACATCTATTCACATCAAGCATTTTAATTTATTCTTTTTTTTTTTCTTATTTAGCCAAATGTTATATGGCTCTAACTTAGTAAATGGTGGGCTAATGGAATAACAGAATGAACTGCATTGTATATTTAAATACCCAGCCTTAATGATTTAATGGACAAGTATACATTTTCTCAAGTGCTAAAATAGAAAAAAAAAAACCCAAAACATTAGAAGCCTTGAGCTTAGTCTGAAACACTCTACCTGACTACCTCTGGTACCCAAGGCTATTGCATGATTTACTGTCCAGTGAAAGTCAGAAAATTTAGGATTTTCTAAAGAAAATCTAAGCATAAACGTATAGATTAAACTACTATCCGTCATAGCCAGGCAATAAGGTATACTGGTTAAAAATATTTTGGTAGTAATAAGACTCATCTATACATCTCTCAAGTAACTGTTGACCTTTCTGCCACCTACTCCTCCTACACACTTTGATGAGTCTAATATCCTTATTTGTATCCTCTGCTGTGACCCATGGCCCAGTTGACTGCTGGTTGCCACTTGGCCAGAAACATCTATCTCACTTTCCTCAGAGGACAAAGGGAAAGGTAATTTAAAGAAATCACACTTCACTTTACTGACTTCTCCTTTTTTCTCCACATATTACTACACAATGCTATGTGAGTGAATCAGAAGGCTATTACAAATCAAAGGAATTGAAACTTAATCATGCAATAAGTATATATTCAATAAATATACCATGGTGAAAAAAGAAGACCATATCTCTTTTATTTCTTGAAACCCCATTCAAGCTGCTCCATGTACCCACTCTCTAGGCTGCAATGAAATTCATTTTCAGTCATAATACTGGATGAAGTGAAGAAAACTTTCTCTTCCTTAGAATACTACTTAAGAACTCAAAGGTTAATTGTAAATGGTGCTGCAGTGAACATTGGGGCGCATGTGTCTTTTTGAATTATTGTTGTCTCTGGGTATATGCCCAGGAGTGGGATTGCTGGGTCATATGGTAGTTCTATTTTTAGTTTTTTAAGGAACCTCCATACCATTCTCCATAGTGGCTGTATCAATTTATATTCCCGCCAACAGTGCAAGAGAGTTCCCTTTTCTCCACACCCTCTCCAGCATTTGTTGTTTGTATATTTTTTGATGATGGTCGTTCTGACCGGTGTGAGGTGATACCTTGTTGTATAGTGAACTCTTCTCAGTGTTATGTGGTGACCTAAATGGGAAGAAAATCCAAAAGAAAGGGGATATATGTATAGCTAATTCACTTTGCTATACAGCAGAAACTAACACAACATTGTAAAGCAACTATGCTCCAATAAAAATTAATAAAAACAAACCAAAAAAGAACCCAAAAGGGAGACTTTCCTTCAGTCTATCACACAAGTCCCCGGTGATGTGCTAGTTGATCCAAGCCACCTTGAATATGGCTTCTCTGCCACCTTTTCCCTGGATTAAATCTAGTAATCTTTTCAAGGCTGATGGCCAAAGCACCCTGAACACAGCCACCCAAGAGGCAGCACAAGGCAGTCATTCTCAGGGACTCATGAAGAAGTATGACCCACAAAATCTTAATCCTCTTCCAGGTTTTTACTGGGCACTATCTAGACACCCTTCCTCCTGCTACTACAAATTCCAGCCTAAGTTTCCCTTTTATTGAGACACTAATGTTTTACGTTAGAAAGTTTCTTCTTGGGATTAAGGACATTATCAGGCCCCTTAGGAAAGGAGATTGAAGATCATCTCTTATTCCTTCCATACACGTAGAACAGTAGGAACAAATCATAGATTAATTTCTCAGTCATCCCACCATATGTGATTTAGCCTCATTGTCAGGGTGGAGGAAAAGGAAGGCATTGTAGGTTGAGTGGGGGATCTTGTTTATTACACCATTCTCATATGTTAACCAAAATTTCAGAAATGGAGACCTGATTGAAACAGGCATTCATTTGGGCTTTGTTAGGACTGCAGCCCAGGAGACACAGATTCAAGAAGCACTTGAATTGTGTTCTTCTGCCAGGCTACAAAATGGAGGAAGTTTATGCAGGCAAAAACTTTAAGGCCACAGTTAGTTACATGAGTTGTTTATTAAGGATTATAATTGGAGGCAAAGAGTAAGGGTGCTTGTTAAGCAAGGAAAGGTTGGGATCCAAAATGGCTGCATAGTCACAAGGGGAATGACCTTGAGGCCACAAGGTTGCAGCTAACAGATGTTGTTTTAAAAATGGTTGGTGTCCTTGGTTTGGTATAGTCCACAGAAAGTTCAAGTTCTCAAATGGTACAGGGACATGTGTGAGACAGAATCCTCAGAGGCTACCTGAGTCAATTTTTTATGTCTGAACTATGATTACTTCATTATGATTTTAATCTGTCATCACATTTAACAAAAAAATTCACAATGAAGTATAAAATTTTAAAGTGATATTTATTATGAAAGAAGGAGCTGAAGAAAGGTAGCAGACAGTATACTAAAATAAATACTGTCTTTGAAATCTCAGATGTGAATTGGAAGGCCAAATTAGATGTTTTCTGAAGACATGCACTTGGCAAGATGCTTTATATTTATTTTTTAAATTGAAGTATAATTGACAAAAAATCATATTAGTTTTGGGTATACAGCACAGTGATCAAATCTTTAAATACATTTTGAAATGGTCACAATAAGGCTAGTTACCTCTGTCACCATACAAAGTTATTAAAATATTATTTACTATATTCCCTATGCTATATATTACATCTCCATGACTTATTTATTTTATAACTGCAAGTTTATACCTGTTAATCCCATCACCTATTTTGCCTGTCCCCCAAACCCCCTCCCCTCTGGCAACCACCAGTTTGTTTTCTGTACCTATGAGTCTGTTTCGGTTTTATCTTGTTTGTTTGTTTTGTTTTTAGATTCCACATATAAGTAAAGTCATATGGTATTTGGCATTTGTCTTTCTGTCTCTGACTTATTTCCCTTATAATATCCTCTAAGTCCATCCATGTTGTCACAAATGGCAGATTTTTATTTTTTATGGCTGAATAATATTCTATTGTGTGTGTGTGTGTATATATATATATATATATATATATCTCACATATTTATCCATTCATCTATTGATAGACACAAGTTGTTTCCATATCTTTGCTATTGTTAATACTGCAATGTACATGGGGGTGCATATATCTTTTTGAGTTAGGATTTTTATTTTCATTGGATGAATACCCACAAATGGAAGTACTGGATCATATGGTAGTTCTATCTTTAGTTTTGTGAGGAACCTCCATACTATTTTCCATAGTGTTTCACCAGTTTACATTCCCACCACTAGTACATGAGGATTTCCTTTTCTCCACACCCTTGCAATCACTTGTTAATTTTTGTCTTTTTGATAATAGCCATTCAGACAGGTATGAGATAATATCTCATTGTGGTTTTGATTTGCATTGTTCTGATCTTTAGCGATGTTAAGCACTTTTTCATGTGCTTGTTGGCCATCCATACATCTTCTTTAGATAAATGTCTGTTCAAGTCCTCTGCCCATTTTTTAAACAGGTTGTTTTTTGATATTGAGTCGTATGAGTTCTTTATATATTTTGGATTTCAACCCCCTTATCTGATATATGATATGCAAATATCTTTTCCCATTCAGTAGTTTGCCTTTTCATTTTGTTCATGGTTTCCTTTGCTGTGAGAAAGTTTTTTAGTTTGATGTAGTCCCATTAGCTTAATTTTGCTTTTGTTGCCCTTGCCTGTGGAGATATGTCCAAACAAATATTGCTAAGACTGATGTCAAAGAGCTCATTGCCTGTGTTTTCTTCTAGTTTTATAGTTTCAGGTCATACATTCAAGTCTACTCCGTCTTGAATTTATTTTTTATATGGTGTAACAAAGTGGTCCACTTTCATTCTTTTGCATGTATTGTCCAGTTTTATGAACACCAGTTATTGAAGAGATTGTCTTTTCTTCATTGTTTATTCTTGCCTCCTTTGTCATAGACTAGTTTACCATATATGCACGGGTTTATTTCTGGGATCTGTATTCTCTTCCATGGATCTATGTGTCCGTTTTCATGCCAGTACCATACAGTTCTGATTACTATAGCTTTATAGTATAGTTTGAAATCAGGGAGTGTGATACCTTCAGATTTGTTTTTTTTCCAAGATTATTTTGGCTATTTGGGGTCTTTTGTGGTTCTATGCAAATATTAAGATTCTTTGTTCAAGTTCTGTGGAAAATGCCATTGGTATTTGTATAGGGATGTCAATTAATTTGTAGATTGCTTTGGATGATATGGGCATTTTAACAATGTTACTTTTTCCAATCCATAAGTACCATATATCTTTCCATTTAGTTTCATCGTTTTCAATTTCTTTAATCAGTGTCTATTAGTTTTCAGAGCACAGATTTTCCACCTCCTTGGTTAAATTTATTAGTAAGAAATTTATCTTTTGATGCAATTGGAAATTGGATTTTTTAAAAAAAATTCTCCTTCTGAAAACTCATTATTAATGTATAGAGACACACCTGATTTCTATATACAGTTGTTTCTGTGTATCCATTGGTTCTGCAACCACAGATACAGAGGGTCCACTGAACTATGCCATTTCATATAAGGGACTTGAGCACCTACAGATTTTGGTATCCAAAATGAAACCTCATGGGTATTGATGGATGACTATATTAATTTTGTATCCCACTACTTTCCTGAATTCATTCATTAGTTCTAATAGTATTTGTGGTGGAATATTTAGGGTTTTTTTTTTTTATATATAGTATCATGTCATCTTCAAATAGCAAAAGTTTTACTTCTTTCTTTGCAAGTTGAATGCATGTTATTCTTTTTCTTGCCAAATTGCTGTGGTTAGAACTTCCAATACTATGTTGAATAAAAGTGGAGATAGTGCGCATCTTTGCCTTGTTCCTGACCTTAGAAGAAAAGCTTTTCACCATTGACTATGATGTCAGCTGTGTTTGTCATATATGGCTTTTATTATGTTAGGTACCTTTTTTTCTGTAACCACTTTTTTGAGAGTTTTTATCATATCAATAAATGGATGCTGAATTTTGTCAAATGCTTTTTCTGTATCTATTGAGATGATTGTAATATTTCTTTTTGTTAACGTGGTATATCATAGTGATCGATTAGTGGATGTTGAACCATGCTTACATCCTTGAAATAATCCCACTTGATCATGTTATATGATCTTTTTAATGTGTTGTTGAATTTGGTGTGCTAATATTTTACTAAGGAGCTTTTCATCTATGTTCACCAGGGATGTTGGCCTGTCATTTTTTTGTGTGTGTGGTATCTTTGCCTGGTTTTGATATCAGGGTAATGGTGGCCTTATAAAAGTAGTTTGGAAGTGTTCCTTCCTCTGCAAATTTTTTGAATAATTTGAGAAGAATAGATATTAACCCTTCTATAAATGTTTGGTAGAATTCACCTGTGAAGCCATCTGATACTGGACTTTGTTTTGGGGGGTGGGGGATTAATTATAATGTGTGTTGGTGTGAATCTCTTTGGGTTCATCTTGCTTGGGCCTCTCTGTGCTTTCTGGGCCTGTATGTTTGTTTCCTGTCCCAAGTTAGGTACATTTTCAGCCAATATTTCTTTAAATAAGTTTTCTGCACCCCTTCCTTCTGGAATTCTTATAATGTCAATGTTAGTATGGTTGATGTTTTCTCAGTCTGTTAAGCTATCCACATTTTTTAAATTCCTTTTTTTTCTATTCTGATTGAGTAATATCCACTACCCTGTTTTCCAGATTGCTGACCCACTCTTCTGTATCATCTAATGTACTGTTGACTCCCTCTAGTGTATTTTTCACTTCAGTTATTGTGATCTTCATCTCTGATTGGTTCTTTTTTATACTTTATAACACTTTGTTGAAGTTCTCACTGTGTTCATTCATTGTTCTCTTGAGCTTAGTAAGCATCTTTATGATCATCACTTTTGATTCTTTATCAGGTAGATTACTTATCTCTGCATCATTAAGGTCTTTTTCTGAGGTTTTGTCTTGTCTTTCCTCTGGAACATATTTCTTTATTTCCTCATTATTCTTGGCTCTCTGTGTTTGTTTCTATGTATTAGACAAAACTGCTACCTCTCTCAGTCTTTAAGGAGTGGCCTTGTTTATGTGATGATCCTTCTCGTTCCACATTTCCTTAGCTCTTGGTTGTCTCTCAAATCTTTGTGGTTGTCAATTCCACCTGATTTACTCTTGATATGTTCCTTTTGTTAGGGGTTTGCCAAGACCCATGCATGTTCCAAGGGGAGGAATCTCATTTAATGCCTAGTGTCAGGCTGATTGGATGCCAGACCTTCAGGTAGCAGCTAGTAACACATGCAGATACATACAGTCCTGTGGGGCTTCAATCCTAATCCCTGCCAGCCTCCAGGATATCTGGAGGTGTCACCTGGGCAATAGTTGCCAAAAAAGGGGGGGCTTCTGGCCAGGGTATAAGCTCCTTTCTGGGGAGTCTCATTGAGCTCTAGCAAGGGCTAGGGCGTACACAAGGATGGTGCCTCCCTGCATTTGTTCTCTAGGAGCACCTCCTTGGCCTCTAGATGTGAGGGAAACCTGAAGCCTCCCCTTTAGGGTGAAGTTTAAGGGTAAATAAACAAGCATTTTTCACAGGAAGACTGGGTCGTGTTTCACTGTGCTCCCTTTGCAGTAACCTGTTCATGGTGGCCTGTCAAGAATTGTTTATTTTTAGATTGTTACAGTGTCAAGGAGATAGGAATTCCAGCCCCCTTGGCCACCAAGGCCTGGTGACCAAGGAGTATCCTCTGTGTGGATTGCATGCTTGCTCTCTTTAGGCAGGTAGCTGGGGAGTGTAAGGGTGGGGCTTGCTCTTTTGCTTCAGGAAGGCAGCAGGGAAAATGACTTCAGCAATGTAGTATGAGGATGCCTTTTCTATGCCCACATCAGCTTTAGGCTTGGAGCAGGAGAATGACAAGACCGCCAGCCAGAGGGTAAGGGAGCATGTCAGCTGCCCATACTTGCAGACTTTAGCTAAGGAACAAGAGAATGCCTCAGCCGTTTGTGCTTGCCCACCTCAGCCAGGGAGCAGGAGAGTACTGTAACCACTAGAGCTTGTTAGCTTCAGCACTGCAGTGGGATAGTGTCATGATTGCTTTCCCCTGGGTCCAAGCTTGCCCACCTGTGCTAGCAGAAATGGTTTGGGATCCTTGGACATCATCTTCATTTGTTTTCTAAGCCAGATGTTTTGGGGGCTTGTTTCTCCAGTATAGATCCCAGGGGCCGAGGTGCCTGATGTTAGATGCCAATACATCATTCCTCTGAGAGAAGTCCTGTGAGCTGAGATCATTCCCTATTGTGTGCCACCTTGCTTTGGGTAAGGTTTTTGGTAGGAGTATTTCTCTGCCTCTCCTATCTGTCTCCATGTGGTCCTTTTCTTCCTGCATTGTGGAGCTAGTTCTCAGGTTCTTTTCAGAGAGAATCGATCCATATGTAGCTATATATTTGTTGTGTCCATGGGAGGAGGTAAGTTCAGGCTCTTCTTACACTGCCATCTTGACCTGACCCTTGTTTTATATTTCTTATACTTGTTCTATTAATAAGAATGTACTAGTTTGCTAGGGCTGTGTCCATAATGAAATGCCACAGACTAAATGGCTTAAAGACAGGCATTTATTTTCTGACAATTATGGAGACTATAAGTCCAAGATCAAGATTAGGGACCCACCCTAATGAACCTATTTTCTTTTATTTTTTGACCCTATTTTAAATTAATTACCTCTTTTAAGAAAACAATTTCCCAGTGTAGTCACATTGTGAGGTACTGGAGTTTCGAGCTTCAACATCTGAATTTTAGAGGCACACAATTCAGGCTATAATTGGATAAGGACATTTATCTCATACAATTTTTGTGATGATTAGACATAGTTAATATAAAAGTGTAACACAGCCTGACATATGTGCTTTAAAAATGTCAGGCTTATTATTATATTTTGAATTATTATAATAAATGAAGTGAAATATGATTCTACTGCCCTGGTACATTTTTGCTCAGCATAGCCTGGCAGATGAAAGGGAACACATCAACTGGTAAATGATATATTTTCTCTGAACAAGAGCCTCTGATTCTACAATAATTATTTAAAGAAATGGCTTCCCACATAAGACCCATAAAAGTATCCATGAAGGCACCGGGTGACAAACCTGGTATACCTCTTGCTGTGAAATATAAGTGAGCCCTATTGGGTAGGAGAGGAGAAAGAGGAGGTAGAAGGTTTTAAACTTGATCAAGACCATTTTATCATTATTTTTTTCCTTTATAGATTGGTTTTATGTTCCCTGGTTTAAAATTATTTTAAATTGCCTCATCGAATGTGACAAACACTTACTTGCCTTTTCTTCCTGAATAGTTTTAGCTCTTATGTTTAGGTCAGTGACAATTTTTAAATTCATTTTATTGAAGTATAGTTGATGTACAATGTTGTGTTAATTTCTGCTGCACAACAAATTGATTCTGTTATACATATATATACATTCTTTTTCTTATTCTTCCCATTCCAGTTTATTACAGGATACTGAATATAGTTCCTTGTGCTATACAGTAGGAACTTGTTGTTTATCCACTCTATATATAATAGTTTGAATCTGTTAATCCCAAACTCCCAATCTATCCCTCCCCCACCTCCCTCCCACTTGGTAACCACAAGTCTGTTCTCTATGTCTGTGTGTCTGTTTCTGTTTCATAGATAAGGTCATTTGTGTTATATTTTAGATTCTACATATAAGTGATATCATATGGTATTTGTCTTTTTCTGACTTACTTCACTTAGTATGATGATCTCTAATTGCATCCATGTTGCTGCAAATGGCATTACTTCATTCATTTTTATGGCTGAGTAGTATTCCATTGTATATATGTACCACATCTTCTTTATCCATTCATCTGTTGCTGGACATTTAGGTTGTTTCCATGTCTTGGCTCTTGTAAATAGTGCTGCTATGAACGTAGGGTTGTGTCTATATTTTTAAATTACAGTTTTGTCTGGATATATGCCCAGAAGTGGGATAGCTGGGTCATATGGAAACTCTATTTTTAGCTTTATGAGGAAACTCCATACTGATTTCCATAGTGGCTGCATCAATTTACATTCCCACGAACAATGTAGGAGGGTCTCCTTTTCTCCACACACTCTCCAGCATTTGATATTTTTAGATTTTTTAATGATGGCCATGCTGACCAGTGTGAGGTGGTACCTCATTGTAATTTTGATTTCCATTTCTCTAATAATTAATAATGCTGAGCATCTTTTCATGTGCCTGTTAGCCATCTGTATGTCTTCTTTGGAGAAATGTGTCAGTGACAGATTTTGAGTTAAGTTTTTGTATGGTGTGAGGAGAGTCAAGGTTCATTATTTTCCATCTAGTTATCCCACACAATATCTCTTGTCTGAATGAATTACTTTGATACCTTAACATATTTTTACATGCATTACCCCTACATAAATTATAAACATAACAAGATAATAGTATGATAGTATAATTTTTAGCAGCTGTATGGTCACAAAAGAAATAATTATTAGGGAAAAAACCAAAAGAAAGAAATATTTTTCTGGATTTACTCAGGTATTTATCATTACAAAAAATTCTTTATTTTTTGAAGATTAGAGTTGTATCTGGCATCATTTTTCCTTTGTCCGTAGAAGGCCTCCTGCATTGTTTCTTATAGTTCAAGTCTGCTGAAACTTAATTATCTTAGTTTTCTTTATCTGAAAATATGAATAATAAATCTTCTTTCTTGAAATACATTTTTACTGGATATAGAATTCTGCACTGACTTATCTTTTTAACACATTAACTTGTTCTATGCTTCATGGACTTTGATGAAAAGTTAGCAATTAATCGTATCGCTGTCCCTCATATGTATGTGTCATTTTTCATTTGCCACTTTTAATATTTGCTCTTCCACTCTGGCTTTCAAAAGTGTGACTGTGATGTTGACAACTTTGAGCTTCTTTTTGTTTATTATGTTTGATATTTGTTTAGTACCTTGGATATGGAAATTTCTTGTCAAATTTGGAAAAGTTTGCAGAATATTATCTTAAATTGTTTTGCCCCATTCTCTCTTACTCTTTCTTTTCTTTGTGGTATTCCAGTTACACATATGTGTAATGCCCATGTGTGTATAAAATGTCCAATGATCTTTTGCCATCATCTAACAGGCCCCCAAGGCTCTGTTCTTTATTTTTTCTGTCTAGTGTTTACTTCTATACGTTCTATTAATCTATCTTCAAATTCTATTTCTCTTTACTGTATTATTTCAATTTGGCTGTAAAATCACCTACCTTTTTAAAATTTCTCACTTATAGAATTCTTTTTTGTAATTGTTTGTAATTATCAGCTGAAATCCACTATCTCTCTGTTGAGCTTACCATTTATTAAACATGCTTTATTTTCCTACATTAGGGATAGTTAAAATAGATGCTTTTAAATCCTTGGGAGTTTATTGAAACATCTGGTTCATCACACAGTCACACTTTATAGATTGTCTTTTTTCTTGAGAATGTATTTTTGCATAGTATCCCATACATTATGAATATTAGACTGGGGAAATTCTGTATTGTGTAGTTCTTCAAGAGCGCTCTTTTCTTTGTTTCAGAAGATAATTTTCTTGGCTGAGCTTGATATTTTCTTCTCTGGTCCTTTCTTTTCCAGAATTCCTTCACTCCCTTCAGTGTTCATGGTATTCAAACTTTTCTCTCCTCATTCAAGGAATATTGTACATTTTTCCCATATGTGCTTCCACAAACTTTGTGTCTTCCTCATGAGCTGCTAGCTATAGGCTAAAACTGTGCAGGGAGAATTTACTTGTATAACTCCTTCTATTGTCTCTTTCATGTACTCATTCTTCAATAGGCAGTTTGCTTTTGTTCACGTCCCAGTACTTTCAGATAGTTGTTTTTTATTGTGTTCCAGTTTTATAGGTGTTTCTCTGCAGGGGGTATTCCAATATGGTCATAGTCAAATGTAGAAGTCGCATAAATTCCTTGTTGCACATCTGAATTTGTGGGCTAATATATGCAGAACATTATATCAACTGCATAAATAAACAGGTAGGAACAACGAAATAGTGACTATGCTGAACAAGACTGAAAAGAATTGTCTTCCAGTTGTACTAAGTAATAGAAACATTTGTGTGAGCTAAATTCGATTAATAGCACAAATATCAAGACAAAAATGAAGGGACATTTTCAGATTAAACTTCAAAGCTTCTCGTATACTGGAAACAAAAGCTATGGTGGCCTCTAAGACTTCTGTGTTATTCTAAGCATAGAGGCCCAGGATAGTCTGTAATCAGGTTGTTAGACTGTGGGGTGGTGGTGGTGGTGGTAACAGTGGTGATGGTAGGAGTGATAACAGTGCTGGCAGTGCTCGTAATGGTGTTAGTGGTAGTGAGAACATTAGTATTGGTGGTGCTGCTTGAGGTGGGGATGGAAATAGAGGAAATTGTAATGATATAGTATTGACATCTGAGAGAAATGATTTGGAGAAATGATTAGATAACAGGTTCCACAAAGGGCTGAATTTCACCTATTTCTAACACTGGGAAAGACATTCTCTTAGATAAATAAAAGGTATGTTGACCTCAACTTAAATTACTAAACTATAATATATATTGAGCTTCATTTAACCTATTTGTAATGTTTCCAAAGACAAGAGTTGGTTGGGTTGTTTCTCAAGACAAAAAACATGTTATTCTATAGAACTATATCTGTGTTCCCTCTCTCACTGTGTCCCTATAACGTTTGGTTCATATTTTTTTATACTTTTACCATGCCATAACAAACATCCACTTTTTTATGTTATTTATTTGAGAATGAGGAATATGCTTTTTCATTCCCTGTATTACCTTACATAATGCTTTGATGTGCAAAGGTATGGAATTTAACCACGGTTTGGAGTGTGTAAAATGTTACATTTGTTCCATGAAGTAAAATTAATTTTACTCTGAGCTTGCATAATACTGATTGACTAGAAATATATTATAAAATATTTAATAGAGATTCCTCTCTACCTACACTCACTCAATGTTCTTCAAAGATCTGCACAGCAAAACAAAGACTGATGCCCCCAGATCTCTTCCAATCTCTTGCCTCTGAGAATCCTATGATATTAGCACACATAAACCTTTTAAGTGCTAAGGCATGAGGTTCCTATGTCGTGCTTGGTGGCTAATGTAGGAAACATGATGCTCAAGGTCCAGCCTAATAGAACAACCACTGAGCCATCCATTTTTCTTTTTCATTTCTCCTTGCCTAAGCCATGCAAATAAAGAGGTGTGTAGGGCTGGTAATCATAAGACCTATCAAACTTTTTTTCCTTCCCAGTATGAAGACATCTCCTCTCTTTCTCCTGCTTGCTTTTTTCCCATCACCCACCCCCATCTACTTTAGAATAACCCTACACCTAGGGTCTCAGAACTGAGCATAACAGCTATCATAGAAGGAGACTGTCCTTCAAGAACCTTTATTTTTATTTATTTATTTAACATCTTTATTGGAGTATAATTGCTTTACAATGGTGTGTTAGTTTCTGCTTTATAACAAAGTGAATCAGCCATACATATACATATATCCCCATTTCTCCTCCCTCTTGCGTTTCCCTCCCACCCTCCCTATCCCACACCTCTAGGTGGTCACAAAGCTTTATTTCCATCTCTGTTTCTAATCTCCCTTTCATTGAGACAACACAAAATCTGGCTACCTGATTGAAGTGGAGTATGCTGGGGGAATGTAAGGGAAATATGTACAGCAACAAATTACTATTAACACCTTGAGATATCATCCTGCTGCCTACTAAGTGAATATTTGTGAAATCAATGTGAATAAATTTAGTTTAGGTATGAAGAGAAATCCTAATTCCATTTTAATTTGGGCGACATCTAAGGAGAACAAATCTGTTTTACTTTTGTTCATGGTTCTCTAAATTATCAATCATTTGTTACTTTTGTTAAAAATTTCTAGGTCCTTTATATTTACTAGTCTTTAAAACTAAGAGATTCTGAATTTCTTCAGACTCAGCAAGAAGGGGCAGGGTTGGAAGTACAGTGGATCTTTCCACATCATACTGTGCTACAGAGGAATCTGGTGGGAAATTGGGTAGCAATGCCCATTTAGGGCATTAAATCATCTTTGGGCCGGTGGGGAAAAAACAGTAACTAAAGAGAGGCTCTGGGCTGGACTGAGAGCCCTGGGGCTTTTAACTGAAGTTTCCAAAGTTGGAAACAGATTATCTTAGCCCATATTTCATATCTTGTTGCAGCCTCCTTGCCTCAGTAAAAGTTCTTATTCATATTGCTTAATTAAATGCAAAGGCCAATGTATTGTTTTTATGGATATTCTTAGTTTATTATAGTAAGTTTGTAAGCAGAACAAAACAATTCCTCTAACCTCTATCTTATTCCAAAGAAAAAAGAACATTACTTCAACTCAGCTCATTTGAAGAAAATACCCAGTTTTCCTGTTAGTTCTTTTCTTTCTTCTCCTGATAGTATCCAAAGTAAATTAAACCCATGTGCTGATCTGCAGCACACATTAAACTCCTTACTTTTGTTAAAATGCAGATTTTAGGCCAAATGTCCCAGAGGATCTGATTCAGTAGGCTTGGACTGAGACCCAAAACTCTGCATTTTTAACAGGCCCTCAGGTGATTCTGAGACACATGCTTTGCAAACCTCACTACCTATCTGCCTTATTTGATGCCTTATGAGATCTTTCTTCTCTCCATCTCTAATCACAATAAGAGGACAGAAGACATTATTTTTCTTGTTTTCTTTCCTTCACTAATACTTCTCCTTTCCCTATAAAAACAGGGAAATTTAGGAACCTGCTTTTTGTTTTCTATCTCAATCCTTTCTTATGTACATTGTTTTTCAATAATAAAATGTCAGGCTTTTTCTGATGTATTTTTTTCCTCCTTCCAAACCAGTTAGGCTATATTTTCCCTGTATTTTCTTAAAATTTTTTGTGTTACTATCGGAAATTTATTATTTCCCTAACTATTAAGCAATTTATACAGTTGGGGTTGATTCTGAGTTCACCACAGTAGATCAATGACAGTTAATTGGAGTGTATTTACAAACACTGTTTTTGTAAATATCAATGGAAAATGTGACTTCTTCTAAACAACAAAATCAAGATAAGATGTAGAGTTTGACAGTCTGCTAGACTCTCACTAGCTAAATAATTTCTGTACCGTGATCTTACATTATAATTCAAATTCTTGCCTCAGAACAATCACAGATTTCTAATATATATAAATGTAAAGGTCATCGTGGATTACTATTAAGTTTCTGAAATCCAAGTGCCTCTTATATGTTCACATTCCTAACAGTGTTCCTTTTTAATAGTTCCTGAATGATAGTAAATAACTTGAAAATTTCCAAATATTGGGAAATTAAAAAAAAAAACTTTAAATAACACTTGTATCAAAGAGGAAGTCTCAAGGGAAATTTAGAAAAAAAGTGTATATAATAAAAAATAAAATAAATTATATCAAAACTTATTAAAACAATACTTGGAAATTTGTAGAACTACATGCTTTTATTTAAAAAAAAAAAAGAAGAAACAAATCTAAAACCAGTAACCTAAGCTTCCTTCTTATAAACTAGAGAAAGAAGAACAATTAACCCAAAGAAACAGGAGGAAAACAATAAAGAATAAATACAAGCCAATACAATTAATTAAAAAAATAGAAAATGAAGGAAACCGAAAACTGATTCTTGGAAAAGATAAATAAAATTTCACAACCTCTAGACAGTCTAATAGGGGAAAAAAGCAAAAAGAGATGACCCATATTACCAATATCAGGAATGAAAAAGGTGGCCTCACTATCAATCCCATGTATCTTAAAAAAGTAATAAGGAAAAAGAAATTCTGTGGACAACTCAGTGTCTATGAAATTGACAACTTAGATGAAAAGGACGAATTTCTTGAAACACACAACTACAAAATCACTCAAGGAGAAATAGATAACTGAACTAATCTTATAACCATTAAGGTGATTGAATCTGTAGTTTAAAACTTCCTAACTCCCACATCCTCCCTCTCTAAACAAAGGAAATGCATGCAGGCCCAGATGATTTTACTGATGCACTCTATTGCACTGGATCTATAGATTGTTTGGGGAAAATGGATATTTTAATAATATTAATCTTCCAGTATACAAACATGGGATGTCTTTCCATTTATATATCTTCTATTTCTTTCATCAATGTTCTATAGTATTCAGATCACAGAGCTTTTACCTCCTTGGTTATATTAAATTCTAAGTATTTTATTCTTTTTTTCCTATTGTTAAATAAGATTGTTTTCTTAATTTTTTTGATAATTCATTGTTAGTGTACAGAAATGCAACTGATTTTTCAGTGCTGATTTTGTATCCTACAACTTTACTGAGTTCATTTAGTAGTTTTAACAGTATTTTTGGTAGTGTCTTTAGAGTTTTCTATGTATAAGATCATGTCATCTGCAAAGTTCATAAAATCTTGAGTATATATTAAATGATAATTAAATAAAATCACTATTGGCACTGTAGCCGATATATAGTTAGGGAAATTTTAATGAGTTCCTTCATAGAGCAATGCTATTTCATAGTATATTTCAATTCCCTGAGTTAACTGTTTAATTTCAACATTTTTGTATGATATTTATTACTGCTGTTAATAATAATTGGAGAAATATATGGAATATGTATGTAGGTATGTATTCCATATATTTTTTATTGGAGTATAGTTCTTTACAATGTTGTGTTAGTTTCTGTTGTACAATGAAAGGAATCAGCTATATGTGTACATATATCCCCTCCCTCTTGGGCCTCCCTCCAACCCCACCTCCATCTCATCCATCTAGATCATCAGAGAGCACTAAGCTGAGCTTCCTGTGCTATACAGCCGGTTCCCACAAGCTATCTATTTTATACATGGTAGTGTAAATATGTCAATCCTAATCTCCCAGTTTGTCCCCCCTCCCCCTCCCCCTGTGTCCACATGTCCGTTTTCTACATCTGCATCCCTATTCCTGCCCTATTCCTATTCCTGAGAATAGGTTCATCTGTACCATTTTTCTAGATTCCACATATATGCGTTAATATATGATAACTGGGTCATTTGTAGATATGTGGAGAGACCTAGAGTCTGTCATACAGAGTGGAGTAAGTAAGAAAAAGAAAAACAAATATTCTACATATTTTTATAACTTCATTAAGAGTACCAAGAATTATATTTTTTATTCACATATAGTCATAACAATATTATTTTAAATAGAGGGAAGTAATTCTCACACAATAATATCAATATTGGTTTTGGAAGTGAAAATTTGAGTAGGTCTAATTTTGACTTGCACTCAGTGATTCCCCATCTCTTCCTCTTCTGCTTAAGTATGTTGGGTCATTTTCTGTACTTCCTCAAGTTAATATCTTTAAACTATTATATACTTTATACTTGCTGTTGGCCTGATGGCAGGAATGTCTTAGTTGGCATTGCTTGTCATGTGTTTGATTTAACATATGCACAAGAACGCGTTGATAAAAATGTCTGTCTAAATCAATTAGACAAAACAGCTTTTTGATAAGAATAAAATAAAATCAGGAGTAAGAAGTAATACATCACGGTTAAATTGGGAATTATTTTTCTTTTTAGTCATATTGTAATAGTGCATTCTATAATTGATGGTATCTCAGATTTAATGAAATACAATGTATGTATCTGTTATACTGGAACTTTAGACATGCCTAAGAAAAGACCAGACACTTGACTGCTTATTGTACTGATCATAATACTGTACACCTTAAATATAAGTATTTAAATATTTGTTAAAGAAATACTTGAATTTATGAAGGATAATAGAAATAAGGAAGTGTAAGGAAGAAACCCATGGAAGTCCCATATGATAAAAATATGACATAATGGTCACATCACTTTTGATAAAGCTTTTTGATATTTCAAGATACAGTTTGCCAATTCATAAAATATGTTTATGTTTAAACTCATTTTGATCACAGAAAATTAAACAAAACAAATTAAAACCAAAAATATAGTGTATTTTTCTAATTATAATTAAATCAGTGCTGTTTAATTATATGTTTGATACAAATAAAATTAAATAACATATTTCGAGTCCTGTTTTTGCCATAAATAAATGTTTTTAAAATGATTCTACTGTTAGAAAAAATTTATGAGTTTTTCATCCCCTACACTATCATATTAGCTTATCACTAAAATAACAAATAAAATGTGTATAAGCAGCAAAATGGTGCAGCTCATATAATTTAAATATCAATTAATCAAACTTTTAAATTCAATATATTTGGGAATATATATTTTAACTTACACCAAAATAAGTTTTTCCCTAAATGTCCCTAAATGTAAAACATTCCTGTTTAAAAAATACTGAAGAGGAGTAACCGGATTCTAAATTCCTAGTCACCAAAGCTTTTATTTAATAAACACATCTAAAAGGGGAAAATCAATAAATTTGGAGCATCTGTTATATGTTTTATTCATTAAGAAAACACATCTAACTCTAACAGAATATAAGGAGGCCTGTATTTTTCATAAAACATATAAGAAATCTTATATATTCAATAGATGGTCAAATTTTTTCTATTCACTAAAAAATGTAAATAGAAAATAAAAATCCTACAGCCTTTATTTTAGTGCCTTTCTGCTTGCAGAATGTTTAAAAGTGATTCTTGACATTTTTAAGACAAAGCTTGAGAATCTGTTTGTATAATCTTTCTATTGGTAACTTAACTTAGGTTCTGATCTTAGAAAAATTAATTATGTGTAGCTCACGTTTAATTACAGAGTAGAAAGAATAGTAAAATTGGGATACTAGGGCACTTCACTCACTTTAAAGCGTCCTATTTAAACATCATGAAAAGGCTGCGTTCAAGATATTTTAGTAAAATAGTAAACTGTATATGCTTAGTACATTAATCAGTTTTTTATATATTTTATTTTTTATAGAAATATATTGAAATATTAGTATTTGTACATTTTCTGTTATATGGTCATTTATAGTTAACATTATTGCTTTACTTATATTTACATGTAAATGTATAATATAAAAAATATATATTTTTTAAGAACACAACTTTGTATTTTTCTTTCAAGGGAATAATAGAGCCATAAGCATTGTCAAAGAATGAGTTGTCTTTGAAGTTTCATGAACTGTTCAATGAATTGTCTTTGAACCAGATGTAGCTCATACTGATGATGGTCCCTTGTGATAAGCTTGTTCCTTCTGCATAATCTTCAGTTCAAGCTAAAATTACTAATTACTGAAAAATCAAGTTAATATACTGAATCATTTTCATACTAATACAGCAAGGAAAATATATGTGGAATATATGAAGTGTCACCTGTGCACAATACATATGTATAGTAACATGTTACTGCAACCATATGTATCAAGTAGCAGTTTATTTCTCTGTTGTTTTATCTCCTTAATGGAAGTATTATAAATAGTAACATTTAGTTTTCCCCCATCTGTTCTGTATATTCAAAACATGCTAAAACCAAGTTGCCACTTCCTAAAAATATCACCACTGATCTTTGACAGTACAAGTGTT
This sequence comes from Delphinapterus leucas, assembly GCF_059928025.1. NCBI lineage: Eukaryota > Metazoa > Chordata > Mammalia > Artiodactyla > Monodontidae > Delphinapterus > Delphinapterus leucas. The sequence goes on along the minus strand of NC_143137.1, from coordinate 30,704,856 downwards.
TATTAGTGTACAAAGTAATGATCTACTAGGGAATGTCAAATGAATCTTACTAGTCAGATTTATGGGGGCAGAGTCAACAAGAAAATAAGTCAAGAAGTAGAAATAGTGTTTTAGGTGGAGAAGAAAATTTATAAATCATCCCTTGTCTTTGGAGGTCAATAGTGAAACTGTTGGTAAACTCTGCATGCAATTTTGACTGAACTAAACCTGTCATTCACAGTATCTCTAACTGGTGATTTCAGTGGACATAATCTTAGAAATGCTATGTTTCCATGATAAAATAATAAAGGGAAATGAAATAATACCAAATAATTTCTTTGAAAGTGATCTCGCTCATGTGATTACACATGTGTACTTCTTTGGTGCATTTCTTTTGTGGCTGTTGTTTTAAAGTCCCACTATTTTTTAAAAGATTCTGCAACTGGTCATATCTACAGGCACAGCCAGATAAGTAATCAACTAAACCAAATGATGAATGATTCAATTCAGTAGAATCTGTTTAAATGCCCAAACATAGAGCACTAAACTCATTGTTAACCTGAACCTTTCCTCAAAATCATTACCCTGTTCTTCACATCTCTATATCAGAAGGTTTCCAACCAGATTTATGTGACTCTCTATATAAGGGTGTTTCTAAGGTTACTTTTCTTCAACTTTTCAGCATAACTACAACATTAAATAAAATATTTTAAATAGAAATCATCATTCAGAAAATACTATTGTACTGTAAAAACTAATTTTCACTTTAGTAATTTCCTTAAAATATATCTTATTGTCAGAAACATAGTTTGCTTTGTCATTCTGTCTTTTCAATTAAGAGATCAAAAAATTTAAGGAAAATTAAGACTCATTATAATTGACATATATACACACATATTATAATATAAAATATTTGATATTTAAAATAATTTTCCTAATTATGAATTTGTGTGATTTACTTTAAAATTTAGAGCATGAGTAGTGCAATATATGTGTATATACAAAAACTTAATCTAAATTAGTAATTTGTGTGGATAATTAACATAAATATTGTTTTCTGTTATAATACCAGATTGTTACCAAATTAGCTTAATGAATTTTAAAACAAATTTTGATTGGGAAATGCATGGTGTTTTCATATATACTTCTTTAACTGTGGAGTGACAAAACCAATTGTCCCTCCATGTTGATATCTAAGAATTCACCATCTGATTCAAAGGAAGACTTATCTGCAGTGATCTCATGAGTGTGTTGGAGGGCAGAAATAGAAATTTCTCTATCACTGTACTGGACGGTAGAAAAGGAATTTTTCCTTTAAGTACAGACAGATTCAGTGAGTTGAATGATGTTGTCTGTTTGCTTGTAAATGTCTGATTTTCTTTTCTTTTTTTTTCCTTGAGGAGATTGATTCAGTCTGGAATTTGCTTTCATCATGATGTACTCACTTAAAAGCGAGGATATGGGAGGAGGAACACATGAACCTTACTCTCCCTACTTCTAACATCCAAAAGATAATCGATATGCAGCAAAATAAGGACAGCATTCAGCCAATGTTCCCTAGGTTGGGTCAGTTCATTGTACTGACTATGTAGATGATTTCTAAGTTTTATTAGGATAGTCTAAACTACCATAAATAAATTGGTATGTCTACATTCTACTGTTTTAACCTTGTGTAGGGTTACTTATTTCAGAATAGACCCATAGAAGTTTGATTAATAAGACAAAGCTTAGCATTTTTATGGTTCATGATTGCCATGTCGTTTTCCAAATGGGGTATATTAATTTATAATTATCGCTATACTTCTTTCAACCTGCATATTAATCTAAATGGTCTGCTTATATAGCAGGTAAACATTTTTTTAACAGCTTTATTGGAATATAATTGTTTTACAATGGTGTGTTAGTTTCTTCTTTGTAACAAAGTGAATCAGCTATACATATACGTATATCCCTATATCTCCTCCCTCTTGCATCTCCCTCCCACCCTCCCTATCTGACCCCTCTAGGTGGTCACAAAGCACTGAGCTGATCTCCCTGTGTTACGCGACTGCTTTCCACTAGCTATCTATTTTACATTTTGTAGTGTACATATATCCATGCCAATCTCTCACTTCGTCCCAGTTTACCCTTCCCCCTCCTCGTGTCCTCAGGCGTATTTTCTCTGTCTGTGTCTTTATTCCTGTCCTGCCCCTAGGTCTTCAGAACGATTTTTCTTTTTTTCTTAGATTCCGTATATAAGTGCTAGCATACGGTACTTGTTTTTCTCTTTCTGATTACTCCACTCTGTATGACAGACTCTATGTCCATCCACCTCACTACAAATAACTCAATTTCGTTTCTTTTTATGGCTGAGTAATATTCCGTTGTATATATGTGCCATATCTTCTTTATCCATTGATCTGTTGATGGACACCTAGGATGCTTCCATGTCCTGGCTATTGTAAATAGAGCTGCAATAAACCTTGTAGTACATGACTGTCTTTGAATTATGGTTTTCTCAGGGTATATGTATGCCCAGTAGTGGGATTGCTGGGTGGTACGGTAGCTCTATTTTTAGTTTTTTAAGGAACCTCCATACTGTTCTCCATAGTGGCTGTATCAATTTACATTCCCACCAACAGTGCAAGAGGGTTCCCTTTTCTCCACACCCTCTCTAGCATTTATTGTTTGTAAATTTTTTGATGATGGCCATTCTGACTGGTGTGGAATGATACCTCACTGTAGTTTTGATTTGCATTTCTCTAATGATTAGGGATGTTGAGCATCCTTTCATGTGTTTGTTGGCAATATGTGTATCTTTGGAGAAATGTCTATTTACGTCTTCTGCCTATTTCTGGATTGGGTAGTTTGTTTTTTTGATATTGAGCTGCATGAGCTGCTTGTAAATTTTGAAGAGTAATCCTTTGTCAGTTGCTTCATTTGCAAATATTTTCTCCCATTCTGAGGGTCGTCTTTTGGTCTTGTTTATGGTTTCCTTTGCTGTGCAAAAACTTTTAAGTTTCATCAGGTCCCATTTTTTTTGTTTTGTTTAAATTTCCATTTTTCTAGGAGGTGGGTCCCAAAGGAGCTTGCTGTGATTTATGTCATAGAGTGTTCTGCCTATGTTTTACTCTAAGAGTTTTATAGTGTCTGGCCTTACATTTAGGTCTTTAGTCCATTTAGAGGTTTTTATTGTGTATGGTGTTAGGGAGTATTCTAAGTTCATTGTTTTACATCTAGTTGTCCAGTTTTCCCAGCACCACTTATTGAAGAGGCTGTCTTTTCTCCATTGTATAGTCTTGCCTCCTTTATCAAAAATAAGGTGACCATATGTGTGTGGGTTTGTCTCTGGGCTTTCTATCCTGTTCCATTGATCTGTATTTCTGTTTTGTTCCAGTACCATACTGTCTTGATTACTGTAGCTTTGTAATATAGTCTGAATTCTGGGAATCTGACTCCCCCAGCTCCGTTTTTCCTTCTCAAGATTGTTTTGGCTATTCTGAGTCTTTTGTGTTTCCATACGAATTGTGAAATTTTTTTGTTCTAGTTATGTGAAAATTGCCATTGGTAGTTTGATAGGAATTGCACTGAATCTGTAGATTGCTTTGGGTAATATAGTCATTTTCACAACGTTGATTCTTCAAATCCAAGAAACTGGTATATCTCCCCATCGTTTGTATAATCTTTAATTTCTTTCATCAGTGTCTTATAGTTTTCTGCATACAGGTCTTTTGTCTCTGTAGGTAGGTTTATTCCTAGGTATTTTATTCTTTATGTTGCAATAGTAAATGGGAGTGTTTTCTTAATTTCTCTTTCAGATTTTTCATCATTAGTTTATAGGAAAGCAAGAGGTTTCTGTGCATTAACTTTGTATCCTACTACTTTACCAAATTCATTGATTAGCTGTAGTAGTTTCCTGGTAGAGTCTTTAGGATTCTCTATATATAGTATCATGTCATCTGCAAACAGTGACAGCTTTACTTCTTCTTTTCAGATTTGGATTCCTTTTATTTCTTTATCTTCTCTGATTGCTGTGGCTAAAACTTCCAAAACTATGTTGAATAATGGTGGTGAGAGTGGGCAACCTTGTCTTGTTCCTGATCTTCATGGAAATGGTTTCAGTTTTTCACCATTGAGAACAATGTTGGTGCGGGTTTGTCATACATGACCTTTATTATGTTGAGATAAGTTCCCTCTATGCCTACTTTCTGGAGGGTTTTTAATATAAATGGGTGTTGAATTTTGTCAAAAGCTTTTTCTGCCTCAATTGAGATGATCGTATGGTTTTATTCCTTCAGTTTATTAATATGGTTTATCGCATGGATTGATTTACATATATTGGAGAATCCTTGCATTCCTGTGATAAACCCTATTTGATCATGGTGTATGATCCTTTTAATGTGCTGTTGGATTAAGTTTGCTAGTATTTTTTTGAGGATTTTTGCATCTATGTTCATCAGTTATATTGATCAGTATTTTTGTGTGTGTATGTTACATCTTTATCTGGTGTTGGTGTCAGGGTGATGGTGGCCTCGTAGAATGAGTTTGGGAGTGTTCCTCCCTCTGCTATATTTTGGAAGCGTTTGAGAAGGATAGGTGTTAGCTCTTCTCTAAAGTTTGATAGAATTCGCCTGTGAAGCCACCTGGTCCTGGGCCTTTGTTTATTGGAAGATTTTTAATCACAGTCTCTATTTCAGTGCTTGTGATCAGTCTATTGATATTTTCTATTTCTTCCTGGTTCAGTCTTATAATTTTGTGCTTTTCTAAGAATTTGTCCATTACTTTCAGGTTGTCCTCTTTTTTTTTTTTTTTTTTTTTGCTGTACGCGGGCTTCTCACTGCTGTGGCCTCTCCCTTTGTGGAGCACACACTCTGGACATGCAGGCTCAGCAGCCATGGCTCACGGGCCCAGCCACTCCGTGGCACATGGGATCTTCCCAGACCGGGGCATGAACCCATGTCCCCTGCATCAACAGGTGGACTCTCAACCACTGCACCACCAGGGAAGCCCAGGTTGTCCATTTTATTGGCATATAGTTGCTTATAGTAATCTCTCATGATCCTTTGTATTTCTGCCATGTCAGCTATTACTTCTCCTTTTTCATTTCTAATTCTATTGATTTGAATCTTCTCCCTTTTTTTCTTGATGAGTCTGGGTAATAGTTTATCAATTTTTTTATCTTCTCAAAGAACCAGCTTTTAGTTTTAGTGATCTTTTCTATTGTTTCCTTCATTTCTTTTTCATTCATCTCTGATCTGATCTTTATGATTTCTTTTGTTCTCCTAACATTGGCTTTTTGTTTGTTTGTTTGTTTTTGTTGTTGTTATTCTTCTTTCTCTAATTGCTTTAGGTGTAAGGTTAGGTTGTTTATTTGAGATGTTTCTTGTTCCTTGAGGTAGGGTCATATTCTATAATCTTCCCTCTTAGAACCGCTTTTTTTGCATCCCATAGGGTTTGGGGCATCGTGTTTACATTGTCATTTATTTCTAGGTATTTTTTGATTTCCTCTTTGATTTCTTCAGTGATCTGTTGGTTACTTAATAGTGTTTTGTTTAGCCTCCATGTGTTTGTATTTTTTACAGACTTTTTCCTGTAATTGATATCTAGTTTCATAGCGTTGTGGTCAGGAAAGATAATGATACGATTTCAGTTTTCTTAAATTTACCAAGGCTAGATTTGTGACCCAAGATATGATCTATCCTGGAGAAGGTTCCATGAGCACTTGAGAAGAAAGTGTATTCTGTTGGTTTTGGATGGAATGTCCTATGAATATTAATTAAGTCCATCTTGTTTAATACACCATTTAAAGCTTGTGTTTCCTTATTTATTTTCATTTTGGATGATCTGTCCATTGGTGAAAGTGGAGTGTTAAAGTCCCCTACTATTATAGTGTTACTATCAATTTCCCCTTTTATGGCTGTTAGCATTTGCCTTATGTATTGAGGTGCTCCTATGTTGGGTTCATAAGTATTTACAATTGTTATATATTCTTTTAGGACTGATCCTTTGATCATTATGTAGTGTCCTTCTTTGTCTCTTCTAATAGTCTTTATTTTAAAGTCTATTTTGTCTGATATGAGAATTGCTACTCCAGCTTTCTTCTGATTTCCATTTGCATGGAATATCTTTTTCCGTCCCCTCACTTTCAGTCTGTATGTGTCCCTAGGTCTGAAGTGGTTCTCTTGTAGACAGCATATATATGGGTCTTGGTTTTGTATCCACTCAGCCAGTCTATGTCTTTGGTTGGAGCATTTAATCCATTTACATTTAAGGTAGTTATCGATATGTATGTTCCTATTCCCATTTTCTTAATTGTTTTGGGTTCGTTATTGTAGGTCTTTTCCTTCTCTTGTGTTTCTTGCCTAAAGAAGTTCCTTTAGCATTTGTTGTAAAGCTGGTTTGGTGGTGCTGAATTCTCTTAGCATTTGCTTGTCTCTAAACGTTTTAATTTTTCCATAAAATCTGAATGAGATCCTTGCTGAGTAAATTAGTCTTGGTTGTAGGTTCTTCCCTTTCATCACTTTAAATATGTCCTTCCACTCCCTTCTGGCTTGCAGAGTTTCTGCTGAAAGATCAGCTGTTAACCTTATGAGAATTCCCTTTTATGCTATTTGTTGTTTTTCTCTTGCTGATTTTAATATTTTTTTTGTATTTAATTTTTGATAGTTTGATTAATATGTGTCTTGGCGTTTTTCTCCTTGGATTTATCCTCTATGGGACTCTCTGCACTTCCTGGACTTGATTGACTATTTCCTTTCCCATATTAGGGAAGTTTTCCAGTATAATCTCTTCAAATATTTTCTCAGTCCCTTTTTTTTTTTCTTCTTCTGGGACCCCTATTATTCGAATGTTGGTGCATTTAATCTTGTCCCAGAGGTCTCTGAGACTGTCCTCAATTCTTTTCATTCTTTTTTCTTTTTTCTGCTCTGTCGTAGTTACTTCCACTCTTTTATCTTCCAGGTCACTTATCCATTCTTCTGCCTCAGTTATTCTGCTATTGATTCCTTCTAGAGAATTTTTAATTTCATTTAGTGTTGTTCATCATTGTTTTCTATTTAGTTCTTCTAGGTCCTTGTTAAATGTTTCTTGTATTTTCTCCATTCTATTTCCAAGATTTTGGTCATCTTTACTATCTGAATAGTATAGTATCTTTACTCTGATTTCTTTTTCAGGTGGACTACCTATTTCCACTTCATTTGTTTGGTCTGGTGGGTTTTTACCTTGCTCCTTCATCTGCTGTGTATTTCTCTGTCTACTCATTTTGCTTAACTTACTGTGTTTGGGATCTCCTTTTCACAGGCCTCAGGTTTGTAGTTCCCGCTGTTTTTGGTGTCTACCCCCAGTAGCTAAGGTTGGTTCAGTGGGTTGTGTAGGCTTCTTGGTGGAGGGGACTTGTGCATGTGTTCTGGTGGATGAGGCTGGATCTTGTCTTTCTAGTGGGCAGGACCACATCCAGTGGTATGTTTTGGGATGTCTGTGACCTTATTATGATTTTCAGCAGGCTGTATGCTAATGGGTGTGTTTGTGTTCCTGTCTTGCTAGTTGTTTGGCATAGGGTGTGCAGCACTGTAGCTTGCTGGTCGTTGAGTGGAGCTGGGTCTTAACATTGAGATGGAGATATTTGAGGGAGCTTTCTCCATTTGATATTAATGTGGAGCTGGGATGTCTCTGGTAGACCAGTATCCTGAACTCATCTCTCCCATCTCAGAGGCACAGGTCTAACAAGACCCTGTCAGCCACATGGCTCAGAAGAAAAGGGAGAATAATAAAGAAAATAAGATAAAGTTATTAAAATAAAAAAATATTAAAAATTAAAAAGTAACAAAAGTAAGTAAAGAAAGAAGAGAGCAACCAAACCAAAAAGCAAATCTACCAATGATAAAAAGCGCTAAAAACTATACAAAAAAAAAAAGAATGAAGAGACAGAACCCTAGGACAAATGGTAAAAGCCAAGCTATACCGGGAAAATCACACAAAGAAGCATACACATACACACTCACAAAAGGAGGTAAAGGAAAAAAGAATATATATATATATGGGCTTCCCTGGTGGCACAGTGGTTGAGAGTCCACCTGCCGCTGCAGGGGACACGGGTTCGTGCCCCAGTCTGGGAGGATCCCACATGCCGCAGACCGGCTGGGCCCGTGAACATGGCCGCTGAGCCTGCGCGTCCGGAGCCTGTGCTCCTCAACGGGAGAGGCCACAACAATGAAAGGCCCGCGTACCACAAAAAAACAAACAAACAAACAAACAAAAAAATATATATATATATATTTAAAAAAAGGAAGAGAGCAACCAAATCAATAAAGAAATCTACCAATGATAATTATCTCTAGATACTAAACTAAGATAAACATAAAACCAGAAATAAATTAGATGCAGAAAGCAAAACCCCAAGCCTACAGTTGCTCCCAAATTCCACTGCCTCAATTTTTGGGATAATATGTTGTCTATTCAGGTATTCCAGAGATGCAGGGTACATCAAGTTGATTGTGGAGTTTTAATCCTCTGCTCTGAGGCTGCTGGGAGAAATTTCCCTTTCTCTTCTTTGTTAGCACAGCTCCAGGGTTCAGCTTTGGATTTGACCCTGTCTCTGCGTGTAAGTTGCCTGAGGGCGTCTGTTCCCCGCCCAGACAGGACACGGTTAAAATAGCCCCTGATTAGGGAGCTCTGGCTCACTCAGACCAGGGGGAGGGAGGGGTACGGAATGTGAGGGGAGCCTGCAGAGGCAGAGGCTGGCATGATATTGCAGCAGCCTGAAGTGCACCGTGTGTTCTCCCAGGGAAGTTGTCCCTGGATCATGGGACCTTGACAGTGGTGGGCTGCACAGTCTCTTGGGAAGGGAGGTGTGGATAGTGACCTGTGCTTGCACACAGGCTTCTTGGTGGCTGCAGCAGCAGCCTTAGCACTTCATGCCCATCTCTGGTGTCCATGCGGGTAGCTGCAGCTCGCGCCAGTCTCTCAAGCTCATTTAGCCGGTGCTCTGAATCCCCTCTGCTCGTGCACCCCAAAACAATGGTCTGTTGCCTCTTAGGCAGTTCCAGACTTTTTCCCGGACTCCCTCCTGGCTAGCTGTGGCGAACTAGCCCCCTTCAGGCTCTGTTCACGCAGCCAACCCCAGTCGTCTCCCTGGGATCTGACCTCTGAACCCTGAGTCTCAGCTCCCAGCCCCCACCCGCCCCCACAGGCGAGCAGACAAGCCTCTCCGTCTAATGAGTGCTGGTCAGCCCCAATCCTCTGTGCGGGAATCTCTCTGCTTTGGCCTCTGCACCCCTGTTGCTGCGCTTTCCTCTGTAACTTAAAAGCTTTCCCCCCCGCCACCCCCCGTCTACACCAGTGAAGGGGCTTCCTAGCGTGTGGAAACTTTTCCTCTTTCTCAGCTCCCTCCCAGAGGTGCAGGTCCCTTTCCTATTCTTTTGTCTCTGTTTTTCCTTTTTTCTCTTGCCCTACCCAGGTACATGGGAAGTTTCTTGACTTTTGGGAAGTCTGAGGTCTTCTGCCAGTGTTCAGTAGGTGTTCTGTAGGAGTTGTTCCACATGTAGATGTATTTCTGATGTATTTGTGGGGAGGAAAGTGATCTCCAGGTCTTACTCCTCCGCCATCTTGAAGGTCTCTCCAACATCATTGTTTTAATTTACATTTCTTTGATTACTGTGAGAGGTGAACATGTTTCCTCATGTTCATTCAAAATTTTTGTATGAAATGAACTTTCATTCAACTTTCCCCACTACCCTTTGTGGTCTTAATGTTTTCTTGTAAATTGAATATATTATTTATATACAATATACAGTAAGCAAGTATGTTTTGCACACCATTCATTTTCACTTTGTTTCACCTTACGACTACATGATCCATTAAAATTTTGTAATTCATGCAGTAGAGGTTTAAAATCTTTTTTGTGATTTTCTGGTGCTTCCAATTTTAATATTTTTTTCACACCACAGTTCTAACACATATCTATCCAATTTACAAATAGCTTTTATAATTTTGTTTTTATTTTACATTTAACTCTTTATGCTTTCTCTCATCTTGTAAACATATTCAGTTGTCTCCTTTCAAATGTAACTAATTTCAGATTCATTTCTAATAATATGACAGATTGTATGGATTAAGATGGGGGCTTTCATGAAAGGTGAAAATCACCTACAATTAATAAGCAAAATGTACAAAATATTGTAATTATAAAGTTTAAATGGACAGAGAATTATAGAAATCCCAGAAGTTAAAAAAAAAGCATACAGTAAAATATTGATGACTTTGACAACATTAAAAATTAAAAACCTCTATTCATCAAACATCATGACAGAAATGGGAAAATTTTTTTAATTTGTAAAAGGTGTTTGAAGTGATATAACAAAGAATCCAAATATATAGGTACTTCTATAAATAATTAAGTGAAAGAAAAATTGAAAAGTGAAAGAAAAAGAATCAAATAGATGGCTTGTAAACATTTGAAAATATGTTAATCTTGATTAAGAATCAGAAAGATGCAATTAAAGACCACAATGATATGTAATTCTATGTCTATCAGATATCAAATTCATATTATCCCCAAATTCACATTATCAACATCAATCTCTACCCTGAATTCCAATCTAATATTTCCAACTTTCTACTCTAAATTTACAATTGTGTCTGTGTTCACTCAAGCTTGCTCTTTTTGAGTGTTTCCCCCTCACTTATTGATAACTTTCTTTTTTTATCGTTCTTCTTTATTTTTTCTTTATTATCCTACTGCTTCAGCCAAAAATCTTGGAACTTCCTTGATTACTCTCTGTGTCTCATACACGGTTCTGTCAGGAGCATCCACTCTGCTAGTGAATCCCATAGGCTGTCCTTATAAATTATATCTAGTACTGACCACTTCTCACAATTTTCTCTGCTACCACTCAAATAGTACCATAATCATATTTCAGTAGTTTCCCTGCTCTTCCCTTTCTTCACTATTCTCAACACAGAAGCCAGAGTGATCTTTGAAAACATATATCATGGCACTTCCATGCTCAAAACATTTCAGTCCCTCTCCATTTCTTTCAAAGTAGAAGGCAAAGTCCTTACAATGGCTTTCAATACCCTGTATCATCTGGGTCACCTGCATCACCATCAACTACTATTCCACTAACTCACTGCAGCCCAGCTGCCCTGGCTTCTTTGTTGGTGAGTGTATGTGTATGCTCTTATTAGTATTTGTTTTTAATGCACCAAGCATCCTACTACCTTGCATATTTTTCATTGGTAGTTCTCTCTGCCTGAAATATTTTTCTAAATATCTGTATGGCTAACTTTCTCCTCCTTCAAGCCATTGTTCAAGTCATTATTTTCCTTGACCACCCTTTTCAAAATTGCAACAGGGCCCTCCATCATCATTCTGTTGTTTAATTTAAATTTAACATTTTTACTTAATAACTATTATTTTAATTAAAATATTATTTACGTGTCCTATTCATGGTTGGTTTATGCTAAGTAGAATTTTAAGCTCCATGGGACATGGAATCCTCTTCTATTTAGTCTCAGTTGTATCTTAAGCTCCTACAACAGTGTCTGGCTCAACAAGCTTCTCATTTACTGACCTATGAATGAAATCTTGAAATGAAATTCTTACAATGCCTGCAAGGTACCTGCCATCAAGAAAGTATAAAAAGATGTAGTACTGTTCTTGCCAGGTGATAACTAATCAACTGGGGGCTTCTGTTTATTAGAACAGAGAAAAGCAATCTACTAGAACTAAAACTCCATACCAGGATCTACTTCTGAGACTACTTCTGGAACAGTCACATCAACTCTCCATATCAAGATATTTTGATATCAAAAGATATCAGTACCTGGTTAACTTTACTGCATAACAGTGTCATCAGTCTTCATAATTTATAAATTATAATGGGGATGTTATAGCAGAATCATCAATTCTGCTTTTTTTCTACTTGATATTATTTTAACCATCTGTCTAGCATAAACCCCCAATTCGACTTCTGGGCCAGAAAGATTTTCCAGGAAATAGTTTAGGTTAGAGTGACTATCCAATAGCCTACAAAAGTTTGGGTAATTGCTTTATACAGTGTATAGTTGCCCTACAAAATATTCATCTTGGGAAAGACTAAGTGGGTGCACTTGTTATGGAAGGCTATTTCCTCAAGAGTACCCTGCTCTTATTTTTAGAAGGGCTTTAGATTAAGATCTAATTCATGTCTGGGGCTTTGGGAGAGGGCATAAACTTTGTATCTGAGAGGCTCAGATCAGGTCTGTATTTAACAGCCTGAGATATTTTTCATCTCTAATGAAAAATAATTTGTAATTTTATGAAATGAATTCCATCTGCCATCACCCCAATATGATTCTAAAGCAATTTAGATTGTGTTCCTCCTACCAGAATTGCCATTCTAAAATGATTCTAAATAATCTGGTGCTTTACTCACTAATCTACCCATTTATTAAAAACACGTCCCAGTCCTCTGGAATTAATTATTTCCCCTACATCATCCATAGCGTTTCTAGCCTTTTGGCATTTATTATAGACTCTTTTATCTATATTTTTATTAGATGGTAGAATACAACTAACAAAGTGATGACACTAAATACAAAATAGTATATATATTAGTTAAGTATTAAATTAAGCACAATAATTGAATGAACTATGTCACTGCACATCACTGGCTGTGTATTTCCACCCAGATGATACTTTTTCACTCAATCTTTTCAGATAGTTTCAAGTATACTGTAAGATCTGGAGAACTGTTTTCTAAAGTCTGTTTTATGGTATTAATTCATATATTACTCATATAGTACTCAGAATAGAAACTTATACTTTCTAAATTAATTAACACTAACACTTTTTGGAAATATGATAAATATTTATATTTTAGGATTCTTTCAATTAAAAAAATTAACAGCTGGCAAATGTAATAGGGAATGTAGGACTACCTCACTTTATAAAAAGGAGATAAGCAGGATTTACCTGACATTTGGTCTGGTGTTGGGTCAGTCTCTAGGAGATCCTCTATACATTTTTTACTTTTGTATGTTAGCTTTATCCTCAGCCTTTTTCTCTACAACTAGAAAAACTGGATACAGAATTTTCAAGTTTTGTATTCTTATATGATGCCATCCAGAAGGAGGGATGGAGACAAAGCATATACTCTTATTTTTCTTACATGAGTTCTTAGCTTTCATGGATTGGAATAACCTAGGGACAACTTCTGTGGCTGGAGAATTTCCATGATCTGATGATTTTAGGCTTGGATAAATCAACAAGTCATCGGGACAATGGGAGGAGATTTCTCTAGCTGTAACAACTAGATGCTACTCCTGGACATGGGATGGAGCTAATATACACCAATCTGCATGGTAGCCATATAATATTGGGGAGGGATATGATAAAATAAATTTTCACTGCTGATAGCTCACAAAATAAAAATCAAAAAAATCAAACTTATTAAGGATGGAAGCTCTGTCAGCTCTGATGTAAGAATTAACAGATAGTTTGATCAGGCAGTGAAGATAGGATTAAAAAAATCAGCTCAAATCTTTTTTTTTCTTTATGTTACTTTATTAAACTTTCAACCTTGAGGAGTTGAGCATCTGATTAGCCTATCTTGGGACGCAGATATGCTGCTTTTTCAAGCAAAAGCCAGTTGTTTTTTGATGACCAGTGCATTAAAGATTTGACTCAATGGGAAATGACAGAGTCCAGCCCAAATCCAGGGACTTGTTAGAAGAAGGGAAATGGATGCTTACTTGCAAAATCATCAGAGGTTTATTACTATATTTGCTCTTATTATTTCTCTATAATTTAGTATTCTTTGCTTTCTCTAAAGAATTGCCTTGCAAGAAGTGTATGAAATCAGTTCAGAGTTTAACTTATTTCACCAAGTAATTATGTGATTCTATAGAAGCCATACTCATCAGTTTTGCTGATAATAGTAATTGGGTAAAGGTGACTGATATCTTAAATGGATTTCAAAATAACTATGATTAACTAGAGAAGTGGTCTACGCTTTCAAGATTAATCCATCAATTGCAATCCAACAACTTAAGGAGTAAAACCCAAAATACATACATGTAAGATGAATAATTTCTGACAACAGTTAATATAGAAAAAAAGGGAAGGTTATAACATCCATTAGAACTTAAAAAAATTAAAATTATAGAATAACAAATATTCTATAGTATTTGTGGTGGCATATATATTAACCAGAATTATGTGTCCTAAATACTGAAATATTATGGGAGTTTTGGACCCTGGAGTAGACAACTGCTGTTTGTGCCTGACTTCTGTCTGTCTCTGCATTCTTCTGGCAAAATCACACATCTTTCTTTCAGACACATTATTCTGTCCCATTTAATCTGGTTCTGGCATGAGTACAAGTCACACTGCCCTCTTGTTTGATCCAAAATTTGGGCAGGAAATTCAGATCAGATGATTTAAAATAACCTTTGGTCATAAGGATTGTCTCTGGAAAGAACAAGTGCCCCACTCCAATAAAATATTTCCATAAACCGACTTGGGATGACGTAAGTTTTGACACTATGATTCTATAACTTTCCTTACTGCCATATGGAGAAAATCTATGTGTGGAAGGAAAAACTCAAATAGAAAACAGGGTGGGAAGAGAGAATGAAAGAAATCAGAGACCAGACAAGTAAGAAGACAAGTCATGTCTGGATTTGTACAAAAGTGAAGATGCTGAAGGCTCTATTGGAACTTCTGTAGTCAGGTGACACTCTTGAGATTCAAAGCTTGGAGATGTAAAGGAGGGAGAAAATATAAAGGTCTGAAACTAATAAGATGACTCAAAGAGGACACTTACCTCATCTATAAGCCACTAGTGGGGCAGGAGAGGGGCTGGGGAGAAAATGTAGCCTCCATTGAGAAGGTTCCAGAAAATGCTGATATTTCATGGGAAAAACCGATTTTAGTTATATCAAGAATGGCTATGTTCTAGCAAAAAAATATGAAGGATTTCAGGCATAGGGAGAGAGTGGGAAGTGACAAACAGAATATAAACTGTGAATACATGGTAAGTAACTTAGATAGAGACAAAAGACATAATGTAATTAGTCTGATATTCTCAAGGGAGGTTGTCTTGATTGTCTCGGTATGACTTAGAGTTTTAGAAGAGGAAAGGGTGGCTTAAAAGTATAGAGAGATATAGATAAATAAAAATGCATAATATATATAGGGAGTCATTATGGAGTTTAAAGCCAGGGTATTAGATGAAATTATCAAGGACATGAGTCACGAATGTGGGTCACTGGGTTGACCACTTACTCTAAAATGGGTTAGAAATGAAATACACATATACATACACACACATGCACACATTTCTGTTATACTTGTAACATATTTAATGATTTTTTAAAAATCAGAAACTGTAACTATAAACAAGTCTTACATAATTTAATTTCCTAGAAGTGAAGTGTTAAATCATTAATAGCCTGGTAAAGACATTTGTCATGTGTTGTGTGTTTGTGTGTGTGCATGTGTGTTTGTGTTTGGACTGAAGGAACAAAGAATAACAACAAACAGAATTGATTAGAAATTTAACAACAGCAAAATTAAAGTAATTTAAATGGACTTGCTGAACAGTTTTATAGAATTTTGCTGGGGGGACTCTTATTACAGGATAGTTTTTGGCTATAGTTAATAAGCTTATAGTTAATAAATGATTAATAAAAACTTACTGGGAATCTTTGATCATTGCAGTATATGTAGGTGCTTGGATGATGAAACAATCTGTGCTTAAACAGTTTGTGCTCAAAGCTTCTGGAAATATTGAAATATTCCTGAGTCCTGGCAATCTGTTACTGAAAGAGATTGAGTTTAGGGAGTTTGTCTGTATTTTTAAATCAGTATTTCTTTAGCTTTCCTTCTCTAAGTTCCCTTTGGTCAGTGATAAGCCATGGCTATGGTATACATACACCACATTTTATTAGTGATTTTCAGTTCAGATCTGCACTACTAGTCAAAGTATCTGTGGTCATATGTTTTAACCAGATTTAGATCTTTGTGTTGAATCGTCACTTCTTACATTACCTGGTGAGACTGAGGCTACATAGCAATATTAAAGACTCTATAAACTTCCTATTTGAATGCTACAATTCAGAAAATGCTAATAATATTTAGACCTTTTAGATTATGTACAAGCCAGTAGCTAGGCATAGAAAATTAAGTCTTGGCAGTGATTTTTTGGATATGACACTAAAAGTATAAGTAACAAAGGCAAAAATAAAAATGTGACTATAACAAACTAAAACATTTCTTCACAGGGAAAGAAACAATTGATAAAATGAAGGAATAACCTATGGAATGGAAGAAAATGTTTGTAAGCTACGTATCTGATAAGGGCTTAATATCCAAAATATATAAAGAACTCATAGAAATAAATAACAACAACCAAAAAAAAAAAAAACCCAAACAATCCAATTGAAAATGGGCAGAGGATCTGAATAGACATATTTTCAAAGAAGACATACAAATTGCCCACAGGAGCATGAAAGGATGCTCAACATCACTGATCATCAAAGAAATGCAAATCAAAATGACAGTAAGACTTTATTCCTGTCCTGCCCATAGGTTCTTCAGAATCTTTTTTTTTTAGATTCCATATATATGTGTTAGCACACAGTATTTGTTTTTCTCTTTCTGACTTACTTCACTCTGTATGACAGAGTCTAGGTCCATCCACCTCTAGAGAATGGACTTGAGGACATGGGGTGGGGGAAGGTTAAGCTGGGATGAAGTGAGAGAGTGACACTGACATATATACACTACCAAATGTAAAATAGATAGCTAGTGGGAAGCAGCGCATAGTACAGGGAGATCAGCTCTGTGCTTTGTGACCACCTAGAGGGGTGGGATAGGGAGGGTGGAAGGGAGATGCAAGAGGGAGGGGATATGGGGATATATGTTTACATATAGCTGATTCACTTTGTTATACAGCAGAAACTAACACACCATTGTAAAGCAATTATACACCAATAAAGATGTTAAAAAAATCACGATATCATTTTTTATTAATTTTTATTGGAGTATAGTTGCTTTACAATGGTGTGTTAGTTTCTGCTGTACAGCAAAGTGAATCAGTTATACATATACATATATCCACTCTTTCTTAGATTCCTTTCCCATTTAGGTCACCACAGAGCACTGAGGAGAGTTCCCTGTGTTATACAGTAGGTTCTCATTAGTTATTTATTTTATATTTAGTAGTGGATATATGTTAATCCCAATCTCCCAATTCATCCCACCTCCCCTTTTCCCCCTTGATTACTATAAGTTTATTTTCTACATCTGTGACTCTATTTCTGCTTTGCAAATAAGTTTATCTGTACCGTTTTTCTAGATTCCACATATAAGCAATATTATACGATATTTGCCTTTCTCTTTCAGACTTACTTCACTCTGTATGATAGTCTCTAGGTCCATCCATGTCGCTGCAAATGGCATTATTTTGTTCCTTTTTATGGCTGAGTAATATTCCTTTGTATATATGTACCACATCTTCTTTATCCACTCCTCTGTCGATGGACATTTAGGTTGCTTCCATGTCCTGGCTATTGTAAATAGTGCTGCAATGAACATTGGGGTACATGCACCCTTTCGAATTATGTTTTTTTCTGGATATATGCTCAGAAGTGGGATAGCTGGGTCATATGATAGCTCTTTTTAGTTTTTTAAGGAACCTCTATACTGTTCTCCATAGTGATTCTACCAATTTACATTCCCACCAACAATGCCAGAGGGTTCCCTTTTCTCCACACCCTCTCCAGCATTTATTATTTGTAGTTTTTGATGACGCCCATTCTGACTAGTGTGAGGTGATACCTCATTGTAGTTTTGATTTGTATTTCTCTAATAAGTAGTGATGTTGAGCACCTGGAAACCATAAACAAAATGAAAAGACAACCCTCAGAATGGGAGAAAATATTTGCAAATGAAGCAATTGATAAGGGATTAATCTCCAAAATATACGAACAGCTCATGCAGCTCAATATCAAAAACAAAACAAGCCAATCAAAAAATGGGCAGAAGTCCTAAATAGACATATCTCCAAAGAAGACATACAGATGGCCAAAAAAACACATGAAGATATGTCATCTTACACCTGTTAGAATAGCTTTCATCAAAAAGACAAGAGACAAGTGTTGGCAAGCATATAGAGAAAAGGGAACCCTTGTACACTGTTGATGAGAATGTAAATTGGTACAATCCCTATGGAAAACAGTGTGGAGGTTACTCAAAAAGTGAAAAATAGGATCACCATATGATCCATCAATCCCAGTTCTGAGTATATCCAAAGGAAATGAAAACAGAATATCAGAGATATATCTATACTCCTATGTTTATTACAGCATTACTCACAATAGGCATGATATGGACATAAACTAATCACCTGCCATTGGATGAAAGAAAGAAAAGGAGGGAGGGAGGAAGAAAGAAGCAGAGAGAGAGAGAGAGGGAGGAAGGGAAGAGGGAATTGGGTGAGATCAGAGAGGGAGGGAGGGAGGAAGGAAGGAAGGAAGGAAAGGAGGAACCGAGAGAGGAAGATAGAAAAAAAGAAAAAAGAAGGAAACCCTGACATTTGTGACAATATGGATGGTCCTAGAGGATAGTATGCTAGGAGAAATAAGTGAGACAAAGAAAAACAAATACTGTATGATATCATTATATGTGGAATCTTCATCTGTAGAGCCTGCATTATCAGATATGAGTGTATCAGCCAAATTGCTAACTTCCTAATTTCCTTTAGCCCAAATTTATTTAACAACTTTCTGTAGTGGTTTGGATGATGGCCTCACTAAAAGATACGTCCAGATACTAATCTCTGAAACCTGTAAATTCTGCTTTATTTAAACAAAGTGCCTTTGCAGATGTAATTAAGTTAAGGATTTTGAGATTATCCTGGCTTATCCACATAGACCCTAAATCCAATGGCATGTGACTTTATAAGAGACACACAGAGAAGACAAACACAAGAAAGGTTATATGAGAACAAAGGCAGGTGTTTTAGTGATGTGGCCACAAACCAAAGAAGTCAGCAACCACCAGAATCTATAAGAGGCATGGAGCAGATTTTCCCCTAGAGCCTCTGTAGCAAGGGCAGCCTTGCCCATACCTTGATTTTGGAGGCTGTCCTTCATATTTCTAATGTGATTACTTCTGGGGAGTGGGAAACAATTGGGTGAGATCAGAGAGGTGGTGGTGAACATGCCAGAGAAAGCATTTTACTTTTGACCCTGTTCATTTTTGGTATGATAGAATTGATTAGTTTAATAAACATGACTTACAATTAAATTATGGAGAAAAAATAAAATTAATAGAGATTACAGCTTTCAATTAAATGCCTCTTAAAACAAAAATTCAATGGATATTTGTTGAAGACTGAAAATGTTTCTATCTACTATAAAATTACTGGGGATCCTAGCTTCCTCCATATACCCCAATGAATAATTCATTGTGCGATCTGAAATTATAGCATTCACTTGTTCATCAAATAATTCTTGAGTTCCTATCATGTGCCAGACATTGCTTTGTGTGTTTGAGATAAGGCAAAAAAAAATTTGGCAAGAGGAATATTTCTCTGCCCTAATGGAACTTATATTCCATTGTCTCGTCAGTGTCTCGTCACCATCATCATCATCACCACCATCTGTTAGATAGTGCTAAGTACTAAGAAGAGGAAAAGGAAATGTTTTGTTTCTCACTAAGCAAAAAAGAAGCGAGCAATTGAGTCATGTGCCTATTGAGTAAAGAACATTCCAGGCAGGAGATACAGCAAGTGCTAAGATCTTTTGGAGAAGTGTGACTGGAATATTTGAGGAACAGCCTAGACATGTGGAAACCTAGGTAGCTAAAGCAGAGTGAACAAGTAGTAGGAAACAATGTTAGAGCAACGGCAGAGGCCAGGTCATGGAGGACCTCATATGGTTTACAATTAGGAGATTGGATGCCGCTGGAGAATTCTAAGCTGAGGATAAGACAATCTAACACATTTTTTAAAAAGGGTGTTGGAAATTATTTTTAAAAAGTAAGATGGGCCCAGGAAAGAAACGTAAATGAACTTAATGATATAGATGAATTGGGATGGGAAAGATTTGGCATTGGGCTCTTAGTGAATTTACATTGGCTGCTGCTTAGTTTTAGAACTTTAGACTAGCAGTTATACCTAGAGTCATGGCTTTAGACATTAGGCAAGAGACTGGGACAAGTATCTGCAGATGAAACAGATGGTTAGTGCTGTGTTCAGGAAATTCAGGGTATAGATTTGCAGTAGTTCCAATGTTTCAGAACAATTGTTATTTTTGAAAAGCATTAATAATAGTTAACTTTATTCCAAATAGGTGTGATTTGTCGTAAAACAGTCCTCCTTATATTTGAGCAGAATTGTAGCATGACTAGGCTAATGGCTTAATGCTAGATTATAATACAATACTATAAATTGAGCTTGGTTTCCAAATTCCTATGTCTTCTTGGCCTGTGTGTGGGAGAGGAGATGTTGTCAAATGGTGGACTAATGATAGTCCATTACTGTCTCCACTAAAGTGTGCAAGAGATGCTTGTTTGAGAAAGGATTCAGTTAATGTCTATTCTTAATACATTGCAGAAAGAACTACTCAATTCTAGGCATTGATTCATTATTCCTCAAATAGTATCAGCTCTCTAGGAAAAATCAGTCATAGTACCTCTCTTTAGGAAGAGAGTTTTCTTAGGAGTTTTTCACTTTTCTTCCATTACAAACAAGCCCCTCTAACTTCTGCATAGCCTGTTGTCAGTTATCAAGCCATTTCCTCATTTGAAGCCAGACAGGTGTCTGAGTGGCACTCAAAAAGGAATATACCACATTTTCCAACTTTCTAATCCTGAAGAATCATCTAGAAATCTTAAACACAGATTCCTAAATTCTACCTCTAGAAATTCTGATATAGTAAGATTTGAGTGGTACCAAAGACCTCTACCCCAGACAATTCTGATTGAAGAAGGGGGTCTGTAAACCAGCCTTTGAAAAATGCAGCCTTATAATCTAAAGTTTTGTAAGATGAAGCAGTTTCAATGTAATCAAATCAATTTAATTTCTAAATTTGGCCTATATTTTGTGATATATTAGTATAACTTCTCCCATCTTTACTCGCATCTCAGGATTAACACTTCAAGTTTATATTTTTTATGCTATAGCTTCTTATAGTTTAGTTACAATGTTTATTGAAGCTCTTGCACTAGGGAGGAATTTCAGTGGTAAGCCACATTCTAGAAACAAGGCTTTAATTGGGACATTGTCTTAGAGAAAACACATTGAGCTCAATAAATGAGAACTCTTTCATGGGTAGAGATAAAGTTTTCAAATTGTGAGACCTTAAAAAGATGATACTTATGGGGCATATACACAAATTTATGGGCAACTGAGTCTGCAAACTGAAGATACACATTTATCTATGTATGAAATATGAAAAGATGTATTTCCTAATTCTCGCCAGTGAAAGATCCAAGAAGCAATAACACTAGAGAAGCAAAGAGCCAAACTTTAACTGTGATCATCCACTTTCAAATTCCTTACTTCTGTTTTCCTAATAACCAGTACTCTCTTCTCTCAGGTTTCAGTAATGTAGTCAGTATTTCCCCACTCAAGGTGTGACTCTCTCTATTTCAACTCAATTTGTTTTTAATTTTAAAAATTTGCTTCCACAACCACTGGGGTACTGCTACATTCTTCCTTCTTCCTGCATTATTTATTTCTGTCACTTTTCTCTCCTATGGTTAGTATCTAGCCCTGCTAATTTCAGATGCTTGTTTCCCCTCTTACCATCAACATTTGTAAATCCTGTTTTTCACTTATACTTTAATGGGTAAATAGTAGGTTGTTAGATTTTTTCACCTTTATGATTATTGTATTTCCGGAGAGATGAATAGAGGTATTTGAAATTAAATGCCT
Source organism: Delphinapterus leucas (assembly GCF_059928025.1). Classification (NCBI taxonomy): domain Eukaryota; kingdom Metazoa; phylum Chordata; class Mammalia; order Artiodactyla; family Monodontidae; genus Delphinapterus; species Delphinapterus leucas. The sequence goes on along the minus strand of NC_143137.1, from coordinate 30,682,975 downwards.
TCCAGTAAATACTAGACCCTGATTTCTTTACAATATTCTCACTAATAAAAGTTGAAGATCTGCCAGTTTCTTTACCAATCACTCTGTTAAAAAAGCTCTTCTCCCAATTCTCTGTAAATTTTCATTTTCTTGAAGCCTGTACAATAAATCTGTTTTGTTTAAAGACATTTTCCTGCAATAACAAGGTGCCTACCTTGTTCTTGCAGTGAGACCATCCTATTTTAAGGGATGGGTTTTGTTTCTCTTTTTCTTTCTTGGTTACAGAGGCCTACAAAAGTCACAAAGAACTACATTAACTTTTAATGGTTGCTCTTCTCCTAGTAGCTAAAGGGCACCAAGAAGTAATGGCTCTAACTTTATAAGTACAAATAACCAAATTATAAATGAACTTTCAGGATTTGCTCCATAAAGTCATATTCAAAGTATTGAAGTATGTAAATGTGTAATTATTTTATTCACATACCCTATTATCCTTCTTGGTTGTTGAAATTCAGATCAGATTTATTTTTCCATTGCACATATAAATGTCCATCAGCTTACAATAGACATTTGAATGTAAACCATTTCACATTTAGCATAGCTTGTTAAAAGACTTTAATTCAGCAGAAATTTTACCCTCTAAAAATATTTAGTCTACCACTGGTAAGTGATCTCTAAGTCTTCAATTCATTGAATTCATTATACTTAATAAATTTTTTTCTCTCAATTTTATATCAACGTAAAATATATCTTGTACAATAAAAAGTACATAACAACTTTCACAGTTTTAAAAATATTATTAGTATAAAAATTTACACTATGCTATAATAATATGGTATAAAAATTATACCTTCAACATCTAATCCTTTAAAGTTATTGATAAGCCCAAACATCTTATTTTCTTAAAAAAGAGCCATTGGATTTCTTAAAATAAAGTCAATGTCTTTGGGGGTATGTGGTAAGAACTTAGTTATTTAATACATTAATAAAATAATATAAATTGTTATATAGCATTTCCTTTTTCCTTTTCACTCTATTCTTTAAATGAAATAGTGTAATCTTTATGATGATAAGGTCAGCTATTTGTCCGACAGCATCAAGTACTTTCTAGAATTTTTTTAAATCAATATTTTTATAGGCTATACTCCATAAAAAGTTATTATAAAATATTGACTATATTCTCTGTGCTGTACATTACATCCTTGTAACGTATTTATTTTATACCTAGTAGTGTGTATCTCTTAATCCCCTTCACCTATTTTGCCTCTCCCCAAACCCTCTCCCCTGTGATAGTAACCACTAGTTTGTTCTCTTTATCTCTGAGTTTGTTTCTGTTTTGTTATATCCATTTATTTATTTCATTTTTTAGATTCCACATATAAGTGAAAACAGAAAATTTAATATAAGTTTGCAAACAAATTGGCTGAATTTTTCTTAGGGATAAATGCATAGAAATTAATATGTTAGCTATAGTAATTTTATAAATTAATAAAAATTATGACTAACCAAGTTATTTATATACCTTTGGGCTGATCTTAGATAGCACGGTGTATTTTAATTGAATATATAAATTAGATCTTACATAGAAATATATCTCCACTCCTACCCTTACTATTACTAATAAAAATAATTTAAGTACTGAGAATGTATAAGATACATTTTCAATAATTTCTTAAAATTAAACTTTTTAAATAAAGTACATAATAATGTATTCGGTTGGTTACTTTACAGCAAAGTAGAGATCTTTATTATTATAAATATAAATTAATAACTCAAAGATTCACATTTTGGTTTCTTTTATACAAGTAAAAGTGGTAGATCATATCTGAATCTCAAGACTTTTACAATGCAGAAAAAAAATCACAAAATTTCTCGATAATTTTAATAGCACAATATAAAATTTAGAAAACTATAATCTTAAAGAGATGAAATATTTATAATATTTAATATTTTAATAGTATTCTACTCCATTATATAAACTAACATCAGCATTTTTTTCAAAGTAAAGCAAGACTTCTTGTTTCAATTACAACACATAAAGAGCTTTCAAGTTATCCTTCCCACATTACAACACGAAAAAGCTGGACAAACTGAAAAGAGAAAATAATTTTTAGAAATTAGTCTACAGGGCAGATTGTCATCTTGAACTTTAGAGACACAGTTAAATTCAAAGAGTTGAGTCCTGGCTGACATCTGGAGCAGAGTTCAGTGGAGCCATAAACTGATAGGAACACTTAAATGGTAATATTGACAAATCATCCAAATCACACAGCTGGAGGCTGGCTGTGGACTAGCATCAAGTAAGAAATTTGAGTTGTAGGCAGCTCCTTAACACTTCTCTGGGTTTTATCTCAGGGACCCAACCAGGTTCTCAAAGTAAGTTCTGAGAAAGTGTCTCTCATGGCTCAGAAAGAGGAAGCATCTGAATAATCCTTATGAAAAATACATAGATCCTTTTTGATAACAAAGGCATACTCTCTAAGGGGAAAGATTTTAGCCAAGCCTTGTCTCAGAGCTTTGGTGAAAGGGCATTTCTCTAACTCCAGCCCCTCTAGTTTGTAAAACTGAAGTGGGGGAGTCCATATAAGAAGTAATACTTGTGAAAGTCACAGGCCAGAGATGCAGCCTGCCAAAGGACTGAGATTTAATCAGAAGATTGTAGAAAACTTTTCTTCCTCTACACCTCACTATCATACCAACAGTGCTCCAGTATAACAGTGGATTACAGCTGAAAGAGATGCAAAGCATAGACTCCTTCTGAGTCGGAATACTTAGGTAGGCCCAAAGTCAATGGGGAGAGAAAAACAAGAACGCTAAAGTAATTTCAAGATCTGGTACTTACAGCTATCAAAAAAAAAAAAAAATTGAACAAAGGTGAATGTGAATCCTCACACTAGAAACCTATTTACCTCTTTTTTTATTACCCAAATACAACATGTCCTGCTTTCCAAAGAAAACATTATTAGGCATGCCAAAATGCAAGAAAAAAATACAGTCTGAAGAGATAAATCTTCAGAATGAGACTTAGATGTGACAGTTATTGAGATCATCACACAGGGAATATAAAATAACTTTACTATATTAACAACTCTAATGAAAATTAAATGATATGAAAGAATAAACACTTATTTTAAGTAGGGAGATAAATTTTCTAAGATATAATCAAAATGAAATGCTAGTGATCAAAATCACTGTAACATTGGTGAAGAGTGCCTTTTACAGACTCATCAGTTGACTAGAGATGACCTAGGAGAGAATCAATAGAAATTCCCCAAACTTAAGAGGAAGGAAAAGTACGGAATATTCAATAACTGTGACACAGTCTCAAAAGCTATAACGTGTATGTAACTGGGATATCAGAAGTAGAAGGAAGACAAAATGGAAAAGAAGAAATATTTGAAGTAACAATGGCTTAGAACTTAGCAAAATTAATAAGACACCAAAATACAGATCTAGGTTGCTCAGAGAATTTCAAGCAGAATAAATAACAAAAACTACAACTAGGCATTTCATAATTAAACTGTGGGAGACCAAAGACTGAGAGACGCTCTTGGAAAAAGACTGATGGAGAGACAGTGGACATTTTGCCAGAAATTATGCAAGGGAGAAAAGAGTAGAGTAAGATATTTAAAGTTTTTAAAGAAAAAGTAACAACTGATATAGAATTCTATATAACCAGCAAAATTATCTTCAAAAGTATAAGAGAAGTGAAGACTTTCTCAGACAAATAAAAACTGAGGGAATTCATTGTCAGCAGATCTGCCCTGCAAAAATCACTAAAACATTTTCTTTAGTAGAAGAAAATCATGTAGGTAAGAGACTTGGGTCTGATAAAGACAGAAGAGCATCCTAGAAGGAATAAATAAAGGTAAAATAAAATTTTTCATTTTTATTTTTCTTGATCTAGAAGATAACATCTTTTTAAAAGGTAATATTATAATAGTGTCAATCTATGGAGTGATTATGGCATATGGATACCTAAAATGAATAAGAGAAATATCACAAGGGATAGGAGGGTGGAAATGGGAATGCTATAACTTACATGTAGTACACATGAAAAGTAATAATGTTATTTAGAAGTAGAATTATCTTAGTACAAAAATACTGTCAACTATGGGGCAACCACTAAATTTGTCAATACAGGTATAATTGATATCAACTTTAAGAGAGGAGATAAAATGGGATCATATAATGCTCAATTAAAACCAGAAACACATAAAATGTGGTGATAGGGAAACAAAAAACTGTCATAACAATTGGAATACATTTACAAACAAGCTATTAATCCACATATACCAGTGATGACTTTAATTGTGAATAATAACAATGGTTTCTATAAGAAATTACTTTAAATATAAAGACTGTGATAGTTTAAAAGTAAAGGGATGGAGGAAGATTCACCATATTAACAGTATTTTTAAAAGCTGGTTTGTCTATATTAATTTCAGACAAAGCAAACTGACTTCAGAAAAAGGAAAAATATGAGGGATAGTGAGCAGCATTACAAATATTAAAGGGATAAATTCTCCAGGAACACTTTACAGTCCAAATGTATGTGCACTTAATAATAGCCCATCAAAATAGATAGAAGCAAAAGGAGAAATAGATAAGTCAACTATTGTAATTCAAGACTTCAGCACCTCCCCTGTCAGTAACTGATAGATAAAGCAGGCATAAAATCAATAAGTTTATTTGAACTGCTCTTACAATCAACTTGATTTCATTGTTTTTTATAAAATATTCCATCTAACAATAGAAGAATACATATTTTTCTAAAGCTTATGTGAAATGCACCACAATATCCATGTTTTGATTCATAAAACACACTTTAGCACATTTAAAAGAATAGAAATCATACAAAGTATGTTGTCAGACCATAATAGAATTCAACAATAAATAAGTAACAGAGCTTGCTGGAAAATCTCCAAGTTTTTGGAAGTTAAACAATCCATGTCTAAATAACACATGGATTAAATGTTTCAAGAAAAACTTAAAAAATATTCCAAAGTAAAAGAAAATACAACTTTCAAAATTTGTGAGATGTAGCCAAAGCAGTGCATAGAGGAAAGTGTATAGTATTAAATGCTCACATTGTGAAAAACAATAAAGATCTAAAATTAGTGATTTAAGCTTCCATCTTAGGAAACTAGAGAATAAAGAAGAATTTAAGTTTAAAGAAAGCAAATAAAAAGAAGTAATAAAAATCAGAGTAGAAATGAATCAAACTGAACATAAAATAATAGAAAATCTGCAAAACCAAAAGCTAGTTCTTTGAAAATATCAATAAGATTGATCAACCTCCTGCCAGGCTAACCACAAACAGACAAACAAATTCAAATGATGAGCAATTTCAGAAATTAAATAGGTATTGTTACTATTAAGGACATTCAAAGAGTAATAAAAAGTATACTATGAATAACTTAATGCCCATATATTTGATACTTCAGATGAAATGGATCAATTCCATCAAAGATACAAACTTCCAGAACTCTCACAGGAGAAACATATGTGAATAGTCATATGTCTATTAAATAAATTGAACTGATAGTTAACAACCTGTCAAAAAAGAAATCGACAGACCCAGATAGACTCACCAATGATTCTACCAAACATTTACAAATGCTAACAATATTACAAATTTCTCCCAGAAATTAGAAGCTTAGAGAAAACTTCTAACTCATTTTATGAGTTCAACATTACCCTAATATCAAAACCAGATAATGATATTAAAATAAAGGAAGACTATATACCATATTGCATACGAACATAGACTCATATGTCCCCAACGAAATGCTATTAAACCAAATCCAGCAATACATAAAATAATGCCTATGTGGGATTATTTCTGGTATGCAAGTCCAGCTAAACATTCAAAAATCAATAAGTGGAATCCACTGCATCAAAAAACTTTAAAAATATAAACATATGACCATACTGATTGACAGCAAAATGCATTAGACAAAATCCAACACCAATTCATGATAAGAATATTCAGCAGACTATGAATAGAAGGGAACTAAGTTTCTACCATTTGATAAAGAACATCTACAAAAATCCTACAGCTGACACCATATGTAATAGTGAGAAACCAGAGAGCAGTGGTTTAACTCCAAAGAGCAGTAACAAGGAACAAATATCCTTTCTTACCAGTTCTGTTCAATATCATACTGGAAGTCCTAACTAGTTCAATAAAACAAGTAAGGGAAAAATAAATTTATAGATTGAAATAAAGAGAAAAGTAACAGGCTTTATTTGTACATGGCATGAATGTTTATATAGAAAATCCCCCAAACTGACAAATAATTCCCAGAACTAGTGAGTAAAACAAGATCAAAGGATTACTAGCTTAATATATGAAAGAACACTTTCCTATATACCAATAATCAAAGATTGGTATTTGAAATTTAAAAAAAATACATGAAATAACATGCAATAAAATGAAATACTTAGGTGTAAATCTAACAAAATAAGTATAGGCCCTATGTGGGAAACTATAAAACAATGATACGAATTCAAAGAAATTCTAAATAAATGGAAATGCATTCCATCCTCACAGAATGGATGACACAGTATTATTTTGGTGTCAATTCTTCCAAACTTGATCAATAGATTCAATGCAATACCAATGAGAAATCCAGAAAATTATTTTGTGGATATCAATAAATTGATTATAAAATTAATATGGAGAAGAAAGGGACCTAGAATAGCCAAAAACACTACAGTGGAAAAAAGCTGAAGTACTCAAACTACCTAATTTCTATGCTTACTGTAAGCTTATGTGCACTGGTGAAAAAATAGATAGATTATTATATGGAAACCCCAGACTTAAACTGTAATTATAGTCAATTATTCTTCAACAAAGGAGCAAAGGTAATTCAATGAAGGAAGGTTAGCTTTCATAATCATTCTGGAGCAACTGGGCACCTATACACAAAAATATTGATCTAGGCACAGATATTACAACTTACACAGAAATGAGCTCAAAATGGATCATAGATTTAAATGTAAAATGAAAAGATATGTTGTTTTTGAATAAAACATAGGAAAATGTTGGCATGACCTAGATCTGACGATGGGTTTTTAGATACAACACCAATAGCATGTACCATGAAAGAAAAGAAAAAGGATAAGATGGACTTTATTAAAATTATAAATTTCTATACCTCAGATACTGCTGTGAAAAGAATGAAAGGCAAGTCACACACTAGGAGAAAATGTTTGCAAACCGTATATTTGATAAAGCACTTATGTCCAAAATATGCAAATAAATGTTAAAATCAATAGTAAAAAAATTAAAATGGGTAAAAGGTCTGAATAGACACATAAAGCACATATACAGATACTAAATAAGCATATAAAAATATGTTCAACTTCACCTGTCATTAGGGAATTGCAAATTAAAGCAAAACCGAGACACTACTACACACTTATCACAATGACAAAGAGCCAAAAATCTAATAATGCCAACTGCTGGCAATTATGCAGAAGAACAGAGACTTATTCATAGCTGGTGGAAATGTGAAATGGTACAACATTTTTTGGAAATGTTTTGTCAGTTTTTATAAAGTTAAACATAGTTTTATCATACAATCCAGCCATCATGCTCCTAAGTAATTATTCAGCTGTTTAAAAATTATATTCATACAAAAATATGCACATAAATGTTTACAGCATCTTAATGTATAATCACCAAAAAAAAAAATGGAAGCAACAAAGATGTCTTTCAATAGGTGAATGTATAAACAAACTGTAGTTTGTTTATATGCAGTAGCATATTTAGCAATAAAAAGCACTGTGCTGTCAAGCAATGAAGGCAGGGGTGAATCTTAAAAGCATAGTGCTAAGTGACAGCAGCATGTCTTAAACCACTATATACTATGAATGCATTCTCGAAAAGGCAGACCAGAGAGGTGTAAATTATCAGTGGTGATCAAGGGTTTTGGGATTGGGAGAGTACTGAATAGGTGAAACAAAAGGGATTGTGTAGGGTGGTGAAAATGTTCTATATTATACTGTAATGGCAAGCACAAGCTATTAAGCATTTATCAAATTCCCTAGAACTTTACAACACAAAAAGTAAACATTTCCCATATGGAAATTTTAAAAAATCATAAATGAAGTTGGGGAATCTCAGGGTGGAATGCATTAAATGAAAAAAGACTATAATGTATTTCAAATGTAATGAGTGTGTTGGGAGAATAAGATGCTGTCCCAAGTAACCTTGGAAATGATTGGAGATTGTAAAACCAAAGGCAAAAATAATTGTACATAGCACTGTATCTAGTTAATAAAGTTGTTTCCCATGGTGGCACAGGTTAACAATTCTGAAACCACTATAAATGGTTACTTGAATTAAACAATTATATAAATGAATGGCAGATGGTGAGAGCAAAGTTTCTCACAGAGTGGGAGGTTAGATATAAGCATACGGAAGAGGCTAGAATGATCAATGTGGTAATAGAGTTGGAGATATCAGTAAAGACTGATGTTCAAATTAATATAGATATAGATACAGATATTTACATATAGACTTATTTATACATGTGTTTATATACATAAGTTATTATACATACATGCATACATTCCTTTGTTCTGTCAGGTTAGAGGGCCTAGAAGAAAGAGCATCCTTCTCTTCCATGCTCAGTTTAAAGTTGTATTTAAAATGTTTCTTACATTTGGCAAAATTTTTCTTCAGTCTGGCTCCTTTTTCCAGCAATGGAGCCTCATTATATATGATATAATAATAGACATGCTAAACTGTTTCTACATGCAACTGTAGCCTTTGTGGAATGATCAAACATGCTTAATAAAGAAGCAAGTATAACCTCTAGAAATTAAAAAAAATAATAAGAAGAAGACTGTATTCTTAAGGTGAAGTGAGAATGTGGCTGAATAGACAAGAAATTTCCCTATTTATTTATACTATAGGGAGATTGGGATTGACATATATACACTACTATGTATGAAGTAGATAACTAATGAGAACTGACTGTGTAGCACAGGAAACTACTCAGTGCTCTGTGGTGACCTAAATGGGAAGGAAATCCAAGGAAGAGGGGATATATGTATGTGTGTGTCTGATTCACTTTGTTGTACAGCAGAAACCAACACAACGTTGTAAAGCAACTATACTCCATTTAAAAAAAAAGAGAGAGAGAATATGTATTAAATAATTTTTCTATTGATGATAATGTAATAATTTAAAACTAGAGTAATGCACAGTTAGGTGCTGACTTATTACCCCATCCTGCCTTTTCTTAGAGAAGAAGAGATTCTCTCACAAAACAGGGGGTTCTGCTTCAAGGGAGATTTTTCAAAGAGTTGACAATATTACTGCTACTACTACTACTATTAATACTACTGCTACTATAATTAATATTGTTAGTTTCTGTAAATATAATGTATACCGATTAGTAAGTATTAATCTTGCATTCAGAATTAGACTCTATAAATCTCATTGGCATAGTTTCCTCAATCTATGTTCAGTCTCCCAAATTAATCATGAGGATTCTAATTAAACTGACTAATAGAGATAAGCACAATATAAATTCTAAATGCAATCCTAAAGGAACAAGTTTCCCTGGAGCTACAGAGTACAATTTCAAATTTTTTCTTTATATTAAAACACAAAAAAGATAGTATACAATAGTGTTGCAAGTTACCCACATTCTTGATCCCTCTTAGTAAGGACTTGAAAATCAAATCAGTTAAAAAAAAAAACAGCAATAATTTCTATGCTTGTGTACCATAGGCTGTTTCTTGGTGATAATGTTTTGATTCAATTATGTCTGCAAGCACCATAATTTCTATTGATGAAAGTGGATTGACATAGTTGTTTAAGCCTATAATGAACTAAATTTTACACAGAATTCAATCTTCCTCTTCATTTACCTTAATTTATTCTAGTTATAAATGCCATTGACTTCCATGATTACAGAATAAACCTCACTATAGGATCAATTACTACAATTTAGAATAAAACTTGAGTTATTTTGTAATTATATTCACCGGTTATTCCATTTTAATTTAAAATGGCTTTTGCAAAAATACTGGAGCTTTAATGAATGACATGCAGGATTACATTCGAACCTTTAACATGTAATTATTAAAATTATTATAAAATGTTATATTTCTTCATATTTGATTAATTTCACAATTTTCTAAAAGTATCTAAACAGATGCTTTCTGGATTTAGTATATAATTTACCTACTTGATGTAAGAAAGTGTGTTTCTTGAAATAGTATATGTATGATTTTTGTATTTCTGAATTTTTTAAATGAGTTTTTCTTTTTATGAGAAATACTAAGAGTACCATTTAATAACTTTTGTCATCATTAAATATGACCAAAATGGTGTATGGTTTCAAATAAAGTTGAGGTAATTTAAAAATCAAGTCAGTTTTAAAGAAAGAGCACTAAGTATATTTTCTTTAATATAAATGTGAACTTACATACTTTCTTATATCAGTGGTTCTCAAACGTTTTTGTTTCCAAATCCCTTTACCTTCTAAAAAATTATTGTGGGCCACATGAGTCATATCTATATAGGGTATTATATCTACAAATATTTACCATATTAGAAATTAAAACTAAGAATTTTTAAAATAAAATAATATGCATGTATACATTTCAATAGTTGTCAGAGCAGTGACCTAAACACACTGTTGTGTAACTTCTGGAAAACTCTACTGTTCGCTCATGAAAAAATGAAATTCAAAGACTAAAATGTTTTTAATGAACATTTAAACATTTAATGTAAAGAACATTAAATCCTTGGTAATTTCATCACTTCCTTATTTTTCCAGAAAATTGACCTTATCTTTTAAGACTGGACAAACTAATATAGTTTTTATTCATAAAAGGCTAAAATTGCATATTTATCAAATTTGCCCTTCCCTTTGCTTCTACTTCTGACACATGCATATTCACAAACCCAATTAATACAATATTTATATATGTAATTATCCAGCTTGATCTTTTAATCTAAACAGAAATAGATAAAAATAAAATAGTAGCACATACTTTCATTGCCTTTGAATAAATGTCAGGTAGACCTCCTAAACAACTACCAGGGCATACTTTCTTGTAGGATGATCATGATAGAACTGTGAAATTGTGATTCTCTTGTTCCTATCTTATATTTATTTCCATTGTAATACATTATTTGCTGGACATATTTGTCAAATCTTGAGTCTTGCCACTAAGAAAACAATAAAAAACTTTATATTTTTCTATTAAAAAATGATGAGAAGGTCTAAATAAAAGGGATGAAATGATGCAATTTAAAATGTAATCCCTATGAAACGTTAGTATAAATTGTGGAGTAAGGGACTCTGAAAATTCCTTCATAAAAGCAATGATAAAACTGACAAAATAAAATGTCAGAATCAACTTTTTCAGAACTCTGGAAGTTAGCCAGATATTTTCAGGAGTTCAGGGAGTATTTATTTTTAAAAATGCTGAGTCTTGATATGACAGCTTCATGATGTTTTAATTTGCCTGTACCTATATCACTTTGTCCAGCCCTACAGTGGACTTAAAAACTAACCGGCCACAATCCTAATGAAACCAATAGTCTGGTAGCCACCGCAGGAGACAAAATGGGATTACAACTTTTTTAAGATTCATTCCTAAAGAATTATTATTATTTCAACAATCTTGTGGTTCTCTGTAAGACCGCACTTGCAAGATTGTCTACATTTGACCTGACTTGGAATTCCTCTAGAGGAGTATTTTTTTCCCCATGGGTGATTGTCAAAAACAATTACAGGAAATTGTTTAACTTTTGTTGGCCCAAGGTAAAAAATATGAGTTGGGGCAAACAATAGGCAAACCAAAAAGTCTTAAAAGGAAAAGCTGAGAAAAAAAGATGTCTATAGAGTCATTGCAAACCTCCAATATATTCTTGCGAAGCTATAAGACCACACACATGGATAAGTCTGTGTTTATGGCCAGGAAAGACTTGAGGCAGCCTTAAGTTTTCACGTTAGCCAGACTTTGAGGCTCTGCTAAAGCAGGAAGTAAAGACAAAAGTAGAATTGTTACCTGACTGGCTGAATATTGAAGGCATGCCCCAATACACACACACAGAGCCCTTCATAAGAGATGATACATACAGATTCTAGGCATTTAAGGAAATATCTTAACTAACTAACTAAGCAGAGACTTTAGTGGCCAAACATGGCAAAGAATATACTCTTTACAAAATTAGCTTAGAAAAGTTGTCAAACAAGCAAAGAATAACAACAACAGACCCTGGAGAGGGAATCTGATTTGCAGAATTGTTGCATTATATTATTTAAAATTTTCAGGTCACAGCAAAAAATTATAGGATATAACAAGAAACTGAAAACCATCAGTTTACAGGACATAGTATTTATTTTCTAGAGCAATAGAATACTAAAGAAACAAATTATACTCTGCTTCTGACCATGAGGAACTAATTAGTAATGGATTCCCACTTTCTCTCTAAACAAGTAAAACACTGAAAATAATATATCAAAACTGTTTATATATATTGAATTAAAGGCAGTACAGGCCTATTATCCCTGAAAGAAGGTAAATAAATGAGGCATAATCCATGATCACAATAGATTTCTGCCTGGTAGTATTTTATGGACAGGAGTTTAAGGAATGATATTCTTAGCAGAACACAATGATCTCACTGGGTTGAGGAGACAGTAATCAGGTGTCTGGAGTCCAAGGAGCAGAGGACTAAAGAGGCGGGAAAGAGCTACAAAAACATACATAAGGGTCCTGTTGATTCTTTGGCTGAATAATAACTATCGCATTGAAAGAGTAAATCTCTCTAAGTCTAGTCAAAGAATGAGTCCTTAAGTGTTCACAAAACTACTACTAGACTAATAAGTGGATTTAATGAGGTTCGGGATAAAAGATTAATAGAAAAATTTTATTTATGTATGCTAACAGTAAACAACTGAAAAATGATATTTTAAAACATTTATAATAATATCAAAACTGAACAAAATATATATAATACTGGAACAAGGAAAACTATAAAACATTGCTAAGAGAGATTAGGAACACCTAAAAAAGTATAAAATATACCATATTCATGGATTGGAATATTTACTATTGATAAGTTAACTATGCCCAGATTGATCTATAGGTTTAACACACTCTCAATCAAACAAAGCCCTATTCACCTAGTACTCTGTAGAAAATGAAGGTTTTATAGAGAGAGAACCAGGGCTAGAACAAAGAGTTAGAGGTAAAAGTAGAGATAGACATATATTATATGATAGATACATATAGTCCATGTATTAGATACATATATATATATATAATTGAAGGATCTAGAAATAGCCAAGAGAAAAATGTTGGAAAATATTTCTATTTGATTCTAAGACCTACTTTAAGACTACTATAATCAAGACAGTAAGATATTTATATTTTCATAAATATGTATATCAATGGTATAGAATAGACAATCAAGAAATAGACCCATTAGTTTACAATTATCCCGGAATAAAGCTAAAATAAAGAAACAGACCCACATCTATATGGTCAATTTACTTTAAGTGGTGCCAATGTAATTAGAGAAGAAAAGAAAGTATTTTCAACACATAATGCTAGAATAACTGGATATTTATAGTGAAGAACAGGCCTCAATTATTATGTCACAACATACACAGAAATTAAATTATTACTTTGTTGGTAGGAATGTTAAATGAGACAAAGATCATGTAACATACATATCTTATATGGTTAAACATACACTTGCCATATGACCCAGAGATTGCCCTAGGAATTTCTGTTTGAAAAATGAACTTCATTTATTATCAGTGCTTTGTCATTTTATATTTAGGGTAGTTATTTACACAATTGTGTTTGTCTACCTTTTGCTAATTGATTTGGATATATCACAGCTGTGATGTGATCCATTGTTTCTGCTTTCCTAGAGATCTTCATTTCCATCTTGTATACTTTTGTTTCACTTTAAAGAATTTCTCCTGGTATTTCTAGTAGTGTGAGGCTACTGGTACCAAATTCCTTCAGGTCTCTTTTATATTAAAATGCTTTTATTTGCTATAACTTTGAAAGTATTTTTGTTAGATATAAAATTCTAGGTTAACATATTATATTTTTAAAGCAGTTTAAAGTTTCTCTTTCATTGTCTTTTCTTTATTGTCACTGGTCAGAGAGTAGCCATCATTCATATCTTGTGTTTATGTAACAGTGTCCATTTTCTCTAACAGTTTTCAAGATTTCATTGTATTTTTAGTTTTCAGCAGTTTAAGTGTGATTTGCCTAGGTGTGTATTTCTTTTAATATTACTTTTCTATATATGGTTCAGTTTAGATCATCTTTATTTGCTTCCAAGAATGATGAATTTTGTTCTAGTAGGCAGGTAATTAAAGGTGAATTGCCTTGATTTAGAGTAGAGTTGGTTTTAGGTTTTATTGTAGTGGGTTTATCTCAGTTTTGTTCTTAGTCGCAAACTGTATCCCTTAATCCTGTTATGTAATCCTTATCTTTAAGGCATGATTTCTGGATTTTCACTGACAGTGTGAGGTTTTCACCAAGATCCTTTAACTCAGTAAGTTTTGTACTCCTAATCCTGTCTATACAGCTCCGGGGTAGTTCCTTTTATCCCTGTTCAGTAATTTTAGCCTTCCTAATGTGGTTTCCACCTGTGTTCCTGCAGTGCATAGTCTCAGCCTCCTTTTGCACAGTTTAAGGGGTCAGCCACAGTTTTGAGATGAATTTGTGTATTTGGTGGTTCACCCTTCTGTTTTGCTCTCCTTGCTAAGATTCTTCTCCTCAGTGTGCAGCCACTCTTGCAAACCCAACTTCAAGTTCTGATTTTGCAATCCAGTAAAATGGCTTATATAATAAATTGGAAAGTTTTTTCTATTACTCTGCTTGATAAATTTCTTTCTTTTAAGCTTTGTTTCCCTCCAGTTTTCTTCCAGCTTTTAGTTTCTTATCAATGTATTCAAACAATTTTATAAATATACACATATAAAATTATATGTAATATATATATCCATAGTTTACAAGTCTACTACCATCATTAGGAGAAAGATTAATTGGATATAATTTATTTTGTTATCAATGAAATTGAATTCCTACAAAACAATTTTTGTTTTAGATTTATTTTTAGATACAAAAGTACTGAACATTTGAAAATTTTTTAAATAATTAATTCTAAATGTTCGTAGTGAATTTTTAAAGTAAATAATCAAAACACTATTATAGTAAATAAAAATCAGTGGCTATGAAAATAAATTATGTTAATAATGTCCTAAATGCTTTTGTTCAGTGCTTTAAGTTTATGAATGTACTTATATTTTATTCAGTCTAACCATAACCCTACAAACCAAGCATTATAAACTCTTATACACAAATGGCAAAGAGTATCAGAGAAAGAAAGTCACTTACCCGAGTTCTATTATTAGGAGGCAGAACCTTTACCTATATTTGTTTTATAACAACAAATCCAATGTTAAGGCTGAAATACCAAGGACTTTATCTATGAAGATCTTTTTAAGTTCCTTAAAGGAAAAGGGTTGATAAAGCTATGGAATTCAAGATCAAGGACATACAGGAATCTTTAGGTTGGGAAATAAGAAAATATCAATAGATAGGTCTACAATTTGTGATGTCAGAATCTCCTGCATTCTAAACCTGCATCATGTAGTTTTTGTAGTATTAGTGAACAAATAAAACTTTTGTTATTTACACTCCTTTTTCAATTTGAAAGTTGAAATCCTGTTGAAAACCTTTTTTTGTATTTTCTGTTCTTCAGCACTTGGAAACCTTGGGAAATTTACTTTTACTCCAGATGAAGTCTCTTTTAGTGATGGAATTGACACCCCATCCCCTCTCCCAGTCTTAGGTCCATCTCTTCCACTTCTCCTCCTTGTGCAGGCACCATTATCTGGGATAATCTATGTATCTAAGATAAACACCCTCTGTTACATTGCCTACACACATGGACAGACACACGCATGCACATTTACCTCTACTTTTAGTTCGAAGAGGAATGTGTTTCAAACAAAATAAATTTATCAGTGTTAAAATCTCCTGTAGATAATGCTTCATCTGAATTACCTTCTTCAATAATTCAGATAATATCACTGCAGCAGTGAGAACTGCTAAGGTAGATTCTCCTGCAAGTTTTGTTATGCAGGACTTTGTTCTTTTCAAGTTTTTGAACCCACACTCACTTTGTTTTTTATCATCCTGTCCTTAAACGAAATGTGCTTTTGTCTTTGTTTCATTTTTATATAACTTGGTAAAAAGCCAAAGTAACTAGATTTTAGGACTGTTCGTTTACTATTTTACAATACAAAAGTTTACACTTTGAGTTTCATCTCATATCTGTATTCTACAAATAAATCCTAATCTATAATCCTATTATCTTATTTGTGTAGGATTATATTTGTGCAGGATTATGTTTGTTTTCATGATTTCTATTTATAGGAAAAAATTAGATCAAATGTTTAAAAAAAAAGCAAATGTAAAATTTTATATGCAAATGTAAGTCAATATCATTGTACAGCTATCATGGCTAAAACATGATTTGTATGATATCTGGACTGTTTAACAAACATGTTCACAACCACATTGTTAATATGTTGAAGATATATGTGTATATATATATATGTATTTGAAGACAGTGGAGGAGAATCATAGAACTTTGCTTGAATTATTTAGCACAATTATTATTTAGGACAATTATTTAGCACAATTATTTTTAGTCATAAATACAAAGAATAAGAAGCATTTCCTTTCTTTCCCCTTTTACTTGGTTAAAAATGTATAATGAGTGTTTATTTTGTGTAAGGCATTGTGGCAGTCATTAGGAATCCAGTGATTCAGTGGTATCCTGGTTTCTATTTTTATGGGTATGCAATCTAAACATAAGACTAATTTTTTTAAAAACACAAAAGCTCAATCTAGAAAGTATTTCTGATTAAGGAATGACAGACTTCAGCTGTACTATAGATTCTTAACAGAACCCTAACTCCTAGAATTGAAACTAAAGAGGAATTTTAGTTTATATATATATATATATGTATATATATATACAACATGTATATAACAAACATATATATGTGTGTACAATATGTGTATAGTGCCAACACCTAAGCAACTAACTCTGTGCCAGACTCTAGCTATATTCTCCAAAATTTTGTCTGGAAGGAAGAGTAATTTAGTATGATCAATTTAAGAAAATGGATGCAATGGGTGCCAAGAAAGAGGGGAACAATTTTCTTTCACTATAGTCTTATAGCTCTTCTCGATGACCACCCTGAATAAAAGTACTGATGAAAGAAGATAAATAAACAAAGTCATAAGAATTCTAATATTCCCTAATTTGGAGACAGATAATCTGATGGTAAGAGAAAAATCAAAGAAAATCTCTGATAGTAGAGATGTCTCCATATCTGAACTGGAACTGGAAGGGACTCCAAGACCTGCTGTTTTCTAGTGCATAGCACTTAGTTGAGAGAATGAGTTAAAATCAAGGGCTTGTTGGAGTGTACATGATATGCTTGAAGAACAGTAAAGATATTGATGCTGTGAAAGATCAAGTGGTATATGTTGGTGACTTTGACTAGAGTTATAGCAGTGGAAAAGGTGAGAAATTGTTTTATTTTTTAAAGTAGAGCCAGCTGTTTCTGCTGATGAATTAGAGTTGGTATGTGAAAAGATGAGACACCCCACATTATTTATCCTAACCTGCTGGATCTATTCTGATAAGGGTGAGATGAGCAGTACCATAGACTGCTAATTGTGTACCAATACGCACTCTACCATTCTCTCTTAGTGTTAGACCCTCACATTTTAAAACGTTTGGAAGGGTATACAGGGAGCAATGTCTGAGAAATTTGACTCCTAAGCACCTGCCAAACTCTAACTTCATAAAAATTTTCTTTGACTTTCCCTGAAGAATCTGTTTGTAAACTTAAAATGAATGTCTCAACCTTTGCTTCATCATATTACAACACTCTGGATATAATTACTTAACACTGTTTTGTATGATTCTTTCTAATTTTCTTTATGACTGTTTTTCTCATGAATATAATACAATGATTAGTTCAGTCTTAAATGCCCAGTACAGTTCATGTTTATACTCTCCCATAACTTGTGTTTTTTCTTAACCAGTTATCAAGATAGATTTTTATGAGATAGAATAGAATATCTATTCTAGATAGATATATATCTGTGTATATAGATATACACAGTGTACATATTTATACACTATGTTAGTTAAGCACATCATTATCATTTACAGTATGACATGTGATTTATTTAATTGTTCCTCAACCACTAAACACTAAAATGTAACTTCACTGACTATCTAGTTTATATACCCTTGTGTATTTGTATTGGAAATTTTATAAATATAGATGCATAGAAGTTTAAGTTTGGTGTCAAAGGGTGTGTATTTTAACTAGAAAGGAACTGACAACTTGCCAACCAAAATAAAAATTGACACATGTCTTTAACCTTCAAGTGTTCAACAGCTTTCTTGTCCACTCACGTAGAGCAAAAGTGATCATAAAAAGCGTTAAAATATTTTTGCTTGTCTGATTAGGGGAAAAGTGATGTTTTACTTGCATTTCCCTGGCTTCTATTGAAGCTAAGCATCTTTCATTTGTTTTTTTTAGCCATTTGTGTTTCTTCTGTGAACTCACTGTTGATATAAATTGTCCTTTAATATTTGTTGTTGTTTAACTTGAAATAATTTAATCCTTTTCTACTATGGAGTCAGTTCTTTTTTGGACCTTCCAAGAAGCCTTTACATCAGACCTTTTATATATGCAATTTTTAAATAGCAAAGATAGAATAAAAAGAGGAAAATGGTTGTTTCCTTAGTATCTTATTATTGATAACTGATCTTACAATTTGTAAAATCAAACAGAAGATGAGTTTATTCTAGTATCCATGAAATATCAATAAAACCACTAACAGCACTTGGATATTACTAAATACAGATTTCTTTTATATCAGATGTTATTGTATAAAGAAAAATTACATAGCAAGACCTTAGTGACCTATGTAAATTAACAAATTCTAAATGAGGTAGTAGATGAAAAAAAAGTACTACTATTTTTTTTAAATTAATTAATTTATTTATTTTTGGCTGTGTTGGGTCTTAGTTTCTGTGCAAGGGCTTTCTCTAGTTGCGGGGAGCGGGAGCCAGTCTTCATCATGGTGCGCGGGCCTATCACTATCGCGGCCTCTCTTGTTGTGGAGCACAAGCTCCAGACGCGCAGGCTCAGTAGTTGTGGCTCACGGGCCTAGTTGCTCCGCAGCATGTGGGATCTTCCCAGACCAGGGCTCGAACCTGTCTCCCCTGCATTGGCAGGCAGATTCTCAACGACTGCGCCACCAGGGAAGCCCAGTACTACTATTTAATGTATTCTTAGAAACATGAAAGTGCTTGTACAGTCTTCCAAAGATACCATATTTATAACCAGAAATTGATTACTGCTCATATTACTTTTTAAGAATTGGTAATGTTTTCCTTAAAAGTAATAGACTATTTCAATCTAATTTTAATTCAATTCTTTCTGCTTGCAAGATTAACCCTTTTATTTGAAGCCCAGGATAATATAGAGAGGTAGTATTTCCTTTAAAAAACTCCAAATAGTGACTGATACATGAAAATATATAGCTAGTTGAGGCCACAGTAACATCCACTCTAATAAGAAAACTTCAATCCATTTTCTAGATAGATATTTAATTATGTTTATGCAGATTGGTGACTTTAGTTTGTGCTTTGTGTGTGTGTGTACATATATATGATATTTTAAATACTAAATTTAATGTAATACTTAACAGTAGTGACAAAACATACTTAACAAAATTATGTTAAATACGACAAACAGTTCCTTTAATATGGCAAATATATACACACAAATTATAGGCATGTCATTATTATGTGCATGTATAAATAATGGCATATGTAACAGTTCCTTTCAGTCACAAAGAAATCTGTTTTTTTTTTTTTCTTTAAGTGTACATTCTAATTCAGGCTGTGGTATATGAAATGAAACTGTTCATGTGTCTCTCTGTATTATAACTTTCACTTCCCCTAGGCCTTTGGTACTAATCTGAGTAATGTTCCTTTTGACCACTTTCTTCACCATACAAAAATATTACATTATTATCCATACTCCCCACACTGTACATTTCATCTCTGTGATTTATTTATTTTATAACTGGAAGTTTATACCTCTTAAACTCTCTCACCTGTCTCACTCATCCACCCAACACCTCCCCTCTGGCAGCCACCTGTTTGTTCTCTGTATCTATGACTCTATTTCTGTTTTGTTATATTTGTTCATGTATTTTGTTTTTGTTCATTTATTTTATATTTTAGATTCCACATATGTGTGCAATCATACTGTGTTTGTCTTTCTCTGACTTATTTCACTTAGCGTAATACCTTCTATGTCCACCCATGTTGTTGAAAATGGCAAGATTTCATTCTTTTTATAGCTGAATAATATTCCACTGTGTGTGTTCTATATCTATATATGTATCAATCATCTTCTTTATCCATTTTTCTATTGGTGAGCACTTAGATTGCTTCCATATCTTAGCTATTATGAATAATGCTGCAATGAACATAGGGGTGCATATATTTCTTTGAATTAGTGCATTTGTTTTCTTTGGAAAAATACCCAGAAGTGGAATTGCTGGATAATATGGTAGTTCTATTTTTTAATTTTTTGAGTAAATTCCCTATTGTTTTGCATAGTGTCTGCACTGATTTACATTCCCACCAACAGTGCACAAAGTTCTGTATTCTCTACCTACTCGCCAATACTTGTTATTTGTTGTCTTTTTGATAATAGCCATTTTGACAGTTGTGATATCTTATTGTGGTTTTGATTTGCATTTCCCCATTGATTAGTGATGTTGAGCATCTTTTCACATATCTATTGGCCATCTGTATGTCTTCTTTGAAAAAAATGTCTATTCAAGTCCTCTGTCCATTTTTAATTGTGCTGTTTTGTTGATGGTTCCCTTCATTGTGCAAAAACCTTTTAATTTTATGTGGTCTCATTTGTTTATTTTTGCTTTTGTTTCCATTGCCTGAAGAGACATAGCCAAAATAATGTTGCTAAGACCAAAGTCACAGAGCATACTGCCTATATTTTATTCTAGGAGCTTTAAGGTGTCATGTCTTACATTTAAGTCTTTAATCCCTTTTGAGTTTATTTTTGCATATAGTGTGGGAAAGTAGTTCAGTTTTTTCTTTTTCATGCAGCTATTCATTCTTCTTAACATCTTTTATTCAAGAAGCTGTCTTTCCCCACTGTATATTCCTGCCTCCTTTGTCATAGATTAATTGACCATATAAGTGTGGTTTCATTTCTGAGCTCTCTATTCTGTTCCATTGATCTATGTGTCTGTTTTTGTGCCAGTATCACACTGTTTTGATTACTGTAGTTTTGTAAAATAGTCTGAAGTCAGAGAGTGTGATACCTCCAGCTTTGTTCTTCTTTCTGAAAATTATTTAGGCTCTGCAGGGTCTTCTGTGTTTCCATACAAATTTTAGAATTCTTTGTTCAATTTCTATCAAAAATGCCATTGGTATTTTGATAGTGATTGCACTGGATCTGTAGATTTCTTTGGGTAGGATGGTCACTTTAACAATGTTAATTCTTCAAATCCATGAGCACGATATAACTTTTCATTTGTTTGTGTTGTCAATTTCTTTCATCAGTGTCATAGTTTTCTGAGTAGAAGTTTTTTACCTCTTTAGTTAGACTTATTCCTAGGGTTTTTGTTTTTTTTTTTGGAAGTATAGTTGTTTTACAATGTTGTGTCAGTCTCTGCTGTACAGCAAAGTGAATCAGCTATACGTATACATATATCCCCTCTTTTGTGGATTTCCTTCCCATTTAGGTCACCATAGAGCAATGAGTAGAGTTCCCTGTGCAATACAGCCGTTTTTCATTAGTTATCTATTTTATACATAGTAGTGTATATATGTCAATCCCAATCTCCCAGTCCATCCCATCCCTTCTTCCCTGCTTGGTATCCATACATTTGTTCTATATATCTGTGTCTCTATTTCTGCTGTGCAAATAAGTTCATCTATACCATTTTTCTAGATTCCACATATATGCGTTAATAAATGAGATTGTTTTCTTAATTTCTCTTTCTGATAGTTTGTTGTTAGTGTATAGAGACACAACAAATTTCTATATATTAATTTTGTATCCTGCAACTTTTTGAATTCATTGATGAGTTCTAATAGTTTTTGGTGGTGTACTTAGGATTTTTTTATATATAGCATCATGTCATCTGCAAACAGTGAAAGTTTTACTTCTTCCTTTCCAATTTGTATTCCTTTTACTTCTTTTTCTTGTCTGATTAATGTGGCTAGGACTTCCAATATTATGTTGAATAAAAGTGGCAAGAGTGGGCATCCTTGTCTTGTTCCTGATCTTAGAGGAGAGATCCTGATAATACAGGAGAGAAATGATAGTGACTTGAACAAAAACAGTGTTAGTGCTAGAAAGTAGCCAAATTCCAGGCAGATGTTGAAGTTTGGTTTAAGAAGGCTTGCGGATCTATTTGGATGAGAAAAGGAGGTAAATTGATAATTTTCTAAGGTTTATGTTCTAATCATAGGAAGAATGGGTTTCCACTTATTGCAACTGGTTAGAATGAAGGAATACTTTTGGAGGAAGAGAATCAGGAGTCTAATATAGAGTTAGATAGGAATAGAGTTCAGGGGGAGTTAGGGATAACAAATATACATTTGGGAGGGATCAGCATAAAAACTATATTTTACCTATGGGGTAAATGGAGAAGAAGAACATTTCTAGGATAATTTCCTGGGAAGACTATGTATTTGTAGGTCAGGAAGATAATGAGGAAATAGGAAAGAAGCATCAGTAGAATTCTGTATGAAAATTGAATCAGAATACTTGAAGAATTGATAGATGTGAATTGACTCTTAAACCACTATCTACTATTGATTTCTAATTGAACTACTTCTTTACTAAAGAAAGGAGAAATAAATTAACATCTTATATATTTATGTTAGCTTTATATCTCACCCCCAGTCTGAGTGCGTACAAATAACTCTGGACATATTTTACATTTTATCTCCTACCTTCGCTTACTTTTCCTTTCTCTCCTTTCTTTTTTCTTCCAAAGTCAAAGTGGTATCTAGGTGAGGAAAGATGGAAAATGTTTAGGTTCTGAGAGGTTCATTGAGCAGAAAGAAATACCTCGCCCCTAACAGTTACACCTGCTAACTTGTATTTGCATCAAGCCCATGCCTTCTCTGACCTTAGTTATGAAATATGTAAGTTAAATAAGGACTAATTATAGGCAAATATTTATCAAATTATTTCTGCTAAATTAGATATATGGCTTTCAATGTACATTGGTAGACATAATTTAAGTGGGAATTTATCTAAGTCTTTTCAAAAATTCCAGTCAAATTCCAACATTTTATAGCGATATAGATGAATAGGACAATAAACATGACAGAACTATCAAGATCATTGCCTCAATTTTTAATGTAATTTAGAATGCATCAATACAGGTGTGACATAAAATAGATTTGCTATAATATATATGAAAGGTATATGATGTGTATTTCACATCCATATGATAAAATTTATATTCACATTGATGAATAAGAATTTTTAATATTTTGTTAATAATTTAATAATGGCCTAAAGATCTAAGGCTTAATGGACCTGTGTGAGGTTGAAAAAGAATTATTCGGAAGTGGTACTTTAAGAGCTTATTGTCAATCTTTACCATTACAGTGAAGCTTATTTTTTAATCTGAAACTTTTTAATCAATTTAAAAACCTTCTCTAAATCTTCATAACATTCCATAAATCTGAAATTATTGTCTGAAACACTGAAATACATTGCTTATCATTTTGAACACAGCTGTGTGAATTATTGAGAACTAGAGAAATATAAACTAAAAATATGACAATTGCTGTATAAATCTAAATGTTTGAGAAAGTGGTTATAAGTACTTTTGTTACAGCCAAACATGGAAGTAAGTAAATGTAAAATGTAAATTTGTACATAATATTATTTAAGTTTTAGCCTATTGTGTGTGTGTGTGTGCATGTGTATGTATGTGTGATTTAAATAATAGACTTTTTCATTTTCAATTGAAAATCATCTAATATCCTGGGATCTGTGATGACACAGAGACCTGCTACACAGATTTAAGCCTATGTTTAACAATGCTGCATTGTACATTTAGATATTTGCTAAGAGGGTAGATCTCATATTAAGTGTTCTTACCACAATAAGAAAAGAGTATTTCAGGTACTCTTGCTGACAAATACGAGAAACTAACTGAGGAGAACTGGAGATGATTTCATTTTTATTGAGAATCTTAAGTTATAGAATTCTCTGCTCACCTTGACACAAAGTGACCTGGTCCTCTGACCAGGGGAAATACAAAAAACAATTAAATTCAACTAAATTAAGTCACTGACTTTTAATGATTTTAAATTTAAATATAGAAGCTCCTTTGAAAAACCTTGTACTTGTTGCAGATTTTTCTTCGTAAAATTCTGCATGCTAGTTATGTTATTCGCATATATACTTTTTGAAGTTATCCTAAGTCACACCTCTAATGATAATGTAGGCTAGAGTTTTACCTTCCTTCTCACCCTCTCATGCGTCAGACGTCTTACTTATAATTGTCTTTATCTACATTTTAACTACTGAGAATTTACTTGTATTTGTAATACTTACTATATAATAAGATTTTAATTGCATATAACGCATGTACTCTAAGCAAATGTATTTTTCCTAAAGTGTACCAATCACATAGAACAAATATAGCCCATTTATGTTATGAATGCAATCTATCTGTCTATATGCATAAAATGTGTATATGTAATGTGTGTGTATATATATATAGAATCCATGTCTATACATAATATATATAAATGTGTATGTATAGACATGAGTACATGTATACATATTCATCCATCCATACACACACACACACACCATTTTATTACCAGTAGTAGCAAAAACTCCATTTATTTATAGAACAAAAAAAGATAACACATAACATGAAAAGCTCTTAGAACAAAGACTGAATATAGAAAATGCATAATTCATATTTATAGAATTTCATCACAGCATCTACACTGAACACTTAAACGTTACATCAATAACAGTTTATAGCTAAGAAATTTTAAGCAAATACAGCTGGGGAAAAAAAACACACCATTAAAAAAAGTTTAACTTTTTAAACTTCTCATATAAAAGCTATTAAAATTAGTGTTTTGATTTAGTTTAGTGACATTTTTGTATGATTCTTAGAGATTCCTGAACATTCTGAGTATTTCAAATCAGTTTTTTACACCAGTCAAAGATTACCAAAGAGGCTTACCTCAAACTCGTCTTCACAGAGCTAGCGAATAACAATTTTGATTAGAAAATCCATAATATATGTACATATAACAAATTAGAATGACTTTTTAACTGGATTATTGTTCAATTTGGTATAGAAAAGAATCGGTCAAAATTTTTTATCTAAACTAGTTGTCTGATTATTTGAACTTTTTGCATTGCTATTATTTAGAAACAAAATGCAATTTCTTGACATTTTTCTAAGGAAAATTTGGCAAATGAAGAGATAAAAAACATGAATAGGACCAAAAATTACTGAATATAGTTCTTGAATAGTTAAAATTCAAAAATTAATAAAATGAATTTACTTTTTTTTACCTATTATTCCTTACAATTGTGGAAAACACTAGTTGTGAAGTAAAGAATCAAAACATATTGAATATTTAGAATAAATATTAACAATTAACTATCCATTGGCAACTGAGTTAATGACTCATTCTACTTTCTGAGAGGGCCTCAGGAAAAGTATTAATACTTTATAGCATCAGTTTCCAGTGGTCTTGCTAATATAAGTATTGTGTAGTATGAGGGTTTAAATTTAATCTCTTCATATTAAATCATTTGCAGTAATTAAGAGTGAATATATTAAATTCAGAGAATATTGTACACATTATTCATTATTATCCTCTTTCTTAACCTTCTGGAAACATGTCAGCTGAAGTTGTCAAATAAAGAACAGGGTATTTGCTAAATAAATATTTTCTTCATCTGCGTAATATAATTGGTTTTGGACTCTAGCATCATGGCTGATATAAAGTTCCTTGCTGAGGTTTTTGTTTTTTGTTTTTTTTTTTTTTGCGGTACGTGGGCCTCTCACTGTTGTGGCCTCTCCCGTTGCGGAGCACAGGCTCCAGACGCGTAGGCTCAGCGGCCATGGCTCACGGGCCCAGCTGCTCCACGGCATGTGGGATCTTCCCGGACCGGGGCACGAACCCGTGTCCCCTGCATCGGCAGGCGGACTCTCAACCACTGCGCAACCAGGGAAGCCCCCTTGCTGAGTTTTAACCTAAAATACTTTAAAAACAAAATACATTGGAGGATGAATTCCCCTACTGACACTGTTAGCAATATTTCTTGGATTCCATGCTCTCACCCAGAAAGAGAGAGACAGGGGCAGAGACAGAGAGAGACAGAGACAGAGACAAATAACATAGCCAACAATGAGGTTAAAAGAATTGAGACACAAGAAATAAAACCAGTGTAAATACTGGGATGCTATTAATGTTCTATTTCTTGATATATATGTTGGTATGTAATTGTGTTAAATTTGTGAAAATTTACAATTATATTTCAACTAAGAGTTTGAAAAAATGCTTGTAGGAATTAGATTCAAACCTAAAACAAAATTAGTGTAAATGATTTATGAAGACTGAGAATAAGATGTAGGCTCACATTTTCACATCTTTTATAAATAGGAACAGTAACATAGGAACACTTAAATATTTAACTTCCAGAGAATGGTGGAAAAAAAGCTACTACCACTGCTGGTGGTTACATAAAACTGTAGCAATATTTTCACAGGCCTTTATTAGAATAATGGACTGGCTTGCTTACCAGATAGCAAGTTTTTGTCACATCAAGTTTTAAAGAGTGAAGTATATTTTTTAAAAAAAATGAGATAGGGCTTGCCTGGTGGCGCAGTGGTTGAGAGTCTGCCTGCCGATGCAGCGGACACGGGTTCGTGCCCCGGTCCGGGAAGATCCCACATGCCGCGGAGCAGCTGGGCCCGTGAGCCATGGCTGCTGAGCCTGTGCGTCCGGAGCCTGTGCTCCGCAACGGGAGAGGCCACAACAGTGAGAGGCCCGCGTACTGCAAAAAAAAACAAAAACAAAACAAAAAAAGAATGAGATACATATTTAAAATGAACTTAAGGCTTCCACAAAACCTATAATTTATTATTTCATAACAAAACAGACAGTAACAAAATGATCACCAAGGGATTTTTGTCCATTAAAAGTTTTCCTTACACACCTCGGACAGTGTAGAATACTAGGATTTTAAAAAATGTAGTTATTGCTAATTTTTGCCTAAACTCTTCATTCCACTTGAATATATATCCATTAATATATATTAAGAATGCATATTAATTATACATTAAATATATGATATATATGAATTTGGCACATATTAATATATACCCATTAAATGCTAGTTTTATCATCATAAAACAAAGTGCTCCATAAAATGTCAACTGCTCATAAAAACAATATACACATAAAATCTGCTTTCAACCTTGAGATGTGCTCATATAGTGCCTATCTGCTTAAAAGCAGTATTTCTGCCTGCCTGTGTAATTAATATATTTATAATAATAATAATAACCATAATAAAATGTTCATACTTTGCCAAGTATAAAAATAGCTATAAGAAATATTTCAAGGTACCATTTTCTCTTATCAAATTTTACTTTAACACATAGAAAGATAATCTATAAAATAAATTAAATAAGATTTTTAAAAATATTTTTATCCCTGCTTACATGGCCTTTCAGTATTATTTTTCTTATGTATTTTATGACCTTTTCCCCATTAAATTTCAGCCTTTTCATGATTCCAAGACATAACACATAAGGCAATATCTCTGTTTTGTTTCTCTTCTCTACCTGTCAAATTGTGATCAAATTTTATCTATTCTAAGAAGACTTTTTTACTACCCAAGCTGAATTTCTGATTTTGAATCTTTAGCATCCTTTGTCATGGCTTAAGGAGACATGTTTACTTTTAAATTTATGTGTGTAAATCCACATACCACAAACACATTGAACATCATTCAGATTAGAGACCGTGTTGTATTCACATTTAAGTCACCTGAAACTTTTAATGAATACCCAAACATATTTATGGTACTGGGTTCATTATTCAGACTCAAATGCAAATCTAATTTGTTGGGATTTTAATTTTTAATTATGCTTGGAAATATTATTTTACTATTCAAGTTCTGCTTCAGAAAAAGCTCAGCTTATAATGGGATTGACAGAGTAATCAGAGCTACACAACATTTCAGAAATAAGTCTTCTTATTCCTGGGTCTTTACTCTTTGTGTCCATGACTAAATCAGTGTGCCAAAATCAGCCATTTGGCTTTGGGGTGATGAATAACAAAATTTTTGCAAAAGCATGGCTGCCCTTGACTGCTAAGAATGCCCTTAAGAACACTGACTGTATTATAAATGGATTGCTGAACTCTACAACCCTGAGTTGTAAAGCTGTAATGAACCTTCCACATCTGGGCCAAATTAACTTTCCTAAAGCATGTTGCCCTGCAACTGCCCTATCTAACAGTATAGCATGGCAGTCTCTGAATATCTTCAAGCAAAATAATAATAAATGTTACTTTAGCACATGCTTATCAAGTATCCAGTAAGTAACAAGCAGTGTTCTAAATTCTTTACATTGATAATGTCATACAATAATCATAACACAACTAAAAATAGCTATTTCTTTTACTATTATCCCCATTTTATAGACAAATCTCAAAGTCATAGTGGTCAAGAAATATCCAACATCACATTGTTGTTAGGAGGTAGTGAAAAATAGGATCTGAACCAAACTATTTGATTCAGTGGTGTACAGGTAAACCAGGTCTCAGTTTGGGTGGGTGGAGAGGAAGGTACTGATTTATAATATTTAATGATTTCTGTGATGTAAATATTCCCATCGTTTTCAATTTTAAGCTACCAAGATGATGTCCCTTATCTAGGACTTGGTAAGAGATGTATGTAATGGCTCTTAAGAGCCTTAAATGACTCCAAAAATTAATTATTCTGATCTCCTAAGCAAATCCCATACTGCCCTACCATGGAATCTTGCTCCTATCATTTCCTCTATTTAAATATCACATTCTTATTCCTGAGAAGCAAGGATAATTTGATGTATATATGTTAATAAATGTGATACACTATACTAATAGAATGAAAGATAAAAATCATATGATCTACATATAAGTGATATCATACAGTATTTGTCTTTCTCTGTCTGACTTACATGTGGAATCTAAAAGAATATAACAAGCTAGGGAATACAACAAAAAAGAAGCAGACTCACAGATACAGAGAACAAGCTAGTGGTTACCAGTGGGGGGAGGGAAGGGGGAGAGGAGCAAAATTGAATATTCACATGTAAAATAATACTGAAAGTTATGATTCAGATTTCATTGAACTTCATGGACAACAAAGAGAAACATATTATGTGGCACAATTTCAAATCATATGGGGCTATTCATAGCTTAAGTGTCCCAATGAAGGAAAAATCCTGTATTGGGACTTTAAGTTTTAGTTTAATCTGGTCTTTTCCATAAAAAAAATCCTTAGTATGAATAAAATACATTTTACAAAGTTACTGTGTAATACTCATTTGCTGGAAACATTTCTTCTTGCTAATTATGTTAAGAACTATTTTAAATTTATATTTAAATATTTGATTCTCTAATATAATGTCTCCTTTAATTTTTCACATAACTACAAAGCATTAACTTTTTTGATGCTTTATTGAACAAAAAAGGTATTTGTTTCATAGGTTGTTTTTCACATATGATGTATTTACTAGAAAATAATAGACTTCATTATGTGATATCCAAGTAATGAAGAATGGATGCATTAAACTATTCAAATATATGCTCATCCTTCTGTTAAAGGTAAGCAAGGGAGGTCATTTAGGTGAAATTCTATTTTTAATCGTTGTGAGAACATAATTAATTTTCTTAACTCTATCCCTTAAGAAGATAAATAGCCTCAATCATAAATATTGTTTTTTCTTCAAATTAAAACTGTTTTATTCATGCACATGTATAGATAATATATGTTCTCTCAATGTCATTTATGGATGCATTAATCAAGTTCTTTATGTGTTACAGAGCACTGCAAAGTAATAAGTCTATTGCATCTCTAATCAAGGCAAAGGTTTGCTTATGCACATTTGAATGAAAAGCTTGCTTACTGCTTAGGTTCCTTGTGTTTGAAATATGGCTTACTGGAGTAAATTTTAGACTACTTAGTTTAAAAAAGTTAGAACATAAATATTATTGCACATTAGGAATTGAAGTGTATTATATGTGGCTCTTTACTCCAAAGCACATAGTATTTTTACAGATGTTAAGCACTCATTAATTTGATAAACTGTCTTATTTCAATAAAATGTTAGAAAGTGAAACAAAATAATCTAGGAATGGCAAATAACCTGGAGTGTAAGCCACCATAGTCCCTCTTGTCCTACTGGTGGATATTTGTAGTCAATTAGAGTCCTACTTCTGAATGAACTAATATGCCACTTCCCATTCCTCAACATACTGAAATCAAGACAGTCCTTACCAGTTGTTTGGAACTGTCTTGTGAGATGATAAAACTAACTTGCTATCTATGGGATGGTCTACAGGAAAACTTATCTTTAAATATTGATTATAAGGTATATCAATTATAATGTTACAAATAACAGGTATATGTTATTTGTAATATATGGTGGCATAAAAATAAGAATGAATCACTTCATTAACTTGTACCAGATTAAATATTATACCTATAACGTGTCATAATTCAAATGTACTCTCTAGTGAGGAGATAAGATATCATCACGGGTCATATGCTTACATGTAAATATAATCTGAAATATTTGTCAAGACTCAGAAACACTGAACTAAAGAAAAGGCCTGGGAAGAGGTTCTCTTGTTAAAGACAGGAAGGACCCACCTAGATATGCCTTGGTTTGACAATAAGGAAGTTTTAGAATTTATTAAACAGATATTGTATATCACACACTTTGCTAGGGATGTCACATAAAACTATTTTATTTAATCCTTAGAAAATCTGAGAAAATAGAAATTGTTATCCTTATTTTATATATGAAAAAATGTCATTAAGGGATAACTGATTTATCAAACATTACAAAGCTAAGATAGACAGATACTGGGTTAAAAATTAGGCACTTTGATTGTCAGTCATATATATAATTCAGAATACCCACAAACACATATATAGTTCCTGCTTTAAACCAAAGTATGTATTCATGGATAAAGTAAAACCTCTGTGAGGAATTATTCATTCAACTTATGTTTATTTGGCACTTTTCCAGTTGGATCATGGTTTATCCAAAGAAAGTTATAAGATGGGGTGGGTTGCATAGAGAGAATGGTTTATGCTAGCCCTTTCTATCTCATCTGTATCAGCCTCTCAAATTAGATTTACCCCACATCCACACCCATAAACCCCAGCCAACAACCCAGCTCCGATCTCGTGTTTACAGACTTGCACTCTTTAAATGGCAAAAAACAGATATGAAAACAGTGTCTCCCCTCAGACCACAGCTCTTCTCTAACTGAGCCTTCAACTACAGTGGTAATATTAGGTGGAAAGCAAGGAGCTGAAAGAGCTTGAAATGGTTATGTAAGTCAGCGGTCCCCAACCTTTTTGGCACCAGGGACCAGTTTCATGGAAGACACTCTTTCCATGGACCAGGGGCGGAGGGGAGTTCAGGCAGTAATTCAAGCGATGGGAGCAGCAGATGAAGCTTCTCTCGCTCGCCGCCGCTCACCTCCTGCTGTGCGGCCCGGTTCCTAACAGGCCACTGACCGGTACCGGTATGCGGCCCGGGGGTTGGGGACCCCTGATCTAAGTAGTCAAGAGTAAGCCCAGAGATAAACCCACGCACATATGGTCACCTTATCTTTGATAAAGGAGGCAAGAATATACAGTGGAGAAAAGACAGCCTCTTCAATAAGTGGTGCTGGGAAAACTGGACAGGTACATGTAAAATTATGAAATTAGAACATTCCCTAACACCATACACAAAAATAAACTCAAAATGGATTAAAGACCTAAATGTAAGACCAGACACTATCAAACTCTTAGAGGAAAACATAGGCAGAACACTCTATGACATGAATCACAGCAAGATCCTTTTTGACCCACCTCCTAGAGAAATGGAAGTAAAAACAAAAATAAACAAATGGGACCTAATGAAACTTAAAAGCTTTTTCACAGCAAAGGCAACCATAAACAAGACCAAAAGACAACCCTCAGAATGGGAAAAAATCTTTGCAAATGAAGCAACTGACAAAGGATTAATCTCCAAGATTTATAAGCAGCTCATGCAGCTCAATAACAAAAAAAACAAACCCAATCCAAAAATGGGCAGAAGACCTAAATAGATATTTCTCCAAAGAAGATATACAGATTGCCAACAAACACATGAAAGAATGCTCAACATCATTAATCATTAGAGAAATGCAAATCAAAACTACAATGAGATATCATCTCACACCTGTCAGAATGGCCATCATCAAAAAATCTAGAAACAATAAATGCTGGAGAGGGTGTGGAGAAAAGGGAACACTCTTGCACTGTTGGTGGGAATGTAAATTGATACAGCCACTATGGAGAACAGTATGGATGTTCCTTTAAAAAACTATAAATAGAATTACTACACGGCCCAGCAATCCCACTACTGGGCATATACCCTGAGAAAACCATAATTCAAAAAGAGTCACGTACCAAAATGTTCATTGCAGCTCTATTTACAATAGCCAGGACATGGAAGCAACCTAAACGTCCATCATCGGATGAATGGATAAAGAAGATGTGGCACATATATACAATGCAATATTACTCAGCCACAAAAAGAAATGAAATTGAGATATTTGTAGTGAGGTAGATGGCCCTAGAGTCTGTCATACAGTGAAGTAAGTCAGAAAGAGAAAAACAAACACCGTATCCTAACACGTATATATGGAATCTAAGAAAAAAAAAAAAGGTCATGAAGAACCTAGGGGCAAGATGGCAATAAAGACACAGACCTACTAGAGAATGGACTTGAGGATAGGGGCAGGGGGAAGGGTAGGCTGTGACAAAGTGAGAGAGTGGCATGGACATATATACACTACCAAACGTAAAATAGATAGCTAGTGGGAAGCAGCCGCATAGCACAGGGAGATCAGCTAGGTGGCTTGTGACCACCTAAAGGGGTGGGATAGGGAGGGTGGGAGGGAGGGAGATGCAAGAGGGAAGAGATATGGGAACATATGTATATGTATAACTGATTCACTTTGTTATAAAGCAGATACTAACACACCATTGTAAAGCAATTATACTCCAATTAAAGATGTTAAAAAAAAAGC
Source organism: Delphinapterus leucas (assembly GCF_059928025.1). Lineage (NCBI taxonomy): Eukaryota > Metazoa > Chordata > Mammalia > Artiodactyla > Monodontidae > Delphinapterus > Delphinapterus leucas. Next base: position 30,649,485 of record NC_143137.1, on the reverse strand, counting down.
AAAAGAAAGAAATCAGATGTTCAAATTTGAAAAAAAAAAGAGTAAACTGCAGCAGCCTTAGGCAGAGGGTGAGAGCACACACTGACAACCTCCTTCAGTGTGTGTAAAGATGAAATATCAGAAAGAGAACTTTCTGAAATTTTTGTTCCCTATATGTGGTCCTGATTTTGCCATTAGACTTGATTTTAATTCCACCTGTAACAAATATGATCTGAATCACTTCATGTTCTCACTCTACAATTTCAGTGCATCACAAAGGGTCAAGGAATAGTGTCATCAACCCCCTTGGAATCCTCCATTAATCTCTTTTTTCCTCTAGTCAGTCTTATAGTGTCAATTTTCTCTTTATTTGGTCACAAACCCATATTCTAAATATATATTTATGCTTTTATAGCAATGCAAAATACTTTATTGTTCCATAGTCCATGACAAGCACCATAATTATTTGAGTTCTATTTCAAGCCTCCAAGCCTAGACACCCTACATAGTCACAAATCTCTATGAAACTCACACAATGTCGAGTTAGCTATAAGACAATTCCGCTAAGAAAGTAAGGCAGAGGTTGTCTCTGCTCTTAGATCCCCTGAAAAATGTGTTTTCTAATTTTTCCCTTATTCATCATCTCACTGGGAAGTACAATGAAGAAAACCACCTTTTTAGAAACAAGTCTCAGCATTTATTCCTCTTATGCCTATTTTGTCACCTCTATATTTTTTTTTCATTTTTTCCACTAGGCTTGTGTTTAATTGGCTCTTCTTTTTCTAGTTCTTCAAGGTATAAAATTAGGTTATTGATTTGAGGTTTTTGTGCTGCATCTTATATTTCTGGTGTGTTGGATTTTCATTTTCATTCATCTCTAAGTATTTTCTAATTTAACTTGTGACATCTTCTATTGGCCCATTGGTCATTCAATAGTATATTATTTAATCTCAACATATTAGTGGATTTTCCATTACTCCTATGATTTCTAGGTTCATTCCATTGTAGTTAGAAAAGATACTTTGTATGATTTCAAATTTTTAAATTTATTGGGGATTGTTTTATGGCCTAATATATGATCTATCTTATATATAGAATGTTCTATATGCACTTAAAAATAATGTGTATCTGCTGTCTTGGGGTGGGTTGTTCTATATGCCTGTTAAGTCTATTTGGATATAGTGTTGTTCAAGTCTTACATTTATTTTTTGATCTTCTGACCAAAGGCTTCATCCATTATTAAAAGTGGTGTATTGATATCTCCATCTGCTACTGTAGAATAGGTTATTTCTTCCTTCAATTCTGTCAGTATTTGCTCTGTGTATTTTGAGACTCTGTTTTTTGGTGCATATATACACTCATATCTTCTTGATTAGATTGCCTTTTTATCAATATAATGTATTTCTTTGTCTCTTGTAAAATTGTTAATATAAAGTCTATTTTGTCTGATATTACTATAGCCATCCCAGTCCTCTTTTCCAAAAAGATGCATGGAATATATATTTTTTATTCTTTCATCTTCAATTTATTTGAGTCTTCATATCTTAAGTGCATCTCTTGTAGACCCTATGTTATTGGAACATTAAAAAAATTATTCTCCCAAAAGTTATTTTTTGATTAGAGAATTAAATCCTTTAAATGTAAAGCAATTACTGATAATGTAGGACTTATGTCTGCCATTTGGCTGTAACATAACTTTTTCTTTCCCTCACTTCCTCCATCACCATCTTCTTTCATATCTAGTTGATTTCTTTTAGTGAACCATTTGGATTACCTTTTCATTTCCTTCTGTGTATAGTTTTTAATATATTTTCTTTGTGGTTAACATGGAGATTTTATATAAAAATCCTAAGTTTATAACAAACTAGTTCAGTTGATATCCACTTAACTTCAATAACATACAAAAACTCACCTCCTATACAGCTCCTTCCCACCTTATGATGTTTTTGTTACAAATTACTAAATCACATTTTGTGCCCAGTAACATATATTTATAATTAGTTTTGTGCATTTTTATTTTAAATCCAATAGGAAATATAAAGTGGAGTCACAAAGCAAAAATACAACGATAATAGATTTTATATTTCCTCTTACATTTATCTTCCCAGAGATGTTTATTTCTTCATATGGCTTTGTGTTATTGTCTAGTGTCTTTTTATTTCAGCCTGGAAGACTCCCTTTAACATTTCTTGTAGAGCAGGTATAGTGGCAGTAAACTCTCTCAGGTTTGTCTATCTTGGAATATTTTAATTTTACACTCATTTTCAAGAATAATTTTACAGATATAGAATTTTTCATTGACAAGTGTGTGTTTCTTTCTTTCTTTCTTTTCTTCCAACACTTTAAATATGTCATCTCACTGTCTTCTGGTGTCCAGAGGTTCTGATGAGAAACCAACCTTTAATCTTACTTAGGATTCCTTGTATGTAAAAAGTTGCTTCTCTATTGCTGCCTTCAAGATTTTTTGTCTTTAGCTTTTGACAGTTTGATTGTGATTGTCTTGCTATGGGTCTCTTTGAGTTTATCACACTTGAAGTTTGTTGACAGTTTCTGCTTGTTTTTGATGTTTCTGTGGGGGTATGACAACTTGGAGTTGTCTATTTGTAATTTTTTCTTGTGGTAGGCATTTTTGTTGTGTTTTATGACAGCTAAACCTTTATTCTAAGTAATAAAAAATTGGCTTTGTAACATAACAAAATTTGAAATATTTTGACTTTCTCATTGAGTGGTAGAAAGCAAGAACACAAATACTGCATGTAGGGAATCTAGTGAACCTTGTTATTCTATAGCAAAACAATAGGTAAACTTTTGTCTGATATACTTTGGAAATCATTCCACAAGTTGGTGTTTGCTGGTGTTTGATTTTCCACCCCAATTAAAGCAGTCATAAGAGGTTACTTGTAAAGGAAGCCGTAGAAAGAATCACTATGGTGGCCACAGCGTTTCTTAAGTCTCCTACTAAAGCATCTTTCTATGACAATGGGAGCCAACCCTTCAGCAAAGATTATTTGACAGTTATTATCTTTACAGGCAAGACTATGGACTCTAGTGAATTTGCCTTTGTTTTGGTGTATTATAAGAATGGCTCATCTATTAATGAAAGGCAGACTTTTCAGAAGTAAAAATTGCTAGTCAACGTTATCTTTGGCTGACTTACATTATTGAATACCTACTGATGGAATTTTATTTAATACTTGTCATATACCTGATTGGTCACCTATTGATGGAATTGTATTGTAAAAGAAATCACAAGCCTGACATGCAGAAGTCTGTGATTGATAAAACTCAAAGGCAAACTGAAGTAACCACAAACCTGAAACATATGTGCATACCTTTTGGACATATTCTCTAATATCTATGTCATATATGTCCGTGGAATATAGCCGACATAGGAGATTCTTTGAGAGTCAGAACCAGGAGCTACAAAATTGGCTAATCAAGGCATTTACTATAATGACAGGAAGAATACTATTTATAATTCCCATGGAATAGTGGTTGTTTTGTATACTTTTTTTTGGGGGGGGGTGTGGTCAAAGAATGTTATGAACCACATCAGGAAAGGGCAAAGAGTTTTAGAAGCCATGCGTGTGTGTGTGTTTATGCACAGGTCTATGTGGTTATGTTAATTAGTATCTCAAATTATTATTCTGACAATAACACAGTCATTTTTATACTATTTAAACAACTGATTTTAATAACAATGTGTATTACGATTCCATTTCCTGTCATACTACAAATGGAATATTACTCTCAACTGCTATATTTATACTTAAACATCTATTAGTTGTAGGAGTCTATTCCTTTTTGATGTAATTATCTACAAATTCTATTTCATTTCTCTTGTCAACTTTTATTCCCGTTAATTAAAATATTATTTCAAACTTTTCCCAGCATTTTTGCAGCTTCAAATCATTACCATTTCTTTCACATTCACCTCATAGAGAAAAATCACAGATATTATATGCAAATTACATCAATTTTTCCACTATCCAAGCCTATAAACCCACCCATTCTCTCCTCTATAAATCATGTTTCAGTGGAGAAAGTGATTCTCTCCCTACCTGAAGCCAATCAATCCAGTTATACTTTAAATCTTCCCATATTCCTCTGGGAAATTATTTTTCACTTATCTTTGCTTTGTGTATTTTACTAGTTAACGTTTAACTGGATTTATTCCATTATTATTTAAACAAGACTTTAAAAATTCCTTTCCTTGAAACTATATATTTCTCTCTCTATGGATTTACCTTTTGTCTTTTATATACATTCAAATTTCTGAAAGTAATTTATTAAATTACTAGATCTATTTTCTCATTTTACACCCACTCACCATAACACTACATTTCAAAACAGTGAGATCAGCAATGACTTTCATGTTGCTAGACCCAAAAAACTATTTCTTTCTTGTTTTTAAAATTCTCTCATTGGCTTATGTGATTGCACTTTCTTGTGTTATTTTTCTTCTGGACACTATTTGTCTTGTTCTTTTATGGGCTTCTCTTTATCCCCCAGCCGTACAATGTGGGATTTCTTCAGTAATCTGAAATCTACTCTTTTCTGACTTCACTACTTTATCATTTATATTTATAGTGTCAGTTACAGTAATTAATACAAAATTTAATTGACTGCCCCAAACCTCTCCCCTAAGCCTTGTCAAGTCTTAGTTTTAAATATTTCTCACGTCTCAAATGCTCTCTTCTTCAACCTTAATCCAAGCCATTGTTATCTCTCATCTGAACTACAGTCAGAGACCAACAGTGGATTTTCCCCCAGACATTTTGGCAGCCCTGAATTTTTTCTCTCCAGTGAGTACCAGAAGAATATTTTCAAAACAAATTGGTTTGTATTTCCTGTTTAATAATATTAAGGAGCTTACCTTCAGGCATAAAACAAAGATGAAAATATTAACATGTCTTATGTCTTATAGCCATACTTGGAGTATATCTGCCCTTTTCTCTGGACACATCTTATATTATCTTCCCCTTTAATATCGATGACCCAAAATTTCTGGTCAAATTTCAGTTCTTCAAAGGTGCTTGCTTTATAGCACCACATGATTTCTGTTTGCATGAGGAATCACTACTCATTCTGTACAATATATCTCAAGGTCTGCCTCAAGGGAATAAATCTTTAACCCATTCCTCTCCAACTTTAGGATTTCTTTATTGTAGATTCTCACACAATATTATTCCCTACATTAATGTAAATAACTCCTTTTTTAGTGCTCATCTATTTTTGTGATAATTTGATTCATATCTCTATATGACATAGTAAGCATTCATTAATGTTTGATGAATGGATGTCTTTCTTAATGAACTAAGGTTTACTAATTCTAAAGCAAATGAAGGAATTAATCCCTAATTAGTGCAAAGTGTATTTTATTTGTTCAAAATTATGTATTCCAAACATAAATATTTTAAATTTCCTCATGATTCACACCTCTTTTCCCAAATTTGTATTGAGAAAATCACTACAATATTCTTTAAGAAGTCTCTTCTATATTGGCAAATTACACTACAGAAAGGTGCTTAGTTTACATAAACTTCTATTTGATTTAGTTTCCTCCTTCTGGAATTTATAGTCTTCTTAAAATAGAAGAGGTAAGACATAAATGTTAAAGAATTTACAATACAACATGGTATCCAGTGGGTGCAGTTCTATTAAACAAAACATACACTTATTTTCTACTATGTGCTAAGAACTATAATAGGCCTTGACATATGTCTTGTCCTGGAAAACCTCACAGTTACTGTAGTTTATAGGTTATTATAGAAGCTGTACAGGAGAGTCTCAGGGTTTATTACAGAAAATCATAACATGATATTTCATATATTGTAATAGAGGGAAATAGTGTTTTGGAGACAAAAATAATAGAAGAAATGAGAGAGAGATTAAATACTCTGAGTTCAGTCATAGACAAGAGTAAATTGGGGAATTTTCATGAAACAAAACAGGGATTGGGTCTCATATGGTGGATAGAATTTGAAAAAAAAGTGAACATTGTTTCCCCCCAAAAAAGGAAATGTAATCTATAAAAGGATGGTGAATTTTAAACCATAGTCAGGGAATAGAGGACAAATTGTTGATTGCAAAGGAATTGTATAAATAAACTTACACGAAGTGATATGAGAATATTTAACAGTGGCCACCTTAATACTAGATTAAAGAAATTGAAGTTATCTTACGCCAAAGAGTCAAGGCAGGATATAGGCCAGTTGCCTGAGAAAAATATAGTTTTCCTATAATATTCTGTGTATACTCCAATCATATTACTATATTATGTTACCAACATTTATTTTCATGTGATATGAACATGATATCATATTATATTCAGTCAGAATAGTGTTTACCACATGTAAATACTTAATAAATATTTAATAAATGAATATGCCATTTGCTCTGTAATGGATAAACAACCAAATATAAATTTTGAGTCAGACAAGGAAACTAAAATTGAAACAAATTATTGATGCCACCTAAAACTATTTAGTTTTTAGAATGTCAAAAGTGTTTTCTTTGTCACTTATCCAGAATGACAGCAATAATTTTAAGAACATTCTTCATAAATATCAAGCTCAATTCATTAAGATCTCAGCCTCTAGAATTTTCTGAACATAACTTGGAGAAACTTTTAAGGCAGCATCTGAGTTCTTTTTCTATCAGCAAAGTTAAGAGAATGTGCCTAGTGAAATTATTTTATTGTATTCAATTGTGTATGTCTTTATATCTATGTACATACAGCCAAACAGTCCTGACTTGGGACAAGGAATGGATTTCTAGGTAGGTGTCTGGGTTTTGGTGCAGGTTGGTCTATGGAAGAAGTATAAGCAGTGATGCCAGTGTACAGACAGGGTAACAATAACCTATAAAGAGGTAAATGGAAATATATTATATCCAGAGATTAAACCAGAAATAAATGATAACTAAAGTGCAGTTACCATAAATAAAATAGAAAGACATGATAATATTCAATTTATCAAACTAGGTGGGATGTGTAAGTCTTCACAATTTAAATAGCAGGCATCAGAACTATTATTAGCATCTAGAATTATGATGAAATTTTTTAAAGGAAATAAAAAATAGGAACCTGGATATCTGGAACCAGATATTTAAAGGCCATTAATTAAAGGCTAAGATACAGTCCCTGGGAGAACAACGTTCAAGGTCAGAGAGGTGCCTACCACACCACAAACGCACAGATGGATTAGAGAATCACTGAGGTAGAGCATCTTCTATTACCCATATCTGAGGTTAGTTAAACTAGTAGTTTTATCATAATGTTAACACAAAAATGCCACCTTAGTAATGTACCTTTTCAAAGAGAGTTGCTATTAAAAACATGAGTTTATACTCTGCAGTATGTAGTCCTCAGGAAATATGACTGCAGTAGTCTGGGAAACAATGCCTCTGTTATGTTGTAAAGTACAAAGAATTTAACTCTGGGAGTAAGTAAATTGTAGAAAGAGCTAAACAAAATGGAAATATGAGACAACCCAGATATTAGCAACTGTGAAATGTTACTCTCTCTCTTGAACTAGAGGGATTATAGAAATAGGTGGTAGCCATGTAGGGAGGGGACCGTCTAATGTTATGGAGACATGGAAAAGACAAAGCTGATTTTGTTGATAGTACTCCATGCCAGTACCGACCTCACATCTGGCAAGAGGCGTAATTAGTGGAGTTTGAGAAGTATTACACAAGTTTGTTAAAATACTCAATTCATATCTAAAATGATATAATATGGATGAATTTCAAGGATATAAATTAATTATTCAATGTGAAAATAATGCACAAATAAAATACTCAAATAAAAAATTAATATAGCATGAAGGAATACATAATAAATTTTCCACTGAGCAAATATATTAGTCAACTTTATTTATCTGGGTAACACAAAAATGCACCAGCTGTGGAACCTTCAAGATGGTGGAGGAGTAAGATGGGGAGATCACCTTCCTCCCCCCAAATACATCAGAAATACATCTACATGTGGAACAGCTCCTACAGAACACCTACTGAACGCTGGCAGAAGACCTCAGACCTCCCAAAAGGCAAGAAACTCCCCACGTACCTGGGTAGGGAAAAAGAAAAAACAGAGACAAAAGAATAGGGATGAGACCTGCACCTCTGGGAGGAAGCTGTGAAGGAGGAAAAGTTTCCACACACTAGGAAGCCCCTTCGCGGGCGGAGACAGGGAGTGGCAGGGGGGAAGTTTTGGAGTCACAGAGGAGAGCCCAGCGACAGGGGTGCAGAGTGCACGGTGGAGAGATTCCTGCACAGAGGATCGGTGCTGATCAGCACTCATCAGCCTGAGAGGCTTGTCTGCTCACCCGCTGGGGCTGGTGGGGGCCGGGAGCTGAAGCTCGGGCTTCGGAGGTCAGATCTGAGAGAGACGACTGGGGTTGGCTGTGAACACAGCCTGAAGGGGGCTAGTGCACCACAGCTAGCCAGGAGGGAGCCCAGGAAAAGTCTGGAACTGCCTAGGAGGCAAGAGACCATTGTTTCTGAGTGCACGAGGAGAGGGGATTCAGAGCACTGCCTAAACGAGCTTGAGAGACTGGCACTAGCTGCGGCTATCACCGAGGACACCAAAGACGGGCATGAAATGCTAAGGCTGCTGCTGCAGCCACCAAGAAGCCTGTGTGCAAGCACAGGTCACTGTCCACACCTCCCCTCCTGGGAGTCTGTGTAGCCCACCACTGCCAGGGTCCCATGATCCAGGGACAACTTCCCCGGGAGAACACACAGTGCATCCCAGGCTCTTGCAACATCACACCAGCCTCTGCTTCAGGATCACCCTGCATTCCGTACCCCTGCCTCCCTCTGGCCTGAGTGATCCAGAGTCCCCTAATCAGCTGCTACTTAACCCTGTCCTGTCTGGGCAGCGAACAGACACCTTCAGGCTACCTACACACAGAGGCAGGGCAAAATCCAAAGCTGAACCCCAGAAGCTGTGCAAACAAAGAAGAGAAAGGGAAATTTCTTTGGGCAGCAGCAGATTTAATCTCCACAATCAACTTGATGTACCCTGCATCTCTGGAATACCTGAATAGACAACAAATCATCCCAAAATTGAGGGGATGAACTTTGGGAGCAACTGCAGACTTGGGGTTTGCTTTCTGCATCTAATTTGTTTCTGGTTTTATCTTTATCTTAGTTTAGTATCTAGAGCTTATTATCATTGGTAGATTTGTTTATTGATTTGGTTACTCTCTTACTTTGTTTTAATATATATTATTTTTCCTTTTTCTCTTTTTGCGAATGTGTATGTGTATGCTTCTTTGTGTGATTTTGTCTGTATAGCTTTGCTTTTGCCATTTGTCCTAGGGTTCTGCCTGACTTTTTTTTTTTTTTTTAGTACAGTTTTTAGCACTTGTTATCATTGGTTCATTGGTGCATTTATTTTTTGGTTTGGGTGCTCTTGTCCTTCTCTTTTTTTTTATTACTTTTTTATTGTTAATTTTTTTATTTTAATAACTTTATTTTTTCTTTCTTTCTTTCTTCCTTTCTTCTTTCCTTCTTTCTTTCTTTTTTCACCCTTTTCTTCTGAGCCATGTAGCTGACGTGGTCTTGGTGCTCCATCCGGGTGTCAGGCCTGAGCCTCTGAGGTGGGAGAGATGAGTTCAGAACATTGGTCCACCAGACCTCCCAACCACATGTAATATCAAACGGCAAAAGCTCTCCAGGATATCTCCCTCTCAATGCTAAGACCCAACTCCACTCAATGACTAGCAAGCTACAACGCTAGACACCCTATGCGGAACAACTAGCAAGACAGGAACACAACCACACCCATTAGCAGAGAGGCTGCCAAAAATCATAATAAGGTCACAGACATGCCAAAACACACCACCCGATGTGGTCCTGCCCACCAGAAAGACAAGATCCAGCCTCATCCACCAGAACACATGCACAAGTCCCCTCCACCAGAAAGCCTACACAACCCACTGAACCAACCTTAGCTACTGGGGGCAGACACCAAAAACAGCGGGAACTACAAATCTGCAGCCTGTGAAAAGAAGACCCCAAACTCAGTAAGTTAAGCAAAATGAGTAGACAGAGAAATACACAGCAGATGAAGGAGCAAGGTAAAAACACACCAGACCAAACAAATGAAGAGGAAATAGGCAGTCTACCTGAAAAAGAATTCAGAGTAAAGATACTGTACTATTCAGATAGTAAATGTGATCCAAAATCTTGGAAATAGAATGGAGAAAATACAAGAAAAGTTTAACAAGGACATAGAAGAACTAAATAGAAAGCAAACAATGATGAACAGCACAATAAATGAAATTAAAAATTCTCCAGAAGGAATCAATAGCAGAATACCTGAGGCAGAAGAACGGATAAGTGACCTGGAAGATAAAATAGTGGAAATAACTACTGCAGAGCAGAATAAAGAATAAAGAATGAAAAGAACTGAGGACAGTCTCAGAGACCTCTGGGACAACATTAAATGCACCAACATTCGAATTATAGGGGCCCGAGGAGAAGAAGAGAAAAAAAAAAGAGACTGAGAAAATATTTGAAGAGATTATAGTGGAAAACTTCCCTAATATGGGAAAGGAAATAGTCAATCAAGACCAGGAAGCACAGAGAGTCCCATACAGGACAAATCCAAGGAAACACGCTGAGACACATATTAATCAAACTATTAAAAATTAAATACAAAGAAAAAATATTAAAAGCAGCAAGGAAAAAAAACAAATAACATACAAGGGAATCCCCTTAAGGTTAACAGCTGATCTTTCAGCAGAAACTCTGCAAGCCAGAAGGGAGTGGCAGGACATATTTAAAGTGATAAAAGGGAAAAACCTACAACCAAGATTACTCTACCCAGCAAGGATCTCATTCAGATTTAATGAAGAAATCAAAACCTTTAAGACAAGCAAAAGTTAAGAGAATTCAGCACCACCAAACCAGCTTTACAACAAATGCTAAAGGAACTTCTCTAGGCAGGAAACACAAGAGAAGGAAAAGACCTATAGAAACAAACCCAAAACAATGAGGAAAATGGTAACAGGAACATACATATCAATAACTACCTTAAATGTAAATGGATTAAATGCTCCAACCAAAGACATAGACTGGCTGAAAGGATACAAAACCAAGACCTGTATATATGCTGTCTACAAGAGACCCACTTCAGACTTAAGGACACAGAGAGACTGAAAGTGAGGGGATGGAAAAATATATTCCATGCAACTGGAAATCAAAAAAAGCTGGAGTAGCAATTCTCATATCAGACAAAATAGACTTTCAAATAAAGACTATTAGAAGAGACAAAGAAGGACACTACATAATGATCAAGGGATCAATCAAGAAGAAGATATAACAATTGTAAATATGTATGCACCCAATATAGGAGCACCTCAATACATAAGGCAAATGCTAACAGCCATAAAAGGGGAAATCAACAGTAACACAATCATTGTAGGGAACTTTAACACCCCAATTTCATCAATGGACAGATCATCCAAAATGCAAATAAATAAGCAAACACAAGGTTTAAATGATAGATTAAACAAGATGGACTTAATTGATATTTATAGGACATTCCATCCAAAAACAACAGAATACACTTTCTTCTCAAGTGCTCATGGAACATTCCCCAGGATAGATCATATCTTGGGTCACAAATCAAGCCTTGGTAAATTTAAGAAGATTGAAATTGTATCAGTATCTTTCCTGAACACAGCGCTATGTGACTAGATATCAATTACGGGAAAATATCTGTAAAAAATACAAACACATGGAGGCTAAACAATATGCTACTAAATAACCAAGTGATCACTGAAGAAATCAAAGAGGAAATAAAAAAATACCTAGAAACAAATGACAATGAAAACACAATGGCCCAAAACCTATGGGATGCAGCAAAAGCAGTTCTAAGAGGGAAGTTTATAGCAATATAATCCTACCCCAATAAACAAGAAACATCTCAAATAAACAACCTAACCTCACACCTAAAGCAAAACAACCCTAAAGTTAGCAGAAGGAAAGAAATCCTAAAGATCACATCAGAAATAAATGAAAAAGAAATGAAGGAAACAATAGCAAAGATCAATAAAACTAAAAGGTGCTTCTTTGAGAAGATAAACAAAATTGATAAATCATTAGCCAGACTCATCAGGAAAAAAATGGAGAAGACTCAAATGAACGCAATTAGAAATGAAAAAGGAGAGGTAACAACTGACACTGCAGGAAAAAAAAAGGATCATGAGAGATTACTACAAGCAACCATATGCCAATAAAACTGACAGCCTGAAGAAATGGACAAATTCTTAGCAAAGCACAACCTTCCGAGACTGAACCAGGAAGAAAAAGAAAATATAAACACACCAATCATAAGCACTGAAATTGAAACTGTGATTAAATATCTTCCAACAAACAAGAACCCAGGACCAGATGGCTTCACAGGCGAATTCTATCAAACATTTAGAGAAGAGCTAACACTCATCTTTCTCAAACTCTTCCAAAATATAACAGAAGGAGGAATATTTCCAAACTCATTCTATGAGGTCACCATAACCCTGATACCAAAACCAGATAAAGATGTCATAAAAGAAGAAAACTACAGACCAATATCACTGATGAACATAGATGCAAAAATCCTCAACAAAATACTAGCAAACAGAATCCAACAACACATTAAAAGGATCATACAACATGATCAAGTGAGGTTTATCCCAGGATGCAAGGATTCTTCACTATGTGCAAATCAATCAGTGTGATAAACCATATTAATAAATTGAAGGAGAAAAACCATATGATCATCTCAATAGATGCAGAAAAAGCTTTCAACAAAATTCAACATCAATTTATGATAAAACCCTCCAGAAAGTAGGCATAGAGGGAACTTACTTCAACATAAAGGCCATAATAGAGTCCACATATGACAAACCCACAGCCAGCATTGTTCTCAATCGTGAAAAACTGTAACTATTTCCACTAACATCAGGAACAAGACAAGGTTGCCCACTCTCACCACTATTATTCAACATAGTTTGGGGAGTTTTAGCCACAGCAATCAGAGGAGAAGAAGAAATAAAAGGAACCCAAATCTAAAAAGGAGAAGTAAAACTGTCACTGTTTGCAGATGAATGTATAGCTGATTCACTTTGTTATACAGCAGAAGCTAACACACCATCGTAAGGCAATTATATTCCAACAAAGATGTTAAAAAAAAATGCACCACCTAGGCATTTTCAACAAAATTCATCTAAAACTAATAATCAATTTTTTTTTTTTTGGTTTCACATTGCTTGCAGTAATCATTAAGGCTAGATTAATTTCAGCATGGGAAATAAGGCCAGACGTCTTCACTTTCACCGTAAAATCTCCACCCTTCCCAAGATCTGTACCTTTCTGTTTTTTTTAGAATTATAGATGAAAAATATGGCATCACCTTTTTTGTGTGATGAAATTCATTTTTCTAGTTTATATTGGAGCTTTTTTAAATCATTCATTTATAAATCTATAGCTTCATTGCTTATTAATTTTGTTTGATTTTGAGTGTTGCCATGAGGAAGGGAAGTTTTATACTTCCCATGGCAGACAGATTTTTCCAGTGGCACATGGTTTTCCATGAAGAAAAGATGTGAGATTCAGAGGTGTCCCATTACCAGAAGGTATGCTTTATAGCATTTGCTGTTGATTGCAGCAGAAAAAAAAAAGATTTTATATTGTAAGTACCACAAACATCTTCTGCATGTTAGCATTCTCCTATGATAGTATCAGGTAGTAACTATATAAGCAGAAAGATTCGATGAAACAGCATTTATTGTAAATTGACTTTTAGTCTCCCTAAGTCTCATAACTAGAGGAATATTTGGAAATGAAATATACAATTTACTCAGCCATGAAAAGACTTTTAAAGCTGTGCTTAACAGTTTGTGGGAATACACACACACACACACACACACACACACACACACATACTTACTTTCCGTTGGACTTCTTTAAAAACATGGCTTCTGAGTGGAGTGCAGTTTTCCAAAACACTGCCAACACCAAATGCTGGCAAAGAGAATGTGGAGAAACAGGAACTCTCATTCACTGTTGGTGAGAATGCAAAATGGTACAGCCACTTTGGAAAAAAGTTGGCATTTTTGTAAAAATTAAACAGATTCTTATCATACAATCCAGTAATCATCCTCCTTGATATTTACCCAAATGAGTTAAAAACTTATATCCACACAAAAAATATCTGTGCACAGATGTTTATAGCAGCTTTATTCATAATTGTCCAACTTGGAAACAGCCAAGATGTCCTTCAGTAGGTGAATGGATAAATAAACTATAGTTCTTCCAGACAATGAATATTATTCACATGTAAAAAGAAATGAGCTATCAAACCATGAAAAGACATGGAGGAAACTTAAATGCATATTGCTAAATGTAAGAGGCCAATCTGAAAAGACAGCATACTGTGTGATTCCAATTTATATGACATTCTGGAAAAGTCAAAACTATGGAGACAGTAAAAATATCAGTGGTTGCCAAGGGTAGAAGAGGAGACAGGGATAAATAAACAGAGCACAGGAGATTTTTAGGACAGTGTAACTACTCTGCATGATACCACATTGGTGGGCACATGTCTTTATACATTTGTCAAAACATGATACCACATTGGTGGATACATGTCTTTATATATTTGTCAAAAACTGTAGAATGTACAACACAAAGAGTAAACCCTAATGTAAACTATGGACTTCAGATGGTAATGATGCATCAGTGTAGGTTCACTGTAACAAATGTAGTACTTGATGAGGAATGTCGCTAGTTGGGGGAGATTGTGCAGGTGTGGAGAGAGGAAGTGTATGGGAACTCTGTACATTCTGCTCATTTTTGCTCTGAACCTAAAACTTCTCTAAAAATAAAGTTTATTAATTAAAAAATATGTATCATACATGCCAGGGTGTCACACTTGTTCTATATCAATTATCTTATTGTTCTTTTAAAAGGATCAGACATAGAGGACAGCTTTCAAGTTTTGTGCAAATATGTTGGATATAGTCCAAAATTGCAGTCATTACCCAGTTTTCTACTGTCTTCGATTAGATAAAATATAATCATTAATGAATGATAACTAAGCAGTATTAGTCTTGCTGGTTTGAGCCTATACTTACTTAACATTGCTGTGAGGCAGTCCCCCCCAGTGTTTCTACATGTCTTGTCATAACTTTTATCCCAGACTACATTTTCAAATTAAGAGATCGTTTCATATAAAATAACTTTGGTTGCTAAACTTCATACCTTTCTCCAGGTCAGAGGGAAATTTGTTTCCTGAGTGGTAATCATAATGATAATGGATCCCTCTGGGATAAAGTTTGGGTTGGTTGGTTAGTAGCATCCTTATACAGTTGAGTGTTTCCTAAGCTTTGGGGTTCCTCAGTTGTGACATAGACCACTATGTGCACAGCATTCATAAGGACTCACTCTGCATTGCCTTCTTGGGACTTAGGGGAAAAAGGAACTGATGCAAAAATAAAGTTCAGGTGTTCTGTTGTTACAGAAGTACTGATCTAATTCCATTTTGATTTGTTGTTACTCTACCTGGTCAAAACTATCAGTGTGGAGAGCTGATCTAGCAGTTGTCTGCTGATCAAGGACTGCTTGGCTGCTTGACAACCATAACTTCAAACACCCTTCTTATTCGCATTCCCCAACACACACACAGGCACACACACACAAACCTGTGTGCCATTCAGTTGAAAACTGCATATTTTCCTGTAAAATGCTATCATTCTTTACAAATTAAATCACTGAAATGTTTGTATAACATTCAACAAGAAAAACTATTATACTTTGTATAATAAAACCACTTTCATTTATTTGATTCTCTTTATGAGGTAATAAGGAGGAAAGGTAACTAGTATCCCAATTTTATGATTGAGAATCCTGAAAATAAGTTTTAAATCAATTTATTCAAATTCTCTGCATATTTATCAAATTATTGTTATCTGTTTAAACTGGTGATACAAAGATGAGTAATGCATGCCTCTAGCTCTGAACTGTATTACAACATAGCAAAGCAGATGACAGATAATAAATTAAAAAAATAGAGTAGGGAAGGCAATTATTGTGTTGCATATTGTATAAGATCAATAAATTCTAGTGATAATGTAGTGAATATGAAGATAATAAATACTGCATTTTCTGTGGCTACAATATGGAGAACCAAAGTTAAGTTCCACAATAGTGTAACAACTGTAGCCTAGTGGAAATAGAATAAATTAATTTATTTGGAATAAATGGCTATTGCTTGAATGTCAAAGCCTAATGAAAATCACAAGATTGGTTATGGTTAATTTTATGTCAACTTTACTGAGCTAAGAGATGCCCAGATAGCTGGTAAAATATTATTTCTGGGTATGTCTTTGAGAGTGTTTTTGGAAGATATTATCATTTGAAGTGGTAGAGTTAAAGATAACCTTCATAATACAATATTTTGTAGTCTACTTTCCCTTTCTTGATTTTCATGATCTGGATAATTTGGCTAAATTTCTTTTCTACTACTATTAAATAAAATAGCTTATCTCAATACTCATCCTTTTAACCTCTTTCTCAGGAAGTCATCATGTGCCATAAACATTTTCAGCACCATAGAAAGTTTTCCAAGGTTCAGTTCAGCTTTAGTGCTTACATTGGTCATGATAAGATCCATATGTTATCTCTAAGTTCATTTTTCCGCATTGGAATCTCAGTGCTGACAATATTTCATTTACTAGACTCATAGTGAAATACAAGAATATGGTATCAATAATAAATCTTACATACAGATGAATTTGACAAAACCTTAAGGCATCTGTACACTGACAAATGTTAAACACTGAAGAGGGATGCTTGATTTATATTTTTATATACTAAGTAGTTTAAAAATATGTTTTATGCACAGAAAACTTTTTAATTTTTAAATAGAGCCATATTGACATTAGTTGGCAGACATGTCAGGTATAATTGTTCAAAGTCATGCCAAAAATATGCATCTCATTCTATTTAATTTGTGACTGTTGGACATCTTCTCAGTATGCTTTTCACAATGAATTGGTAAGAGCTATTTTCCATTAAATTATATACATGATAGATACTGAGGTTAATGCAATCAATTATCTCAATTTCAACAATATGAAGTGTCCATTAAAAGAAGGAATTACAAACCTAGTCACAAATATAACCCTATATACTTTTAATCTATTTGCATTGAAGTTGTATTTTGAGAGACATTATTAATATGTTGAAAACAATCAAAAACAATTTACCAGGGTGATTTGAGTGTATAACTCAAACAATCACTGTAAAACTGGGCTCTTTCATGTAAAATGACAAAAACATAGATCAAAGCATAAGTGAAAATAGAGACTAATTGGCTAATGAAACTGGAAATATTGTGAAGGGACTGGCCTAAAGCAGGACAAAATTTGGAGATTCATAAGTATCATTTACTCTCTATATGTGTGGGGAGGGAGTGAGTGTGTTGCACATGGAAGATAGCTACAAGTATCGAGTGAGTAGAGTCCAGGATTGCTTCTAAACCACCTACAATGTATAGGACAGCTCTCCACAACAAAGAATTATCTAGATAATAGGCTAAGATTGGGAAATTCTGTACTAGGATGAGATTACACATTCTTTGTTAGATAAATAGAATTGGGTGTGATAATTTTAATCCTATTAAGGACATGGTAAGCCCTGCAACATTATGCAACTATATATTTAGTACTATCAAATATTAACTAGTTGACCCTTGAACAACAGAAGGTGCAGTTTAAGGGTGCCAACCCACACACAGTCGAAAATCCACCTAGAACTTTATAATCGACCCTCCCTATCTGCAGTTCCACATCCACAGATTCAACCAACAGAGGATCAGGTAGTGATAGAATATCACTGTAAAGTATTAATTATATATAGTATGCTCTTTACTATATACATAGTATTATATACTTGTACTATGTATAGTATATTCATCTATAGTATATAGAAATTATATCTATATATGCACATATTTAATTTTTCTTTCTAATCCTGCACCAATGGAATCTGTAGCCATTGTTCCCTGGGAGAAGGAAAGAGATGGGATGTGGAGTGTGACAATGAGCTATTATCATATCATTAACTTAATCCTGAGGCTATCCCAATTTCAGCTTTTGTGGCACAATGTTATGTTTATGTATTTCTAATCTTTGGTATAAGGCAACTGCACTGGCAAAATAATTGTTCCCAACCCCTGTCAGTAAAGGTTTAAAGCAATTTACTTTCACATGAGGAATGCAATAGTTCTCATTCATTCTCTTATCTCCATGCTATGTTTTTTCTATTGATTTCTAAAAATATAGTCTGTGAGAATCCTGATCACTGGAACATATGCAGAAGATCCAGTTGGTTCAACATGTTGATTGGATTTAGATAACAAGAAAGAGTTAAAGACACTTTGATGCCTTAAGACATTTGTGTACCAGAATAGGAAACTTCATACCCCATGAATATTTAGGAGATTTAACAGTTTACGGGTCTGAGGCAAACTTTGACATCACCTCTAAGCTACAGCATAAGTTGTAGCATCATAGATTTCCTAAAACAAAGAAGTAGGCACAGTGTTTGGTAGTATGGAGCATTATGGATGTATAACGACTGCCGTTGGGAACATTCCTTTGACAATTTATTAGATGACTCAGAAGATTCAGAATTCTGAGTGGGACTCAGAAAAAGGGAGGGCCCTGCAAGACCAGACTGAAGTACAAGAGGACCTGTTGCTTAGGCTACACGATGCCAAACAGATTCATTGATACTAGAGTAACTTGCGGTGAATAAGAATGCTGTGGGGAGACTTCTACAATCCCTAAGACGAGAATTGCAGCATAAACTCCTGGGTTCTATAACAAATACATACCTTTTTCAGCTAAGAACTACTTGTCTTTAGATAAAAACATACACATCCAAATACTCAAACACATACATACACAAAGAAACATGCATTTTGATCTTTGAAAAATTAGCTCCTTATACATACAAAATTATATTTTACTAGGTGAATTGCATGCCTTTCATACATATTATAATAATGATTTTCAAATGTTGTTAACATATACTTAGCTATTATAAATGTATGGATGTCATTATTTTTATTTACCTTATTTTTACCTATTTTATTCCTTCCTGAAGATAATATAATCTTATCAGAATGAAATAAAAAATAACACCATCCCAGACCTATAAGATGTACAGGTCCTAGGTTACCTTTCAAGATGTTTCAAGCATTTACACTGGGATTTCCATAAATATTACACACTGGATAGCATCTTATATTGAAGAAACACTTACTACATTTAGGGGAATTTTCAAACCCACACTTATTTTGCAACCCAAAGTCTTCTTTTTTCAAATTTACTTCCATCCTTTGTATCATTCAGATCTCCACAGGCCTTCCATTAAGTCCAATCCATTTTGGACTCCCAAGCAAGGCCATGAACGTCTACAATCTCTGCAAAGACATGACATAAAAGGTTCAGTAGAACCCTAATTGTAGCTATTACAGATGGTATTAAATAAGTAACTGATATTCAACTCTTTCTCCTCCACTAGTTATTTCAGATTTTTCTCACCTTTACCTACAATTCATCTGTTACAAATTGCTTACCTGGTGGAGCAACCAGAAATCTCTGAGAGTTACTGAGCCTTAGTTATCTTCCCCATGTCACCCTAGCAGTTGTGATGACATAAGGTAAGAAAAGTTGATTTTAAATCATATCCTACCTACGTATCCTACTTTGTGTATCACAAATAAAACCACTAGTGCAATGACCAAGGCTTGTACTTCTACAAGTATCAAATAAAGCCTATGATTAACAATGATACCAAGCACTGTAGGTGGCACTTGGTCAATACAATCAGTGGCAATATTAAAACATGTAAGATTGGTATTTTATTTGTGACAAGTTTGAGACAGCTTTTCTTCGCAACACAAATCAGTTGTGGTGAGACATTACAGGAAAAGATCTTTTAGTCAATTTAGGAATATAACACTTTCGCATAATGTTAAAAATAAGGAAGAAAATCAAACCTAATCCAAATGACAATCATCTATCAGAGAGAGAGAGAGAGAGAGAGAGAGAGATTTATTATAAGGAATTGTCTCACAAGATGATTATAGAGACTGTCAAGTCTTGAGACCTGCACTAGATAAACTGTAGATCAAGTACAACTGCTGGTGTAGTTCCAGTCTGAAGGCTGGCAGGCTTGAGACCCGGGAAGAGGAGGTGTTTTAGTTTGAGTCAGAAGACAGAAAATAAAATGATATCCCAACTCTAAACAGCCAGGCAAAAAGAGTTCTGACCTATTCATTGAAGCATTAGTCTTTTATTTCTACTCAGGCCTTCAATTGATTGAATAAGACCCACCCATATTAGGGAGAACAGTATGCTTTACTCAGTCTACTAATGTAAATGTTAATCTCATCCAGAACCATTTTTACAGACGTACTCAGAATAATGTTTGACCAAATATCTGGGCATCACATGGCCCAATCAAATTGACACATAAAATTAACCATCATAGGGAGTATCAGGAAAAAATAACCTATAGAAGAGTAGCTGCCAAGTTGTAAATGGGAGACAGGTACTACATGCTAGAGGTGCACAGGTATGCTGGCACATGGGTCATATAGATTGAAGATCTCTTCATATTTTACAGGAAAGTCTCCATATCTTCTCAAGATAGAGGATACATATTATTTTCTTAAAAGAAAGAACTGCATTCCTAGTTTGTTAAGTTTTAAAAGGCACTAATACATGCTGTCATTTAAAATAACTAAAGGTGAATATTTTCTTTGGATCTCTTCATTTTCTCTTGTCTTACTATTCAAATAAGAAAAAAAATTCAGAACTCAGATAATGATAATCTTCCATTTTTACTCTTTATAAACTGTGAATTATTTAATGTATTTAATTCTACTTCACTCTTATCTATACCACTATACACAAGAACAGATAATCAACGTTAAATTATTCACACCAGAGAAAATCTTTTACTTTAGCTATAAATGTGAACATAAAAGGAAAGAGCAAAATATACAGGGAAGAACTAAGGCTATTATGCTTGTGTACAACTACTTCATCATTACTAAATCACACTATTTCAATTTAAAGTAATTTACTAAAATGATTAATTACCAATGTCATTTGATCCTGGTTTAAATTGTCTTCATGAACTTGAATATGATTTATATCCTCAATTTTCTTTTCCTACTTTGAGATTTTTGTCTAATTAGTGTTCTCTGGAGCTGCTCTGATGCAATTTCTAAGAAATATCTAGGATATATAATATATAATAAAATCATCATTACCTTTTAATAATAAGAAAGATTTAAATAATTTAAAAAATTCTAAGTGATTAAAAATGTAGAAACTAATTCGTGCTCAATGATAAGCCTGGAAGCTAATTCTCAATTTCCTTCAATTGGGAGAGGCGTTTTGTGTCATTTATAGACATGTTGGCCCCTAATGGATATTTCTCCCTTGCTCCTTGGCTCACAATGATCTATACCAGAGATGGCAGAAAAGATGGATGGACTGTAGTGTCAGAATTAGTTCCTACTTGTACCTAAACTCTCCAGTAATTTTATTGCTGGTGATCTAATTTACAGTTCACTCTATTTTCTGGATTTACTTCCACTCATTGCTTGACTTTAATGCAATATTCAACCTACATTCTCAGATCTAAAATTTTTGTTTTCATGTGCCTGATTTCAGTCAACTTAATTTCTCCTGGCACTGCATCTCCAACCAGTGTTTTCAGACCTTAACTGACAACCTCTCATTCCCCACATCCCAAAGTTTATGCCACTATTGTGGTGGTCAGCATAACTTGGATAGGTCTAGGTTTAGAAAGCAAGTTTGGTCATACTCATTTTTAAATAAAACAATTTTTATCTCCCCTTCAGGTAACCCCATATGGTATTTTGCAGTCATCACGACTGAGCTGGGATAGTGATTACATGACCCTGTGTCTGGCAGAAATAATTCACCTAGCTATAGGAAAGATACACCTGCCCAGAAACTGTAATATTCACCTAAACCCAAAAAGCAACTAAGGAAAATAATAGTGATTCCCCTTTACAAATTGTGAATAATCTCAATTTTTAAGGACATGTGTTTCTGAAAAGTATGTTGAGATTTTTCTTGAGCAATATAAAGTACTGAGCATGTGACACAGTGATATTCAATAAAACATTGTTATTCTTAGCAGAATAACACATACAACTAGAATGAAAGAGCTAGCATGTCAATTTATGTGATATATTTGTTTCTTACATGTCCAGAGTTAGACTTCATAGGTATATTATACAAAATACCTTATGATTGGCGATCTGTTAGAGGAAATAGCAAAAAGAAAACACTGAATGAAACCAAGCAATCATATTCTTGGCATATTGGCTCCAAGCAACTGATTTTTATGGGAGAAAATGTGTCCATCCATCCATTCATCTGTTCATTCAAGCCCTAGTACATCAATTCAATAAATACTTATTGAACACTTACCTTTATTCTAGGAATATGGAAGTAAAGAAGAAAGACATGATGTCTTCTTTTTTGTTAATTTTTATGCTCGAACAAGAAAACACGTAATTATTTTTAGCTGAATATTGAAGCAGGAGATTTTATTCTCAAAAAGAGAAACAATCATTAGTATTTCTCAATTATCAAATCTATATGAAGAATAAGTAAGAATTAACTGGCAAGAAGGTAAGAGAGGTATGGAAGTGTTCCAGGCAAAAAAAAAAAGTACATGTTGAAAGGCTCTGAACTAAAACAGAGCATTATATTGTTGAGAAATGAACAAAAATGTAGCAAGTGCTTAGAGAAGAAGGTGTAGAGAAGAGTGAGATGAGATAAAAAGGCAGGTGCCAGATCCTGCGTGTTCTGACAGGCTATGTTAAGGATAGGAAGGTAAATCATTGAAAGATGAAAATAAGGAATTGATCTAACCATGTCTGTTCAAAAAAGATTCCTTCACCTGCAAGTACAAGGAATGCATTAGTGAGTGGCAAGATTGGAAGCTGGGAAAACAAGTCAGGGACTATTCTCATAGTTCAGATGAGATACCAAATATCTTGGATTAATGTGGTAAAAGTGAACACATTAAAGAGATAGTTAAGGGGTCATGTCAATAAGAGCGATGATTGAGGGAGAGGGTGGTGCTAATTAGTATGGTTAAATATGGATCAGTTCCATTACTTCCCGTTTGGTCTCTATATTTGTAGTCTTACCCCATTCTAATGCCTTCTTCAATGAGTAGACTGATTGATGTTTTAATGAAAATGATGCTGAAGCATGTTAAATATATTCCTTTAAAACAGTCCTCTCTGTTTTAATAAAATTAAATTAAAAACCTAATTTGACCTCTAGTTATCTAGTTCTCCATCTTCCAGCTTCATTTCTCCCTACTCTTCCCCATTACACTGGGTTTCTATGAATGTTTTAGTGTTGTCTCTTCCAGGATTCAAGATCTCTTAATATTCTTGCCTCTCTCCCTTTGTTTGGCAAACTCCTATAAGTCTCTCAAGTTGTACTGAAAAGTTACTTTCTCAAGAGGATCTCCTCTAAACCCTCAGGCAAAGTGATTCTTCTTATGTATTTTAATAGCATTTTATAATTTCACACACCCACCCCAAAAAAGGTGAGTATTCTTACAAAACTATATTTATTTTCTTTAAAATTTCATAATATTCCCTATATTCTGAAAGGATATATATCCTATAACAACTATGTATTTTGTTCACTTGTATATGTCATGTATATAAAATATATTTATTCACTTAGGCACTTCTCATATAGACTTGAATATATTCTATCAAAATAATTTACTTGGAAGCATGAATTTCATTCTTCTAATCCCATATTTCATATCATTATAGTGATCAGATTTCCTTAGTTTCCCTAGGCTTGTTCAAAAATGGCAAGTGATTTGCATTACTTTATATAATGTTTATTTTAATTATGCCACTAGTGGCCTCTAGAGGTTTTACAGTTCTGGCCATTCAAAAAGGTAAATTAAGTAATTTTTATCATTTCCTAATCTGCTAAATCCCAGTTATATTTATTATTTATTATTGATCAATAATAAATATTTATTATTGATCAATAATAAATATTTATTATTGATGGTTTATAGTATAAGCATTGTTGAGGAGGTAGGAAATATGAATGTTGTTACTAATCCTCAAGACCTGCTGGTTAATATTTTCTAGTACTTTGTTCTCCATCAACCTATTCCTGAGACTCTGCATCTAAAACACAGTGCCTGCTATTCTCTTAGCCATTTGTCTTTGATAAGTGTATCCAGTGGCAGACCATAGATTCAGGGTGAATTATCAGACCTGGGAGAGTCCAAGGAAACTAAGAATGAAAAACAGAATGAAGGGCAGAATAGCTAGTAATAAGGTGACCTATGTCTCACAATATTATATAGGCATTTTATATGAGCTCTTATATTTCATGTTCTATCATATTTTTGATATTTTCAATTCTACCCCACCTGCCCATCCTTGACCTAGATGTTTTGTTATACATTAGGCAAAATTAAATTAAAATGCATTTTCCTTTAAAACTTGAATTTGAAAATAAGTTCTTACAGTATGAGTTATGAGAAAATCTCAAAAATTTATTTGTCTTTTAATTCTATTTAAAATAAAAAAGCTAAATTTGACTGTATTCAGATACTCATAGAGGAATTCATAGAGCAAAGGTGTTGTGTTTCTCTTAAGATTCTCTTTATATTTACATTTCAAGGTTATTTGAAACACACAATTGAAGAAATAGCTTGTTAATTCTGCCAAAGTCAGTCAAACAACTTTTGTTATTGGTTAAGGTTCAGAAAGATGTTAAGAAACAATTGCTGACACCCTAACAGTGAGAACAACTTGAATAACTTATGAAGTAATTTTAAAACCCATTTCTTCAAAGGAGAGAAGAGACCCATGATTATTTTTTCCTGTGGTGGAGTGGTTAGGAAAGGAGGAATCTTCCTCAGAAGGGGTGAAAACTTTCAGTCATTCAATGAGCACACAGTGACATCAGGTGAGCTGGCAAGATCCATGCCACATGGCAAGTCAGTATCCACCCATCAACTCTTTCTCACAGGCTTTTGCTGAATGCCTAGGATTAATACACCGAAGGCTGGGCAGGACAAGAGAAATGAGATAAACCTCTCCAAAGCCTTTCTGGCCTTCACTAACGTACAGTGCAATGGCCCTTCAAAAGCAGATGGCAGGCAAACAAGCTATGAAAAATTCCTGTAAAATATCCCAAGACTTCAGAAGTGCAGAACAGTAATGATTACTGCTGGGGTTGGGGAAGTATAGCTGTGAGAAATATCTCTAAGGCACTTGGGCCTTCAACCAATCCAATACACTTCCTATCAAGGTGAAGACATCTACTTAGGTGCAGGGGGCAGGATTGGAGAGCACAGAGAATTTTGCTCTGAACTCCTAAAAGTCTGGCAAGTGGTCTATAAAGCAAAGTGATATCTCCCATAATTTGAAAAACTGATCCCTGAGCTGAAAGCACAAAGATAATCCTGGAGCTTTTGCAGGGCTAAGATCCCAAGTCATATTGAAGGGAAAGTTCCAATCCTGTATTCAAAATATCTGAAGTATTAATGAAGTGAATTTAACTAAACTGGCAACAAAACCAGAACCTACTTCATCTACAGATCATATTGACTTAATGACCCCTTTCTCCACCATTTGTGTCCTGACATAAGAAGGTACTATGGACTGAATATTTGTGTCCTCTCAAAATTCATGTATTGAAGAACTAACCCCTCAAGGTAGCTCTATTTGGAGATGGGGCCTCTTAGGAATTAATTAAGGTTAAATGGAGTCATAAAGATTAGTGTCCTAATATGAAGAGATACTGGCTCATTTTCTGTCTCTCCACACAAGCAGAGAGGAAAAGCCATGTGAGGACATAATGAGAAGGCGGTGGTCTGCAAGCCAGGAAAAGAGCTACCAAACACTGATTTGGTTGGACCTTGATTTGGGTAGTCTAACACCCAGAAAATAAATTTCAGTTCTTTAAGTCACCTGGTCTGTGCTATTTTGTTATGGCAGCCCAAGCTGATAAATACAGAAGTGTATGTCCTTTCTGTAGGCAAATATTGTTAACTTCATCTCTGCTCTTCTTTCACACACAATGCTCCACTAATTATATATCACCCAAAAAACTTAAGTAGGCTTTAGATGATAACATACATAAGCATGGAAGCAAAAGGAGAGAGAAAACTAGAGATGGGTCATGAAATGGAGCCATCTGGGGCTGTCATTTAGCTGCCTAAATGACTTACACATCTGCCACAAATCTGCTCTAAACATTTTAGGCAGATTTGGTAAATGCCACGATCTTTCTCTTTCCTTTCTCTCTCTTGAAGACTCAGCTCCTAAAAGGGTTTGCTCTCCTTGATATCTGATTATGTTTGTTATCAAATTATCTCTCCTCTTGGATGCTTTGTCTGGTCTTGGCACATCTGTTAATGCACTTGCTTTACATTGCCTAGTTTTATTTCCACATTTCACTCTTCCCTCTAGTACTTTGTTTCTTGAGTATAAGGGTCAAGTCTAACTCATCTATTTTTACAAGCCTAAAGTTTTAAAAGAATTGACACAGTTGTCTGCACTTAACTTATTTGATGAAAAATATATCAAAATGGAAACTCTGGTGTTTGTGCCTAAGAGGATCTCCCATCTGTAAATGCAAGTAGGCAAACTCTCCATAATCTGGTGCTCCAATCTCATGTTCCTAGATAGTGGTTTGCTTCTAGGGTTATGAGAAAAGTTTATGTGTTACAGAAATATGTCAATGAAAGCTTGAAAGAAGGGAAGGTCAGAACACCTGTAATAAACCAGTCTAAAAATACCATAAAGGCACAGGTGGAGATCGAGATAGATATAAAAACAGGAATAGATGAAAGACTCAAATACTAAAAGTAATGCACAGTGTTCTCATTATTTGAAGTCGGTTATATACTACACCATTCTTTATAGTTAACGCTCTCTCTGTTCTCAGCTTCTGGAAGAGGCAGCTTTCGTTAGTACATTCCTATTATTCCTCTGGCAAAATATGATTGACTCAGCCATCATCACCAAAGCTAAATCCCATGATCTGGGCAGGAAACAGTAAAATCTTTCTGACTCTTTCTTGTTAGTCTGACTCTTCCACAATCATTTCCTCCCCTTCCCTTCCCCCTCCCCCTCCCCCTCTTCCTTTCCTTTTCCATTTTCTCTCTCTCTCTCTCTCTCTCTCTCTCTCTCTCTCTCACACACACACACACACACACACATTCAAGCTTTCCTCCTTCCACTGTTTTCCTCAAATTTTTGAATAAAGTTATGGGATTAGAGGTGGCAGTGCACAGTGGAACTGAACACTTGTAATGTTGAATTGGAGCTGGGCTTTCACAGTGAACCATTCACAAGATGAGGAAATTCACAAAGCTAGTACAAACAGGAAAGAAAGAAGTGAATAGCAGATTGATTTGGAAAGAAGCAAGAGAGAGAAATTGAGATTGATTATCTGGCCTTGGTAAGACAGGAAATTTAACATATCAGTTTCTACTCCTGTTTGCATAACACAGGACTTGGCTGCATTCCTATTATGACCTTTAATTTGTTTTATTCCTGAGACCTTTTTTTATCTCATCTTCCTCTTTTTATATGAGCCAATTTAACTGAAGTTGTTTTCTTGCAACCAGAAGATCTCTGACTTTAAATAACTCAGATTCTCAATGGGTTTATTTTTATCACCAGAAGTTTTCATTTTAAAAGTCAAATGTTATATTTCTCCATTATTTCTGCAAGATGGTTTCTGCTTTTTGCTAATATTCTTTCACCATTATGTTCAGGGCAACATAAAGGGAGTATTATAGATCAGATTTTGTATTTCATTCTTCTTTAAGAAAGGCATATTTTTCTATTTGTAGACTAAAGTAGTGAGACTGAGAAAATTGGATGTGGTTTGATATCATAGGAGAATCATATTTCTGATTTTACACTAGCCTTTAAATCATTTGTGGATGTTATTTAAGTGGGAAAAAAAGAGCCAAATGTGGTAAAAAAAAAATCCAAGTTTTCATACAGAATGAAAATAAAGTTGAATATTAAATACATTTACTTTAAGAGATACTTAGAAACCCATATGTTGGATAATTTTACATAGTACAATGCAGTCATTCTAAACCTGATGAGCACACTAAAATTGCCTACAGAGTTTTTCTATTCTCTTTGAAAAACACATATTTGAACTTCATCCTAAGAATACTGAATCAGAATCTCGGGATTATAGGTAGTAATGACTGTGATTGCATGTGTCCTTTTGAGAATAGAGCAAAAAGAGCAACAGACAATTTTTAAAATCCCCCAATTTGCAGTGAATAATTGTGTGATCTCAAGAGTATTCTCAATCTCCCAGGACCACAATTACCACAAATATAAAACAAGTATATCAATATGACATATACAAAGATCTTCAACCTTCTTCCTAAACCTTCCCGGCTTCTTAAAGCTGATCTTACTGAATTGCATTATTTCCCAGCTATTCAAGGGAAAAATAAAACAAAACCTTAGGTGCCATCCTTAATTCTTGCTTCTCCCACATTTTTGTTACACATGTTTTTGTTATATAATAAATACTAGGTAATATAAGATTTGGTATCAAAATATATCAGTTTGATGAATTTTAAATTGCCTATTTAAAGAACAAAATAAAACTTGCAAGTTGATGCTCATAGATCTAGCCTTGAAACTCCAACTTCCTAGGCTCTGAAAACACTTAGGGTTTAGATTTCAGGGAAAACAGACTGGGGTGATCAATTATAGACTTTCAATAGACATAAAGTTATTTTATTAAGAGATGGGATTTGTCTTACTCTCCACATTCCCTACAGTAGCCAAACATGACAAACATACAAACTCAAGTCAGGATTGCAGAAGGAAGATTAGAAAGAAGTTTAATTTCAGTCTATTTTGCAGCTGTTTGTAGAACCGGATACATTGCTTTTACTGAAAAAAAAATCATTATATGATTATAAAATTTCTCATCCTATAGTACTGTCATGTGCATAATACATCAAATGGAGGTTTTAGCATCTCTTTTCATTCTTCTACATGATATTTTAAGTGTCTGGATATAAATATATGTATATATGTGAATATGTATATATATATATCTGCTATAAAATATTTGGTATACAAAAGAAACAAATGACTACTTGGATAAACTTGAAATAATATCAGTATACCATTGTAGTCTGAAAGAAACAACTATTCCATAAAAGTTGTGGATGAAAGTAATAAAGATGTCAAAATGCAAGAAACTCAGGTGATATTTTTTTATACTTACTCCTTCCAATTTTTAAAGTGAATTTTATTGTGAAATTATTTTCTTAAAACTCACACATTTTTAAGTGGACAAGTCAATGACTTTGAACAATGTACACACTCATATAATTACCACCTTAATCAGTATAAGAATATTTTTATTTCCTCAGAAAATTTCCTTGGGCCCTTGTTAAGTCAATACCCTTTACCTACCCACAACCAACCTCAGGCAACAAATAACCTTATTTCTATCATTATAGAATAGTTTTGCTATTTCTAAACTTTCAAGTAAATTGAGGCATACAAACATAGATACCAGGCCTATTTTGCTATTTCAGTCTGCAAAGGTTTGTAGCATTCTTTTACGTTGTTACCTATACCAGTAGTTTGTCCTTTTTATTTCTAAGTAGTGTTCCTTTTTATAAATATAACACAGTTAGATATGTTTGTCCTTATTGGTAATAGACATGGCTATCATTCCCAGTTTAGGGCCATTATGGATTACAAAGAAACTTTTGTTTGTTTGTTTGAGCCCATTTTTTAGCATTATAAATGTACCAAGCTCATCTTGTACCATCCCTTTCCCATACCTAGAATCAGCCATATCTCCAAAGAGCCCTAATTCCTTTTGTTGGAGAATAATATTAGAAACCCAGATCTGGACACTAGATGTGCTCATTGAAACCAGGGTGTCATTTCTCTGAGGCCCCCTCTGCTAAAGGAAAGAAGAAATATATGTGGCATACCAACTTATGTATATATACATATCTATAAGTAGATATATTTCATATGATTATTTGCTATTTTTATATCTTCTTTTATGAGATGTCTGTTCAGATCTTTTGCCCATTTTAATTGAGTTATTTTCTTATTGTTGAGTTTTAAGAATTCTTTCTACATTTCGTATATAATTCCTTTATCAGATATATGTTTTACAAATATTTTCTCCTACTTTGTGGCTTGTCTTTTTATTCTCTTAAAAGTATCTTTCACACAGTAGAATGCTAAAATTTTACTAGCTTACTTTATCAATTCTTTTTTTCATGGGTCATGTTTTTACTATTGTATCTAAAAACTTATCACCAAACCCAAAGTTGCATAGATTTTCCTTTTTGGTCTTTACTAGATGTTTTGTTGCACTAACATTATTTCTAAGTGACAGATTCATTTTGAGTTACTCTTTATGAAAGATGTAAGGAAGATTTGTATTTTGACTTTTTTTTTGCATTTAAATGTCCAATTATTCTAGTTCTGCTTATTTAAAAAAATATTATCCTTTCTTCATTAAATGGCCCTTGCTCCTTTGTCAAAGATCAGTTGAATATATTTGTGTCAGTCTATTTCTGGGCTCAGTATTCTGTTCCACTGAGGTATATGTCTATATTTTTGCTAATACCATGCTGCCTTCGTTACTGTAGATTTATAGTAAATCTTAAAGTTGGGTAGAGTCTGCTCTCTAATTTTGTTCCTCTTCCTCAGTATTGTGTTGGTTATTCTGAGTCTTTTGCCTTTCCATACAAATTTAACATCAGTTCCTTAATATCCAAAAGGTAGCTTGCTAGGATTTTCATCAGGGTTGTGTTGAATCTATAGGTAAAATTAAGGATAATTGAGGGACTTCCCTGGCGGTCCAGTGGTCTTTTCAAGTATCTTCCATATTTAATATTTTTTATCTTTCTAATTTCCAATTGTGCTTTTATATAATCTATATATACTTCCTTTTCAGATATATGTGTTGTGAATAATTTCTCCAAGCACATGGCTTACATGTTCATTTTTTGAACAGTGTCTTTAACTGAGCAGATTTTCTAATTTTATGTAGTCCATTTTATTAAACTTTTCTGTTTGTTTTATGGTTATAGTTTTTTTTTCTTAATCTAAGAAAAATTTGTCAATGCCCAGTTGCTACAATTTTCTCCTATATTTGCTTCTAGAAGTATTATAGTACTTTACACTTAGGTCTATGATCCAATTCAAGTCAATTTGATGTAAAGTGTGATGGTGATGTAAACACTGAGGTTTATTTTTTTTCCACAAAGTACTCATTACTTCCAACACAATTTGTTGAAAAGATTATCTTTTCCTAACTAAAATGTGTCAGTGCCTCTGTCAAAAATCAATTGATCATATGAGTATGTAGTCCTTATAGGAATAATTACTATCATTTTCTTATGTATTTAAAAACAAATAAATATGGTTTAGATAATTTAAAAAAAATTACCCTGATGAATACATCACCAATTGGGTATTTGATAGATGATCATTTTGTTATGATCCAATCCCCAAACTTTTAAATAATGGCCAATTTTTCATATCAGATTTTAGGTACCTTTTAAATAATGGTCAATTTTCATAGTACAGTAAAAAAAAATTCAGAACTGCTCTTTTTAAAGGTAGTTTTTGTTTGTGTTTTATTTAATTGTCTTCTAAAAGGATTTGACTCATTCACTGAAAGTGCAGTCACTAGAAATATCAATCCTGCTCCTTTTGTGATTTGCTTAGAATTTTTCAAAGCTAATAATAATAATAGACCAATATTATACTTGTTAAGGTGAGTCTTTGAAGTTATTGATGATGATTTAAAATACTAGTAATTTTTTCAATGTTATTTTGTGCAATGAAAACAAAATCAGTAAATAACATATTACTTAACTCAGTACTATTCATTTTCACAAAATAAATTTCACAATATATAATATACTATATTATATAACATATAATATTTATACTGTAGTCTTTCATGTTGCCATCAAAACTCTTAGAATGTTAAAACTTCTACTTTCTTTAACCTTTGGAATCTGGCTTCTGCCCCCTAAATTGTACTGAAGTTGGATTTTAAATAATCACCTCACAATAGGAAAATCCAATATTCTCAAAGAGTGTTTACTTTTATTCTGTCTCGGAAACTTTGTAGCCCATCATTTATCTCCTTTTGAAGACTTTTCTTCCCTAACTTCAGAGTCGCTGTTCTCTTATTTTCCTTTTCTTTGTTTACCTGATTGTGAGTTCTCTCTGATTTCAATTATTCCAGTTTTCAAAATACAAACCTTCTTCAACATTTTGTGTGAAGCTGTCTTGCCCTCTGTTCCTATGCAATCCTTATTTTTGTTCATCTCATCTCTGCCAGTCTTATTCCTAATATGAACTATTATAAAGATATTTTTGTTTCTATGACTCTTATTGTTTTAAATGTAGGTCTACATTTAAAATGAATCTTTGTGTATTTGGCTACTTGATCCATTGGCAGCCCAAAATTAGGGTAGGAATTCCTACCAACTCATACACAAATGAATATAACCAATTTCAAGGTACAGTTCTATATATTTTTAGCTCTCTTTTTCTAGGAATTTGAAATGCAATACAAATCTACTCACTATATCAATGAATGTACATTGTTTTACTTTTGTTATTAAAAATTTTAACATTCACAGTTCAGAGGATAATATAATAATATTCACTATATGATAATTACAGGTTTAACAGTTATCAGCATTCTTCCATTCTTTGCATTCTATACCTCCATACCACTTCTCAACTATTATTATTATTAATTTATTAATATACATGCCTGAAATGCATGAATCTTATATATAAATATTTGAGAAATATATACAATTGTGAAACACATACCCTTATTGTGATATGGAATATTTACTTCAACCCGAAATTTCTCATTTGTTACTTTTCATTCAACCCCAACATTCCCTGAAAATCCACTGTTCTAGTTTTCTTTGTAATGTTGCATTGCTTTTGCTGTTTCAAAACTTCACATAAATTGAATCAAAAGTATGTATTCTATTGTTTTTCTTCTTAAGCAAAATGTCTGTGAGATTTATCCATGTCATGTATATCAGTAGTTCATTCTCTTTTATTGATGTCATATTCTATTACATGAATATATCATAATTTGTGTATCCATTATTCTGATAATAGATATTTGATTTTTTGCCTGTTTGGGGATATTGTAAATAAAGCTTGTAGTTTTTTCATTTGACATCCATGCCTGAAAGCAAGTCCTATTCCTTTATGCTAATGACTTATTTTTCAGGCCACTTCTATCTATTCTGTTTTGTTTATTGATGGCTTTGCCACCAGCTTACAGTCTTCCTATTCTCTTCTAAATACTTTAGAGTAATTATCTTGCATGTATTCAAAGTACATATATGTGATTCATTCAATAACCCAAGCTCTTAAATTGTTGACCTCTTAAGTCCCGAAGACCTCAGATCTTCAGTTACTCATTATCATTATGTCACCCTAATGAATATTAACACTGAAATTAATACCTCACTGAAATCAGAAATTTATATATTTAAAATTCTGACCTTACCTATTTATCCTTACAGTTCTCACAACTCAGTTATTCACAATACAATTCTTGTTACCATTATTTGAAAACTACAGCCTTAACACAATTCCTGGGTGTTTCTTCCCTTTGATACCATGCTTACTTTCTGTGGTATATTATTTAAAACATTATCTCCACAATAGCTTTCACTCCTTAATACCGATCCTGGGTTAATCCAAATGTCTGCCTTTCTTTGTTAACACCTGGGTTGCTACGCATTGGAAAAACACTTAACAATTCTTGTTAGTGCCACTAAAGCCTCATGCTCTCCAAATATACCTAGTTCCTTGTGACTGTCAGACAACCCTTCTTCACTGTCCTCATAAACAGATCTTCTCCAATTTCTTCAACTTTTACTTTACCAGCTCTTCTCTCATACTCAACATTGGATCTTGTTATGAAATGGCATAAATGGAGGCTTTCAAACAGGAAATTCACTGTACACCAACATTTCCAAAATACCTGCATCTTCACTCTCTGGGTTAGCGATCAGTGTTTTGTTACTATTTCTTTTCTTAGTATGTATTTCTTACTGATAGAAACTTGATTTTGGAAATAGCAAGGAAGATACAGCAGTGTGCCAGGTAACAGTTATTAGTTTACCTTACAGTTAGGAGTGTTAATGTATCACACATTTTTGCCAATGTAATACAAGAGAAAGTTATTGCATGGTTATCTGAATGTCAGCATCCACTCATATGCCCTTCTGTCCTTCTCCTTTAATCTGTCTGGTATACAGATGCGATGCTAAAGACCTAGGCATCTTGTCATCACAAGACATTATGCTCAGGCTAAAGTATGGATGAGCCAAAAAATAGAAGTTCAGTTCTTTGAATCCTAACAGTCTTTTCAGCTAGTCCGTTCTCTTTTCCTCTTCTCATTTCTTCAATGCTGGTGTTTTCCTTGGCCATCTTAATTCCTCTGTTAATTATTTCCTCTATGTTCCTTTCTTTCTTTCTTCCCCATGATCCCTTCTACTCTCCACCTAACCACTATTCTCTACTTTCTTCTCTTTGTCCCCTCCTCTTCCCATTCCCTCCATTTTACCTAGTATATGTTTGACAGATACCAAGAACTAAAGATGTATTTACTGAAAAAATGAATGAGTCTGTTTAGGATTCTAAATTAAACCCAAACCCCCAAATTGTATATAAACCTTAATAACACAAGTTGTGATTTAGACATACATATGAGACTTATGATTTCATTTGTACACAACTCCTTTTAGTGGATTATTGATCAGATTATCCAAGTGTGTACTCATAAATAACTTCCAAGATGATATCTAAATCTTAGCAAGCATGAAATCCTAAATTGTATTTTAGATTTATGGAACTGTTTATATTTTTTATCTCCAAGTGGAATTTGAACATTATTATATTGACTTTTTAATAATTTTAGAAGTAATGTCAAATATTTATAAATACTGGTATTTTAAAAATTATGTTATTAATTAGACAAAATAATTTAGACATTTAAATTAGCATCTAGTGTTAAAGAAAGCATAAAACTCTGATTCAGGACCCTTGGTCCTGTGTGATTCTAACCTCTTTTTTGTTCACTAATCAAGTTGGTAAAATCGGGAAAGGTTTTTTGTTTGTTTGTTTTTTAAACAACTCTGTTGTCTCGGTTTATTAGATATTTCCTTGGGATTTTCAGTAGAATATGTGCATAATGATATCTGATTATACCTGGAACTTTAAAGTCCAAATCCTACTCAATGAAATAAAGTTAAATTAAAATGACAGCTTTTCAAAAGCAAGAATGTATCCCTTCCTGTGTATGTATATAGTCATAAAAAGGTTATGCATAAAATAATTCATTAAATATCTTGATCCATAACTGCTCTTTGAAAGCACAAATGAGTTTCATTTTATAACATAATTAGAAATGTTGAGAGTGGGCAGAGATCTAAGATGGCCCCAAGATCCCGGCCCTCTGGTATACATACCTTGTATAAATCCCTGATAATTGTGAATATGATAGAATAGACACTCCATGAATAGATTACATTATATGGCATAGTTAATATTTTTAAAAGGGAGATTACCCTAGGTGGACCTGACCTGACCTGACCAGGTAAACCCTTAGAAATGATGGAGGTATTGCTGATGAAAGGCATTCTAAGTAATCAGAGGAATTTGACATGAAGATTCTCCATTGCTGCCTTTAAGGATGAAACAGTAATGTGGCAAGAAATGTGAGTGGACTTTAAGAGCTAAGAGCATCCCCTGGCTCATAGGCAGAAAGAAAATCGGGACTTTTGTCCAACAACCAAGCTTAACTTGACCAAAATCAATAAGCTCGGAAGATCCTGAGTTCTAAGTGAGTGTACAGCCTGGCTGATCTTAGCCTTGTGAGACCCTGTAAAGAGATAATTCAGTGATGCTGTGCCTGGACTTCTTTTGACTGACAGGTGTGAGCTAGTACGTGGATGCTGTTTAAGCAACTAAGTTTGTGGTAATTTGTTACACAGCAATAGATGTCAAATACAGATGTAGACTATTCGTATCATGTAGAACAATAACTGAAAGTATAAATGAATAATCAAGAGTAATAAAATCATATAAATATGTAGAGATGACTATGTACATGCAGCTGTGCTATAAATGGATTCACTGTGATGTAACAAATACACCAACCAAACAAATGATATAATTTTCACAAAACAATTATTATATCATGAAATTAGGCCAAATTGAAGATTTAAGCTCAACAACAAAAATATATATTGGAAAACCCCTAGATATTTTATTTAGTCATTTTTTATGTGTGTTGATATATATGAAAGCCCTAGTTAGTTAATGCTTGGAGAAAATAACAGATGACACCAAAAGGGATGTTACATGAATTAGAAAGCAAACATAATTTCAGGAGAACAAAGGAAACCTGCATTATTAAGCAATATCTAGAGTCTCTAATATTTTTAATTGGAAAAAACATTCTAACTAAGCTAGAAAAAAATACTGATCAATTTCTCCTCATATATCCCTTCTCTTACTGTCTTTATATCTGTTATTATCACTCCATTCTCCCTCCAAATGTGGAGAGGGAAAAAAACCCTCTTCTAATTCAAATAGCATAACTAGGATAGTTTGCAAAAGTTTAATCTATGGTCATAATTAGAAAAGTTGCATAAAAGCAAGTAATTTTATCTATTTTGTATATCGATGCATTTGCAGTTTCTAGAATAGAGTCTTACATGTAAGAGGATGGAATAAATGAAATAAATGCACAGGAAAATTCAACTCTAAAATAAGGAGTCTTAAAAATACAGATATGTTATTTTACCATATCTTTATTTTCTGGGATTGTAATGTCTGTCTCTTCCATATGTTGCCCAACACATTTTCAGCCAATTCTTCAGTATGCTAGCACAACCATGCAAATACATTTTACGTGTATATTTTCTTATATCTTGGCTTTTCTCCTGATGTAAATTGTCATGTTAGCATCTAGCCTATATTACATACCTAAACACCTTTGTCACTTTTGGTCAAGAATAACAGTTGACTTTCTGTGAGCATCATGTCTAGACCTTCCTGCCCAGTTCCTTGTATCAAGAACACAACTTTCCCTCAGATGAATTTCAAATTAAAATATCAATATTTTATATTCATTTTTGCCTTACTTCTTGCAGATTCAATAGTAAAATAATATCTTAATACAGTATAAAATATAGCATTCATGTAGTTGAGTAGCATATGTATAGCAAAAATAAGTCATTGAGAAAAATCAGTGGAAGTTAATGGAAGATATATTTCTTTCCCAGATAGAAACTCAGGAAATATTGCCTCTATCAGGAAATATTGGTTCTCTCCCTATGATTCCTCAATCAGAAATTTCAAAATGATTTCCTAATATAAAAAGATGTTTAAAGATATCAACAACCTTGTCTTGTTCCTGATCTTAGTGGAAATAGTTTCAGTTTTTCGCCATTGAGGACGATGTTGGCTGTGGGTTTGTCATATATGGCCTTTATTATGTTGAGGTAAATTCCCTCTATGCCTACTTTCTGTAGGGTTTTTATCATAAATGGGTGTTGAATTTTGCCTAAATAGACATTTCTCCAAAGAAGATATACAGATTGCCAACAAACACATGAAAGCATGCTCAACATCATTAATCATTAGAGAAATGCAAGGCAAAACTACAATGAGGTATCACCTCACACCGGTCAGAATGACCATCATCAAAAAATCTACAAACAATAAATGCTGGAGAGGGGTGGAGAAAAGGGAACCCTCTTGCATGTTGGTGGGAATGTAAATTGATACAGCCACTATGAAGAACAGTATGGAGGTTCCTGAAAAAGCTAAAAATAGAATTACCATAGGACCCAGCAATCCCACTGCTGGGCATATACCCTGAGAAAACCATAATTTAAAAAGACACATGCACCCCAATATTCATTGCAGCACTATTAACAATAGCCAGGTCATGGAAGCAACCTAAATGCCCATCGACAGATGAATGGATAAAGAAGATGTGGTACATATATACAATAGAATATTACTCAGCAACAAAAAGGAACAAAATTGGGTCATTTGTTGAGACGTGGATGGATCTAGAGACTGTCATACAGAGTGAAGTAAGTCAGAAAGAGAAAAACAAATATCGTATATTAATGCATATATGTGGAACCTAGAAAAATGGTACAGATGAATGGTTTGCAGGACAGAAATTGAGACACAGATGTAGAGAACAAATGTATGGACACCAAGGGGGGAAAGTGGCAGGGGTGGTGGGGGTGTGTGTGATGAATTGGGCAATTGGGATTGACATGTATACGCTGATGTGTATAAAATTGATGGCTAATAAGAACCTGCTGTATAAAAAAATTAAATTAAATTAAAAATTAAAAAAAGATGTTTAAAGATATCAACAACCTCCAACTAGCACACATTATTTTATTACTAATAAGAACAGGGATATTTTTAGTACCTACAAAGAATTACTCTAAAGATAAAATTTCACCAATGATAAGATTTTTTAAAAATATTACAAGCATTACAAAAGCATAAGTTACTGATATTTAATTTCCTTTGTGTAACAAACCTGAACCCACAAATTCTGTCAGTAACAGCAAACAAGCCAGATTGTGAATTCTTACACTGGTAATTTCAACACTAAGCAATCATGCACATGACTTATAAATCATTTCCAAAATCCACTGCATGCAGAAACACAAGACAAGAAATCCTAACTTAAACTAACCATATCTCTCCTTATCTGCTCTTCCTATACATATGCATGTGAGTATATGCCTCAGGAAATACAACAAGAGCATTAAGTACTCTAATGAACACAGCAAGATATCATTTCTACAGAGTCTTAGCTGAGCTTCAGTTTCAGGAATAACTTGAACATTCATATGAACTTGGAAAATAAAACAATGGAAATTCCATTAAGTGCATACAAACTACACATCTTATTTTTTTCCAAGAAAGAGAATTATACTTTTAATAGACATATTTATATTAAGAATTGAGAAACATTATGTTAACTAGTATTTTTAATGTAACAGTTTTATTTAAAATACAGAATTTGTTCCTGCATGATAATTTCAGGTAAAATTTGTCAATTATTTTTTATCATTTTGTTTTAATCTCTGTAATTAAGTACAACTTGGTATAACAGATACTCAACTTGGAACACAGTAGTTTTCTATAGCCCTGAGTAGTTCAGATGTAAATAATATGTGTCTTTTCTTCCTTCACTTGTCTCTTGTAATCATCTGACATTGTCAGTAATGAAAATCTGTTAGCAAATGAAAAGCACAGTTATTGACATGGAAGGTAAAGCAAAAGCGTGATGAGAGCTGTCACTCTAGCAATCAAAACAATGTTTAATTTTTGCTTACTCTGTTGGGGTGCTTCAGAATAATTTCATGAGTCCAAATATCCAGGACTATCGTCTGACAGACATGATTTTTGCCTTATCTCTCCCTATCTTTCTATCATCTATCTATCTATCTATCTATCTATCTATCTATCTATCTATCTAAATTCTGCCCTTGAATTACCTAAACAAACACTAGTACATGAACGTAGTTTGAATCAGAATTGCATCTTTAGGCAGATTCCACATCTGAATGAAAATATTCACATGAATATCTGTCAAAATAACTGTATTTTTCTGTATAGCACTCTCTTCACTCATGTATGTGTTTTGCCATGGTTACTGGGCTGTGAATTTCTCAGAAGGGCAAGCACAAGCCATTTATCTTTTTTTTTTTCAATTGAAGTATAGTTGATTTACAAGGTTTTGTAGTCTCAGGTGTACAGCAAAGTAATTCAGATATATATATATATATTTTTTTCTTTTCAGATTCTTTTCAATTATAGTTCATTACAAGATATTGAATATAGTTCCCTGTGCTATACAGTAGGACCTTGTTGTTTATTTTATATAAAAATTTGTGTCTGCTAATCCCAAACTCCTAATTTATTCCTCCCCCACCTTTCCACTTTAGTAACCATAAGTTTGTTTTCTAAGTCTGTGAGTCTGTTTCTGTTTTGTAAATACCACATCTTCTTTATACATTTATCTGTCAGTGAATAGTTAGGTTGCCTCCAGGTTTTGGCTATTGTAAACAGCGCTGTTATGAACATTGGGGTGCACGTATCTTTTCTAATTAGAGTTTTTATCTTTTGGGGAAATATGCCCAGGAGCAGGACTGCTGGATCATATGGCAACTCTATTTTTAGTTTTTTAAGGAACCTCCATACTGTTCTCCATAGTGGCTGCACCAATTTACTTCCCACCAACAGTGTAGCAGCGTTCCCTTTTCTCTACACCCTCTCCAGCATTTATTATTTGTAGACTTTTTGATGCTGGCCATTCTGACCAGTGTGAGGTGGTACCTCATTATAGTTTTGATATGCATTTCTCTAATGCTTAGCGACGTTGAACATCCTTTCATATGCCTGTTGGCTATCTACATGTCTGTTTTCAGAGAAATGTCTATTGAGATCTTCTGCCCTTTTTTTTTTTCCATTGGGTTGGTTGGTTGTTTGATATTGAGCTATATGAGCTTTTTAGATGTTTTAGAAATTAAGCCCTTGTCAGTTGCATCGTTTGCAAATATTTTCTCCCATTCTGTAAGTTTCTTTTTGTTTTGTTTATGGTTTCCTTTGCTCTGCAAAAGCTTATAAATTTGATTAGGTCCCGTTTGTATATTTTTGCTTTTATTTTTGTTTTGGAGGACTGACTTAAGAAAACATTGGTACAATTTATGTCAGAGAATGTTTTGCCTATGTTCTCTTCTAGGAATTTTATGGTGTCATGTATTATATTTAAGTCTTTAACCATTTTGAGTTTATTTTTGTGAATGGTGTGAGAGAGTGTTCTAATGTCATTGATTTACATGCCACTGACCAGCTTTCCCAACACCACTTACTGAAGCAACTATCTTTTCTCCATTGTATATTCTTACTTCCTTTGTCACAGATTAATTGACTCTAAGTGTGTGGGTTTATTTCTGGGCTCTCTATTCTGTTCTATTGATCCATGTGTCCATTTTTGTGCCAATACCATGCTGTTTTGATTACTATAGTATTGTTTGAAGTACCAGCCATTTATCTTTGATTTCCAAAATCAAGTACAGTGATTGGCACAGGTATATATGTTGAAATTTTTTTAAGTAAACCAAATTTCAAGAGGTAATAATAAGTTACAGTTAGATGAAATAATGGAGAAGAATAATGAACAGAGAAATGTCCATGCCAATATTTTCAACTCATTAATCTCCTAAACTTACACATTTTTAGTTAGCGCTAATCCATAAGAAATAAAGCTTTCCTAAACATTTTTTGATGAAGGGTTAAATAAAATGGCACATTTTAATATTTTTACGATTTTATTGACATAAAATTCACTATTTTAACCATTTTATACTGTATACTCACAATGTTTTGTTTTGTTTTTTAACATCTTTATTGGAGTATAATTGCTTTACCATGGTGCAAGAGGGAAGAGATATGGGAACATATGTATATGTATAACTGATTCACTTTGTTATAAAGCAGAAACTAAGTTTCTGCTTTATAACAAAGTGAATCAGTTATACATATACATATGTTCCCATATCTCTTCCCTCTTGCATCTCCCTCCCTCCCATCCTCCCTATCCCACCCCTCTAGGTGGTCAAAAACCACCTAGCTGATCTCCCTGTGCTATGCAGCTGCTTCCCACTAGCTAGTTATTTTACGTTTGGTATTGTATATATGTCCATGCCACTCTCTCACATTGTCACAGCTTACTTTTCCCCCTCCCCATATCCTCAAGTCCATGCTCTAGTAGGTCTGTGTCTTTCTTCCCATCTTACCCCTAGGTTCTTCATAACCTTTTTTTTTTCTTATATTCCATATGTATGTGTTAGCATATGGTATTTATTTTTCTCTTTCTGACTTACTTCACTCTGTATGACAGACTCTAGGTCCATCAACCTCACAACAAATATCTCAATTTCATTTCTTTCTACGTCTGAATAATATTCCATTGTATATATGTGCCACATCTTCTTTATCCATTCATCTGTTGATGGACACTTAGGTTCCTTCCATGTCCTGGCTATTGTAAATAGAGCTGCAATAAATATTTTGGTACATGACTCTTTTTGAATTATGGTTTTC
The DNA here is from genome assembly GCF_059928025.1 of Delphinapterus leucas. NCBI lineage: Eukaryota > Metazoa > Chordata > Mammalia > Artiodactyla > Monodontidae > Delphinapterus > Delphinapterus leucas. The sequence continues at coordinate 30,607,148 of NC_143137.1, read as the reverse complement.
TCAGGTTATATGCCCAGTAGTGGGATTGCTGGGTCGTATGGTAGTTCTATTTGTAGTTTTTTAAGGAACCTCCATACTGTTCTCGATAGTGGCTGTATCAATTTACATTCCCACCAACAGTGCAAGAGTGTTCCCTTTTCTCCACACCCTTTCCAGCATTTATTGTTTCTAGATTTTTTGATGATGGCCATTCTGACTGGTGTGAGATGATATCTCATTGTAGTTTTGATTTGCATTTCTCTGATGATTACTGATGTTGAGTATTCTTTCATGTGTTTGTTGGCAATCTGTATATCTTCTTTGGAGAAATGTCTCTTTAGGTCTTCTGCCCATTTTTGGATTGGGTTGTTTGTGTTTTTCTTATTGAGCTGCATGAGCTACTTGTAAATTTTGGAGATTAATCCTTTGTCAGTTGCTTCAGTTGCAAATATTTTATCCATTTGAGGGTTGTCTTTTGGTCTTTTTTATGGTTTCCTTTGCTGTGAAAAAGCTTTTAAGTTTCATTAGGTCCCATTTGTTTATTTTATTTCCATTCCTCTAGGAGGTGGGTCAAAAAGGATCTTGCTGTGATTTATGTCATAGAGTGTTCTGCCTACGTTTTACTCTAAGAGTTTGATAGTGTCTGGACTTACATTTAGGTCTTTAATCCATTTTGAGTTTATTTTTGTGTGTGGTGTTAGGGAGTGTTCTAATTTCATATTTTACATGTACCTGTCCAGTTTTCCCAGTACTGCTTATTGAAGAGGCTGTCTTTTCTCCACTGTATATTCTTGCCTCCTTTATCAAAGATAAGGTGATCGTATGTACGTGGGTATTTTCTATCCTGTTCCATTGATCTATATTTCAGTTTTTGTGCCAGTACCATACAGTCTTGATTACTGTAGCTTTGTAGTGTAGTCTGAAGTCAGGGAGCCTGATTCCTCCAGCTCCGTTTTTCGTTCTCAAGATTGCTTTGGCTATTTGGGGTCTTTTGTGTTTCCATACAAATTGTGAAATATTTTGTTCTAGTTCTGTGAAAAATGCCAATGGTAGTTTGATAGGGATTGCATTGAATCTGTAGATTGCTTTGGGTAGTATAGTCATTTTCACAATGTTGATTCTTCCAATCCAAGAATATGGTATATCTCTCCACCTACTTGTGTCATCTTTAATTTCTTTCATCAATGTTTTATAATTTTCTGCATACAGGTCTTTTGTCTCCTTAGGTAGGTTTATTCCTAGATATTTTATTGTTTTTGTTACAATGGTAAATGGGAGTGTTTTCTTAATTTCACTTTCAGATTTTTCATCATTAGTGTATAAGTATGCCAGATATTTCTGTCCATTAATTTTGTATCCTGCTACTTTATCAAATTCATTGATTAGCTCTAGTAGTTTTCTGGTAGCATCTTTAGGATTCTCTATGTATAGTATCATGTCATCTACAAACAGTGACAGCTTTACTTCTTCTTTTCCAATTTGGATTCCTTTTATTTCTTTTTCCTTTCTGATTGCTGTGGCTAAAACTTCCAAAACTATGTTGAATAAGAGTGGTGAGAGTGGGCAACCTTGTCTTGTTCCTGATCTTAGTGGAAATGATTTCAGTTTTTCACCATTGAGGATGATGTTGGCTGTGTGTTTGTCATATATGGCCTTTATTATGTTGAGGAAAGTTCCCTCTATGCTTACTTTCTGCAGGGTTTTTATCATAAATGGGTATTGAATTTTGTTGAAAGCTTTTTCTGCATCTATTGAGCCGATCATATGTTTTTTCTCCTTCAAGTTTTTAATATGGTGTATCACGTTGATTGATTTGCGTATATTGAAGAATCCTTGCATTCCTGGAATAAACCCCACTTGAACATGGTGTATGATCCTTTTAATGTGCTGTTGGATTCTGTTTGCTAGTATTTTGTTGAGGATTTTTGCATTTATGTTCATTTGTGGTATTGGCCTGAAGTTTTCTTTCTTTGTAATATCTTTGTCTAGTTTTGGTATCTGGGTGATGGTGGCCTCATAGAATGAGTTTGGGAGTGTTCCTCCCTCTGCTATATTTTGGAAGAGTTTGAGAAGGATAGGTGTTAGCTCTTCTCTAAGTGTTTGATAGAATTCACCTGTGAAGCCATCTGATCCTAGGCTTTTGTTTGTTGGAAGATTTTTAATCACAGTTTCAATTTCAGTGCTTGTGATTGGTGTGTTCACATTTTCTATTTCTTCCTGGTTCAATCTCATCAGGTTGTGCATTTCTAAGATTTTGTCCATTTCTTCCAGGTTGTCCATTTTATTAGCATAGAGTTTCTTGTAGTAATCTCTCATGATTCTTTGTATTTCTGCAGTGACAGTTGTTACTTCTCCTTTTTCATTTCTAATTTTATTGGTTTGAGTCTTCGCCCATTTTTTCTTGATGAATCTGGCTAATGGTTTATCAATTTTCTTTATCTTCTCAAAGAATCAGCTTTTAGTTTTATTGATCTTTGCTATTGTTTCCTTTATTTCTTTTTCATTTATTTCTGATCTGATCTTTATGATTTCCTTCCTTCTGCTAACTTTGGGGTTCTTTTGTTCTTTCTCTAATTGCTTTAGGTGCAAGGTTAGGTTATTGATTTGAGATGTTTCCTGTTTCTTAAGGTGGGATTGTATTGCTATAAACTTCCCTCTTAGAACTGCTTTTGGTGCATCCCATAGGTTTTGGGTCGTTGTGTTTTCATTGTCATTTGTTTCTAGGTATTTTCTGATTTCCTCCTTGATTTCTTCAGTGATGACTTCGTTATTAAGTAGTGTATTGTTTAGCCTCCATGTGTTTGTATTTTTTTCAGATCTTTTGCTGTAATTAATATCTAGTCTCATAGTGTTGTGGTCAGAAAAGATACTTGATAAGATTTCAATTTTCTTAAATTTACCAAGGCTAGATTTGTGACCCAAGATATGATCTATCCTGGAGAATGTTCCATGAGCACTTGAGAAAAATGTGTATTCTGTTGTTTTGGGGTGGAATGTCCTATAAATATCAATTAAGTCCATCTTGTTTAATGTATCATTTAAAGCTTGTGTTTCCTTATTTATTTTCATTTTGGATGATCTGTCCATTGGTGAAAGTGGGGTGTTTAAGTCCCCTACTATGATTGTGTTACTGTTGATTTCCCCTTTTTGGCTGTTAGTATTTTCCTTATGTATTGACGTGCTCCTACGTTGGGTGCAGAAATATTTATAATTGTTATATCTTCTTCTTGGAGGGATCCCTTGATCATTATGTAGTGTCCTTCTTTGTCTCTTCTAATAGTCTTTATTTTAAAGTCTATTTTGTCTGATATGAGAATTGCTACTCCAGCTTTCTTCTGATTTCCATTTGCATGGAATATCTTTTTCCGTCCCCTCACTTTCAGTCTGTATGTGTCCCTAGGTCTAAAGTGGGTCTCTTGTAGACAGCATAGATATGGGTCTTGCTTTTGTATCCATTCAGCCAGTCTGTGTCTTTGGTGGGAGCATTTAATCCATTTACATTTAAGGTAATTATCGATATGTATGTTCCTATTCCCATTTTCTTACTTGTTTTGAGTTTGTTATTGTAGGTCTTTTCCTTCTCTTGTGCTTCTTGCCTAGAGAAGTTCCTTTAGCATTTGTTGTAAAGCTGGTTTGGTGGTGCTGAACTCTCTCAGCTTTTGTTGTCTGTAAAGGTTTTAATTTCTCCATCAAATCTGAATGAGATCCTTGCTGGGTAGAGTAATCTTGGTTGTAGGTTTTTCTCCTTCATCACTTTAAATATGTCCTGCCACTCCCTTCTGGCTTGCAGAGCTTCTGCTGAAAGATCAGCTGTTAACCTTATGGGGATTCCCTTGTGTGTTATTTGTTGGTTTTCCCTTGCTGATTTTAATACGTTTTCTTTGTACTTAATTTTTGATAGTTTGATTAATATGTGTCTTGGTGTGTTTCTTCTTGGATTTATCCTGTATGGGACGCTCTGTGCTTCCTGGACTTGATTAACTATTTCCTTTCCCATATTAGGGAAGTTTTCAACTATAATCTCTTCAAATATTATCTCAGTCCCTTTCTTTTTCTCTTCTTCTTCTGGGACCCCTATGATTCGAATGCTGGTGCATTTAATCTTGTCCCAGAGGTCTCTGAGACTGTCCTCATTTCTTTTCATTCTTTTTTCTTTATTCTGCTCTGTAGTAGTTATTTCCACTATTTTATCTTCCAGGTCACTTATCCGTTTTTCTGCCTCAGTTATTCTGCTATTGATCCCTTCTAGAGTATTTTTAATTTCATTTATTGTGTTGTTCATCATTGCTTGTTTCCTCTTTAGTTCTTCTAGGTCCTTGTTAAGTGTTTCTTGCATTTTCTCTATTCTATTTCCAAGATTTTGGATCATCTTTACTATCATTATTCTGAATTCTTTTTCAGGTAGACTGCCTATTTCCTCTTCATTTGTTAGTTCTGGTGGGTTTTTATCTTGCTCCTTCATCTGCTGTGTGTTTTGCTGTCTTTTCATTTTGCTTATTTTACTGTGTTTGGGGTCTCCTTTTCGCAGGCTGCACGTTTGTAGTTCCTGTTGTTTTTTGTGTCTGTCCCCAGTGGCTAAGGTTGACTCAGTGGGTTGTGTAGGTTTCCTGGTTGAGGGGACTAGTGCCTGTGTTCTGGTGTATGAGGCTGGATCTTGTCTTTCTGGTGGGCACGTCCACGTCTGGTGGTGTATTTTGGGGTGTCTGTGGCCTTATTATGATTTTAGGCAGCCTCTCTGCTAATGGATTGGGCTGTGTTCCTGTCTTGCTATTTGTTTGGCATAGGTTGTCCAGCACTGTAGCTTGCTGGTCGTTGAGTGGAGCTGGGTCTTGGCATTGAGATGGAGGTCTCTGGGAGATTTTCGCCATTTGATATTATGTGGAGCTGTGAGGTCTCTTGTGGACCAGTGTCCTGAAGTTGGCTCTCCCACCTCAGTGGCACAGCCCTGACGCCTGGCTGGAGCACCAAGAGCCTGTCCTCCACACGGCTCAGAATAAAAGGGAGAAAAAATAGAAAGAAAGAAAGAAAGAAAGAGGATAAAAAAATAAAGATAAAATAAAATAATTAAAATAAAAAATAATTATTAAGGAAAAAATTTAAAAAGTAAAAGAAACAACAACAAAGAAAAACGGACAGCCAGACCCTAGGACAAATGGTGGAAGCAAAGCTATACAGATAAAATCTCACACAGAAGCATACACATACACACTCACAAAAATACAAAAAGGGGAAAAAAATTATCTTGCTCCTAAAGTCCACCTTCTCAATTTGGGATGATTCGTTGTCTATTCAGGTATTCCACAGAATCAGGGTACATCAAGTTGATTGTGGAGATTTAATCCGCTGCTCCTGAGGCTGCTGGGAGACATTTCCCTTTCTCTTCTTTGTTCGCCCAGCTCCCAGGTTTCAGCTTTGGATTTGGCCCCGCCTCTGCGTGTAGGTCGCCGGAGGGCGTCTGTTCTTCGCTCAGAGAGGACGGGGTTAAAGGAGCAGCTGATTCAGGGGCTCTGGCTCACTCAGGCCGGGGGGAGGGAGGGGCACGGAGTGCGGGGCGGGCCTGCGGCGGCAGAGGCCGGTGTGACGTTGCACCAGCCTGAGGTGCGCCGTGCGTTCTCTCCGGTAAGTTTTCCCTGGATCACGGGACCCTGGCAGTGGCGGGATGCACGGGCTCCCAGAAGAGGGGTGTGGATAGTGACCTGTGCTCGCAAACAGGCTTCTTGGTGGCGGCAGCAGCAGCCTTAGCGTCTCATGCCCACCTCTGGGGTCCGCTCTTTTAGCCGCGGCTCACGCCAGTCTCTGGAGCTCTGTAAGCAGTGCTCTTAACCCCCTCTCCTCGTGCAACAAGAAACAAAGAGGGAAGAAAAGTCTCTTGCCTCTTAGGCAGCTCCAGACTTTTTCCCAGACTCCCTCCCGGCCAGCCGTGGCACACTAACCCCTGCAGGCTGTATTCACGCCGCCAACCCCAGTCCTCTCCCTGGGATCTGACCTCCGAAGCCGAAGCCCAAGCCTCAGCTCCCAGCCCCGCCCGCCCTGGCGGATGAGCAGACAAGCCTCTCGGGCTGGTGAGTGCTGGTCGGCACTGATCTTCTGTGCGGGAATCTCTCCGCTTTGCCCTCCGCACCACTGTTGCTGCGCTCTCCTCCGTGGCTACGAAGCTTACCCCGTCTGCCACCCGCAGTCTCCGCCCGTGAAGGGGCTTCTAGTGTGTGGAAACCTTTCCTCCTTCACAGCTCCCTCCCACTGGTGTGGGTCCAGTCCCCATTCTTTTGTCTCTGTTTTTTTCTTTTTTCTTTTGCCCTACCCAGGTACGTGGGGAGTTTCTTGCCTTTTGGGAGGTCTGAGGTCTTCTGCCAGTGTTCAGTGAGTGTTCTATAGGAGCAGTTCCATGTGTAGATGTATTTCTGATGTATCTGTGGGGAGGAAGGTGATCTCCGCGTCTGACTCTTCCGACATCTTCTCAAATCCCTCCTCCCAATGTTTTACATCTGTCACCACTATATCCAAAACATATCCATTACCTCAAGAAGAAACACCATACCCTTTTTTTCTCCTTCCCCATCCCTGAGCAATTACTAATCTACATTCTGTCTCCATGGATTTGCTTTTTCTTGACATTTCATATAAATGTGTTCATATAATATGCTGCCTTTTATGTCTGGCCTCTTTCATTTAACATAATGTTTTCATAATTTATCCATGTTGTAGCATGTATCAGAACTTCATTTTTTGTGGCTGAATAATAATCCGTTGTATTAATTTGCCACATTTTGTTTACCCATTCATCAAATGATAGACACAGATCATTTCCACCTTCTGGCGATTATGAATGATGCTGTTATGAATTTTTATGCACAAGTTTTTGTGTAAATTATGGTTTCAAACATCTTGTGTGTACAACTAGAGGTAGAAATGTGTCACAAGGTAACTCTATGTTTACCTCCTTTAGGAACTGAAAAACTATTTTCCAAAGTAATCAGAACAATTTTTATTCCCACCAGCAATGTGTGAGAATTCCAATTTCTACAACTCTTTGCCAACAATGCTTTCCATTTTGTTTTTCATTATAACTATTCTAGCGGGTGTAAGGTGGTATCTCATTGTTGTTTTAATTTGTTTTTCCCTACTGACTAATACTGAGCATCTTTAATATATTGGCCATTTGCATGTTTTCTTTAGAGAAGTATCTGCTCAAATCCTTTGCTCATGTTTAAACTGAGTTGTTTATCTTTTCATTGCTGAGATAAATTTTAATATTTATTATAAATATTTTGATAAATCTTGATACTAATTGAAAAGTAAATATAACAGGATGAACGATTATAGGAATAAACCTCATATTCTTTATATTCTTCCTCATGTTCTAGCATTGATCATAGGACCTTATGTAAAAAAATGTCCTAGAAAGTCCATAAAACTCTTGAGTTTAATCAACCTGCTGGGTCATAAGGACAATTCTTGTCCCTAGGAACATATAGCAGTGTTCTCTAGAGCTCACTGCTCTTAACAAGCAAAAATCTCTTAAAATAATGTGTGCTTTATTAACAATCTTCCTCAAGATGAGAACCTGTCACTCTGATGCTAAGTTTCATGTACCTGAATCCATACTGCATTACTATATTTAGTTCTAGATCAAGGACTCATTACAGAGCCCTTCAGAACAGTACACTACACATTTTCAACTCCCTCTGGCCTTTGGTTTCCCTTCATCATCACTATTTCATTATAGTGTAGAATATTCTTTACAGTAATATTTATATGATTTTCTCTATTAAATATTCAAAAAGAACTTGGATTTCATAGTAAGGACTCTGGAATTCATGTTTCATGCCCTAAATACACAACAATTTTACTCTTTTCTCATTTAAGGCCTCAGTTTCTTCAACATAAATTTCTTCCTTTCCTTTGAAAACCCTCGTCAGCATTCAGAAAGCATCCATATTGCCCATCGTTAAAGAATATTTCCTTGATTCCATGTTCTTCTCCAGCAATACTTTTTTTTCCTCTGCTCTTCATCACAGGAAAGTACCTATGAAGAGTGAGCTAAAAGTGTTATCTCTCCATTCTAGTCCCGTATCTTCCCTTTGCCCACTCTATTAATGCTTTTATTCCCATCATTCAAAAGGTATTTCCCAAAGTCACTAACAAATTCCCCCTTTTCAAATTGTATAGCAATTATCTGACTTCAGATTCTATGAAACTGTGGCATGGTTGGCCACACTCCTATGTTAGAAATTATCTTTTTTATGTTTCTGTGATAACTCATTCACCTATTTTTGTCCTTCCTCCTAGGCCAGTCCATTTAAGTGTCCTGTATTGAGTCCTTCCTTAAACTAGTATTTTGTCTCTTCATAGCACTTATTTTATCTGAAATTACTTTATCTATATGAATTATTTATCCATGTCAACTTTCACTGATGATTTAGCAGAATGCATATAAATATTTCTGTACAATTTGTTTATATCCTTGGATGACAGCGCTGTAGAGCCTGCCACTCAGTATCCCTTCCTATAATCATTCATAAAATTACTAGATCTAGGTAAAGTCTCAAAATGACATTGAATCTAAATTTCCAAGAGTTAGCTCAGAAACTGTGAAGTGACTGAATTTACTTTATTTGCAAGCTAATGATTTAGGCTGCCACTGTTTTATGTACTCATACTGACAGAAGATACAATCTCCCTGGGTCAGAGACACGGGCTATTTATTTACTCACAGTACAAATAGCAGCCAGGGTAATATCTTAGCTCTGCTTCCCTATATCCCAATCCCCACAGGGTAACTCAAATAAAAACAGTATGTTACATACCCATGTGATTCCAAATTTTAGGAGAGTTTGAGCTTTTAATAGCTGCTAACACATATGCTCATTCTCCTTAGAGAGTAAGAGAGATTACTCACTTAGCACATTTCCTTTGGGGGAGAGGAGAAGTGTATCTCTTGCTTTACTACCTTGACATTTAAGCACAAGTATCCAGGATGGGGAAGGAGAGATGTGTATGACTCCAAATCTTTTCAGAAGTGTCTAACTTTGGAGAAAAGCTATCTCAATCTTCTAAGGCATGTTTACTGTACAAGTTCAAGTGTGTCCTTTTGCTTCAAAGAGCAGGACCATGCAGAAAATTGAAAACATTCAAGGTGAATTGTCTCCCAACAGATTCACTCCTGATTGCCAAATGTTTCAAGTCCTTTGTGAATTTTTCCATGCAAATACAACTCCATCAGCCTGATTCCTCTAGCACTGACTTAGTATGAAATTCACTGTTTGTTTCTGTAGCACTTAAAGCTAATATCTGTAGGAATCTGGATATCAGAATGAGGCCAACTTTCTGTGGTGACCTCAGCTATGACACCTAGGGTTATGGATCTAGCCAACTGAAGAAATTTCATAAACCATTAATGTCAGAGGTCTTTTTCCTTAAGTCTCTATGTTGACTCTGCCACCCATTTTAATGCATTTTTCCAGGTATTAGCACAGATTCTGCCTTAGCCTGCCAGAAGAAAGTCTATAGGAATTCTGTCATCCCTGGAAACCCTTGCCAGTGAGATAAAGCTAACCCGAGTGCCTTCTGGTGCCAAGATAGTGTTATTGATCACCTCAGGTAAAGTTACAGACACCCTTTATACTTCTCTAATTGAATAACTAGCATGTTAGTACAACCACCCACATAATATGCCTAAATAATGTGTTAGTTATTTGTCTGGGAAAGTCATCTGAGTAACTGAAGTAAATCTCATTTTGGAGAGAGCTCTGCAGTCATCTGAGTGATATATAAGCTGCCAGTGGAGTTTCTTTAAACACTCTTATAATCAGCTCTAAGATATAAGTCATGTTTTTGAAAGGAAAGCAAGATAATACCAGGCCTCTAAACAATAAGTATGATCCAGAGGGCACAGATGTTGTTTCTAGCAACAATTATTTCATATGGTTGGGACCCCTTTGTGGGACAGATAACAATAAGGGATATAGTTTGACAGTACCTCCAATGTGGCACCTTATGGGGTCTTTTCTGAGGCTCCCTAGCTAGTTGGTAAACCTAGGGTTCCCAATCAAGTCTGAGTAATTGAGTCTAATTCTTGTTTGGGGAGGAACTGTCTGAGGGAAGTCAGTCCAATTGGTCCTGTTTGTCTACACTATCAGTGAGGTGGCATTCTTCATCTTTATGAAATCAATATGAGGAAACATCTAGAGGTTTTATACTTAGGACTTGCAGAAGCTGGAGTCATCCACTTGTGGTCTCATGGTCAGAGTGGACTTGAGGGAGGTAGCTGACTCAGCAGTCAGTTAAACTCATGACAGTTGGAGAAAGTTGCACTAAGGCATTTTACTTGGATGAAGACTCCAAGGCCAGGTTTGAAATATAATGAACATTATGCTACCTCCTGACAACATACGCAATTACACACACACTCCCTCCCAGGGTCTAAGGCATTCTATTCCCTCCCAGGTTTGTGTTCTCTCTTGGTTTATGTGCTGTCTCCACCTGTATAAAACCTGAGTACTCTATTCCAGGAGGTAAAACTTCATCTTTTATCAATCCTCTCTACTCTCCCCGAGACCATGTATATGGAAGAGTGAGGTGCAAGAGGGAAACAAAAAGAACATCTCTATACCTAAAACCTAACCAGAATGAAGTTGGAATCCATGAGGACCCCTTTTATCCAGGACTGCATCCAGAGGGTGTGCCACCCATTGGGAATGGTTGAAGTTAAAAAAACAAGAGAACTATGCTCAGGAATGGCAGGGGAGGAATCCTCAAATTGCAGTGCTCATCCTTGTAACTCCCTTAATCCTTCAGATTTTTGTCTTAGTCATTGTTCTTAAAGAAGCTTAGATGAGATAATCCCCTTTGGGAAACACCTGCATTTAATAGCAAATCTGACTTAACATGCATGTCCCTGGAAAAAGTAAGGGAGATAGAGTCAGATTATTAGCCCATTATTGACAAGCTTTTTCCATAAAATACAAATGGTCTTCAAAGCTGAACATATAGCAAGGATTTTTCTGAGGGGCCACAATGGTATGGCCAGAATTAGCTGATCAGTATTTTGAAGAAGTCAAAAGTCAATACCGGTGAAGCACCACAATAGTCTCACCATGGGGGTAAGGGACTGATGTAGTCAATCTGTCAGAGTGAGCAGGGACCGTACTCTGTATGATGTGGATTCCCTCACCAAAGGTTAAACAGATCCTTTTTTGTCATGAGTCACAAGATTGGCATGCAATTTATTTTTTTGCATCAGAAATAGAGTCATTTCCTATGTGCTCAGTCTATAATGGTGAATGTGTATTGCCCGGTCCAGTATAGTGATGAATTCATATGGCGATTATGGCAATTTGGATATTTCAGGTTTGATACCATTTAGTCTCATCAGAGAATGAGCCTGGCCATGGGCATCTAGATTAACAACCTGGATAATTTGACCAACAAGCATAATCTGTTAACACAGTTCTTGGTCTTAGATAAGAAGTCATGAGTCTTTAATCTGCAATAGTCTAAAATTTTTAGTTCTCCCCACTGAGTGCAGAAATCATGTCCAATTTCATTTTTGCACAGCTGCTGGTGTTCAGAGCGAACAGCCACAGCAGACATCATCAGTTTTCCGCTTAGCTGAACCATCTATAAACCAGGCCTAGGCTTTCAGGAGAGACTCTGTGAATCTGGGACACCAAAAAAGTCAGTGGCTCTAATTTGATTTAGGCAGAACAGTGGGAAATCATGTTTTCCTCCATAAGGATAGTTGTCACTTTTTCATTTAAAGTCACTAGACTGCTGGGGCCAGGCTGGTTGTATTCTTCAATAGACTACATTCATTTGACAAGGGAGACTCTTAAAGCTCATCCTACTGTGTCATTCATACAATGTAAGTTTGCCAACCTCCAAAACAGGCCTATCAAGTTGAAAAATCCCCAAAACTCTGTAAGTCAGGCATTCAATTTCAATAAGAACTCAGTGGGAAACTTAAGTTTCTTTTCAAAAGTGGTATATCTAGTAGCCATGCCAAAACCCCAAGTCCAAAATCCCAAACAGATGCCTTCGGGTAGATACTGCCTCCCTTTCCAGGGCTTTAATAGGAACATACTCATTATCTTCAGGGTCTTAGTCTGTCTCCAATTACCAAAGAGTTCAATGTAGTGAGAAACATTCACACTAAATCCTGACTCACTCACTGGGGAAAATGGCAGGGGAATTTGTCTCCATAATGTACTTCTCTGCTTGCTGTTCTCCCCAGTCAGGATGGCGATCCCCTCTGGCAGTTATAAGATTGGAAGTACAGCATATAACATACACATCAATTCTTAAATACATCCAGGTGTAGAAACAGTAAAAACATGAAATAGAGCAAAGGACTCCACCTACAGTCATCCAATAGTCATTGTAGCTTTTTTTTTTTTTTTTTTTAACTGTACATGTCTAGAGTCTGGTTACTCAGCTGTACTCTCCCCAGATTCGAAGAAGTATCTGAACTGGACTCTTTCTTCTTTCATTATATCCTTTTACATGTTACTGTGGCTTAAGTCTATATTCCTTGGTACTTTCAGTCACTCCTGGGCCCAGAATCCCTTCCCCCAGCAGGACATTTTATAGCATGCAACAGAACTATAAACGTGTGAGATTCTCCCCTCCTTGAAGTTCCCCCAGTATATCCAAATGGTTTGTAGGACCTTAGGTCCTCCTTGAGGATAAGGAGATCTTGATTCCACCCCTAATCTTAAAGCAGCTAAGGTCATCATAGAGAAAGGACAAGAAATCTGGGGTTCTCTCAGAAAGTTTCTCAATGCCAGTCAGCAAAACACGTTTACTTTCAGGTCTGCCTGAAACTCCTGAATTTTTTCTCCTCCTACCTTGAGGAGAGAGAAAAAAATGAATGCACCATATGGACTGCTTATGACCAAGATGACCTTATTTCCTTCAGCTTGACTAAACTTTAGGCAGCCTCCTAAAAGGAGGCTCCTGACCTCCCTTTTCTTAGGGCATTTACTTTTGAAAAGTTGAAATTGCAAAATTTATCTCTGCACTTTTGAAATGTAGATAAATGTAGATAAATCTTCTCTCAGCATCTTACCAGAACACTTGAGATATAATTATCAAGGAATTTAGTGCCCGTATCTCCCAGTGTCTATGGGATTGCAATAAATGCTAACTGGCAAACACAAAAGGCCTGATCACATTGACCAACTTCCAACTTAATGACCTCCAGTAATTTTCCATTAGCTCACCCACAGCTTAAAAACCCTTCTGCCTTTTGCTTCGGTACAGTTTAATTTCTATCCCCTATTGCAGTGGTCTGAATAGACTCCCTTACCTGTTTAACTTTGTAGAGTGCAATTTTTGTTTGACATTTATTTCAAACGTACCTCTCAGTACTATTTGTAACCACTTCCCCGAAGTCATTCTCAGTAACAAGCAACAAAGTGGAGGACTACATATTGTCTAATGCACCACACAGATTTGGTCAACAAGTCACTGATTCCTGTGGACTTCCTGATTCAATGGATCCACAGATCCATTTTGTACTTCTTCCAGATGGGTATATTACTGATAATACTCCATAGTTTTCACTAGGTTGAAAAGTCTGAAACTGTGAAGAATCTGAGATTATGCTGCTGCATGCTAGCTGGCAAATTAGCCTGACACCATTTATGTACATACATTGACAGATAGCGACACAAACTATTTTATTTCTCATAGGAAGAACACTTGCTAGAACAGCATCTTAGCACCCAAATTCCCACAGAATAACACAAATATAGATTGGATGTTTCCTGTATATGCTGTGGAATTACATCACAAAAGAGGAACTGCAAAATTTAAGAGACCCAGCTTTTTTATAGATTGCTGGCATATCTGCCTTTCCTGTGAGAAAGAAGAAGGGAGGGATGCAGGGACGGAAGAAGAGGGGAGAGAGGGAGAGAAAGAAACAGATTATTACTTAAGTATATCTCTTCTTCCAAGTGAGAGATGGAAAATATTTCTTAGTTTATTAATCTAGAAAGCAAGAAAGGAGGCAGGGTGTCTCCATCCAGAGAAGGAAGGAGAGGGCTTTAGATATTCAAATCTCTCTGGAGTTCTTTGTCTTTTAGAAAATCTATCTCTACAAAGTGGGAGAGTGGCGTGGACATATATACACTACCAAATGTAAAATCGATAACTAGTGAAAAGCAGCCGCATAGCACAGGGAGATCAGCTTGGTGCTTTCTGACCACCTAGAGGGGTGGGATAGGGAGGGTGGGAGGGAGGGAGATGCAAGAGGGAAGAGATATGGGGATGTATGTATATGTGTAGCTGATTCACTTTGTTATACAGCAGAAACTAACACACCATTGTAAAGCAATTATACTCCAATAAAGATGTTAAAAAAGGAAATAAAAAGATCCCCTGTGCCACAACACAAACCTGACACAGCCAAAAAAGAAATAAAAAAAAAAAAGAAAAGACAATCTATCTCTAGTTTCCAGTGTGTGTTGGCTGTTCAAACATGACCTTTGTTCTGAAGCAAAGTGAAACTATCCAGTAAGATTGGTCACCCAATACCAAGATAATGTTAAATTTTACTTTTATTCTTCAAGATGTGTACTCATCAGTCATCAAAAGTTATTGACTTAGACAGAGATCAGTAGAATATTGTCTTTGCATTTAAATATCCAGATCATTGATGCATTCATTAATACAGTATGGCATAGGTCTATCATGTCTAAGCATGTGGGTAAACTCTGGGGAGGGTACTAAACCAATTATTTGCAAATCTTATTTAAAATGTCATTCAAAAACATATGTATCAAATGTATAAATACGATTAAACTGTATTGAACGAAGTAGAGAATAGAAGATACCTGAGGCCCATTTAATAGAGATCACTTTTGAGATATACCATTAAGGTTAGAAAGGATCAGCATTCACAGACTGTGTAATGAGGAAATATTTTTTAAAAACAAAATTGATGTACTATAGATGATGCTGTTTGAATGGCATGTTGATATAACAAAAAAATGTGTGACCAAGTTATGGTAATTTAAAACACACATATTTACTAATGGTATAAAATTAATTTTATATTACTAATGACTTTTTACATTTGATTATATTAATGAAATCTATTAAGAATTACATTTTATAGGCTTAAATAACTTTTGCAGTTATTAAACTTGCTACTGTTTTTAACAGTTCTCATTTAGAAACTACTGAGAAATCTTTAGAAAATAATTTCAATTCAAATTATTCGAATTGCAGCCAGAGGTCTTATTTTCTTTTTTACTGTATTCAAAGACTATCTTTGAACCTCATTCCTTCTGAATATATTTTTCAAAATATTTGACCCTTCTTCCTGTCTCCTTCTTTTTGCTTCAGAGTTCTCTGTCTCCTTCTTTTTGCTTCAGAGTCTATTTATACTGTATCTACTTGCCTGGAACATTTGCTATGGCTTTTGCATATTTTTTATCACTGCCAAAGGTTTGAGTTTTATTTCCTCATTGTCTGTTGTCAAGATCTCTGGGTCAGCATGGGAAGGATAGTACCCAATTCCAGATTCTCCATTTTCTCAGAAATGGAGATCAGACACCTTTCTGCCTTTTTCAAACTTACTCTTTCACAAAGCACACACTTTTATAATAATGTATTCTTATTTCTTTCTCCCATTTAAACTCTTTGATGGCATGGTCCTTATCCTTATGCATCTTTGAATGCCTACTTTAGTGAGTATATAGAGGGAGCTCAACATGCATAAGTTGGATTGTAGTGTTTAAATGAACTAGAGATTAGATAAATTTATGTTAAGTAATAAATATAGAAACACATAGAATTATAAGTGTATGAAAAAATGAAATAGAGACCCCAAATAAAATTTCAGACCCATCATATTCTATACACTAAACAATTAGCCAAGAACAAATAATCCTTGCAGAGCAATTTGTTATTTATTGGTTGATTTCAATGGCAATCTTCCAAATGAATGGTCTTTCTCTAGGCATTATCTCTGTGATAAAACCTTTTACACTGTATATAAAACCTGCAAACTTCTATGTATGCTGATGCATCAAGTGTACACACAATTCAGGCAAATGATCAAAATGTGCTTCAATCTATGAAATAATATTATTATTAAAATCCAATATTTAAATTAATTTAAACAGGGAATCCCATTGTGCAGGATAAACATATTATTACAGATTCCATAGGGCATTATATATTGCAACTCTGTAAATTATCTGTCTCAACCTTTATTCTGAGCTCCTCATAATATTTAGTTAGTTAAGAGCCTGCATTTTGATCTGATATGACTTTTTAAAAACTTGTGATGGACTCTACATTGCTGGACATCCATAGCTGAAACTGCTCATTTTGCAGATGAATTATGAAATTTCTGCCCTGATGTGATAGACTTTTGTAGTTTGAAACAGGCATCGATCTTGTTTTTCATGCCATTTACCACATTACAGGTAGCCTTGCTCAAGTGCAAATGAGGCTGCTCCTTAACTACTTAACCATGTAAAATGAAAACTTCAAGGTGGTTGCTGGGCTTCAAGATAAGCTAGCCAATAACCTACAGACCAGGCATCTACTGTCATCTCCTAAATATCATCCCTCCAGCTATTGACTGTTTTAAAATCACATTTAACTCAAATATTCTGGTTGACATTATTATAAATATGAATACATAGTAAAGGCGAATTATTATGTGTCACATACAGCTAAAAGAAAAAAGGATGAAAAACAAAGGCAAAGCAAAGCATCCATAGTTTAACTTTAGAGAGATGAAAATTACTTATTTACATAGCAAAGTGTTTAAAAATTTATATATATATATAGATCTGTATTATATTTATGCAAATGTAGATATTTAGCAAAGAATTGAGAAAAATAATTAAAACATATTTAATTTTCCCAGTCATCTAGATTTTGTTTTTCATTGAACACAATGGAGAGTACCACTGATACTTTGAGAATGAAATTGATCTAAGTAATATTTTTAATAAAGTGAATTGTCTTAGACATTCCAATTAATATATAAATTAACTAGGGTCCAAACTAAGTTTTGATATAACCATTTTCTAATGTTTTCTTATTTAAAAATATTCCATTTCTTCCTAAGCATTTAAAATTTAGAAACAGATTATTTTCACTGTTCTAACTTGTCATTTTAGATCATTAAACATATAATACTGATACCTAGATTTTCTGTTTAGTAGAGTAGCTTATTCTTCAACAGAACACTTCAAAGACTAGGAAAAAAAATCACGTACTAAAACCACCTGTCTGAATTATAAATGCAAATGTATGTTACAAGATAATGGGGCTAATGTAATAGAGCACAGTGGTAGCATGAACAAAGTACTATATCTAGAAAAATCTATCATGAATTGTAAAAACAATACTACAAATACAATTCCATTGCATGGAATACAGTTCAATTTAATTAGTAGAAAATACACCATAAAAAGTGGAATTGCAAATATCACTACAGGAATTAATATACTGGCAATGAAAAACTAATTTCTAGACAGCCAAAAGTTTGAGGCATTGAAGGGATTTTTTTTCAATTATAAGTATACACAGCCTACATTTAAGAAAATGGAATGACTTTTTAAAAATGTGTATACAATATAAAAATATGGCAAATACAATTCACTTGTTAAAATTTTTGGAGAAAAAAATCTCATATGGTCTTGTAGGTTACATGATATTACATATGAACTTTTACTTATAGGAATATGTCAATGCCTTCTTATATTTATCTTTTTATTCTTTATATTTAATTTGCATGATTATATAGTATATAAAATCTCCAATTCCTTGATATATAGTTTGAAACCTTGTTTCAAAAACATGTTGCTGGAGGAGCTGTGAGAGCTGACTATTTAGTGCCTCTTGATTTATGAATCTAGACAATTTCAGTGGGGCTTCCGAGCATTATTTTGTTAGGTCTTATTCAACTGCCTTTTCTCCAATGCAATTCAGAAATATTCAATTTGGATGTAAAGATGTTCCTAATGAAATTATTCATTTTGCTTGGTTATCATTTACATTCAATTGCTATTCAGTTATTCAATATTATGATAGGTTAAGATAAAATTGTTAAGTGAATATAGCATTTAATGTGATTTTTAAATAATAATGCATCATAATTTAGTATATAATAATTTTATGAAGTACCCCAAAATAAGGAATGAGAGTATTTGAGTTGACTATGAATGTTACAAGGATATTATTATTCAAAATTAATCCTACCTAGACCTTTTAACTGATTTTGAAATAAGCTACTTTAATTTTCTAGGAAGTAGTTATCTATCAATATAATTTATGATATAGTAGGTACTCTAATAAGAGTACTCTAATAAGAGTACAAACACCAAAGGCTTTTGAATCTTTTTAAGACCTGAATTCAGTCAAATAACTGATTTTTTTCTGATTCATGATGAGAAAGAATATTTTAGATAAATTTGAGAATTTCAATAATAGTTGTACATAATACAGCTATATTAAAAATAACATCTCAGAGATCATAAAAAGATCTCTGCTAAATATAATATTAAACATTATTTACATAATGAAGTGTAAATATGAAACACAACAATGCATCAATACTATTTTGGTATGTATTTCATTTTTGTTTCTTTTTCTCTTGGTCTGAACAACTGATCAACAGAAACTGTACTTGGCTTTTTGGACGTATTCAATCTGCCAGAACTTTTATCTGTACAATACACCTATACTTGTTGTTGTTCCTTGGCTCCTGTTCTCATCTAGTGATGTTTTTCAAGGAGCCTTTAAAGTTTTGGCCTACTTTGTAGCATGAGGCATTCATTTTCAATAGTACCTTCATGTCACAAATGGAAGGAAGCACAGTTGCACAATGTAAAAATCAGTATTTCCTCAGATCCCACTTCCAGATCCTATCATTATGTCATATTTGGTTTCTGCCTCTAAGAAAGCATAGCATTTTCATTTTCAACTCAGCTGCTCATTTCTCAATTTTTATATTCCAGCTCAGCCAACCATCTTGTGACCCTGTCTGCTGTTGACAGCTGGATTATACTGCCAAAGAATTTATTTCAGTGAGTTTGAAACTTTACTCTTATCTGACCTGCTGATTTCAGTTAAACATGAAAATCTGATGCTAAATGAAAAGATGTCAGTATTTAAGAATTCACTTGTAACTCTATTGTTATTGACACATAGATTTTTCACTATGTAGTTTTTTGTGTAGAAGTTGAAAGAAACATCAAAAGCATTTATGTATCATAGAACCTGTAGGCTTTTGATTCAGACCTGGTAGGATTGTGAACTCAGTGAAAAATAAAACTAAAATATATAACTTGCACTTTCAAAAAAAGTCATATGTGAGGCAAAATAAACCTTAAATCATGTAGTTGTTAGTAATCATTATTAAGAATAAAAATACATTTATATAATAGATTTTAAAAGATATGGGAGAATTTAGTTCTCATAACTGGCCATTTTCACTTTTGTTTTAGTTCATATATTTCTCAACTTCTGCTGGTCAACAATACAATTCTGAAATTGGCTTAATTACAATATTTCCACTATACTTATTTCAGACAAATTAAGCTAGGATATAGTTAAGAAAGTGCCATCACCCAATGTTCATCAAATGAAACTATTTTACAAATTCCCAACTTTCCCCTTAAGATCAAAACCAGAACATCGTCATTTGTGTATTCTAATCACTATGCTAACTGTGTCTTATTTTAACAATTCTATCTATAATTCTTAGAGCTGAAGATTTACTGAGTAATCATACTGGTTGCATCGCTCAAGGTATTCATATTCTAGGGACTAGGAGTTAATTTTCTCTCCATGGATTACATAGAATTTATCTCCACAGTTTAGTTTGTAAGTACTTTAAAAGGAGAGGATTTTTTAAAACATTTTTTTCTTTTCTCCTCAGTTGACAAAACATCTTATTCTACATTCATAATTTTAAAAACAATGGTAGGTACTACTTAGATATATAGATGTTTCTCAATAGGGAGCGTCTATGCTACATTTTCCAGAAAGAAGAGAAATTCTAATTTTACTTACACAAAGCAAAAAATGATAATGACACATAATTTGTCCATCTGCAATCATGGTTTCTGATCATTTCCTCATGATACTGAGAATGTTCCAAAAGTGTTTTCTGTACTGTACAAAAATTTACTGATTCAATATATTTTTGAATATTCACTAAGTATCACTGACTGATAATAAAAACAGCCACAGTCTGCTCCCTACCCTCAAGCAACTAATGATGTAGTAGTAGATGGGCAAGTGCAAAAGCACATTTCTATCCTTATTATATAAATGTGGATGTGCAATTGTTGTGCATGAATGAGGGAACGTATAAGCCCAGCAAAACTGGCTGTAGAAGGGGAATTTTATAAAACTTAATAGAGAGGTTGATCTTTTAGTTGTATGTTGATGAATAATGAAAGGTGTGTTCATAATGAATGGCCGCTTATAAGAGAACGTGTTAGGCACTCTTGGCAGAATTGTTACTGATTTGAACCTGCAGAAATAAGCAAGATTCAAATTATGGAGACATATATGCTATGCTAAGTAAGACATTTGAAATATTGCCTATAATGAAGTGAACCACTGACCAATTTTAAGTAGACAGTATCTTAAGTTTTTAAAAGATGTGTGCAATGGCAGATGAAAGACGGATATGTGGATGTAAAGTTCTCTACAAGACAGGGATAGTTGTTAAAAAACTAGAATACCATTGCTAGAGTCCAGGACATAATGGTGATGGCGACATGTAGTTCTTTGGCTTGGGCACCCAGGCCAATGGTGATTTTCACTGAGGTAATGTATCTTTGGCATGAATAAGTATGCAGGAAAAGGTAACGAGCTTGAGGTAAATGTGAGATACCTGTGAATAGCCAATGATTAATTCTGATGTATGGATGTTGAATTTAGGGGTGAAGAAAGAGC
Source organism: Delphinapterus leucas (assembly GCF_059928025.1). NCBI lineage: Eukaryota > Metazoa > Chordata > Mammalia > Artiodactyla > Monodontidae > Delphinapterus > Delphinapterus leucas. The sequence continues at coordinate 30,586,235 of NC_143137.1, read as the reverse complement.
TTGATAAAGTAGCATTTGAATTGACTGAACCTGATATATATAAAAAATATTGACTGAACCTGGTGTATATATATATATATATATATATATATATATATATATATATAATATAAAAATATATTTAAGATAAAATTAAAAATAAAATGAGAAGAAAAGAGAAAAATCTATGAGATACAGAATTTTAGGTTGTAATCAAAGGATGAAATCTCTCAAAAGTAAGTGACTAAGAATGTTAAGGAAAATAAAGGAAGCTAGATCAAAAACTAGGAGAAAAATCTCATGGAAGTTAAAGAAGGTTTGAAGAAAACCATAGTCACTAATTCGAAATTTTGCAGAGAATGTGATTAATGTGACCATTGAACATATTAATTATTCTTCACAGGAGGCTGTTAATAACTTTTATGTCTGTGATTCCAGTGTACTGGGAAGCTAAACTCTAGAGCAATTGAAGAACTAATTGTGGGTAAGTAATTAAAAATACAAGGTAGACTATCCTATCAGTTTACTTGTTTGTCAGTGGAGGCTAAGAATATTAGCTAAGTGGAAATATAGTGTAAGGAAAGAATATTTTTGTGATAAAAATATCTGAACATGCTTTAAGGATGTAGTGAAAAGTCATTTGAAATAACAAGCTCTTCATTAGATAAAAAATAGATAATGGGAAATGTGTGAATTTTGGATGAGAATATTGATGACAGGTGCAACAGCACAGTGGTAGGTATTACTCCCTTTGCCTTAAACATAAAGAAAAATGCCTTTTTCTGAGATTGTGGGGAGGAGGTAGAATGGATAGTGATATTATGTGTGTAGGGGGACAACGATGAAGGAATTCATCACTAATCTCCTCCTAATTCACTGGCAAATATCACTATCTGATAAGGGTAAGATAATAGGGTAAAATAAAAATACTTGAGAGTAGTGGTCAAAGTTTAAAAGAGTTACTGTGGAAAACTGGATAGGGAGTTGACTAGGACCATGTAAAATATTTCCTGTATGAATCTGGAGACCCAGCTGTGTATATGGATCTTGATTTCTTTTTATAAGAAACTATTGTTACAGTTGTGTGGTTTTCTCCTGCAGCTCTCAGCAGAGATGAGTGCTGGAGCAGAGGCAGCATGTGATCAGTGCTTTTGTGGACAGGAGAGGGGAAAAGATAATGGAATAATAATGTTGCCAATGACTTTAAACGAGTAGTTGCAAAGATGTGTTATGTCATCTGCTCTGGATAGGTAAGAAAAAGTCATGGTATACAAAGGTGATTGTAGATCGATACTAGGAGTAGACAAAAGCTTAGAAATTATTATTTATAATAATAGAATTATTAAAAATGAAAATGATAAAATAATTGAGAGCAAGATGTGTATGTGGTTCAAGGCAAATATTATGATGTTGGACTTTATAATTTTGAAGCTGGTATACCTTCAACTATAGCCAAGGTTCAAAATGAGGTATTGGAATTGAGTAGTAGAATTAGAGTAGAAATTAAGAACATTGGAAGATAAATTTGGTAAAAGTACCAATCATAATTTTTATATTTTACTTTATAATTAGCATAACTTTTGAAGTTGCCTTGGTTGATGGTGATGGTAGAGGTGTAGATATTATGAAACACATGCAAAGTTTTCAATAAAATATGGAAAATACACGGACAGATGTTAGATGGTAATAGCTCCATGTCAAAAACAAAAGAAAAACACACAGCAGAGGAGTAATTAGAAAATCAAAGAAGTCATTACATTGGCTTGGCTTTAAGCCTCACCTCTACCACTTGCTGACTATAAAATCTTGGAGAAACGATAATCTTCCCTGCATCAAAAATGTTTTTTAATCCATCTGCAAATTCAAGCAAATTTCTATACAAACAAAACGTATTTTTTTTAACTAGCGGTCATAAAAAGATAATGACAAAGACAAAGAAACTCTCAAATCATAAAATCAGTTTCTAATATACATTTTTCATATGGTAGCATGCACACATATATGCAAAATCTGGGAAGAAGAATATCCTTCCCTAACAAATTACATGCAGTGACATTCACATTTATAGAATGACTAATAAGAAAATTGTACAACTAAAACATTTTGCTCATTTTCATTCTTGTTAGGACATTTTAGACTTAAAACTTGTCATCCTATTATTCCAACGTAAGCAGTTTATTCACTGCCTCAAATTTTAAACAAAAAGTTGAAGAGATTTTCTACTTCTAATTGTGAAACCGTTTTTTGGAATAAGACTAACATCTCCACTGAAAATGAATCCATAAAAAGTAGAAGGAAAAAAAGAATATAGAGCTTCCCTCGTGGCGCAGTGGTTGAGAGTCTGCCTGCCGATGCAGGGGACACAGGTTCGTGCCCCGGTCTGGGAAGATCCCACATGCCGCGGAGCGGCTAGGCCCGTGAGCCATGGCCGCTGAGCCTGCGCATCCGGAGCCTGTGCTCCGTGGCGGAAGAGGCCACAACAGTGAGAGGCCCGCGTACCGCAAAAAAAAAAAAAGAATATAAAAGCAGAAATCAAGAAGTGGAAAAATAATAGTAATTGCCCATTAGAAAAAATAATCAAAAGCACAAGTTTGTTGATTAACCTGATTCATCATATGTAAACAACAGTTGCAATTCAGTACAATAAAAAGTTGAAAAATTAAATGTGCATCTAACTTGATGCAGAACAAATCTTTGATAAAATTCAACATCTAATAATAATAATATTTCCACAAAATAATATTATAGAACAGAGCTCCCCTAAACTGATAAAGAATATCTACAAAAAATTTAGCAAACATCACAGTTAATTTGAAACATTGCAAGATTTGCTCTTGTTGTTGGGCATAATTAAATGACAATAATCACCTCTTTTGTTCATCAGTAGTCTGACTATCCTAGTGAGTACAATAATAAGTGAAAAATGGTAAATCTTGGAAGTGAAAAAACACAAATGTTATTAATTTACAGACTACATGCCCATGAATTTAGAATATCAAAATGATCTAGAAAATAAACTGTTATTACAAATATGTTAATATAGGAATTTTACTGGATATGAGGAAATATAAAAAGGAACTTTCTACATATGCACACCAGATTATTAGAATGTATAAGCACACACATTTTGGAGATGATGTGTCAGGAGGATTATCTACGTCTTCTAAGATAGAGTATGGTTTCACATCACTTAAATGACTAATAAATCCCTAGAATTCTCTTCTTCCTAAGGAAACATTTGCTCTAATTGGTATTTACCTTGCTTGTTTAACTATAAAGGACTTTACCCAAACAGCATTTTCCTGTTGTGACCTTTTATGACAATGTGTTATTAGCAGCATAGACAAGAACAGGGAGAATTTCTGCTGATCACAAATCTTACCAGGGACACTAAAAAAAAAAAAAAAAAAAAAGACAAGCTGCCTTAAACTACAAATGACTTTTTCTGTCCCATACCTTAACATTCTCTGAGAGGCAGATCAGCATAATTAATAAGGGCCAGTGAATAACACTCACAGCTGGCATTTTTATATGCAGTTGTGAATAAGTGAAGGACTATAGTCATGATATTCTCCCTACCTGCTTTTTTGTGTGTTGATATTCAATTATAGTGATGTTTTAAAAGTTAAATGAAGAATAAACTAAAAGATAAAAGCTCAGAAAGGGTCTTTGAGAGAAGAAATCTTTTCTGAGTTTAAATTCTGATTCTGCTTTTTTTGTGTGATCTCACGTGAGTCTCACTTTTTCATCTGTAAAATGGAGAAAGGATAATAATAACCAGTGCACGGGGTCATTGGCTGAATTTTAATGTTTGTAAAAAGTACCTTGTGCAGTAACTTGTGTATAAAGTGGGCTCAAAAGGAAAAGACAGTCACTGTAGTGTTGTAGTAATAGTAGTAGAAGTGGTAGTCATTATTATAAAGACCCTTGACTTCCATATATCATTGCATGTCAATGAGGATTGAAATCTCTCTCTGACTCAAAAGATGATTCAGTAAATTCAGTAGAGAGAGAGAGGGAGAGAAAGAAAGAAAAGAAAAGAAAAGAAAAAGCAATATGCTCTTGGTTTCATTTTGCTAGAGCATTTGTGTTTCATTATTTTATTTGCATATTTTAGTTTATTTTGTTTTATATTTTTACTAGTTGTTTTGGTATAATAAAGCATAAACCAAATGACAGTGAACCCATAAAATAAAAACGCATCTCACTTTACTGTGGATTTAATTTGTTTAAAAAATTGCTTGTTCTTCCCCCAAAAACTATAGCTTTCAGTTTTCTTATTTAAGATTAAAGATTTAAAAAGATGTGATCTTCAAGATCTGTTCTGTTTCTAAAATTATGTCTGTGTGTGAATAGACAATATTTAAGTAAACTCTGACAATTGTTAGAGATTAAAAATAAAGTTTAAAAAGAATATAGAAAGAAAGGCAGAGAGGAACCCAGGATAAAAAATAACTATAAGGGTTACTTCTGTTAAACAGTTTTGTGATAGTATGAGCTGCTATTCAAAGTAGCACTAGCAGTCCTAGCCAGAGCAATTTGACAAGAAAAAGAAATAAAAGCTTCCAGATCAGAAAGAAAGAAGTAAAATGACCTCTCTTTGCAGATTACATGATCATATATGCAGAAAACCCTAAAAACAACAACAACAAAAACTAAATGCTAGAAATCAGTGAACTCAGTAAAGTTGCAGGATACAAAATCAGTGTCATTTCTATACATTAAAAATGAACTATCCAAAGATGAGATTAAGAAAACAATCTTATTTACAATAGCATCAACCATAATAAAATATTAGGAGCAAACAACCAAAGAGAAAGACTTGTATACTGAAATTATAATACATTGATGAAGGAAATTAAAGAACACACAGATAAATGGAAGGACATTCTATGTTCATGAATTAGAAGAATAATATTGTTAAAATATCCATACTACCCAAAGTAATCTACAGATTCAATGCAACCTCTATCGAAATCTCAATGGCATTCTTTACAGAAATAGAAAAACTAATCCTAAAGTTTATATAGAACCACCAAAGACCCTGAATAATTAAAGCAACCTTGAGCAAGAGGAGAGCAGGAGACATCTCACTTCCTGATTTCAAAATATACCACAAATGTATAGTAATCAAAAAGGTATAATACTGGCATAAATACAAACATATAGATGAATGTAACCAAATAGACAGCCCAGAAGGAAATCCACACATTTATAGTCAGCTAGTCTTTGACAAGGGTGCCAAAGACACACAGTGGAGAATGTATCAATGGATAGCATTGGGAAAGCTGGATATCCACATGCAGAAGAATTATATTGGACCTTATCTCACTTCATATTTAAAAATCAACTCAAAATGGATTAAAGACTTAAACATAAGACCTGAAAACATAAAATAACCAGAAGGAAACAAAAGAAAAAGCTTATTGACATTGGTCTTGGCAATGATTTTTGGGATATGAAACTGAAAGTAAAGGCTATAAAAGCAAAAATGGATAAGTGGAACTATATCAAACTACAGAGCTTCTGCATAACAAAGGAAATAATCAACAGAGTGAAAAGACAATGGGAGAAAATATTTGCAAACCATGTATCTTATAAGGGGTTAATAGCCAAAATATACAAGGAACTCGTCATACAACTGAAAAGCAAAAATCAATTAACCTGATAAAAAGTGGGCAAGGACCTGATTAGACATTCCTTAAAAGACGTATATACAAGTGGCCAAAAGGTATATGAAAACATTCTCAACATAACTAGTCACAATGAAAATGAAAATCAAAACCATGATGAGATATTAATTCCCAACTATTAGAATGGCTGTTATCAAGAAGACAAAAATAACAAGTGTTAACCAGGATGTGGAGTAAAGGAAAACCAACACTGTTGGTGGTTTGGATAGCATCCTTTTCAAAAATAACTTCAATCCATTTCTCTTTTCTGAGTAAATAGGCTAATGACAACTTTGCCTTACATGTAATGACAGGAATGAAATGGTATATCAATGCTCTGCTCTATTTGAAATGCTACAGCAAATTGGGGGAGGGGAAATAAATATAACCCACATATAGTTGTTGTTCTTGTTGTTGTTTTTCCATTGGCTTTTGGTTTTGGTTTTGCACCTACATAAAATCTTCACACCGTTGTCTCTAGAGAAGCAAAGCACTACAATTATATTATACCATCCACTTAAAGGTATCTAAGTAGTAGGCCAATGTAAATGCAGATTTTTTGAGTACTTACTAAAGTTGCTGTCTTTTTCATAAACAAAAATACACTAAGGAGAGAAGCATATTTTGTTCAATATTACAATTTATCCTTTAACAACATGCGTTTGAACTGTGTGGGTCCACTTATACTCAAATCTTTTGCAATAAATGCATATTACAGTACTACACAATCTGAGGTTGGTTGAACGTATGGTTGCAGAACCATGGATACGGGGAGCTAACTGTAAAGTTACACACAGATTTTCAGCTGTGAAGAGCTTGGATGCTCCTAACCCCTGTATTGCTCAAGGGTCAACTGTATATCAAACAATTTGAGTTTGACATTGTTCAAATAAAGATGACTCATTGGGGCTTGACTTCTCTTGCTTTGCTTGGAGCCCTGAGACTACATTTGTGACTAGCCTGAGCAAGGCTGCTGGAAGACTAGACATCACATAGAGGAGAACCAATGCAGTCCTGCTAAAAGTCAGGTACTGCCAAATGAGACCATCCTATATCTTATAGCCACTTTCCCATCTTCCACTCGACAACAGACACAAGAGAGGGCCCTATATTAGCTGACCTAGCCCATACTAGAAGTCAGCCCATTAACTTGTTGGCCAAATAAGGATTATGTTGTTTAAAATTGTTTGATTGCACAGCAAAAACTAAGTGATAAATTCACTAATAGAAATTAGGTGAAAAAATAAGATCTTATGAAGAAGACTGCAGTAAAATAATCTACAAATAAGAAATTCATAATTTGCAAGGTGGTACCTCTGCTCAAGGGTTTAGAAAACTGAAGTGATCTGACATCAGAAAAAAACAAAGTCTACCTAGTGATGTAGAAAATGTCCAAACAATAGTGGTGTGCCTGATTGTACCATTAACTTAATTGTCATATAGGTCCTGGTATTCTATAGCATTTTGTCTGATCAGATAGATGAGTTGACTCTGTCTCAATGAAACAGAAATAATGAATTTAATGCTCTTATGCCAAATAAATTCATTATATTATATGACCAGAGAGTTTAACTTTGTCAAGCTAGCTGTCTGTGAATTTCAAATTTTTGTCACTAGAGGAATCATGAAGGATTGTACAAAGAATTATTGCAGTCTACCATGGCATAAAAATTAGTTCAGAATACTTTTCTTTACTAAATATTCACATTTGTTCCAACTTTATTGAGATGTAATTGACATAGAACATTGTGTAAATTTAAGATGCACAGTGTGTTGATTTGATACACATATATATGTCAATATTAACACCTTCCATCATGTTACATAATTACTATTTATTTTTTGTGGTAAGAACATTCACATTTTAAATATATCTCAGAGTAATTATACTTGTACAGTGAATTAACTGTAATATACCCTATCCTCTTTTAGCTACTCTTTATTTAGTCCATTGCTTTAAAAAAATCACTTTATCCCTACCTTAAACTAATAATTATGATTTAAGAACCAAAAAAAAAAATCACAAGATTATTAAAATGCAGTTGATTTTTTAAACTAATCTTATTTAATTTCATGCTTCCTCCACAGTTGTCTAATTGTTCTTTAATGATCTTAGAATTTTTGTCTCAATAAGCTTGCTAGGAGAAAACTCTATATTTGTATAAACCTTTGTATGAGCTGGGAGGGAAAACTCCTATATCCAATTTACCATGTTAGAAAGACCCATTTCTTTCTTTTTTTTTTTTCCTTTTTCCTTGTTCTATCACAAAATAAGTTAGGTGAAAATAAAACATTTGTCGACACTTACATGCAATTAATGATTTTTTTGTCCTATACTTTAATTAAATTCTATTTAAGTCCATTCTTTAGACAATAAAACCATGTAGAGATTCTTACATTTTTTCAAATTTATTTCTCATAAAACAGACTCAATATTATTTGTTTCCCGTGAAAATAAGAGAAACAGTGACCCTACTTGCAAATTTACTCATAGACTAATTTGCCCTTCCATATTTTGTGGGATTGAAATTATGACCACTTTCAAAGCCACAGATATATGGATCCCATACTTTTGTTTTTTTCTTATATGGGTAGTGAAATATTACGGGTTATGAGAATGAAAGCTCAAATAAAAGCTCAAATAGTTTAAAATACTATTCTAAAGTTGAAAATTAAGTTCCACTTGATTTCATTTTTATCATCTGAGTTTTATAATGTAATTACATGTATTTTTTTGTTTATTTATACTCAGTCAAATAATATGTATAAAATGGAAATCACTTGAAGCTTGTACTTCTTTGAAATTCAATTTATTGTATTGCTTTTTAACAAAAAAAAATGTGCAAGTAGAATGGCCATAGGGAAACATGGTTTTAATAATAATAAGAACCGTAATAATTAATATTATTGTGTGCAGGTACTGTGCTATTTTCCATGAATTAATTACTTTAACTTACTTTAATTGAGAATAATTCCAAGTTTTTCTCATGAGGAAACTGAGGCAAATATGTCTATATAGAGTAAGGACTATAGATTATATTGGAGTTAAAGTAATCTAATTCCAGCTATTTTTTTCTTTGTCATTATTTTCTGATTACCATGTACTAAACAACTACAAACTTGAAATCAGAAAGGCGTGTGACTTGATAAGCAATAGTACTGACAAATTTGGGCTGAGCCACTGCACTTTCTGTAGCTGTCACTTCTTGAAAAATATATTTTTTGAAAAGCATCTTGGCATAAATAGAAGAATAATATATGGGTGTAAGCAAGGGTAAGTTAATTATCTCTTACTGATTTCAGACTACTAACATTCTCTCATTGATGCCACATCCCACCTAAATAATTGATTAGACACCCTGGTTATGCTCTAGATAAACAGAACCTACATACTTTCTTCTCCTACTTCCTATTTTTATTGAGAAACTGTTTTATGCTATGTATTGTTAAGTGTATAGAAACAGAGTCTATATTGCATTGGTAGAGCAAACTTTCTGGTTGGATACAGAACAGATATTTTCTTTCTTTTCTTTTCCCAGAAAAAACTCAATTAGGCCAGTTATGTCATGGCTATATTTGTCTAAAATATCAGTGTATTTATATGAACATATAGAAATTACTAGAGAACATCAAGGTAATATATTGAGGAAGTAAAAATAATTAAATAGAAATGTGAAAAGAAATTTATGTATCATTTCTTTGTTAAAGTATCATCTGATTCTTTTTTACTGGTTCTCTCTTTACTTGAATTTCTTTTTGTGCATACAAAATTTTATGAAGCCTGCTTGGACAAATCAAGGGTTTTGTAGGCCTAAATAATTATATATGAAATAACTTTACTCTGAATATTTCTCTAACTTATGTCACTTCTGTTATTTCTGTTCTTGAAATTTTCCTGTCTGTGGCATTATACTTTCTTATATTTACTGTTACTTTTCTAATTCCTTCCTTTAATTAATTTACCTCTCTCATTCTACCTACCAAAATTGTCAGTGAACAATTTGTTCCCTTTCCCTATAATAACTCCATCACTCCATAATCAATCTTTACAAATTCAATAATTACATTTTTCCTAAAAATTATATGCTATGACCAATTCCCTTGCTGAAAATCTAAATATATTGTATATTCATGGATATTGTTTTCGTTCTCACGTCAAACTCCATATGTTTAAAGCTGTGCTCATTATCTCTTACACCAAACTGACTCCCCTTCTTTGCCACATCTTTTTTATCAATGATACTATGATTAACCTATTCCCCAAGTGAACCATTTTTGGTATATATATATGTTTGATTCCTTCTCCACTTCATCACTTTTATGATGATAATCTAGGCAATAGACTACTGAAAGGCACTAGGCAGGTTTCTAGATCAAAGTTAGCCATAGTTAGCTTGTTGCTGTTGATAAATCAGTTAACATTATAGCTCCTAAGTTTATTATATCTGAAATAATGGCAGTAGACTAGCTGCTCTTCAAAGAGCTGACATTACTTACATTTTCACTTTTTAATAGTATATTTTAATAAAAATAATTTCTTAGTTTTTATCTAGTTCAGTTTATCAATGTTCCTCTTTGTGTGTGTGTGTGTGCATGTGCGTGTGCGTGTGTGTGTGTGTGTGTGCTGTTTAAATAATATTTATCCATCCCAAGGTAGATGGGATGTATGCCTAGAGTTTCTGCCCAATATATATGCCTCACCAAAATGGGAAAGATATACTACTAGGTTTACTTCTAGTAGTTTCTAGAAGATTTAAATCCATTTTGGAAGATAAATAAATAAATAAATCCATTTAGGATAGGTTTTTATGTATGGAACATGAACTAGGGATCAAGATTTATTTTTAATAAGTATTTAATTAAATATTTTTATTTAAAACACTCTGATCTCTCCATTGTACTCCAATGATGATTTGCTATAAATTCAGCCTGTTCTATTGGTCTATTTTCTACCCTTTGCCAGTAGCACATTGTCATAATCTTTCTAGTCTTACACAAAGTTAGCTAATAGAAGTCTCCCAACTTTGTCCTTCTTTAGGATTGTTTTGACTATTCTTAGTTCTTAGTCCCTTGACTTTACATATTCATTTTAAGATCAGTGTTTAAAATTTAAAAAACAGACAAAAATAAACAAACAAACAAAAACCCTGCACAATTCCTGGTAGGATTTCATTGAATCCGTGGTAAATTTGGGCAAAATTGACATCTTAATAATATTGAAACTTCCATTAAATTATATGGTATAAACCTTCATCTTTTCAAATATTTTTAGTTGTTTTTAGTAATATTTTGTAAATGAGACATCTTGCATATTTTTCATTAATTTTGCTTCATACTTCTCTCACTACTATCCACAATCTTATGTGGGATCGCCTTTTCCCAGTCTTGGGTCATACCAGGCAGACCTTCTACACCTTTTTCCATTGGTTTTGAAATATTATAACAGATTTATTTTCCAGTATTAAAAATTTAATATTATTTAAATTAAATCATCCATTTCGAAGCATTTTCCTTTAGCCCAAATTCCGGACTGACTCTTGGTTTCAAAGTCCTCTAGTAAAGAAAGGTTCCCTCTTTTCTTTCAATATCCTTAATCTAGACTGTCTTTTCTTAACTATTCCTTGATGTACACATTATACCCCTTAGTTGAACTCTTGGAACTCTCACTCTGCTTTTGACCAGATTCTATAACCTTAGGTTCCTTACTTCATCAGCCAGACCTGTTTGGTGGTATATTTTCCAGATAACTTCAGCCTGGCTACCTTCTTCTTTGTGCATATGGTTTACCTAAAAGAATCACAATCTGGAAGAGGAAACCATACTCATTGTACTCATTTCCTTCCATGCCATTGAAAGCTGATCAGCCAGCCCATCCCTTCTGAATTTTCCCGGAGAGAGTCAGACACCAGTTTCTAAGCCTCCCAAATTTCGAGGACATATGCCAGTTTTATTAATAATTCTCTTATGCTCCATGCAAGGAGTAGCTTGGAGTCAATATAAGGGTTTCTGAAGCTTATCAAGCATTGATCCAGGGATAATATGCAGATCTTCCCTCTTGGAGATCACCACTCCCCAAATCTCAAGGAGTTCTCTTGATGCTATCTCACTTAGCTTGGAGGTAGAGGTGAGTGCCAGAATGGAAAGGGAAAGAAAAATGTTTAGAATTCTCTATTCACATAAATCAATAAATAGGCCTCCTGTTAGCTCTTTAGCCTTCTCTCATATGGACTAGATTTGGGTGTTTATTGCTTAACCAGTTTGTCTGCCTTTTAGCATGTCTTGCATAGAGGTTGCTAGCAAATTCTTGTTAGATAAAATATAAAAATTCCCACTTAATATCATGTTGTATAGCAAAATGCCTAGCTCACATTAAATGTTCAATAAATGTAGATGCAATAATCATATTATTAGCACTTGGAGCTAAAAAAGTAATGATGTGTATTAGAAAGAAGATGGAATTTACATTATTTTTACTTATAGATCTAGATCCTTGATCTTGGTCAAGTCAGTAAACTTCTGCTTGTCTCAGTTTATGGATATAAATACACACACATCATGCATAACTTGTGCAGTGAGCTCTGAGCTCCCTTCCACCTATAATGACCTATAATTCTACCCACTATTCAATCAATATAAAGTAATTGTTGAGTTTAATTTACTATAACTATATGCTCAAACATAAATGTAAAAAGAGCTTTATTTTAGTCTTCATCATCTCAAATAAGGATATACTCACCACAGATGAATGCAGATTCAAATCCCATGAAGATGATAATATACTAAGGGAATCTCAAGCATATTAATTCATCTCCTTTAGGTCTAGATTTGTTGGGCATAGAGAACCCACTTAGATACGCACCATAGAATAATTTACTTAACTTTGATTACATACCAAGTCTGGAATGTTTTATTCTAAGACTTGGATATTGCTATTTGGAGTTCCAAAGTTAAAGGGGAATGTCATATTAGGAGTTAAGAGACCAAAAAAGCTTGAAATGAAATGAGATAAAACACATTTCCACCTTTGTCTTATTTAAATTAAAGGGGTTTCATACATCTTCTCACAATATTTCATAAGCATTAAACCTTGACAATAATTGGGCTTCTACATCCTTTGAAGTGAGAGATAAAGTCAAAAGCTGAAATCCATTAACCTAAGCCACTTGCATTTGTAAAAAGCAACACAATTAGTATTTCCCTAGGATGGCTGATCAAATGGAACCAAGTTGCTGAATCTATTAAACGTGCAGGCCTGAATTGTATATAGCCACATGTTCACTCTACAAAAGGTGTCAGCTATTATGTTTGTAGATCCTGGATTTTCATATAACCCGAAGGGAAAAGCCCGTATCTCTGTGTGACTCAATGTCACTTCTGAAAAAGTCATCTGTCTTTTTATTGTGCATATAAATTTAGGGCATTACTAGGAAGCACGATCATATTTTCTTTAATGTAAGATGAAATATTTCCCAGAGCAGGACAGTAATTCAAATAAAACCCAAGAAATAATGCATCTGTGTCCATCTCGCTAAGAAATGTATAGTCCCACATACCACTAAAAAAAAATCTCTGGTCCATTTAAATGATCTGTTCAAAGGAAAGTGTACCCAAATAAAAATCAGACTTCTGTTTAACAAAAATTCTCTCAAAACCAAAATCAAAATACCATGAGATACACTTCCTATTAAAATTTAATATAAAATTCCAGACAAGCCATTCTTATTTTTATTCGAAGTGTCATAATGTTAAAATAAGAATTGAATTTGAAACACAATTTAAACATTAAAAAATGTCTCAGCTTTCAAAAGTCCTAGGAGAAGGAGGCCTTGTGGTGACCTCATTATTCGGTTTTAAATTTAGCAAAGGAAGAGCTGACAGAGTAACAAGGACTATGGACAGAGGTGGCAGCGGTGGAAAGCAGAGCCTTTTGGAAAGCAGAGCCTTTGGAAAGAATAGACTCTGTCCTCACATTGAAGAGCTCAAAAGTATAGGGCCATAGCTGAAACTTGGAGAAATCCAGGGGTTTTGTATACATTGTTCTGAAATAAGAGCATCCACAATTTTTCTTCTGCTTCCTTTAGAGAGATTTTTTTTTAATGTATCCAACTTATACATGCTGATTACAATGAAATGAGAGAAATTTGTTAAAAGAAGGAAAAGACACATTTTTAAAACAAACGGTTCAATTTATGTCATTGGAGTACTTTTTAAAATTTTATTAGTTTTAAATTTGAAAATAGTATATGATATAAAAAACATCCAGATGAAAAGAAAAATTAGTATATGACTTTGATATTTTTGTAAAAATCCAAATTGATATGCTGTCTTCATACTTAAGCACTTTTTAAAAAAGGTTATTCCCCCCAAAATTACTCTTGGAAGAGCATAATATATACCACTCTATTTTACCAATGTAAAGCCTAACACTCAGAGTATTTAAATGATTTCATTTTAAAAATTGTTGGACAAAGACCATAGCTAGGGTCTTCTTACAGATCTTATCAAATTTAATAGGCATTGCTATCTTCTCGTATGGACTTATTCATCATGGAATCAAAGTTAAATATTTATAGTTATATGTCTGCACACAAACTGCTTCTTGGGCTTGGCTGAATTAAAACATAGAATTTTTCTCTTCAGAGTTTTCATTAAAGTTGAAACTGATAACCAATTGCATCTAAGAATTTTAGGGAGATAATGGATGTACATTAGAACTTCAGAACATAAAATGTAATATCTATATGTAAAGCAAAGTGCTGCAGGTTTCTGGAAATTAGCTGTTGTGCATCTTATGTATTTATTTATTTTACTATAGCCATGCAAGCAGGAGGAGTGGTTACTTGTCAGTATGCCCCCTCAACACAGCACCATGCTGGATACATAGTATATACTTAATAATATTCCTCAGTGAAATAAATATGAATACATGAATGAAATGGTTTGCCAATGAACATGGCTTTTAAAGTGTTTTCATTTTTCCCCACACTATCAGGGGGAATAAAAAAAGAAGTGATTAAAAATTAAAAGATTATAACCATCCAAATGAAGGGCAGTCAATATCTGGAACTGACTTTACATGAAGGTGTTCATGAAGTGGTTTCAGAGAAAAGTTCTGAAGTGTATGTAGTAGCCAATAGACTGAAGTGTATGTAGTAGCCAATAGACTGAAGTGTATGTAGTAGCCAGTAGACTGAAGTGTATGTAGTAGCCAGTAGAAATGTTGCATCTTTTTAAAAAAAACAATGTAACAAAGAAACTTTAGATTTTCTTAAATGGGAAAAATTATTTCTGGATACAGGTAATCTCAAAGCTACTTGTTTCCTGATTAAACTAAAAAATAGTCGGTCCACTCCAGCACAAATCAGAGAGACAATATTGAAAAGTCAGATGACAAATTAGAGAGCATGTTGTATAGTAGCATCAATTCTTGTTAACTAGATGCAATTCCGCATTTTGAAAAAAAAAATTGAAAACAAAATTATTTAAATTTAGCATTTTATAAATCTGTGCAAATTAGAATAGCAATATGTAGATCTAAAAAGTATTAAAATAACAGAATACTCTGCAGACATGAAAACTGAGAATTCTTTGAAAATGATATTATGAATCTAAATACAAAGAATTTATCATCACAGCATAGCTTCCTTACAACATCCTCAGGAAGAATCAATGAAAACAAAGAAAAATAAATTCATCTGGCTAAGACTCCTATTAGTTCCAAATTTGAGGAAATATGGTATGTTACCACCAACAGCATGAAGTAGGAGATCTGAAAAAATAAGTGAACTTTAAGACAAAAATATCACTGGAGATAAAGGACATTTTAGAATGTGAAAGGGTCAATTTATATAAGGAAGATATAAAACTTATAAATATATGTGCACCTAACAAAAGAGACCCAAAATATATGAAACAAAACCTGGTAGAATAGATTGGAGTTATAGGCAATTCAACAATAGTACTAAAAGACACTAATAATTCCCTCCCAAAAATGAGTGGAAGCAAGCAGACAAAAAAAAATATATCTGTAAGTATATAGAGGACTTGAAAATACTATCAACCAACAGACCTAACTAACCTCTTTAGAACACTCCATCCAACAGTAGCAGAAAGCATATTCTTCTAAAGTCGATAAAGAACACTCTCCAATATAAATAATATGATAATCCATAAAACAAACTTCAGTAAATATAAAACCATTGAAATCATACAAAGTATGTTCTCTGACCAAATTGGAGTTAAATTGGAAAGCAACAACAGAAGGAAATTAGGGAAATCCACAAGTAAATATGGAAAATAATACACTTAAAAATAATTTATAGGTTAAGGAAGAAATCATAGGGAATTTAGAAAATGTTATGAGCTAAATGAAAATAAAACCACAACATATTACAATTTACGGGATTCAGCTAAAGAGATGCTTATAGGAATACAAAATACCACAGAATGGGTGGCTTAAACACCACAAGTTTATTTTCTCACAGCTCTGGAGACCGGAGATTCAAGTGTTGGAAGATTTGGTTTCTCCTGCGGCCTCTGTCTTTGATTTACATATGGCTGCCTTCTTGCTGTGTCCTCACAGGGCAGTTCCTCTGTGCCTGTCACATCTCTGCTGTCTCTTCCTCTCCTGAAAGGGACACCAGTTCTGTTGGATTAGGGCTCCGTCCTTATACTCTCATTTAACCTCAACTACCTCTTTAAAGGCCCTATCTCCAAATACAGTTGCATCAGGGGTTAGGGTTTCAACATATGAATTTTTGTGGGATATATAATTCAGTTCATAACAAGCTCTAAATGCCTACGGTAAAAAATAAAGAAATAACTCAAATCAAAAATCTCAGTTGCAGTCCTGAGACACTGGTAAGAACAAACTAAACCAAATATAAGCAGAAAAAGAAATATTAAAGATTAGAATGGACATCAATAAAATAGAAAACAGAAAAACAACAGAGAATAAAGAATTAGTACTTTGTAAAGGTCAAGTAAATAAATTGAATTACTAATTTAAAATCTCTCCATAAACTATACCAGGCCCAAATGGGTTCATTGCTGAAATACAGAAAACATTTAATGAAAAAAAATCAATCCTTTAAAAAAATTAGAGAAAACAGAGGAAGAGGGAATATTTTCTGTATTATTCTACTAAGTCAATATTACCATGATACCAGTGCCAAAACAAGACATCACAAGAAAAATAAAAATTACAGATATCCCTGATAATTATAGATATAGGGATCTATAATTATTATATAATTAAAATATCTATAATTATATATATAGGGATAAACAAATATAGACAAAAAATTACATAAACTATTAACAAACTGAATAGAGCACTATATTAAAAAAAGATTTTACAGTATTGCTACGTGATATTTATCTCAAGAAGGCAAAGATGGTTTAACATACAAAGTAATTTCATGTTATACTTCATATTGCTTGAATGAATGACAAAAGCCACATGGTCATCTCAAAAGAGGAAGAAGAAGTATTTGACAAAATCTATTCAAGACAAAGACAAAATTCTCAACAAATGAGGAAAGAAAAGGAACTTCTTAATGAGGATAAAACCATCTAAAAAACAAACAAACAAAAACTAGAACTAACATCATACTTGCAAAAATGAATATTTTCCAAGAGATCAAGGTCCACTCTCTCACCAACTCTCTTTGATGTTGCACTAAAGGCTCTAAGCAGTGCAAAGAGGCAAAAAAAGAAAAAGAAAACAGTACCCATAGGAAAGGAAAAAAATAAAACTGACTTACTTCACAAATGACATGATTTTATATGAGTACTTTCATAGGAGAGAAGATTAATATGCAAAAAAATTATTCCTATATACTAGCAATGAACCATTTGAAAATAAAAATTAAGAAAATATTCCATTCACAATAGCACCAAAAAGAATAAAAGTCTTGGGAATAAAATTAACAAAAGAAATGCAGGAATTGTACACTGAAAACTACAAAACAATGGTGGCAGAAATTAAAGTTCTAAGTATAACTTTTAATTTTAAAATTAAAAGTTAAAATTTAATACTACTATACAACCTAGTAACTTCCACTCCTAGGAATCTAACCAAGTAAAATGAAAACACATTTCTATATGAAGACATGTTTGTCTCCAGAATCAGGATAGGAGCAGAGACTTGTTAAACATGACACCCAGGACCAGACGATGCTGTTGAACTATAGCTCTGTTCTGTAATTATTAGGCTGTTGGTCTTGAGAGATTCATAAACCTCATCCATGCATGTTCACTGGAGCCCAGAAAATCTTTCTAAACAACTACATTTCTTGAATACTTGTCATTTCCTTAATAAAAATTATTTCTAAAATTCTGTTAATGAACTCTTATGTAAACATAATTTTAATATTATAATAATTTGGCATTAGCCATCTCTAAAATTCTGATTCCTGTTTAGCATGTTTCAAATACTAACTACTATTAACTTAATTAAACAAAGGAGGCCATTAGACTGAGGAAGCTCTAATGCCATGGAGACCTACATAAGCAAACCGAAAGCTACGTCTGTAAATGCCTCAAGGTTATGAAATAGAAACTTAAGGACAATCCATCTCAAACAGCCAACAAGGCCTTTAAGCCATAGGCAATCAAATAATGTCCTTCTTTTGCTTCCACACCTTCTCTATATAAGTCATTGATGTACCTCCTGTGGGAAAACACCCCTAACCACTACCGGTTAGCTGCTGCCCAATTCCAATGGATTTTTGTTCAAATAAACCCTTCAAATTTTTAATATGGCTCAGTATATCTTTTAACACTACTTTTAAAAATTAGCAATAATATACACACATATATCACACTCTTTATATACAGTATTTCAAAGTAAATTATCATATAGGAAATTTAACAACATGCACTACGAAAAGTTCCCATATTCAAAAAGTGTTTAATGATGTTTAATTCAATGATTCAGGAACTAAAATGAAACATCCCACGTATCTTGATTCTCTTTACTAGTGACAAATTGTTTTATCAACTATATGCATGACTGGTGAAATTTTGGCCTTGAACATTCTTCAAAATGGATTATAAGATGTATCAGATATGAAAGGCTGAGGTAAAAAAAAACACTTTAAACTCAGAACCACAATCAATAATCGACATTATCTCTGCCAAACTTTTCCCCTTCCCCCTGCCCACCCCTCCCCCTTCCTCTCCCTCTCTCTCTCTCTCTCTCTCACATACACACACATACACACACACACACACAGAGTATAACATCACATGATCAGGGGCTCACTAAAATGAGCTTCTACTTAGTTCTCACAATTTTAAATGTTCTTAATTCTAACTTAAGAATTGTATCACTTCCAAACCACTATTAAATATTTCTAAAATGTATTTTCTTTAAGCCAAGTAAATTACTGCAACATTGGGTTGTATTTCTAAAGCTTGAAATGAGATTACATTTAAAAGTCCAAGAAATATTGTTATAGCTGACATTAATTCATAAGCATGTACACTTTTATGACTAAACGTAGTGATGGCAAGCAAAGATTTAAAATACAAGGCCATAACTTGATAAAATTAAAATATATATTCAGTTTAAAAACCTAAAAAAAAATTAAAAAAAAAAAGCTGTCCCAGAGCTTCCAGTAATTTTGCCTGGCCTTATTTGTAAATGAAAATTGGAAATCATGATATTAGTTGTTCAAATCCTGAATTATAAAATGTATTTGTTTTTGCTATAAAAAAGATTTAAAACCACAATGTTTGAAACAAGTTCAACTGTGTTTAATTATTCATTATTTATCTGAGTCAACATCAGTGTTCTACTGGGCTCAGAAGTGATAAGTGATATTGAATAGTAGCTGTAGAGGTATTTCAAGACGAACTTTGTTCTTTGAAAATCATGCTCTTACACATAGCCCACTTCCTGAGAGAGAAAGTGATATTAGTAGGTAAGCAGAAATGGAAATGACGTTGATGTAACACAGCAAATAATGAAGTGCTGAAAGAAAACTCCAAGCTTAATTAAAATATACTTAGAAACAAACTATGAGGAGAGAAATGGTAGAATAGGTATTTGGCATTGATTTGCAAATCATTATGACATTTCCAACAGATTTTTCAATGATACAAAACAAAGGTGTGCTTAAAAAGAAGTATAAATTTTGGTTGAAAATAGCAGATACTCTTAACTGCTATTAAAAAAAACACATAAGTTCAAAGCCATAAAGGAACCTAGCCAGAAACAATGCTTTAAAAGACATGATGTAATATAAAAGAATATTTTTACCCATCATTTTAAAAAGTGATTATTTTATTATACAAAGGAATTTCACAAAAATTGCTTGAATGCAATCCCTGTTTGTAGTAATGGAAACATTACATTATATTACTCTTTGGGTTGGAATGGTATTTGTAAGGTACTTAGAAAAATAATGCCCATGGAATCAATTAAGAAAATAAACATCTTTAAAGAGAATATATAATGTGTAAAACATTGGAAATGCACAAGGAAATTAAATGTTGGATACTGAGGCAAAAAAAACAGAGTAGAAGATGGAATGACCTCAGCATTCCCATGAAAATGTTGAGCTTATCTGGTAATAAACTAGGAACTTAGAGCATTTTCTTTCTTCCCTCCCTCTCTTCCTTCTTTCCTTATTAAAGTAACATTGATTTATAACATTATATAAGTTTTATGTGTACAACATATTATATTTCTACTTCTGTATACCCTAAAATGCTCCCCACCAATAAATTAGTTTTCATCTATCACCATACAGTTGATTCCCTTTAGCCATTTTGCCCTCCAGCCCCCCTGCCCCCTCCCCTCTGGTAATCACTACTCTGCTCTCTGTATCTAAGTGTTAGATCATTTGTTATTTTTTGTTCTTTATTGACAAAAAAATTGTCTATAACTTTTTTCTAAATATTAAACTGTAATGCAAAATTTTGTAATAATTTAAATTAATTTTTAGTTCTATGCATGTTGTAATTACCATTATAATTCCTCTATTGGACCCAAAGATTAGAGATTTTATTTTATCTAACATATTTTTGTTATCTCTTTGTTCCTGAGTATTACCATTTTGGCAATGTAATCAGAGAATTATTATCTAATAAATTATTTTTTACATTTTTTTTTGAAATTAACTTTATTGCCAGGAATTTGGTCAAATTCATAAATATTTTATGTCTATCTGAATGAAATCTAATGGGCCCTACGTCCAAAACTGGATAATGCATTTGGCATTTTGAACAAGTTTATGTTTTTGTTATTCAAACAGTACATACACTCCTTTATCTTCTTTTACTATTAATTATTGATATTTAGGTGTTAGATGCATGCATGTTTAGAAATCTTATATGTTCCCAGTCAGTTTAATCACTTGTCAAATATATGTGATCATTACCCTTTATTTCTAGTATGATTTTAAAAATTTAATTCTATTTTGTGTGATATTAATGTACTAACATTCATGTTATTCATTTTTTACCTAATACATCTTTTATATTCCTATCCATTTACTGTGACTTTTCTGAACTTTATGTTTTAGAAATGCCTGGAATATAGCAGATTTTTAAAATATGCAGTCAATTTTTGGCATTTATCTTCAGTGATCTATAAAAATTATTATTCCTAATATATATGGATTTATTTCTTAAAATTTGTTTTTAGTTTATTTCTTTGTCTTGCTTCATTTTTATTTGATTAATTGCTTTTCCAGATTTATATAGTATTGTTCAAGATTTTAGTTTTATTGCACTTCTTGATTTTGATATATGAACCTACCAAAAAAGAAAATTGTTTTCAAAATTGTACTAAATTCTCTCTCTGTTTGTCTGAAAATGTCTTATTTTTACCCTCATCTATAAAAAAATTTCATTTATATAAAATATATTAATAATAAATAAAGAGGGTGGGAGGACATTTTTGGAGGTGATGGATATATTTATGGCATAGATTGTGGTGATGGTTTGTTTCAGGGATGTATAATTATCTGCAAACTCATTAAGTTGTACAAATTAAATATGCATAGATTTTTGCAGGTCAAACAGAACTCACTAAAGTGGTTTAAAAATATTCTAATATCATCATTTATTGTGTAATCATTCTTTTCTTTCTAGAAGCTTTAACTGTTCTGTTTGTTTTCATTGTAATACATTGGTTTTCTTATACTTAAGTGGATGTGGAGATCTTTTTGTTACTAATAATTGGGAGTAATTTGGCTTTTTAAAAATGAGAACAGGTATTTTTATTTCCAGAAAAACATTAAGCTCTCATCTTTTAAATATTTTCTACCCAATTATTTCTAATTACTTTTAAAAAATAGGTATAAGTTAAGCCATCTAACTCAGTCCTCCATGCCTTGCAATCTCTTTTTCATGCTTTCTTCTCTTTGTCTTGGTGCTACATTTTTGATATTTTATATTGATTTGTCATTTTACACATACTTATATACATATATACTCTTCAGCTGCGTCTAACCTGTTATACACACACACACATATATGTTGTATGGTGAGGGTGTGTGTGTGTATGTGTGTGTTTTACTTTGCTCATTTGCAGATTTTCCTTAGAAATTTTCAATGTTCAATTATGGAAATAAAATCCTGTTAATAATCTAAGTTGGGACTTGTTAGTAATATGTGCTCTTTCAGCAGTCTGCATAGGAAACTTCTCATACTGCATATTTTATTCTAATACTTATATCTTCAAATCTATATAGCACCTTGCTTTTTTTTCAAGTTCCAACAATATTTGCTAACAAAGGAATTTATCTTGGTTTGTCTTCATATTTTATATGTTTGGTTACTGCTGCCAGTTTTTACTTTGCAGAAAAAAAAACTTCTCAAGAGGTATTTCACTTTTTACTTTATGATTAAGTTGAAAATATTAAAAGGAATAGACTTGATGACATTTTGTAACATATGAGATTTGATATCATTAATCCTAAAATCCTGAAAAAATTGCCAAGAGCCTCTTCATTTTCTGGATGCTTGTATGTAAATGGTTTGCAGGTTGTAATTGGTTAATATTATATGAGCTCTTATCTCAATTCACAATGTAAATTTAAAATGAGGTATCTTATAATTAATAATGTGTGTAAAACCAAATTTCTAATTATATTCTTGAAAACTATGAAAGTTCATTGACTCTTTGTCAGATCTAATTAGATACAGATTTGGTTGGATAAAGATTGTGTATTAGTTAGTTTCATATGGGTGCTGCAGAAAATTACCCCAAACTTGGTGAATTAAAACAAGAAATTTATTTTCTCACAGTTCTTGAGGCCAGAGTTCAGAATCAGTATCACAGCGTTGAAATCGAGGTATTAGCTGAAATCAAGGGTGCCATCTTTTGAGAGGCTTAAGGCGAAAATCCATTCCCAGCTTTTTCCAATTTCAGGCAGTTACCAACATTCCTTGGCTTCATTCCAGTCTTCTAAGTCAGCATCTTCAATCTTTGCTCCATCTTCACATGACCTTCTCCTCTGTTTGTAGTCAAATCTCCTTGTGCCCTCCTCTTTTAAGAAAACATGTGATAGCAATTAGAGCCCACCTAGATAATCCAAGATTATCTGGCTACCTCAAAATGTTCAATTTAATCACATCTTAATCACATCTACAAAGATTTTTACCTTATAAGGTAATATTCACAGGTTCCAGTTATTAGCATGTAGCTATCTTTAGGAGGGCCCTTTTTTAATTACCACATAGATCATGTAGAAATAACTTTCTAGGCACAAGATGGAGCCACTCCTGCCCAGGGTGCCATGGCAGCAAACCGAAATTTAGATAACTGTTTTTTTCCCTATTAGATTAAGTTTACTATTTACATAGTTTTTATCTTCCATAATCTTTCTTTTTTTTCCTTCCAGTTTTATTGAGATATAATTGACATACAGCACCATATAAGTTTAAGGTGTACAGCATAATGATTTGACTTATCATAAAGTGGTTATGACAATACCTTTAGTGAACATCCATCCTCTCGTGTGGATACAAAATTAAAGAAATAGAAAAAAATATTTTTCCTTGTGATGAGAACTCTTAGATTGTACTTTCTTAACATCTTTTATATATAACATACAGTAGCATTAATTCTATTTATCATATTGTACATTATACCCCTAGTACTTAATTACAACTGGAAATTTGTGCCTTTTGACTACATCCAGTTACCCCTCCCTCCACTCTCCCACCTCCGGTAACCACAAATCTGATCTTTTTTTCTATGAGTTTACTTTGTTTGTTTTTGAAGTGTAATTGACCTACAATACTATGTTAGTTCCTGTTACACATTTCATATTCCTATACATTTCAAAATAACCACCATGATAAATCTAGTTATGATATGTCACCATACAAAAATATGACATAGTTACTGACTGTATTCCATGCACTATTCATTTCATATCCATTGAAACTGTGAGTAAGCATTAGTCAAATCCATTTCACCTGCCTTCACTAATCAAGGTCATTTTAATTGTTGTTACAAAGACTTACATATCCCCCTAGCAGCATGTAGCTTTAACAAGGTGTTTGCTGGAGTTGTATTCCAGGATCTTGGAGTCAGCTGTGTCTAGTTCCAGCTGAGCTGGTTAAGACTGGATAGGGTGACCCACCCTCCAACTGGGGAAAAGGGAGAATGTGCGGAGGCCTGTAGCTTAGTTATAGCTATGAGCAGAACGACGATTACCGCACCTTTTTCCACTCATCTTTCCCCATGGTCCCCACGGTCCTCACGCTCCCCACACTCCCCAGACCTCAGATCACCTATCTCACAAATACCCGGAGTCCCTTGCCTTAGAGGAGGTGGAGCTGAGTTTTCTCCAGTTTCCTCAGCTGGCTGTCTGGTGAGTAAATCCTCTCTTTGCTGAAAACCTCGGCATCTCAACATTTTGGCTTGCTGCACGTCGGGCAAAACAAACCTGCTTCGGTAACACCATGACTCATTTATTTTGTGGCTGGAAGTTTGTACCTCTTAATCTCTCTCACCTATTTTTTTCCTCCCCCCACCTCCCTTCCCTCTAGCAACTAGTATCTATAACTCTGTTTCTGTTTTGTTTGTTCGTTTGCTTTTCTTTTTAGATTCCACATATAAGTTAGATCAGAGAGCCTCAACATCAAAAATGCAAACAACCCCATTAAGAAATGGGCAGAGGACCTGAATAGATATTTATCCAAAGAAAATATACAGATGGCCAACAGGTACATGAAAAGATGCTCAACATCATCAGTTATCAGGGAAATGCAAATCAAAACTATAATGAGATATCACCTCACACATGTCAGAATGGCTATTATCAAAAAGACAAGTAACAAGTATTGATAAGGATGTGGAGAAAAGGGAACCCTCGAGCACTGTTGGTTGGAATGTAAACTAGTGCAGCCATTATGGAAAACAGCATCAATTTTCTTCAAAAAACCCAAAGTTGAACTGCCATACTATCCATCAATTCCACTCCTGGATATTTATCCAAAGAAAACAAAAAATCTAATTAGAAAAGATATCTGCAGCTCTCTGTTCATTGCAGCATTGTTTATAATAGCCAAGATATGGAAGCAATCTAAGTGTTCATTAATTGATGAATAGATAAAGAAGACATTGTATTATATAACATATATACTATATATATAACGAAATATTACTTAGCTTAAAAAAGAATGGAATCTTGCCATTTGCAGCAACATGGATGGACCTAGAGGGTATTATAGTAAAATAATTCAGAGAACGAAAAGTACTGTGTGAGTTCACTTATATGTGAAATCTTAGGTAACTTTTCTGCCCCTGAAAATGTCCCGCTTCACCAGAAGTGCAGTGTATTCAGTCAGCTGATCCCCAGACTCCATGCCCACGGTGGGCTCTATGCTTATTTCCTTCTTATCCCAAACAAGGTTGACTATATGGCCCCAGCAAATCAGATATTTTCTACTTTCGTCTTCCTTGTTCTTTATTCTTTATCCTTTAAAAGCTTCCTGCCTTCCACCCTATTTTGCAGTTCTCTGAAAGGAGACTGTTCACTTCTTGAAGTATTAAATAAAATTTTTGGTATCACCTAAATTGTTTTCTTTATTTTCTAACAGTTTTTGGCTGAGGATGGGATCTGAAGCTGACTACTGAAGGCCTATGGGACAAGGAGACTCACAGGCAAGGTGGCCATTGAATGCTTGGTGTCAAGTGTCCCTCTCATCGTTACCAAAGGCTGTGGGTAAGTCACTTTCAGATTTGAGCTCCACTTCCTTGTGTGCAGCTCTCTGATCCAAAGTAACTTTATTTAAAAAACATATATAGCTTGATCCTAGGATGTTTTCAGAGTTTGTTAAAGTTTCCAGAAAGGTTCTGTGGGCCTGGAAAGGTTCTGGTGTAGTTATATTGGGAGTCTGTAGCAGGTGCTGTGCAATGGGTGCTGACCATTAGGGAACTCAAAAAGCCTCAAGCTAAATAGACAGCATAAATAGCTGGGGGACTTAGGAAAATAAAGACAAGAAATTCAGACTGTTTTGACTATCAAAATCAAAATATAAGTAGACACAAGTCAAACTATTAAAAGCCATTAGAGCATCCACCAGTATAAAGAAATTTTCCAGTGAAAGGAGTAACAGAGCTATCGCTAATGGGAATCTCAGAAGCCAAATCTGCAAAACTGGTGGGCACAGATCAAGCACTTAAAAGCTGTTAGAACTCTTGCCACCTAACTCTAAGACTCCTGTGCCAGGATAAGCTGGTCATGGAATGAGCTGGATTGGTACTAGGTCACCCACCAACCTCAACATTTCAGTGCTATAAGAGACACTGTAAAACACCACAAAATCCCCAACCTAGTGGCATATCCAGCTTAGGTATTAAATTGGTTCCAAGAGATCCAAGCCTTAGCCAAAGAAATGAATCCTCAAGTTTCAAAGAATTGAGTGTGCCACCTTCCAGAAGACCTGCTTATTTTATGTCTAAAAAGTTAAAATTAATAGAAAACTTTGCCAAATTCTGGTAGATACTGGGGCTACAGTGTCTACTTTGAACCCTACTTGGTTGGAAGCCTGCACATGAGATCCTTGGAAAATTGGCAAAAGCCAGTGAAGAGTGAGAATTCTTATCAGAGTCTGCTCTCCTGGATCTCTGAATGGATAATGTAAAATTTCACGTTATCCCTTCCTTTCTAATCCAGACTCTCGTGAATTTGGTTTTGGGGTTTCCACTGGTTATCAATCTTTTCTCTCCCAGGGACAGCTATTGCTTGCTTATTTGTCTGGTTTTATGTCCTGAGAACTTGGCTTGGCTTTCTGCCTGCCTGGGGCACATGGACTGTTGGTTTTTGCATATGCAGGCAGTGCAACTATCAGCTTGGGGGCCGAAAACTGTGGCCAGACAAAAATGTGAGTTGCACTTCTTTTGTGGCTAGGGTCCTACTGATTGTTGCCAGCTCTTGGGGAAATTGTCTGTGCCTTTCTTTTGGCTATCTTTAGGAGTGGCTGTGGGTCTTGGGAGGATGGTATCTTTTGTTATCTCTGTTACAGAATTTGTCAGCAAGAAAGTTAAGATGATGGTTAGCGTTTTAAGGTCTCATGAAATTTTCGTGAGCAATCTAAACATAATTGTTAACAGCAAGTAAATAGATATAAATAAAAGTTTATAAATGAACTTTTCAACAATAATTATATTTGATAGTATGTCTATTTAAAAAGCTTCCAAATTTTTTTGATAACCTTAAAGTTACAAGGCTAAGACAAGTTAATTGATAGATATTTATTGAATATTTAGATCATTTCCAAATGAGATAAAATACTGAAACATTAATTACTGAACATAGTTTTATCCACTTTGGGCGTCTTTTTATAGAGGAACTAAAGATATTTTGGTGTATTAGTAAATGTGTTTTGTGCCACGTTGAAAAATTTACGGTAAGGAAGAGTATACTTATAGAAATTATGAAGTGTATTTATAAATTTGCCGATCCACAAAATGCTCGTGTGACAGACAATCCACGATTGCTTACTTCTCAGTTTTCACTATGGATAAAGAATTCTAAGTGTTATGAATTCTAATCAGTATAAAACTACTTAGAAATAATAAGAGTAAAATGAGACAACTGTGTGTGAAAAGTAGGTAAGAAAAGTGAAATGACTGTTTTTTCAGAATGAGAAAAAAAACATAGGTCAAAATCTGAATGGATATAAAAAAGCTGTAGAAGGTTTCTGGAAAAGGAATCTTGGGAAGGAAATTTTATGTGTGGTCAAGCTGGCTAAACTTGGAATGGATTTAAGTTTTTAAAAAATGAGTTTTAATATCTAAAGTACACTGGTGCAAAATTGGAATTTCCTTTTTTCTCTGTTAAAAGGACAGTATCCTTAGGTTATTGGTCTGCTCTTAATAAAAAATTATAAACAAGGGTTTTCCTTTATGTTTTAAGTAATCTGCCTGGAGAGCAAAGATTTTGTGTCTTACCAAAATAATTTACTGCACTTCATGTTGTCTTTATCAGATATTTGATTACTTAAGAGACTACTTAAGAGAACTTTCTTCTCAGTGTTAAAAGAGCTAAGTTTTGTTTACAGCTATGTAACTTTCTATATTTGCCTTTAAAATATTTGTCACTTTGCCTATGTGTATATTCTTGACAAACTCCCCCCCCTCCAAAAAAAATCAAGTTCTAAATGAAGACTTTTGACCTTTAACTAACTTTGGGATTTTCCGAAGGGTCTCTGAGACACCTCAAATTTTTTGTCTCTCATGTCCTTAAGATGGCCTATAATTATCTACATGTTCTGGCTTCTTGTTAACTCTTACCCTGAACACTCTATTTATAATTTAACCTGATTCCTGTACATGTCTTCCAATTGGGAACCTCAAGTTGTAAGATGTATCGGTACTTTATTCCTTTTTATAGGTGTATAATACTTCATCACAGGTATATGCAACAATTTATCAGTTCATCATATGATGGGCATTTGGGTTACTTCCACCTTTTGGATAGTGTAAATAGTGCTGCTATGAGCTTGTTACACTTGAATTTGTTTGACTATGTGCTTCCAGTTCTTTTTGATATATATCTCAGAATGGATTTGCTGGGTCATATATAATTCCATGTTTAACTTTATTGAAGAAAACTCCAAGCTGCTTTCTTCATAGCTGAACCATTTTGCATTCTCAACAGCAATGTATTAAGTTTCCAACTTCTCCACATCCTTGCCAAGACTTGTAAGGTTCTGGATATTTTTGCATTTTATTTGTTTGTTTTTAATTACAGTCATCCTAGGCATGAAGTAGTAGCTAACTGTTATTTTGATTTGCATTTCCTTAATGACTAAAACATTGAGCATCTTTTCAAATGTTGGCCACCTGCATTTCTTATTTGGAGAAATATACTCAAGTTATTTGCCTGTATTTAGATTGAGTTGATAGCTTTTTATCACTCAATGATAAAAGGTTTATATATTATGAATATTAGACCCTTATGCTTTTCAGATGTTTTCTCCTATTTTGTAGGATGTCTTTACATTTCCTTTATAATATCCTTTGATATACAGAAGCTTTTAATTTTGATAAAAGTCCAATTTATTTACTTTTGTTTCTTGTACTTTTTGTTCCATAACTAAGAATCCATTGCCCAATCCAAGGTGCTAATAATTGATACCTAGGATTTCTTATAAGATTTTCATGGCTTTAGGTCTTGCATTTACCTTGTTCATTTTTATATATCATGTGAGGTAGAGGTCCAAGTTCATTCTTTTGCATGCTGATATCCAGTTGTCCTAGCAGCATTTGTGAGGAGAATATTCTTTCCCCATTGAATGGTCTTGGCACCCTCTTGGAAAGTTAATTAACCATAGATGTATTATATCTGGACTCTCAATTCTATTCCATTTGCTCACATATCTAATGCTTATGCCAGCACCACATTGTTTTCATTACTGTAGCTTTGTATTAAGTTTTGAGATCAAGAATGTAAGTCCTCCAAATTTGCTCTTTTTAAAGATTATTTTGTTTATTTGGTGTCTCTGTGAATTCCATATGAATTTGATGGTTGGGTTTTCTGTTTTGCAAAAAGGTTGTTGGAATTTTGATAGGTATTGAAAGTATTTGGGGCATATTACCTTTATAACAGTATTAAATCTTTCAATAGATAAACATGGATTGTCTTCATTTATTTAAGCCTTTCATTTCTTTCAGCTATTTTTGTAGTTTTTAGTGTACAATTACTTCACCTTATTGGTTACATTTATTCCTAGTTATTTTGTTCCCTTAGATGCTATTAATGAAATTGCTTTCTTAATTTTCAGATTGTTCATTGCATATTTAAGGAAATATAATTGATTTTTGTGTGTTGATCTTTTGCCCTGCTATTTTGCTGAATTTTTTATTAGCTCTAGTGGCATTCTTTTGTATTCACTGCATTTTCTATATATAGTAATATGTCATCTGTTAATAGAGATGATTTTACTTCTTCCTTTTCATTTTGGATGCCTTTTATTTCCTTCTCTTTTCTAATTGTTCTAGCTAGAAGTTCCAGTACAATGTTGAATAGCAATGGTTCAAGAGGCATCCTTGTGTTGTTTCTTTATATATAATCTTCTCCCCTATTACACCAAAGAGGAGAGGTCATTTACAAAAGTATTTAAATATGTGCAATAAAATTTAAAATTACAAATATATAATTGGTGAAGGGAAAGGGTACATAAGATAGAAAGTGTCATGAATGAGGGCAGCATGTAGATATGGACTTACAGTATTCTAATATAGGGCTGCAAATTAGGCTCTGCACTTTTCTGATATCCAAAGGAAAATGGGGAAAATCTCAATTCTGTGTAAGGAAAAAAGCAAAACAGATATTTAGATGGAAATAAAGACTTCCCAGATGTCTCAATCTATAAACCTTTTTCTTCTATGAATTGTTATATAAGGCATTCTAAACAATGTGGTTGGTAATATTCTCTAATATACTTTAAAATAATTCAGTAGTGAATATGTAATAAATTATTATAGGAATTCTTAATGTAGGATAAAGACACAAACCATTAAAAGCAATGGAGGAATGGAGATAGAAGCAGCAAGGTAAAGTTAGTTTTAAAGAACAGAGCACATCTTTGTGAGGATGCCCTGATGAGAAAGAGAAAGTGCTAGGCAGTCATGGGATTGGACTGTGGCTAGATCAGATTATCTGTTTTTAGCTGAGTGAGAACAGCCGGGTGGTTGTTCAGACTATCAGAGACCAGTGTGTTGTGTGTCTGGTGGGGAAGGGGTGGGTGGAGATGAAGGAGATTCATAAGAGGCAGCAAATCTGGGCCTTTCATTAGTAAAACTTTCTTCACTTTGATCATCAAAACTTGGAGAGTGTAAGCCTTGCAAGATGAATCAATTTCTTAAAATATATTACTCATTAAACTTTGCTGATTTGGAGACGACAAACTCATTATTAAAATGTGTATGTGATTTTGGTGGATTTATGTTTTGCTTTGTTTTGCCATTATACCTGAAAATCTAAACATCTAGACTACTATCAGTTCCAATTCACAGTAAAGAAGTATGATTTTTAGGCAACTGTATCACTGCATATAAAACAGAATTGTATGAAAAAATGAAAACATCTGTTAAACATTTTATTCCTCTCTGAAGCATAGTCTGAAATATCAATAGTAAATATTAATTTCAGCAGTATGTAGATTATTAACAGTTATTATTTTTAAAAGTAAGAGAGAGATGATTCTGGTGCTCATCTGCTTTTTCCTGCCTGGCTTTTGCTGATGACTTATCACAGTATTTGTGTGGTAGCTTCTAGACAAATCAGGAAAGAGTCATATGTTCTTGTCTCCTTGTCTAAGCTCTTTAACTAAAGATAATTTCTATTTGATCCTCTTTAATTATGTGACTAATTAAAATTAATAAAATGTGATATTTTCTCCTCAAATTTACTTAGCTACATTTTCATAGGACTCTAAACTCAAGGGTCAGGGGAAGAACAGTATATACGATTCTATAAGGCAACTCCATGTGTTCTTCAATTTAAGTACATAGTAAGCTACGGAAAGAGGTAGAAATGACTAAGAAGGGATATTATTTTGCCAGACATTTTTTTGTCAATGAAAGAAAGAAATACTGGTTAATTTGGGCTCTATTTTATAAAATTATGTTCTCAGTTAAACTTTCTAATGATTTTTATATATTAAAGATCTCTGGTGTTATTAGTGTCTTATTTTACTTGTTTCATAAAAGCAAAACTAATAAATTAGTCCTTTTTAATGAATTTTATGTATATTTCAATATATCGCAGCCCATTGAACATTTTCAACCCAAAGCTTCTAGCGAGTACAGAGTTCTTGCTCTGCACCAAAGAATATATCTAGGGACAATAAACTGTTGTCCCGTAAGCACGTTTCTTTCTTGTCCATTCAGTTTTATATATATTGCACTAGAATCTTGCATATAGTATCCTCCCCCACCATTCCATGCTATAGAAATATACAAGGTTCCTATGGAAATCATGGGATATTTTTACTGCTGCTCCCAACACAGGAAACTTGATTCTTAAAATTCAAGAAAGGGTATATTGTCATAGCCTTAAGGTCATTTTTAAAAATTATTTATTTATTTTTGTGGCTGCGTTGGGTCTTAGTTGGGGCACGCTGGATCTGCACGGGCTCTTCATTGCAGCGCATGGACTTCTCTCTAGTGTGGTGAGCAGGTTTTCACTCTCTAGTTGTGGCGCACGGGCTCCAGGGCGCATGGGCTCTGTAGTTTGCAGCACAGCAGGCTCTCTCGTTGAGGCGCACAAGCTCAGTTGTTGTGGCATGCGGGCTTAGTTTCCCCATGGCATGTGGTATCTTAGTTCTCCAACCAGGGATCAAACCCGCATCCCCTGCATTGGAAGGCAGATTCTTTACCATTGGACCACCAGGGAAGTCCCCTTAAGGTCATTTTTGAATTGTAATTAGTCAGTGTCAGCCATATAGACAGACCTGGATAGAATACACATGCCTAAGGCACACTGTAGACCTACTTAATCAGAAACTCCTGGGGCAGTTATAGCATGTGCATATTGGAAAGAAGTTCTTCACATGTTTTAGAATGATTAAGAAAACCCTAGAGCTGGTAATATTCTCAGGAGAGGAAATAGGATTAGAAGGTGCAATAAAGCATGGAGATGGGGATAGCTTATAAAACAGAAAGAGGGTATAAACCATATAATATATAAAAAGAAAAGAAAAGAAAAGAAGAAACATGAAAATGAAAGTAGTATGACATAAAATGACTGAATTACCAGACAAGAAGTAGAACTGATGAGGAAAACATCAAACAGGATTTAAATGTAAAGTTGGGCAAAGCATTTATCTTAACTTAGAATAAAACTTGCAGAGGTCAGGGCTCCTGTCTGTACTCAACTTCTTAACCACCACAGTCTTCCACATATTTGATACTCAGTACATATTTCCGGGGTGGACAAATGCTCTTTGACTAGTAAAGTACAAGTAAATTCATGCAGAAGTGGAGAAAGCACTGATTGTACTTGCGTCACTGTTCCAGGTGTACACAGAGCCCATCTGTTGTACCAGATGCCTGGTGGTTGATTGGACAACAAGCGTGTGGGAGACAAAAAGTATCCTTTTCCAAGAAGGCCACCGGGAAAGAATCCAATGCAACTATGCCAGGACTGCTCCTAACTTCCATCAATAGCCTCACAATCATATTGAGTTCACTAGTTTAACCAGATATCTTCTGCAAATGTATGGGGAGATAATTGGGCTGCATTTTACAGTTTAAAATAAACAACCCTTGAACACTTTTGATAAAAATTAATTTACATGTGCTTTAGGCAAACACTCTGTGTTTGCTATGCCTTCCTTTAAACATACTAAGACATTAGTGGCTTCTAGGAATACTTCAGTATGCAGTATTTCTAAATTAACCCTTAATTTTCAAGTATTTGATGTGGGTAGTATATACATTCTCCTAATTTTAAACATCTTTCATTCAGCTATAATTATAAAAACCTATGGCTTGTAGAATAAAAATCTAATGATTTAGTTTTCTATTTCAGATTGTCATTTCTCACCTGTAAGTTATAGGATTCTGAAAACAAACGTAGACAATTGCATTAAATTTAGTGTTATAGTCTCTAGATTATTAAACCAATGTCATTATTGCAAAATATTTTGCTTTCATTATTGCAAAACAAATATCTGTACTGTAATCCTAAGAAGTCTTATTTATATGTGTGTCTTTCTCCCTTTTACTTACTTTTTGTAAGAACTGATACCTTACAATAAAGTAATGCATTCCTTATGATGTTACTTTAGTTAGCTTTCTGACTTTTGTGCTTCTTTTGTGTGTTTTGTTTTGTTTTGGAGAAAGGGAATTGCCTCTTAATGTCTTCAAGTCACACCATGGTTTCTTCCTCACGCAGTTGTGAATGTTGGCATTATTGATCAAAGTGGGAAAAATAGTGTCATCCACATCTAAAGGCATGGTTAATACTGCCTGTCAGGTATCAGTAACCCTAGAATCTTTCTGTGCAGTAAGGAGGTTTAGGATTTCTTCTTGTTTTACTTCAGTGAAAACCTAGTATCCCATCTATTCTTTAGTAGTAAGCCAGAGGAAGGATAAATTTGGTTTTTGAGAGGTATTTGATTTTTATAGGTATTTTATAAGTATTTCACAGGTTAACTTATGCAGTATTGAAGTCTAAGAAATGTAAGTAGTGGTCTGAAACAAAATGAGACATATCAATCATAGTCTTTGCTTTTCAGTAGAGTAGTGGCTTAGAAGGGGCGATTACAGAAATATGCTATTTGGAGAGTTTATACCAGAGAATATTGATCTATTGTTTCTCACAATAAGGAGGAAAAGTGTTTAAATTACATTTAAATGAAACAATATCAGAATAATTTTGTAAGAACTGTTATTAAATTGTCTGTCTAGAGATATTTAAAAAGAAAAATGACATTATTCTACCCAGAATGGTTTAGAGATAATTAACCAAAGATATTTGAAAGATGTAACTGAACTTGTGACATTTTTAATATTAAATTTTATAGAAAGATAAATGTTTTCTTTTTATGAAATTTATATATAACATAATTTTAAAAATAAACCTAGAAAATAATAGCAATAGCATCAAGTATACATTTTTTTCTTGAATCCATTTTGCTTTATTTTTATTTTGGGGGAAGCATCAAAATTTGGTAGTTATATGGGCATTGAAGCATACAGATCTGTGTTCAAATGTTGGCTCCTTCTAGTAATATGTAACTTTGGTTAGGA
This sequence comes from Delphinapterus leucas, assembly GCF_059928025.1. Classification (NCBI taxonomy): domain Eukaryota; kingdom Metazoa; phylum Chordata; class Mammalia; order Artiodactyla; family Monodontidae; genus Delphinapterus; species Delphinapterus leucas. The sequence goes on along the minus strand of NC_143137.1, from coordinate 30,551,351 downwards.
CACTTCATACAGTCAAGGCTCAGTCTCTTCAGCAGTGAATAATCCAAGTTGTTTTGATAATAAAAATATATATATTTAAAGTAGATGGATTCATCTGGAGCTAAATAATTATTATCCTGAATGAAAATATGCCTATGTCCATTTTTCCTCCAACTTTACTGAGACAAAATTGACATATGACTGTAAGTTTAAGGTACACATGTGATGGTTTGATACACATATATTATGAAATGATATCCACAATAAGGTTAGTTAATACTCCTCACCTTGCATAATTTTACCACTTTGTTGTTTTGTCTGATGAGAACATTAAAGTTCTACTCTCATAGTAACTTTCAAGTATACAATACAGTATTATTAACTATAATCCCCATGCTGTACATTAGATCCTGGAACTTATTCATCTTATAACTGGACGTTTGTACCCTTTGACCAATATCTCCCCATTTCCTGCACTCTTCAGCCATTGGCAACCACCATTATACTCCTTGCTTATTTTTAGATTCTGCATATGAGTGAGATGATACAGTATTTGTATTTCTCTGTCTGACTTATTTCACTGAGCATAATGCTATTGAGGTCCATCCATGTTGTTGCAAATGGTAGGATTTCATTCTTTTTTATGGCTAAATAATATATATATTTATATATCATATTAATATATTTTGTATTATATATATCCATGTATTAAATATATATCACATTTTATAGATATAAATTATATAGGGTATATATGCCAAATGGTAAGACTCTTGGGGGCTATCTTTGAGTTCTGTCTACAACAGAGACTTTTAAATTCATTTGTTTTTAAATGTAGCATTCTAGTTCAGAAAGGAATCTATTCATTTTTTCAAAAACTCATTTCTTTGTAGAAATAAATGAGTATAGACTTGTGGCATTTATTAATATTAATGCTTATCCTCAAACTGATAGACACTATTTATATCACCCAACTATAAAATCAGTACTAGAGATCAAAATACATGTAAATCAGAATTATACCTTTAGATACTGAAGCTGGATGAATCATTTCTTATCGATGGATATTTTTGATGGATGGAGATTGTAAATATCAAATTATATCACATACTTTGATATGGAAATATCACTGTACTATTTCTAAATAATATAGTAAATAGTCTTGAGTATATCCTATGTTGAAAGGTAATATATATTCTTTGTACTATAACATCTAAATGGCACAAACACCTGTTTGGCAGGAACGTAAGTGAAAGTCCAACGTTAAGACAGAAAAAGATAAGGGTTTTAAACTAATACAGAATTATTAAATTCTACTATTTTGCATGTTAAAAGAGATTTAAATTCATAGTCACTTATTAGTATATGGTATCTAAATGCAACAGAGGACAAACTTCTGCTTAATAATTTATTTCCCTTCCTGATTTTCCAAAGTTTAGAATTAGATGCAACTTAATAATTTACTTTGAAAATGTCATAGGAACCCAAGAAATGACTTTTGGAACTCATCCTAATACTGGGTCTCTGATAGTATCACTGTCATGTGGGAGACAAGGTAATTTACCTCTAGAAATTAAACAAAATTTAAACAGACTCTCCCAAGCATCTTCTGTTTATTTGTTCATATAACATTTTTAGCACTTACCCTATTCCAGGCACTGGGCCAAACACATTAAATGAATTAACTCATCTAATCCTCACCATAAGCCTATGATATTATAGATATTTTGCCAGGTCATGATATGAAATGTTACCTGTACGTGATTTTCCTTATTACTATTAAAATAAGTGACATTTAAAAAGCATTTACTTGAAAAAAATGTCTAATATGCTAAGAGTCTTTCCTTATTAAAAGCTCTGATTAGATTTTAAGGAAATTAAGTAACCTGCTGGTGGTTACATGCTGACTGAAACTGAGTGAACAATTGGAATTTTCTTCATATCCTTCTCATTCATTTTCTCATCCTCCCTCACTCCTTCACTATAAGATCAACTTCCCCCAAATGAAAGGTAGAAATAGAGAATGGAAAGCCCAAACCTAAGAACATGCAATTTTTCCTCCACTACACGAACTGCTTTTGTATGCCTTTGCCCTGTGTCTACTTTGTATGTTTCTAATCCCATTTGGGCTCCTTCCTCACAAACAGACAAAATATTTTTCTCTTTGACAGTGATCTTACTCATGTATCCCCTTAAAATATCTTTGAAAATATATATTCTGTTTTATATTTTAGTTGACTTCTATAATGTTCTATTATTAATTTAAAGTTTAAAAGGTTCAAATTCAGGCATATTATAATTTATGATAAATATAAAACTGCCACATTTCTTTTTAAAATTGGATAATGATATCAGTAGGCCCTGAGACAGTTATGTGGTGTTAAGTATTTTATTTCAGAGACTTCAGGGAAGCATGGTGAGAAATTGGGAGAGTGAGGCAAGGGAGGGAAGGAAACAGTCTAGGGTGTTCATGTGATGGGTTGCTGCTGTGGGTAACAGCGGTAACTGTTTCAGAATCTACTGAAATCATTTGGAGAGACTGACTAGTACATATACCATAATTATTAAAAGGCAAGACATATGGCTTATTTATCCACCTCCTTCCCTCACTGGTAGAGGGTTTCTCCTGGAGGCAATAATTCCAGGGGGCTTCCCTGCCTTCCTCAGTTTGAGTCAAGTCAGCTGCTAGAGCCAGAGGAAGCTCTCAGGCAGGGAGATGCAAGTCTCCAGTTAAGAAGCTGTCACTGTGCACGAGGCTCGTCCATCACAGTTCAGAAGATCCTGGGGTGGGCCAAGGGCCTAGGGCCACACACTGACAGTGTCTGATTTAGCCTCTAATTCCCACAAAATTTGATTCAATCAGTTATTTTCTCTGATTATAAAAACATACTTTTTAAAGTAAACTTTTAGAACTTAAATATAACCATAATTGATATCAGAATAGAAAGAGCAAACTTTTAAAAATCTTTATTAAACATAAAAAAAAATAAAATTTTATTCCAAATGTGTCTCTTAATTGAATATATGTAGCTTTTTTTCAATAAATCATACATCATGGCTGAATATGATATTCTTGCTAGAAATAAACAGGATTTAGCATTATTCTTATTTTCTCTTTTCATAGATGTAAACCATAGTAAGCCTTTTACATATAAGTAAGTAATCTGCATGGAGGGAAATCTGTTGTTCCAATGCTATTCAATTATTTAAATTTCTTTTGAGTTATAGAACAAAACTCACAAACTGATATTACTAAAAGTTATTTTAATAAGCTATCAACTGATTGCTTTATTGTGTTATCTTTCATTTTTATTGAAATTAAATTATCGAAAATTACTCAACTTACAAAATATTTATTACATCATCCCTAGAGCCATTCAGTGTCTTAATTTCTCAGAATTATACCAAAAAATTTTTTGTAAGACTTATCAATAAAATGATAATCCTACTTGTTATTCCCTACGGAGGCAACTCTTTTAATTCAATATAGCCTTTAAACGCTTTATTGACTAATGCATGACAAATACTGAAAAAATAAAAATATTTCACCTATTGTATTTAGAAAATTCAAGAGACCCAGGGAAATATTCAAATTATTTCTATTTAACTTAAATCAACATCACCAAGCTGTACTTCTTTCCCTTTCAAACGTGTTTTCTAATGACATATTCTAGAAACGAGTACTGCAACTAGTTGAAAAGAATTGCTTACTTTCCAAATGTGCAAATTCATGTGTGGGAGGGTGTATGTGTATGTGTCTATATTAAGTACGTTTTACTGATGCTCTCTTTGCTTTGTCTCAGAGGCTTCTCTCTCAAGAGATTTGTTTTTATATCCCCAAATGGAAGATGTAAACTTATTAAAAGAAAATTGTCTTTGCTTGCATATTCCTATGCTGCCAAATTTCTGAATTCAGAAAAAGACCCTGTTTTTATCTTCAGGCTTTGTCCTTAACAGACGTATGTAAAACTACAGGAAAATACAGATATTTTAGTTATTCATTAAAAGAAGTATCTTTTGGGCTTCCCTGGTGGCGCAGTGGTTGGGAGTCGGCCTGCCAATGCAGGCGACGAGGGTTCGCGCCCTGGTCTGGGAAGATCCCACATGCTGTGGAGCAACTAGGCCCGTGAGCCACAATTACTGAGCCTGCACGTCTGGAGCCTGTGCTCCACAACAAGAGAGGCCACGATAGTGAGAGGCCGGCGCACCGCAATGAAGAGTGGCCCCCGCTCGCAGCAACTAGAGAAAGCCCTCGCACAGAAACGAAGACCCAACCCAGCCATAAATTAATTAATTAATTAATTTTTAAAAAAATTTTAAAACTTAAAAAAAAAGAAGTATCTTTTATTTAATTCCCTGTGGATTTTTGTACCCTAGGTCCATAGATCTGGTACTATTTGGGGTAGCTAAGTATAATAAAACATTTGACTCTATTTTTGATGTTTGACTGCTGACAGGTTTCAAGCCGCACTACTCAGCCTCCCTCCTCTCCGCACGTTGCCAAGCCGATGTCAAAGCCTGGGTGCGCCCCCTTTTGGTGCTGGTGGGAAGTTCAGTCCACACCCGTCCTGGCTCCCATTCTCATGAACCTCTAATCACAATGAAAGCCAAGCTAGTCTCATTTTCTGTCTTTCTAGTCATTTTTAGACCTGCTTGGGAGCCTGCCCCTCTGTCTGCAGGAAGCCTCATCATATGAATAATTAACCTTTTCATATCCTTTTTGTAAACATGCACTTTAACAGTTTTGACATCTTTTGAGCTCCTCATGCCCAAAGCGTATTTTGTTATCAGCATTAGTAACCTTTTACAGAAGATGTAACAGTGAGACAACTGTATGGGACACATGTAGATTAATTTGACATGTAAGGAGAAATAGTATTTTGGGATCAAGATACTTAAATATGTCCTTGATTCTTGAGAGGGATAATTCACAACTTTGTGCCTACAGACATTAAGAGTTCTGACTCAAAGGCAGTTAAGTCATAGTGTTTGCTCTTTGAAAACCGTAAAAGAGTTTCATCAGTGTGATATTCTCTGTTTGAATAGAATATGATATCTCAAACTATATCTTGGATTTCTACCAATCAAAAAGCAGTGATTCAAGTGGCTTATTTTAAGCAGAGTTCAAAACAACCTGGACTTGTCTCTGAGGTTTTCATTATTTGACTCAACAAACTACTATGGATTACCTATTTATAAGAAATGTGCATAAAAAATAGAAAATGATCTGAAAAAGCTCAATAATGATTAGTTTCGATTCTTTTTTAGTATCCTTAATCAAAATGAACAGAAACAAAAGAATGAGATGGAACTCATTTTGCAGTTAAATTACAGAAAGGAATTTATATAGACAATATTGCTCCTAATACTAGAAAGTTATATCTGATAGAGAAAAAATAGAGCATCAATAAACAAAAAATCTGAAGTCCTCACCCTCACAGGATCTTTGGAGATTTCACTAAAGTTCCTTCCCCTCTATAGATTTCAGTTGTTGAATTATAAAATCATGTTCCTTTCTGTGATATGTTTTTTAGACATGAAAAATTGTTGAACTTATCTAACCTAAATAATTAGTTAGGGTATGTGTGTGTGTGTGTGTGTGTGTGTGTGTGTGTGTGTGCGCACGTGCAAATTATAAACTTTCAAGCTACTAAACTAACATTAGCATGCTGAATGCTATCTGAAGACCCAAGGATTCATAGAATTTTGAATACTCCCTAGGCTACTTTCTGTTAGAACTAATTTTTTAATGATGATAGTGTCCATATTGGCTTTTGTGAGTATATGTTTTGGAATCAATTTGCAAATTGACATCTTGGCCCAGTTTACTCTCAAAGATATAGGAGCCACCTGTCATCTTTATTCTGTAAAGATTAAGTCAAATGCCCTCTAACTCTGATTCCTTTGTATCCTGGCTGTAAAGGAGTCCTGTTCATGTGAATTCTGACTCATTTATTGGCTACTTCATTGCTCAGATAGCCAAAGCTTCATTAAATGAACAGAGAGACCCACAGATTTGCACTGACTAAGGAAATTCACTGGACTCCAAAGAGTCCTCAAGAATGATTTCTGATCATCATTGTTTCATGCTTTATCTGTCAGGGTTCAGTGGTTGTTTCAAAATCTTTCATTTTAAGACCTATAGACTATCTTAAAATTCATCTGAAAATGGGATTGAACAAAATCCCCAATTCTATAACTTTTGTTGTGATCATGTTTTTATATTGTGCCTCTCTTTCAATGAATATTCCTGCTTCAGGCATATTTCAGCTTATAAGGCAGGAATGTTTCCACTATAATTAATACCAAATGCATTTCCTTTCTTTTTGAAAAAGCACCTACCATCCCTAAATGAATGGGTCATAACTAGATGTGCTCTGGTTGTTGAGGATTAGCTAAGTACATGATACCAAACACATGCTACAGCCTTCCCTTTTAGTATATCTATTTAGTATACAGGATATTAGATGGGACAAGTTAGTCTCATCTTTGAAGACTGTACAGAATAAAAAAGTCACTAATATGAGGACTATTACAAAATCCTGTTTGCTCTGCAGTATTTTTTAGCTCTGCAGTGTTTTTTACATATCTTCTACTTTGGCTCTGAATTTTCATCAGGGTCATTCCTTTAGAACAAAAATACAGAATTGTAAAATAACAATAAAAATAATTGTTCTATTTATGGCAGTGTGTGGTATATAAAACAAGCTCTAATTATTTTACATGAATTCTGATTTTTTAATTCTCAAAAAAAAATGCTACAGATTAGATTGAATTTACTGTAGGCTCAATTTTGCAAATGAAGAAAAATAAGCTCAAACTAGATCCTTCCACAGCCACAAGATGGTGGCTGAAGTTCTGTTCACTGCATCCAAATATCATTACATGCTTTGCTGCTTCCCGCATAACCATTAATATTGCCTAGCATTGTTTGCATGTGTGTCTGGGTTTAATTTGCATGACATCATTAGATTATAAATAGATTGATAGAAAGACCAATAGATGGGCAGAAAGATAGAAGGAGAAACTGCCTTCAGAATTCTTCTTTCTCAAACTCACTTGCTGATCTGGTCATCTTTGCAATTTCTATTTACTAATGAAAGCTCCATAATAATTGCAGAAAAGTGAACCTGCAATTACCAAATGGGTAATTATGAAGCAGTTCTAGAAGACTCCTTCATATTTCTTTCCAACTAATTAAAGTGTACAAACTTTGATTCTTTCTCTTAGAATTAATGTGGCATTACATATAACTACAAGTTTGTTACTTAAAGATAAGTTAATATACATTTTAAAGACATTTTAAAAGTTCAGTAGATGTTTCATAATTGCACGTGTACATATTTCTCTCTAGGTTTCTTAACTTTATGCTTATCAGTCTTATTTTTATTTAGAATTTGCCTGTAATAAAACAACTGGTCTTGTACATAGGTTAAAGCCAAAATGTTTATTTTCATGTTAGACCAAGAAGACACAAATTTACCCATGTTTTCGTAGTAACAAAAGTCATAAGTATGTGGTTTTTTACAAAGTTTTCTTTGAGAATACTCCAGTTCTCATTGACATGAAAGGGAGTGGCTGATGTAGAGCAATGGTTAGGACAGTTCAGGAGTCAGACTGCTCCAGCTTCATTCCTGCTCCGTCACATCTCAGCTGTGTGATCTTTGACACATTATCCTCAGTATTTCCATTTCCCCCTGTAAACTGGGGAAATAATATTACCCACCTCATAATGTCCTCGTGAAGATTATAAGAGATAATAAATGTTAAGTCCTTAAAAACAAAGCCTGACACATGATAAACATCTAAGAAATCTTAACTATGTATTATTACCTTAATTTTCTGAATGATTCAGAATTTTAAGCTTAAATGAAATGATTATTCAGGGTATTTTTTAGCCTTTGAGATAAAAACCTGTGATTTCATAAAGCAAGCATTGTAACAAGGCACATTTTCCCTTACACCTGAATAAAAGCATTTTTGAAGCCTGTCAATTTTTCTGTTTTGTAAATATGTGTTTTCTATTATTTATATATGTATACATATATAATATTATATATATATATATAAAATTGTTGTACAGTTCTTGGGCAGTAAAATCTTTCTCAGCTTAACTGAATTATAGTTTACTAAAATTCTTCATTCATTGAGTTTTCTCTTTGCTCTTAAATAATAAAGCACCTTACCAAATAGCTCTGATTAGAAGCAAAAGGGAAAGAAGAAAATGAATAAATGAAAGGAGAAACCCTGCAGGTCGACCTAGCCTAGAGACTCTCTGGGAGAGAAATTGATGCTAGACGCTGATTGCAAACGGCACAGGGAACTTCTGTGTGCCCTGCAGCATGGTCAGGTGGTGGACAGTAGAGGTTGCTCTTTGCTGCTTGCACCTCATTTTCAGTTGCGACTGCTGAGCTGGCTTACTCTGGAATTTACTTCAGACCCATGAGGTTCACAGGAGTGCTATTATTGCATTAGTTTGGACACAGAGAGACTCAGTATTTTTTCTTTCATTATTCATACAGTAAAACCCTTGAGCCTCAAGGCAGCAGCCAGGACCTTTGTCATCAGTAACTATTTATAAACAATTACAGTCACTCTTCTCAGGGATGTTGTACACTGAGTAGAAAGGGGCAAAGGAATATGAGTATTAAATAGAGGATTATCTCCTTTTTCTGTTCTCATATACATGTGCTTTCTTCTAGTTTTCCCTTCATATGCTTCCTCTCAGACTTATATCTTACATATCTCTAGTACACTTACCATAACTAAGAAATCAACATTACCATTAACTAACTATGCACTTTATTGAATTTGACCAATTTTCTACTGTTGTCCTTTTTCCATTGCAGGTTGCAATGGCTAATTTTTTATATCACTTTTCAATACTTGTGATAGCAATTGTGAAGACCATTGTCACTAGCATAATGCTGCTAAAACAGAGGTTCAGAGAGATTAAACAATTTGCCTACACATCCAGAAGACATTGGTCTTGTGGCCCTAGGTCCAGGGCTCTCTCCTTTAGACCATACTCATACTGTCTTCCAGCATAAAAAATACATTCACAGCAAAGAGAGTCATTACTTTTTTTACTGGGAACAAAAGAAATGAGCAGTCTTTTTATTAAAATTTCTTTGTGCACATAAGTGTGTAGTTTACAATTGCTTTGAAAAGCATACATTTATGTTCATTTGGCAATAAGATAGTTATTTATTTTAGAAGATAAAGGATGGCTAATGTCATTGAATAATATTGTACCAATATATATATCTGTTCCCAAAATAGCTTATTTTCAAATTTTTATTCATGAGCTTTTATTCTGAAAGGCTCTGTATTTTTAAGTGAAGCTTGATATTAAAATATCAAAAGTTCCACAAAGAACATTTCAAATTAATTTCTTAAAATGCTGTTCTACACTATTTTAATGTAAATAATTACAATAAAATGTATTTTAAGGTTAATGATTCAAACTAAAATTTATATAAGGACAAAGAACCATTTTCTTTCTTTTGCTTATCCCAGTTGACCCCAAATGAAATCAGTGTTGAGTTTCTTAAGAATGCTTCTAGAAAAAAGCAAACATTTTGAATATTCTTTTCTCCTTTGTACTTTTTCCTCATTATAAAAATTTCAATAATTTGTTCATAGAATTATGCCTTATACATTCTATTGACAGCTGAGTATTCTGCTCATGGGCATACTGCGATTTAGTTTAGACTTTTTAAATTGATAGCCCATTTTTTGTTATTTTCACTTCTGTCAAAGCCATAAATGCTATGATGACAAACTACTTAAGAGATCTCTTAAGAAGAATCTGTAGAGTGAATTCCTAGGAGGAGAACAGTTGGGAGAATGATAAGTGCATTTAATTTTAATAGCTATTGACAAATTGGCCTTCAAAACAGTTCCGGAAAATGTTGACCAAAGACACATCTGAAAGTACCTTATTACCACAGGCTTCCTGACAATGAGTACTAACAAGCCTTGAAAAATTTTCTTCACCAATTAGTTTGCTGAAAAAGGGACCAGGATTTTATTTATATTGATTTAATTATGAGGTGGAACATCTTTTCAGATACTTACTGGCCATTGGCATTTCTTGTCATAAAAACGTTATTTTGTGATTAATTTTTTCCTACTGACTTTTTGCTACTCTATCGCTTGTTGATTATATTATTAAACTAAAGATATTAGCTCACTCTCTCATAGGTGCTTCATCCCCCTCCCCAACTTTTTACTTCCATTTTACTTTATGTATATCATGTTCTTCATTCAGAAGAATTTAGTTTTGCTTTGGTTGTTATTTTAGGCTGTCAAAATTATCAGTTGTTTCCCTTCCAGTTTCTGGACTTGTGATCAGGCTTAGAAAAGTTTCACTCACTCCAAGATTTGAAAAATGTAAACTTGACAGGTGTTGCTTTCATGTGACTGAGTGTCTGGGTATTTGGCAGCTTTATCGAAGTAGTGTTCATATGCTATGAAATTCACTCATTTGAGTAAGTGTACAGTTCAATACCACAATCCAATATGGGGACATTATTACCACCAGTGAAAGAAGTCTTGTGTTCATTGGCAATCAGTCCCCATTCCCATCCTTAATGTCTGAATAGATTTATCTTTTCTGGATATTTCTTACTGATAGAATCACACAACAAGGAGTACTAACAAACCTAAAAAAATTATATTTACCAGTTAGGTAAATTGGTCTTCTGAGTCAGGTTTCATTTACCTAGTATAATGTTTTGGGGATTCATCTATATGCTAGCATGTTTTAAGTCTTCCAATCCATGAATATATATGTCTTTATGTTAATTTACATTTTTAAAAATTTTTCTCAGCAATATTTTGTAGTTCTTCTCAGTGTACAAGTTTTGCACTTCTTTTGTTAAATTTAATCCTAAGTATATTTTATTTTTATGATATTGTGAAGGGAAATCTTTTGTTTTCAGATTTGCATTGCTATTATATAGAAATGTAGTTTTTAAAATGTGTTGTGACCCTTCTGTTAACCAGTTAAATGCTCTAGTAGATAAAGATGGTTTTATATTGGAAAGTACACTGAACTAGCAGTCACAATAATATATATGTTGTTTGCTTTAAAGTGTATGGATTTACGTTTAGATAATTCTAACAAGTTTTCAATGTCTATGAATGTTTGGCAGGTTATTCAAAACTTTGTAGGGTAGAGAACATTCATGCTGGGTTTGGTAGGATATCTAGTGTCCTTGGTTCTGGCATACCAAATTCTAGTAGCATCCTCTCACTAATCATTGTGGAAACTGCAGAAGACCCTATAATTTAAAAAATATATATTCCATAAAATATATTACCATGCTTTGCTGTGAATCACTCTTTAGAGCTTACCATATAATGTCTAAGCCTGTGTGTTCCCAGAGAGGGAGTATGTCTTATTCTTTCCAGTGCCTAGCACAGTACATGGCATGTAAGCATTCAGTATGTCTACTAAATTACTGTATTATGAGTGAAACCTTGGAGATTTCCAGCAATAAATTTACAATATAGTTGAGATGGGTTAAAGGGCTCATGGACTTCATTTTACAGGTTGAAGAAATGAAGACCAAGGGGTTTAAATGAAAGAACTACTTTTTTTTAATTGAAAGAGAATCTCAGTTTGACTTAAAATATCTTTGAATTGGTAGAGATCATGGACATCATTTAGTTTAATTAGCTAATTAGAAAACACCACTTCTATAGCATCACTCACATGGTAATCTATGTAACTTAAAACTTCCACTGATGGTTAATATACTTAATAGACATGATTACTTGAGAATGTAGGCCTTTGTTTTTTTGGGAAGCTATAAATATTTAAATAGTGAATTTAAATATGCCTACTTTTATCTAATCATATTTAGTCATACGTTTGCCCTCTAGAAGAGTATAATTTGCTTCCAATACTGAAATAATAGCTTGTTACATATGCAAATGCAGCTATAATGTTTCCCTTTGGCATTCTCTTCTTCAGGCACAAAAAAACATATATTTTAACTTCCTTAGTTTAGTTTAATTTTAATCCCTAATCAGTCTGGTCACCTTCTTCTGAACTTTATTACCTCAATAGCTTTCTTAAAATGTGGTGCTCAGAATTAAATATGATATTTTAAATGTGTTTCTAGTGGAATTCATGTAGTCCCTTTTCAAAGCAATAATGACATTTTTGCAGATGTTTCGTTATCTGGTTATATTTCCTTGCAAGTCTGAGAACTCCTTGGTGAAAAATGCTTTATCTTATTACCTCTGCATGATGACTTGAATTAAAATCATTGAAATGTGTTAACATCTTTATATAGTACCAGATCATGATTATATATTTAGCTATGATATTAGATTATTGAAGATAGTCTGCCTTTTAAATAAGGCAGTATAAAATTATCCCCACCATATTCTTATCATATTGATTGTATATACCTTTATGATATAATTGGGTACAGAATAATCTGATTCTGGATGTAAATAATATTGTTCCGTTAAGCATTCTAAAAGTAAGAGGCATGAGTAGAAAAGGTAAGTTTTCCTAGAACACTCAATACTTGCAAACCTAAGGTAGTTTTTTGATCATCGTTTTCTCTTTTCTGAACATTCCTTTAAAAACTATGTATTGAAGTTCTCCATAACATTTGGTTTTGCAGGGAAAAAAATATTATAACAGTACATTGAACAGATAGCAACTTTTTAGATATGTCAAATTTTGTCCATGTTTTATTCATTGCTTTCATTCATTGTCAGTTCTAAGACCTCCTCCTTTGTGCCTAGATACTTGTGGCAAACTTCTTGTGAGTATCTGCTATACTTGTACCCACTGGTCTTTGAAACAATAAGAAACTCTCCTGTTTGTGTCCTTTGCTCACATGGTGTTTACTGAAACGGATCTCTCTTATTTTTAAGGTATCCCTATTTTTTCCTTAAGAAACTGCCCTTTTTGTACTTCCTACATCCAACAATGACGCTTCCTCCAGAACTTAGCATTTTGTTATTTTGGGGGGTTTTGGCATATTTTCTTCCCACTGACTTCTTTCTACTCAGTTTTTCATATCTCTCCGAGAGTATCAGTCAAGTAATCTGACAGAGGCAAAATTATCCTCTTTAGTCAACAGTGGTTCTCATGATTGGGGAAAGCTACTATATTTGTGTGCAGGGACAAATTAGGGGATCCTAATATACCTATGAAGCTCAAGACAGTACCAACCCAATCAAGAACTATTTTATAACAAGCTGATAATTTCATTTAACTCTTCACATGACTTTGGGAAGCTCAGCTTTTTAAGCCAATGGGGTAATGACACCTTCTTTCCTAGCAGTTTTGAGTGTTAACAAACATAAGGTGAAGAGGAATTCTTTTTCATTAATGAGGAAATGCAAAACAGTACAATCACTTTGGAAGACAGTGTGGTATGTAGTTACTTATAAAACTAAACATATTCTTGCTATATGATCCAGCAATTGCATTCCTTGGTATTTATCCAAAGAAGTTGAGAACTTATGCCCACACAAAAACCTGTACACAAATGTTTATATAACTTTATTCACAGTTGCCAAACTTGGAAGCAACCAAGATGCCCTGCAGCCTGTGAATGGGTAAACTTTGTTGTATCCAGACAATAGAATTTTATTCAACCCTAAAAAGAAATGAGCTATCAAACCATGAAAACACGTGGAATAAATTTAAGCACATATTACTACGTGAAAGAAGCCAATCTAAAAAGGCAACATATGATTCCAACTATATGACATTCTGGAAAAGGAAAAACTATGGAAACAATAAAAAGATCAGTGGTTATCAGGAGTTAGAGTCGGGGAGGGATACATATATGGAGCACAGAAAAATTTGGGGACAGTGAAAATATTCCGTATGATACTACAGTGATGGATATGTGTCCAAACCCATAGAATGTACAACACCAAGAGTGAACAGTAAGGTAAACTATGCGAGTAGGGTGATTGTGATGTAGCAATGTAGGTTCATCAATTGTACTACTCTGGTGGAGGATGTTGACAATAGGGGAGACTATGCATGTGTGTGGGTAGGGGTTATATAAGAAATCCCTGTACCTTCCACTCAATTTTGCTTTGTATCTAAAACTGCTCTAAAAAAGTCTTAATTGAAAGAAAAAACACAATGAGACATCACTTCACATCTGCTAAAATGACTATATTTAACAGATCATTTAAAGTTTTGTGAGGCTGTAGAGAAATTAGAACCCTCATATATTGATGATTGGGATTATTAAATGGTGGGATTATAAAATGGTGCACTCTGGCAGTTCTTCCAAGCTAAATATACAGTTGCTGTATGATTTACCTATTCAACTTCTACATGCCTAAGAGAAATAAAAACTTATGAAAACTTGTACATGAATGTTCATAGCGCCTAATAGCCAAAGGTGGAAACAACCCAAATATCCTTCAATTAATGAATGGATACTTGTGTATGAATTAAAAAAAATATGTTATATCCAGACAGCAGAAATGTGTTCAGCATAAAAAGGAATGAATTACTGATAGACGTTAGAAACACAGATGCACCTTGAAAACTTTATGCTACTTAAAGAAGTCAGTGACAAAAGACTGCATAGTGAATGATTCCGTTTATATGAAAGGTTAAAATAGGAGAATCTAGAGATTGAAAGTATATTAATATTGTCTAGGGCTGGAGGGATGGAAAGTAATGGGGAGTGACTGCTCATGGAAACGGGGTTTCCTTTGGGGATGATGAAAATGTAAAATGTGGTAACGGTGGCACAATTCTGTAAATATACTAAAATTCACTGAAATGTACACTTTAAATGAGTGGATTATATAGCATATGCATTATATTCACAGTAAAACTATTTTTAAATTAAATTAAATTAAATTTATTTTTGGCTGTGTTGGGTCTTCGTTTCTGTGTGAGGGCTTTCTCTAGTTGCAGCAAGCAAGGGCCACTCTTCATTGTGGTGCGCGGGCCTTTCACTATTGCGGCCTCTCTTGTTGCGGAGCACAGGCTCCAGACGCACAGGCTCAGTAGTTGTGGAGCACGGGCCCAGTTGCTCCGCGGCATGTGGGATCTTCCCAGACCAGGGCTCGAACCCGTGTCCCCTGCATTGGCAGGCAGATTCTCAACAATTGCGCCACCAGGCAAGCCCTATTTTTAAAATTTAAAAAATAAAGAAAAACAAGGTCTGTCGAAATGTTTTGTAGTTGATAAATAATACATAAATGCATCATTATTTTTCCTTGCTGAAAGTAACTTTGGTGCTCGTGAAAATTTACTTTTTTAATACTATAAATAGTCCACATTAGTCTTCTATTATATCATTTCCTTGTCATATTTTTTACTCCTCTTCTTGCTACTATTAATCCTTCAGGGGAGCAGGAAATTAATTTGGTTCTCTTTAATTCATCCATGTCTGTTACTCATAAAAGTCATTTTAATAATCACAGAACCAAATATTTTGTTATTTTTGATTGTGTTGAGAGTTTATTTTTTGACAAAAATAACTTAAAAAAATAGTTCCAATATTAAAAATCGCTATCAGTTGTAAAAAATTAACTAAATGTGAGTTACAAATTTCAAACTCTGAATGCTAGCTTAAGATATTCAGATTTTAACTAAATTAAATTCCTGTATATTTAATAGGCAAAAAGTGCCTAGGAGATAACCATAAAGATTGTCATCATACTTACTTAGAGTCTTTCCCAGTGATGTAGAAGAGAGGATAAGCATCCTAGAAATTAACTATAAATTTGATAATAAATAAACATATTAAACACACCAGTAGAGACAGAAAAAAAATAATACCAAGGGTCAACATAAGCTAAATATAAAAATATATAATTATAAAAGTTAAATCAAATTACATACTCATGTCTATAAACACCTTAGGAAATGTATGTCTGTCACTTCTTAGCTTTCGAAAGAAGGTTCACTTACGCTTTTTGCAAATATACTGTATTTAGAAGACGACGATCATCAGCCTTAGGCACTCTCAGCTTTGACTTCTGATTGTAGCAGATGAGAAAATTTATGAATGAAGTCCTATTTGTTTTCACTTGGAATAGGTTTCTTTGGGTAAGCCACTATTTTCAAATCAGAGTAGCTCCACAGCAATCAGAAATTCTTTTCTATCTTCTGTCCCTTTTCCTCTGTGGGTCATATGGGTTCTATGAGTAGGCAGGGACATTCTTATTTGGTTTGGCTTGTATTTTCTTGTCTGTCAGTAAATGCATGAATCCCTGTTTATATTCACTTCCTGAGAGAAGTAAGACCAATCATGAAAGAAGGGGAAAATGTATAAATGGACCCAGTAAATAAGAACATGTGGCAAAGTGCAAGGTAAAAGAGCAAGTGAAATTTATTGGGTTATACATTACATCTATTTTAATGCAAGGGAAATAAACACTTTCAGTAGTTCCTGAGACAATGCTTTGATTGTATGAACTTTATTCTTTCTTATTAATATCAGTATAATTTATAGGAGTTGAAGTCAGCATGAATTAAAATTAGAGTGTTGAGGGTGTGTGAGTCCCTGATGTTCAGGAAAGAATGATTCATCTGAGTGTTAAAATTCATGTGACAGAAAAGATCATCACACTTTTCCATAGATATTCAAGTTACTAATCATAAATAAGGTTGTCCTTTATTAACGCCCATTCATCCAACTTGTTATTAGTGTTAACAACTGGTTGTAATTGAGAAAAATGGAACTCTAGCATTATAGAATGTAGAATGGCAAAGGTTTTTGCTTTTCCTGTGGTTTTTTTTTTTTTTTTTTTTTGGCTAAGCTCTGACATTGGCTCATTTTTAGAATGGCAAAGTTCACAAGAATGAGAACAAATAGAGAGTGAAATGATCTTTTGAAAGAAATGGTAGCTGTGTCATCCCAGAGGCAATTAAATATGATGAACAAATCACCAAAATGTACACAGTACACTTGGGATCAATCTAATCTTAGCAGGGGATTCAACAGCCTGCATTAGATGACAATAATTTGATTATTTTCTTTAAATATATAGTTGGCTCTTAAATTTATCCCCAGGTCTGTGTTAGATATTGATACTTACAAAAATTTAGTTATCAACTGAGATTGTTAAGATAGTAGGAAGCATGAATATGTGAACCTAATCTTATTTTCCTTCAAATCAATTCTTCTGTTTATCCATATTTGATTGGAATTATCTTTTTCAAACATTTCTGAGTTATATTTATTTGTATACACTGTTATTTGCAAAGACAATGTGATTTACACTTAGGTGAAAATCTTTAATTTAAAAAACACATAAAATTAAATATAACTTTAAAAGTACTATATATTTCTTAAGTAGGCCTATCTTGGAAAAATAATCATAAATTTTAAAAATAATTGTGGTTTGTGCTCTGTTTTGTATTGTTTTTCATGTTGTTTAAGAGATTTGTATTTTTATCCCTATGAGTGAACCTCTGAGGGTGTTCCTGAAGCTTCAAAGCCCAAATACAGTTTTCATCAAAGACTGAAATCCAAACCTGAATGGAAAATTTCATCTTGTCAATTTCTCACATGATTTGTATTTAGTTTACCAAGGAGGTTTTAAGTGGCATATGAAATCATTGAAACAATAATTCCTGAAAAAAATGCAATATGCATTATTTGTTCTGTCCTCAATAAGTGACTTTATTTACTACAATGTTTGGGAAGCCACGTTTCCTTACAGTTTTTCTCAGTCTCTGATATCTTGGGAACAAATATAAAGCCAACCTCATAAAAATGAGGAAACTTATGTTTATATATTCAAGGAGCTTTGGAACTAGAAACTCATTTTAGCCATGATATTGACCAATATTAAGTAAAGTGGAAAGTTTTTTCTTAGATTCTATTCAAGTGAGTTTAATTACAATCTCACAAATGGACCTTGGATGAAGTATCATTTCACATAAGATTCTAATTAGGCTACAACAACAGAAATAGGAATATAATGTGACCCACATGTCTAGTTTTAAATTTTCTAGAAGGCACACTCAAAAAGTAACAAAAAATGGAATTAATTTTAAAATTTAAACCAATGTGTCCAAAATAGTACCATTCAATATGTAATCAATATTAAAAACTCTTGATGAAATAATTTTTATATCAAGTCTTTGGAATCTATTGAACAGCGGAGGATTAGAGTTTTAAAAAATATTTGTGTTCTTTTTTTTTTGCTTGTTTTGATTTTTCTTCCAGTTTTATTGAGATATAATTGACATACAGCACTGTATGAGTTTAAGGTATATAGCATCATGATTTGACTTACATACATCATGAAATGATTATCACAGTAAGTTTAGTGAACTTCCTTCATCTCATATAAGATACAAAAGAAAAAGAAAAAAGGTTTTTCCCTTGTGATGAGAACTCAGGGTTTACTCTTAACAACTCATATATAAAATACAGCAGCATTTAATTATATTAAGGTTGTTGTATGTTACACCCTTAGTATTTCTTTATCTTATAACTTATCTTGTACCTTTTGACTACTTTCATCAAAAATATATCCAAAAATACATAGACAGAGCTCTTTTCACTATGTCACTGATGCTGTTTATAAATTGGTCACATGACTCTGTTTTCTTTGTTAAGACAAAAAAAGTATAGAAACCATTCATGTAAGAGCAGAAAAAAATTAAAGCTCATTTCTCACTGCTGTCTCTTAACCATTTTCTTTCTTCCTTGGCATGTTTCATACATGTTATACTTCCTTCCCTGAGAAACTTTCTGGGAAATACAATGTACACTCTCTCTTTTCCTTCGATAAAAGATTAGAATGCTTTAAAAGACAAATAATTTAACTTTTTAATAATTATGGTTTCCTAATAAGGTAATTACTTTCCATGGTGATACTCTAGGGAATAGAGGCAAGGAGCTTGCCTTCCTAACAAAGACTATCAGAACCACGTTGGGATTTTTGAAAGTACATATTACCATGTGCTCCTAATATTTTAAGAACCACTTGAGGGGCAGAAGTTGTTTAGAAGTAGGCCTCATTACATTGGGACTTAGTTTGGGGCTCTATCACTAAGAAAGCATGGTAAGAAGAAGGAATTTAGATACAAATAAAACTTTTTATGCATTTTTTTGATAGGATGGAAATACATAGTACATAGAAAATCTTATGAACACTTATTTTGTTCCTCTCTAACTATCTATCTACCCAAATCCCGTCTTCCCCCAAAGATCCTCCCTCCCCAGACTTGGAAACATCAAGAGCTGGGCTTACATAGGAGTTCACAAACCCATGATTTCTTTTCTTTTCCTTTTCTTTTTTTCCTTTTACATCCTTCTGCTCAATCTTTGTAGATCCCGGATAAGAGGTGACCAATAGCTCATGTCTCCCATTCTCACCTTCTCTTTCATTTCTTCAACTTCACTTTCAGTTCTAAGCTTCCCCTCTCTTCTTCTTAAGCTGAAAATGTAATTCACTTCCGCCTGGAGTCATTTCTTAGGTGGAGGGGGTCTTTCTTCAAAACTTAGGTCTAGAAAATGGGTGATATCTGACGAATGGATACTTTACAATGACATTTAATTCTCTCCTCTTACAGTACATGAAGTCATTACCCTGTGCATTATATTCTCTGAAACATTTAAGAGAATAATGTGTTAATGACTAAAGCGCTCTCCCTTATGGACCACACTGTTACACTGGGGGCATGTTAGGCACTCCTGTCTTAAACTTTCCCTGGCTCTGAGCTCTCCTCATCAAATTCAGGGATCTCCTTCGTTCCACTTGCATGACTATTTTCACTGCAGAGCTGAGTCAAGGGGAGGAGCCATAGCAGCACCACTCTGATAAATCAGTTCTCCTGAATGTCTTAGATGGATACACTGTTAGCTGACTTTGTTCCTGATGGTAAATTAACCATTTTTTCCTTAGCCCAAACCATACCCAGCAACAGCAAGAATTATTCATTGCATAATTTATGTTAACACTATTCAAGTTCAGCTGATGTAATTTCTGGTTTCCCAAATGTACCCTACAACCCTGGTGGCAGGTTGTGATGGTTTTATTTAATGAAAATTCAAAGGCAGAGGTCTTTTCACTGTTTCACTAATACTCTTTATAATTTGGCCACATGACTCTCAGGTTTTCTTTGTTGTTGTTAAGACAAAAAAAGGTATAGAAACCATTCATCCAAGAGAGAAAAAATTTCTAAATCAAAGCTCATATCTCACTGCCATTATTTAAACATTTTCTCTTCTTTCTTTACTGCCATAAACACAACATACTCCCTTCCCTGAGAAGCCTTCTGGGAAATGCACTGTAAACTTTCTCTTTTCCTGGTTTTTCTCATAAGAAACACTCACTGGGGAGCTTATCTTTTCCATACGTTCTCCTTCCACTTTTGGCCACAAAGTGGTGGTGATGGGGCAAAACCTGTGGGAACTCAACTCAGTCATTTTGCTCTCACTTTTATATACTATACCCAAAGCCAAAGGAGTTGGTTTGAGAAACTTCCAGACTCCTTAATGAAGACTCCTTACACCCCTACTAAAAAGGACCTGAATGAGTTTGAAGTCCTTCTACATCTTTGGAGGGGTGTTCCTGTTATGGTTTGAATTGTGTCTTCCCAAAAATTCATGTGTTTAAGTCCTAATCCCCAATACCTCAGGAGGTGATCTTATTTGGAAAAAGAGTAGTTGAAGATGTAATTAGCTCACTTAAGATTAGGTCATACACAGCAATCCCACTACTGGGCATATACCCTGAGAAAACCATAATTCAAAAAGAGTCGTGTACCAAAATGTTCATTGCAGCTCTATTTACAATAGCCTGGAGATGGAAACAACCTAAGTGCCCATCATCGGATGAATGGATAAAGAAGGTGTGGCACATATATACAATGGAATATTACTCAGCTATAAAAAGAAATGAAATTGAGCTATTTGTAATGAGGTGGATAGACCTAGAGTCTGTCATACAGAGTGAAGTAAGTCAGAAAGAGAAAGACAAATACCGTATGCTAACACATATATATGGAATTTAAGAAAAAAGAATGTCATGAAGAACCTGGGGGTAGGAGAAGAATAAAGACACAGACCTACTAGAGAATGGACTTGAGGATATAGGGAGGGGGGAGGGTAGGCTGTGACAAAGCGAGAGAGAGGAATGGACATATATACACTAACAAACGTAAGGTAGATAGCTAGTGGGAGGCAGCCGCATAGCACAGGGAGATCAGCTCAGGTGCTTTGTGACCACCTAGAGGGGTGGGATAGCGAGGGTGGGAGGGAGATACAAGAGGGAGGAGAAATGGGGACATATGTATATGTATAGCTGATTCACTTTGTTATACAGCAGAAACTAACACACCACTGTAAAACAATTATACTCCAATAAAGATGTTAAAAAATAAAAGGTTAGGTCATACAGGAGTAGGATATTTGCTTCAGATGTTAATTGTTTTTTAAAGAAATGAAATGTTACAGATACAAATAAAACCTTGTCACCATCGATTCTTTTCTCTTTTGCTCTTGAAAAGTAACCATAATCTTAAAGTCACTGTGTACTGTTTAGTTTTATTTTTTAAATTAATGTAACAATCATCAAATCAATATTTATTGTTTTACCGTGTACCAGAAATTGTTCCAAGTATTTTACATCATGATGTCAATTCATTAAACTAGCAACTGTGGTATTCTCATCTTACCTATGAGGGAACAATGGTCTTAAGGAATAAGCAGCCCTCTGAAGTCACACAGCCAGTAAGAGGTGTGTGACTGGAATTTGAACAGTCTGGCATGTTGGCTCCAGAGATCATACATTTAAATGTTCCCTTACATAGTATGGGCACATAGTACATAGTATGCACCTGTAAACCAATTATGGTACTATCTTAAGTTTTAGATGCTTATATAAATGGTAATGAGGTAATTAGGTAATTAGGTAATTACCTCATGAGGTAATGAGGTAATGGTAATGAGGTAATAAATGCTTGCAGGATACCTGCAAGCATTCTCATCAACCTGTTTTTCACTTAACATTAATTTGGAGATTTATCCATACTTATACAAATGGCTCTATTTTAGCTATTTCTTAACATGGCCATCAATGTTTCTGAGTGTTGTAGATTTCTACACCCTGGAAAAATGTCGCATGTGATTTAGATTGGGTGAGTAAAGTGAAAATATGAAAAAAGAGATCTTGTAGGACATCAGATTCATTCTCAGATGGAACAGTAGGAGGTGGTACACATAAAATATGAGGATGTGGACATTATTCTATTAAAACTGACCAAATCTACATACACATCTCTTGGAAAGTCTTTGCATACTCTCAGGTACATGAAAAATATATTGAAGAACACTGCTATAGATGATCAGTAAGGTTCGGTATGGTCCAACAAAGTTGCTAACAATAATCTATATATAAAACTTCGATCAGATGCATAAAGTTATTTACAGTAATGGCTTGTTATGAAGAATATTGTGTGTAGTACTCTTGAATTTGGATTTAATTATCTGGCCAATGAATATGCAAACCCAATTTATTGTTTCTGTTTTCTTCCATTCGTTTTGCTTCATTATTTATCAATCACATTGTGTGGTGTATATTTAGAAATATATGCAAAATCATATTTTATATAGAGGATGCTTTTGGAGAGAAAAGAAAGCAGATGAAACAGAACCACTTAGAAGATTAGTATAGTCACTCAGGCAAAGAAAGATTAGACATGTACATATGGACAGTGGGGTTTGAAACTGGAAGATTTGAAAAATGTTTAAAAATAAAAACAAGGGAGAGTGACAAATTGTTTATGGTGAGAGTGCAGGAAGGAGTCATTAATAACTCTTAACCTTGCCAAAGAAATGTATCTGTGAGTCAGAGTTAATAATGCTTTAATGATGAATTGTGGGAGTTTCAAAGAGAGAGAGATTAGTGGAAGATTCATTGTAATGAAATTGACTTTTAAGATGGATAAGTATATTTTTTGTACTTATGAATATTGTTGATCCTATTTTCCTTATCAACAGGAATCATGTATTATTTCTTATGACAAATGGTATCCGTTGTATAGAGCTTAGAAAATATGGAAAAATACAGAGAAGGAAACAAAAAATACCAGTATGCCTTAGAGATAACCTGAGATGCATGTGTATGGCTGTATAAGTCATTATACTGTGAACATATTATTTTAATGTTTAATATTATAAACAATATTATTTTAATTATAAACAAGTATTATTTAATGTTATAAACAATAATAGTTATATTTTATTATTATAAACACATTATTTTAATATGGTTGATAACCCAATTATTTGCCAATCTTCAATTACTGCACATATACAGAATTGAAATTTTGATTTGCTTTTACAAATGGTGCCAAAATGAAGAGTAAACAGCATTTTATACACACACACACACACACAAACACACAAAACGAGTTACAGTAGAATCAGAGAAAAAGCATAAGAAAGGCACAGAGAAATAATAAATATTTAAAGCATGTTAAACAGTATAATTTCCCTTGAGCATAGAGATTTTGAAAGCTAAGAGAAGTTAAGACTGGAAAGAAAAGCTGACATACTATCATGATGACAGATGATGGAATTTGTTCCTCACTTGGTTATAAATATGAAACCAATGTAGTTGCTAAAATATAACTGGGTAAAATGAGCATTTACCTTGGAGGATTATATAAAGTGAATAAGAGTGGATAAAGGCTGAAAAAAATGAGGCCAGTTAGAACACTGAATAATCAAGGAAATAGGCATGAGAGCTTGAACTAGAATGTTATTTTTAAAGGAAGAGAGAAAGAACTGGAAGTGATTAGCATCAGTGAGAGAAAATGATAATGGTTGGACAGATATAAGCAAGAAAGGAATGTGAGGAATCAATGTTTCAAGCCTGGGAAACTTGGTGAATTTTGCTAGGTTTCTGGAGAAGAATCGTATTTAATGGGATAAGATGAAGTGTTCAGTTTGGGTTGCAATTTTCTGCTGCCTATCAGCAAACAATAGATATACCCTAACGCTGAAGGATATGTGCTTCTGAAGCACAGAAGCATCATTAAAGATAGAAATAGAGACTCATTTAAAAGGAGGGAATGATAAAATTTTAAAGGGGGAAATAGAAGATTTTAAATTGTTAGGAGTATAGAGAAAAGAGAATATGATCTATGCTAAAACTTAATCCATTAAATGTAGGGCGTGAGTAAAGAGATTTAATCATGGTATAAGGAATACTCACAGAGATAAATGATTTAAATGGTTCTTATATTTTAAGACAAAGTGGTTGGTCAACTATCACAAACACTGTGAGGAAATTTTGGAGGAGGAAGGATGGTTGGCCGTTATATTCGTGGTATATTTTACATTCAGCAAGACTTTCTTGATCAAATCATATGGAGGTGAGAGTGAATCAGTGAAGGACTGACACTCAGGTGATCCTCATGAGATTCTTTATCAGAGACACAAGCATATACCAAACTTAGATCAATTTGGGGAATGGTTACTCCACCTGAAGAAGTTAGGGTATTTCCATTTCAAGCCCTTTATTACTGTTCCATGTTTTGGAGTTTTCTAGAAGAAAACCAATTATAAAAACCAATTGTTGGCCTTCCCTGGTGGCGCAGTGGTTGAGGGTCCGCCTGCCGATGCAGGGGACACGGGTTCGTGCCCCGGTCCGGGAAGATCCCACATGCCGCGGAGCAGCTAGGCCCGTGAGCCACGGCTGCTGAGCCTGCGAGTCTGGAGCCTGTGTTCCGCAACGGGAGAGGCCACAACAGTGAGAGGCCCGCCTACCGCAAAAAAAAAAACAAAACAAAAACAATTGTAAATGTTAAGATGCTTTTAGAATGGACATCTGAAAATAAAATGTAGTTTTGAAAGACTGTCAAATCAATGTAGCTAAATTTGCTTTACACTGTAAGCTCTGCGCTGTTACTTTATTTCAAGTTAAAAATTATTCTTGGGGGGGGACCTTGAAGATGGCGGAAGAGTAAGACGCGGAGATCGCCTTCCTCCCCACGGATACACCAGAAATACATCTACACGTGGAACAACTCCTACAGAACACCTACTGAAGGCTGGCAGAAGACCTCAGACCTCCCAAAAGGCAAGAAACTCCCCACGTACCTGGGTAGGGCAAAAGAAAAAAAGAAAAAACAGAGACAAAAGAATAAGGACGGCACCTGCGCCAGTGGGAGGGAGCTGTGAAGGAGGAAAAGTTTCCACACACTAGGAAGCCCCTCCGCGGGCGGAGACTGCGGGAGGCGGAGGGGGGGGCTTCGGGACCGAGGAGTAGTGCACAGCGACGGGTGCGGAGGGCAAAGCGGGGAGATTCCCGCACAGAGGATCGGTGCCGACCGGCACTCACCAGCCCGAGAGGCTTGTCTGCTCACCCGCCCGGGTGGGCGGGGCTGCGAGCTGAAGCTCGGGTTTCGGTTTTGGACGGAGCGCAGGGAGAGGACTGGGGTTGGCGGCTTGAACATAGCCTGAAGGGGTTAGTGCACCACGACTAGCCGGGAGGGAGTTCGGGGAAAAGCCTGCACCTGCCGAAGAGGCAAGAGACTTTTTCTTCCCTCTTTGTTTCCTGGTGCGCGAGGAGAGGGGTTTAAGAGCGCTGCTTAAAGGAACTCCAGAGACGGGCGCGAGCCGCGGCTAAAAGCGCGAACCCCAGAGACGGGCGCGAGCCGCGGCAAAAAGCGCGAACCCCAGAGAAGGGCGCGAGCCGCGGCAAAAAGCGCGAACCCCAGAGAAGGGCGCAAGCCGCGGCTAAAAGCGCGGACCCCAGAGACGGGCGGGAGACGTTAAGGCTGCTGCTGCCGCCACCAAGGGGCCTGTGTGCGAGCACAGGTCACTCTCCACACCCCTCTTCTGCGGAGCCTGTGCAGCCCGCCACTGCCAGGTTCCCGGGAACCAGGGACAACTTCCCCGGGAGAACGCAAGGCGGGCCTCAGGCTGGTGCAACGTCACGCCGGCCTCTGCCGCAACGTCACGCCGCCTCTGACGCCGCAGGCCCGCCCCGCATGCAGTGCCCCTCCTTCCCCCCCCTCACCCCCGGCCTGAGTGAGCCTGAGCCCCCGAATCAGCGGCTCCTTTAACCCCGTCCTGTCTGAGCAAAAAACAGACGCCCTCCAGCGACCTACACGCAGAGGCAGGGCCAAATCCAAAGCTGAGCTCCTGTGAGCTGTGAGAACAAAGAAGAGAAAGGGAAATCTTTCCCAGCAGCCTCAGAAGCAGAGGATTAAAGCTCCACAATCAACTTGATATACCCTGCATCTGTGGAATACCTGAATAGACAAGGAATGATCCCAAATTGAAGAGGTGGAATTTAGGAGCGAGATCTATGATTTTTTTCCCTTCTCCTCTTTTTGTGAATGTGTACGTGTATGCTTATGTGTGACATCTTGTCTGTATACTCTTGCTTCCACCATTTGTCCTAGGGCTCTATCCGTCCATGGTTTTTAAAAAAAAAAAAATTTTTTTTTCTCAATAATTAATTTTAATAACTTTATTATACTTTACCGTCGTTCCTTCTTTCTTTCTTTCTTTCTTTCCGTCCTTCCCTCCTTTAGACAACGAATCACCCCAAATTGAGGAGGTGGTCTCTGAGAGCAAGATTTATGATCTTTCCCCCTTTACCTCTTTTTGTGAAGGTGTATGTGTATGCTTCTGTATAAGATTTTCTCTGTATAGCTTTGCTTCCAACATTTGTCCTAAGGTTCCATCCGTCCCTCTTTTTTTTTTTTTTTTCTAAATATTTTTTAATTCAATAACTATATTATACCTTATTTTATTTTTACTGTATCTTCTTTCTTTCTGTCTTTTTTCCTTCTTTCCCTCCTTCCTTCCTTCCTTCCTCCCTCCCTCCTTTCTTTCCTTCTTTGCTTCTTTCTTCCTTCCTTCCTTTCCTCCTTTCCTTCTTTCTTTCCTCATACTTCTACTAATTCTCTCTACTTTTTCTCCCTTTTATTCTGAGCCGTGTGGATGAAAGGCTCTTGGTGCTCCAGCCAGGAGTCAGGGCTCTGCCTCTGAGGTAGGAGAGCCAACTTCAGGACACTGGTCAACAAGAGACCTCCCAGCTCCACATAATATTAAACGGTGGAAATCTCCCAGTGACCTCCATCTTAACACCAGCACCCAGCTTCACCCAACGACCAGCAAGCCACAGTGCTAGACAACCTATGCCAAACAACTAGCAAAACAGGAACACAACCCCACCCATTAGCAGAGAGGCTGCCTAAAATCATAATAAGGCCACAGACACCCCAAAACACACCACCAGACGTGAACCTGCCC
Organism: Delphinapterus leucas; assembly: GCF_059928025.1. NCBI lineage: Eukaryota > Metazoa > Chordata > Mammalia > Artiodactyla > Monodontidae > Delphinapterus > Delphinapterus leucas. The sequence continues at coordinate 30,524,121 of NC_143137.1, read as the reverse complement.
ACTAGAGAGACAAGATCCAGCCTCATCCACCACAACACAGGCACTAGTCCCCTCCACCAGGAAGCCTACACAACCCACTGAAACAACCTTAGCCACTGGAGACAGACATCAAAAACAACGGGAACTACGAACGTGCAGCCTGCAAAAAGGAGACCCCAAACACAGTAAGATAAGCAAAATGAGAAGACAGAAAAACACACAGCAGATGAAGGAGCAAGATAAAAATGCACCAGACCTAACAAATGAAGAGGAAATAGGCAGTCTACCTGAAAAAGAATTCAGAATAATGATAGTAAGGATGATCCGAAATCTAGGAAGTAGAATGGACAAAATGCAAGAAGCAGTTAACAAGGACCTAGAAGAAATAAAGATGAAACAAGCAATGATGAACAACGCAATAAATGAAATTAAAAGTACCCTAGATGGGATCAATAACAGAATAACTGAGGCAGAAGAACGGATAAGTGACCTGGAAGATAAAATAGTGGAAATAACTACTGCAGAGCAGAATAAAGAAAAAAGAATGAAAAGAACTGAGGACAGTCTCAGAGACCTCTGGGACAACATTAAACGCACCAACATTCGAATTATAGGGGTTCCAGAAGAAGAAGAGAAAAAGAAAGGGACTGAGAAAATATTTGAAGAGATTATAGTTGAAAACTTCCCTAATATGGGAAAGGAAATAGTTAATCAAGTCCAGGAAGCACAGAGAGTCCCATACAGGATAAATACAAGGAGAAATACGCCAAGACACATATTAATCAAACTGTCAAAAATTAAATACAAAGAAAGCATATTAAAAGCAGCAAGGGAAAAACAGCAAATAACACACAAGGGAATCCCCATAAGGTTAACAGCTGATCTCTCAGCAGAAACCCTACAAGCCAGAAGGGAGTGGCAGGACATACTGAAAGTGATGAAGGAGAAAAACCTGCAACCAAGGCTACTCTACCCAGCAAGGATCTCATTCAGATTTGATGGAGAAATTAAAACCTTTACAGACAAGCAAAAGCTGAGAGAGTTTAGCACCACCAAACCAGCTTTACAGCAAATGCTAAAGGAACTTCTCTAGACAAGGAACACAAGAGAAGGAAAAGACCTATAATAACGAACCCAAAACAATATAGAAAATGGGAATAGGAACATACATATCGATAATTACCTTAAATGTAAATGGACTAAATGCTCCCACCAAAAGACACAGATTGGCTGAATGGATACAAAAACAAGACCCTTATATATGCTGTCTACAAGAGACCCACTTCAGACCTAGAGACACATACAGACTGAAAATAAGGGGATGGAAAAAGATATTCCATGCAAATGGAAACCAAAAGAAAGCTGGAGTAGCAATTCTCATATCAGACAAAATAGACTTTAAAATAAGGACTATTACAAGAGACAAAGAAGGACACTACATAATGATAAAGGGATCGATCCAAGAAGAAGATATAACAATTGTAAATATTTATGCACCCAACATAGGAGCACCTCAATACATAAGGCAAATACTAACAGCCATAAAAGGGGAGATTGACAGTAACACATTCATAGTAGGGGACTTTAACACCCCACTTTCACCCATGGACAGATCATCCAAAATGAAAATAAATAAGGAAACACAAGCTTTAAATGATACATTAAACAAGATGGACTTAATTGATATTTATAGGACACTCCATCCACAAACAACAGAATACACATTTTTCTCAAGTGCTCATGGAACATTCTCCAGGATAGACCATATCTTGGGTCACAAATCAAGCCTTGGTAAATTTAAGAAAATTGAAATTGTATCAAGTATCTTTTCTGACCACAACGCCATGAGACTAGATATCAATTACAGGAAAAGATCTGTAAAAAATACAAACACATGGAAGCTAAACAATACACTACTTAATAATGAAGTGATCACTGAAGAAATCAAAGAGGAAATAAAAAAATACCTAGAAACAAATGACAATGGAGACACAACGACCCAAAACCTATGGGATGCAGCAAAAGCAGTTCTAAGGGGGAAGTTTATAGCAATACAAGCCCACCTTAAGAAGCAGGAAACATCTCGAATAAACAACCTAACCTTGCACCTCAAGCAATTAGAGAAAGAAGAACAAAAAAACCCCAAAGCTAGCAGAAGGAAAGAAATCATAAAAATCAGATCAGAAATAAATGAAAAAGAAATGAAGGAAACGATAGCAAAGATCAATAAAACTAAAAGCTGGTTCTTTGAGAAGATAAACAAAATAGATAAACCACTAGCCAGACTCATCAAGAAAAAAAGGGAGAAGACTCAAATCAATAGAATTAGAAATGAAAAAGGAGAAGTAACAACTGACACTGCAGAAATAAAAAAAATCATAAGAGATTACTACAAGCAACTCTATGCCAATAAAATGGACAATCTGGAAGAAATGGACAAATTCTTAGAAATGCACAACCTGCCAAGACTGAATCAGGAAGAAATAGAAAATATGAACAGACCAATCACAAGCACTGAAATTGAAACTGTCATTAAAAATCTTCCAACAAACAAAAGCCCAGGACCAGATGGCTTCACAGGTGAATTCTATCAAACGTTTAGAGAAGAGCTAACACCTATCCTTCTCAAACTCTTCCAAAATATAGCAGAGGGAGGAACACTCCCAAATTCCTTCTACGAGGCCACCATCACCTTGATACCAAAACCAGACAAGGATGTCACAAAGAAAGAAAACTACAGGCCAATATCACTGATGAACATAGATGCAAAAATCCTCAACAAAATACTAGCAAACAGAATCCAACAGCACATTAAAAGGATCATACACCATGATCAAGTGGGGTTTATTCCAGGAATGCAAGGATTCTTCAATATACGCAAATCTATCAATGTGATAAACCATATTAACAAATTGAAAGAGAAAAACCATATGATCATCTCAATAGATGCAGAGAAAGCTTTTGACAAAATTCAACACCCATTTATGCTAAAAACCCTGCAGAAAGTAGGCATAGAGGGAACTTTCCTCAACATAATAAAGGCCATATATGACAAGCCCACAGCAAACATCATCCTCAATGGTGAAAAACTGAAAGCATTTCCACTAAGATCAGGAACAAGACAAGGTTGCCCACTCTCACCACTCTTATTCAACATAGTTTTGGAAGTTTTAGCCACAGCAATCAGAGAAGAAAAGGAAATAAAAGGAATCCAAATCGGAAAAGAAGAAGTAAAGCTGTCACTGTTTGCAGATGACATGATACTATACATAGAGAATCCTAAAGATGCTACCAGAAAACTACTAGAGCTAATCAATGAATTTGGTAAAGTAGCAGGATACAAAGTTAATGCACAGAAATCTCTGGCATTCCTATATACTAATGATGAAAAATCTGAAAGTGAAATCAAGAAAACACTCCCATTTACCATTGCAACAAAAAGAATAAAATATCTAGGAATAAACCTACCTAAGGAGACGAAAGACCTGTATGCAGAAAATTATAAGACACTGATGAAAGAAATTAAAGATGATACAAATAGATGGAGAGATATACCATGTTCTTGGATGGGAAGAATCAACATTGTGAAAATGACTCTACTACCCAAAGCAATCTACAGATTCAATGCAATCCCTATCAAACTACCACTGGCATTTTTCACAGAACTAGAACAAAAAATTTCGCAATTTGTATGGAAACACAAAAGACCCCGAATAGCCAAAGCAATCTTGAGAACGAAAAAAGGAGCTGGAGGAATCAGGCTCCCTGACTTCAGACTATACTACAAAGCTACAGTAATCAAGACAGTATGGTACTGGCACAAAAACAGAAATATAGATCAATGGAACAGGATAGAAAGCCCAGCGATAAACCCACGCACATATGGACACCTTATCTTTGATAAAGGTGGCAGGAATGTACAGTGGAGAAAGGACAGCCTCTTCAATAAATGGTGCTGGGAAAACTGGACAGGTACATGTAAAAGTATGAGATTAGATCACTCCCTAACACCATACACAAAAATAAGCTCAAAATGGATTAAAGACCTAAATGTAAGGCCAGAAACTATCAAACTCTTAGAGGAAAACATAGGCAGAACACTCTATGACATAAATCACAGCAAGATCCTTTCTGACCCACCTCCTAGAGTAATGGAAATAAAAACAAAAATAAACAAATGGGACCTAATGAAACTTCAAAGCTTTTGCACAGCAAAGGAAACCATAATCAAGACCAAAAGACAACCCTCAGAATGGGAGAAAATATTTGCAAATGAAGCAACTGACAAAGGTTTAATCTCCAAAATTTACAAGCAGCTCATGCAGCTCAATAACAAAAAAACAAACAACCCAATCCAAAAATGGGCAGAAGACCTAAATAGACATTTCTCCAAAGAAGATATACAGAATGCCAACAAACACATGAAAGAATGCTCAACATCATTAATCATTAGAGAAATGCAAATCAAAACTACAATGAGATATCATCTCACACCAGTCAGAATGGCCATCATCAAAAAATCTAGAAACAATAAATGCTGGAGAGGGTGTGGAGAAAAGGGAACACTCTTGCACTGCTGGTGGGAATGTGAATTGGTTCAGCCACTATGGAGAACAGTATGGAGGTTCCTTAAAAAACTACAAATAGAATTACCATATGACCCAGCAATCCCACTACTGGGCATATACCCTGAGGAAACCAAAACTCAAAAAGAGTCATGTACCAAAATGTTCATTGCAGCTCTATTTACAATAGCCCGGAGATGGAAACAACCTAAGCGTCCATCATCGGATGAATGGATAAAGAAGATGTGGCACATATATACAATGGAATATTACTCAGCCATAAAAAGAAACGAAATTGAGCTATTTGTAATGAGGTGGATAGACCTAGAGTCTGTCATACAGAGTGAAGTAAGTCAGAAAGAAAAAGACAAATACCGTATGCTAACGCATATATATGGAATTTAAGGGGAAAAAAAAATGTCATGAAGAACCTAGGGGTAAGACAGGAATAAAGACGCAGACCTACTGGAGAACGGACTTGAGGATATGGGGAGGGGGAAGGGTGAGCTTTGACAGGGTGAGAGAGAGTCATGGACATATACACACTAACAAACGTAGTAAGGTAGATAGCTAGGGGGAAGCAGCCGCAAGGCACAGAGATATTAGCTCGGTGCTTTGTGACAGCCTGGAGGGGTGGGATAGGGAGAGTGGGAGGGAGGGAGACGCAAGAGGGAAGACATATGGGAACATATGTATATGTATAACTGATTCACTTTGTTATAAAGCAGAAACTAACACACAATTGTAAAGCAATTATACCCCAATAAAGATGTTTAAAAAAAAAAAAAAAAAAATTATTCTTAAAAGATTCTAAATACCACGTTTAATAGAATTACTCTAATTATTTGAAAGTTTTAGGTTTTATTTATAATACTTTAATATTATATTTAATTTAAATTTTTGAAGTACATATTAATCATTTAAATTAGGAAAGTACTGAAGAACACATTAATTTAAAAAAATATTCCAACTTACTACTAACTTGTAATTCGTTATTAGCTCTAAGTCTCCATTATTAACTTATGAGTTTGAATACTGTGAAATCAATGTCACTAACATGGGAGATATTTAGGATGAATGGTTGAATTTTTCTAGATCATAGCTCTAGATGAAAATACAGTAGATTAAAATACAGTGTTAGTAATTAGGAAACTATATTATTTAACAGATAGGGTCACAATATAATATTAAATGTACCTTTACAGTACAACCACTCTAGAAATGGTTTGGCAGATTCTTATAAAGTGAAACCGACACTTACTATAACACCCAGCAATCTAATTTTAAATATTTAACCAAGAAATGAAACTTTACGTTCAAACAAAATCTTTCAATAAATTTCAGAGTAGCTTGATTCATTATCATCAAAACCTGGAAAAGTCCTTCAATGGGTAAATAAATAAACTGTGATAAATCCATGCAATGAAATACTTATTCAGCAATGAAAAGGAGCAAACTGTTGAAGCGTGCAACAGCATGAATGAATCTCCAGTACATTATGCTAAGTGAAAAGGCCAGATTCAAAAGGCTACAGCCAACATGGTTCCAATTATATGACATCCTTGAAAATGAAAAAAACTGTAGGAAGAGAAAATATATAAAAACAGATGAGTGATTATTAGGAGTTAGAGGTGGGTGTAAGTGTTGAAACACAAAGAGGCAGAGTGTAATATTTTGGAGAGGTAGAACAGTTGTGTATCTTAACTGTGGTGATGCTACACTTTTGAATACATTTTTCAAAACTCAGAAAACTGTACATCAAAAGGAATGTTTTACTGTATATAAATTAGACTTAAAAAACTATTTTTCTCTTAAATTAGCCCATCAATTGCTAAAAATTTTCTTTAAGAAAAAAATACTACACTTAAAATATCTACACTGGTGTCTGACTTACTTCATTCAGTATGACAATCTCAGGGTCCATCCACGTCATTGCAGATGGCATTATTTCATTCTCTTTTATGGCTGAGTAATATCCTATTGTATATATGTACTACATCTTCCTTATCCATTCATCCATCAATGGACATTTAGGTTGCTTCCATGTCCTGGCTATTGTAAATAGTGCTGCAATGAACATTGGGGTACATGTGTCTTTTTGAGTGAAGTAAGTCAGACAGAGAAAGACAGATATATGATATCGTTTATATGTGGAATCTAAAAAAAATGGTACAAATGAATTGATTTACAAAACAGAAATAGAGTCACAGATGTAGAAAACAAACTTATGGTTACCAAGGGTGAAGGCAGGGGAGAGATAAATTGGGAGTTTGGGATTGACATATACACACTACTATATATAAAATAGATAACTGATAAGAACCTACTGTATAGCACAGGGAACACTACTCAATACTATGTAATGACCTATATGGCAAAGAATCTAAAAAAGAGTGGATATATGTATATGTATAACTGATTGACTTTGCTGTACAGCAGAAACTAACACAACATTGTAAATCAACTAGACTCCAATAAAAATTAATTTAAAAAATGATGACTTAAAAAAATATCTACATGATGTATCATAAGGTATACGTTTAAATGCCTCTATTTTAACAAACTCGATTTAAATGTTAGCAGATATGTAAAGATTTTAATACTAGTAAATACAAATTTGTGGTCATTATATCAAAGGTAGTAACTATTGTTTAAGAAACCATGATGTGACACAGCAGGAAGTAGAATATTTACAGTTAGAAGGAAATGAATTTACATCCCAGTTCTGACGCATAGTTGCTATATGTCATCAAAAGAACTACGCTGCCTTTCTGGGACTCAGTTTCCTTGGAAATGGGGTTAAAATACTCACGTGCTTTATTTATTATAATAATTAAATGAGATAGTTCTATCCAAGACCCTCAATAAATTTTTTTTGCTAAAAATCATTTCCTCCCTTTTCTTGAAAATTATTTTCTGAAGAAATTTTTAAATCCCATGGGATTGTAATTTATTGGCAATTTTTACATATGTTTTCAAAAAAGGCCTGGAAATGTGGGCTAACATATAATATTTATGCCAAAAAGTCACTTGCAGCACACAGTTTGCTCAAATATAATTTAAGTTTCAGTAATAGAAACCTAAATATACTCTTTAAAGGACTATACACAATCATAAACAGATGTCTGATCTCAAAAAAATATTTTTCTGAAGCTACATTTTTTTTATTTTCAGTTATTTATTAAAAGGAAAAGGTCCACTAAATTTGATTAAAGGTCTGCATTATTATTGTAAATGGAAATATATATTTTTTACAGGAAAATACAATTATTTTATGTAATACTTATAGCACTGAATTCAGGGAGTGTGAAATATTTCAAAGGAGGAGAGAAATGGTAGAAGATAAAGTCAAGGAGCTATAAGAAAGAAAGGCTCAGAACATGGTAGACATTGGTGGAAAGGCTCAGAACATGGTAGACATTGGTGGCCGTTTTAAGCCATTTGTCTTTATCTCTTTGAGACACTGGAAGCCAGTGTATTAGAGACATTTCAACAAATGAAAGACACTATTTATTTATTATCACACCAGCTGCCTTGTTACAAGTAGATTGTAGGGGAAGAAGGACAAAACTCAGAAAGGCTAATTAGGAGACTGTTTTAATAATTCAGGTGAGAGAAGGCGGTGCCTTGACCAGGAAGGTGTACAAGATTAACCAGCTACTGAGGGGAAATTACATGGACTCAATAGGGAAAAGTTTTGTAGTACTTGATATGGGAGAAAATGTAGGGGAAATGAAGAGAATAGAGAAATATAAGGGATATAAAGATAGGAGTCATGAAAATACTAGATGTTTGCACGTAGATAAGTAACAAAAAGGGAAAATAAGACAGGGGATACTAAGACATATTATGCTCTAAATGAGAACTAAAAATATGCAGAATGAGTTTCACAGTGAATGTCACTTCAGGAAATCTGCCTACCACAATTAAAACTGATGGACTCTCTTGTCCACAGACATGAGGTCCAGCTATCAGAGTGGCATGACTCCCAGTGTTGCCAGATTCATGGGCCATTAGGACCAACCCAAAATGGCTTTGAGGATTATTCTGAGAATATAGAAAGTTGCCAGAAAACAGTAGCAAAGTATGATTTTCCCTGAAGATTTCCAGAGGGAGTTTTGCAAAAACTTTTGAATTGCTGTGAAAATATACTGAACAATGTTCTGTTCTGTTTCTGGTTTGAACCCCTTGAGACCTATAGGAATCATTAACAAGGAAAATCAGTCGAGCTTGAAGAAACAATGTACATGGATCCTACTGGTAAAACTAGAACTTGGGAAACTTTGAAACACATAACTGGGAAGGATAGTTGGCTGATGGTGTGGTAGTTATCCCAGTGCTGCAAAGAACTCTTTATTATGAATGTATCGTTCTGGTGAAACAGTTCTGACCGCCAATGGGAAGCTACAGCCTAGAATTCCCCACAGGTCTCACAGTCAGTAATGAAAGCCCAGAAGCAGCTGCTCTTTGGGAACTTGAGGAAGAAACTGGCAATGAAGGTGACGTTACTGAATGTTCTTTAGCTATAAGTATGGATCCAAGTTTGTCAGCAGTACCACATACATTGTGGCAATAACTGTTAATGGAGATGATGCTGAAAATGTAAAACCTAAGCCAAAGCCAGAGGATAGAGAATTTGTGGAAGTAATTTTTTGCTAAAGAATGATCTCTTGAAGAGATTTGATGCTAAAGTGACTGAAGAACATCTGACAGTGGATGTCAGTCTTTTCCTATGCTCTCACGCTGAAGCATGTAAACGTGAAGCTGTTTGAAGTTCCCTTCCTGTAATTTTAGGTGCAAAGAGCAATGGCCATGTTTTTGTAAATGAGACCACCGGGGCCTCCTTTACTAAGACTTTGTATTCAGCTTAGTTTAATGTCGATTTGAAATTAACTTTTCCATACAATATAAGCAACACAGAATGAAAAAAAAAGAAAAAAAATCCTCAAGTGGGGTGGTAGCTGAAACAATGGCAGAACATAAATATTAGTCTCTGAGAAGAAACCAAAAAGATGAGATCATATTCGAGAAATTATTTGTTGAATCTGGCTCAATGCTAAGCTAGCAGTGAGAACACAGCAGGAACGAGAAGGATGTTGGATGCTAGCAGACAAGGAGGTATATGCTTCTGAAGTGAAAAGGAAGCTAATGGGAATGACAGACACCTGAGTCATTCTAGGATTTTTGCATAAAATAAAGTTGATGAGGGACAGGAACAGGGCTGTACCTTCAGCTTGGGTGTAGGAAAGATACCCAGAAACCCAGTCATAAGCAGAGAGATATTCTACAGGATGGGAGAATGGAAGAAGTCACTGGTATCTTCTGGAGTTATACAAGAGTAAACACATATTCCAAACATTGTCTTATGTATGGATGCTCTCAAAGCAGTGATTGTCCTTGCTATAAGCAATGATCTAAGAAAACATTTACCTATAACAGGAAGCCTTGAAGACAATTTAGACTTTTGAGAAAGACACCCTAATTCATAGAGCACTACTTGTGAGTGACATCTGGGATTGCCTCTTAGACTTGAAACCTTTTTCCATTAATGTGTTTATCCAACACATTATACCAACTTATCAGCCTTAGGTAATTATTGACCATCAGACTCCATTTTTGAACAATTAAATCTCACCTTCTAGGTGCATTTGAACTTTATGTAGTTAATGATTCCTAAAACTGACTGTAAAGCCGGACAAATTTCTTACTGTTTTGAATTCCTAATGTCATATTCAGGTTCCTGCAGGGAGATTGAAATCAGTCAGGATTTCCTAGGCAACAATCTGAAAATAGTTGAAAAGGAGGGCCTTTTTAATATTCTTTAATGTGCTTTACCACATGTAGTGCCAACACCAGTTTGCACCTAAGACTACTTACCCATGTTCATTTTCCCTGCTGCAACATTTACAACTCCAGTAGGCCTCTTATTTTTTCCAAGGAAGAAGCAGAAGTAGCCTCGGGATGATTTCACTCTCTGTGGACACTGGGCCAGGATAATGAACAACATAGAAAGAATAAAACTCCGTAGAATCAAATGTTTTCTGTTTGCAGGGTAAACAGGGTTCAATTAAAATTTAATTTAAGTAGATGTTTTGTCTAGCCAAACTCAAATGGACTTTTGGATCAGAAGCAAAATAAGGAATTTCTAGACTCCAGTCTCCCCTCACACACATTTGAAGTATCACTCCCATACAAAATAAATATTTTGTGTTCTAATTCACCTATTTAAGTCTGTGGCCTATTAATAGAGACTTATGAGTAATATAAAGAGATTAATGATTTTACTTGGGTAAGCAGATTATATAAAACAATACTAACTATATGAAATACACTTGAAATAAATTGCCCCTTTTGACATGATTTGAGTACAGCACTAAAAGGATACAGGATCAGACATATCAAGAGTAGCTTTGCATATAAACCAAGTAATTACTACTTAACAAATTAAGCATATTCTAATTGCAAAATTCATAACACTACATTACGTTTTTAAGTATGTGGCTGTCCTTTACTGTGACATTTACTTTGAGTGTAGTATTTCACTGAATCTATGATTCACCACTAATTTATATGCCACTAAGAGCAAGACATTATGATTTTTAATATGACACAATTATTTCTTTTTTCCCTTCTCTTCAATTTTTTGCAATAGTTTGAGAAGGACAGGTATTAACTCTTCTTTATGTGCTTGGTACAATTCCCCTGTGAAGCCATCCAATCCTTGACATCTGTTTGTTGGTAGCTTTTTGATTTATTGATTTGATTTCAATACTAATAATTGGTCTGTTCAGTTATATATTTCATCCTGATTCAGTCTTGGAAAATAGTATATTTCTAGGAATTTGTCAAGTTCTAAGGCTGTACAATTTGTTTACATATACATGTTCATAGTATTCTCTCATTGTGTTTCTGTGATGTCAGTTGTAATTTCTTCTCTTTCATTTCTTAGTTTGCTTATTTGGGTCCACTCTCTTATTTCTCTTAATGAACCTGGCTAAAAGCATATAAATTTTGTTTATATTTTCAAAAAATCAGCCCTTGGTTTCACTGACTTTTTTCCTTTTGTTTTTCTGGTCTCTATGTTATTTGTCTCCTCTCTAATCTTTATTATTTCCTTCCTTCTGCTGACTTTGGGCTTTGTTTCCTCTTCTTTTTCTAATTCCTTTAGATGGTAGGCTAGGTTGTTTATTTGAGATTTTTCTGGTTTCCTGAGGTAGATCTGTATCACTATAAACTTCCTTCACAGAACTGCCTTTGCTGCCTTCCATACATTTTGGAGAGTTGTGTTTTTATTTTCATTTGTCACAAGGTATTTCCTGATTTCTTTGTTAACCCATTGATTTTTTAGTAGCTCATTTTACAGTCTCTATGTGGTTTTTTTGTTTGTTTTTTTTTTTGTTTTTTTGCAGTACGTGGGCCTCTCACTGCTGTGGCCTCTCCCGTTGCGGAGCACAGACTCTGGACGCGCAGGCTCAGCAGCCATGGCTCACGGGCCCAGCCGCTCCGTGGCATGTGGGATCTTCCCAGACCGGGGCACGAACCCGTGTCCCCTGCAACAGCAGGTGGACTCTCAACAACTGTGCCACCAGGGAAGCCCAGTCTCTATGTGTTTATATTTTTTTCCATTTTTCTTCCTGTAATTGATTTCTGCACTGTTGTGGTTGGTAAAGATGCTTGATATAATTTCCATCCTCTTAAATTTATTGAGACTTGTTTTGTGATCTAGCATGTGATCTATCCTGGAAAATGTTCCATGGGCACTTGAAAAAGGAAAAGAATGTGTATTCTGCTATAGCAGGGATCCCCAACCCCCAGGCCTTGGATCGGTACCTGTCCATGGCCTGTTAGGAACCAGGGCTCACAGCAGGAGGTGAGCGGTGGGCAAGCAAGCAAAGCTTCATCTGCCGCTCCCATCACTCCCATTGCTTGCATTACCATCTGACCATCTCCCTCCACACCCCCATACGTGGAAAAATTGTCTTCCACAGAAACGGTCCCTGGTGCCAAAAAGTTTGGGGACAGCTGTGCTATAGGATGGAATGTCCTGTAGATACCTATTAAGTCCAGCTGCTCAAATGTGTCATTTAAGGCCACTCTTTCCTTACTGATTTTCTGTCTGGATGATCTGTTCATTGATGTAAGTGGGGTGTAAAATTTCTCTACTATGTTTGTATTATTATCAGTTTTTCCCTTTATGTCTGTTAATGTTTGCTTTATATATTTGTGTTCCTATATTAGGTACATTTATGTTTACAAACATTATATCCCCTTCTTGTATTAATCCCTTCATCATTATATAATGCCCTCCTTTGTCCTTTATAATAGACTTTGTTTTAAAGTCTACTTTATCTGATATGAGTATTCCTACTCCAGCTTTCTTTCTGTTTCCATTTGTGTGGAATATCTTTTTCCATCCCTCACTTTTAGTCTGTGTGTCTTTAGCTGTGAAATTATTCTACTGTAGGCAGCATATAGATAGGTCATTTTTTATAATCCAATCAGCCACTCTGTCCTTTGATTAGAGCATTATTCCATTGATATTTAATGTGATTATGATAACTATGTAATTATTGTCTTCTGGTTGTCTTTACAGTTCTTCTCTGTTGTTTTCTCTTCTTTTAGTCTTTTCCCTTGCGATTTCATGATTTTCTTTGGTTTTATGTTTGTATTCCTTTCTCTCTAATTTTGTGTATCTATTGTAGGTTTTTGATTTGTGGTAACCATGAAGTTCATATATGTTGACCTATAACTATATCTACTTGTTTAAAACCGATAGTCATTTAAGTTCAAACACATTCTATAAGCTCTACACTTTTTTACTTTTCCCTCATATTTTGTGTTTGTGATGTCATATTTTACATCTTCATGTCTATCACTTTATTTATTTTAGTTATAGTTGATCTTACAATCTTTGTCTTTTAACCTTTATACAAGGTAATTTAAATGGTTAATTCACAGCATTTACTATATATTTGCCTTTACCTGTAGGATTTTTCCTTCCTATAGTTTCCTATTTCTTATAGCCTTTTCTCTTTCATTTAAAGAAGACCCTATAACACTTCTTGTAAGTATAGTTTAGTATTGATGAACTCTTAGTTGTTGCTTGTCTAAGAAGCTCTCTACTTCAATTCTGAATGATAACCTTCCAGGGTAGAGTATCCTAGGCTGTATGTTTTTTCCTTTCACCATGTTAAATATATCATTGAACTCCCTTCTGGTGTGAAAAGTTTCTGCTGAGAAATCAGCTCATAGCCTTATTGGGGTTCCCTTGTATGTGACTTCTTTGATGCATTTAGAATCCTCTCTGTAACTTATGCCATTTTAAGTTATAATATGTCTTGGTGTGGCTCTCTTGTTTCAAATTCTCTGTGCTTCCTGTACCTGAATATCTGTTTCCTTCACGTTTAGGAATTTTTCAGCTATAATTTCATCTAATACATTTTCTACTTCTTTCTCTCTTTCTTCTCCTTCTGGGACCCCTATAATGCAAATGTTAGTACGCTTGATGTTGTCCCAGAGGTCCCTTAAACCATTCTCATTTTTTAAAATTTGTTTTTTCTTTTGCTGTTTTGATTGAGTGATTTTTGCTTTTTGAGTTCTTTCTAAGAAATCTTTGCCTTAGCCAAGGTCAAATATTTTTTCTATATTTTCTTAGAAAAGATGTATAGTTTTATGTTCATACCTCGGTTTATAATCCATTTTGTGTTAATTTTTTGTGTGATGTGAGGAATTTGCCATATATCACTTTTTTTAATATGTTGTCAAGATGTTCCAGTAGAATTTCTGGAAAAGGTGGTATTTTCTCCATGCAATTTATTTCACAAATTCTCTGGAAATCAACTGACAGTATATGTAAGGGTATCTTTGTGGGCTGTAATTTCTCTTCCATTGATTGTTGTGCTCTTCCTTTTGTCAATATCCCATTATCTGTTTACGGTAGCTTATGGCAAGCCTTGAAATTAATAATGACAATCCTCTAAATGTTTTCTTCTATTTCAAAATTACATTGACAAACTTACAAACAAAATTATATTGACAAAACTCCCTTTCCATATAAAGTTTGGAATCAATTTGCATTGTACAAAGAAAAAAAAAGCCTCTGGGATTTTGATTGGGACTGAGTGAAATTGATGAATTCATTTGGGGAAAACTGGCATTTTTCTTGAGAATTTTATCCACAGGAAGGATGTATCTCTTCATTTATGTAGGTTTTTCTTTGATTCTTTTCATCAGTGGTTTATACATTTTTTCATACTGATATTACACATATTTTGTTAAATATATGTCTAAGTATTCCATGTTTTGTGGTGCCATATTTCTTTATTTTTCTTTTAATATCAATAGGAGGTGTAGAAGTCCTCTCTACCTTTTAATTTCTGATATTGCAATTTGTATCTTCTTTCTGTTTTCCTTAATCAGTTTAATGTTTCTAATCTTCTCTAAGAACTAAGTTTGGGTTTCATTGATTTTGTCTATGGTATTTGTTTTTGTTTGTTTTCTTATTTGATTGATTTTAACTCTGATCTTCTGCTAGGTCATAGTATATGTGTGAGAGTGTGTAATTGAGTCAATCTAGTCAAGAGCTTTTGTTTCATTGTCCTGTGGTTATCTTTCAGTTAACAAGTGTCCTCAAATATTTCTAGCATGACACTGTGCTTATTTTGGAAGCTGGAATACTAGAGGATTTATCTCAAAGTTCATGCTCCTAACCCAGATTTTGCTATTACCAATTTAAATGGTGTTAAATAAAATATAATAGATATAGGAAGGTTAACAATAAAATTGTTGATTTTAATGGTAATACTAAACCTATAGGTAAAATCATGGGGATATAAAATAAAATATTTCTTTTTCAATGAAACCAGGTATCAACTTTTTCCATTAACATGACTTTATTTTTTTATTGAAGTATAGTTGATTTACAATGTTGTGTTAGTTTCTGGTGCATAGCAAGGTGATTAAGTTATACATATATATTACATATATATATATACATTTTTTCATATTCTTTTCCATTATGGTTTATTACAGGATATTGAATATAGTTCCCTGTGCTACACAGTAGGACCTTGTTGTTTATCTATTTTATATATAGTAGCTTGTATCTGCTAATTCCAAGCTCCTAATTTATCCCTCCCCTGCCCTCTTTCCCCTTTGGTAACTATAAGTTTGTTTCCTATGTCTGTGAGTCTGTTTCTGTTTGGTATATAAGTTCCTTTGTGTCATAGTTTAGATTCCACATATAAGTGACATCATATGGTATTTGTCTTTCTCTTTCTGACTTACTTCACTTAGTATGATAACCTCTAGGTTCATCCATGTTGCAAATGGCATTATTTCATTCTTTTTTATGGCAGAGTAGTGTTCCATGTGTGTATATACCACATCTTCTTTATCCATTCATCTGTCTATGGACATTTAGAATGCTTCCATATCTTGGCTATTGTAAAATAGTGCTGTTTTGAACATTGGGGTACATGTATCTTTTCAAATTATAGTTTTCTCTAGATATATGCCCATGAGTGGGATTGCTGGATCATATGGTAACTGTGTTTTTAGTTTTTTAAGGCACCTTCATACTGTTCTCCATAGTGGCTGCACCAATTTACATTCTCCCCAACAGTATAGGAAGGTTTCCTTTACTCCACACCCTCTCCAGCATTTGTTACTTGTAGACATTTTAATAATGGCCACTCTAACCAGTGTGAAGTGGTACATCATTGTAGTTTTGATTTGCAGTTCTCTAATAATTAGCAATGTTGAGCATCTTTTCATGTGCCTATTGGCCATCTGTATAACATGACTTTAAAGTATCACTTTTTCTTAATAAGACTATCAAAGATGGCATAGATGGCACAGCCAGAATAAAGATAAAGTTTTCACATCTCATTTGTTTAATTTGTATAATATTTGTGAAGTGGATATTAAAATTTTGTATCAAGCACATTCATCTATATACAAAGGCCATACTTTGTGTACATGTGCATGCATACACACACTCACACAAACATCTATACATATATTAAGGCTATATAAGAGGTTTATTTTAGTGCACAGGTGTGATTTGTAATCATCATATTGACACGATGACCAAATATTACAGTCTCTGCTTAACGTTATAATACCCATGACATTGCAATCACATTGAGATTTTACAACTTGAAGTAATTTGAGGAACAAATAGAGCTAAAAATAAATAGGTACTAGGGTTTTAGTTGTTTACATCAGTACCAAAGCATGGGGCCAAAATATCTAAAATTTATTTCTGACATTGAGAAGTAATCATTTTTCAGTAAGCAACCATGATGCATGTATGACACTAATGAATGCAGAGTTGGAAGAGAATAAAATTGAATAGAATGAGGCTTAGTTTGTGGTGCTGCTCTAAGAAAGTTTCAGCCAGGCTATGGGGAACTCCAGAGAAAGGAATGCCCATTAAAGGAGTTCTGTTTGGGTAGGAATGTCCCAGATATAGTACTTAACTCTTACTCATTATTTGGAAAGTCTGGGGAGGACATAACTCAATATGAGTGCTGTGGTGGTTACCAAAGCTACAACAGCAGTAGGATCTCTGCCAGCTACACAACTCAGGGCAGATTTTTTTGATAGGAGACCTGAGGAGCACACCTCCATTTTTGCCATTAAAACTAACAGGAAAATACTAGAAAATTAACGATTGAATAGACCAAGAAGAACAAAAAATATAAATATGTATATGGTTGTTGAATTATTGGTGATGTAAGCCAGAAAAAATAGGCTTAACCTTAGTACATTAATGCTACTTTATTAAAGTGATTCATGAGCCAAAGCCTTATTCAGAATTTGAAATGTGTTCATTGAGTTATGTGTACATTTATCTATCACACAGCTAGGAGATAGAATTTTCAATCTTTTTATAGAATTTAAAATGCAATTTTTAATGTGTCCAGGGATTTATAATCTGTTCAAAGCTAAATATTATAAACACTTTGGGAATAATTGTATTCTGTTACCAGATATATGAAAGTATCATATTTTTAAAAATGATAATGCCAAAGAAAAATGTTAAGAGATATTTCATTATCACTAGTGAACAAACTTTAAATCTTAGATACCATAGGTGATACAAATTTTCTAAGAAAAGACTGAGGTTTACTGTGTTTATGATGTAGAAACCATAAACAACTTCTAATGGTGTTGAAAATTTTAAATATAATGTTAACAAGGTGAACGATTTTATAAATCAGCAGAATAACATTTAGGAAAAGTTCTTTTAACCTCTGGTTACTATGCAAAGTTTTGAGAGGAAAAAAAGATGAAAAACACTACTGTGGCTCTACTGTAACACAGTAGCTCTCTTTCTTGGAAATTATTCAAAGCAAATATTCAGTGAAAACACAGTGATGTATATGTAAGAATGAAAAACAGGGGTTTTTTTATTAAAGAAAAATAAAATTCAAAGAAATAATTAAATTATAGTAAAGTTTTACCCTGGGATATTTCGCATTTTATTTTAATAATTTAACATTTTAATAACAATAAACTATATTTAAGAATTAGGAGAATTCTTGTAATACGTGAATATTAATTGCTTTCAATTTTGTCTCATAATTTGTTTCAGGCACTAAACAAAATTGTTGTTTTGATGATGTGCTGTTTGGTAATGCTAGGAGATACAACAATGTATGGCTGCCTACTTTACTGCTCCCAGAACATGCCGATAGTTAAAACTGCCTCCTCAAATGGTTCTGGCTTGTGGGACAAATAAACTCTCACTCGCCATCCCTGTGTCCTTCAAAAATTTCTTGTGGTGCTTTTTCTCCAACAATTTCTTTAACCCAGGCAGAAGAATATTTACTTCGGGTGGCCTTTGTCGGCTCTTTCCATCGCCCCTGGACATTGAGTGTTATATTTCTTGGCTCTTATGCTGAGTTCTCCTTACCCTCCCCTCACCACCACCATGACCCTATTGAGCAGGGCATGTGATGGCTGACCCCACAGGGATTGCTCTCTTGTATCCACAGGAAGCTTTCATCCACCCCTTGCCCTGACAAACCAATTGCAACAGAGCAACAGCCTTCACTCTCTGGCTTTACTTCAAAAGCAAGTGGTCAGCCTCGCCTTTGTGCTTTATGAGTACCCTGTTTTCTGTCTGCTTTGATTTTCACAGTAATGAGTCAGGCTTCTAACTTTGGTGTATTCCAAGGACAAAGAACATTTTTCAAGCTCTTTGAGTGACTCCCTGCTCCTTTGATAAGTTTCACCTGGTTTAGAATTTGAGGACTTACCTTCTTCTCTCACAGAAAGCAGTGTAGGGACTCTAATTAGGATGACAACCCTCTCCAAATAAAATTATTTACCAATTGCTCTGCTTTAACTCTATCTGACTCCTTAAATCTCTGATATTACCTTGAGGTCCATGAGGCATGGAAGAGGCTCTGGAAAACTTTGTTGCTTTTCATAAGGGTGAGATGTTCACCTCACACTCATCTTGGTATTATAACATGTATACTATTGAAAATTTAATGAAAACTGAGGAGGAAGTATGATATTCTAATATTATTTCATTTTTCAATAAGTGCCAATCATTGAATAAACATAATATCTGGGAATCATAGAAGAGGAACAATATAATTTTCCTGGAGGTAGATCATGGGTTTTAATAGTATGAAGAACTGTCAGAAAAATGCTTCTTTGTGATCTTTAAGTCATATATATTTGGAGGTTATTGATGTATATACTAATTGAGTGCTCCCATGTTTTGACTTTCATACCTATTGGTACCTGCGTACTGAATGAATTTTAAAACATATCATAATTGACTTCCAAACGTTAAGCCACATTGACTATAACCATACTTTCTGGTTTTATGTTGTATTCAATTAATTCAAAAATAATTTAGCCACAGAGATTATGATATTATGTACACAGTAATTTTATTTACTGCTTAAAAATGGTTGCCCTAGTCAAGAATTCACAGTCCAGATTAATTTAATCAGAAAGACTTCAGTTATTCTCATGTTAATCCACACCAGTAACTTTACTACAATTAAATTCTCATTGGTTGTATTAATAACTTGTTAGCTAATGAAAATTAGAAATTGGCTTTCTGAAGAAGTTAGTAAATTCAATACATGTTAACTGGCTTACATATTTTAGAGACACCCTCACCTTCCCCCAGCATTAATGGGCCTAAAAATCTGGTCAGCCTTGTATATGTCTGATATGTTCCGGCATCAATATCCAGTCTTGATTGTTAAAGGACATGGTACAAAGAGTCTGGGTTTCCAAAACCTGCCCCTGAAATATAGTCCATTTGCCTTTGCTAATCTTTCAAGAAAAGTGTTTTAAAAACACCCAAAGCCAAGATTCCCTAAACGCACAGAATAGGTTGCTTGAGGTTTGGTTTCTACTTGCTAGTAAATATCTCTGTGGCGGAATTAGGTCAAAGAGGCCATTTGACTAATACCTTTCAAGTTTTTAGAGACTATCTTGCTATCACCTATTTCCAACTATTGGAGATCTATATGTAGTCTAGCTCAAAACAGCAGTGGGAGGGAAAGATGAAGGAGTTGTGGGAGGGGGAGTGTCTGGAAAGGCTCACCGATGAGATGGTATTTTAACTAGGTATTAAAAATGAGTAAGATTTTGCCAGTTGACTGGGACACATAAGAAAAAACTATTTAGTATGTCTAATGTTTCTATGTAGAATTGTTCAGGGAATATGGTTTATTCAGGAAAGTAAACTATGGCTGAAATTTAAGGATTTTAAGATAAAAGTACATGCAGGGGCTGGGTTATAAAAAGGTCTATATGGTATACTTCAGTGTTTTTAAAACTTTTTGCAACTTGTGGAAAATACATTTTTTTATTATATGACCTCACACACACACGCACACTGAAACAAAAATGTTACAAAATAATACTTACATTTTACTAGTTTCATATTTTAATATGTTTAACCCAATATATCCAAAATATTAGCAAATCAATTAATAATTAAAATATAAAATATTAATGGAATATTTTAGTTTTTATTCCCTCCAAGTGTTTTAGATGTGGTATATGTTATACTTACAGATCATCTTAATTTGAACTAGCCACATTTAGAGTAGTAAGTCACATGGCATTTGTCATCACCATATTGGGCAGTGTGGCTCAAAAAGTGAGGAGGGCTTCCCTGGTGGCGCAGCGGTTGAGAGTCCGCCTGCCAATGCAGGGGACACGGGTTCGTGCCCCGGTCCGGGAAGATCCCACATGCCGCGGAGAGGCTGGGCCCGTGACACATGGCCGCTGAGCTTGCGCGTCCGGAGCCTGTGCTCCGCGGCGGAAGAGGCCACAACAGTGAGAGGCCCGCGTACTGTAAATAAATAAATAAATAAGTGGGGAATACTGGAAAGTTTCATGCCAGTGTTTATGAGGTCCAATTTGACTTTTAGGAAGATCTCACTCTTTTAGTAACGCAGAGAATGAAGTAGATTGTGAGACTGGAGGTAGGGAGAATCAAACATTAGCTTTTTGGATTGGGAGAAGGGCATATTTGAGATGTATATGGGTAGAATTATCAGGACTTGGACACAGATTACATGTGTTTAGTGGTAATGGTAAAGAGGAAACAGAGAAAAGAAAGGGATTAGAATGATTGCAAGGTTTGTGAACTTGGTGATTGGGTGGATGGTGGTGCCACTCAAGATAATGTATCCAGGATGAGAGCCACAGTATACTTTCAATCCTTTTTTTTAAGTTGACTTATTAAATTCTGTTGTTATCAAAGTGGCCTGAGATACTCCTTGATTTAATAATGTTCTAATGGAGCTTATCTTGGGAAACCCACTGGTGATTTAGAATTGAAAAAAACCTTATAAGTTGTTTGATCCAGTGGATTCTGCCTAAGATAAACTCTGGAGGTTGGATTCAGGGCCAGTCCTGTGGGTGGTAGAAGATGGCAGCCACTAGAATGACCAGCTTTTTAATGAATGTATAAGAAAACTGACCTAGTGAAATTAGCTAATTTTCTCAAATCCTCTCTAGTTAGACACAAACTAGAATTAAGCACGACTAGTGTTTTTCTTTTTTAAGACTTAGGACTTTCCTCAAAACTTTATTCTCTGTACCTTGGCTTTACCTTATACTTTTAAAGTGAGATTATTTGGTCAAAATTCCCCCAGTTTCACTTTAAAAGCTCTACACTTTCACATTTTCAGTCTTCCTTCGATTCTCTCTGCAAGACGTGCCCTACTATTTGTGAGGACTAATATCTTGCCCATTCTCTGGCTTTTACCTGCTTTCCGTTCTTCCTAGATCAATGTGTTGTTCCATTTACTTTTTGAGATCAATATTTTGAGATGCCAGCATGTACTCTGTAAAAACTCCTCTTTGTTATTTATATTGCTCCATATCTTTGTTTAAAGGCTGAATTTCTATACTGAGTTGGTCAAGGTGGAAAAAGGAATGGAGAATGATCTTTAGCTTTGGGTAAAATACATATGAACCTGTTCTGAATAGTTCAGTTTTTCTACTTCAAAAATACATTTGCCCCAGTGGATTAATCAATACCAAAGATCCAGTATGCAATAACAACTTAAAATACTACAGAGAAGCAGTATTGACACATATTTGTTAGAGAGCCAACTGTGTGTGTGAGAGAGTGCATATACTTGTGTGTATACTTGTGTGTAAATGGGTTTTTCTGTATTATTTAGCTCTATTTAATGTGATAGAGAAAATGTAGAGTGAAATATGAGTAAGGATAAGCACTAATAGAGACATTAGAGAATGTCTATATGATGCAAATTTTTGCATTAAGTGAATTGAAGTTTTGAACAGACTATTATGTAAACTCAGTATATTCTTTCAGGAATACTGGAAGCTAATAAACTTTCCGAGTCATTGAAAATCTAAAAACATTTTTATCTTGTTAGTCCACTTAATCATTTAGTAAGGAATCATAGATTCAACTTAATTTTCCAAAAATCTTTTGTAGCCATTGCTCTGTTGTCATCAGCTAAAACAATTGGCTTCTATCAAACTTAATTTAGCAGTAGCAGCGGAAGGAGCAATGATCATCTAGAGGATAAGAGAAAAAACTGAGAACAGAAAAGAAAATTGAAACTTTCCAGTCTAATATCCCTGTTTCAGGAAATTAACTCTACTGAAGACTAGACAAACAAAAATGTAAATAAACAAACAAAACTTAATTAAGGGGCTTCTAATTCATACACTTTTATACTTTTTATATCTATCTGCAGGGTCTTAGCAGACAGATTTTTTTTTTTTTTGAACAATCGGTAGATTGAGTGGAGTGAACTCAAGATAGCTCTATCAGAACAGTCATTTTGTCTCTCTCCATTTTATTTTTTAAAGAGATTTAATGACAGTTATTTTTAATGTTTCTTTTAACTCATGTTCTATGAGTCGTTATCATGGTGTCTTTGAAAGTTAGAATATCATCATATGTATACTAGTCATAGGACAATAGAATTTGGAGGAGACAGATAGGGATTGAATCCTGGCTTTATCATTTACTACCTATATGACTGGGCAAATCACAAATCACATAACCTCTCAAAACCTTTGGCTTCTCATCTATAAATAAAAGTCATGTCTTACAGAGTTCTTATGGAATTTATGGATTATTCATATAACATGCTGAGAATTGTATAAGTCACACATTAGGGACTATAATAAGGTGGATTTTACAAGTAACTGTTTGGCCAGAGTTGGAGTTTAGGCTTTCACATATCAAAACTTTTATTTTTAAGTGTATATTATTGTAAATATTTCTACAAAAATGGTTGTGCTTTTTGTCCCTCATGAACACAGTAACATAATATATCAGGATTCTACACTGGGTCTGAAGGACCCTGGCTTCATTAGAGCTGTCTCAGGGAGCATAAGCAAAGGGAATGGAAAAAGTTACACAGGTATCCCTGCTTCAGTCTTTACATTTTATGTAAATATGTGTTTAAACATCAAGGTTTCTATAGGATTTTTAAGAAAATTATTTTGCTGCTTAAAAACAAGCCAAAAGCAAAACAAAACAAATATTAGTATGCACATTTTTACATCTTGATTGAGACATTTAATAAAGTACACTTATTTAAAAAATACAACTTGATAAATTTATGACATATGTATACACTATGAAAGCATCACCACAATGACAATAATGAAAAATTCATCACACCCACATAATGTTTATTAAAGGCAGAAAAAGTTGAAGTAATTAATTGATATATGAAATAGATGTCCTGGGACTTCCCTGGTGTCTCAGTGGTTAAGAATCTGCCTGCCAGTACAGGGGACACGGGTTCAAGTCCTGGTCCGGGAAGATCCCACATGCCGCAGAGCAGTTAAGCCCGTGAGCCACAACTACTGAGGCCACGTGCCTAGAGCCCATGCTCCGCAGCAAGAGAAGCCACCGCAATGAGAAGCCCGCGCACTGCAACGAAGTGTAACCCCCCCTCACCACAGCTAGAGAGCCCGTGTGCAGCAACAAAAGACCCAAAGCAGCCAAAAATAAATACATTTATTAAAAAAAAAATAGATGTCCAAATTAAGAATCATTTTCCTTAACATCTTGCTCTTTGTGTAATGTAGATTTCCTACCTCTGATAGCCAGAACAAAATACATAGTTCTATAGAATTTTCAGATGACCTGCTTTTCTGAAAGATTTGCTAACATTTAAAAAGTAAACATAACGTTAAACAAATTATTTCTATTGAAGGACAAGGAAAGTTTATTTTAATGTATCTTTGAGCAAGTTCATGCAATATTAAACCTTTTGTAAGGCTTCCTGGAATTGGCTCAGTGATGCAAACCTGTTTACTGAGAGGGATTGGATTCAGACATCCTTTCCATTTAAGGGATTAGCAGTCTCTCTAATGACTAGTCAATTGCTGAGGTGACTGCAAATTTAAACGAAGAATGATTACTTAGGTGCATGGCTCAATTGCTGGCTCACATTCCCTGTTAGAGGAAGCACTAATGCATTAATTCTAACACTCCACTAAGCAATATAGAAGTGTTATATAATTATTATATGCTATATTGGCTCTGGAGAAGAAAACAATCTTTGAAATCCCAGTATGCATATTTATTGTACTTCCTACTATTGCTTCTGCCAAGTGGAAAGAGTGTATTTATCTGTCATGTAAATAATCACATTTGATTAGGCATTGAAATAGTATATTTATAAACATTTTCCCTTAAAGTACTGAATAAATTAACCTCATGAGGGAACCAAACTGCCCACCTTGATCTGTTGCTTAATCTGACCAGAGATTATTTAAAACATTAGGACCCGATTACACCTCTTCAGACTTCAGAGTATAATTTTAATAAATCCAAACATCAACTTAATTTATCATGATTTTTTAAATAACTTATTTATTTTTTAGCCAAATCTTACACATGCACAAAATAGCCATCATAATAACAAAATAGTGCTCTGTATAAATTCTTACTCCATAGATGTTCTTAGATAGAGACACATCTCAAATAAACATATAAAGAAGGCATGGACAATTCTAATCCTTTATGCACAGATATCCCTTTCCCTATGTCAGAGAATCCCTGAGGAAAATGTAAATTCTATAAATATAGGTAGTGTACCATGTGATGTGGTAAGAAAGAAAACCAATTTAAGATTCTTACCTCAAAAGATTGAATAAATATCTGATAACATATCTGCATTATTTTTACTTTTCCAAATCCTATTTTTATATTTAATATTATATTTTATATGATAAGTCCAAAGAAGAATTTAATGAACACACCTCTATTACTGTGAATTTATCTGATTTTTAAAATAAATAGCTTTTATGATTAAAATTATAAAATCAAACCCAAATATCATGAATTATGCTTATTAAGTAATATGCTGAGCTATATATATATGTGTATATATATACACACATATATATGATTAAAAAAGGAATATGATAATGAAGAAAAAGGAAAAGAAGAAGGAGGAAAGTAAAAAGAAAGGGAGGGAGGAAGACATATTGGCCCTGTGTGCTAATGGCTTATCTTTTAGTGAGATATGATTAAAAACCATTTTGTGCCACTTTTTGCCTATCTGAATTCTAAAATAATAAGTATTAAAGAATATATGAGATAACAGGCCTCTGGTATGGTATGTGGTTGGAATGGATAAGAACAGTTTATTTTGAGGGTGATTTGACAAATAGCCTTTGTAAGTTACATGCATATTCTTTATCTCATCAGTTTATCTTGAAAAAATGTGCCCTGAAGATAAATTTACACAAGTCCAATAGATATATGCTCAAGATTGCTTATCACAGCATTGTTTACAAAATTAAAAATAAAGCAATCTGTGAAGGAACTGATTCAAAGGCAACTGTTACTCCTATATAATATGTTACTCCTATATAATAGAATACTAAATAACTGTTTAAAAAATAAAGTAGATTTATACATATTAATGTGAAAATGTCAGTTACTCATGATTAAATGGAAAAGAGTCATTTAACTCTGTATAGAATGATTATTTTGTATGTACTTTAAAAATCAATAGTCATAGATATGCTCTATATGTATACAAAATTTATAATAATACAAAGGAAAGATTCAATGCCATTACCTCAAGCATATAGGTATTGAGAGAGTTTGATATGAGATCCAGACCTTTATGTTTTGCTTCATAAACTTTTATATTTTATAAGCATCAATTTTTTATTTTCTAAATAAATATCTCTATGTTTTTTATGATTGTTAGTTATTCTTTTCTACCTAATTTTGGAGATGAGAAGGAATTCCTTTGAACTTGAATTTAGTTGGCATATTATATCATGTGGTTAAAAGAATGACGATCATTTTGGAAATAAAAATAGAGAATGAAAACAAGAGGTAAAGGATTCTGGTTCTTTTACTGTGAAATGAAGCTTGTGACAAATATTCTAGGAGTTTCTTAATGAGACCAATGAAAGATCGGCAGAATGGAGGTATTTGGGGGTAATTAATAAACAGAACTAACAAAGACCAAATAGAACACAAGTTAAAATTTTAATTCATTACTAAATGTTGCCTGATGAAGCAAATTCAGTAAGAATGAGCATAAGAAGAATATTAGGTAACTGTAGAAAAAGCCTATGGAGGGGGCCATATTACCAGGGTATCCTTGTACTTTCTCAAAAGACTATGGGGATTCTCCAAAATTCCACTAAAGATGGCAGTGTTAAATATTTAAAAATAAATGGAATCAATTAATTTGCGGCATGGCTATATCCTGGCACAGACTGATGGTATATTAGTACAGCAAAGTATCCCCAGTAGTGTAGGGAGATGCCAGTTATCTAAACCAAAATATTCCTAGTTTTGAAAAAGACAGTTTATTATGCTCTCATAAATAATCTTTTTTTTTTGGCTAAAAATTATGCTCACAGATCTTCTAATTTAGATTCTTCCATAACCTATCCACTGGGAAAAATTAGAAATAGCTACATGTTTTCATATATAAACTACAAATTAACACATTGATTTTCTCCTTATAAGTTAGTTAAATTAAGCATGAGTTCAGTGCCTTTAGATGAATGGATGAAGCTGATATTCTAAATTTGACAAACCTGAAGACCAGTACTAAACTTAGAAGACTTTGATAAGATTCAAACACCAGATAATTCCTCCTCTGAGTAGCTGGTCAAACAGCCTTTCTATTATTGCCAACAATATATTAACAGAAAAATCCCAGGCATGACCCTGGTTGAGTGCTATTTGAGATCTACTGAAACTGTATTCAGTTTTTTTGGAAAAAATATTTTAAAAGTTTTCCTTCATAGTGCTTCATCAGTAGATAAAATGAAATAGGTTTGTATTGGGTAAAAATAAGAGTTGCTTCTACTGCTCTAGGTTTGATAAACAGAGTTGTTGTGAACAGAAGAATAAAACAGACTAATATAAACTACAACAAATTATTTTCCAATTTAGTGAAGAAACAGGGAATTTTTAAAACTTACTCAAAATCAGATCAAATTCATAGCGTACTTTAAATTTAAAATTCACAGCGTACTCCAAAATGTCAAGAACGGTTGATCCTCGTGGGACAAACTCACCAGGTATCATGACAGGGAACAAGGGAAAATTTGGAGATGTGACATGTCTGGTTACATGGTCAAATCCCAGATCCTAGTTAATATCTGCCACTCCCAATTTTCTTATGTTTTATACTATGAAAACAACTACCCTAAATTTTGCAATTTTCAGACACCTTTCTGATTGGATGGAGGAAGTCATTTTTTACCTGTAATGATTTGAAACTTTAAGGATTTTCTATAACCAGAACACTTTAATATTCACCTCATGCAATAATATTGAATTCTTACCTGATTGTGTGTCCCAATTAACCCAAGGAGTGTATTATTGCCTGGATGGATAAGTACTTATAATCCCAGTTTTTCAAGGGGCAGTCATCTAAAATTCTAGGCCTTTTGTCCATCATACTTTACCTTCACAAATTTCAAAATTAGGTTTCTCAGGCCAATATTCATTATAAAGGCCAGGTGCCTTTCAGTCATGGCTATTTCACAACTAATCATTGTTATTCTCTCAGCATGGTAGAGGCATCACTCAGCAAAGTTGTTACACTCTAACTTTATTTTATTAATCAGAAGTGTTTATGAATTACATGAATATTCACTATTGAATTAAATGCATTCAATATTGGCATCCAGTTAGAGATATTAATAACAGCTCATGTTTTTTACCACAAGGGTCAGTATTGGTTTTAATTACATTGAAGGAAAAATAACACACTGAATAATACATAATATGTACAAAATTAATAAACAGAAACCTCAATTAAATAGAGTTGGGAGACTAGAAAGGGAAGCTCTCACACCAAGAGATGATAGCAGAGCCCAACAAGAATAAGAAAGACTCTTCTTTCCTGGCAAGTTCTAAGCCATGACTCTGTTTACTATAGCCCTCCCAACTTCCTTTGCCTCTCTGTAAAAGTGCTCTCCTTCCCTTGCCTGTAGGGGAACTTGCATGTGGCTTGCAATGGTTGCAGACTCCAAATTGCAATTCTCTGCTGATCACAAATAAATCCATCTTTATTGGAGAAATATCTGTCAGTCTACTTGTTTCTGGTTAACAAATAGAAATGTGCTTTGATCCTTAATCTTGCAGTTTTGTGTAATCACGCTATTTGAACCAATCATTAGATAATTTCATATGAGATAAGCTAAACACATATGTCAGAGCTATTGAGACTAGAAATGTAAGCAATTTGTTCTAACTGCTGATACTATAGTTTTATTATTAAACACTGGAGATGGTCTAAACAGATAATCAACACAACAATCAATTATTTCTAGAAAGACTCACTAACTTAATATAAATTGCTCTAAAACTATGTTCATTAACTTTGGTGTATATGTCTTCAAAACCTAATTAACCAAATTCCACACATTTTATATAGCATGTCAAAGAAGTCAGTTGCTTAGAGTTATAACCAGAACCAAGGTGATCTTTGAGGCCTTACCAGACCCATATTGGAGGAGTTCACAGCCATGTTTTGGTACAAGGCGTTCCTGCACTGGTACATGGGCGAGGGCATGGACGAGATAAAGTTCAACAAAGGTGAGAGCAACATGAACAACCTGCTGTCCAAGCCGGCAGTCCCCGGATGCTATGGCTAAGGAGGACGGCAAATTTGAGGAGGAGGCAGAATGGAGGTGGCCTAGAGATGTCTGTTACAGGGTAAAGCACGGAAACATTTGAACTCTTTATCAAACACAGCATGGATCTGATAGCCACGTCTCACTGTGTCTGCACTTGCACTTCTTCCTGTCTTAACAACACAAGGTGTACAAACACTACCACTAAAGCATTTTCATAGTGAAAAAAATTCTTTATTACTTTCATGCAGTGGAGTGAGTGTATTCCTATAGGTGATATCAGAGTCATTGAATAAGACACTGGTGTGAAGAATTATTGCTTTCTGAGAGCAAGGCAGCAGTACTGTGTCTGTAATTTTTTGTTGTGTCTGTAATTTTTTGTATGATAATATTAAGTTTAATCTGCCAAATATACAAGCTGAATTTTTTTAACATCTTTATTGGGGTATAATTGCTTTACAATGGTGTGTTAGTTTCTGCTTTATAACAAAGTGAATCAGTTATACATATACATATGTTCCCATATCTCTTCCCTCTTGCGTCTCCCTCCCTCCCACCCTCCCTATCCCACCCCTCCAGGCGGTCACAAAGCACCGAGCAGATCTCCCTGTGCTATGCGGCTGCTTCCCACTAGCTATCTGTTTTACGTTTGGCAGTGTATATATGTCCATGCCTCTCTCTCGCCCTGTCACAGCTCACCCTTCCCCCTCCCCATATCCTCAAGTCCGTTCTCCAGTAGGTCTGTGTCTTTATTCCTGTCTTACCCCTATGTTCTTCATGACATTTATTTTTCTTAAATTCCATATATATGTGTTAGCATACGGTATTTGTCTTTTTCTTTCTGACTTACTTCACTCTGTATGACAGACTCTAGGTCTATCCACCTCATTACAAATAGCTCAATTTCGTCTCTTTTTATAGCTCAGTAATATTCCATTGTATATATGTGCCACATCTTCTTTATCCATTCATCCGATGATGGGCACTTAGGTTGTTTCCATCTCCAGGCTATTGTAAATAGAGCTGCAATGAACATTTTGGTACATGACTCTTTTTGAATTTTGGTTTTTCTCAGGGTATATGCCCAGTAGTGGGATTGCTGGGTCATATGGTAGTTCTATTTGTAGTTTTTTAAGGAACCTCCATACTGTTCTCCATAGTGGCTGACAAGCTGAATTTGTGGAGCAAGTTTTCCCTGCAGAGTAAATAGAAGTTTCTTGAAACGATTGGTAGTTAGTATTAAAATGGATTCTGTCTCTGGCCAGATGGCTGGGGATGGGGCAGAAAAGGGCAGACAGGAGAGGCCCCCAAAGGAGGGTCCTGGTTGGAACGAGCCATGCCCCTCAGGGATCCAGGGGCACATGCTCCCATAGGACAGCGCCTCTGAGCACCAAGGCAACACAGGCTGGGGCTAGTTGTCCCAGCAAATTCCTTGGCATTTTCCATCTGGCAAATCACCCCCTAATGTATAATCTACCAGACAAATGGAAGCACTTCTTACCCCACCTCCAAGGCATGCCCCCAACAAGGGTTTTAAATTCTAAAAACAGTAACCGTTCTCCTTTGCCTCAATTTTGGACAACTCTGAAGGGTCATCCCAGCTCCAGAGCTCTACTGAGATAAGCTGAAGCCTCTCTTGTGAGTGCGTCACAGTTCAATGTCTCCATCTACCCAGTCCTGCTTCCCTCTTCTCTTCACAGGTGATGTTGTTGAGGATACACTTAAAATTAACACCTGAAGTTCTCTGTCTCAGAGTCTATTTCCCTGGAAACCCAACATAAGAACTTTCTCTGTAAATCTAGGTCCTAAAACACAAGAATCTTGGTAATTCATTTTGTCTCTAAGAATTTTGTGTCTAGGAATTAGTAATAGTTCCTATTATTTATGACAGGAATCATAAATAATTTCTGATAAACATTTTAACTCATTCTCTCTAAAGTCTCTGGACTCATTTCTCCATGGAAATAAGGTGTTGTCTTATACTTTTTATATTTGAGATATAATTATTCAAAATATTTTTTACAATTACACTCAACCTAGTAGTTATATGTTTGCCTAAAATAATAATTATTTATTTACCTATCACCAAAGTTAGAGGACATTTATTAGAAATACTACTTCAATTATAATACGTAAAATGCATGTTAACTACAATCACAGAATTCATGATCAATTTCTGGGCATCCCTAGACATTGTTGATGTTGTTTAGTCACTCTTAGATCTGATGGTCTTTCTATTAGAACACACCAAATAAGGGAATTCGATGTTGGGTCTCTGTTATTTGGTGAACCAACAAACCTCAGTTATCTCAACCGTGTCAATCTTCCTAATTTCCACGATAGCACGGTCCTGCTAAATCTCAGTGGCTGGATGGTAACAGCATGGAATGAAATTGTCCTTCAACACTAGCCCTTGTGAAAAAAGAGCCTGGAATTTATGAATCTGAAGAGTTTAAGTAGGAAAACCCAAGTTTTATCAGAAACTATTTATGGTTCATATAATAACTAAATGATATGAATTACCAGGCTCCTGAGTTGTACAACCCAGAATTGTAAACGTGTGGCTTAGGTTAGGTTTCCTAGGAAATAGACAGAGAGGTAAATACTGTATAATTAACTTTTGTTGCAATCTCACAAGAAGGTAGTCAATCTTAGAGTTTCTGAAAAATTTCAGTTAAATGCCATCCAAGGAATTAAAAGGGAAGTGATGTTGGATATAATAAGAAAACCCAAGAATTTATCTTTGCAGGACCCAAACCTGCTTGGAACTAGTGCCATTTCACTAAGGTCTCAGACATTGGAAAATATTCAAAATATACTTACAACTTAGAAGGAAAGCCATTTGAATTGTCTGCATGGATTGAACAAGTAACACAGACTTGTATTGTGTTGGCTTTAATCCTGGCAAGATAGTTTTTTTAGGTTATTTAACCTGTATAAGAATGTTTCTCATTTGCAATTTATGGACAGTGTTAGTACTTTCCTCTTAGGTTCTTATAGAGTTTTAAAGTGATAACTATAAACTGTTTTTATAGCAGAGGGTCTAGCTAGAATTTAGTAGACATTCAATAAATATAAACTCTTATTCATAGTGCTAAAACAGGCCCCAGATCATGACTAATGGCCATTCTTTTGGGCACACTTCTTGTTTGGCCTTCTTAACTTCAATACCCCAAAACATTCAAAAATTCTATGTTCTACGTGAAGTATATATCACACAAGATATGAAGAATATATGTTAAAATATTCTGTGCCTCCTTAGGGCTTATGCTCTACAAGTGTGGGTACAGGCAGCAGGTTTATTAGTGCAATGAAATGCTGTTTTTTGAAATGTGAGTCTAAGTGGTATGGGAGGACATGGATTGGCATGTTTCAATTATAGGAGACGAGGAAGGGCTTCACAGGGGATATGAGATAGCAGTCGAGTCCTAAAGAATTATACAGTTAACCAGATTAACAAACAGGACATGAATACCATGTTTCAGTTTAGAAAACAGTACGGCGGATACCCAGAGATAAAAGACAATATGGCAAGTGAAGTTAAGTGAGAGTTCGGTGGTGAGAAAAGACTATGGATAGGCAAACAAGAACCAGGGCTTTAAAGAACTTGTAAGTCACGTGGTTATTATACATGCTTAGAGAAAAAATAATCTGTATGGTTTTAAACAAAGTCATCAAATTATTGTTTTGAACAGTATATCATGTGGTTAATTCACTCTTCTCAGAGAGTGTGTGGATGTGGTGTGAAGTGTAATTTGGAAGCAGGGAGATCAGTTAGGAAAAGGTGATATAAGACTAAATTAAGGAATCAGACATGGGAAGTATGAGAAAGCAAATGATCCAGGAGGTGGCTAGAAAGTATAATTAATAGGGGTTGATGGTTAACTGGAATTTGAGATAAGAATAGGGGAGTAGCTAAGTATCATGCATTTTGAAAATAATTTCAATCATTAGGGTAAAGACCACAGTTTGGGGGAGAAGACCAGCATCTCAGTTTTGGTCGTGATAAAATTGTCAGTGAGACTTTCCAAAGACAAGGTGGCCTAGCAGAAATGCAAATTTGCCTACCTCTAGTGACTATTCAACATGGTGTGGGATGCATTTTTATTACATACTTAAGATTATCTGGTCTTTGGCCTGCTTCCCTCACTGTTTCTTGCCCTATTTCTGCATGCAACTTGTGTGGAACCAATATGACTTGTGACAAGTTAAAACCCAGCATTATTTTTCTTTCTATCATCTTTTTAAGTTTCATTTAGTGGGGGTAATCTTCCTTATCCCTGGATGAAAATTCTGGCCTTTTGCTTTCTCTTTTTATTCTCAAGTACTACAGTAGTACTAGCAGTCTCAAAGTTGCCAATACATGAAAATGTCCAATCCTGTGTGTTAATCACAATCTAAAACTTGAATCTGGGTTAAATCTTCTCTCCTCCAGTTTGAAGGATGAACGATTAAAATAACAATGAAGATTTGATTGTTCTTCTTTGTACTCCTGCTTCGCACAACTCTTAACAGGTTTGCTACTTCAATTGTAATTTCATTTTCCTATGGGAAGTAAATCAGAAGATGGCAGCAAGATAGGGATGGGCAGTGCAATTCTAACTTGGCTGATGGCACTCTTGTTTCTTCCGAAGTTCCCTGTTGAGCTCCTATCTGCTTTGTTCTAATAATCTTGGCAGAGGACACTTTTCTCAATCTCATCAAAACGCTCTTCTTTCTCTTGAGGATCCCATCCCTTCCAGTCAGTCCTATTAGCCAGGACAAAAGATGACCACACTCATCTCTCTTTCATTGCCGTATCTTGCCCACAGTAAACTTACCCCATGCCTTAAACAATCTCCAGGATCCCAGGCTAATACCAAAACAACAAGGTTCTTTCACTTCCCCTGCCCTCAAGCATTTAGTCAACCTGACCCTTCTTTTACCTTCTAGGTTTCCATGGAGGTCAGATCCCAGTGTTGTGCTTTAGCCTTCTCAGACATGTGTCAGTCACCACTGTGCTCTCTACACAGTGAAGGAAAGACATTTCATAACTGTACAAGCAATTCCCTTGAAACTTCGATGTTAGAGGATGGCATCGCCCCAACCATCTTTCCTCTACTGTGGGTATGAGATGCAGAACCCCAGTCCTTCAAATAGATCTCTAGGACAGTCTTCTCTCCTTTCATCAATTTCTCTACAAACATTTGACCTATCTGAGAGATTTCAGAGGCTGGAACAGTTTTTAACAACCATTTCTTTGTAAATTTTATATTTGTATTGGAGGCATGTATTTCACATACTCACATTGATATTTTGTATGTAAGGTAGGAAGTGTCTGTTCTAACATTGTTGTATATTTTGTTTTATATCCCCAAATCCTTTATACAAAAGCATCCACACTACATGCACGAATTTGAAGCTGGAGCAACAAAGCTCATTAAGACATGATTAATTTCTGTCTTTGAGATATGAAAGATAGGTATATGAAAAAGAGCTATAAGTGCTATAACAGACAAGTGAACAACGTGTCATGGAAGTAGAGAGGAAGAAATAGCAAATTCTTAAATGAAGGTAAAAGTTAAAAGAAATTTCAGAAACTGGAGCTACAAAGCTCAATAAGAAGCTAGAGCTACAAAACCTGTTAAAACATGACTAATTTCTGTCCTTGACATCGAGAAGTTAGGTATATGAGAAACAGCTATAAATGCTATAAAAGAAGCATGTCCACTGGGTTATGGAAATGGAAGAAATAGCAGATTCTTAACAGAAAGTAATTAGATAAAATTTAAAGGTAAAGATAATATTTGAGTTGAACCTGAAAAAATATATGGAATTTCATTGGTGCATTTCATCTCCCCAATTATTGGAAACATGATCCCTTACTATTATTCTTAATCACCCATTTATGATTAGAACCTACCTATTGAAATAATTCCAGACAAATCAGTATGACAGTTTGATTACAATGTTGTTTTAAGCTAAAACAATCCTTGTAACTACTTATCTTCAACTACTCCTTTTAGGGTATTTTATGATAAAAATATAAAATTTTTTTGATAGGTGAAAAAAAAGTCCCACTGTGAGTTACCTGTAGTGAAACATTATTACATAATAATATTTTCCCAATAATGTTACTTCAGTCTATTTAATTACAATTTACCATTACATAAAATGCTATGTCACTGCTACCACAGTTGTTATTTTTCTTGATCTTTAAAAATGCTGACATTGAGGGCTTCCCTGGTGGCGCAGTGGATAAGAATCCTCCTGCCAAGGCAAGGGAAACGGGTTCGAACCCTGGTCTGGGAAGATCCTACATACTGCAGAGCAACTAAGCCCATGCATCACAACTATTGAGCCTGCACTCTAGAGCTCACAAGCCACAACTACTGAGCCCACGTGCCACAACTACTGAAGCCCAGGCACCTAGAGCCCGTGCTCTGCAACAAGAGAAGCCACCACAATGAGAAGCCTGCGGACTGCAACAAAGAGTAGCCCCTGCTCACCGCAGCTAGATAAAGCCCACGTGCAGCAATGAAGACCCAACAGAGTCAAAAATTAATTAATTAATTAATTAAAAAGAAATGCTGACATTGAATATATGTAACCTAAATATTAGCTAAACTAAAAATTCTTTTGAGGTTGTCATATGTACTTGTTTTAGAATATATATATATAAATAAAATATGTGTATATATGTGTGTATATATATGCATATCTGTGTGTGTGTATATATATATATATATATATATACACACACATACCTCTAATAATAATAGCCAACATAGTCTATGGATTTATTCTAGACCAGGCATTATGCTAAGGTACTTACATGCATGATTACATTCAATTTGTACATAATCCTTTGGCTTTAGTTATTATGATCATTCCCATTATACAGATTAACATATGAAGGCCCAGAAGCATTAACCCATTTCCCAAGGTCATATCAAATCATAAAGACCCAAGTTCTGGTCCAGGCAGGCTAAGTCCAGTTCCATATTCTTATCCACTACAATTTCCTGCTTCCTATAGTTTCTAACTCTAGCACAGGTATCCCCATTCAGATCTACAGAATAATCTGGAATTTTCATCTGATTTTTATTGTATATATTCAGCTCCATTCCATTGTCATTTGTTATGGAATTAGATTTGGGGAAAACTTACAGCCTATTAGCAGAAAAAATTATATATACATTTATAAAAATACCCATAGACTCTTTCCTTCTGAGGAAAAGTACATTTTAACTATGCCTGGTGAAGCTAGAGATCTTCTAGCCTATTATATTCCATTCGTAAGGGTACTTCATGTAACAGTCTTGTGCCAAGAAAAAATAATTTCACTTATAAAAGGAGCAATTGTTCAACATCGATTAAAAACACCTACAATAGCATCGAGTACTTAGTACAAGAACCTAATGGCTGCTGAATGGATGAGTGGATAGATGGATGAATAAATGAGAGAATGAATGGACTATGCTCCATAAGGTTTAATTAATACAGTCAGTATTTGTGTGATTTTTGTGTGTGTATTTTATGTAGCTGTACACACAGACACACAACCCTGTGTACCTGTGTGATTGACTAAATGGCTGACATCTGTTTACTTTTTTCCTCTTATTTTTTATATGTTTAACTCTTAATTAGTATGTCTGTTATTCCTAAGATATGTGCTTTTCTGTATTTTTATTTATTTTCCCATATATGTCTGCATAATACATGTGTAGTTAAGGAAGGAAGGAGATGATAACTAAAGCCTCTCTCTCTCTCTCTCTCTCTCTCTCTCTCTCTCTCTCTCTCTCTCTCTCTCTCTCTCCCTCTCCCTCTCCCTCTCCCTCTCCCTCTCCCTCTCCCTCTCCCTCTCCCTCTCCCTCTCCCTCTCCCTCTCCCTCTCCCTCTCCCTCTCCCTCTCCCTCTTCCTCTCCCTCTTCCTGCCCCACCCCATAGGTGTAACACTGGTCATGAATAGTCTTTTCCTATTCCATACCCCTTTGAAGTAAGTACTGAGCAAATACTTAAAGATGATCAATTTGGAAGGCACCAGACTATCAGCCTGCCCAAGCAAACTGTATGTTTGGGTCCAACACTTTGCCGCACGACACTGGGTAGCCATGTTGCACACCCTAATGAAAATGAGAACTTACGTCAGTAATCAGTGAATTACTACCAGGAATGAAAAAGTCATGACAATTTACTTACTGCCAAAAAAAAAAAAAAAACTCAGCAGATTCATGAAACTTTTTTCTTCATAGGATGATTTAAAACTGAACAGATTGTTGGAGAGTGCTTCAGTAGAAAGTGTGTGTGTGTGTGTGTGTGTGTACAGATGCATACATACTTGTTCTGATATTCCAGTCACTATAGGTAAACTTCATTTTGCTGTTAATCACTTCTGCACGGGAAAGTTGGCTTATTTTGTTTTAAGAGAAATAAATCAGTAAAAGCCTATTTTTTTTAATCAATACGCAGAGAACAGTCTTGCCCACAGGGTAAAATACAAACTATCACATAAGAGGAGCAGCCCTATCACAATAAAACAAAAATGATATGTACTATATAACCATAGGTGAAAAAAATTATATAGACAAGGGGAAGGAAGAAATGTCAATGTCAGCTACTAACTCTCTGGGCAGTGGTTAAAGGTTTTCCAGCTTATATGAAATCTATGATTGATTCTCATTTACTTGGAAGAATTTATTATACCCAAAGGGAGAGTTAGAGAATTACTGCTCTTATCGCAATCAAAACATCAGGAATGAAAATCCCACTGGGGAAACAGATATTTTAATAATCTATTGTATATCCACAGCAGTAACACTGCAGTGAAATGTCATGGATAACAGAGCTATTTCAACCTTTAATTTCCACACTGCTTAGGTTAGCATTCTAAATCAGACAGCCAAGGGATCCCTAGAGCCCTGTGCTATTAAAACCAAGTTCATTTCTAGAAAGTGCATTGCTATAGTTTTACTATTCAAAAAGTATCTTAGATAGAGTTTGGTAGTGTTTACATAGGTTTTAGGCTTTCTTTCTTGCATGGTCTGTAAGGATAGTAAGTGATAAATATGACTGATTTTGGCATAATTTTATAAATTCCTAATAAAGCTATTTTTGCATTGGTAAGTTGGTTGCATTAACATGGGCATGTTTATGTGCCAATACCAATTTTTAAGAAAATAA
This sequence comes from Delphinapterus leucas, assembly GCF_059928025.1. NCBI lineage: Eukaryota > Metazoa > Chordata > Mammalia > Artiodactyla > Monodontidae > Delphinapterus > Delphinapterus leucas. The sequence continues at coordinate 30,485,797 of NC_143137.1, read as the reverse complement.
TAGATTCATTCATTTTCCTCTGAGTAACAAAATAAATGACTGTAAAAATCAAGTGGAGAAAGTCAATAAATAAGTGTTTATTAGAACATTTGGGAAGCCTGAAAAAGCAAAACGGAATAAAACATTTATTAATAGTTCCTTCAAGGTCATTTTTAAAAAATAAATTTATTTATTTATTTTTGGCTGCATTGGGTCATCGTTGCTGTGCATGGGCTTTTCTCTAGTTATGGCGAGCGGGAGCTACTTTCAGTTGCGCTTTGCAGGCTTCTCATTGCAGTGGCTTCTCTTGTTGCAGAGCACAGGCTCTAGGCGCGAGCTTCAGTAGTTGTGGCATGTGGGCTCAATAGTTGGGGCTTGCGGGCTGTAGAACGCAGGCTCAGTAGTTGTGGTGCGCTGGCTTAGTTGCTCCACGGCATGTGGGATCTTCCCGGACCAGGACTCAAACCCGTGTCCCCTGCATTGGCAGGCGTATTCTTAACCACTGTGCCACCAGGGAAGTCCCAAGGTCATGTTTAACATCAGAAAATTAATCCTTTTTAAGAGATCTTCTCTGAAGAATTGAGAACTTAGGAAACAAAGTTCATATTATCTTGAACAACGACTTTTACTCTCTTCAGCAAAACATCTCTAAATGCTATTTTAACAGAGAAGATCAAAGTCCATCCACTCCTTTTGCAACCCCTTGTTGCAAAACAGTGTAACTCTACCTTTTGCATGAAAGAAAGACTAATGGAGCAAAGACAAGGGATCCTCTACAAGTAGTTAGATTAGGTTGGCATAGGCCAGCAGCTGACTGCAGTATTTTGGAAATACGTTTCTGGTTACTGAAACTTTTACAGAAATGAGCCAGAGTGTGAATTGTACAGCCTTTAACCTGGTCATTTCAAAAGCAAAGCCCCGAAATTTAAGAGCAAAAATGTGTATCCCTCTGCTGGTGTTGATATTGTTATGCATTCTCTACATTTGAATGAAGCAACAAAAAAGTTGGTCACCTAAATCTGTTTTGTCTCCTTCTCCAATAAGTGGATATTCAATTGAACCTGAGATAAGTAGTCAATTACAAATTAATATGTTCCTTCCCCCTTACACAGAGGCACAGAGAGGTGGGGTTGCAACTACTACTCAGTTCTGTAATAAGACTAGGTACAGTTGTTCCACCCAGACTCCTCTACAAGGAGATAGAATCAACTGTACAAGAAGAGAGACTAAATCAAATAATAGGCTTTAACTTTAGGTAAAATAGGTAACTTTAACTATTACCACCAAGAAATACATATTCATGGCTCAGAGCATGCAGTAGTCATGTGACAGATGCTGGAAAATGACACCACAAGGTACATCAGCTAAAATGTCATAAACATTTGAAATTATAAACAAGAAAAATAAGAAAATGTAACCATAGAAATATAAAAATTGCATTGAGGAGAGACAGATCCTTTTAAATGAAGCTTTAGAATTCTCTTCTCAGATGGATTCCTTTCCAGCTTCAATAAGTAAATTGGCATGTGTTACAGTAGAATCAGCAATGACACATACAAAGTCAACCAAACTCAGTCTATATATGAGCTCAGCTGTCTGATATATGTAGGCATCAACCATCACCTACAAAATTAAGAACTGTCCATACACACAGTATTAGAACATATTTCTTTATAATAGAACTGGAGCCAAAATTCATTAGTTTGAGGTTCTAACTTATTTATAGGAATCTCTATTTCTAGAAATTTGTGGACAATATTTCATGGAAAGTGCAGAAGTGATAAATGCAGCCATCTTAAGAGGATAAAACTGAGTTATCAATCCACAGAGTCATGTAGGAGGAGACGTAAACAGCAGACCAGTGTTTACTATCAACTATCATTACTAATATTTATTCTTTTTAATAACACAAAATTCCCTGGATGAAGCATATATGAAATACTCAACTCCACCCTTTATTTTTAAAGTGGGACCTTGCTAGCTAAACTGGCACCTACTTGTCCATCTCAACTGCACAGACCCCACTTGAGATAATGGAAAAAATAAATGGTCTGGAAATAGCCAAGTTGATTTAATTATATCTGTTTCTTCTAGAGCATTTTAATTCCTTCTGTAGAAGGTTGACCCCCTGGTTTCTAAATGCACAGTAAATCAAAGAGGGTGACCTTTACTTTTAAAAGAAATTTGTCTGGCAGTAATTAAAAGGAAAGATGGCTCATGTAACATCTAAGATAAATAAAAAGCAAATCAGTAACTAAGGAAAAAATAATAGCCATTTGCATTATCATTATATGTTGGCATAGATTTTCATAGTCCCACTTCCCTCAGTAGCGTTTATGAATATTATTACGGAAAAGTATATCAGGTGTACAGATGTAAAATCTTAAATCCTTGATACATTTATTTATATTTTTAATAAATTATTTTGAGAACCTATGTAGAAAGGGCCAGAGTAATATAATTAGTAAGCCACAACAAATGTAATACAGACCTTTGAGGAGCTACTATTAAGAAACTAGAGAGAGAGTATAATATATTACCAAATGTCCAAGAAAAATAAAATTTGGACTCTCCATGGATTGAACTAGAATATAAGGATAGGAAAGCCACTAATCAGTGAAACCAATTCTGTCTCCATAAATTTTATCTCACCTTTGAGAGATTCTAGGTTACAGCTCTGGCTCAGATATGAACAAAAAACTCTTCTTTTTGTTCCTCTTGGTTTAGCTGAGAAAATCTGTTATTTTCAGTCTTCCTAAATACAAAGAAAAACTACTGAAAATAAATATTATGAACAAAAGCAAATACTTATTCCAGTTTACAAAATACCCCCTGATTTCTCATAATGTAACACGTCCTCAGAGTTTGAGGCTCCTATCCCAACCCAATACTGTCTGTGTGATTTCCCTCTGTCCCCAAAGAGCCTTTTACTTCCAAATTCCTGCCCATACTCCATATTGGAAGTTACCGTTTCACCAGTCCCTAAGCAGATATCATCTGCTAGACCTTTGTTTTCTAAAGTCATCATCAAGTGATTCAGAATCCATTCTTCAGTTCACTTACAGGTCCCTTTCTTAGTTTGGAGTCTGTGGGTTTTCTTCACACATGCACATTCTTCAAGTTATGGACCTCATGAATCATTCCACTTTCTCCTGGGACCTCAACTCCAAGGAATGATAAAGAATGGCTCTTCTCTCAGTAAGAGCCAACTATAAAGCTAAAACAAAAGTTACAGCTGAAAGCTAGAGAGTCATTTCATCCTCACATGAAGACAGATGTGTAAATAAGAAATCATAATGCAGATAGGCAGGGAAACATGATGGAGAGCCCAAGGAAGGAGCTGAGGGAGACTTTGCAGAAGGATGGAACAAACATTAGGTCACAAAGAATGAGGAGGAGAGACCCTGCAGTAACTGGTAGTGAAGGGCATTCTAAGAAGAGGAAAGAACGTGTAGAAAATACTGGAGATATGCCTTTTTTTTTTTAATTGAAATGCTCAATAATCATTTTTATAGCAATGTGCATTTGGAAAATGGATGTTTCATGTAGCTGGGACATGGGCACAATTGAGAGACTAATGGAAAAAAAATCAAGACTGATGGATTGTGGTTAGATTGCAAAGAGTTTTGTATATCTCACTAAGTAATGTGGACTTTATTCTTTAGGCAATATGTGAAATGTAAAGGTGTTTTAGGTTTTGTGTGTGTATGGTTTTTGGTTTTTCTATTTTTGCAAATGTTATTTTTACTATTTTTTAAAAAATTATATTCAATTTTGTGTTATTGAAGGATTTCTTTAGGAGCTATAATATAGTGGAATGGGGAAATGCTTATGGTAGTAGATTGGAGACTTAAGGGGTGATAGCTGTAATCCACATTATTATGACTATGAATCAAAGAGGTAATATAAGAAAAACACAGTAGTCACTGTATACACATATATATACACATATATATGTTGTGTATATATATACACAACATATATATATACACACACAGTACACAGACTATATTAATAAGTAAACAAGAGTATATGTAAATTTTTGAGATAAGTATATAATGGTTTGATAATATTTTTACATTAAAGGAAAGTATTTTGTTATATGAAATCTTATACTCATCGTCCAAACTGTGGGATAAATGAAGTGTGAGCATATAGTATTATAATGAATTTTATGAGAAACCATTACATTTTTAGGACATTCAAAAACAGAAATAGGGCTTCCCTGGTGGAGTCCGCCTGCCAATGCAGGGGACATGGGTTCGTGCCCTGGTCCGGGAAGATCCCACATGCCGCGGAGCGGCTGGACCCGTGAGCCCTGGCCGCTGAGCCTGCGCGTCCAGAGCCTGTGCTCCGCAACGGGAGAGGCCACAACACTGAGAGGCTCGCGTACCGCAAAAAAAAACAGAAATATATATGAATCCTAACACACAGGCACTTTTTCACACACACATGTACAAGAGATGCAAATCTAGAGAAAGGTGGAAATAAAAGCTAAAACTAAAATTTAGTTAAGTACAAATATAGAAACACCCTTAATTGGGTCATCTTAGAAAATATAAAATTTATATATGTGGAACATACTTATAATTAATAATTAGTAATTATATTCTTACATGATGTGAACTAATGTATGCTCAAATCAACCAGTGAAAAAATGACTTGCCTTAGAATTCCTGCACTGAATAAGGAAGAGATATGCATGCTATTTATATAATCCAATGTGAGCAGATTTCTAACCATAGGTTCTGCCTCACTCATATTATAGCCTATCCTCAAAGTAGATTTAATCATGATGTACTATGCTTCCAATGTAGATACTCTGTCTCAAATACAAAATTAATGAATGAGACATGGCATCTGTTCTTTAGGATCTTACCAAATAGTGCATGTGCAGGGCTGGGGAGGGTTGGTTGTATGAGATACAGAGCCAACCCTGTGTCCAGACTCACAGACGGACTCTGAAAGTGATTTGAACATTCAATAGATTGCTAGGGCAGCCAAAGACTGTTACATTAATCAAAATTTTTAGTGACTGATGTTTCCAGTTGAAACAGTGGCTCCAAGAACATCTGTCCAGTTTGGAATGTTGCTTTCTGCAAGTTGAGCCAATTTCAGGCTCTCATGTATTGGAGAGCTCTGTTGTGTGGTTCTCTTTAGAATATGTCGTAAAGCTAATTAGCCCAAAATAGAGCGCAGAGGTACCTTGCATATCTAAAAACAGCTCTCTCTAATGAGGACAGACTTTCTTCCCTGGCCATATCCCCATTTTGATCAGTGCAAAGCTACAGCAATGTTTATGATGACAAAACATTTAGAGAAGATGGATGATTCAGTGTATCCATCTAGTCCACATAACTGGAAAATATTGACTGCATATCTCCTAAACTGTTTCCTTGAGGCAAGAGCCATGTCTTTTTAATCTCTGCATGATCTAGCACATGCTTATAGAAGACCCTCCTTGAAGGAGAGAATAGAAGACCAGTAATATTATCTACAAACATGAACAAGTCATTTATTTCATACAACCTGACTAGTGTCAATGTATTCATTTAATATTTTTACTATAAATATTTAAATGCAGTTTTGTTGCACTAAGGTTAGAAATATCAACTAGATACTAAAGGTGCTTTTCCTTTATTGCCGACAATTATCATCCCAGAGCAGATTTCTATAAATAAAGGAGATTTGTTTATTTAGTTAGGCTTAACTTTGATTAGCTTTTTAAGATCTGAAATTGATTTATCTATGCTAAGTGAAGTATGCAAAATATAAGGTATTTCTTTCCATTATGAGATTTCTGAGTCCACGTTGAAACTGTAAATTTATGGTCTCTGCAAGTCTTCTGAGGCATCTGGACTGGGAATGCTGAAGTCAGAATTATGTAAGCAACAATTAGTATCCAAGTATAATTTCTATGGTTCCAAGAGTCCTACCATACACTGTACTATTATCTCCAGTTGGTTTCCTTTGTTTCCTTTCTATTTTTGCCCCTATTAATGTCTTGGTTCACACAAGGAATTTATGTTAGAAATGTTATTATTTGAGGAAGTTCAGGGCAATGCTGGCTTCTATACATGAAATATGAGCATATGAATTGCTCCCTTTAGCTTCCTGCAAAGAAGTCATGTAGCAGTGCTGCTCCGAACAAGATTTCAGCTCTCAGTAATGTACCTTTGTTGTTTATTGAATATTTCATTATGTATGAGGACATGTTTTAACTTTGTATACCAGTCTGCTTGTTAAAAGGTCTTGGGAGTTGGAAACAACTGAACACTCTGTTGAGATTTGTGACTACCATCCGTCCGGTTAGAATTACTCATAGATCTTGCAAGAGTAGCAAAGATGCATCCATTATAACCATCAATCAGGATGGTCATTAAGCATTTTCTGCAGTCGAGATTGCTGTGCCAGATGGTACTTCAGGAACAATTGACAATGCACTCCAAACTACCAAGCGTTTGTTCTGTGCCATTTTAACTTAGGGCTGGTAGAAGAATAAAATAAAGCAAAAGTACCTGTGAGAGTAAAACTCCTAGAAGTGGCTTTCTAGCCCCAGGCTCTTTTCTTTACATACAAGGACATATCAGTCCTTGGATTTTGAAATGTATATTGTCTAATAATATACACTGATCTGTAAAGATCATTAGTTCGTTTACAAAAATGTACCTCTCTTTCTGCTACTGTACCCCAAGATTTTTCTTTAAGTGACATTTTATAGTTTACTAAGAAGCTCCTTTTGGAGCAATATGAGCTTGACTTGCATTGTTATAACGAAGTACCTATGATGGCTCTCCCGTAGTAAGTGATAAATCCTTACTTAATGATACATAATGATGGATAAGTGTTATTTGCCCTTTGAAACTTTAATTATGTCTTATAACTATCTATGTCCCCCAGAATATGCAGAATCCCAGATGTGTTCAAAAGAGTGAAGTGGATCTCATGGGGCCAAGACCTGATTTCTCACCTGACAATGGCAGTCCTCAGTCTTATTGCTCTAACTCATAGAAATTCCCTACATTCCTCAGTTCATTCTACCAACTCAATTGACTTGTCCAATCAGTATCTTCATGGTTATATTTACAAACAGCCCCCATGAGGCTTAGTCATCTCCTGTTTTCCTGAGTTTGGTTTCCTAGGTCTGTTTTGTTCTTCAAATATTCTTCATATTATTAAATCCCACATTAAGTCCCTTCTTTTCAATGAAGGCTTCTCAATCCCTAATCCAGATGGACCTTTTTTCCAGATCATTCCCTTCATAACACTCTTGAAGCAACATACCCACAAACATTGTGAAATGGAAAATATTATTTTTTTAAGACTTAAAAACCAAAGAGAAAAGAGAATGAAGAGAATGAAAAGTGTGTTCTAATAGAGGTCAATTCAATGCTGTCGGACTGGTATGATGTCTTCAAGTGACTTTTCTGAATGCGCCTGCACCCTTCTTTCAGAGACCTTTTTTACCCAAGCTCTAACCATATCCACCAGATGAGAAGTGCCTTCTGTTTTCACAGTGCATCCACGCTGGCCTTACTGTTAGTATAAGGGGAAGCATGACATCAAATCTGGGCAAATGGCCTTCCCTGGAATGTTTTTCTCTCTCTCTCTTTAACTTGAGTATAGGAAAGAAAATTCTCCCTTTTAAGTATTTCAGATATATGAGCCTGGAACTAATGGTGGCCAACTGTTCACCTCATAGATAAGATAGCCTGGAAAATAAGGTCAATACACCAGAGCCAAAATTAGCATGTGAGAGACTCATACCATTCTAACTCTAGTTCTAATAACCAAAAGTATGATCAAGTTCTTTCCTTCCCATGGCTTGAATAAGCTGGTTTGAATTTGGTTCTGACCTTTGAATTTTAAAGTCTCTGTATAATACCCACCACAAAGGTCAACATGATTTCTGAAAGCAGTCCTTGGAAAACATTCCTGCAATTATGTCAAATGTGTTTTGGAAATTAGAAAACATAGCTTCTCCTCATTGGAAACAAACCTTCCTCTAGCTATAAGAAAAAAAAATCACTTTTGAATTAATACAGGTTACACTGTATAATATTGGGGATAACAGAATAATTTTTAGGAAGTAAATATAGTAAGATATTTCAAATGGCTATATGTTTTAATGAAGATAAATAATTGCTGAGTTAATCAAATGAAAACGTATCTTAATAAGGGTAGCTTAGCTAATGTGGCATACGGTATAAGGCATACATATATATGTGTATATATATATGAATGCATCTATTTATATATATATGTATATATAGAAACAAACATATATACACATCTATTTATGAATACATATGTATATATCATTTATATGATAAAGATAGAGAGATGCATGTTAGAGTAATCAGAAATATGACTGTGCAAAATTGTATGGTACATAGCCTTCAAATTATGTTCTATAAATACCTTTTTTAAGTTTCTATAAATGTCTTTTCTATCGAGCTTTAGAGAGAAGAAGGTCAAGGCTCATTAGAATTTTTCATTTCTTAATTTTTATTTCTGTTCTACATCTGTAGTTTAGTTCATGCTAAAAGTTATGATATATATATTGATTTAAAGTTTTCAAAAGATAAAAGAAAAAAGTGAAAAAAAATTACAATTGATTCCACAACTGACAGGTAATTGTTGGAAATTTTGTTGTTATAATGGTGGCATTTTCAGGGAACTCAGAAATAACCTAGTGCTGTACTGCCCATCTGTCTTCCTCATAATCATTATGAAGTATAAAGACATAAGGAAACCGAATATAAGAAACAGGGTTTTTGTTTTTATTACCTCCGTTTTTACCTAAGTTACATCTCCCTAATTGAATGTATAGGAATATAGAGCTAAGGCCTAGGTAATATCTCTTCTACTCCTCAGAACAAATATTGCCAGAACAGATATGGAAACAATGATATACAAATCCCTTATTGGGTATATTACTTTCAAATATTTTCTCCCATTCTGTGTGTTGTCTTTTCACTTTCCTAATCATGTTCTTTGAAGCACAAGGTTTTTAATTTTAAGGAAGTCCAATTTAACAACTTTTTTCTTTTGTCACTTGTTATTAGTCTCTGTATTCAGGATACTTGCATATATTTCTTTTAATAGATGTATTGGTTTAATATATCTGCTATATTCAGCTTATACTGGTAAAAATGTAAAGAATGAAATCAAACCAAGAGGAGTTCATTTATTCTCTCACATCCCTTACAAACATCTACAAAATTCTGGCTACAATAGCCTTACAGAACAGCAGTCAAACCTTGAGGTGCTTCTGATGCAGACTTAGAGATATTTAGGACTACCTCTAGGATACTGATCCGGTAAGGCTGCTGGAATCATAAAGGAGTGCATATTTTAAGTAGTTTAGGGGATAGCTAATATGTAGTTTGTGTTTCTTAGGAAAGGTAAAACCTGAGGGCTGGAGGGATGGGATTTCCAAATAGTGACCATTTTCTTGTAAAGCTTCTGAAAACCTAGTAGTAATGCTTTTGAAACACAGAAAAAAAAATCTAAATTAAAAAATATAAGATATATTCATTGAATAAATGAATGACTAAAGACATTAATAAACTTTAACCTGCCCCCCATCTTCCTCTAAAATAGCTCTAAGCATGAAAGAGAGCGGGGAGTGGGGAGAGGGAGAAAGAGGAAGAAAGAAGGAATTTCAAATAGGCTTTATGCTATTTGTGGGTGATAATTTTGGAGATTCTGAAGAGATAGTGTAATATGGTCTACAGAAAATACCCCCCCCTTAATTAGCTCCAGCTAATTTCTTTCTTGCGGTATTTCTATCAATTTGATTTCAAGGATATGCTTAATTCATAAAATCAATTTAAAGCCTTTCTACTTTTTTTTTCCTGTTGGGAACACATTTTCTATTTTACTGTGGTAAGCAGAAATTTTGCCCCTTATCTGCACCCCCAGTGTCATTCCTGTGGTTAGGTTATGTTATGTTACATGACACAAGAAATTTTGAATAGGTAATGAAAGTTACTAATCAACTGGCCTTAAAACAGGAGGTTATCCTGGATTATCTATATATGGCATCTTCTTAAAGGAAGAAGAGAAAGTCAAAAAAGGAAATCAGGGAGATGTGATAGAAAGGGATATCAGAGAGATTCTAAATGTGAAAAGGATCCACTGTTGCTTGAGGATGGAGAGGGCCCTGTGGAAAATGTGAGAAAGCAGTGAATTCTGCTAATAACCAGTGACTGTGGAGTAGGAGCCAGAGCCCCAGATGAGAACAGTAGACTCGGCTGACACCTTGATTTCAGCCTCCTCAGATCTTGAGCAGAGAATCCAACCATGCTGTGCTGGACTTCTGTCCTACAGAAGCTGAGATACTGATCAAAGAGTGTCATTTCAAGATGCCAAATTTGTAGTAATTTGTTATATAGCAATAAAAAACATAGAAATGGCAACAATTGGAAATGGGTTTTTAATTCTAGTGAAGAGAGCTTTATGACATCTCTCACATAATCGTGTAGATATCCTCAGTGATATAGGAAGTGGGATCTTTGCCTAAGAATTAGGAAGGAAATATAAATGGTGAGATAAAAGCTGACAATTCCTCTGTGCTCATTAAGTACAAGCAGCTAGTAAGGTGTCTGTTTAGCCCTACCCAGAGATCATCTTGTCCCTATACATGGACCCATGTAGCTCCAGACAAATGTATTTGTACAATGATTTGATAATCGATTACCCTGTTCACAGTAGTTAGAACTGGGAGGGCATTCACCCAGCCTGGCCCAAAGTGCCTTTATGAGAATTGGAAAAATACCATTCATTTCCAATTTGGAATGATGGAAATGTAAAAGCTCAAGAACTGTGTTAAGTCCTGTTTTATTATGGGTGCACTGATAGTCAGAAGAGAACACTTTGTATTTCCTATGATTGTTCAAACTTTTGTTCAAGTACATTTCTAGGCCCTGACATAGTTTTCTACAAGATATTCCGTATTCTGATGAGACTAGGAAGAGAGAAATACAGTGACTAATGGGACATGAACTAGGTACAGGGAGAAATATCAATAGAGACTGTTCAATAACCTGGACAGGGGAGTAGAGGTGTATGGATGCCCACAAATGGGAAAGGACTTAAGTCAAGAGATTGAGCATACAAGAAGCATCAGAGAGCACAGTTAGGAGAGTCCAAAAAGAGGAAAACAATTGAGATTCATCAGGGAAAGGAGTCTTAGGTGCTGGATTAGACAGATGGATAGAGAGGTTGGAATTTTGCAAGGTGGTGAATGTAGGGCATTAGTTGCAAACTGGGCTCCATAGTCTGGGAGGGTAAGCATATATAGGATGGTTGTTGAGAGCCCAGACCCCTGGATACAGCAGACCACATCTTGAATGTAGGTTCCATCCATCACTAGTTGTGTGTCTTTGGAAAAGCTCTTTAACCTTTCTTATCTACAATTTTTGAACCTGTAAAATGAGAATAATGATAAAATATTATCTTAGATTTATTGTGAGAGGATAAAGATGTAGAGGCTACCACCCAATGACAAGTTAAGGATCAAAGCAATTATTATAAGATAAATATGTGAAAAAACCTTAACTACGTGGAGCTAGCAAAAACAAAATCAATGTAAATATGAAGTATATAAAAAGGATTATCACTACATACATTTTAAATATTACTAATAATTAATGCAAACGGTATATATACTGATAAGCCCAAATATAAGTCATATATTAAAGTTTTGGTCAAAATATAACTGCTGACCTACGATTAATTTAATATAAATATGTTCAGAATGTTTTACCTAAAGGTTAATTGTAAAAAAAAAAATCAATGTCTACTACCCTAATTATTTCTCCCTACACTTTAATCATTAAGAAACAATTTTAAAAAATTATCTGTATTTAAGGTGACTATTAATTTATCTTCTAAACAAGGACACTTAAGTTTAAAAATATGCTACAAACAATTAGCAGGTACTAATTGACTTATTCAGGGATAAAATGAGAATATTTAGGCAAACAGCCATCCTCTCTACAGAATTTTAAACGTTTGTTTATAATTGCTTGATAGAGATAAGAAAAGTAAAATGGTGTCAGTCTGACTTGGGACTTCCCTATTCTTCAACTTGTTTCAATACCACCCCCATTCCCTTGCACCCTGCCACCTTCACGGAAAAATCATAGGCCATGATTATGATCAGGCTTCCTAAAACCAACAATTTTTGTTTTGTTTTTAAAGTAAGTAAAATGCAGCAGGAGTAAAGAGTGGTTTCTGTGAAGTCAGCAGCTGAAGGATTTCTTACCTTCCCTTCACTTTGAACTCCATTTCATCTACATCTCCCAAGAAAGCAGCCTTTACCCCAACAGGCCAATGTGCTAGACCTGCAATGTGTGAGTGAGACCTCAGAGCTTACTGGAATCTCATAGGACCAGCAGATGTAGACATTTTTTCCCCCTCTTCACTCTGATATGAATAAAAATGTATCAGTTAAAGGCCCAGACTATCAGAAGGGAACAAACCATTGTTTAAACTATGCCCTCAGAGATGAAATTTTCTTAGTGTCTCTGATCTCTTGGCACGCTGGAATGGAAAGAAGCTCAAGTTTGCTGTCTTCTCCCTGGCTGTAGAGCTGGAAGATGGCATGAAGACCAGACAGGAGAGAATCCTCCTTCTTGTTTCTGGACATGCACTGACCAGCTGCCTGCTGAACAAAGTCAGCCATAGATCATGGTCTATTGTGCCTTCCAGCTACCACAAAACGCAGTGTTCATCACCCAACATCAGGACCTAATTTCTAAAGAGCAAGGTAACTAAAATAAAATATATTTAAAAAATGAGGAAGCACAAAACCATGTTTTTTTCTCTAGTCTGAAGGCATGATTAATATCACGCCTGTGTTCCCCATCTCCGTTTGGAATCAATTCAGATTGACAAAAGAATACAAATGGGAAATAAGTAGCACTTATTTAAAATGCTGATATTAGAGGATTAAGTGTAGATGTGCAGCAAAAATAGGCATGCTAATGTTGAAACCTAAAATTAGATAAACTTCCCTATACACATAGGTACCAGTGGTCAATGACTAGGCTCTCCACATGAGTGTCTGTCTCTGTTAAACTTGGGGTTGATCAGAATGTATCTTTTCTATATGTGTCAAACTCCCAAAAGATAAGAGGATGGAGAGAGCTGAGTTACACATGTCAGTTATTTCCAATATTCAGTGATCAGGTAATTCATTCTACGTATATAATGAAAGAATAAGGATGGGGCAGTGGATTAAGGGTGTTTGGGGAAATTTCATCCTAGAACTGTGAAAGACACATTCTCCCAGCATACCTCTGCCACTCAGCCCTAAACAAAGTTCTTCCTGAGGATTGCTCCATTAAGATTAAATAAAGCAATTGAAAATGAGAGCACCGTTCCAGGTAATGCCTTACAAAAGAAGGCATTGACATCAGTAATATCTGCAGTACAATCATGCCGATGTGGAAGATCGACATCTGAACATATTTCACCAGGGCACAGGTGGAAGGTAGGAGAAAGAGAATTTGGTGACATCTCTATTTGCTTCTACTTTTACTATACCTATACCTAATAAATGGGTTTCCCCCCCGCCATTTTTTAGCATAGGAAAGAAAGTACATAATTAGGTTGAGCCATGAAGGCAAGATAGAGATAAGTAAAATATACCTTCTGTGAATTAAGTTAGCTTAATTAAGCAATCCCGAAAAAGTACACTTAACAGAGACCATTCAGTATTTAATAAATTATTCAATATTTTTGATTAAGACCAGGCTTTGTACAACATAAGTTTGGAATAGAGAAAACCTTCATTCAAATTTAAATCTACCTCTTCAAATGTAGTGTAAATTACTGGAGTCTAAGAAACTAATTTTTTTTTAAATATTATTTTAGAAGAGTTTTAGATTTACAGATGTAAACTTTATCACCTGACTGAGATAGTGTTTGTCAGGTTTCTCCATTGTTAATTGATTCTTTTTTCCACCCTCTTTCCATATTGTATTCTTTAGAAGGAAGTCACTATGAGCATCTCACACATAAAAAGTATGAATTATGATTTATGCTTTATCTCCTTGAAGGAGGTATATCTACATGACTTATTTGGAATTCTTATACAAAGGATATTTGTCTCTCTTCCCCATTTATTTATTCAATCATTTATTTCTATCAATATGGGCTCATTGATATTTATTTTATAATTTGGGTTATAATCTAGTTTGGTGTTATTTATTTTGTTGCTCAAATTGTTCTAGTTTTGGCCATTGGAAGCCATTTCAGTTATCTCCCATGCCCCTTGACATAACTCCATAATAGTGCTTTTGTATTTTAACACTTCCTTATTTTGGGCACAAGATTCTCTAGGATCATCTTGTACATGCTTCACTCATTTCCAAAGTTGCTTAGCTCAGCACCATTTCAGCCTACCCTCTTTGATGAGGTTATATAAAACTTTTGTAATGCAGCAAGATGCATTTGTCACAGTCTACATTCTACTCTGAGATCCTGTCTCCTAAATGACTTTTTTAAAATTTGCGTACGCTATAATTTGAGTCTGTGTGCTGTAAAGTTCTATGCATTTTGACAAATGCATAATATTGAGTATCGATTGTTATGATGTCATACAAAAGAGTTTCACCACCCCCAAAAAAATCATCTGTGCTTCAATCTATTCAACTTACACACCACCCCATACCCTTGGAAATCACTAATCTGTTGACAGAGTCAATATTTTTGCCTTTTCTAGAAACTCATATAAATAGAGTTATATAGCATATAACCTTCTCAGACTGGTTTCTTTGCTCATCAAGCCCAAATAAGATTCAAACATAATTTTGTGTGACTTGACAGCTAATTTTTTTTCAAGTAATATGTTACTGGTAGCCATTAAACAGTCTAATATTTGAATGCCTTTTTCACCATGTTTTTAATTGAGGTATAATTGACATACAACATTATATTAGTTTCAGGTGTACAACATAATGATTCAATATTTGTATATATTGTGAAATGAAGAACAGCATAAGTCTAATGTTAATTCATTTTTACCTGCTGAATAGTATTCCATTTTCACAGCTTCTTTGTCCATCCACCCATGGATTGTCCTAAAAGCCCACTTTAATTGCTTCCAGTTTTTGGTAATTAAGACTATGGTAATTAAGACAACATTCAGAAATAGTTTTTTTGGGGGGACGTATGTTTTAAAATCAGTCGGGTAAATATGGAGGATTGTGATTACTGTATCTTATAGTATGTATCCTTACCAGCAATTGATATTGTGAGGTTTATTTTTGTATTTTAACCATTCTAATAGGTGTTTGTTGACAACTGATTATTTGAATTTGCAGTTACCTAAAGCCAAGTGATGTTGAGTATATTTTCACATGCTTATACCCATATGTCTTCCTGTGCTGTGGTGTCTTATATGTATTTTTTAGTTTCTTTATTGTTGAGTTTTAAGAGTTCATTGTATATTTTAGGTACAAGTCCAGTATGTGATTTCCAAATATTCTCCAGATGGTTACTTGTCTTTCCATTATTTTAACTGTGTTTTCACAGAGCAAAGTATTTGAATTTTAATAAAGTACAACTTGTCAATTTTTTCATTCATAAGTTACGCTTTTATAATTGTCTCTAAAAACTCATCACTAAACCCAGGGCCACTAACTTTCACCTATGTTTTCTTTAAAAGTTTTATAGTTTTCAACTTATATATTAATATACGGTCCATACTGAGGGATTTTATGTAAGATATAATCTGTGTTAAATTTTAGTTTTGCGTATGGATGTTCAAGTGTTCCATTCTTGAAGACTTTCCTTTCTCTATTGAATTTCCGTTTGACCTCTGTCAAAAATCAGTTGACTATATTTTTGTAGTTCTGTTTCTGGGTTCTCCATTCCATTCCCTTTATATATGTGACTATTATTTCCACAATGAAATGCTGTGTAGATTATTGTAGCTTTATATTAAATCTTAGAGTAGTGTGAGTCCTGCAACTTTGTTCATCTTCCTCAGATTTTCATTGGTATTGCACTGGATCTATAGATCAGATTGAAAAGAATTATCTTAACGATACTGAGTCATGTGTTTCATAAACATGGACTCTCTCCATTTATTTTGTTCTTTTATTTTTATCAGTGTTTTATAGCTTTTCTCATATACATTCTGTACATATCGATTTATATATAAGTATTAGATATAAAAAGATACTAAAAAAGTAATTTTATACCTCTCATACTTTCTTTGAAAATAATTATTTGTTATGTCTAGCCATCTGAAGATACAGCCAGCCTAGAATAGTCCATTTTAACTATGTAGTTATTTCCCTGACTTCTTAATCAATAGCCAGTGGCATGAACAAGGTAGTTGCTTCAGTCTGAAGGAAGCTGACTTTTGCTATGCCCATTTTCCTTATTAAATATCAGTTATTCCAATAGAAGTGACTCACATTAGGATCATGTATTTTTATTTTAATAATCATAGTGTTTTAGACACAGATGATACTGAGGTTAAAAAGAATAATTCTTCATTTATTTTTATTTCTTTTCCTTATTGATTACCTATTTCAGAACGTTCCAATTCAGTCACCTCTTGCTCTTTCATTAAACCAGAACACAAAGTCTGTATTTGTGAAAATACCATCAAAATACCTTGAAAGATAGTAATTCACCTTTAGAGAACATAATTCAACTTTGGTTCTGTGATATATCACATCACTTGTTGTGACTTTTCTAATAGTGTTTAACTTCAGTTTTGTAGTTTTGGGTATTATTTTATAGCAGTAGGAAATCTAAACACCCAAAGATATCTCAGGCTCTCATTTCCAGATATTTAAAGACATAATTTAATGGGATGATCAAAGTTATGTGTGAACCAAAAATTAAAAGGAAAATAAAAATTCAATTACCAAGAAATTTTCTTCACCTTTTTGTAATTCACGTAAGTTTGTCACTCTTAAAATGAGTTAGTTCAAAGGCAAAAACAGGAAAATAACAAAGAAAAGTTAGGTTTTCATTATGCAATGTTTGTTTCTTCTCTGATAATTGGTTATAAAGCTGAAGGCTTTTCCCCCATCCATTTACTATATGAATAAATAACAAGAATAATATAAGCTCAAAGCCTAGCAAATGGGTCAGTATTTTCTCCAGGGAAAGATGAGTTTTTATTTTATAAATTTTTTCCATAACTCTGCAGTTCATCAAGATAGAATGCAGCAATGCAGATGGAATTTAGGCAATGAAGATGGAGTAAAGCTATTAGAAAGTAGTCAAGAGCCATTCCACTTATCATTTAATGTGTTTCTCTCAGGGTTTTATTTTTAGGCTGTAGGCTCCTCCCTAGCACTTTTGTTCAACTCTTCCTTGAGACTTTTACCTGTTTTATGAGCTTTTCACTCCATCTTTGGAAAACTAATCTATTATTATTTTCTTCATGAAAACTGCTACTGAGGGAAATGAAACTGTCCATGAACCAATAACTAATTGTGGTCTCATTTTTCAATCTATAAGTTGCACTGAACTACCTGTTTCTTTTCCTCAGCCCAGGTTTGATATATGAATATAAAATTATTTATCATGACAATGATAACTGAAATTGAGTTCCAAGGAAGTAAAATGATATAGTTTATTCCTCAAAATTCATGTCTCAAAAGTAGTCTGTTGAAAAGTAAATTGTAAAAGCTCACAGTTAGTTTGTTTTGATATTAAAAATTTTAAGGTAAAGAGGAAAAATTGAATGATTCATAAGTCTGAAAATGATTTATGTTTCCATTTAACTCAATCTTAGCACAAAAATCAAAATGCTAAAAATATAAAGATTTTAGGCTGAGGACTCTAAAAATCTTTGGGTAATTAAGTAATAGGCAGTTAGGTGCCTCCTCAGCAAGAGCTAATTTGAAACTTTTTGCCTTTAGCTATTATAGCAAGTACGTGGAATGCTGACCAAACCATTGAGTTTTTTGGCTAACGAAAATATTAGGAGCTAGTACTCTTTTTTTGACACTTTTTTGATTCACTGAACATCGTTCAGATTACTTACAGATATTAATTTACTAAACCACTAGCAAACCACGTAATTTAATGAGTCTTACAATTACGTGGTAACTACATGATTCCCACATGAGTATCTAGAAAAAATGGAACACTGTCAAAAATAAATCCATCTTATTGGGACAGCAATTGCTTAATAATGAACCTACAGTACACTGAAGCACAAGAAAATGACCCTAGTGGTAATGGTGGTAATGTGTTTAATCACTTTAGTTGAATGGCTTTTAGAGAAGATAAACATACTGGGAAGTGTGTTTTAAAATGTAGCAAGGAAACATTTTGGTTTACTGAACATAGAATTTAATTTTATAACAGTTTTGAAATTAGTATTTGTAAAAATAAAGTAGATATTTGACTCAACATCCTCCAGAGCAGGATTTCCAAAGAGGCAATGTTTATTGCTAATAGATTTTAATTCCCTGTATTTCCAAAGCTATTATATGCAACGTTGCCTAACAAAGAAAATGTGTACACAAAGCCCTTTTTATACTCATTTTAATGTTGATATTGAGTATAAATAGCAGAAGAAATTGTGGCCACTGTCTTGAAGTCTAAACTAAAACATAAGAAATAAATTAAATAGAATTTAAATTTTCATCTAGAGGGAAACAACATTCTGCATATTGAAATTAAGCCCTATTAGAAAAGTCACAAATGATTTTTTCATGGATATTTTTTATCAGATTGGGAATATTTCCTTCTGATCCTAGTTTGCATAGCATTTTTATCATGAATAGTGTTCAATTTGGGGAAGTGCATTTTCTGCAGCTATGTAGAAAATTATATAATTTTTCTTCTTTATTGGTTTCATATGGTTACTGACATTGATTGCTTTTCACATGCTACCCAACCTTGCATTCCTACAGTGAAACTCCTTGGCATGAGTTATTTCCCTTTTTATAAATTAGTGCATTTCACTTTTAAAACTTTATTAAGAAATGTGTTTCTTTGTTCATCAAATACATTATTTGGTAATTTGCTGTTCTTGTAAATTTGTTTGGGAAGTTTAGAGTCATTGTTCTGCTTCTGATTATAAGTCTGGGTTTGTTTCTTCCTCTAATATTTTCTGAAAGAGTTTACATAGAATTGGTATTATTTTCTCCTTAAATATTTGATCAGATTCATTATAAAGCCCATCAGGCCTACAATTGTATTTTAGGGAATTTTTTTTTTTTGGTTCAAATTCAATTGTGTTAACAGATATGAGATTATTTAGATTCTTTGTTCTTCCTGTGTCTGTTTTGATAAATTTTGGTTGTTAAGGTTTTTGTCCATTTCATCTAAGTTTTCAAATATTAGCTCCTAATATCGCCTTTTAATTCTTTGAATATCTGTAGACTCTTTTGTGATATATCTTCTGCTTAGTGTGAATTTACTTGGATACAAAAAACTTTAGGCAAATACCAAAAAAACAGCATATGTTTTCTCTACTGAATATTGAACTGGCTATCAAAACATGCATGCAATGTGAGCCTCTTATTGTATGTTTTGATCAAGCCTCTGAAAAAACAGATATAGGCGATGATGAAGTGTGTGTGTGTGTGTGTGTGTGTGTGTGTACACACGTGCTACTATACTGGACAGCTCAAGATTCTATATTCTTATGAAAAATCACTACTCCTCCCATTAAATGTCTCCTGGTTAAAGGTCATTGGAATCAATTATGTCAATTAGATTGTTCTCAGAAGTTAAAACAAACAAACAAACAAAACACAACTGAAAATTTACCTCTACCACAGTAGGCTATGGGATGTATTTATTCATTTTACTTTGTACTGTACAACCATTCTCCTGTTCCACATGAATTTAATTAGGAGTTTGAGGAATAGATTGTGAAACATTTAGTAGTCACCACTCCTTAAAAACAGTAGAAACACAATTCACTAAAAAGCATGATATTTTATCTTTACTTCCCATGGAATAAAAGTAGTCACTGATCACTGACACAACAAAGTATCTGCTTTACCTTCTGAGGGTTTCTCATACTATAATATTTTTTCCAAAATGTTGTAAAGAGTAATTTTTTTCTAAAATATTTTAGAGATTATCATAGTTTTACTTTTCTGCTCCTTCACCCCACTTTATTTTTTTACCCAGGAGAGTAGTAGACAAACACTTTTATATTTTAAAAAAATTACTTGTGTTTTCCATCACTTTTTGAATACAAT
Source organism: Delphinapterus leucas (assembly GCF_059928025.1). NCBI lineage: Eukaryota > Metazoa > Chordata > Mammalia > Artiodactyla > Monodontidae > Delphinapterus > Delphinapterus leucas. The sequence continues at coordinate 30,465,611 of NC_143137.1, read as the reverse complement.
TTACATTATTAGTATTTTTAAAAATGCAAAAAAAGAGACTAAACTGTTCTTGTAAGAAAATTTTTTTGTAGGAAATCATGTCTATTTAATCCAGACATTAATCATTTATTTTATCTTTAATCATGTATAGTTTTTTGAGTAGAAAAGCAAAAGGAGAATGGTTTTGATAGAGAAATATATCAGGATAAACAGATTTTAGGGAAAACGTGTTTTTCTAAGAACAGGAAACATAAGCTATTTTTTTAACTATCCAATACTGTTTCAGCTTTCACCACCAATAATTTTGCCTAATTTACCAGAGCAGGGTGTGTGTGTGTGTGTGTGTGTGTGTGTGTGTGTGTGTGTGTTGTATAGCAGGATCAAGGGGTATTTACATGGGTATATACCCATGACTGCATTCTTAAAGAAGTAATATTTCTGTACCTACAATGAATATTGGACTTGTGTGTTCATTCCTGAGACTGCCTTATGGATGATATTCATAATTTAATAATGATTGAGATTTGTATACAGCTCATCTTTTTAAATAGACCTGAAAGCCCTTAATGGCATGAAATGTCTAGTTCATATTTCTCTTTCTTATTACCTAGAATACTATCTAAGTCTTAAATCTAATGCCTATAGAACAGTCAATGTTGAGATAGGAGTTTGTAAAATTTTAGTCTTAGAAATGACTTTGGAGGCAATCTTGTTCCTATCCCTGCCATCAACATAAATTTCATATTTTTTGGTAGATGATTATTTGAACTTATATAAATTTCGACTCAAAAAAAGAAAAAAAACAGAGATACAGTATTACCCTGCCTTGCCTGAAGAAATCCAAAATATCCAGCCCAACAAGACTAGATAATAGCCTTGTTAGTCCCCCTCCTCTATTTTCCACACCCTGTCCCACTTCACCCCTATTCTCCATATATAGGTCATACGTAGATAACTTTTCACTTAATATGACTCAATCAAATAAATACAGAAGAGTGATGTTCAATTATTTAATAACAATAATGGTATAAGCACAATCCTGTCAAAATAAGGGACTAAATAGTTCTAGCCACAAGTACATTGTACATACCACTATATTGGTGTATTCCAGCTAGATATCATTCCTGAAAACATCCAAATTAATGAGGAAATGGAAAATACAAAGAAAGAATTTTTAAAGAAATATGTACCAAATTTTTGCAAATCACATTTGATATTCACAACATATTATAAAGAAAAGAGTGCACTCTCGCCTACCCACACTTGGACACTTAGGCTTGGTGAATTCAAGTTACCTTTAAGAGAGTAACTTCAGAAGATAGAATTAAAACGTAAATCGTGAATTAAAGTTCAGCCTATTTGTTACATCAATACAGAAACTGAACAAGAAGTAAAAGAATTAAACTAATCCCGTAATAGTTAAAAGACAAACATAACATTTGTCTTTTTCTTCTTCCATTGTGATTTTACTTCAAGGTTATTTGGAACTGATTTGGATTAAGAAAATTGTCATAAGCATTTTTGTACACTTTTCTTTCTTGGTGTATAGCGTCTTGCAGGAAAGGAGTATCATTCCTATAAATGAATGATATATGACTGCACCTGAAAAATGGAGATGAGATCTGTATAATTGTGGTGTGCGGAAGGACAGTTCTGTGGATGTGGAAATGTCACGCAGCACCTGGGCTGTTCTCTGTCATGACACTTCATTCTCCTCAGCCAGACTTCCCAGTGAGGGTGAGGTGTCTATTTTCAGCCTAGATCCCTCATACCTAATCACACCTCTTCTGAGCCACAGCCTCCACTATGCTTCCCACCAAGTCTTTATAGTCACCCAGCTCATTATTCCCAATCCCTTCTCAACATGCTTTCTTAAAGTTACTCAATATTTCCACTGTCTGTTTTCTCCACTTTTTGACTTTTCAGAACTTAAATCCAAATATATTGCTTGTTTACACATATATAATTGTACTTCAGACATTAAAATTCAATCACCTTTCCAAATATGAATACTAATAGCTTTAAGACATTTATATAATTTTTAAGACAAATTATAAACAAAATAAAACAAATCTAAGCATTTATAAGATTAGTAATATTTAAATAAGCTCTTCAAACAGGACTAAACTTATTAAAAGTACAATTTTTATAATAAAAGTGTGATTTACATAGGTTTCCAAGTTATTGATTTGATTCATCTATAGAAATCATGTTTCCTATATAAAAACAACTGCAAAACTCACTGTAATTTTAGTTCATTTGGCACGCTTTAAATCTTGTTAAGGAGCTGTGTGGGTATGAGCATACGTGGGTACCAATAAAAACATTCTTGAGAAAAGCTACAAATGTTTAAGTATAGGAAATTTTATAAGAGTTTAGAGTTAAGTACATTTCCTTTATTGAAACACATTTTTGTAATACAGTAATTGTGTTAGAAAATGATATCAGGAACACTCATGTATAGTTTTATCAAGGTATTTAATTTTTTGTAGCCTGGAAGACAATGAGTTACAGAACTTCTGCAAGACTGATTGAATTTAGGTTAGTGGTGAAATCTACAAAATAATAGGCTAGAGTCCCCAAATTCAAGCCTCATAAAGCATATTTATATGAGTTTACGAATCATACAACATGCTATTACGCCTGAGAGGTTTGGATTAAATACTTGTTAAGAAATTGCTAGCAAATGCAAGTTTGTGTGCCCAACACACAGTGAGGCCAAACAATACCAAAATGTTGGAGTTTGGAGCAGAGAAAGGTTTATCGCAGGACCATGCAAGGAGATGGGTGGCGTATGCCCCAAAACCCCTGAACTCCCTGAAAGGTTTCAGCAAAGCATTTTTAAAGGCCAGGTGAGGGAAGGGGGTCACAGGGTATGTGATCAGCTCCTGCACAATGCTCACTAATCGTTGAAGGTGAGGTACCAGGCCAGTGTCACAGGGGTTAACCTTATCAATCCTTAGGCTTCAGGAGGTCCGGGGGCTGTGTGCTCAAGGTCATCAAGTAGTGAATATCTTCCATTTGGTGGGGGGTTTTCACACCTGTAAAACAACTCAGAAAATGTGCATCAGATACTGTTATCTAGGTACTTCAGAGAGGAGATAAAGCAGAGGATATGGGGTAAGGGCCTGCCCTGGGAAGGCCCCATTGAGTCCTGCTTGGTTACAAAATGTTTATAGGGAACCCAGGCATAATTTGTTTCATTCACCCTAAGGAAAAACTTAAGCTCCAAAAATGCCCCATTCCCCCCTTTTTCCAAATAGAGCAAATAGCCCTCTGGGGTGTTTTCAACAAACAACTTTCCGGCTCTCCCGACCCCGACTGCGTGCCCTACAGTTCAACCCAATTCTGACACTAGTAACTACCTGGGGTTAGCCTCAGGCTCCCAGATTTAAGAGCTCATTCCTACAAGACTGCCCTCACTTCAGATGCCTGTCCAAGTACTGAGTCCTCAAATTACCCACACTTCTGCCAGACTTAGCTACAAAGTCAGCTGTTTCCAAAACCCTCCGCACCCCTATCAGGTTGATGATTTGATAGAAAGGCTCACAGAACTCAGGAAGACAGTTAACTTATATTTCCTGGTTTATTATATAGGATATAACTCAGGAGCAGTCAAATGCCAGAGATGCATAGGACAAAATATGTTGGGGTGTGTGCGTGTGGTGTGTGTGTGTTGTTTCTGTGCATTTTCTAGTAGTGTCCCCCCTACCCTCCCAGTACCTTTCTGTGTTCACCAACCCAGAAGCTTTCCAAATACCATTTATCAACGTTTTTATAGAGCTCAATCTCCAGGCCCCCCCTCCCTTTCCCAGGGGAAGTTGGTATAGATGGGGCTGGAAGTTCCAGCTGTCTCATCACTTGGTCTTTCCCTGACCAGCCCCATCCGGAGGCTATCTAGGAGCACTACCCTAAGTCATCTCATTAGCATAAAGCCTGGTATGATCAAAAGGGGCTTGTTATGAAAAACAAACGATGCTCCTATCACTCAGGAAATTGCCAGGATTTTAGGAGCTCTGTGCTAGGAACTGGGGCCAAAGACCAAATATATTTCTTATTATACCACAAGCCCCCTTCCAAATTTCTCTAATGCTTGTTGTGATCATATACATAAGCCTGACTGAAACAGTACTCTCATGAGCCTGATACTTGATATTAATACGGGGATATTTATCATAATATTTATTATCTCCACACAACCCCATATCTCCAACTCTTACGTGAACAAGTTCACACAGGAACATGTATACACATCTCCATACACACACACACACACACACACACACACACCACACCACACCACACCACACCACACACACGCATACACATACACACAGTTTGGAAGTGATGGAGCTTGGGCTTTCAGCCACTATGGCCATGTGACTTCTGCCTGTGCATTTTTTTTTCCTTTTTATTTATGACACTAAATCAAACAAGAAAGAAACAGTTCTATGCATGTCTTTAGTAGATTTTGCATATGTAAAGAACTGAATTACTAACCTCTTGAACTAAGAAAGACATTCCTTCTCCTGAAATTAATGCATCCATTTTCCTTTAAAAGAAGGTTTACAATGAGTAAGATTTACAGGATTCTTATTAAAAAAATACATTAATAAGAAGATGAGGTTTGATTTTAAAATATTTATGGTTGAGCCGGTATATATTTCACTTATTCAGATTATCCTTATTAAATGTTAAAAAGATAATTATTGCATGATAAAATAGAGATTCAGTTACTGTACATTATAGAAGACCCAGATTGGAAAAATATCAGATATAATTTCAAAATTTGCCTCTATGTTAATCTTACATGGCAGTTGTTAATGAGATATCTTCCACAAATGGCCTGGAAATTTGAATGAGTGGGAAAAAAAAATGGTGGGAGAAATTAGTTGATAAATGCCATTTCAGAAAAGCAGATCTTTGAACAAAAGTACAAAGTAGACATTTAGGGTGAATAGTACAATTCTTTTTGTGCCAGAAGGATCTTTTTTTGAAATATTTTAACTACTATTGATGATTTAGCACCAGAAATTGGGCTGGCTGAAGCTACTTGGAGCTGTTTGCTGGGCTCTTAAGATTACATCTATATGACCACAAACTCACTCACCTTCTCAAACTAGAGCAAGTCATTTCAGCACCGTTATATTTAACAAGCAATAACTAAATGAATCAGTGTTTAGTAACATGAGCCAACTCAGGATCTTTCAAGGGCAGAAGAGCTAGCTAGGAAATAACATTTTCTAACAAAATCAGTCAAAGGGAAAATAGCCCATCAGGTAGGAGATATCCCAACACAATTTTTGCAAAATTTCTACCTTGCCAACTGAGTCAATTTCAAAACAGTCAACAATGTTAATATTGTCATTGCCCCCTCATTGGTTAATGATTCTATTATGGTTGGAAAGCTAAAATTCTTTTATTGAATATCATAACATCGAAACCATATATTTGCATTCAAATTATGACTTGCAGTAGGTGAATATTGTAGCCATCAACTGACTCTTTTCTGTAGCTGGCAATGACTTTTTTTAGAGTTGGCAAAGAATTGCCATTGTTTTTAACTAACTTAGAACCCTCATTTCTATTTCTGCTAAGTTTATATGTTCATTTTATGACACTTAGTAGAAGGTAATTGTTCTTAACATAAATATATATCATTTCTCTGAAATAAATAAAAATATACCCTGCAAAACACAAATATAAATGGTCATTATTATTCAAAGAAAAAGAAACTGTTAGAGAAATCATTAAATTTCCAATTTTTAAAAAGTTTATCAATATCCCACTACAGGAAAACTGCCAGATAAAGTTGTCCTAAACTAGACTCACCCTTCCTAGTACTCTTTTGCTCTTCTAAGTTTATTTTTTTTCAAGAGCAGTGCTTCAATGTATGATCCGTTATTGTATAACAAAATGACAAAAGAAGCATCAATTCCTGAAACCTCTGATACTTATACCTTTAAAAAGAGAGAGAGGCAGATGCAGTGTTTATTCTGATTCATTAAAGTTTGGTGGAAAAATAATCCATAAATAGTATATACTGCTTGACCTTGAGAAAAGGAACTTCGTAGTAGACTTTTATATTCTCTTTGATACTGAACTTTGTTTTATTTTTGTACATTTCAACACAATTTTCAGTCAGTTATTGTATGAGAAGTGCTTCCCTGAGATACATAGGTAGGAAGAAGAAATGAATACTAAGTTCTTTACGTCATACTTTACAAACCTCATGAGGTAAACTATAATTTGCCAAGGATTTTATTTAAAGTAGGTTTTTGTATGAGGTGACCATTCAGTAGTTTTTTTTTTTTTTACATCTTTATTGGAGTATAATTGTTTTACAGTGGTGTGTTAGTTTCTGCTGTATAACAAAGTGAATCAGCTATACATATACATATGTCCCCATTTCTCCTCCCTCTTGTGTCTCCCTCCCACCCTCGCTATCCCACCCCTCTAGGTGGTCACAAAGCACCTGAGCTGATCTCCCTGTGCTATGCGGCTGCCTCCCACTAGCTATCTACCTTACGTTTGGTAGTGTATATATGTCCATGCCTCTATCTCACTTTGTCACAGCTTACCCTTCCCCCTCCCCATATCCTCAAGTCCATTCTCTAGTAGGTCTGTGTCTTTATTCCTGTCTTACTCCTAGGTTCTTTTTTTTTTTTTTTTAACATCTTTATTGGGGTATAATTGCTTTACAGTGGTGTGTTAGTTTCTGCTTTATAACAAAGTGAATCAGTTATACATATACATATGTTCTCATATCTACCCCTAGGTTCTTCATGACATTTTTTTTTCTTAAATTCCATACATATGTGTTAGCATACGGTATTTGTCTTTCTCCTTCTGACTTACTTCACTCTATATGACAGACTCTAGGTCTATCCACCTCATTACAAATAGCTCAATTTCGTTTCTTTTTATGGCTGAGTAATATTCCATTGTATATATGTGCCACATCTTCTTTATCCATTCATCCAATGATGGACACTTAGGTTGTTTCCATCTCCAGGCTATTGTAAATAGAGTAGTTGTTTTTTAATGCTACCTGTCACACACTCACCAGGTTGACTGGTTCCTCTCTCTCTTCTTTGTCTGACCCAAGATGTTAGCAGATGGAAAATAAGTGAGAAGAGTTTATGGATGTAGAGATCGCACTCAGTCTAGGCAACAATGAAATAGTGACTATCAATACTTTCCATTTTCCAAAGGCCAATAATAAAGAAACCAAAAAGAGCTGAAAGAGTACAGAGTGAGATGGGATATTTAGGGACATTGGGAAGAGGAATCATGTCTCCTTTGCCACTCTACTACAGCCAGAAGGGTTGGGGTCTTGGAACGAGCCACTTCCTGTGCAAAATTGTGATTAAGTTCCCTCATTCCAGTAGCTTGTTTCCCCAGAGTGTGAAGGATGGATGTGATGGACTAACATTAGTCATTTTATATTCAGTATAGAAAAATGGCATTCTGAATAGCAACTCCCAGCTGGTTTTAAGGATTATAAACTAATGCCAATAATTTTTGTAATTCTAAAGCATTTTACATGTATTTTTAATTATGTAAACTATGTATTACTTAATATTGAAATCAGCATCTTTTGGCATGATATTTAGATAATGAAATAGATAAGGCTGTCATTGTGCTTTTAGTATTTAAAATGGATTGCCTGATTTTATGATACTTCAGGATAAAATTATCAATACCACTTAGAATGATTTCAGACAGTCAAATGTGTATAAACATGAAATGACTAGAAATAATTGTCAACCTTTTTTTTTTAATATGCAGCCCACTCTGCCAAATATGACACCAACATTTCACAACTCAAAAAGCGCATTAGACCTTTCAGGACAAGATGATGTGCTTCCAAACTCATAGGCAGCAATCTTTAAAAATCAGCTCTGCAGCCACTTCATGAAGGCTTACATCATTCTGATATCCTGCAGGCTAAACACTGTCATTGCAGTGCTGTTCTGAATATAGCCTGAAGTACCAAAGCGAAGAAAGATATTTATTTGCTAGGCCTTTGCTATGTTTGGAGAGAATGAGGTTAATATTTTCCCTCAGCAGTGAGGATCTGCAGGCTGGTGTCATTGATACAGAGACTGCCAGGGAGAGGGAAGCGGTGCTGGGAATTACTTTTCCCCTTTTCCCTCGGTGAACACTGTGAGGAATATGTCTAAAAGGGTAAGGCAATTTAGCTTGGAAACAGGGTATAAGATTAAATTTCTAATCCCCTTTGCAGATTAAAACCCATCTACTACCTTCAAGTCAACAACTTGTCTTTGAGATTCAATTCTTTATTTTCTCTGGGGAAATACAACACTAACTTGATCGTTATTTAGCAGTAATCTCTAAAATATAGCACATCTACACAATTACAATGACTTTGTAGCAGCTTTCTACGGTTCCCTCAGCACTTACAGAGAATACTATAAATGCTGATATCAAACTGGTCAGGTTACTATCATATCCCTTTATTTGTTCACTCAGTAGCTAATTCAGTTCAGTCCGTCTTTAGAATTTTCATTCAGCAAGAATCAACTACTTGTCAGAAACGTAGGTATCTGGGAAAAGCATATAGATAATGTATGGTCCATATCTTTTAGAAGCTTACTGCAGGGAAAATGTAAACATGTGAACAAATAATCGTAATATGACTCACAAGTGGAATGTTTGGAGTGTGAAAAAAATAGAGCCTGAGGCACAGATTTCTAAATCCTTAAATCCTATCCTTCATAGACCACTTATTTTACATAAATGTGTGTATACAATTTTTATATTTTATATTATGTGTGCATACACACACACACACACACTCACTTATGACAAGGTCAAAAAAACAAATAGTTTCTACCTGAGCTTTTTTGACTAATAGACATATCTTTTTGGACTAAAATCTCAAGAGAGACTCAGGGTGATGGTCAATGGACCATACAGAGACCATCTCTCTGTGAGGTTAATGTTTACATTAGGGCCAGGAAACAAAGCAGGCTTTTGGCTTATTTTTTAAAAAACGTACATTTGGACGTTAACCCTTTATATTTCATATATATCTTTATATGATAGAAAAAGTCTGCCCAGAAAGAACATATCACACAGAAATAAAATGCAAAGCTAAGAGAGCCAAGAAGCTTTGCCTCTTGTCTTGCACAGTGCTGGTCTTCAGTCGCTGTCCTGGACCATAGGACAGAAGGATGGAGAACCAGCCCCAGTCTTGTGTACTTCTTAGACTTCATAGAAAGAAGGGTTTAGGTGACAGAGAGACAGGAGAGAAAGAGCTGAAGGGGGGTTGCTGAATGGCTATGCCCACTTCTCCAGGCTTCTAGGAAAAACAAAACAAAACAAAAAAGTTATTTAAGAAACCATTTGAAGGGCTAACCATGGCACTTGCATAATTCAGAGTATTACCCCTGCATGCTTTGGAGTAGAATGAGGTAGGAATGGGATAAGGGAGAGAAATGAGCCCCTCCTAAAAGCCCACAAGTTATAATAGATATCTTCAAATTGCTGTCATGGTTTGGAGCAGAAAGGGATTATAAATTAACTTTGTGTGTGGGGATCAAGAAAGACTTCAACAAGGAAGGAATATTTCATTATCGGCATCCCTAATACTTCCAAAGATATCCTGAAACAGCTCTCATCATCTCAATAATTGGATCTGTTAAATAGAAACATCCCTGTGAGTCTACTTAGTAGTTTACTTGTACTGTAGTGTATAATAACTTTTGCACTACTTTAAGATACACCAATTTTGAAAACAGGTTTACTAAATAACTAAAGCCACAGCAATTTGATCTGGAAAGCAGTGAATAGTGTTACATAGCTGGAATGTGTTCTTTTCCCTGGATCAATTTTTTTTATTTGCATCTTAATTAAAATCTCCCCACTATTGCTTAAGAATAGTTGTGTATACTGCTACATAGAGCCCTAATACCTACACAGAACTGCTTTGGCAATAAGTGTGTGCTATGATGGAACCACTAGATATACTTGCTTTTGTTCTGCCTTCTGATCCTGCCACCTGGACACTTCTGTATATAAAGATGAAATTGGTGTAGACAGAGGCTAGAGTTGGAATCAGAAAATCTAAGTTCCAGCCTAACCTCTGTCCTTCTAGGTTTGGAAATTGGATAAGTCATGTAATTTCTCTGGGCTTGCTTCTCCTGCACAAAGTTGTGATCATTAAATCAAAAAAAAGAAGATATTATTTTATACCCTCATAAACTAGTAATATTACTAGTAGAAGAAAATTCAGAATATTGACCCTTTCCTTCCAAATTTCTGAACTATAAGAAATTAAGAAATATTAAGAAGATATGTGAAAGGTGGTGTTAAGCAAAGGTATTTGAAAATAGATGATATTTTATATATACTAGTTTTAAATCTGTCTTAACATATGCATTTAATGTCTATTTTCATTTTTTGCATTGACTAAATAACTATAGGCTTGTATTCTAGTTCTAAGTAATGAAAAAAAGAAAAACATAGAAGAAAATTCACAGTGATTGCAATTTGTTACAAATTATAATGGAACAGTTTCACATAGTGTAGCACTGATATTGATGGTATTTTGACTTACAATTTTTATTGCATTTTGCTCACATACTTTTAATTTAATAGTTATTTTTAAGAGGAGAAAGATGTTTAAATAACTAGGAACACTGCATAAAAATTGGGCAAAAGGTGACAAACTAGTAATAATTATAGAACTATAATTCTATACTGATAAATTTATGACGATTTTCAGCAAGAAATATTTAAAATAAGATTTGTAATTTATTTTTATGCAGCTGAAGTATATTCTGGACACAAATGTATAACTCTAAATATTAAAAAATATGATGTTGCTATACCATCCATAATTTTTAAAAGAAAACAGACCTCTTATTTTATAAACCAGATAAATGGACTTCCAGACTGTTTCCACAGGTTAGGAGCTTGGAAGTCACCAATCCATTCTAATAACAAGTAAAAAGCTGAACAGAATGAAACACCAACAACTCTTCTTGAATCCATAAGAGAAGGGACGACACAGGGCAAACCACTGTCCCCACGATTTAAGAGACAGGTGAACACAGGAAATCATGGCTCACTGGAGATGAGTGTAAACTTCCACAAGAACCAGTGCTGGCATAGGGAAACCCGAACTGTAATTGCTGAATTTCTGGAGGCTCAGGGTGGACAACAGTGAGAGTTGAAAACTCCATGGGGATCTATTCATAGAAAGGCTCCTACAATTTGGGAGGATTTACTACCAGGTTCTCACAGTAAATACAATAGAAAGATCTCCTGATGTTTCCAACAGGGGTAGGGGGAAAGGAACCATTTTGAAATATGCCAGAGCACTTTGTTCTTAACAAGGAGAAACGAATTAACCAAAGCCTAACCTGCTGGATTATTATCAGAGCATAACAGATGTAGGGGGAGGGAAATACCCAACTCCAGCCCACTCTAGCCTTCCATGTGGGAGAAGGGAAATTTCCATATTTCCATCTAGAGTCTACTTTAGCATCATGCCCCAACTAAGGGAGAGGGAAAACACTGAGTGGCACTTGTGAAGTTCACAGTTCAAAGGCATAGGCTCACTAAGAGACAGACCTAATCATAGGGCAGTAGAATGATTCCCCCTCCCCACACTTTTTCACCACTTTACTAGAGGCCTAGTTAAGGAGTTTCTTTTACCCAGGACATCATGTCCTGCTATCAAGAAAAATTACAAGGCTTACTGAAAGGCCTGAAACATAATTTGAAGAGACAGAGCAAGCACAGATGATCATTCCGATTAACCCTCACATACGGAAGATTGATGTGCACCTCATACCATTGCATGCATGTTGCTCAAGCTAATCATGCCCTGATTATCCTTGACTAAAGAAAGTAACACCTCTTTGACTAAGGCGCTTAGATCTCAGCTCAACTAGTTTCCCTTAGCCAGTTATAATACATATAAAACATCATAGGAATTTAGTCATTGCTTTAATTGCTTGGGCTGCTTGTAACAATGTACCACAAACCAGCTGGCTTAGACAACAGAAATTTGTCTCAAAGTTCTCAAGGCTAGAAGTCTAAGATCAGTATGTTGGCAGGGTTGGTCTCTTCTGAGGGCTATATGGCAAAATCTGTTCCATCCTTCTCTCCTAGCTTCTGGTGGTTTGCTGGCAATCTTTGTCATTCCTGGCTTGTAGATGGCATTATTACTGTGCTTTCACATGGTCTTCTTCCTGTATGTGTCTCTTTTCTTCAGATGTCTTTCTTTGTATAAGGATACCAGTCATATTGATTTAGGGACCCACCCTACTCCAGTGTGACCTCATCTTAACCAATTGCATCTGCAATGACCATATTTACAAATAAGATCTTATTTCAAGGTACTTGGGGCTAGGATTTCAATATATGAATTTTAAGGGAACACAGTTCAACACATAACCATCATCTTTACCATCAACTTGTCATTCAACATCTATTAAAATGAGCAGAATGTGCCTCAAGCCTAAATTAATATTTAAGAGATTACTTTTGCCTTACTTTCACTGAGTGTGTGTGTGTATGTATACACACATGTATATATACATATATATTATATATAAATATAATAGAATAAAAGTATTATTTGAATCTGTTTCTCAGATTATTCCTGGACTCAGTAAAACTGCTACTGTGCCCTTTCAGCATCGTTTATTTTCTAGAGGAAACAGCTCTCATCATTTAAATAAACAATAAAAAATAAATTAAATAAATTTAAATGGGAATGTCTACTCTAGTGCAATGCACAATTTAGTCACTACTAAGAGACATACATGTAATTCTAAGATTTTAATGACATTAATGACATATATAGTTTTTATATTAACACCTAAGATTTATTTGCTATGTAATTATAATAAAATTATCATTTTGCACATAGAAGAGCTCATTAATCAGCACTCACCCTACTGCCGTCCAGATATATTTACTCTGGAGCTCTTAAATACCTTAGTTATGAGAATTAGAACATACTAAGCTATAATTTTTTCCTGCTCATAAAGTCACTTGATAACTTGTCCTTCAGGTCATATTTATTACCAATGAAGAATATGCCCAAATACCAACTCCTACGTATCTATAATACCAAAGTAAATTATTAATGGATAAAATTAAGACAAATGTGTAATCTACCAATGGCAGAATTAGATTGTGATGGTTATTTCATTCACAGGTGCAGCGATATAAATACAAATGAATTAAGAATGTGAATTTTTAAACTTTGAAATTGGTTTTCTATATTAAAAGAGTCTAAATGTCCTACAGAATTCAGTCCAAGGTTCACCTGTTTACTCAGTCTATTGCCTGAGGGAGTGTGGAAGGAGAAAATTTATTTGAGAAGAAAATTAGATAATCAGTGGGGGGAGTTGATTGAATGCTGACAGAGTGTCAGCAAGTTGCTTCTTTAATTTATGGTTTTAATCATAGAAAGTTGGCCAGAGCCGGGATATGTGCACATACTTTAACCAATATGCCAAGTTTCAAAGGGCTAAAATTAAACTTTGCTCACTGAAACATTAATACTATATTCAAAGTTTTATTCATTTTTTCATTCATTTATCCTTTTATTCATTCATCTGTTAAATAATTATTGAACATTTGCTATGGACAGTCCTTTGGAGATCTGATTGCCCCACAAGTTAGTAATACAGTGGGTGTACATAACAGGAGATTTGTTCTGAAGGACTTCAAGAAAGGCTTTCCAGATAAAATTATATCTCTGCTAAGTCTAAAGGGATGATTAGGGATTAGTCAGGTAAAGTCAGCTAGGACAGGGGAGAAAATGTTGGATGAGATAGGCAACTAGATGTTTAAGGCAGAACAAATAACATATATAAAGATCTAGAGCAAGCAAGAATATGGCACATTCTGATTTCAGAATGTGAAATCAGATGGGAGGTGGCATGTGGGACAGGAGTTGGAGCATGATGCAGTTAGGCATATGTAGGGTTTCAGCCATGTAAAGGAAAAGTAAAATGTATGATGACTGAAATGGGAAGCCACTGAGGAGTTTTTACCTGTGAAAAGTATAAGTAGTTTAGGATTTTACAAAGATCACTCCAGCTCTAGGGTGGAGAATGTATCGAATGGAAAAAAAACCCAAAGGCCAGAAGAGTACAAGGTTGTTCCTGTAAAATATGAGGTGCTTTGGGCCTGGCAACTAAGCTATGAGTACCAAGAACAGAGGAAGTAATTGTTGTAAAAATACATATTGGATGTTCAATTTTTGTGCTGTTGATGTGAATAAGAAAAGATAATTAAAATCAAGAAAGATACCAGCCTTGTGATTTTGAAAAGTGATAATTCTATCCAAATCAAGAATGATGGGGCTTAGCTGGTGGCGCAGTGGTTGAGAGTCCGCCTGCTGATGCAGGGGACGCGGGTTCGTGCCCCGGTCCGGGAAGATCCCGCATGCCGCAGAGCGGCTGGGCCCGTGAGCCATGGCCGCTGAGCCTGCGCGTCCGGAGCCTGTGCTCCGCAATGGGAGAGGCCACAATGGTGAGAGGCCCGCGTACCGCAAAAAAAAAAAGAATGACGAATCAGTATTAATCAATAAGTCATTGCAACCTGTAGTTTCAGGATCAGAAGTATTTTTGCTCATCTGTAGTCATTTGCTCAGCCTGTTTGGGTTGCTATAACAAAGTACCACACACTGGGTGGCTTATAAGCAACAGAAATTTATTGCTATAGTTCTGGAAGCTGGAAATTCCAAGATCAAGGGACTAGTAGATTCAGTGTCTGGTGAGGGCCTGCTTTCTCGTTCATAGAAGGCACCTTCTAACTGAAAGTGCACATGGCTCTCTTTTTAGCGTCATGGTGATCACCTCCCAAAGGCCCCATCTCCTAATACCATCTCCTTGTAGGGTTAGTGTTTCAACATATGAATTTGGGGAGGACACAGATATTCAGACAGTAGCACTCTTGTCCTAAAAAGTGCCATGATTTTAAAAATTATATATATATGAAATTGATATTGGGTTCAAGAGTGGTAAGAATGCCATAATTTTGCCCAATAATTCCCAGTTTGGTGTAGTTGGCCACAGCACATTACTCACATACTCTCTCCAAGCTTTCTTATCATAGAGTTCAACAGAACTTCTTGTTTTATAAGCAGCTTTATAGTTTACATATTATAAAATTCATCTATTATAAATGTACAATCAATATTTTCTTAGTAAATTTATAGACTTGTATAATTATCACCATAATCCAGTTTGACAACATTCCATCACCTCAAAAAGTTGTCTTGTACCAATATTTTCAGCTAATTACACCCCCACACCCCACCCGGTACAACCAATGGTCTATTTCTAGCTCTATAATTTGCCTTTATTTTTTTTTTTATTTATTTTTTTAAACATCTTTATTGGGGTATAATTGCTTTACAATGGTGTGTTAGTTTCTGCTTTATAACAAAGTGAATCAGTTATACATATACATATGTTCCCATATGTCTTCCCTCTTGCGTCTCCCTCCTTTAATGGCCATTTGATGTGGAATCATACAACATAGTCTTCGCAGTCTGGCTTTTTTCACTTTGCCTAATGTATTTAGATTCATCTATTTTGTGGCAAGTATCAGTAGTTAGATCCTTTTTATTGCTGAGTATCATCCCATTGTATGGATAAACCAAATTCTTTTTTCCATTTACCAGTTTACTGACAGTTTTTGGCTATTACAGAAAATGTTGCTATGAATATTTGCATGAATGTCTTTATGTGGATATATACTTTTATTTATTTTTTGTCCTAGAAATGGAAGTGGTAGGTTATGTGATAAGTTTCTGTTTGACTTGTTAAGAAAGTGCCATAATGTTTTCTAAAATGGCTGCACCATTTTACATTCCTACCAGGAGTTCTAATTTCCCCACATGCTTGCCAATAATTATAGCCACTCTAGGTAAGAGTGAAATAATGTTTCATAGAGGCTTTAATTTGCATTTCCATAGTCACTAATTTTGTTGAGCATCTTTTCATGTGTTTATTAGTCATTTGTATATTTCTTTGGTAAAATTTCTAATAAATAATTTTACCCATTTACAAAATTAAGCCATCAAAATTTTGTGAGAATCTTCAGAAATCTTCTCTGTGGGAAGATTTTTAATAACTAACTTAATTTCTGAATGTGATATATAATCTATTTATGTTTTCTGTTTCTTCTTGAATTGGTTTTAGTAATTTGTTTCCGTCTATGAATTTTTCTAATTCATCGAAGTTATCTTATTTATTTTCTTCAAATTTCACAATAATCCCATATAATTGTTTTAATCACTGCATGGTCAGTGGAGAAATCTTCTCTTTAATTTTTAATGTAATTCAAAAATTTTTTCTACATTGTTCCAGTTCAGTCCAACTAAAACTTTATCAATTTTGTTAATCTTTTCAAAGGATGAACTTTTGGTATCATTAAATTTTCCCTATTTTTTCCTTTTGATTTGATTGATTTATGTTTCAATCTTTATTATTTATTTTCTTTTTTCTTGCTGTGTGTTGTCTTACATTCAGTCTACTTTCTTAATCTGTAACTGTAAATTATTACCTTGAGACTTTTCTCCTAATCTGATAGTGATTTTAAAGTTATAAACATTCAGTAAATTTTCAATGTTCCTTTTCTTTTCATTCATTATAATATCTCTTATGATTTCTTCTTTGCCAGGTTACTCAGAAGTATTTTGTTCAACTTCCAAATATTTAGGAATATCCCAGATTCTATTTTTAAATTCTCATTTAATTTCTTTGTGGTCAGAGCATACTTTGTATGATTTATTTCAATTATATTGAGACTTATTTTACAGTCTAGCATATGATCTATTCTGGAATATGTCCCTTTAGTGCTTGAAAAGAATGCATGTCCTACAGTTGCTGAGTAGTGTATTCTATATATGTCGATGCTTTTCTGGTCTTCTTGTTGATTATAGGTCTAGTTATTTTGCCAGTTATTGCGAGTGGGGTGTTGAAATCTCCAATAATTATTACCAAATTGTTTCTCCTTTCAATTTCATCAGTTTCTGTTTCACATAGTTTGAAACTCTTTTGGCTGTGTGTACTTTTACAATTATTATATCTTCCTAATGAATTGATTATTTAATCATTATGAAATGTCACTTTTCTTTTTGGTGGGACTGTAAATTGGTGCACCCACTATGGAGAACAGTATGGAGGTTCCTTAAAAAACTAAAAATAGAGTTACCATATGATCCAGCAATCCCACTTCTAGGCATATATCTGGAGAAAACTCTAATTCGAAAAGATACATGCTCCCCAATGTTCATAGCAGCACTGTTTACAATAGCCAAGGTATGGAAGCAACCTACATGTCCATTGACAGACGAATGAATAAAGAAGATGTGGTATGTGTGTGTATATGTATATGTATATAATGGAATATTACCCAGCCATAAAAAAGAATGAAATAATGCTATTTGCAGCAACGTGGATGGATCTAGAGATTATCAAGTTCAGTGAAGTAATTCAGACAGGAAAAGACAAATATCATATGATATTACTTATATGTGGAGTCTTAAAAAATGATACAAATGAATTTCTTTACAAAACAGAAAAAGACTCACAGACATAGAAAATAAACGTATGGTTACCAAAGTGGATAACGGGGCATGGGGGGAGAGTTAAATTAAGAGTTTGGGATTAATATATACACAATAGTATATATAAAATAGATAAAAAACAAGGACCTACTATATAGCACAGGAACTATACACAATATCTTGTAATCTATAATGGGAAATAATCTGAAAAAGAATATATATATATGTACATATATAAATGTATCTATCTATCTGAATCACTTTGCTGTTCCCCTGAAACTAACACAACATTGTAAATTAACTATACTTTAATTTTAAAAAATGGTTTTAAAAAAGTCACTTTTTCCCTAAGAGTATTATGTCTATATATAGTGTAACTATATTGTCTTTTATAGTGATGTGTCTATCTTGACTGATAATAACAAAGCCACTCTAGCTTTCTAATATGTATCCTTTGTTTGATATATCTTTTCCCATATTTTTGCTTTCAAGCTCTTTGCACTTTGAATCTATTGGATGTCTTTTTTTTTTTTTGCGGTACGCGGGCATCTCACTGTTGTGGCCTCTCCCGCTGCGGAGCACAGGCTCCGGACCAGCAGGCCCAGCGGCCATGGCTTACAGGCCCAGCCACTCCGCGGCATGTGGGATCTTCCCAGACCGGGGCACTAACCCGTGTCCCCTGCATCGGCAGGCGGACTCTCAACCACTGCGCCACCAGGGAAGCCCTACTGGATGTCTTTTATAGACAGTGTGTGGTTGGCTCTTGCTTTTTTATCTAGTCTGATAATTTCTGCCTTTTGAGTGGGATGTTTACATTTAAGGTAATTATTTATATGGTTGGATTTGCATTAGCCATTTTACTGTTTGTTTTCCATATGTTTTCTCTCTATTTTGTTTCTTCTTTACTGCCTTCATTTAAGTTACATAATTATTTTTACTGTACCTTTTAAATTTCTCTGTTGATGTTTTGTACTGTATTTTTTAGTTACCTTTTGGTGGTTTCTCTACAGATCAAAATACGCATCTTAACTTACCTTCACCTGCACACACACAGCCTCAGCCAGGAAGATGCTTATTCCAACAAAGATAGCATCCTCAGACTATTAGAGTCATTGAAGTTCCCTGATCATTTGCCATGGCTATTGTCACTTTCAGCAACAATGCCACTGGGTGTAATCTAAATTGAGTGAGTCCTTCGTTGACTGTGGCAGTGAAGCTTGCCTGCCCTGTCCTGACAGAACCTCTGTCTGACTGAGCTGAAGGTGGATGGGACTTGGGAGGCATAGACCCAACAAGAATTTCACAGACTACCACTGTTCTTATCTGCATTGAAGCAATTTTCAAGAATAAGTGTTTCTCATATTATTCGTAAGCCTTTGGTTTATATCCAGAGTGATGAAAGGGTTGTTTTTGTAATTTATTTTCATCTCTATTGTTTTTTTGGAAAGGGATTATTGACCATCTCACTGAGATATAGTGGAAAATCTCTTACCAGTACTTTTGGATCATAACTTACAAGACCTTGAAAAATTCAGAATAACTGAGGTTGTACTATGCTAAATGTTAAGGGAAGATATGACTTTTCCAGGGGTAGAATATATAAGACAGCTCAGTGAGGTAGTCACCTTTTTTTCTTGTTTACAGCAGCTTAGCAAGTAAGCATCAAGTGTACCTTTGGATGAATCAGGTTTTGAAACTATTCCAGAGTACAATGACCTAT
This sequence comes from Delphinapterus leucas, assembly GCF_059928025.1. Classification (NCBI taxonomy): domain Eukaryota; kingdom Metazoa; phylum Chordata; class Mammalia; order Artiodactyla; family Monodontidae; genus Delphinapterus; species Delphinapterus leucas. Next base: position 30,446,340 of record NC_143137.1, on the reverse strand, counting down.
TCTTTCCGTCATGGTACGAACACTATGTCAGTATTGATGTCTAGAAATGTTTAACTTGGACAAATTTGGATGTTAGTTTCCAACACTTACTTACTTGATGAATGGCCCATACAATACTGGATGATAGCTGAAAAAAAAAACACAGCTTCATTTCCTCAAATACCCACTTAAGTTCAAGTGATCATTGGTTTGATTCCAGCAAGGTAATAACAAGACAAGTTAAGGAGAAATAGAGTTTGAACCTGCGTAGATATCAATTTACTTATGCAGCTTGTCTTTATCAACATTTATAAAAATAGCTACATTTACAGATAGGGGGTAAATGTATTGACAAGGACAACATGTTCAGTTAGTCCTGAAAGTGAAGATGAATATTTTCTGAGTAAATAGATTTCATTCATATATGTATCTAATAATTATTTACTGATGCCTGATTTATCAGGCATTGTGTAAGTGTTAAAAGGTCTGAAAAAGAATAGGAAATAGTCCCAGTCTTCATGGGCTTTACAAAAAATAAAGGACCATATAAGTCTGCTGTTGCAGTTATTTTGTGAATGAAGCTGTAATAGAGATCTGTGAGAGTCTTACTAGGTAATACAAGGAGAGGGTGACCAACTATACCTGGGTCAGGAGCAGATAGTTAGCAAGAAGTCACAAAATTATATGCTGTTAAAGGATTTGCTGTGCTCATATGGAAGAAGGAAGCAAAATTTTCTTCACACAGCCAAATCACAGACAGCATGGCCACCATCTACGATGTATATATGCATGTCTGTTGTATATTTCATAAATAAATTCATTTATGGCTCAGTTACTTTCAGTTTCCTGAGTACTGACAGATAATCTTTCCAATGCTTAGATTTTCCAATTTGAAAATAATTTAGGTACCAGAAATGCTACTACTTACATATTAGCTTTTGAGGAGGTATTTTGCTTTATTCCTCTAGTAGTACCTATTGATTGAAGAGATGCAAACTATTTTTGCACTGACTTCCCTTCATCTTTCAATTCTATTTATTTTATTTCTGGAAAGAAAATAACTTTTTTCTCCAATTTGATTCTTTAGTTCATGCATTCCTGTATATCTGTGTCACTTACAGTGATATAGCTTAACATTTAATCAAGCATTCAGAAATGAGATAATCTATTTACAGGCCAAGTATCAGCAAATTTCAAGGATATTTTATGATAAAACGATTTGAAAAATATCAAAAATATTTATATCATTCTGACATATTATGTCCAATGTTGAACAGCCTCTTCTTAAAAGGCAACACTATTTCAAACTGTGATATTTGGTATTCCACTCACTCAATATTGTTTTCTTAGTTCTTTAAAATAGTCAGTTACACCATCCAAAGAGATGAAATTTTGCCATTGCTGGTTACTAAGAGTGATGCAGATCATTTTACTTTAAACATAATATTAGGTGATGCAAAACATCTTATGACTTTTTAGCTAATTTTCTTTTAAAAGTTCTTGTACACTTCAGACTTCATGCAACTGTGTACATCCAGAGAATTTTATGTGCTCTATTTGATACCAAGTAATCATAACCAGGAAAGCTGGCTTGATCCAGCAAAATTAGAGATGTGCTAATGTTTCAAAGAAAGGCAGACATAGTAAGACTGGAATATTTACACCTCCAGTAGAAATTACAATTAACACTATGATACAAACTGAGCTTCAGGTGGTGATATAGACCATTCAAGTGTGAACAGTCACTGAAAAAAATAAGGTGACATTTAGCAGGTGAACATGACTCAGTGAGCTGTGAAAGTCAATTAACTGAAAATAACCTGTTCCAAAGAAATGAAAGAGATACAAATGAATCATACTTTAACCTGTAACCCATGTTTGTCCTGAATTATACCTGCTAGACAGTACTCAAAATTTTTCATGGCTTTTCCCTAAAAGCCATTTCTTGAGAGCTAAGTGTGAATGGACACCATCCCTCCGCATGTACACTCACACACACACACACACACACACACACACACACACACAAAGTGTACTCACATCCAACTACATGTGTCTATTACAGTCTTTGCCCACTCAAAAGTATCTTCAATCATGACTTTATTTACATTTGGACAAACTCTTGCTCAAAGACTTTAGTCATCAAAATGGGCATTTGAATACTTTTGTACTTTTAAAGTTAATGCAAATATGTTTATTAATAAGCTATCCTACGCCTAACCCTACCTTGACTTTACAGAAAATATAAAACAAAGCAAAAACAGAATACGTGCCAAGTCACTGTACGTTCTCCCTCCCTTTCTTTGCTCTTCCTCCTTCCCTCCTATTCTATATTTCTTTTTCTTGCCTCTTTCTCTATTTTTCACTTCTTCTCTCCTTCCTTCTGGCAATAAAATTATTATGAGGAGACATAAATTCTCATTGAGGAGATACCTTTTATGAAGATTTTATTAGTTATTTTATGTGTAATATTGTGTCCAAAAAGTATTGTGTCCAAAAATGAATAGGTGATTGAATTTATCCTTAACAAAAAGAATTTGAATTTAGTTATTAGGAACTGATAAATGAAAATAATAAAAACAAGTTTAAAATTATATATACTGTTTATAGGATTGTTTTATATCAATCATAAACTTTCAAAAATTTTCAGATTTTAAACCCAAAGAATAGTTTAAGAAACAGTCATTACAATATAGAAGCCAAAATTAAATTGTAGAGAAATTCTCAAGGATGTAAAAGCCTTCATTCAGGGGCTAAGTAAAGACTCAGTGATACAGTTACTACTGACCACTTAGAACATTTCTTTAGAAAATCTGTGACCAAACTCTTCCATTCAGAAGAATTACTTTTCTTGAGGTATTTTACCATGCTATTTATAAACCCTTAATCATAAGCATCAGGTTCAGTTATACAGCCATTAATTGCAAGGCACAGAATACATATCTAAAATATCTTACCATCAAGGCTACTCTCTGACATCATACTAGAAGTTGGCCATTGCAGGGTTGATCATTTCAGGGTGTCAATGCCCCAAGCTCTAACTAGGTTTTTGCCATTATTGGTATAACAACTTTATTCCTCAGACAAACACTCATATTATAAGATGGCCGCTGAAGCTCCAGAATGACATTCACTTAAAAATGCATCCAGGGGGAGAGAGAGGGGGAGAGAGAGAATGATTGATTTCCTCCTCCTCTTATTCTCCTTTTTTTTATTATTCATTATTTTCTTATTGATTTCATCTTATTCTTTAATTAGGGAGATAATTTTTTTCCAAGAAAATTCACTGCATACATGACCTAATTTATTTTTTCTTTGTCAGACTGCATTTGGCACATTGTTTCTCCGAACAGTAAAACTAAGATGCTACCAGAATATAAGGAAGGAATGGACATTGGATTCGTAAATAACAGTGCCTGCTGTTGCATCCTTTATGTTAAAGAAAAACAAACAAACTTGTTTTTAATACATTTTTTGTAGTGATAAAGAGAAACTGATATTTAGTAACACTACAAAGTGGCAGTGCTAATCTCATAAAATATAAGGGGTCATGTGACCTGGCAGGAAGAGAGTGGAGACAGAAACATGGCTATATTCTAGTCCTTAAATTTAAGAGATGTCTGATCTTTTAAGCTGAGATGTGGCTTTCTCATTTATAAAATTTATATAATGTGGAAAGGAAGAAGGTATTAGTGACTATTATATGATATGCACAGAAATGTACGGAGAGAATGAAGGGATTACTTTTCTAATAAAACACTTGAGAATTTTGAACAGATGGAAAAACATGATGTCTTGAAAGAGCTGCCATGGAACTAAAGACTCTTGAGTGAATGTTCTCTTTACAGTGAATTGCAGAAGAAGGTGCTCTGAAATCTCTAGCATGAATAATCCAGGGACTTCTCAGGAAGGGATAGTGGAAGTTATAGGCTTAGCTGTAGGAGATACTGATGCGCTGGATAAAAATGGCTTCCAACAAGAACCAATGCTGGTGTTAACAGAAAATCCAAGCTAATTTAGGGACTACTGCAGCAGCAAGAGTGACAAACAACTGCTGGTTGTTGCCAAAAGCAACTGCTGGGATTGCTTGATTGAAATAGTAGGAGTCCAGTTGTGGGGCTGAAGGTAACCTCGCTACTCCCTTTAAATATTCAGAGCATGTTCCCCTAAGAATTCATCAGCTCAAATGACATTCTTATTTGGGGATTGGATAGAGAAGATGGCTTATATTTCATTGTTATCCTCAATGAAAAGAGAAAATTACAACTGCTTAGCAGGTTGGATAAGAAAACCAAAAGCATCTATTGAGGGCTTAAACCATAATATCTTTTTCAAATTGCTGGACAGAGCATGTATCCTGAGGAAAGGGACCAATACATATATGAATAAGTAGTTTGTTATGATCATCATGGCTAGTTTCTATAATTATACATGGTAATGTTGAAATATTTTTGGTGATTTAGTTCACATTTACATGGACTCTGTAAGGCTTTACTCTCTTATAAAAATGTGTGCTAAAGTAATGTTGATAACAATGCCAAGAGTGTTCTCGCCAGGAAGTGGATAAATTTTAAAATTTTCAACTAAGAAAATTAAATACATTAAATCATGTTCATAATGCTATTTTGAAGAAATGGAAGTTAGGGGAACAAATAATAATATATATATAACATATATATGTAAACATAACTAGCAACATTTTTCAGGGATAATTTTTTTGCCCTTTGACATGAATTTAGGGTAAGCTAAAACTAATAATGCCAAGATACTTGCTTTATAAAAAGCCATTATTCTTTATTTTGACTTGAAGAAATTTAAGATTGCAAATATATTTCGAATTGCAAGCACTCCGTTTGGTTTCAAGCAGTATGTTCTTAATGAGGTTCTGATAATTGTTCAATGCTATCATTTCCATTTTTTAGGGTTTCAGTAAGCAGAAATAGCTTAAAGCTACCCTATCTTTCTAAACTCTTGCTGCCTGAAAAGTTCTAGTTATACTTCAAAAATAAGGTATCATATTGCTAGGGAGCAATACACTCTCACACTGTGATTGTCAAGAGAACATTCAGTTTGTTTGAAGTGCTTCTCCCTTTCCAATACACAGAATACTGTCTAAAGGGACTTCCACATACTTCTTGTCAGGTGAATTTTAGATACGGTTACTGTAAAATTTAATAATGCAGAGTACTTGTGAATAGATGTGTAATTCACATTCTGGTAATTCAAGTACTAAAATACCTAGGAGGGTAAAAAGAAAAAATGGCATGCAGTATGTTTGGCCCTTTGAGTGCATGATTCGTGGTAATAATGAAAAGTCGCGTCTACTGAACTCTAAGAGTCCTTTCTTTTTAAAGCGATTTCACATACATTATATCATTAGTATTGCCATCATTGTCAATAGCATCAAACCGAACAATATTAATGAAAACATAATATACACCATTGGAATTTGATCATAAAGAAACATAGCAATGTATAAGTGTGCTTATATACATATATATTTTATATGCACACATATGCATACACACATGAAACGGCTCATAGGAAACTACTCATTTGCTCATAGTTTAGTTATTTTTTGTGATTGGCTGAATGTGATCTGTTAACCCCTATCATAGTCTTTAATGGTCTGCCAGTTCTATCGAGGACCATTAATCGATACAATTCAGGTATTGATTAAGTCTCTTATTTGTTTCTGTAAAAAATAGTTTTATATGACAAGTTATCTTATTATCCCAATATTCATCCACTAAGGCTGCTACTGCTTCTCCTCCAATTCCACCTCCTCTTCATCGTCATCCTTTATTTCTCTTTAAATCCAATTGAGTTGTTCAGTTTCCAAGGGCTCAAGTCTATGAGCTGGGCATAACTGGGTTAACTATAAAACCCATTTAGGATGAAGGTAACCTTCCTCCCCATATATGTATGTGTGGACCCTACGCAGTTTTGTATAGGTCAGAAGATTCTCTGGATTTGTCCTGTTTTTGGTCATCAGCATAAATCCAAACATTACCCCAATGCTCACCCACTATGAGCTTCAGTGTTCCCTGACTCACCAGCCATTGGTAATAGTTGTGACTATTCCTACTGAAATTCTGGTTTGCAGTTTCTCTGTCCTGATCCTTGTTTTCAATCTCCAGCCTGATAACTCAGTACTGATTCCCAGTAGCTGCAAGAGGGACAATTTTCTTTTACCTTCTTGACTATGATTGCTTATTCAAGAAGCACTAATCTTGTCCAGTTTTTCATTTGTTTATGGTGAGTGTGTCTAATACCAGATGATATATCATGACCCACAAAAAAATTTTAAAGTATAAATACCTACAATATATTTAGTGCCTGGGGCTCAATTTTCCCAGTTTTGTTAGGCAGAGCATGTAGTTTACTTATGGAATTATAAGAATGATAAGGCTCATTTAGGAAGGAACTGAAATTTACTCATCATCTAGGATTTTGTTGGGATGGAAATGTAGCAACAGAGTAATATGACAAAGTATAGTCAACTCGGTAAGGGAAATCTCCACTCTAGGATAAAGGAAATCACAATTCTAGGTAGTTATCCTAGGGAGAGCCTAGATGCTTAATAAAATAGATTACTTATTACACCCTAGAAAGGACACCAAAGTTAAAGCTTGGTTTTACATACTGAGGCACATGATGAAAATCTCTTCTGGCAACACCTTATAAGAACAGGATATTAGTCTTTGATACAGGAAATAATGCAGGAGTTCAGTGATCAAGATAGAGAATTACATCCTTGGATAGATTTAAATAGAAATAAACAGTTGGCTCTTGGATTGAGAATTTTTTAAAAGTCCTGCAAGTGTGCTAGTCGGACAATTGTAATTAAGCTGTGGGCATGAAGGTGTTTAATAGCTGTGCAGGAACTGGGAAAAGCAGTTTCTGAGGTAATGATATAATGAGCTGCTAATAGATCATTTGGGATTTACATTTCTTTAACATGAGGTTAGAACTTTTCTACATCTCTGAAACAGTAGTGGTATTTACCTTTGAGATTCACTAAGTATACTTTCTTGTGATGCCTAGACATTGCTAATCCTTTCCTTCTCCATTTGACAGTATCTACATAATTAGGTCACCTGTGATAATTGAGCCCAGCTACAAGAGGCCATGGATATATTATTGTAAATCCTGTGTAAATCTTAGTTTCAAAATATGTCCAATGGAGATTATTAGAACACCTATATACAGGGTTTTTGTTAAATATAAACGAGAATGTGTTTACAGTGCCTGATATATAGTAGGCCCTATTTAAATATTAACTATGACTAATAGTTTGAGTATGTGCCACATATGATAAAACTAAATTATTTTGTTAACATAATGATAAGTTGGCATGATAGAAAATCAGGCTATCTTAATTTTATTAACATGTGACTTTTCTATGTCCTCTATGTAGAACTAAATGCACTATTATAACAGGAAAAGCATGATATTAAATAACCACATATCTGTCATAAAGATATTTATCCACTGGAAACATTACTTCAAGAGAATTTTGTTAAATGATGTTTTTGGCTCTTTCCTAGGGTGATATAACATCAAGTAGGAGCTTTTGAAAGTGAGGTAAAATATTATTTCTTGTAAACTGAAAAAAATAGAAGAAAAACGAATTATATTTTCTGATAGTTTATTCTTAAAAAAAGACTACTAGAAAAATACTTTTAAAATAATGTTTAATCTTCTTGAAAATCAGAAACTCTTCTAAACTTTCTAAGAACTTGCTGTTATAATAACACTGGAGTTATCTATCAGGATGAAGAATCTTTATCAGGAGACCACTATATATCTGTACTTGCAATGATATGATAAACTTGTTTATATTTTGTATTATAAATAGTATTATGATGAATTATTTAAATATTAACTTGGGTATAAAAATTTATATTGCTGAGAGGAAGAACTACTAAACAAAACAAAAAAAAAACAGTTTTTGCCCAAAGCAGTTAAAATGTCTTAAATGCTAGATATATTAATAAACTAATTTGTTTCAATAATTAAGGTAGCTACTTGAGCATCAGTAAGAAATACGTAGAAGCAAACGTAAAATAAAATTTTCTCTAGATTAATATCAAAATGTTTTCTAAGGTTTACTTAACTGAGAAGAAAATTAAATTATTCCATGGTAGAGAATGATTAATTTACAAAGTGAACAACATGAGGACAGAGTTTCTTTCCACTTTTGATTCTACTGAACCTGAGCCCATAATTGACAGTGAAAGCTAGCGATTTTCACTCTGAAAATAGACAGGTGAATAAATATCCAACTGAGGATTTTTTTTCTTTTCTTGAACAGAGCTAATAATACCATTAGTTCAACAGTCTTGTATCAGAAAGATTAAAATGAAAATAAGCTCTTTAGTTACATATTAATATTTATTTTTAAAGTGCACATGTCACCTATCAGTGAGCTTTATTTTGTTACTAAGAGTCTAAGTTTGATTCAATTGTCCCAACAAAAACTATATGTTACTATCTGTTTATTAAGTAATTATACACACACTCACACGTAATGCTTTTCAAACCACTCCAGAAATAGTTGCATAATGTTTTTTCTGTACTAAGCTAATCTAATTGAATTTTAAAAAATAATTTTTTAAATGGATAACAAATGAAATATCAAATTCTATGGGCACAAAAAAAAACCTTGACATTGTAAATTTTCCTTTGTAAAATCCTTATAAAACTAACAAAAAAAGAGTCATTCAATATCTATCTGAAGGAAACACATTTATCTATTACTAACAATTTAAAAATATGCTGTATTACATATACTAGATAAAATCCATCCAGATAATGTATTTTACAATTTTGCTTAGATTTTTTAAAATTAACTTCATGATTGCTATATACTTTGATTTCAGTTGAAACTGACATATAAATGATAAACATCTACTGAGCATTTACAATAATATATATCATCTTTCACAGTATTGGTTTGCTTGGGGAATGTCAAAGACTATCTTAGGGGATGTGGTGTTGAAGAAGCCAAAGAAAGAGCAGAAACAGAAGAAAAAAAATTGCGAATTATAGTGTGTGAACATGGGATGAAATAGAGGGAATTAAAAAAATAACATAATTTAACTAAGATTGTTAGAGATGAGCTATCTGAGGTGTTATCATTAAACTGAGACCAAAATAGAGTTAAATATGTTACACAGAGAGAAAAAAAAAATTCTAGCTGGAAGAAAAATCATGTACAGATATATTGGTGTATGAAAAAAAGATGGCGGTTTGTGAAACCGAAAGTTAGACATCGTGATGAAGATGTAATCGTCAAGTTAGGAAGTGTGCAAACATCTGAGATTTTAACCTACTTGCAAGCTAACAAATTAGTCTGCCGAAGTTGTATAGGTACAATAGAAGACACAAGACTCCTGGGTCAGAGACAAAAGACAGTTTTATTACCCACAGTAATATCAGGAGCCAGAATAAGTGTCAGTTCCTTAAGTCCCAGTTCCAACAGAGCAATGTGCTGAGGGGCAAATGTTCCCTGTACACTGAGTGGGGTATGCTGCAGGAAAGGAATATTAGAGTATTAGAAAGGATATTAGAAAGCTCAACATTGTATAGGGATTGCTGGCAAACTTGTCTATCCCCACACTCTGGAGAGATATATTATCTTTAACACTCTGGAATATTATGCAAATCTACTCTAAGGGAGTGAGATACCTCTGTCTTTACTATTCAAGGCTGTCTGCTATGCATACATTCTCGAAACAAAAGTACAGAGTAAGTTAGTTATTAATGTCTTTGAAGATGTGCAGTAATAAACTGGCACAAAAGAGAAAGAAAATGCTTGGATAGGGACAAATTATTCAATAATTTGTAGGCCATGGAAATGAGTTAGCATTTTTTCTGGTTGCATTGAGAAGCCATTGAAGGGATTTACATTAAAAAGGATTAGGCATATTCCAATTTATATTGATAGTAACTTCTGCCATTGTTCAGAGAATCAACTGGAGAGAAACAACATAGAGGCAAGAAGATTAGTTAAGATGCAGTTGATTCATACACATAAGCAATAATGGTAACAAAACTAAAATGGTAGAGCTATATGTAGAACAAAAAAGATATATTTTAAAAATTAAATTTGGGGTGAGAGAGTTGACAGATTGTTCATGAATTGAACACAAAGAGTGGGGAAAGAATGGAAAAAGTAAGGAAACCAGAAAAAATATTATATTTGAGCATGAAAAACTGGTGGATAATGATTCTATTTGATGAGACAGTGCAGAATGGAACTTTGAAAGTACATTTGAGGGGAAAAGAGTACTTCTTTAACCATGTAAATGCTGATATCTTTGTTAGACATCAAAGTGGAGACAAATACAATTGCATATTTAAATGTAGATATCAGAAAGTGTTTTTAATTTGTGAATCATCAGCCATAAGAATATATAAAAGTTCATGAGAAAATGACCTAAGGGGGTGGCGGGTGGTGGGGGAGAGAAAAGAGGAAGAGAAAGAACAAGATGGAGTTCTGCAAAATCAAAAATATTATGTAGAAAAAGGTAATGAACCAATGAAAAAGAGAAAACAGGAAAAATATTTCCAGCAAAGTTACGAAATAATAGAGCCGAAATAAGCATTATCTATCTTACTATAGTATTGATAATTGCCCCTGAGGGATCAAATAAAATAAGGATAGAGAAGAGAGAAGTATGATTGGTAACTTTAACAAGAGCTGTCGCCATAAAATGACGATGGCCAATTATTTCTTCTAGGAGTTTACAGTTAAGAGAGGACAGAAAAGCCAAGGTAATTTTATAGTACAACAAATTTCCATGTAATATGATGAAAAGAGAAATATAGTCCAACTGAAAATATCTATGCAGGCTTCCCATAAAGAGATTTTTCAGTTTTGCCAAATATTTCTTCCTGTAATTGCATGTGCATATAAATATTTATAATAATAGAATTCACTAAAAAGAATACTTCTAAAGATAGGTTTCTCAGGTATGCACTGTATTTTGCTGTCCCTACTGATGGCCTCCCTAAAAATATCCCCTGGTACGATACCTGTGTGATTTAGAAAAAAGTATATACAGCATCCACAAGCTTCCTATTTGGGGAAAACACCTTTGTAATATGTCAGAGATTACTGAAGTTAATAAAAAGTTTAAGATCTTACTGATTAGATTTAGCACATAGTCCTTTAAAACAATTTTTTAACGTGATTAAAAAGTGCTGTGTTTCAGTTTTATATTTTCATATATATCCTCCTATTAAACTGTAAGATTTTGCAGAGTGGAAGCATGGCTTTTTATCTTTGTAACCCAAGTAGCGTATACAGTGCTTGTGTTATAATAACCACTTGGGTAGTAACTACTTAGAGATAAATAGATGAATGGATGAGTGGCCAGCTGACAGTGGCATTTTAGATGGATATTAAAAGACTGGTATGAGCATAAATGGAAGGTATAGAGGTAAAGAGAGCGATAATTTTCCACTTAGAAGGAGCACTTTGAGGAAAGGCTTAGGAGTGGAAGACTACAAAACATGTTATGGAAAATTACAGTGGCTGGAAGTAGAAGTACATGAGGAAGAGAAAATGTGGTTCCATTTAAGCTAGGACAAACTGTAGAAACCAAATGAACATCTTTAGCAGGTGGAGTGGACTGAACAGATTTATTTTTAGGCGGATTTCAGCAGTAGTTGGGAAACTCATGGTCAGTGACTGGAGATTTAACACAAGGGCACTGATGAATGCAGCATATGTGAAAAAAAAATAGCATGTTTTAGTTTAGCTAGTTTCAAGTTTGATGTTCAACTGAGGCATTTATATAATGTCCATTAGTAATTCCAAAATGTGAATATGGAGCTTGGAAAAGATATTGTGAAGTCAGTTTAATTAACATGGTCCTATGTTATTTTCTCCTGTACTGCTGAGTATTCTAGAAATTGGTGCACCTTAAAAACTTAAATATTAATGTATTTATTTGAAAATCACTTAAACCAGCTGTTAGGTATCAGTCACTATCATAGACATTGGAGCTATAGATATGATTATGGTTAGGAATCTCTTCCTAAGGAACTTGAAAACAAATAGTATTCAAGCTTAAAGACCCACACATGCAGGTGTACACATACACACACACACACACACACTAAAATAATACACCTATTTCAACTCTTACACATGGAGGTGAGAATTTTATAGGGTATTTCCATTTATAGAGCTAATTTAAAAATTTTAAATGAAACATGTAAAAGAATAATGAGATAAAACTATTAAAGGAGAAAGAAAATATGACATGTAACAAGTAAGATGTCTACTGACTATAGCATTGAAATTTGTGACCCGGGCTTGGCTTTCTCCACTAATTTGTTTTCATATCTTTGGTAGAGTAGAGCCAGTCAACATTACCTCTATCTTCTTCACACAATTTTTAACAGCTTCTGTATGATTTCTGGGGTGAATTGTGCCTGAGAGAGTTTCCCAGGCTGGGAAATTTTTTGGTCACTTTTTCACACAGAACAGATCAACAAATTGCCACCCATCATTGGCTAAGGGTTGCTCTTCAATCACATTGTGATTGAAAGCACATCTGAAGGTCCTTTGCAATGTCGTGAGCATAACATGCTCCTTTAAGAGGTCAAAGAACATTTGATTTTTCAAATAAACTAATCTTTTAAATGTCCATTTCTAATAGAGCTAAATTCATTATAATTAATGTAACCACACTAGTTGAAATGACTACAAAGGAAAAGAACCTTGACTTATATCTAATGTTTTGAGTCTGGTATTGCATATTTGTTTTCTGAATTGATAATGGGGTAATTCAATTAACGTTTTACATGTGATATGTATTGGTATAAGCAATTTATTTTTGCCATCTGTTTCACTTTACAGGATCAAATTCAATGATGATATTGTCATCAAATGGGAAGGATATGAATATCCTAGACAGCTGCTTAATTTACTTATAATTTTAATATTCAAAATAATTTTCCCCATGATCTTAAGTGTATATAATCTTTGTTAGATACATCATTTAATGATAGAATAATTTCAGCTTATGTGTTGGAATACATATTTTAAATGCCGCAAGATAAATTTCCTCTTAAAATCTACTAGATTACTACTCTAGAGATTACCTTGAAAATGATTTGCGTGTGTGTGTGTGTGTGTGTGTGTGTGTGTGTGTGTGTAGTGGGGCCAAAACAGCCCACTGAAATCTACAAATTCTTCATAAATATCTTGATGGTATAAAAAGTTAAGGCATGTTTGAATTCTTGCTGGTATGTTTGTTTTATCATTATTATTACACTAATTACATTAAGTTTTGGATAAATGTTAGTTTTTGTATTGGTGAATATTATTTTACTAAAATTCCCATCCATTGATCCAGAGAAAACAAAATAATAAAAGACCATTTTTGGCACAATGCTTGTGAGACATATAGGATTTGTCTTGGTGTCCCTCTCTCCCATTTTAGGAAAAGCGTGACCTCCCTAGCATCTTACTATTCCAACCTCCAACTTCCCTGTCCCAGCACAGGTTGCATCGCCGCCACTGCTGAGAGTTTTCAGGAGTTTCAAGCGCAGCTTTCTCATAGACATCCTGAGTTCAGTCCCAAACTTTATCCAATGATGTGTTATTGATTTTAACAGTGAGTGGTTCAACTGTTGGAGTAGGTATTTGAGGAAAAGCAGATTTCCCAGTAATCCTCAAATCATTCTGTCCATTTCCTCTAGGTCTATATTGAGCATTTCTAATTTCACTAACCTTCTCTCCAAATATATTTACCTGATGTAATAACTATCTTGAAAGTCCTTTATACATGCACATGATAATTTTAAGCAGAAAAATTCTTTAGATAATAGGTAAATCTCTAAATGTATTAAATAAAAATTCACCAGGTGGGATTAGGAAACGTTGTATCTGGTAATTTTATATAGGAAAAAAAAACGCTATTAAAGTATCTCCAATCTTTTGAAAATGTAAATATTTAAAGTCTAATTTGATCCCCCAATTATGACAAGAGTGGTCTGAATACATTCCAACCAAATGCTTCATTTATTCTTTTTTTTCCTGACCTGATATCAATTTTCTTTCATTTGTGTCCTCATTAGTTTATCGTTCTATTTCTGGAGGATATGGATCAATTTAGCTGTCTGCCAGAATTCATAATGAAGATTTCATAGAAATACTGATAATGGTCACACTGTTAAATGTTCTCATTCTTTAATCCTGAACTGCCAGACATCTTGTTGGTATTTTATCCCTAGCCTATTTTTATTCAATGAACAATTTTTATATGAATAAATATTTATTACCCTATACAAGAGTAGAAATATACCCTTATATAGAAGAAATAGGATGTTCTGAATTGTACAGAGATATTCAAACAGACTGCAGCTTTTGTTCTTAAAATGCCTGCATGTAGCCAGGTTAACTTTATTTTCAAATATTTCTCTTTGCTCCAAAATCCGCATCCCCACAGATTAGGAGCTCAAAATAATACGATGTACATTTTCACTCTCCAGTGATAAACAGCAATTTAGTTCTTTTTAATATTCCATTGCAGATGTGTTCAGAATTTGTGTCTCTATGAAATGATTTCTTGAAAGAATTGAAAAGCAATTGGAAGAATTTTATATGGACTATTTTTTTGAATCCTAAATTCACAAATTATAAACATAGGAAATAAACCTGGAAATTCTTGCAGGAAAAATAGAACACACTATTGATTATCTTTAGTTTTCTGAAATTTTAAGTATTGAAAGTCTTAAATGACTAGCCAGTATTGGGTTATTTTGGAAAAAGTTACCAGGAAAAGCATTGACCATTGCTAAAATCAATTTAAAATATAATTGTAAGGCTAAAGGCAACAAGATCACTTGTGCTGTGGTTTCCTTGTAGTTGCTCATTACCTCTCCAATTTCAGTGATTTTCTCTGTGAGATAGTGATAATAATATTTACCTAATGAGATTTTTAAGAAAATTACATAAGAAGTAAAATAGCTAGAAAGTGAATTCTAACTATTTTCAGAATTTTCTGGTTCTGTACTCTGATGTCTGTCATTAATTTTGCAAAATTCTCGGCCATTATTACTTCAAGTATTTATTTTCTTTTCTCCTCTTTCTGCTATTCTCATTGCAAATATATTACATTTTTAGAATTGTTCCTCTGTGTGGGGGTATTATGTTCATCTTTTCCATTCTTTTTTCTCTTTGCACTTCAGTTTTGGAAGTTTCTATTGACATATCATCTAGCTCACTGATTCTTTCCTTGGTCATAGTCAGTCTATTGATGAGCCCACAAATGTGTTTTTCATTTCTGTTCCAGTGTTTAAATTTCCAGCATTTCCTTTTGATTCTTTCTTGTAGCTTTTATCTCTCTGCTTATAACATCCATGCTGTCCACTTTTTGTATTAGATTCCTTAGCATATTAATCTTAGCTATTTTAAATGCCCTGTCTGATAATTCCAAAATTCCTGCCATATCTGATTCTGGATCTGATGTTTGCATTGCTTTTTCAGATTCTGTTATTTGTCTTTTAACATTCCTTATAATTTACCTTTCCTTGAAAGCTGAAAAGGTGTATCCCATAAAAGGAACTGAGGAACTGAAGCATATTGACCTTTAGTGTGAAGTTTTATGTTTATCTGGCTAAAAGTTAAACAATGTTTACTGTTTGTTATAGCTGTGGTATCAGAAACTAAATTTTTCTCTATTGTCCTTGCTTTTGTCGCCCTGTTATTGAATTTTCCTAGAGCCTCATGGAGTCTGAGGCTTGTAATTTTTAAGATGTAATTTCCTGTTATCATACAATACCCATTGTTGTAGTGGTAAGGTGTGAGGGGGAAGGGAAGCATTCTATAGTCCTATGGTTAATTTTCAAGCTAGTCTGCCCTGAGCCTCCAGCAATTTGTCAATTACAGTTTAGCCTCCTATCAATATTGGCTGCAGCTGTTGGCTTCTGCTCCTAGGTTTCTACTTCTGTAGGTTGTGGACAGTTAGCTCTGTCTCTCTATCTCTCCTGTTCTGGGGGCATTAGTTTGTTCTGTGACCTCAATTCTCTGATGGATCTAAGAAGAGTTGTTGATTTTCAGTTGTTCAGTTTTTTTCTTGTTGTGAGAATGGAGGTGATAACTTCCAAGCTCATTACTTGTCAGAGAGGAAAACACTAGATGTTTTCTTTTAATACTTAAAATTTCAAAACAAATTATAAAATCCATAAAATGATTTATTTACCAGAGTGGAACTTCATTTAATATACTTATATTATCGGCTTCAATATCTTAGAACCTAAAAGGTAACTGGACCATGAAATCATATTAAGACATTACAAAATTTATTTTTATATTATATAATTGCTTTCTTTAATATAATTCATCATCTACAGAAGCCAAAATTCACCAGTGTTCCATGCTTACTATCAAAGGAATTTAATGTGATATTAGTCTAGATTCAGATTTTGACATTAACATTTAACTTTAATATTGATGTAAATTTTGGAATGATTTAATAACCAAATGACTGGAGGATTTTTGTTTGCTTTAAAGAACATAGCAACCTCTTGTTGGCTTTAGAGACTTATTTAATAATAAAATTAAAATGTAGAGGTCCTGGACTTCAGGAAATTTTGATAGCTTAAAATAGATAAACAAATATGCTTTAAATGATGTCATGGCACAGCTCATATTTCTTGCATCCTGCTACTTGGATTTTTGCAAATGCTCCACATGTCTGGAGCCTGTGGGAGTAAATGATTTAGCCATCAGCTCATAAATGACTTTGGAAATTAGTTGGAGGTTAACTCTCTGCCTCATTGCCCCCCCCCCCCCCCCCCCCCCCCCCCCGCAAAGTAGACAAATAGTAATTGATTTTGATGGCATCCACAAAGTACCTTCCCCTATTGAATAATGGAGTAGCATTCACAGAGACATCCCCAGGATACAGGAACAATTAAGTGGGTATCAATGAGATGTCATTAAGAGTTTATGCTTGTGCACTTAATCTCTGCCTACCTTTAGCAGTTGTGCTGCTTTAGGGAAACTACAAAATGGTTTATATCTTGTACCAAATACTCTACACTTAAATAACTACTTAAAATACACCAAAATAGGTATCTAATCATGATAAAGTAATCATCTTTACTGAAGTAATGAACTTAATATCTCATCATTACTGATGTTTATTAGAAGGAATAAAGCCAGTACTGAATAGGCCCTGTGATAGGCATAATAATCACCTCCTTAAGATATCCACTTTTAAATCCCCCAAATCTTTGAATATGTTACCTTACCTGTCAAAGGACATTTGCAGGTCGAATTAGGAATCTTGACATGGAAAGATTATCATGGGTTATCAAAATGATAACTCCAGAAGCTGGATAAAGAAAGAGAACAGAGTATCTCTAGAGTCTACAGAGGTAATACAGCTCTGTCAATAACTTGATTTTTGCTCAATGAAACCTACTTCATACTCTGACCTCCAAAGTTGCAAGATAATAAATTTGTGTTGTATTAAGCCAATAAGTTTGTGGTAACTTGTTACAGCAACGGTAGGAAATATGCAAGCACATCAAATTGAAAAATTTTAGGATATTCTTGATAACTGAGGGCAATGTAATGAACCATTGTTAAGCGGTTATTTATGTGCTAAGAAGTATGTCAATTTTTTGCATAATTTAGCAAACACATTAACTCTTCATATATAGATTTGGTTATCATCTACATTTTACAAATGTCAAAACAGAAACCATGAGAGTTGATATAACTTGCCTAGACAAATTTAGTATGACTAGAGCTAGAATTCTAACAAAGGGAGTCAGGTATGGAAGACAGGGATCTGAGCCACTGAAATATACTATCTTCTTGTTGGAATTAAACCCAACTCCTTTCTTTAGGACTCCAAAAATAGTAGAAAAATAATTTAAAACAATCAATTAAAGAGTCTTCTATTCCCTTGTTACTGGAATAGGGCTTAGGAAGGCTACAAATGAAAAAGATACTATTCCTGTCCTCAGAAATTTTATACTCTATTTAAAAATTATACACTCTGGAGTATCAGATGAACTTTTGTATCTTTAATTAGAATCTAATCTTGAATACTAGCCCTTGGCCTAGTGTTTCTATATTTCAATTAAATAACTGGGTGGGGGGTGGGGGATGAATGATATCATGGTTTGTGACGTGTCCAAACAGTGAAAGGAAATATTAAGTTGAGTCTAGAGTCCATCATAAGCTCTCAAGTCTCCCCTACTTAACAGGCTTGTTGCAATTTGTCCTCATTTATTTCAATTCCATTTAAATATCCAACCTCTGAATCTTTCATATGGTGAGGGTTCATGTTTGTGAAGAATGACTACTGGAGCCAAAGTTATCTATGAATAATTCAAGATATGGAGTGTTTCAGAGCATCAGTTTCCTCATTGGTAAAAATGGAAGTAAAAATGCTTACTTTTTAAATTAGTGTGTTATTTAAATGAAAATGGCCACAATGCACCTAGGACAGTGCCAGAAACTCAATAGTTACTGCTATTTTGTATTTTAAATTTTTAAAAGTATTTAATTAGCATAAGCTCCAATTTCATCTCAGTTTATGGGGTTTGTGAGACATAATTTAGGCCGTATTTCTGAAAGTCTCGTCTACTAAGTCTGCCTGCTTAAATTCTATGCCCTTCTGCCTTTTTGAGCTTATTTTGGGGGAAGGAATAGGGGCTCTTCCTTCCTTTGTGCGCCTGAACTTCCTTTGTGTTCTCTGAACTGTGTTGGACATAGTCGAGTTCAGGGTCTTTAGAGACTGGAGAGTGCTGCTAATAGGTCTATTTGGCATAATGGCTGGGCTTTATATAGCTTTGCTAGAAGACTGTTCCTGCTCTCTCAGAACTATCTCAGAGCCAGCTGTTTAAACAATGAAATTTTCTCAAAATAGGCCTTTACTGACAATTTTCCCCTCTACAGTTGAGACTACTCTCTCTGTGAACTCAGTTTATTTTATTCTTTTAGGTGGTTAATGGCTGTTGGAGTTCTTTCAGAGATGCGGCAAAGGATTCAGTATAGTTTTCTTCTCCCCTTGCCTACCTCTTTATATGAGTAGTAGTTGGTTTCCAGATACGAAATATAACAGGAAAACATTCTCAAACAATAGATTCTGACCTAATAAAATTTGTAATACAATGGTCCCTTTTACGTTTCATCCTTGAGATTTTTTTTTTATTTTACGATTTCCTTATGATTGACAATCTTACACTTGATAATTTATAAATATTTTAATGAATAAATGAATGAATCAAAACATAGTTAAAACATCCAGAACAGACTTAAACATATTTCCAGAACCTGATCCACTTTGCACTTCATCTGATGACTGTAAAATTCTAAGTTATATTTTCCCAACAGCAATAACAATCCATCTTTTATATTTGACTCTATGGTATTCATTACAAGACCTTCCCTGTAGGTCTGGATCTCAAACAATGGAAAATATCATCTCTATTAAGTGTTTTAGTACTTTAAGTATGATGAATTAGAAAGGTCAGATGGTATTATCATAATGGTATTTATCAATACTAAACGTTATTGTGCATTTACTTTTAATATGTTTTAAAATAGAATATACCACAAGTAGCATTGTTTTCTTAGTGTAAGATAGTATGTTTTTGATGATGTAAAGTTGACAAACAGTTTACATATTGATGAATGAATGAACAAATGAATGAATGATGTAAATTTATATCAAATTCTGAAGGAAATATATATGTAGTGGATAGGAATTAAAGTAATAGAATATTACTATATTTTTATATATTTTGCTAGTCATGTTAATGGCATAATTTAAGGCCAATGGAATCATATTTACTTTTCAGATGTGAAAAGAGAGTAAGAACTCAATATGTATCCAGGCTTAGGATGTTAGGTGGCAAAAATGGGGTGATTCCCATTATTGTGAGTACATTTAAAATCTTATCCAAATTAAATGTAACTAAGGAAGAAAGTGCTTTGATGAAATATCATTAATGAGTATAACTGTAATTACCGATGTGACCTACTATTTTTTCATGTATAGATATAAATTGGATAACATTAAAAGTAACCAGGCAAATTTCACAGAAACATTTCCTATCTGCATAAGGTAGAGTATCAGATTCTCTCGGTTTCCTCACTTCAAAGTATTTTTTGGTCTCTCAAGAGTATGACACACACATAATTCTCTTGTGTCCTTTTGCTCCAGTTTTCTTCATTGACTTCTCCTCAGAAGCCACCTGAAATGGTATTGCTGTCACTGCTGTAATCCTCCATTACAACAATGAAGGACTCTGACAAAAGTCCTTTTGTTCCCTGATATGTCAAGGTGCCAAGCCATGTCCTCTTCCACCTAGAAGTGGGAAGAACTTTCCTTTCTCTACCTGTCTTACATAGTTGCCTGGGCACCAAAAAAGTAATCCTTATGTTTCATAGAGTCCTTCATGAATAAAGTTGCTTTATTTTCTTTATACAGACACTATCATTACAGATTTTCTCCAGGCAGTATAGCCATGAGGTGTGGTGGCTAGGCAAGTTTGACTACTTGAGACAAATCACACAGTGACATCTAGGACTTCATATAAGCCCACCTGCAAAATCTTCTCTGTTTCAACAATAAACTCTCCATCAGATACCACCAGGGTGGCTCAATTTACTACAGTACATTAGAGAAGCATTTCAGAGTCAGAGATGAGAGGCAAGTTAGGTTCTATTTGCAATGAAACCTCATCAAAATTAAAACAGTATCCGTAAAAGACATTTGAAGCTGTCCTCTTTAGAACATGTGCAAGTGCTAATGAAGAAAATTAACAAAAGAAGAAATCCTTAAACGATATTTTTTATGTATCTTTCTTGGAGTATAATTGCTTCACAATGCTGTGTTACTTTCTGTTGTACAACAAAGTGAATCAGCCATATGCATACATGTATCCGCATATCCCCTCCCTTTGAGCCTCCTTCCCACCCTCCCTATCCCACCCCTCTAGGTCACTGAGGGGTGATCTCCCTGTGCTATGCAGCTGCTTCCCACTAGCTATCTATTTTACATTTAGTAGTGTATACATGTCGATGCTTCTCTCACTTCGCCCCAGCTTTCCTCCCCCGCCATGTCCTCAAGTCCATTCTCTATGTCTGCATATTTATTCCTGCCCTGCCACTAGGTTCATCAGTACCTTTTTTTTTTTTTAGATTCCATACATATGCGTTAGCATGCGTTATTTGTTTTTCTCTTTCTGACTTAATTCACTCTGTATGACAGACTCTAGGTCCATCCACCTCACTACAAATAACTCAATTTCATTTCTTTTTATGGCTATTATATTCTGTTGTATATATGTGCCACATCTTTTTATATCTGGTGTTTGGAATGTTTAATATTTTTCTGAATTTAAGCTTTTAGCTAAAAGGAAAGAAGTCTGTGGGCTCTATGGTCATTTCCATAATAGGCTGACTTACTTAATCTACTCTTTTACTCAGTTCTTTAATAAGGTCTCTAAAAATAAGTTAAAGGTCAAAATTATGTTTGTCTCTTCACTTACTCTGTTTTTGATATTAGTTGAACTAATAGCATATATTTCAAAAAAAGCACAAAATGATTATTAATTATGCTCTAGTGACATTTTTCTCTAATAATTCAAGATATGCCTATGAACTCAATGAAAATGTGAAAAATATTACTCTTTTTACATTAAAAATTTTGTATCATTCAACTCAAAAATATTTTTACATTCTCTTTGATAACTAAAGATGTAAGATGCTTTAATATATAGATGAGCAATGATTGGATGACCCCTTTATAACTTTTCACACATGAAGCACAATGTTAGCACATATTTTTTCTTCAATTTTGAGGTGCCTAGAGGATCTTACTAAGAAGCCATTTTAAATACAAGTCCACAGTTTACATATATATATATATATATATATATATATATATATGGGATCTATCTATCTATCCATCCATCCATCTGTCTATCTACCTCTCTATCTGCCTATCTGTTCACCTAGCTACCATTGTGATTGTCATCAAGACCATAAACAGCAGATATTGGACAAAATATAACTTTGATTATTATTTTGTTTGAAATCATTATTATAGCTGCCACTCAAACTATACCATCATCCTGCAATTATGTAAATATTTTCTTGTTAAATTAAAGGAAAAAAGTCAATTACTGTCTCTACTTATTTTTGGAATGTAGACAATAAAATGTAGTATTGTTATGTCCTTTTTATGAATAATACTTTTGATGTATTTAACTTTGATCTAATTGGATGACACACTGCAATTCAAATAGAACAATTTGCTATATTTTCATGTGCATTATTTTTAGAACTGTAGGCAAAGACTTCCCAGCATAACTTTTTTTTCAGAAAACAACAAGGCTTTTATGTATGTTGACATCTAATACTTTACAGAAATTGCTCTTGGAAATGAATCTTACTAATAAGGCTGCACTGTATTCTATTTATTAGAAATCTTGCTTCTGATGAACCCATCTTCATTTTTATTGTTTTTGTAATAGAATAGAAGGAGTTGATTAATGCTAGCTAAACCTGTTTTCTATTTGACATTTTGACATGTGCAGCTTTAAGACCATTCAGATTGATAGAATACCTTAAATGTCATCTGTTGCTTGGCTTTATAGTTTGCCTTTTACTCACATATGAAATGAAGGTTTTGGAAAAAATTGTTATTTCCTTTAAATATAAAACCAATAATGTTTGTCTGTGGTATCACCTTTGTTACCAACAGCGATTTGATTAAGAAAAATGCTAACAGTATAGATGCTTTGTGCAGACACTAGTTGTAAAGACGTGTTGCAGAAACCCCAAATCTTTCAAATGAGTAAAGTTGTCTTTCCTTTTTTTTTTTCACTAATCATCAGTGACTAAGCATAGTTATTCATTTTCTTTAAATCAATCTTGAAAACTCCTTGCGCTCAAAATTATCAGTTAGTGGCAAAGCATTGCAGACACTTCAGATATCTTTCTTTTTTTGGATCTTAGCTGAGTTTTGACATATGGCGCTTGAGAGCCTGAAAAATACATTTACTTATGAATTTAAGCTGAATTCTCTTAAATGTACTGGAGTGTTATGAGCACATTTTTTATTTTGCCAACATTTAAAATCATTTCCTTGTTTTGGATCTTCCTATTTCTATAATATATGGTGTTTTTAAAATAAAATTGCTGTTGTAAAAACATCCTTAAAGTGACTGACCTATACTTTTAACGTTTCAAAACTAACTTTCAGATATACTTTATAAACATAAAATATAGTTATAAATATTAATACTAAATGAATAAAATTGTCATAAATCAAAGTAAAATTGGATGTCTCAGTTACCTACCCCCTTATTTCTTATGTTTTAATCGGAGACAATCAGTTGTCATCAATCACAGATTATCAATGATCTACTAGTAAGCTGAGCTACCGTCTCCACTCAGCAGTTGCATTGCTTAATGAGACAATTAGAGACAGGGCTAATTGCCACTAAGTTTTACCCCATCTTGTTGTGTCAGTAGGATCCAGTAGAAACTGGGTCAATACATCCATTTAGCATCAATAAGTCTAAGCAGCATGATTGGAAGTGGCACTCTACTTCTCTCCCTGACTTCCCCCTCGTTTTAGCAGTGACCAATGGGGTGCTGAGCTTACACCTGCACTAAAAAATAAAGAGGCACTACAAGTTGGTGTCCTACTTTTGCAGGGTAAGTGTCAGCAGGACAGAAGGGTCTGAACCCCCACCCTGCCCATCTGCAATGAGGTAAGGTGAATCAGTGTGAGTCAGGAGGGCTTTTCAGTGAGAAGCTGAGCATATACACCCACCCAGCTATCAAGCTGTACCTCAAAAAGTGTCTTCTTGTAAACAGGAAGAGTCTCATAATATCCAAACATCCAGGATACCATGGAAAATCACTACTTATACCAAGAACAAGACAAATCACACTTGAATGAGAGAAGACAATAAAATATGCCAACACCAAGAAAATTCGGATGTTGGAATTAACTGCAGTTACACATTTGCTTAAAAACTGAAGAAAAAAAAATGAAAATCTCAGGAAAGAAATAAAGTCACAGAAAGGAATCCAATGGAAATTGTAGAGCTGAAAAATAAAATAACACAAATTTTTTTAATATCATGGTAAGCACTCCATAGTAGAATGGAGATGAAAGATGGTATAATCAATGAACTGGAGGACAAATCAAAAGAATTTACTCAATCTGAAGAACATAGAAGAGATAGACAAAAAATATATATTATATATATATATATATGTCTCAGGGAACTGTGGGACAATAACAAAAGACCTAATATAATATTCATATAATTTGAGGAAAATAATATAAATCCTTGGATATAACATTCATATCTAAGGTAATGAGAACAAGAGACTAAGACTGAGAAAATGTTCAAGGAAATAACGGCTAGAAACTTCCAAAACTTGGAAAAAGACATAAACAAGTTCAAGAAGGTAAGTGAACTCCATATAGGATAACCAAATAAATCAACATCAAAGCATCATAATTAAACTTTTGAAAGCAAAATTCAAAGAAAAAAATCTTGAAAAGACCCAGAAAGAGCATATTACTTTTAGAGGACCATCAAATTATGTGACAGCAGATTTTCAATCTGAAACCATGGAGGCCAGAGGAAGTGGCACAACATCAATGACTGAATAAACACTGTTAAGTGAATTTCGTAGCTGATGAGATATTATTCAGGAATGAAAGGGAAATAAAGACAATTATAGAGACAGGAAAGTAAGAAAAAAAAATATTAGCAGTTCTACCCATAAGGAATGGCTAAGAAATTTTTCTAAACAGAAAAGAAATGATAACAGAAGAAGGCTTAGAACATCAGAAAAGAAAGAATATGGCAATGAGTAAAAATATGGGTAGGGCTTCCCTGGTGGCACAGTGGTTAAGAATTCGCCTGCCAATGCAGGGGACACAGGTTCGAGCCCTGGTCCGGGAAGATCCCACATGCCACAGAGCAACTAAGCCTGTGCACCACAACTACTGAGCCTGTGCTCTAGAGCCCACAAGCCACAGCTACTGAACCCGTGCGCCTAGAGCCCATGCTCTGCAGCAAGAGAAGCCACTGCAACGAGAAGCCCATGCAC
This sequence comes from Delphinapterus leucas, assembly GCF_059928025.1. Classification (NCBI taxonomy): domain Eukaryota; kingdom Metazoa; phylum Chordata; class Mammalia; order Artiodactyla; family Monodontidae; genus Delphinapterus; species Delphinapterus leucas. The sequence goes on along the minus strand of NC_143137.1, from coordinate 30,421,229 downwards.
CGCAACAAAGAGTAGCCGCCGCTCACCACAACTAGAGAAAGCCCACACGCAGCAACGAAGACCCAACGCAACCAAAAATAAATTAATTAATTAAAAAATATATGGGTAAATATAATAGATTTCTTTTCCCTGGGTTTCTTAAATCATATATGCTGGTTGAAGATAATACAACACTATATGATGTGGTTCTCATTGTATATACAGGAAATATCTAAGTCAGTTTGTTTAAAATGGTGGAAAGATAAAAGCAGTTACATGGAAGCCAAATTTCTGTACTTCACTTAAAGTAGTAAAATGTCAATACCAGTAGACTGTTATATATATAATACGTATATAATCTCTTATTATTGTTTACAACTACATGTAAAGCAAATATGATATCAAAATCAAAAGTTTAAATAATCAACATAAAAATTAAAGGTAGATAAATCCACAATCAGAGCAGAAATCTAACACACCTATCCAATAGCTAGTAGACCAAGCAGGAAACAAAATCACCAAGGATGAATAGGATCTGAACACTATAATAACTTTACACAGTATGCAAACAGAGGACACAACAACCAATAACAACAGACCTCAAATTCTTTTCAAGAGCACATAGAACATTTACCCAAACCAACCATGTACAGGGCCATACATAAAAATGCTTAAACAAATTTTAAAAGATTTAGCTCATTAATCTTATGTCCTCTAACCACATGGCATTGAACTAGAAATTGATAACAAAATTTAATTAGAAAAGTCATACCTTTCTTGAAATTAAGTCATATATTCATAAGTTAACTAAGAAAATACAATTTTAAAAATATTTCAGTGAAATATCATTGCATAATGAAATATTAACACTTGTGAGGTACAGCCAAAGCTGTGTGCAGAAAGAAATTCATATACATAAAGCAATTATTTAGTAAAAACAAAGTAATAAATATCAGTGATGTAGAATCAATTTCAAGAAAGAAAAACAATTCATCAAAGAATAGAAGGAAATATAATGATTTTAAAGATTTGTAGAAATAAGTGAAATCAAAGCAACTGTAAAGAAAATCAACAAAGCAGAAGTTATTTCTTTAAAATATTAACCTGATTAAAAATGCTAGTAATTCTGATTTACTTTGTTTAAAAATAGAGTGAATATAAATATTAACAAACATCAGAGATAGAATGGCACCTCTATTATAAATCCTAAAGACCCAAAGGATAAATAAGAGGACAAATTCAGCAAATCAATGTTGCACTTTGACTGAAATATACCAATCCTTGGAAAATGCAACTAAAACAAAGCTAATGGAATAATAAAGAGTAAGATTGTATTGGCCCATATTGGAATGGTTTATTATCCAATACCTATATATTTATTTTAAAGAACACAAAAATTTCCTTTCCTTCAAAGAAAACTCCAGTACCAGATAGCATCACCATTAAATTCTTCCCAAAATTTGAGAAATAAATAATGTTAACTATATACATCTTTCAGAGGAGAACAAAGTAGAAAATTTTTCTGTTTTTGTGAGGTGAACACAAACCTGTTACCGAAATCTGATAAAGATTGGGGGGAAAGAAAAATTTCATTTCATAAGCAGTAATGCAAATTCTTAAAATATAGCAAACCCAAATCAGGGATATTTATAAAAATTATGGTATATCACAACTTTTGTTTATTTTAGGAATGCAATGGTAGTTTGACATTTGAAAATCACACAAAGAGAGAACAGGAAGTTAAACAACCACTGGAGGATTCACCTAAAGATACCAGTCTCCACAAATTAACATATAAATTCAATGCAATTCTAATCAAAGTTCTATAAGGTTATTTTTATGAAAATTGAGAAGGTATTTCTAAAATTCATATGAGAATTTTAAAAGCCAGTAACAGTCAAAGCAATGGTGAAGAAAAACAAAGTTGAATGACTGTCAAATTAATACCCACTCCAAAGTTATAATTAATAAAATGATGTGTTATTGGTCTAAGACTAAATAAATGGACAAAAACAATGGAGCAGAGAACTTGTGTTTACCAAGTATACCTTTAAGAGAATGAAACATGATGCATATAATAAAAGTTATTCTCAGCTCATATATCCACCATGTCCAGTACATTATAAAATATACTGTAAGTATCAATAAAAAGTAAACACACAACCTCGTAAATAATGGCAATAACTTGATGAAATACATTGCAGATTAAATTATTCAAATTGCTGATAAATATATAAACTTATCACATTGTGTTTAATATTATTGTCTCTTTTGCTAAACTAGCAAAAAGCTTTGGAATTTGAGCCAATTTAAAGAAATTCTTTTTGTAATTCTAATAGATTTCTCACTTGAGTATCTTCATGTTTTTTTACTATATTCTTATAACATTAACAATAGATAATGCAAGAGCATATTGACTAGATATAATTTTATGTTGACAGATTTTTTTGTCTTTAAGCATTTCAGATGATCACTTCATTGTCTCCTTGTTTTCATATTATTTGATAAATTCTATTGGTTACTCTTTTTTTGCTTGTTTCCCTATATATAATGGTATCATTTTATTTTCTGACTTCCTTTAAGATCTTAATTTTCTTCATGGTTATGCATAATTTTATTTTAATATGTCTTGGTGTGTATTTCTTTGGGTTTATCTCGCTTACAGTTCATTGAGCTTATTTGATCCAGGGGTTGACTTTCTTCATTAAGTCTGGATTTTTTTGAAAATTATTTATTTGAATATTCATTCTGCTACTCCTCCTCTACTTAAACAATTCCTATTAAGAGACTTCAAACTATTTTACATTTTCCCACAATTGACTGAGTCTCTCCTCAGTTTTTTTTGGTTGTTGTTTGTTTTTTTTTGGCCTTTTTTAGAAAGTTTCTATTGCCCATTTTGCAATTCAAAAATCTTCTTTTTTCTTTTCCTGTGTTGTTCAACTTTCTGTTATTCTTGTCCAGGATTTTTTTTTTTTTTTTTGAATTCCAACTATTGCTTTTAGAGCTCTGGAAATCCCATGTTTTTATCTTAAATATCTTCCATTTCTGTACTAGTAATGTTCATGTTTTCCTTTATATTCTTGAACATGTAAATGTTTTTAAATATAATATATGTTTTAAAGTTCTGTCAGCTCCTGTTTTGGGTTCTATTTCTATTGTTTGGTTTTTCTCTTAGTTGTGTGTTATACTTTGTGCTTCTTGGAATATCTACTCATTTGTTTTTTAATTTTATACTGGATATTTTGGTATATGTACCTGTGTGTATGGGCACATGTAGTTTTTAAAAAAATATTTGCAGGCAGTTAATTGACTATTTGCATTAACTCAGGTCATTCAAGCCTTCTTTTCTAAACTTTTTAGAGAACACTAGGAAAAATTATTACTCTAAGACTACTTTTGCTATACCACTATACCCTGGTTTTCAACAGTGTCTCTTCACCCTGGCTAATTGAGACTCCAACAACTCTCAAGACTTCATAAGCTCTGGTAGTACTCCAGCTTATTGCTTCTTGACTGTTGTTCTTTGCCTGTCATTGTCCAATCTCACTCTAATTATGTAGTGTCATATTCAGCCAGACTGAAAAGTACTCTTCAAGATATTTCTTTTGCTTTTTGTTTGAATACCTCTTCCCTCTCTGCCTTTCTAGTACTCTTGCCAGAAAATACAAAACTGCTTCCACTCACTACTCATTAAAACCTCCTACCTCAAAAAAAAAAAGAGAAAGAAAGAAAGAAAAAGAGACCTCTGTTATACCCCTCCTGGCTTTGTGATCTAGAAAGTGTTGTCAGGTAGAAAACTTGGACTTTTATAGGGCTTTATTCACTATCCATATTTTTTTAAACCTTTTAGGAATAATATTACCAATTTGCCTGTTTTCCAGTTTCTAAAAATAGTTTTTTTCATACATTTTGTTCAATTTTCTAGTATTAGTTACACCATCAAAACCAGAAAATGTAAAATGTGGAGTGATGTAAAAAACATGGCAGAATTAAAAGCTGTTTTTGTCTCATCCCTTCAACCTACAACCAGTAAAACATCTACAGTGCAACAAAGGTGCTTCTGCCCAACACACCAGGATGTGGGAGAATTTCACATATTTGTCCCCCTAAAGGTAGTGGAGTGGAACACATAGAGGAAATGGAACTGAGGGAACAGCAGGGGTAATTCCTACAATACCAGAGGCCCTCAGGCCATGGAAGCGGAGCCTACAGCCCCAGAGAATCCGATAGTAGCAGAGGAGGCAGCACATATGACTCAGGCCTCTGGGCTGCATTGGTGACTGTGGCCATAGGTAACTGGAAAATAGCAGCAGTGAGGCCTGGGGCTCTGTCCCTCCAGTCACTGAGGTCCCCATGACTCTGGCTCCCTGCCGCTGTACCCAAAGTCAGTAGAAAATAGGAAATATTAAAAATCAGAGTAGAAATGAATGAAATAGAGACTACAAAGACAATAGAAAAGATTAATGAAACTAAGAGCTGGTTCTTTGAAAAGTTAAAATAAATTGATGAACCTCTAGCTAGACTCACTAAGAAAAAAATAGAGAAGGCTCTGTTAAATAAAATCAGAAATGAAAGCAGAGAAATAACAACATATACCACAGAAATACAAAGGATTAAAATAGAAGATTATGAACAGCTATATGCCACAAGTTGGACAACCTAGAAATGGACAAATTCTTAGAATCATACAACATTTCATGAAGAAATCTGAATAGACACATCACTAGTACAGATATTGAAACAGTAATCAAAAAGTTCCCCCAAAACAAAAGTCCAAGACCAGATGTCTTCACAAGTGAATTCTACTGGAAAATTTAATACCTGTTCTTCTCAAACTCTTCTAAAAAATTGAAGAGGAAGGAATGCTTCCTAACACATTTTACTAGGTCAACATCACCTGATACCAAAACCAGACAAAGACAACACAAGAAAATTACAGGTCAATATCTCTGATGACCCTAGGTGCAAAAAATTTCAACAAAATATTAGCAAACTGAATACAACAATACATTAGAAGAATCATACACCATGGTCACATGGAATTTATTCCAGGGATGCAATGATGTTTCCACAACAACAAATCAATCAAACTGATACACCACCTGGAGGAAATGAAGAATAAAAACTATATGAGTATGTCAATATGTACAGGAAAAGCATTTAACAAAATTCAACACCCATTTACAATAAAAAACTCAATAAAGTGAGTATAGAAAGGATGTACCTCAACATAATAAAATCCATAAATGATAAACCCACAGCTAACATCATACTCAATAGTGAAAAACTGAAAGTACCACTCTAAGATCAGGAACAAGGCAAGGATGTCCACTGCTGCCACTTCTATTCAACATAGTACTGGAAGTCCTATCCAAAGCAATTAGACAAGAAAAATAAATAAAATCATCCAAACTGGAAAAGAAGAAGTAAAACTGTCATTATTTGCAGATGACATGATTTTATATATACCATCAAATTAAATAGAAAACCTAAAGACTCCTCCCAACACTATATGAAATAATAAATACAGTAAAGTTTTAGGATGCAAAATCAACATATGAAACTCTGTGGCATTTCTGTATGCTAACAACAAGGTAGCAGACAGAGAAATTAAGAAAATAATCCCACTTACAATCACAGCAAAAAGAATAAAATACCTAGGAGTAAATTTAACCAAGGAGGTGAAAGACCTGAGCACTAAGAACTGTAAGACTGTTGAAAGAAATTGAAGAAGTTACAAGTAAATGGAAAGTTATTCTATATTCATGGATCGCAAGAATTAACATTGTTAAAAGGTCTGTACCAAAAGCAATCTACTGATTCGATGCAATCCTTATCAAAACACCAAGGACACTTTTCACAGAAATAGAACAAAAAATTCTATAATTTATATGGAACTACAAAAGACTCAATAGGCAAAGCAATTCTGAGAAAAAAGAACAAATCATAGTCCCTGATTTCAAACTATATTACAAAAACATAGTAGTAGAAAACAGCTCAGTATTGTCAAAAAACAGATAAACAGATCCATGGAACAAAATTGAGAGCCCAGGGAAAAACTCACACATATATGGACAATTAATTTATGACAGAGGAGTAGAGAACATGCAATGGAGAAACAATACTGTCTTCAATAAATAGTAGTGGAAAAACTGAACAGCCAGATGCCAAAAAATGAAACTTGATCACTATCTCATACCAAACACAAACGAACTCAAGACGGTTTACGGTTTAAAGACTTGAAGGTAAGACCTGAAATCATGTATAGGAATAAATAGGCAGTACATTATTTGACAGAGGTCTTAGCAATATTTTTCTAGGCATTTCTCCTCAGGCAAGGGAAACGAAAGCAAAAATAAACAAATGGGACTATATCAAACTACAGAAAAGCAAATTGAAGCTGAACTTATTTTTATAGGTCATAAGTGATATATCTAAATAAATTGATTTTATCCAACACTTTAAATTACATTTAAAAGTAATGAAATAACCACAATAAGGTGTATAGCTGAATGTTTATATCCAACTGAAATTTCTTTCTTTTTTTAAATATTTATTTGGCCATGCTGGGTCTTAGTTGTGGCATGTGGGATCTTTTAGTTGCGGCATGTGGGCTCTTAGTTGCAGCATGCAGGCTCTTAGTTGCAGCACGTGGGATCTAGTTCCCTGACCAGGGATTGAACCCAGGCACCCTGCATTGGGAGCACAGGGTCTTAACCAATGGAGCACCAGGGAAGTCCCTGAAATTTCTTTCTTTATGGAAGCAAACCTTAACTTGTACCTTCATAATTCTAAGTAAAAAATAATTATATAGAGTATTAAATATTTTAAAATAGTGACACAAAGGTAAAATTAAAAACTGTACACTTCCAAACCTCACATGAAATTCTCACTTAACTAAGGAGTGTCATCCAATACAATCTCTGACCTGAATGGACAATGATCTGGTCTGACAGATTTGTCTAAATTGTTCCTTCTGTTAAGATGTGTTTTTAAATTATGTGATAAGTACATATGGCTTTAAAATTATTGAGACTTCAAGATCTTACCAATAGTATTGAAACATAAAAAATTTGAAACAACTTTAATATTTTTTTTCATGAGTAAAAAATTTATTTAAAATGGTGAGTATTCAAATGGGTTTTTTTTTTAATTTTCAGTATATGATCTTTTTTTTAACATCTTTATTGGAGTATAATTGCTTTACAATGGTGTGTTAGTTTCTGCTTTTTAACAAAGTGAATCAGTTGTACATATACATATATCCCCATCTCTCTTCCCTCTTGCATCTCCCTCCCTCCCACCCTCCCTATCCCACCCCGCTAGGTGGTCACAAAACACCGAGCTGATCTCCCTGTGCTATGCGGCTGCTTCCCACTAGCTATCCATTTTACATTTGGTAGTGTATATATGTCCGTGCCACTCTCTCACTTTGTCACAGCTTACCCTTCCCCCTCCCCGTATCCTCAAGTCCATTCTCTAGTAGGTCTGCATCTTTATTCCCGTCTTGCCCCTAGGTTCTTCATGACCATTTTTGTTTTTTGTTTTTTAGATTCCATATATATGTGTTAGTGTACAGTATTTGTTTTTCTCTTTCTGACTTACTTCACTCTGTATGACAGACTCTAGGTCCATTCACCTCACAACAAATAACTCAATTTCATTTCCTTTTATGGCTGAATAATATTCCATTGTATATATGTGCCACATCTTCTTTATCCATTCATCTGTTGATGGACACTTAGGTTCCTTCCATGTTCTGGCTATTGTAAATAGAGCTGCAATGAATATTGTGTACATGACTCTTTTTGAATGATGGTTTTCTCAGGGTATATGCCCAGTAGGGAGACTGCTGGGTCGTATGGTAGTTCTATTTTTAGTTTTCTAAGGAACCTCCATACTGTTCTCTATAGTGGCTGTATCAGTTTACATTCCCACCAACCGTGCAAGAGGGTTCCCTTTTCTCCACACCCTCTCCAACATTTAGTGTTTGTAGAGTTTTTTAATGATGGCCATTCTGACCAGTGTGGGTTGATATCTCATTGTAGTTTTGATTTGCATTTCTCCAGTGATTAATGATGTTGAGCATTCTTTCATGTGTTTGTGGGCAATCTGTATATCTTCTTTGGAGAAATGTCGATTTAGGCAAAATTCAACACTCATTTATGATAAATATCCTCCAGAAAGTAGGCATAGAGGGAACTTACCTCAACATAATAAAGGCCGTATATGACAAACTCACAGCCAGCATCTTCCTCAGTGGTGAAAAACTGAAACCATTTCCACTAAGATCAGGAACAAGACAAGGTTGCCCACTCTCACCACTATTATTCAACATAGTTTTGGAAATTTTAGCCACAGCAATCAGGGAAGAAAAAGAAATAAAAGGAATCCAAATTGGAAAAGAAGAAGTAAAGCATGATGCTATACATAGAGAATCCTAAAGATGCTACAAGAAAACTACTAGAGCTAATCAATGAATTTGGTAAAGTAGCAGGCTACAAAATTAATGCACAGAAATCTCTTGCATTCCTATACACTAATGATGAAAAATCTGAAAGTGAAATTAATAAAACACTCCCATTTACCATTACAACAAAAAGAATAAAATATCTAGGAATAAAGCTACCTAAGGAGACAAAAGAACTGTATGCAGAAAATTATAAGATACTGATGAAAGAAATTGAAGATGGTACAAATAGGTGGAGAGATATACCATGTTCTTGGATTGGAAGAATCAACATTGTGAAAATGACTGTACTACCCAAAGCAATCTACAGATTCAATGCAATCCCTATCAAACTTCCACTGGCATTTTTCACAGAACTAGAACAAAAAATTTCACAATTTGTATGGAAACACAAAAGACCCAGAATAGCCAAAGCAATCTTGAGAAAGAAAAACGAAGCTGGAGGAATCAGGCTCCCTGACTTCAGACTATACTACAAAGCTACAGTAATCAAGACAGTATGGTACTGGCACAGAAACAGAAATATAGATAAATGGAACAGGATAGAAAGCCCAGAGATAAACTCACGCACGTATGGTCACCTTATCTTTGATAAAGGAGGCAAGAATATACAGTGGAGAAAAGACAGACTCTGCAATAAGTGGTGCTGGAAAAACTGGACAGCTACATGTAAAAGAATGAAATTAGAACACTCCCTAACACCATACACAAAAATAAACTCAAAATGGATTAAAGACCTAAATGTAAGACCAGACACTTAGAGAAAAACATAGGCAGAACACTCTATGACATAAATCACAGCAAGATCCTTTTTGACCCACCTCCTAGAGGAATGGAAATAAAAACAAAAATAAACAAATGGGACCTAATGAAACTTAAAAGCTTTTTCACAGCAAAGGAAACCATAAACAAGACCAAAAGACAACCCTCAAATGGATAAAATATTTGCAAATGAAGCAACTGACAAAGGATTAATCTCCAAAATTTACAAGTAGCTCATGCAGCTCAATAAGAAAAACACAAACAACCCAATCCAAAAATGGGCAGAAGACCTAAATAGACATTTCTCCAAAGAAATTATACAGATTGCCAACTTTAATATTGCTGTCAACTTTGCAGTAGCAATTCACACTGAATGAATAGCACCCTATTTTATTGTATTCCAGACAAAATCTGCAGCAGGCTTTTAGAAATCTGTTTGCAAGTTGCCAAATTTAATATGCTAAAAAACTTGTTTAAAAGTTACTTCCTTTAAGAGTTACATTATACTCAACAGTTATTGAACACAGTGTAACATTTTCAATAGAATATTTTATGCTGAAGCACACACTGAAATTTAATATCATGTGGTTTTCCTCATGTGGCTGTATAAAACAGAGAAACATATGAAATGATGTAAATAGGAAAATTCAGTCACTTGAAAACTCTAGCTTACTTACATATTTTTCAAATTTAGTTTTATTGAAAACTCAGTAGTGTGTGAAAAACATGGAGCTATTCAGTGAGGGGAACATAATATTAATGAGAGAAATTGGATTTCCTATTTATGTATTTAGATATAAATAAATTTCCTATTTATAATTTCCTATTTAAAATTTCCTATTTATATATATTGCCTTTATATTCAGTATATCTCCAACAATGTATGAAATATTGAATTATGTACTGGCGGCACAGTACAATGAACTTTTGTAGGGAAATACTAACTTGTCATTATTACATCAATAGGTTTTTCACCAGTTTGTCCATTACTTAAACATTAGGTAAAGAAAAATGGTAAGTAAGTGTAGGGTTTGATAGCAGAACAGCAAATTTTTTAAAGGTTGGTTTTTTAGTCTTTTCAGTATAACTAGCACTTATACAATGCATTGCAATTAATAAGGTTTTCACATATGTTATTTAATTTGAAACTCCTCTAGACTTTGTGAAGAATATTAATACTAAAATATGCAGTTTATTATTGAAGTAAGTAGTATTCAGCGATGTTAAATTACTTATCCAAGCTAATATATATGTTAGTGGCAAAAGCAGGAAAGTATACCTTTCTTCTAATCCCATGATACCCAATAGAGTAATCACTATCCAGATATGTCTATTTAAGTTTAAATTCATAAAAATTAAATAAAATTATAAGTTCTCTTCCCCAGTCTCACTAGTCATTTTTGAAGTGCTCAATCACCACATATGTATAAAGCACTATCAGGAAATAAGAGAGAAGCAAGTAAGACAGTCTTGGGGTCTCTGTGAAACCTTAATGGTGATGTTTCTGCTGTATCTTGGAGAGTAAATGATTGTAGCCTAAAGAGTGAAAGGTAGGGGAAAGATGATGTGTTCTAAGTAGAAGGAAAAATGTATGCCAAGGTGTGGAGGCATGGAAAATCTTGGACCGCTCAAAGCCCTGTGATATATTTAATATGAGCAGGGCATACCAATGGGGTTTTTTGTACAGGAAGATTGTTATGAGGTTGGAGTGTTAAACAGAAGCCAAATTATAAATGACTTTGCATCACAAACTGAAAATTTTGATTTTTTCCCTGAAGGCTATTTTTGAAGGATACAAGTAGGAGTGTCGGAGTATTTAATGTGTGCCTTTGAAAGATTACTCTGGTAAGAGTATGGATAATGCATTGCTGGCAGGCAACACTGGAGAAGATGATCCAATCAGTAGGTTGCTGGTGGCATCTAGACAAGAGATGCCTTAGCTAAGGCAGAAAGAGTGGAGATGGATAAAAGAGGAGGGTTTCTAAAACTATGCATGAAGGAATGAATCAATCAGTGAATACAACAGAGTGTGTCTTCTTAATCTTTATCATTAAGATGTATATGCATTTTGTTTTAACAAGGTCTCAAAATATATGTTGATACACAAACTTTACCTTGCTTGTGTAGTGCGAAACGTGATTGTCAGGATTTATAAAAACTCAGCATGTTTCTATTGTATACCATTTTTTATTTCTATTTTTCCAGAGCCGATTCTTGATTATACTGGGTAAACAATGATATATATCAAATAAGACTTGATGCAAAAATTATTATGTGACATTGGTACAAATTGAAAATATTATAAAAAGAAAGATACTTGAAGGCTACATATCATACTCAATTACCAAGTACTTAGGATATCAAAACGAAATATCCACAATCAATTTAACAAAAGGGAATAGAATTGAACTTACAGGAACTAAAACATAAGCTTTCCAAATTTAGCAGTGAAATTGAATGATTGCATTATTTATTTCACAAATATTTATAGAGAGTTTCCTATATGTATTCTTCACCCAGAAACTAAAAGTAAGTTATGCAGATATACTTTCCACTCCGATTCCATTTTTCTGGAACATCAAAACAGAAAATCCTCAATCAGTTTTACTAAACGGATTTCATAATTTAACTTGGAGAAATTAATATAAACGCTTTCTAAATTTAAAATTGAATTTGGGTCATTGCATTATTCATTTATTCTTGCCCAAATATTTATGGAGCCCCTGCTATGTGTACTATGCAACCAAGAGCTAGTAATGAGAATGAAGATGTATTTCCTACCTTCCCTGAATTTGCAGGCTGAGATATGGCTTCTGTACTACCTAACTGTCTGGCAAGGAGGTCTCTAAAGAGGGCTTCATGCTATGCTAGGAGGTTCAAATATGTTATCTTACAACTTTGGGTAAGGTTGATGTGATTTATGTATGTGTAAACAGTAGTTTAAAAGAAGGGGAAGGAAATCCCTTTCAATGTCATGAATTTTAAGTGGCAGAGCTTATATTCATATCCAGGAGTAATTTTAATGTTTCCCTACACCATATATTTTAAATGCCATAATTTCCTTTTTTATTGTGTATTATATTATATGTAATTATATTATATATTATGTATAATTATATTATGTATACCATATCTGCTTTTATTCAAGCCATTTATTCACCTTCAACTACTCTAAATGTAAAGGAAACATGAAATTGATAAGAAGGAAATACAGAAGCAATAGTACAATTACACAAGAACTCTGATAAGCATTTGTTAATCATATCTCTGAAAGTTTGCTAGCAATACTCACTTCTTTTCTACCAGAAAAATTAATTTTCTGACAAAAAAAGGAAAACTGACATCTGATTAGCCAGATGGCCCTGTGGTGGTAGCATTTCAGGTCCAGGGCATATCTGTTACTGCCCACAACGTCACTCAAGTAGATAAAGAAAATATGGGTTATTAATTGACTGAATATTATAAACACTCACAATTTTATTTACCTAAAATTACACTTGAAAATGCCAACCCATCTTTTTAAATCAGCCTTTAAAATATTAAATACCTGATTAAAATTAAAGGAAAATAGAATAATCTTTGCCATGTATTCTGATTTACAAGGCAACATCCCCTGAGCAGAGACAACTGGTTTAAAGGAATCTCCTGAGTAGCACAAAACACCAAGAGACTAAAATTACTTTCCGGTACATCACCTTCAATCTGGTGCCTAGTTCCTGTCTCCTTACCTTATGCTTGCTTCTCATCCCCATATTGCGCCTGTTGCCTTCAATTGCCTCAGTAGTTTAAAAAAAAAAAAAAAAAATCACTCTTCTCTACTCTCCCAAAAGTAATTCCTTGGAGATCAATTTTCATTGAGGGGGTTTACTTTTTCCTTTATTCTTAGATTCTTAATAATTAAAAATTATATGCTGCTTGGCCTAAATATTGATGGCTGTTAATATTCTCCCATAGAGGAACACACTCTAAATTTCTAAGTTTCAAAATCCTAGCATATATCAGGATGTATCTTAAATACCACATTATTCATCAATCACTCCTTGATTCTGTTCTTTGAGCATCCATATATCTTTTTTTTAACTATCTCAAATGTCAGCTATTATATATTACTGTGTCCCAATGAGCAGTTATTAATGACTAACCTATAACATTTTTAAGGGCAGATATTTATTCTACATTTATATGCACCAATTCCAAACACTGTAGAACAACATTTTAGTAATAGCGTATCTCCAATAAATGTTATATTGAACAGATAAACTTAAAATAACTCATTGACCATTTCTAACTACATTTTATTTCTATTAAAATGAATTTTTAAACTTATAGATACTTTATAATACATGAACTATATTTTTGATAACAGTAAATTCATAGAGACTTTATTCCATTTTGATTCTGCCTCAGAAACAAACATTATAAGAGGGATGACTTCACTTAAAACAGTAAAATTATAAATGATTTTGGAAATTATTTGTAGATTGATAATGAATAAAAATAATGATAGTCTCTGCTTTGTTCTATTTTAAAATATGACAATGTAAGCCATTAAATACATTTCCACACAAATAGAACTTTCAACATGCTCTAAAGTTCTATCAGTTATTCACTGGATTTGCTCAATTTGCTATCTTGGTTGAACTTAAATATGTCAACCAGCTTAAGAGATTTATAGTATTTGAATCTAAGTTCTGAATATAATTCTGTGATTACCTGTGCATTTACTCTGTGTAGTAATTAGCAGGGGAATTATCAAGTCTTCCAAATGCCCTCACATTTTCTCCATTCTCAGGAGCATTTATAAGTGTGAAAATGTTATCTATTCTGCCTCTTTGCCTATCCTATATGGCTGATGATAGCCAATGGTGTTGCAAAAATTGTGCTAATTAAACAAATTTATAATTCATGTATTTATAAAATTCCAATTTTTATATTCCTGAAATTTTGTATCTAGAATACTCTAATGTCAATGATAATTAAATTCCCACTTAAAATCCATTGAAAGTAAAACGTCCAGATATAAAGAGGGGAAAAGTCAGGTAATTGCTTTATCTAAAGGTGGCCAGCCATTCAGATGTTTCCAAATAAGCCAATAATGTGGTAAATTCTCCAAGGAGTCATTACTTCATGACTCCCAGAGAATGTGATGGTAGCAAACCATCTTTTTTAGTGGGAGTTTTAAAAAATTAGCATACAATTAGGTAAAGAGAAAAAAACATGTGAAGCATTCATTCCTCGGAATGAAATTATTGGATCTTTACATGACTCCAGAGAATCAGGAAATTTGGAGTTGAGATCATCACGAATATTGCAACTACTATATAACAACCATTAGGAATCTTAGCCATACCAACCATCAGGGGATTGATGAGTTGTGTGCACTAGGTATAAACAGCCTGTGCCAGTGAGCATTCAAGTTTGTTAATGTTATATGGAGATTGGATGGGGTGGGAGGCTTAGAGAGCAAGTTAAGTAATTCTACTGGTAAACAATGTAATGAATAATATGTCATTTTTATGTAAAAACAAATGCAAATTTATTATGTAGAGGAAAACAAAATTAGCATGACTTTTCCTCACATGAACATGTGATTTAAAATAAATTTCAAGATATAGGGAAAAAGAATCAAATTTCAGATTGTACTATCAGCCTTCTAGGATAAAATATATTTACTTGCTTCTGCATATATTTCAACACAAATATTCATAAGCCACTGCTATAAAATGTTCTAATATCAAGAGGTGGTGAATTTTCCCCATAAATATTGAGGTTGAATATATGAAGTTAATGCCCAGAACTGTGGAGAGACTGAAATTTTACCTTACTTGCAAGCTAACTGGTTAGCCTGCTACTGGTTCATGAATGCTGGTAGAAGATATGCAACGCTTGGGTCAAAGTCAAGGAACTTCATTACTCATTGCACAGCAGGCAGCATAACCTTCACGTTCATGCCAATTTCCCTTGTCTGTCAAGTCCCACAGGGGTGATGCAGAATGGACCAGAAAGATGCTGCCTATGCATATGCCTCTGCCTATGGGCCACAAGCAAACCTGCCTGACCTTTGCCCCGGCAGGAGACATTATCTTTCTTATACTGACGAGCAAATAAACCTACTTTCAGCTCTGGAACGAGGCAAAATCTCTATCTTTTAAGTATTTACAGTATTTCACTGTATCATCGGCAAAAAAAAAAAAAAAAAAAAAACCAGAGCAAAAGCCAGCAGTGTCTCTGTTTATAAGATATGCAAAAAGGTGAGCAGTCTGTGGAGAATTGTTTCCAATAATATCCAGTCCTTGGTTTCTGGGAAAATTGTCCCATGTGTATGATATTTCATCACCTACCCTAATTCATCAGACTGAAAGAGTATAGGACAAAATCATTTCAATTATCTTATACAGCATTTAATTTTCAGGCTATTATTAGCAGGATTCCAAGGGAAAACGAGGCCACCCTACCCTATTAACCTCAAACATGACCCCTACTGTCCTAGACCCAACCAGATGAAAATATCACATACTCTACCTTGGCTCTCAAGGAGGAAGAGTAGAGCAATTCTACTACCCAAAACAAATTCGGCCAGTGAGTTTAGGCTGACCCAAACGTCTTCCATGGCAGAGGTGGTGTTTCTGTAAACAGTTAAGTTCTCTTATGAAAACCCATAATGTGCAAGCCATTATGTTTTGGGGAGGAAGACAAGTTAATGCCTGGTTTCCACACAGGGAGCACAATTCTTGTGCTTCTGAGGGTACATATAGCGACCCTGGAAAGAATGTATTGATTACAGTTATTACAAACAGGCTGTTTGCTGGGAAGTAAAGCTTGACAGTGCCTCCAGTGTCGCCCCCTAGTCAGCTGATAGGATTGAGGTTTCCTAGTTCAGCTGAAATAGTTGAGTCTATTGTTTGTTCTTAGAGGAACTACCTAAGGGCAGGAGTCAAATCTGACATATTTGTTCACACCTAACATTTGTGCAGCATCCAATTGCCCTACAGAATGGGTGAATGATGTCTAAGAAATAGGAGTAGGGAAGATATCTGGAGGAGTAGAAAGGTGGGTTATTTTTGTGAGAGACACCAGAGCTGGGGTAATACCTTACCAGTTCTGATAATAATGTTAAGGGAATTAGCTATCAAATCATGTCAGAACCATCCTGCTGGAATGGCAGAACCAAGAATTATACATAAGGTACTTGCAGCAGTTTGGAAAATCCAATTTGTTTTCCTCCTAAAGAAGGCTCCAGAAATGGCTTTGAATTAGAAAAGATAATTAATGTCCCTTCCTCATATTTTTCAGGAACCTATGATATTCTCCTCCCAGGTGAATGGATTCCTATTCTCTCTCCATTGTTGCAAAATCAATGTATCCCATTCTCTCTCCACTGTTGCAAAATCAATGTATCCCATTACAGTACCGATAACTTTACCTTTTTCTCAGTTGTCCCTACTGTCACCTGTATTTTTTGTCGAAAAGAGTTAACTGAATAAATGGTCAGGGCATTTTATGAAACTTACAGAGGCACATTATGTACTCCATATTGGACCGTGTGGACCACCGTAGTGGAACTTGATGAGCAGGGTTCTTAACCAAATGCTCATTATCCTTTTTACCTATGATCATGTCAATCCACCAAAGCATCTAGGAATCAGAATTAAGTTCAAATGCCCTAAGCTTGCTTTGGCTAAGCTACCACCCATTGGTTGTAACAACAGGGGTAGCCTGGGGTTGCCATTAAAGGAAATAAAGAAATATCATGGTCAGAAAGTGTCAGATGGAATTCTGAAATTTTAAACAGGGTGATATAATATCCAATCCCTTTTCCTAATTATTACTCAGGAAGTGGCTGACAGCACATTCACTGACTAGACTGCCTTAGTTAGGTGTGGAACAAGAGGAGGTGAGGAAGGTTGGGTCCTAAATCATCTTGAATTAATTTTTGCGGAGCCCATTCTAACACTCAAAACCAGAAGATGTTGTAGATGGTAAGGAGTGTAGAATTTCTGTGAACTATTTTGTCTATTAGCCCATTCTTGAGTTGCTTTTGTGATAAAAGATATATCATTGTTAGACTAAATATTGATGATAAATCTGAAAATATGACATAGATTAGTTTCAATATTCAGAACAGTGCCCAGAGTTAGTTGCTCTGACTGGAATAGAAACTTTGTAACCTGAAAAATAGACATTTCCAGTGAAAAATCTATGAAGGATAAAATGAAAATATTTTCAGAGAATTTCAAGGTTGACAGTGTGGCCACAGATGTGTAGATGGCTAAAATGGTGTGCGAGCAGTGATCATTGAAGATAGTAACTGAAAGGCAATAGTGTGCAATAGGACACCCATGTAGACTTTTTATGTACCCATGATAATGGACTGAATATGGTCTAAGTGCCAAATCATCAAAGAATTTGAAAGAGTAACTCAGTTTCCTGAACTGACAGTAATGAGAAAGGATAGTTTATTCAGACAGATTGAGTTTAAGGTGGATTAAAAGCAAAATAAGCAGGGTATTTGTGCAGGTTTAAAGGAAGAGTAAATGCTTAAAGGCAACATTGGGATGAGAAATATGTGAGAGAAAAATGAGTATAAATTGAATATGTCTGTGAAATATAAAGTATTAGAGCTATAAAGGAATTTTGATAACATCTTCTGCAATGCCTACATTAAGCCTTGTGAACAAATGATTAAACAATATGTGTATACTTTTTTGCCTCCATGTATTTGACGGGCAAAATGTTACTGGCTGATAATGACATCATGGTGTTTGTCCTCTCTGATAAAAATGTACAGGGCATCTTCTAAATGATGAAACATCTGTTAGAACAGCTGCTTCTAAGTTTAAACAAGATATGGTGTAGCATTTTTTCCTTTGAATACAGACAAATATGAAAAATTTTGGTGATTAAGATGGATTGTGCCTATTTTCTTTGGAAAGTAGAATGTCCTATTATGAAGTTGGAGTTGAATAGTAAAACGAACTTAAATTTTAACTCATTCCAAAAATGTGACATGGTCAAATATTATTTCAAATTCCCTTTAAAGTGTTTAACACAATAGAAAGGGCATATATGCACATGTGTAACTTTCACAGTGTTTAGTCTTTACTTTCTTCACTTTAAATAAATGTAGATTTAAAAATAGGATCTTTATTGAAATTTATTTATTTAAAATGATTGCTAGGAAAAATAAAAAGCAATAATTCATTGTATAATATGTAATTATATGAATTATCATATATAGGATTAAATCGTACTTAAAATCTTGCTTGGATCAAATCTTAAAGGCTCAGGCTTTAAAAATGACTTTTTATCAAGGCCAAGGATTTATTATAGGCTATGTTAATAGGTACTGATATTATCAAACACCACTTAGGTATGTATTGCCTGTTTTTCTCCATGGAGAGAAAAAAAAAATGAACATCATGTGGATTGCAAAAGAAGGAATTTGCTGTCTGAGAAACACGGTGCAAGAAAGTAAAATCATTTCAACTTAAATTAATATACTTAGATAAAATCACATGATATTTTCAGTGTTCATATATACATTTTAATTCAGGTTTTTAAAGAGTACAGTGAATAGTTCCATAAAATTATTCTATATTGGGATCAATCATTTTTAGCTCTCCAAAAAACCAATAGTAGGTCCAAGAAATGCTTATAGGTGGCAGTGGACTACCAAGTGAGCACATTTTTTTTAAAAATTGAAAATATAGAAATAAGAATATAAACTCTAGGGGGAAAGGTATACAAAGAGATGCAAACAAAAGTAAATGGGAAAGAGAACAAGAGAAATAGGAAGAAAAATTAAATGAGCATTCAGTAGGTAATCTAGTCATTAAGAAGCTGGAAAGTACTTTGTAAGAATACAAAAATTATGACACATGACAATCTTGCAAGCAAAGAGGATTAGGAAATTACCATCACTTATTGAAATCATTCCTTTGTCCGTCATGAATTACAGTGGCACCTTTGCAATAAATTTAGTGACCTTTATATATTTTAGATATTAACTCTTTATCAAATATATGGTTTGCAAATATTTCTTCCTACTCCATAGGCTGCTGTTCTATACTCCTGATGGTTTCCTTTGCTGAGCAGAAGTTTTTTTAGTTTGATGTCCTACTTGTCTATTTTTGCTTTTGTTGCCTGTGCTTTTGGTATCATATATCTGATACGTAGTTAAAATCCAAAATATATAATTACTAAAACTTAATAGCAAAAAAACAAATAACCTGATTACAACATGGGTAAAAGACATTATTTGTGATGTATGTCAATAAAACTGGAAAAAGATGGGCAAAGGAAATGAATAAACACTTGTCCAAAGAAGACATACAAATGTCTAACATAAATGCAAAGGTGTTCAACATCCATTAATCATCAAGGAAATGCAAGTCAAAACCACAGTGAGATATCACATCACACCTATTTGGATGACTATTATGAAAAAAGAAAAAGGATAAGTGTTGGTGAGAATGTGGAGAAATTGGAACTCTTGTATACTGTTGGTAGGAATGTAAAATGGTGCAGCTATTATGAAAAACAGTATGGAGGTCCCTCAGAAAGTTAAAAACAGAACTACCATATGATCCAACATTCCCACATCTGGGTATATATTCAAAATAACTGAAATAAGAATCTTGAAGTGATAGCTGCATCTCCATATTCATTGCAGCACTATTCACAATACCTAGTGAAAATATGGAAACAACTGAAATATTCATGGACAGTTGAATGGATAGAGAAAATGTATAAATGAACAATAAAATATTATTCAACCTTAAAAAAGAAAGAAATGATACCATTTGCAACAACTTGGAAGATATGCTAAATGAAATCAGTCACTCACAAAAGGACAAATACTGCATGATTCCTCTTACATGAAGTGTCTAAAATAGTCAAACTTACAAAAGCAGACAATAAAATGGGGATTGCCAGGGTCAAGGGGAATGGGAAAAAGGGGACTTGCTGTTCAATGGGTATAAATTTTCAGTTATACAAGGTGAATAAGTTCAAAAGGTCTCTATACGTTGTAGTGCATATGGTTAACAATTCAGTATTGTACACTTAATAATTTGTTAAGAGGGTACACCACATGTTGTGTTCTTACAATAAAAAGAAAACAAAGGAGCACAAGGAAATTTTGAAGGTGATAGATATGTTTATTACCTTGATTATATGATGGTTTTATAGATGTATGCATACTCATCAAATTGTATACATTAAATGTGTCAGTTTTTTAATCTAATTTACCTCAGTAAAGCTACTGAAAACATAAGTAGTCTGATATATGTGAATCTGTTTCTGTATCTGTTCATCAACCTATTTGCCTATCCCTATGCTAATAGCACATTATTAATATCTGTTATAGAACAGATGTTAAAATTTAGTGGTAAAATCCTTAGGAAGATTTATTCTTCTTAAGATAATCTTGGCTATGTTTGTCTCTGCATTGTCATATACAGTTATGGTTCAGCTTATTAATTTACACACACACACACACACAGACAAAAACATGTATACACACATTGCCTCTGGGAGTTTAATAGTGATTGCTTGGAAACTATAGATCAACTTGTGAGTTTTATATAAAATATTGAGTTTTCTGGTACATGAAAATATCAGCAGTATTTTATAGTTTTCAATGTCTTGTGAATATTTTAGTAGATTTATTCCTATGATTTTATGATTTCAGAGCTGATAACATTGCAAAATCTACTTATCCATTCAGTTATTTGTACATTCTTTAGATTTTCTACTTAGGCAACCATGTCACCTTTAAATAGAGGCAGTTTTATTTCTCTCTCTCCTATATTCATATCAATTATATTTGTTTTAAAAATATAGAATTACCCATATTTTATATTTTCTACTTATGTGGTAATTTAACTGAGGTTATATCAAGTAATTGATTCAAATTATCTAAATCTTCAAATATATTATCTCAAAATTGTCTATACTATTCATTCAGTAATGTTTTTAATGTTTATAGTAAAGTCCAATATTTTATTGGTAATATTGGTAATATTTCCTTTTTAATTTTTTATGTTTTGCAAATACTTTATCAATTTTATAAACTTGTAAAGGTCTCTTCCCTTTCAAGGAACCTGCTTTTGACTTTAATTTCCCCTACTATAGTTTTTTTTTCTCTTTCACACATTTCTGTTTGTGTATTACTTCTTTTCTTTGAAGTTGTTCACTTCAGACATTAAACCAGCCTTAAACTCCCATCATGATTATTATCTTTTAAAAACATTGTTGGATTTGATTTCCTAAAAATTTGTTAAGGATTTTCTCTCCATGTGCATAAGAGATGTCCATCCATATTTCTCTTTTCTGATGATCTCCTATTCTGTTTTTGACATCAGTGTAACAGTCATCACAACATGAGTTGGAAATGTTCTCTCTATTTGCTGGAAGAGAATATGTAACTTTGGTATTATTTTTTCCTTAAATAACAGGATTCATTAGGAAGCATCTGCTCTTGGTATTTGAGTTTCTTTATAGAAACATCTTAATTCTAAATTAAATTTTTTAATTAATATTGCCCTGTTTAATTTTTTGTGTTTCTTTTTCCCAGTTTTGGTAACTTGTGTCTTTCAAGAAATGAGTCTGTGGTCCAGTGGTTAAGACTCCATGCTTCCACTGCACGGGGCACAGGTTCAATCCCTGGTTGGGAAACCTGCATGCCACATGGTGCAGCCAAAAAAAAAAAAGACTCTGTTTCATCTTTATATCTGTTTAGTTTGCTAGGACTGCTATAACAAAGTATCACATCTGGGTGGCTTAGACAACAGCAATTTCTTCTTTTACTCTTTTGGGGACTACAGGTCCAAGATCAAGGTGTTGGCAGTGTTGGTTCCTTTGAGAGCTGTGCGGGAAGATCTGTTCCAGGCCTCCCTCCTTGTCTTGTAGGTAACCATAACTAGTGCTGGAACTTCTCTCTGTGTCTTTTTTTTTTTTTTTTTTTTTGCGGTACGCAGGCCTCTCACTGTTGTGGCCTCTCCCGTTGTGGAGCACAGGCTCTGGACGCGCAGACTCAGCAGCCATGGCTCACGGGCCCAGCCACTCCGCAGCATGTGGAATCCTCCCGGACCAGGGCACAAACCTGTGTCCTCTGCATCGGCAGGCGGACTCTCAACCACTGTGCCACCAGGGAAGCCCTCTCTGTGTCTTTACATCATTTTTCCTCTGTACACAACTCTTTCTTTTCACATGACATTCTTTTATAAGGACACCAGTTATATTGGATTAAGGGCCCACCCCATTCCAGTGTAACTCCATTATAACTAATTACATCTAAATGACCCTCCTTTCAAATAAGGTCACATTCTCAGGTACTAGGGATTATGATTTCAACATATGAATTTTGGTGGGACACAGTTCAACCCATAACACCATTTCAACAGTTGAATTTATTGGAATAAAATTATTCATAATGTTATCTTATTATTCTGTTAATGTCCACAGGACCTGTAGAGATGGTCCCTCTTACAATTTTGAAATTTGTAATTTATTCCTCTTTCTCTTTGTTTTTTCTCCCCCCCGCAACCCCTTGCTCAGTTTAGCTAGATTTTGGAATTTGAGCTTTTGTTTATTCAGAGCCTCTGTTAAAAGAACATATGTCATAAATTTTAGCTTCTCAAAAACCTATCTTTTTAAGAAACGAATTTGAGCTATTTGTAATGAGGTGGATGGACCTAGAGTCTGTCATACAGAGTGAAGTAAGTCAGAAAGAGAAAGACAAATACCGTATGCTAACACATATATATGGAATTTAAGAAAAAAAATGTCATGAAGAACCTAGGGGTAAGACAGGAATAAAGACACAGACCTACTAGAGAATGGACTTGAGGATATGTGGAGGGGCAAGGGTAAGCTGTGACAAAGTGAGAGAGTGGCATGGACACATATGCACTACCAAACGTAAAATAGATAGCTAGTGGGAAGCAGCCGCATAGCACAGGGAGATCAGCTCAGGTGCTTTGTGACCACCTAGAGGGGTGGGATAGCGAGGGTGGGAGGGAGACACAAGAGGGAGGAGAGATGGGGACATATGTATATGTATAGCTGATTCACTTTGTTATAAAGCAGAAACTAACACACCATTGTAAAGCAATTATACTCCAATAAAGAGGTAAAAAAAAAAAAACCTATCTTTTTAAATTTCCACATGGAAAATATATTTTTTTTCAAAAGAAGGATAAAAAAGAGGAATGATTATACATGATAAGACTTCTTTATTACTCAGATATTTTTGCTGAAAGATTTGTACTGAGCAGGCACTCTTCTAATTGCTGATGATATTTTCCTTAAGCAATATAAAGGATCTCATTACCAAGTTCTCCCCTTTCTTTTTCCTTTTAATCTTAAGGAATTTACTTTGTTCTTAAAAAAATAAAATGCTGTATCACAAATATATTGATAGTTTTTCCATTTGTGATGACCAAATGTATGCTTAGAACATTATCAAAATACAAAATGTTAATGAAAATATTTTAAATACTTCACTCACCATGTAATAGCCTGATTTTCAAGGGACCTATCATTCAATTTCATACTGTGTGGGTGCACATTGTGTGCTCTAAAACGGGCCTATTTGGGCACGAGTTAGAGTGTATCATTTCCTTCACATTGGTATTCATACCAGTTATGATTATAAAATTTCTCTTGGATTTACAGGTTCTTTTGATATTCTAAGTTTAAATGCATTGAAATGAAAGCTGACAAAAACTTCATCAAGACCTATCAAAATTGTTTTACTTGATTTCAATCCGTTTAATGTTTTCTATTTATAAATGGATTGAAGTGAATATCACACACTGCATTAGATTCAATTTAGAGTTCTGCTATTGAATTTAAGTAAAGATAGTTAAATTGAATATCTGAAAATACTATATTTAGCTAGTCATTAACCATAATGTATTCTCCTTAGTTTTATACTTTTTATATATTTCTTTATACTCATTTATGAAAAGAATAAAAGATAAAATTTTAATGAAATTGTGTTAATATTGTCTGAGCTTTTTCTCATGATTAGGCTAGAGTTATAGGGTTTTGGAGAAAAGATCACACAGGTAAACTGCTATTTTCATCATACTATACAAGAGTACATACTATCTACATGAGTTAAGATGATTGATATTGAGCTAATAATGTGGCTGAAGTAGTTTCTGCCAGGTTTCTTCATAGTCATGTTACATATTTTTTCTTCCCTTTTTAAACTGTAGTCTGTGGGAAAAAGTCGACAGGCACAGCCCAAATTCAAGGAGGCATTATGCTTCCTTTCTTTTAGGATAGAGTATCTACAAAATTTATTAAGTATCTTCTTCATGAGAGATTTGTCTATTCTCCATCATTTTAATTTATTCAATCATTTATTGATATTAAAATGGCTTCATACGTTTTATTTTAAATTTCAGAGTATTATTCTATAATCCTATAAAGGCAAACATGTCATCTTTGAACAGTTTTATTTTTTCCTTGCCAATCTGTATTCCTTTATTTCCTTATTTCACTAACTAGTGTTTCCAATATAATGTTTAATAGAGGAGTAGGTAGGGAAATGCTTGCCTATTCCCAGTATTAGTAAGAAATCCACTAGTTTCTCACCGTTGAGTATGATGTCTGTAGGATTTTGGGTAGATATCTTTAATTAAGTTGAGGAAGTTTTCCTTTATTCCTAGTTTGCTGAGTTTTTATCATGAATGGTAATTGGATTTTGTTAAATTTTTTTTTCCTGTGTCAGTTAAAATACTCATGTGATTGTTCTTCTTTAGTCTGTTGATATGACTAACTGATTTTCTTTTTTCTTTTAAAAACACTTTATTGAGGTATGATTGACATAGAAAAGCTGTTCATATTGGATTTATACAACTTGATGAATTTGTAGCTAAATATACATCCATGAAGTTATGACCATAATCTATGCCATAAACATATTTATCACCTCTAAAAGTTTCCTCTCTTTTCATCATTGTGTGTCTGTGAGTGACAAGAACACTTAATATAAGATTGACCCTCTTAGCAAATGTTTAAGTATATAATATAGTATAGTTAACTATAGGCACTATGCTGTACAGTAGATCTCTAGGACTTATCTAGCTTCATTAATCCCTCCACATTTCCCCTTTTCTCTAATTCTTGGCAACTCCCATTCACTTTCTGCTTCTGTGAGTTTGACTATTTCAGATTCATCATATAAGTCATATACAGTGTTGGTCCCTCTGTGTCTGGCTTATTTCACTTAACATAAGATTCACCAGATTGATCCATATTGTTGCAAATGGCAGGACTTTGTTACTTCTGAAGGCTGAACAATATTTTACTGTATGTATATACCACATTTTCTATATCCACTCATATGTCAATTGACATTTAGGTTACTTTTATATTCTGGCTCTTGTGAAAATTCTGCAGTGAATATGGGAATGAAGATATCTCTTTGAGATCCTATTTTAATTCTTTTGAATACATTTGCAAATGTGGGTTTGCTAGATCATATCATTTTTTGATGAACCTCCATACTCTTTTCTGTAGTGATTGTACCATTTTATATTCCCACCAACAGTGTACAGGGTTCTATTTTCTCCACAACACTTATCTTTTGTTTTTGTTTTTGATAGTAGCCATCCTAACATGTGTAATGTGACGTCTCTTTGTGGTTTTGATTTGCATTTCCTTGATGATTAGTAATACTGAGCACAGTTGTATAATATATACAATCAACTAAGAATAGGGAAAATAAAATATTTAAATTTACCATTATTTATTCCTTCCCTATTACTCTTCCCTTGTTTATGTCAATTTTAGTTTCTGACCTATATCATTTTTCTTTTCTCTGTGAAACCTTTTTTAATATTTCTTCCAAGGCAGATATATTGGCAATGAGCCCTTTGTTTTTGCTTGCTGAAGAAAGTGTGTATTAGTCTGCTCAAGCTATCATAACAAAATATCATATACTGGGTGGCTTAAACAGCAGAAATACATTTCTCACAGTTTTGGAGACAAGAAGTCCAAGATCAAGGTACCTGCAAGATTGGCATCTGGTGAAGACTCCTTGAGTTGCAGATATCTGCCTTCTTGCTCTGTCGTTATGTTGCCTTTCCTGGGTGCATGTGGATGGAGAGAGAGAAAGAGAGGAAGCAAGTATTCTAGTATCTTCTGATTAAGGGCACTAATCCCATTATGAGGGCCCTATCCATGTGACCTTATCTAAACCTAATTGTGTCCTAGACACAAATACTGTCACATTGGAGATTATTAGGTCTTCAGTGCATGAATTTTGGGGAAATAATTCTTTCCATAACAATTTCTTTTAATATGCTTTATTTTGGAGGATTATTTCACTAGATTCAGATTTCTAGGTTGATGGGTTTTTCTTTCAACAGTTTAAATATTTCATTTTAGTCTTCTTGCTTGCAAATCTTCTGACAAGGACAGTGATTAAATTCTTATTCTTGCTTCTTTCTTGGTTAGGTATTTTTTGTTGTTTTGTCTTGTTTTGCTCTTTTACTCTCTGACTTCTTTCAAGATTTGCTTTTGACTTTGGTTTTCTTCAGATTGGATATGATACTACTATGTGTAGATTTTTTTGAAATTGGTCTGTTTCAGTTCTCTGTTTTTCTTGGATTTGTGATTTGGTTTCTGTCATTAATTACGGGAAAATCTCAGCAATTATTTCTTAAAATATTTCTTCAGCTTTTTTCTCTCGTCTCCTTTTGTTTTCAGATTACTCAGGTATTACACCATTTGTGATTATCTCACACTTCTTGGATGTTCTCTTCCATTACTTTTGTCATTCTTTCTTTTCTCTTTACATTTCAGTTTGGTAAGTTTCTTCTGATACATCTTCAAGCCCACTGATTCTTTCCTCAGACATGTCCATTCCATTGGTAAGCCTATCAAGGGCATTCTTTACTTCTCTTACATTGTTTTTTAATTTTTAGCATTTCCTTTTGATTTCTTTTTAGAGTTTCAATCTGCCTGTTTATATTACCCATCTGTTCTTGTATGTTGTTCACATTTTCCATTAGATTCCTTAGCATATTATACATTGTTATTTTATTTATTTATTTATTTTTGGTTAAGATAGTAGATTTTTTTATTGAAGTATAGTTGATTTACAATGTTGTGTTAGTTTCAGGTGTACAGCAGAGTGATTCATTTATACATACATACATATCTATTTTTTCAGATTCTTTTCCCTTATAGGTTATTACAAAATATTGAGTATAGTTTTCTGTGCTATACAGTAGGTTAAGGATTTTTCAATATCCACTAATCAATCAGTATGATACACCACATTAACAAACTGAAGAATAAAAACCATATGATCATCTCAATAGATGTAGAAAAAGCTTTTGATAATATCAATTGTTATTTTAAAGTACTGGTGCAGTCATTCCAAAATTTATGTCATATCTGAGTCTTGTGTTGCTTACATTTTCTCTTCAGAGACTTTTTTTCTTTTTTTTTTTTTTGCCTTTTAGCATGCCTTGTAATTTTTTGGTTGCAGGCCAGACATGATGTATTAATACTAATAATGAAGGTAAATAGGCCTTAGTGTGAGAGTTTATAGGGATCTGCCTAGGAGGTACACTGTTTTTATTGTGTTCTGTAGCTATAGCTGCCTGAGGCTTCAATTTCCTTGGTTGTTCTTTTTGTTTGTTTGTTTCTCCTGTTTTCTTTGATTTTCAGAAATTCTTCTTAAATATAATCTGAGCCTTATAGTTCTTTCAACTGTAATCCTCTGTTATTTTGCAGGAGCCCTGTTGGTGTTGTGGTGAGAGGTGATTAAAGGAAAGTGTTCTATCATCCTATAATTAGGTCTCAATATTTTAGTGGGACTGTGTGCCTGGGCTGTGATCTTCATAAGTGCTTCTCTGTCTCCATCTCCAATGTAGGTGATATAGGAAGACTAGAGGGGGCTAGACTTAGGTATTTATTTTCTCCTACAATAGCTAGGCTTTGGTGAAGTAGTTTTCCTTGAGGGAAGCTGAAGAACAGAAAGTTCCATGTTTGTTTCAAAATGGTTACCTTTCCCCACTCTCTGTGGAAAGCATGAAGGTTTTTTCTCCAGTCTTCATCATGAGAACATCATGAGGCTCTTAGAGATAAAATTCATGAAAGCAGGGCTCCCCCTGAGACCGAGTGCCCCTGGTGGAGACTTTTACTCTCAAACTGAGAGTTTGAGATCCACACTGAGCATCTGACAATTTGTCAATTACATATTTAAGTGTTCCTATGGGTACTGGATACAGGGTAAATTTCTGCTCCTGGTTTTCTACTGCCCAGTGAGCTGTGATTCTTTGTGTCTGTCTTTCTCTCCAGTTTTCAGGATAGTAGTTTGCTAGGTGACTTCAATTCTCTAATAGATCTAAGAAGAGTTGTTGGTTTTTAATATGATTGCTATTTTTGTTGTTATGAGAATGGGAGCAAGAACTTCCAAACTCTTTGTATGTTGAAGCAGAATCTGGAAGTCTTAATATTTGGATTTAATGTGTTATAAAATTTGTATGCTGTCCCATTTTATCAACAAAATAGTAATTTTATACAAATTCTTTGCAATCAAGAGTGTCCCTATAAAAGAAGACACCCATTATATTATGAAGAAATAATACAAATTAAAAATACACACACACACACACACACACACACACACACACATATACATATATTTAATTTACAGGTCCTTCCTTTGCAACATCTCAGATCCTTTGGGTCACCTTTGTCTCTTAGTCCAGCTGCCAGCATAGCAGTCAATTCTGTGTGTCCTATACCCACAGCCTAACGCATGTGAAACCTTATCACCCCTCACCTCATGCCCCTAACCCTCCCTGCTGACCTCAGTGTTGTTAGTCTCAGCACCCACCCACACTTGCAACAATGCAGAAGTTCAGAGGAGTTACCCCCATGAGGAAAAGCTTTGAACAATGGGAGAAATAGGCAGGTGAATAAATTCTTTTTCCCTCTTCCTTTTGCAGAATAGTCTTGTTAAGGAGGATATGTGGCTTCCGAAGCACAGTACCTCCAGATCAAGCCATCAGATGAACTTAGCTACGATCAGATCAGTAATGAATTCACGTAGTGCTCTCTCTCCTTCCATACTTTATTTCTCTTATACTTCATTAATGTGCACTTAGTAAGTTAAAAGCACAAAAACACTCTTGCCTAATGATCTTTTCCCAGGGGATCTCAGGACAAGTAGATAAAAATCAAAAGAATTCTAGAATGTTTTTATTCCTAAATGAAATCTAGTGATATTTGCTCTTTATATGATGTTTGCATTTCTAAATATATGGTGATAACTGAAATTAGATTTCTGTAATCAGCACCTTCTTTTGCTTTGCTTTGAAATGTGGATCTGGGAATTATCACCTTCCAGATGCAGATTTTCTGGATTATATTGAAGAACAAAGATATAAACATATGGGAAAATGTTAATGTGAGACAATTATGTGTGAAAAAATTTTTATTGTTGATCTTTTTCTTTAAAAATTTTGTTCCTAATGCTTTATTTTAGAAAAATTAAAATTAAATCCACACTAATAGAAAGTATGGAATTAATAATGCTTTAATGATGAAAATAAATAACAACTGCAAATACATATAAAAAAAATTTTAAACCAATTCAAAACAGTATTTTAGATACAATGAAAACTAATATGACTTTATTTTGTAAGACTAAATTCTCTAATAATTTATTTTTATTTCTTCAATATTTTCACTGTCTTTTCATCTCCACATTTATTAGGGATTAATCAAAATTAATATTATAAATATGAATAAGGTATATGTTTTTATTGAAATCCTTAGGTCATTAAAATTACTATTCATCTTTCTCTCTACCTTTATATATTTCGTATCTATTTCATTATCTACTTGTAATTGTTAATAAACCTTGTTAGTATATAAGTTCAAAAATATTTTGAGGAATCATCCAAATTGTTATACATTAAAAAATGTTTAAGAAATCGTATACTAGGAGTGATCCTTGGGGCTCTAGATAGAATTGAGTTATTTTCTTTCTATTATTATTGCATTATATATATGTATTATTATATTGATGATTTATGTTCACATGGACTATATTTTGTATATAATAAGTGTAGAACTTACACCACACCAAGTTTCTATTCTATTTCCTTATTATTATTTTAATTAAATGTATATTTTGTAGTTTTAGTATATAGCTATTTTCTTCTGAAATTTACATATAGCATGAATTAATTCACTAGCAAATCATAGTTAATAATTTAACATTTACCCATCATAATGTATTTCTGCCTGCAGTCCACTTTTAAATTCTACTGCTTATTTCACTTATAAACAAGTCATTTTCTAAACTGAATTTAAGATTGTATCCTTCCATCTGAAACACTCTTCCAGCCCTCTAGATCCTCATCTTTTTTCAAAGTGTGTCAAGTTCCTCTGTGATTGATGACATCAAAAGCAAAAGGAAGCAAAGTGAATAATGACAATGCCTTTAGAATGCTAAAAATTCATATGGAAGTTTACCGTTCAATAGATACCTACATCTACCTCCTTATTTTACAGGTCTAAAAATTAGGTATCAAATGACAGTCTACATTTCCTGAGGCAGTTTGTGACAGAGGAATAAAGTACTGATACACACAACAAAATTAATAAATCTCAAACATTAAGAAAAAAAAAAAAAGCCAGACCAAGGATTACAAACCATAGGATTCCATTCATATGGAATCCATATACAGTCAAAACTGAGTTGTGGCAATAGAAATCATATGGCATTTGGTGGGGGGAAGAGGAAATGAGGCTAGGGAGAAATTTACTCTAAAAGCGCAAGAAGGCAATGTCTTGGATATATAAAATGATCTCTGGGGGGGTGTATTTGTAGGCTGGGGCTGCCATAATAAAACAACACACACTGGATGGTTTAAACAGTGGAAATTTATTTTCTCACTGATCTGGAGTCTACAGTTCCAAGATCAAGGTGCCACAGCAGTTTGTGTTTCTCCTGAGGCCTCTCTCCTTGTCTGACAGATGGTCACCCTCACATGACTTTTTCTCTGTGCACTCTTACTGTCTCTTTTTCTGTATATAAAGACCCCAGTCCTTTTGGATTACAGCCCCACCCTGTGACCTCATTTAACCTTATTACCTTTTTAAAGGCTCTATCTCCAAATACAGTCACATTAGGTATTAAAACTAGGATTTTGAAGGGTGGTGGGGATTATAATTCATTCCATTATGGGGGGGTAGAGAGGTGTATTCAATTTTAAAACCCCATAAAATCAATCACTTAAGAATTGTGCATTTTATTTTCTGTTTATTTGACCTACATTGAAAAAAACGGCAGAATGCCATGGTGAAGAAATTTGCAAGTTGATTTTAGCCATATGAGGGTATATTATTCGTTTGAATAATTTTTATATTTGTACTGTTTTCAGGATACACAAAAGCCTGGTCATACGCAAAGAATAACAAATACTACAGGATACATATATGCATTTTCTGCTTTCAGGATCTTTTATCCATTAATGCTTATGGGTTGCTCTTTGCTAATCAGATCTTAAAGGAGACTTTAAAGCCTTAGAGGTTCCATATGTTCACTGAAACACCCAGAGTAATCTGGGGCAATGCAATTCTAAAATGTAATTTAAAAATATGAACTGGGGCTTCCCTGGTGGCGCAGTGGTTAAGAATCCGCCTGCCAATGCAGAGGTCACGGGTTCGAGCCCAGGCCCGGGAGGATCCCACATGCTAGAGAGCAACTAAACCCGTGCGACACAACTACTGAACCTGCGCTCTAGAGCCTGCAATCCACAGCTACTGAAGCCCGCGCGCTCCTAGAGCCCATGCTCCGCAACAAAAGAAGCGACTTCAGTGAGAAGCCCGCGCACCGGAACAAAGAGTAGCCCCTGCTTGCCGCAACTAGAGAAAGCCCGTATGCAGCAACAAAGACCCAACGGAGCCAAAGATAAATTTTTTAAAATAATAAATAAATAAATAATATGAACTGGCCAAAATTTGCATAGAACCCAGACTGAAATGGCTTATATGATCTATGAGCTCATAGGCTGTATTATATATGCATGAAATCAATTGCCCACAGAAGAAAATGGGTGTATGAAATAATAATAGATTGGCTTGTGAGGCTTACTTCTTCACCCCCATTAGCCACCCATGCACAGGGCATTCAAGGACAGTATATTTTGCTGTATAATTGCCAATTCCTAATGAAGTGTTATAAAAGCTTTCTTTTCACAGTTACAGGAAACTAACAATTCCATAAACCCAGTAAATGCTGGAAATTTTTTTCTGTTACAGAAAGCTGTTCAACAGTAACTATGGAGATCATCCATACATTGCAATGAAAAATCCCTGATCTGATTAATGGTCTTACCATGTAGGTTAGGAAAAATTTCGTTTTATAGCAGAGAAGATTTTCCATCAATGCCTGAGGAAAAGTTGCTCATTTGTATCCATTTTCAAAATAATTTAAATATTCTAAATGTTGATTATGCTGCTTTCTTCATCACAGATCTAGATGATAGTATCTCCTGGATATGGGGAACTTTCACAGGAGTTATATATGTGATGATGAAAGGGCTAGAGACATTTCCTGTGCTAGCCTAGAGACTAGTTTCACTGAAAGAATTATCTCACCCAAACTTATATAACTGGTACTTCCAAACCTGCTCTTAATGGGAAAAAGTTGAGATCCTTGTTCATCACCTTGAATCTAGTGTACTTAGAATATTGTATTATGATTATAATGATACTGTGTTTGTAGGAACAGGCATTTGTAATTCTAACTTAATCTGTAGTAAGAAAATCATTAAGAAGTATGAAGCGTTTTGTGTTTGGGACAATGTAGATATGAGAATGAAGGCATGAAATATTTTATTTGTAGAACAAGTGCTTAGCCGTGACTACAAAGAACCTAATCTAGCTTAAACTGTATATACAATCTCAAGCATTCACTATCAAACACGCTGAGAGAAATGCTAGACAATCTTTACAGCATAGCTAAAATCAGAGAAATTTTGGCATTAACTCCCAGTGTATGGGATAGTCAATCTAATAAAGTTTTAGATGTTGGGCAAATATTTCAGAATAAATTAGCAAAAACACAGCTGTTGCTCATTTACAAATTCCCACTATGTCTTTGAAAACTGAATGACATTGCATTTTATATTCAGCAGTAAAGGAGATATAGATGTCTTTGTTGGGAACAGTATAACATTTGAAATACATTACGTATGGGGATAAGCCAATCTTGCTTTGGCCAGACACATTAGAAAGAAGTGGTTTTGCTTTGGTCTAAAGGCTTTACTGGGCTTCTTAATGAACGCCAGTTCTCAGCTTCAACCAGGAGAGCAAGAGCAGTATAGAGAGAGAATTAGAAAGGAGAGAGAGGAGTCAGAGAATGATTGAGCCATAATGAAACTTGTAATACAAAAACAATGTACTTGGAGACATTAGACCTGGCAAAAGGGTGAGGATATCTTATTCTGTCTTTCTGTATATCTGTGTAGATATTAGATTTTCTTCCTTCCAATCAGACTTACTATGAAAAATAAATTAATCGTATGTGTAAGAATCTTTATATTGCCTAAATAATTACATTTTAAACGGTAGAAGTGTTTATAGAACAAAGGAATAGAAGTAACACTGCCCTGGCAGTCTTCCTGTTATACATAAAGAAGTTACACATAAAAAAATTTGAAAGGCCCAAAATAGTGTTTAGTCTTTAAAATGACAAGCCATGTTCTGCTGGTGGGGCAATGCTGTTGTTCTCTGAAAAGAAATTCTGTGAAAAAGGTAGCAGATTGAAAATGTTTACATCTAGTGAACATTGGAAAACGTTCCTGTTTTTTCTCTTTTTTAAAAGACTATTTGAAAGATGTGAAGCTATTGAGTGCAACATGGTTTTCAGGTATCTCTACGTGGGCTCTGTCCTTTCAATCAGAGCAAACATTACCCTCTTACCTCCCATGTGGATCAATGAACTAAGCAGTAATTGGAGATATTAACTAAATAAGAGACTTCTCTGCAACTTTGCCTTAAAATATAACAATTCCAAAGTGAGAGAGTGAGGAGCATTGCAGCAGAAAATCTAAACCCAGTCATAAGAGAAAAAGAGCCCTTCATGCTCCCATTATATTTTTGCTCAGCTTTAGCACAAATGCTACCTCACTATTCACTCAGACTCGGTGATTAAAAACCCCTTCCTGTGCTAGGACCCATTCAAGTAGAGTGAAAAGATGAATCATTCCCAGTAGCTGTATGTTTCTTTTTCCTTAGCTTCCTTATAGCCATGTGGACTACCCAACCGTATAATCTAAGGGAAAGAAAGCAAAGGTGATCCAGCATTGTCCAGAGAAAGATTCCACTCTCCTACATTCTAGCTGTTTGACCTCTGCTTTTTGTCTCTTTACTGGTAAACAGGGATCAAGAATACTGCATCACTGGATTGATTTAAATTATAAGACCTTAAGTGAAATGAAAAGTATAAAACATAAAATGAGAACATGTTAATGGTTTCCGAAATGTTAGACTAAGAACAAAATAATGTCAAGTTATGGACTTCCCTGGTGGCACAGTGGTTAAGAATCCACCTGCCAATGCAGGGGACACCGGTTTGAGCCCTGGTCCGGGAAGATCCCACATGCCACAGAGCAACTAAGCCCATGCGCCACAACTACTGAGCCTGCACTCTAGAGCTTGTAGAGTTGTGGCTTGCGGGATCCACAACTACTGAGCCCACATGCCACAACTACTGAAGCCCACGCGCCAAGAGCCCGTGCTCCACAGCAAGAGAAGCCACTGCAATGAGAAGCCCGCGGACCGCAACGAAGTAGCCCCCGCTCACCGCAACTAGAGAAAGCCACGTACAGCAACGAAGACTCAACACAGTCAAAAATAAATAAATAAAATAAATAAATTTATTTTAAAAAAGTGTCAAGTTACTAGGAGACATTAGAGTATAATGAGATGAAATGGAAATCAGTAGACATAGAGATGTGGATTTGAGTAGACACAGCTGCTATTTTGGTGGTTAGAAGTCAACCACTCGGCTAAAAGCTGCTTTCTTCCACGTGCACAAAGGGTAGGTGTGAGTAGAGGATCAACATGGTATCAAATGCTTCTCCAAGTAGCAACATTCTAAGAGTTTTAGGCTGCTCTGATGTCAGAAGCTCTTCCTGTGTTATTCTCCTTCATATTAAGGATGAGACAATAAGTTAGTGATTTACTTTTTAAATGAATGTTTGCATAGCAGCCTCTCATTGGTTACATATTCAAAATCTAAATTTATAGGCAAATGGGATTTCTGGGATATGCTGCTCTATAAAATACTTTATTAAAAACCATTTAAAGCCTTGCCAATATTACATACTTTTCCCTTCAGACAAGTAGACTGAAGACTTTGTTACATAAACAGAAATTATACTATTCCTCAGTTTCTGAATTTTCCATTTCTTTTTTTTTTTTTAACATCTTTATTGGGGTATAATTGCTTTACAATGGTGTGTTAGTTTCTGCTTTATAACAAAGTGAATCAGTTATACATATACATATGTTCCCATATGTCTTCCCTCTTGTGTCTCCCTCCCTCCCACCCTCCCTATCCCACCCCTCCAGGCTGTCACAAAGCACCGAGCCAATATCCCTGTGCCATGCGGCTGCTTCCCACTAGCTATCTACCTTACGTTTGTTAGTGTGTATATGTCCATGACTCTCTCTCGCCCTGTCACAGCTCACCCTTCACCCTCCCCATATCCTCAAGTCCGTTCTCCAGTAGGTCTGCATCTTTATTCCTGTCTTACCCCTAGGTTCTTCATGACATTTTTTTTTCTTAAATTCCATATATATGTGTTAGCATACGGTATTTGTCTTTTTCTTTCTGACTTACTTCACTCTGTATGACAGACTCTAGGTCTATACACCTCATTACAAATAGCTCAATTTCGTTTCTTTTTACAGCTGAGTAATATTCCATTGTAT
This sequence comes from Delphinapterus leucas, assembly GCF_059928025.1. Lineage (NCBI taxonomy): Eukaryota > Metazoa > Chordata > Mammalia > Artiodactyla > Monodontidae > Delphinapterus > Delphinapterus leucas. Next base: position 30,385,030 of record NC_143137.1, on the reverse strand, counting down.
ATATGTGCCACATCTTCTTTATCCATTCATCCGATGATGGGCACTTAGGTTGTTTCCATCTCCGGGCTATTGTAAATAGAGCTGCAATGAACATTCTGGTACATGACTCTTTTTGAATTTTGGTTTTCTCAGGGCATATGCCCAGTAGTGGGATTGCTGGGTCATATGGTAGTTCTATTTGTAGTTTTTTATGGAAACTCCATACTGTTCTCCATAGTGGCTGTACCAATTCACATTCCCACCAGCAGTGCAAGAGTGTTCCCTTTTCTCCACACCCTCTCCAGCATTTATTGTTTCTAGATTTTTTGATGATGGCCATTCTGACTGGTGTGAGATGATATCTCTTTGTAGTTTTGATTTGCATTTCTCTAATGATTAATGATGTTGAGCAGTCTTTCATGTGTTTGTTGGCAGTCTGTATATCTTCTTTGGAGAAATGTCTATTTAGGTCTTCTGCCCATTTTTGGATTGGGTTGTTTGTTTTTTTGTTATTGAGCTGCATGAGCTGCTTGTAAATTTTGGAGATTAATCCTTTGTCAGTTGCTTCGTTTGCAAATATTTTCTCCAGAATTTTCCATTTCTTAAGACAAAATAGGATCAGCAGATGTGAAGACAAACCAAAATGATAGCATCATATCTTTAAACAAGATAAGAATACAATGGTAGTCAAGGTAAAATTTCTTAAATTTCTGTAAAATTTATATTACATTTACATTGTTTTCTTTCGCCCAAAATTGGTTCTTTTAGAATTTTAACAAACATGGTCTACTGATCTAACAGGGAAAAAAATCCACAGAATCACTCTAATCTTATTGCAAAATTGATTAGCTCTTTCACAACTTTAGGACTCAAAAGAAGTTAAATTTTTGAAAGCCTTGGGTTTATTTCTATGAGAAATATTATATAAGCAGATGTGTGAATTTAGATGATTTAAAAGTTGTCATAAACATTGGACTCATTTCTCTGTGTGGTGTCTAAATGTGGAGCCTCAGAGACGTCGCTGAAGGAAATAGACCATTTCAATCATGAAGGGGTTTCCTGCTTTTTTTTCACCCTCTTGTATGATTTTCTTTTCTCTGGTCTGTGGAAAAGCCCTTATTGAAGTGTTTAGGAACATGTGTTCACTCTCAAAAAGTGGTGGGCATAGGAATTGGGCAGAAATGAATAATTAATCCAACCGTCACAAGTGACTGTATTTAGAAGCAGACAATATGTCGTTTTCATTTTTAGCAGTGGACCTGCTTTTTTTCTCTTTTTATTTATCAAAATGATCGTAATGTTTATTTCTTTTATAATATTTCATTGTTATAGAGGTATGAGGTATGATTTTACTACATATACATTAATGATGCTTTAAAAATAACTTTTGTCAGTGTGTCTTTAAAACATCCTTCTGATCTAATATGGATAAATTTTATTTTATTTTTGGCAGGTAACTATATAATCATATAGCTCCATTTAGATTTATGTTAATTAAATTTTATTACATAAAAACAAAATTCACAAATGGTACATGCAGACTTAATCAGATACAAACATTAAGTAACTCAGTTGGCGCTCCAACAGGTTGAATCAGAAAAATTCACTGTTTGAACTTCGGAACTGCATCCTAGGAGAGAGAAAGTATCTGAGTCCTTCAGCATCTCAGCACAATTTATTGGCCAAGCAAAATATCATAATGGGTATATCACCTGGAGCATTTGACTTTCACTTCTAATTAATTCAATTCTAGTTCCTATTTTCCAGCATGAGAAGTTGATTAGAGAAAAATGAATGTTAGGGCCCAGGGCGAGATGCCCCAAAATGTGCCTCAATGGCATATTGATTATTTTGAATTAAAGTTACTTCAGTAGCAACCAGGGCAAGAGGGACACTTTGACCCTCCTGTCTCCCTGAAAGCAGGAAATAAAATCTCCCATGTGAAAGGTGCACCCCCTGCATCTATGGGTAGGACACCCATATCCCCAGAGATAGGGAAATGAGGGCCAAGAAGCTATTATAAACAAACCTTGTTACTTTTTAAATTTCTACCCCAAGCCCAAACTCTGTTGAAATTCTTCACTAAGCACTCAAAGTCTGATTCTTTGTCTGGTCAATTCCTCACAAATTTATTATTTCTTTGTCTAAAAAGTATAAAAGCTGCCTGCTTTGGTCACTTCTTAGATCCCTTTTCTGTGAGACCTCCATGTGCACAAATTAAAATTTGTTTCTTTTTCTCCTGTTAATATGTTTTGTGTCAATTTTATTATTAATCCAGCCATAAGAACTCAAGAGGGGTAGAGGGGGGAATTCCCTCCTCCCCAACATGAGGAAGGAATACATTGGAAATCAGATGATCAGTATTCTTGGGACAATTATGTCACCAATTAGCTCTTTGACATTGACCAATACCCCCAAAACTCTCTTATTTGCAGTTTTTAAAATATCAAAATGGAGTGTTATGTTGATTCATGTTTCTCACAGGACTATCGTGAGAACCATATAAAAAGTACCCGCAAGATCTTTGAAGTCTGTAAAGCACTATATCAACACTGGCTAATATTATTGATTATGAAAATGTAGGATTGTACAGTGAGCTTTACGGTACTTTGTGACTATCATAAATCAATATTAGCTAATCTCTCTAATAAATAACATTAAGATGTCTCTAAGTACCAGCAAAATCACAGGTGTCTTCTCAAACTCGATTAGCATTCAGTATTGTAGCAATGTTAATTCTATTTTACTGTATTCAGATTTTAAAATCCTGATGTAAATACTGAGTCATGGGTAACAATTCACTTAGCAAATATTATTGAGCCATTATTTTGCCTGAAGCATTGATAAAGCAATATTCAAGAATCAGGTAAAGTAGCTAATGTTGATAAATCAATGTGCAAGAATCAGGTAAATAACTGGTTGTTCTAAAATATATATTTACTGTCCAGGAATGTGCATGCACAGAGAAAAGACACTGAGGAAGACACTGAGGACACTCAGAAGGTAGCCATCTACAAGCCAAGGGGAGGGGCCTCGGAAGAAATCAAACTTTGCTGTCACCTTGATATTAGACTTCCAGCCAAGGTGACAGCAAGGTGTGATTTCTTCTGAGGCCCCTCTCCTTGGCTTGAAGGTGGTCTTTCCTCTGTGCGTACACATTCCTGGTTTCTCATGTATGTCCAGATTTCCTATAGGATGCCAGTCAGATTGGGTTGAGGCCCACCAGTGTGATCTCATTTAACCTTAATTACCCCTTTGAAAGCCCCATCTCCAAACACAGGCACATTCTGAGGTACTAGGGGCTAGAACATCAACATACAAATTTTGAGGGGACACAGTTCACCCATAATAGTATAAGAAGGGAATCTCCAGGCTGAGATTTGTAAGGGAAATAAAATTCAGTAAAACTGCATATGTGAAGACTCTGTTACTTCTTAGTATTTTATTTACTTTCAGTGTAATTACTGAATTGTAATTACTGGTTAAAGTTTAAATTAATCATAATTATTTTCTGTTTTTATTGGTTTTTATTTATTCTCTTATTTTTTGTCTTATTTGGATTGATTATATATATCTTGATTATTTCATTCTTTATCCTCTATTGGTTTGTTAATGATTCTTTCTGTTCCTTAAGTTGTTATCCTAAAGAAGAATACATTTATTTATCCTTGCCATTGTAGCCACCAAATATGAATTGTTACTTTTTCCATTTTCCAGTTGATGCTAGGATCTTTATTCCTTTCTACCACCCTTCTTCCATTTATGCTATTCTTACCATGTATTTTGGGCATACGTATAATTTGTCCTAAAATATATTACTATTACTGCATTTTTAAGTCAACATTTATTCATAGAATTCATATTTTTGCCCTTTATTCCTTCTTTAATTCCCATCCTTCTGTCTGGAATAATTTTATTTGAAGAACTTTCTTTCACAGATATTTTACTTTAGAAAAAAATCATGATGAGTTATACTAATTATACAGAAATACTTTTATTTATCTTAAGTTTAAAGGATAGTTTTAAAGTTATGTAATTGAAGACTAGTAGTTCTCTTTTAATGTTTTAAGATTAAGACGTTATGGCATTTTTCTGTGGCTTCCATCTTTCTTTTTAAGTCAGCTTTCAGCATTATTGTTGTAACTTCTAAGGTAATATGATTTTTTTTCTCAGTCTGCTTTTAATTTTTTTATCTTAGATTTTCAGCAGTTTTACTGTGATGTGCCTAGGAGTGTGTATGTATCCAGCTTCAGTTCAGAGCTGGATACATACATATATATATGTGTGTGTGTATATATATGTATATATATTTGATCTTGTATGCTAATTATTAGAAAATTCTGGGATATTATTTTTTTAACTATAGTTCATGTTCTCTTGTCTCTCAAATATACTTCCAGGAATCCAATCATCAAATCTCACACCTGTCTGACAATTTTTTCCTATTTTTCCCTTCTTCCATGTTTATAGATCCTCCTTTGATTCAATGTATCAGTGTACACTGCACCAAAGAATGAATCATCATTTGTCTCAGCTAGTCATGACATTCCCTTTCCCTTTTCCAGATTTAATTCTCCAAGTGTCCTTGTAGTACCAGAGATTTTTGATAGTATTTTGCTTCATGGCTAAAAAGATCAAGCCTCTTGTAGGGAAAAAAAAAAGCTTTTTGCCCCTGTTCCTTTTTTCCAATAGGAACATTGGTGAGAAGATGTGATACTTGGATTTAATGCAGCCAATTTGTGAGTTTGAAGCTAAATTGTGAGAATAAAGAGCCAATATGTTGAACACGGTGAGGTAGTAAATTTAAAGATTCTGGGCCCCTAACACCACTGTTCAGCTACTGCACCAAACCTGTAAATCTTCCTCCAGTCTTCTTGCTGTATGAAATGATTAAAGGGCTTTATTCCTAAGCCATCATTAATTAGGTTTTTATGACTTAAAACCAACAGATGCAAATGAGGAGGAGATGTCCAGATAATCATGGAAGGGTTTAGGAGGGAATGAATGTTCCCAGGCAGAATTGTTTAGGCCACAATACAAAGGCATAAGGAGTGGTTATACTAAGGAACCCAAGTATAATCCAGTATTGATACTGATTGTAATGCTGACTAGCATATGGGTACCTCATAACTATAGATTTTCATTGTAAAAGATCACTCTGATGAAAGTATACTTCTAGGAGGGGAAGTAAATCTAGAAATACATATACTAGTAAGGATAATACGGCATTAATATAAGTTTTGAATCCAGGTGAGCATAATGGAATGAAGAGATATTTGTTACATAAGTATTTGTTTTGTATGTGAACAGGATTTGATTATTTATAAGATGTTAAATGGATTAGTGATATTAGAAAGGGAGTAACAAAATATGTCTCCCAAGTTTGTGACTTAGATAATTATGTGGATAATGGTAAGATTAAGTTAAAAGGAATACAAGAAGGCTTACTTTTTTTTTTTTTTTTTAACTAGTACCAGTGTGTAGCAGTAAAAAGAGTTCTAGAAAACTGGGTAATTATTCTAATTTTAGGTGTTGCCAGTAGAGTGACTGTTCATAGATAAGTTGCATAACCTCTTTGGGCCTCAGTTTACTCACTTGTAAAATGAAGTGTTAGTGCTAGATGAAAATCCAGTTACTTTCCCAGCTCTAAATCTTAATTATTTAAATATAATAGTATTACTAATATACTATTTAAATTTTTATATTTAATTTATCCCAAATTATTATTATCCTATTGAAATTGCATACACTAAATAAAAGAATTATAATAAAGTTTAACACAATAATATAAGTAAAATGAATAATCAATCAATAATACATATAAAACTACTAATTCAAATATAGAAAAATGAAAGAAACTGATCATAAAATAAATATGCTACCAGCCAGTGATAGCTTCTCCAAGTCAATAAAAAGAGTTAAAATTAGAATCTACCTTTATCATCTTCCAAATTAATCTCCTACCTCCTTCTTCCCTAGGCATAAACATATATTTTAAGCTCTAATCACACAAAACTGCTTATTTATTAAAACAAACTGATATGTGTGTGTATTGTGTAACATGTGCATATATTTTATTTTGGTTGGCTCTTCTAAACTGTATCCATTTTTTCTTCATCTTTTTGCACACATCATCTGGCAACTTTCTTCTCATACGTGCCACACTTTCTTAAAGTGTGTTTGCTTAGCAGCTTATCTAGAGGCTTCTATTCAGAATTCAAGATTTGGGTTGAGCATCTCTCCTTGGAAGATCTTCACATATCTCCCTCCCCCACATAAGACTGATTACTCATCTGTGTGTGTTTCATGCAACTCTTTGTATTCCTCCATCATAACCCATTTCTTGCCATATTGCAAATAGCTTAGCACTGTGCCATCCTTATCAATCTCTGGGATACATTAGTGAGGAGACTTTAATTTTTAGAAAAAGGAAATGAGGTAAAAAGTAAGATTTAAAAAAGTGGTTTTGGGGACAGGATTGGCAATGGATTGGACAATTCTGTTGTCCAGTCATAAACCTCCAGTTATATCTTAGACACTAGAACCATTTCAATATAACAAATTTATAACTGCTTCATTCACCCAGTGTCAAATCATTCAATGTCCTCCCTCTTGTTTCAGTAGCAAGTTTAACAGCGACTGTGCTAGGTAGGGGCAATTTATTTATTTTGACATTATGTAGACATCCAAAACAGATTGTTAAGTGTTGCATTATGATGTGAAAATGGAATATATTAACTGCTCTTGTCATTGCTCATTTTTATAACTAAAGTGTTATAGCAAGGTAAATGTTAAAGCAAAATACAATGTCAAAACTGCATACTTGGGTCTGCCAGTTGTTATGTCAATGTTAGGGAATTTAATTTGTTTTGTGCTTTAATGATAGCACAAACTAAATATAGTTTATTCTATGAATTAAAATGATCTTAGTATTAATAATTAACCCCCTAGCTATTTTTCAATAACAAAGAAATGATAAATGTATGAAAATTATCTTAATCATATTTGACATGCCATTGTAGCTATTATTTTATTCTCACACATTACTACATCACTATTCTATATATAGGGAATTAGTTCAGCTATTGCCTAAGCTCCTACATGTTTGGATTAGAGCCAAGGACATAATGGTTATAAAGTTGTTCTGTTGTTCTGATTCACATGTCCTTCATTGACACACATCAAGGGTAGGCAAACAGGCCTCCAGTTTCTTCTTTTCCGACAAACATAATTTAAAAACCAATAATACCCATCAATGACTTTATATTGAAACAAACCTTCATTGGATTTAGGAGAATTCTGAAGATATAGTGTTCGTCCACACTTGCTTAATGTGGTGCATTTGAGCAACAGTATATAATACAGACGGCCTCTGCCTACTTTGCATTATATGGCGGTAGGGTAGAGACCTAGGTGCTGTTTACCAAGGAGACGTAGTTATTTATGTTCAAAGTAGTCTAGGAAGCACTCAACTATCCATTTCAGGCATAAAGTCTACACAAACACACACACAAATACACTATAATACTTGAATATATTTTCCCTCAAATCATTCTGTGTGCATTATACTCTCTAATCTTCCACCTCCTGTATAAACCTCAAATACCTTTACTTCCTGTTGGAACAATTCTGTTAGAACATTCTTCATTGAAGATACTGTGGTTAAATGTCAAAATCTGGATAATATCCAAAATAGTCAGCTATCTTGGAAAGTTCTAATTAGGACTTTGTTTTATGTTTCTGTTTGTAAGTGTGTATTTTCAGTCTTTATCAAAATTATTATACATGAAAATGTGCCAAGGGGTATAGTATAAAGCAGTTACACTTATTTAAGTTAAAAATTTTGAAATAAAGTGATTTAACCTTCAGTAGTACCACACATCATTTGATATTCCCAATACTCTCAATATTTTTAACAGGATATTTTCTTAGAATGAAAACCAAAATTAAATGAACCATCACAAGTTGTTTGTAAAATTATGAGTTCTTTTCATCTTGACTGCTAAATAAGAAGCGCTTCAAATGTAACAGTATGTATTACTCTTGTGGAGGAAAATCTGCCTATTAATACAGAGAAGGGATTTGCTCTTTCAGATTTGCCCATGTGCATTACTTCTTAGCATAAATTCATAAGGCTTAAATTCACAGAGATTTCCCAAAGCAGGAAGAATATGGTAAAAGAGTGGAATTTTATTTTCAAACCTATGACTTTAAGAATGGGCTCCTTCCTTGATTAGGATCGTTTGTTAATTTTTATTAGATGTGGTAGGAAATATTGGAATCATTTAAATTGATCACTGAAGCCTGTCAGGTATATTTTTAGTGAAAATGTGAGTATTGGATAGGAGGGAAGTACAGTCATAAAGCAAAACAATTAATTTTTATTCAAGTATGTTTATATTGTTATTTTCAATCCCTGGATTGGGTCTTCTTGAGGATGATCTATAATTAATTTTACACAATGACCCTCCTCTTCTTTTACTTCTTTCAAAGTTCCTCATAGCTTAAGTAGCTTGTGCCACCCCCTGCTGCCCACAAAATTTATGCCTCTATTATAAAAACATAATAGTCCAGTTTTATAGCATTTGTTAAACCTTGTCTATGATTTTTTTTTTACATCTTTATTGGAGTATAATTGCTTTACAATGGTGTGTTAGTTTCTGCTTTATAACAAAGTGAATCAGTTATACATATACATATGTTCCCATATCTCTTCCCTCTTGCGTCTCCCTCCCTCCCACCCTCCCTATCCCACCCCTCTAGGTGGTCACAAAGCATGGAGCTGATCTCCCTGTGCTATGTGGCTGCTTCCCACTAGCTATCTATTTTACGTTTGGTAGTGTATATATGTCCATGCCACTCTCTCGCTTTGTCACAGCTTACCCTTCCCCCTCCCCATGTCCTCAAGTCCATTCTCTAGTAGGTCTGTGATTTTAAATGTACATTAGTTTTCACTAAAAATGAACCTGCTCTGTGCTCCTTAATAGTTTTAGACAAGCTTAAGCTCTCTTATTACATTCAACTGTACAGTTTTAGACCATTTGTGTTTTGAGTTGAATTCCTCTCTGAACTTCCTTGGCATATGCTATATTGAAAACTTCAAAGCAGATTTCAATATGATATTTTAAATACTTAATGTGGTAGGTAGAGTAATGGATCCCCAAAGATGCCTGTGCCCTAATCCCCGAAACCTATGAATATGTTACCTTACAGAGGAAAAGGGACTTTGCAAAAATAATTAAGTATCTTGAAATAGGGAGATTATTTTGGATTGCCTAGGTGGGCAGAGTGTAATCACAAGGATCCCTATATTTTAGTCTATTAAAGTCTTATTTTTCAAAAACTAAGATAATTTTTATGTAATCACGTTGTATTCAATTTTAATGTATCATTGTCCTACACACTTTTATATCAAATTTCCATAATATTTGTTAATAATTATCCTATATTGCTTAATAGTTCAGACCTGAAAGATCTTTTTGGCTATTAGATATTAAACTGTCTCTCTATGAAATGGGTAAATTCCACTAAAAATTGACCAGAAGGGCTTCCCTGGTGGCGTAGTGGTTGAGAGTCCGCCTGCCGATGCAGGGGACATGGGTTCGTGCCCCGGTCCAGGAAGATCCCACATGCCGCGGAGCGGCTGGGCCCGTGAGCCATAGCCGCTGAGGCTGCGCGTCTGGAGCCTGTGCTCCACAATGGGAGAGGCCACAACAGTGAGAGGCCCGAAAAAAAAAAAAAAATTGACCAGAAAAGTTCAAAGCTGTATGGTTGATAAGTAAATATTATGCCCTATTTCTAATATCTATAAATCAAAACTGTGAAAATTAGTTTACTTAAAAAAGGGAAAACTAATTGCTAACAAAAATCTTCAGTGTTTTATAAGAGTTCTAATAGAATGTATTTATTGGTAAAGAGGTAGTTCATATGACTCTTTTTTTAAATTGTGAACATACATGCTGATGAACTGCACTCAATTCATGGCCACACAGCTACCTGTGAATTGGTCAGAGCCTGAATATAGTATTTTTGATGTAAGTTTGCTTAAATGATCCGCATGTGTGCCTCAGGTAGAATTGGTGGATTTATTTTATTTTATTTAGTTAATTTTAAACCACAGGAAGAAAATCAGTGAATTAATTTTGTCAATGTATTAGCTTCCTAGGGCTGCTGTAATAAATTACCACAAACTAGGTATATTGAAACAAGAAAGTATTTTCTCTTATAGTTCAGAAGTCAGAAGTCCCAGAGCAAGATGTCAGCAGGGCTATACTCCAGTGGAGCCTCTAGAAGAGATTCTGATCCTTGTCTCTTCCAGATTATAGTGGCCTTCCTGCATCCCTGGGCTTTTGGGTCTATCAATCTAATCTCTGCCTTGGTCTTCATATGGCCTTTCCTCTGTATGTCTCTTATAAGAATACATGTCACTGGGTTTCGGGCTCACTCAGATAACCCAGGATGATCTCATCTCACCTATTCTTAACTTAGTTATTGCAAAGACCCCTTTTCCAAATAATGTTACATTCACAGGTTTTGAAGATTGGATGTGGAAATATTTCTTTTTTCAGTGGAAGGGGGCACCACCCAAATCACTAACAGTTTACCTGTAGTCACTTATTTTTAAGTTTCAAGTTGAAACTCTTCAGGAAATTCAAACACATTATGACTCTAACATCATCATTGTATGGTCAGGCCAATCAAGATGGCTGTTCTCTTGCTCTCTGTACATCCCCTGCTCTACCAGTGCCTACTCTAGGCACATGACTGACCTTTGCACATACTTGCCCCAGGCCCAGCTAGAGATTATTCTTATCAAAGGGGCTGTGAGGGGCGTGCTCCTCTGCTAGTTTCCCTGGTAACTGATGAACCAACCTGACATCAATTCCCCCTATAATTGGCCAATTCCCCACCCACTCCCTTCCTTCCCCTCCCCCAGAGCAAAGACTGCTGCCATGTCCTGCCTGCTATTTGCCCCACACACGGGGTGTCCCTCCAGGACCTTGCTTCAGACGTGTAAGCTCCCCATATCCATTAAACCATTGATGTCTCTGTTGCTGACTCCAGGCTCTTTCTTTGCTGTTGAAGCTGGGCAAGTACAGGCCTTGCAGGCCTGCATGGTGCAGCCCAACAATAATCTTTGCAAAACAGGCAAATACATTTGATTTCTGACCAAGATGGCCTTAACATCCCCCTCAGCTTGTTGAACTTTAGATAGGTTTCTTCCCAACTATAGACACCTGACCTCTCTTTTCTTGGAGCATTTATTTTAGAAAAATTGCAATTGTAAATTCTTTCTCTGCCCCTTTAAGAGGTAAATCTTCTTTCAAGAACCTTGAATCCATCCCTTTGAAATGTAGACATCAATGTGACCCCAATTTGTCAGTCTCTGGTAGGAGCCAAACTTCAATAAGTGCCACTTAGCAAACACCGATGACCTAATCACATTAACCAGGTCCCTCCTCCAATGTCCTGCACTGCTTTTTCACTAGCCCCTCACAGCTCTTCAGAATTGAGTTCAATCTCTCTCGCTCCTTGCAGTGTTTTAGGTAAAATTGTCCTTGCCTGTTTAACCTCTTTAGGCAATCTTTCTTTGACACATCTTACTATGCCTGCAAATACCCAAGTGAAATACTGTGGTGAGTTCACCTGCTCTCCCTCTCCTTTATCTCCAACAACCAATCAACATTTGTCCAGTCAATTTAGCCTCTTCCAAGTTTCAAATGGGTCCTCTCCTCTCCATGCCTAATGTCATTGTCTTAGTTCAGGATAGTACCATTCCTCGTCTGGAGAGCTGAAAAATCTTTGCAGTTTTCCCTACTTCCAGTTTATCTCTCCTAAAATCAGTTCTAATTCCCTGACTAGAATTGCTTAGCTAAAACAAAATCTATCATCTCATCACTTCCCTTCCTCAATATCTCTGATGACTCTTCACTGTATATTATATAAAATCAAGAGTCTTGAGAACAGTGTGGTGGATTGTACTGTCTCACTTGTTCATGTTGAACTATGTTTCCCAGAATCCCCTTTCACTGTATGTTTCTCTTTTTTTTTTTTTTTTTTTGACAGTACAGGGGCCAGCATACTAAGGCTCAGGAACCAAATCCAGCCCGCTGTCTGTTTTTTTTTGTTTGTTTGTTTTGCGGTACGCGGGCCTCTCACTGTTGTGGCCTCTCCCGTTGCGGAGCACAGGCTCCGGACGTGCAGGCTCAGCTAGTATCTGCAAAATAAGAATTACAAGTAACAAATAATGTGTGTTTGTAGAGTCTGACTTATAATATTATATATTATCCCTTCAAAATAGTTTAAAAGAATAATGCAAAATAATATTCCCAAATAATAATGCCAAAACACCTTCACCTTTTCCGATTTTACCATTAATTTGATTTTACCATTAATCTCAAACACAATCATTTTGCAGTTTGTACTTAGAGGAGATGATAATTAAAAATTAAATTCAAGACTTAGAGACTTGAGGTATGGGAACCAAATGAAAAATGAAAATGAGGCAGGCAGTCAACAATTTATTTTTAAAACTTGGTTTTTAACCTCTTTGCCTTTTTAAAAAAAAATCCTTGTTTTAGCCCTCACTATCAAAGTTAAGGTCAAGCTTTATCTATTTATTAAAAAGTTCTAATCAAGTGTGCTAGACTGTCTGCAATATATTATTACTTTTCTTTATCCTTAGAGTCTAGAGCTTTGAACTGCCACCTAGTCAGTGAGAATCAAATGAGGTTCATTGTGGAGTTCTGAATTCCATTCAGTACAATTTTTAAATACTTTTAAAGTGATTACATCATACATAGTTGTAATAAATTTAATCATAGTTCAGTGACCTTCAAAAATAATATCCCCTAAAATATTGTTTATTGAATTACATTTTTAATAAAAACAAAATTGTCATGTTTGTAAGGTATGGGTATGTCCTTATCTTAAATGCAGACAGAGGTGCTTAGGATATTACTGGAACAGGGATCTTGACATCCACTCAGCAAATGACCAAAGCTCTGTTGCCAAAGGTCAGTCAAGTCCCTAGTGAGTGACTCATCTCCTTCCTCCATCTGCACTAAATTTTCCATTGCTTTCATTCTCTGAAAGTCTCAACCCAGCAAGTTCTGATACCAAGACTCATAAGAAAATATAAATCGTGCCATTTCTTTCCTGAAGGAATTTTATTTTTTTTACATTTTTTTGTTGAAATATGCTTGAAATACAACATTTTGTAAGTTCAGGGTACAATACATGTTTATATATGTATATATATATTTATAAGTATATAATTTATAATTTAAATATATATAATCTGTATATAATATAAATATATATTTATATATATATGAATGTGATTGCCAATAGTTAGCATTTATATCATGTCACTTAATTACATATATATTGTGGTTGGAATAAAGATACAGATGCTTAGCAAGTTTGATGATCATAGTACAATATTGTCTGTATTTACTGGACTGTGCATTAGATCTCTAGGACTTTTATGTTACTAGTTGTAAGTTTGAAAGTGATTTTAAGGGTAGGCTGTGAACTATGTCCCACAAGTTTTCTCTGAATCATTTTTATGTTCTAGCCCTTCAATTAATATGTCTTCTCTTTTACCTTTTTAATATATTGGAATTCCAAATTTAAAAAATCACATTTATAAAAGGCCTTAAATTTTTTAAAAAAATTAATCTGTAAATTCAATGTGCTTCTGATAAAATTCCAACAAATTTTTTTAAGAAACTTGACAAGCTGAGTCTATAATCCACATAGAAAGGTAAGAATGCATTATACCAGGCATATTTTTTTTAATTAGGATAAAAAGAAGGTAATTTTCCTATCAAATATCAAGACAAGTTTAATAACTGTAATCATTGAAACAACATAATTGATGCAGATATGGGGAAATATATCAATTCAATAAAAAAAGGGATTCAATAATGGAATTTAAATAGATGATTACTATTACACCTCAAATAGACTGGAAGAGGACAGTCTAACAATACCTCATGTGGCGGCCACCTGGCTTTTCACTTGGAAAAATGTAAAAAATATCCCACTTTATGCTGTAAGAATCCAAACAATAAAAACAGAAGCAATAAATATGTTAGGAGAAAATAGAGCAGAATTATCTATGAAGTTCTTGCAGGAAAGAATTTTTTAATACAATTCAAATAGTAAATAAATAAATCATTGATACAGTTTCCTAAATTAACATGTGTAACTTCTTTAAGATTAAAGGGATCATAAACAAAGTTTAAATTTAAGCAAACAAACAAAAATAATGGGGGGGAAATATTGCAATATGTAGATGACAAATTTGTTACCAAATTTATGTAAAGAAACCAATAAACTAAAAAGACAAAATTCCAAGAGAAAGTAGACAGAAGGTTGGAAGAAAAAATTTATATGAGTATGATAGACATATGAAAATAAGTTTAACCTTCCTGTGAATCAGTTTTACCAACAGTAAGTTACAATTATTTACCCATTTGATAATGTATTGGGCACCTTTTCAATTTCTCTCTTGGTAAGCAATGGTTATTGAGAATTCACGGCAGGACTCACTTTTACTTTATAGCCCCTGGAATACCAAACTAAGCAAACCTTTTTGGAGTCTTGATACTATGGCTACTTCTCACCCTACAGCTTTCAGAGTGAGAGGAAATGCTCCACTGTGGGCACTGAGATATTGTTTGGGGAGTGGCTATCAAAGGACCAGATAATGCAAAATGTAAGTTAAGGGGAATTAGCTCCTGTGAACTTTCCCAAATGGAGAAATGAGAGGTGAAAGGGAACCACACAGATAAATGTGTCCTCCTTTCTCATCTCTGGGCACTGCCCCAAGGTACAGTTCTTTTTTGTGAACTTTCTAAGTAATGATCACATCAGTTCAGTGCCTTGCTCTTCTCCTTTGAAACTGGTGGTAAACAGAGACCAGCATGGTAATGACTGGCATTGTGTTGCTTTGTTTCTTTTCTTTCCCTGTTCCTACCTGCACCTATGCCCCTCCCAAGACACCTTTATTCTAATTTGCCAGGGCTTGCCCCTATGAAATAAAATATCACCTTCTAACCTCTGCCTCAGGCTCTGCCTTCTGGAGAACCCAGACTAAGACAGAAAATATCAAGTTCCCCAAGGGGGTAAAAAAACAATTCTCTTAGGCTGTTATGGATTCACTCTTTCTACAAAGCTTGATTCTTAGACAGCCCAATAGGAATATATAAATTAGTATGATCATTTTTTGGCAAGATCTATTAAAATTAAAATAATTTATTTATCCTGCAACACCTCTACTGAATATGTACCATAGAAAATAAGTATATGTGTGCAAAAGTGGCCATATTTAAAGATAATTATTGCTGATTATTAATAAAGATAAAAATTGGAAACAATCTGAACACCCATTAGAAACAAGCCAGATATTATCACTGTATAGTCATGATTCCATTTGTATCAAATTCTGGAAAAGTCAGGAAGTCCTTTGACTGCAAAGGAGCACAGAGTACTCTAATGGAAATGTTCTATATCATGTTTGATATTTCTATTTCTATTATTATACACCATTATTACAACTCACAAATTGAATACGTAAAATTCGTGGGTTTTATTGGTTGTAAATTATATTTTAATAAAGCTGATTAAAAATGAGAGAGAGAATGGTGATGGTAAATAGGTAGCATCTTGCTAACTTAGGTTGTTGGATTTAATTTCATTGAGAATAATAGGACCAACTCTTCTGTGTGATAGAATGAATACTAATATTGTTCAGTAGCTTACCTATTTCTTGTGTTGTTCTATTTCTGCATCTCAAGGCAAGAAATGTGAACTCAAGTATTTTATTTTTCCCAACTCTTCTTTTAGGGGTTGTTTTAATAGTTGATATTTAGAGGAGAATAAGAAAGGGAAAGCATAAACAGTGAGTTGCAAAAGGCTATATTTAGATTCTAAAGACACATCCATGAAACTCCACTAGAATATCTGTAAAGTAATGTAGTATAAGCCATTAAGAGAAAAGAAAAACAAAATTTTTAAAACAAGAAACAAAGCAGGTGACCAAAGGACATCAAGATTGAGAGCTCAATTGTGCCTGTCCTCTGAAGGCCAAGCCTGAGTGTAGGAGATGCTGTTATAGAATTAAGCTCATTAGGCTCTTTATATCTACCCAGATGTCACTTCCCCATTTTAAAATACATATTTTGAATGGTCATACTTTACAATCAGCAGAACACCACATTGATTCTTTGACTCTAGCATAAGAGCTATTGTAATAGAAAAGGCCAAGATGTCCCTAAACTTCCCTAGCCAATATTTCAGCATGTTACAGAGGTGGACACATACCATGGATCCATTGGTCCTACCATCTAACATCTGGAAGCTGCCAGTTAATAGTGATCAATTGGCCTCTTTAAGTTGCAAATTAGAAGCTAGCTTAAAGATGACATTCTGCAAGTTAGCAGCACAATTCTTCAGTATGTGAATAGCTCTTATACTAATGCCAATTATGTGATACTGTGTACCCAAAAGCTATTACACATGGGTTCAGTAACCAAGTGGTAGGAAAAAAAGGAAGTAGGAATGATGATATTTATCTCACCTAATTAGTCCCATTCTGGGAATTTGTGCTTTTCATCCCTCAACTTAAGTATAAAAAGTGCATTCCTTGGTAAAGTATCTAGTAGTTCAATTTCGATCTCTTATAATTTATCTGGTTTTTGTAAGAGTCAGACTGGGGAAGTAAACGTGCCTACGTATCACCTTTTCATTTTTTAATTATTTGAAGATTGTACCACATAAGAGACATGAAACCTGGAATATGATCCTATAATTTTCTTATTCTGATGGGTTTCAGTTTCTTTGTGTAGAAAATTTAAGGCTTAGGTATTAGTGGTGGTTTTAAAACTATGATTTTAATGAAAGTTTTATTCCTTTTGTTGAACTGAGTATTCAGACTCTTAATCCAAATGATTTTTGTTTGTTTTTGTTTGTTTACAAACAAATTAAGCTAATAAATAAAATGTGCTCAGTTTTGTTTTGTTTTTTTGTTTTGTTTTGTTTTGTTTTGTTTTGTTTTTGCGGTACGCGGGCCTCTCACTGTTGTGGCCTCTCCCGTTGCAGAGCACAGGCTCTGGACGCGCAGGCTCAGCGGCCATGGCTCACGGGCCCAGGCGCTGCGCGGCATGTGGGATCTTCCCGGACCGGGGCACGAACCCGTGTCCCCTGCATCGGCAGGCGGACTCTCAACCACTGCGCCACCAGGGAAGCCCTCAATTTTGTTTTTATCCCCTAATATTTTTGTCTTTAAAACATTAGAATTCAGTTCTTCTGCCTATTTTAGATCATTAGATAGTGTTATCTGACTTGCAAAAATTGTATCCATGATTGTCACATGGATGTACTACATCAGTAATTTATGATGTTCTCTAATGAACCCTGTGACCTCTAGTATCTTTACCTCATGATCAGTTTTGAGGACACCTAAAACTCATGATCACCAAGGTCCTTTCCAGCTTTAAATTTTAATAAGCGTCATCTGTTACCATCTTTCACATTTTCTTATATCACCTGCTAGTGCTATTAGTCCCCCTAATGTAATGGCTAAAGACTTCTGTATATTTATTTGTGGGAATAATAGTGCAAAGTGCCTATTTGAATAAGTCACTCATGGATTTATCATCCTAAGTCTCAACAGTTTTTCAGACAGTGGGACATTTTTATATAGAAATACAGCAAAAATTGTCTTTCCTATACTCAGACAAAATAGTTTTTAAGGTATCTAGTATCATTTGTATTTGGATTGAAGTTTTCAAGAAGCCTTTATAAGATTTACTGAGAAAGCGATTATAATAGATTGCCTTTTCTATGACTATATATATATATAATTATATATAATATATACACATATAATTTTCATATTCACTTAGCTTTAAAAGGGCTGAATAGATTTCTCTTAATCATAAAATAAAATTATCTCAGGGTTGAATAGAAGCATAGAAAGCTTATGCTGAGGAGGAAATTCTAAGAAGTTTATGACCCAGATAAAGTAGAGAATTACAAAACTAAATGTTCTCTAATATCATTTGCTATCTCTAATACACATCTAAATAGAGATAGATTTGATATAATTGCCCTTGTTCTCATGTTACATATGCATACCATTTACATTGAGTCCTCAATTCCACATGAGCATAAAATGCCATCCAGGAAAGTATTTCAAAGCAACATTGAGTAAGCATCTAGGCTAGGAAATGGTTTATGTGGCCATGGAACTGACTTTTATCAAGAGGTTATATCTAAATACTAGTTTAGGATTATGCATACATATGGAGATACTGGGTCAAATCAGAAACCAAGGTTCCCGTGTCGTATAGTCAACATGCTTTATTCATCCCAGGCATCCGCTGGTCTCCAAATGGCATGAACCATGAGTTGTCTTCTTATTGCTCCAAGTGTTACAGTTTGTACTGTAATTCTTTCCACGCTAAGGCCAAATTTTGAGGTCAGTTCTCAATTTGTTTTTGTCCTGTGTTTATCTACATATATCCTTTTTTATTTAAATTTAATTGTTTGGAGAGTATTTTTACTCATTCAGGAGAGTGTGCCTCATACAGTATTCATTTCAGTTTATCTAAGTGGCAACTAGATATAAAATTAGAGATTACAGAAGAGATTTAAAACAAAGATTTCAAGGAGCCTACACATTTGTTTTATTTATTGCAAAGATAACACGTCTACTAAACACTTTCTCTGCATGTAGTTTTTTCATGTAGTTGCTGGGATATAGCCCTGAAAAAGATATCTCTAATACAGACACTCCCTAAAGGAGTGGGAAGCTAGCTGGACAGTAACACATTCAACAAATGGCTGACATGCTCTCCTTCATCCACTCTCCTCTGCCTTCAAGTTATAACTGAGTCTCTTTTCCACAAATTACAAGCAATCGGATCTTCGAGATGGGTTTAACTCCCAGGTGTCCCTAGGACTTTGAGAGCTAAGAACTGATCCTACTGAAAAGCACAGATCATCAGGTCCTCATTCTCCGCAGCTGCTGTCACCATTCTGCGTCATCACATGTGCTACAGCCTTTGCCTCAACCCCCAGAAGTTCCTCTGGGCAAGGGGCAGAGAAACAATGGAGCACTTTCTAAATATGCTCATAGTAGCTTGGCCTACCATTTGCTTCCAGTTTTCACATAATTTTCTTCCTTAATAGCCTCAAATCACAGCTAGGATAAGCACTATGCCCCAGATCAAAGAATAAATAGAACACAGTACATTTCTCAAATAGCCTGATCATTACACAAGTAATTTTTTCTCAATCTCCTTCTGAGAAAATCCTTTCTCCTTCTTACAGATCTCAGGCAGAGTGAAAGTAGAGCTTAATAAAAATATTAAGGAGGACACGAAATCAATCTGCATGCATGCATATATATTCAAATTTAAAGTGACCCTAGTGTTTTCTTCAAAAATAGTGAGTGTATAGACCTTATAATTGTCCAAAATGAGAGCTTATCACTGTGAGTTTCCCCCAAATCAATGGCATGCTCGAAATTATCTCCTAACACAGGATCTAGAACATATAAATGAATGACCAAATATTAATCAAATGGCAACAGCCTTCTAGATAGCAATTTCGTGTGTGTGTGTGTATCTGTATTTCCAAATAATGTGGATGATATTGAACTTCTCTATTCTTTCCTTAATTCAGCAAATATTTTCTAGTCCCTACATTGAATCATACAATGCACTATATGAGGGGAATAAAATGGCAACTAATAATATAATCCTTACTCTAATGAAATTTAAAGTCTCAGGGGAGAGATATTACTTTAAATGTAAAATAGCTCTGACCAGTGCTTTGAAGAAAATATTCAGGGTTCAGTAAATGTCTATAAGAGGACTCCTGGCCTCATCTGAGGGGTTAGAAGGGCTTCACAGAGGAAGTGACATGTCTGTTGAAATTTGAAGAACGAGTGGGAGTTAAGTAGAAAAAGAGGTGAAAAGCTTTTAATACATAGAGAATGTCAAGTGAAGGAGCCAAGGGGTGTAAGGAGCGTGGCACCTTTGAAAGCCAGTGTGGGTAAAGTGCAAGTTCAAGGAAGTCAAGGAAGTCAAGGAAGTCAAGGATGTGAAGCTGAAAGGGTGAGAAGAAGCCAAACCATGCATGAGGCAGAGACTCACATATGATGGCCTCAAAACCTGTCCTCCCTCTCAGGAACCTATTCCCACTCCCCTGCAATCCAAACCACAGGCACATATTCCATTGTGTTTAGTGTGCACCCTCTTGTTTGTATGTATGCTTGTAAAATATTATCTATTTCTGGCTTACGTGTATCATGATAGAGGTTCCTTTCTCTTTTTCACTTTGTTTTTCACTCTGCACTCTGTTTTTAAACCCATCAATATCGCTATGTGTACATCTCACCCACTACTTCTAGATACTGCATGATACTCATCACATAATGAAGTGCATTTCAAATATTTTATCTGCACACTCTGTTAAAGATGAATACTTCACTTTAGCACCCTATTACCATAATTGTGATTTATTAAATATTCATGTATAGGTCCCACCATGGATATGTGTAAGATATTTCTTTAAAATACATATGGATAAAATAAATTCCTGGATAAGAGAACATGGCAAATTGCAAAAAACAGCCACAAATTCTCCCTCTTATTTGTTAATAATTTATATCATTCTCCAACCCTTGAATCCTTGCTGGCCTTGTAACTTGCTTTGGTCAATGGGACAATAATAAATGTGATGCAAGCTATACTTTTAAAGCATTTGTATATTAGGGCTTGCTCTATTGATGTTTTGGACACTTTGCCATACGAGCAAGCCAAAACTAGCCTTATGGGTTGTGAGAGATCTATAGTCTAGTCACCAGACTCACCCCAGCTGGAAGCAAGCCAACTTGCAGATGCTGGACAGAATAAATGAACCCCCAATTGATTGCAGATACATGAATGAGCCCAGCTGAGGTTACCAAAGAAAATTCCCAACTGAATCCAGTTCAGTTATAAACTAAATAAGGATGCTTTTTTGAGCCATTGTTTTGGGTGTTTTAAACTGGTTTATTTTTTAATGCAGTAATAGATAACATACAGAAATGGATACCTGAAACTGGAGTGCCACTCTAAGAAAAGCCTAAAATTTGGGCAGAGGCAGAAAATGTAATGAGGAAACGTCTAAAGCAGATTGGAATTGTGACAATCCATGATATATAGCTGCAGAGCAATAAATATAACACCTGCAATAACTTGGGAATTAGGAGATGTACCTAATGAATTGTAGAACTATGCAAGGTGATTTCTATGCAGAATGTTGAAATGTCAGTTGGATTCCTCCTGCTGCCTGTGTTAAGATACAGGATAAAGATGAATTAAATCAGGGCTCCTTGACCTCAGCACTATTGACATTTGGGATGATAAGTCTTTGTTTGGAGACTTATCCTGTTCATGATTATCAGGATCGCTGGTCTCTGCCCACTACATGCCAGTCACACACCCACCCCCAGCTGCAACACCAGAAATGTCTCCAGACATTGCCAAGTATCTCCTAAGGGGAAAAATCACTCCTGCTTGAGAACCACTGAGCTAAGTAAAGAAAATTTCAGTCTGTAAGCAGATTTTAAAGGGAATATTGCAAGTTCTGCAATTACTGGACTGGAAAACAAAAGTGTTTCTCATCCCCAGTCTTAACAGCCAGGAAAAGATTCTCAAAATGAAACAAGGTCTGGCATTAAAGATCCCATTAGGCATGTGTCTGTAAGACCTTATGATAACACCTTTAAAAGTTTTAAAGTGGTACCTTGTACACACTCTCAGCTAAGCAAGATTTTAAGTCTTAAGGGTCTTATTCTAAAGAAGTACAATATTCTGTGATAACCTGCATGAGAAAAGAATCTAAAAAAGAATGAATATATGTATATGTATAACTGAATAACTTTGCTGTTCACCTGAAACTAACACAACATTGTAAATCAACTATACTCCAATAAAATTTTAAAATAAGAAAAAAGAAAAGAAGTACAACTTAGGGAGGTTTTTATTGGAAAGGACTGTGATGTTTTACTGAATGGAGTAGGCTATTTTGTGTGATATATAGAGCTTTTTAATTTCATATGAATTTTAGAATTTCTATACAAAAATAATAGAAATTATTTTAATTTGATTGCTTAATAAATTAAGTTGGAGGGAATGGGCGTATATCTAATATTAAATCAGAATCATTCCATCTAAGAGGATGTAATATATATATATGTTTATCATATTTCCTATATTACTTACTTGAGTTTTAAATTTTTCACTTTAAACATCTTATACATAATTATAAAATTAACTCCTACACATTTTATAATTTTTTATATTACTGTGAATGGTTTCTTATTTTTGTTATAGACTAGCTACTGCGTGGTACTTATCACTCCATGAATTGTGTCTGCTTATTTTTAGTAAAATCCTATTGAGTTTCATGATTGATCTAATATCTCTCAACCTTGCTGAGTTATCTTATTTGTTGTAACAATTTGCTGATTCTATTGGCTTTTCAAAGTAGATGATGATGTCACCTGCCAAAAATGAGAGTTCTATGTCTTTTGTTCTGATTCCCTTAGCTCTTATGGTTTGTATTTTGTTTTGTTTCTTTTTCTGACTTATTGCTTTGGCTAAGTCTTCCATTCCTCTGTTACCCAGTGACAGTGATAATTGGTATATCTCTCCATCTCCCAAACTTGAAGACATTGTTTTGGTTTTTTTCTCTGTTAAGGATACCTCTTCCAGAAGTTTCTGATATACAACTTTTAACACGTTTAAAAAATATCCTTTATTCTTACCTTTCTAATATTTATTATCATAAATAAGTTATGAACCTTCAGAAGCTTTTTGTTCTTCAATGATTTATCATAATATACTTTTCTTTGTTCTATTAATGTGGTGATTCATTTGTGTATGTTTTCTAACACTGAATCATCTCTGAATTCTGTATTAGTTGCCCAAGCTGCCATAAGAAAATACATAGACTGGGAGGCTTAAACAGCAGACATTTATTTTCTCACAATTCTAGGGTCTAAAAGTCCCTGATCAAGGTGTTGGCAAATTTGCTTTCTGGTAAAAGTTCTCTTCTTGGCTTGCAGCTAGCTATCTTCTCACTGTGCCCTCAAATGATCTTTACTCTGTGCAGGTGCTAAAGAGAGCTCTCTGGTGTCTCCTCCTTCTATAATAAGGACACTAATCTCATGGGATTAAGGCCCCACCTTTAAGAAGTTATTTAACCTTAATTACCTCTCTAAAGGCCCTTTCTCCAAATATGATTACACTGGGCGTTAGGGCTTCAACATATGAATTTTGAGGGAATTCAATTTAGTCCAAAATACTAGCTAAAACCTATTTGATTGTGTTGTATTTTTAAGATGATAGGATCTGATTCACTAATATTTCATTTATAATTTGATGATTTTATTTATAATTTGTAAATGAAATTGACTTATACTATACTCTTCTTGTATAGTTCTTACCTGGTTTTAGATTCAAGATTATTCTCTCCCTAAAATTCCCTGAGCAACATTCCTTTTTATTTGTTTTGTTTTTAATTCTGGAAAAAATTTATAAGGTAAAAATTAACTATTACTTGAAAGTTTATGTAATTTTCTCAAAAGAAATCTTTGGGGCTGGTGTTTTTTTGAGAGAGAAATTCCTGAATTTCAATTCAGTTTCTTTAATATTTGTCTTTTTAAGTATTATATTTCTTCTTATGTCACTTTGGCAATTTACACATCTCTACTAATATATCTAATTCATTTAAGTATATATCCATTTTTATATTTATTACTTTAAAAGTGTATATTTTAATTTAAAAGTTCATTTTTATTTTAGTGTCTGTATTGTATCTTTTAATTACTTGTGCTCTCTCTTCTCTCTCATTTCTTCTCTCACTATTTATCCCTACAAATTCAGAAGTTATAAAATGACTACTCTCACATTATCTGATAAAATACTTGTACATAAAATATACAAAGTGCTTGAAAGTCAACAATAAGAAAACAAAAACCAAACTAAAAGTGGGAAAACGTGAGCCATGGCCGCTGAGCCTGCACGTCCGGAGCCTGTGCTCCACAACGGGAGAGGCCACAACAGTGAGAGGCCCGCCTACAGCAAAATAAATAAATAAATAAATAAAATTTTAAAAGTGGGCAAAAGTTCTAAACATGTATCACACCAGAGAATGTATGCAGATGGCAAATAACCATATGAAAACATACTCAACAACATTTGTCATCAGAGAATTTCACATTAAAACAACACTGATATATACTGCATGCAATTGATATACTGCATGCAAATAAAATGGCTAAAATTGAAAAAACTGACAATACCAAATGCTGACCAGAGTAACAGAAACTCTCATTCATTGCTGGTAAGAATGCAAAAAGATAAAGCCACTTTGAAAGATTGATTGAAAGATTCTTCCAAAGCTGAACATAGTCTTATCATAGGAGCCGGCAATTGTGTGCCTAGATATTTACCGAACCGATTTGAAATCTTATGGTCACACGAAAACCTGTATGTGAATGTTTACAACAGCTGTATTCATAAATACCCCAAAATGGAAGCTACCAAGATGTTCTTCAATAGGCAGTAACAAAAATAAATACATAAAGAAACAAATAATTCTCATGGCTTAGCAAAATGCAAGTTTATTTCTTATGAAATGCCCAATGCAGATTAGAAATAATTCTCTTCTATCTGGTGGCTTAGGGATCTATGCTCAGTCCATCTTGTGACAGTATTATCTCATCTTCCTCACCACCATCTTACATGTTTTCCCCAATTAAGAAAGCAAGAAGTGAAGAAGGAACATTGTTTTCTGTTGTTTTGATTGACAAACTATCTGCCATAGACACCATATTTTTAAATCTTCTCTATTTGACTTAATTAGAATGTAAAACTCCTGAATATATTCAATGGATTTACCCTGTTTTAGGGAAATCTCATTAGAAATGCCTAAATGCTACTTTCAATTTGACATTTATAAGGACCACAGAGACATATATTAAGAACATTTCCACCCATAGTACAGACTAAAATTTCAGTAGCAGGCACCAAATATTATTCAAGTAAAATGATATTGTTTCAAAGTCAATACCAAGGGGGAGATCAATTATTTAATCTCTGTCACTTCAACTTAATTTACTTCTTCTTGGTACTTGATATGCTAAAGTATTTTCTTCCTTTTTTACTTGTTTATTTTCTATCACAGATACTACAATGAAATCTCCAGGAGAGCAAGCTTCTTTCTTGTTCTCTTCTGAACTCTTCCAAGCTAGAATACTGTATGTCACATTATAGTAAAAGATGCTCAATTAAAATTTTGTTTAATGAATGGTTAAATTAGTGGTTATATATATTGCTTTTTTATCATCACCAAAATTCAGTGTAAATAATCTGTAGATGACCTGTGAATTATGATAGTAATTCTCATTTTGTTTTAAATGTTAACTCTGTAGTGAACCAAAACTCCTATTTATTAGAACCTAGCAACTATGACAGAAGAGATAAGAATCGATGTCTTATCGAGGTAAAGGATAAGGAAATGCATTAGGGGCAACCCCCATTGAGCCATTAAGAGAGAATGCTACTCTCTTTGAGCTGTGTTTTGTTTTTCTTTTCCCAATTTTAAAATGTTTACATTTTTGTAAAATTAAGTTTGATGTATAGAATGTCAACAAATATGCCAATGAAAGTCATTATTGAAGTGAAGCAGTAAAAATAAATAGAAGTCAAAGGGAGTTATTAAAGGAAATGGAAAATGTTGGGAGGAAATGAAGAGTAATTAATCCATTCATTGAACTCTGGTGAGAAAAAGATGATGGATTGATAGCCAATATGGAAAAAAGTGATGTTATGAAACTGTGATCAGATAGAGAAAATCTGTATTTTTTTGAAACAGGCAAATTTTTTGGCAAAGATACCATCTACATTTTTTAAAATTTTTATTAAATATAGTTGATTTACAATGTTGTGTTAGTTTCAGGTATATAGCAAAGTGATTCAGTTATACATATATATAAATATATATATTAATTTTTCATTCTTCCATTATAGGGTATTATAAGATATTGACTGTATTTCCCTGTCCTGTACAGTAGGTCCTTGTTGGTTATCTATTTTATTTATAGTAGTGTGTATATTTTAATCCTAAACTCCTAATTTATCCCTCTCCCCCTCCCCTTTGGTAACTATAAGTTTGTTTTCTATGTCTGTGAGTCTATTTCTATGTTGTAAATAAGTTCATTTGTATCTTTTTTTAGACTCCGCATATAAGTGATATCATATGATAGTTGTCTTTCTCTATCTGGCTTACTTCACTAGTACGATAATCTCTATGTCCATCCATGTTGCTGTAGATGGCATTATTTTGTTCTTTTTATGGCTGAGTCATATTCCATTGTATGTGTGTGTGCTCGCACGTGTGTGTGTATATCACATCTTCTTTATCCATTCATCTGTCGATGGACACTTAGGTTTCTTCCATGTCTTGGCTATTGTAAATAGTGCTGCTGTGAACGTTGGGGTGCATGTATCTTTTTGAGTTATGTTTTTCTCCAAATATATGCCCAGGAGTAGGACTGCAAGATCATATGGTAGCTCTATTTTTAGCTTATTAAGGAACCTCCATACCAAGTAGATGATATATAATAATATCATCTACTTTTTAAATTATTAAAAGTTTAAAATTATTTAAAATATTTAAATATTTTATTAATTATTAAAATCATTTTTAAAAATCTCATATTTCTCTGTCAGTGCAAATGTAAAGTGGTATAGCTGCTATTGAAAGTAAAATGGAGTTTCCTCAAAAAATTAAAAATAGAACTACCATAAGATCCAGGAATTCAACTCCTGGTCATTTATAGGAAGAAAACAAAAGCACTAATTAGAAAAGATATATGTACCCATGTGTTTTATATAAAATGAAATATTAGCCTTAAAAAAGAATGGAAGCTTGCCATTTGCAGCACCATGGGTGGAACTAGAGGGTATTATGCTAAGTGAAGTAAGTCATACAGAGAAGAACATATACTGTGTGATTTGGCTTCTTTGTGGTATGTAAAAAACAAAATGGATTAATAAACATAACAAAACAGAAACAGAGTTACAGTTACAGAGAACAAACAGGTAGTTGCCAGAGGGAAGGGGGTTGGAAGAAGGAAGGGAATAGATCAGAGAGATTAAGAAGTACAAACTTATAGTTTCAAAATAAATGAGTCATGACATGAAATGTACAGTGTGGGGAACATAGTAACTATGTAATATCTGTGTATGACATATCATAACTAGACTTAACTGCGATCATTTTGAAATGTATAGAAACATTGAATCAATATGTTGTGTATCAGGAACTAAAAGTATTGTTGTAGGTCAATTATACTTCAAAAACAAAATCATTAAAAAGAGGTCAGATTTGTGGTTACCAGAGGCAGGGAGTAGGGGGAGGGAGAATTGGATGAAGGCAGTCAAAAGGTACAGACTTCCAGTTGTAAGATAAGTCTTACTAGGAATATAATGTACAATATGATAAATATAATTCACACTGCTGTATGTTATATATGAAAGTTGTTAAGAGAGAAAATTCTATGAGTTCTCATGACAAGGAAAATTTTTTCTATTTCTTTAATTTTGTATATGAGATGATGGATGTTCCATAAACTTACTGTGATAATCATTTCATGATGTGTGTAAGTCAAATCATTATGCTGTACACCTTTAATTTCCACAATGATGCATGTCAGTTATATCACAACAAAACTGGAAGGAAAAATCTCAGGTTTGATGAGATATCAAAGGAAGAAGTTTTTAACTCCAGTAAGAAAAGGATTGGCTTATCCTTAATGCTCAGGGGGATATTTAAATATCAATACAGATTCACCATTTTACCTTAAAAATGTAACTGAACTCATTAATTAGAAAATTTTTTTCCATTTATTCCCAATAGATGTTTAACATTAAAGGCAGAGTAACAGTTTTGGAAGGGAGAGGCGTTACAGTGTAGCACTTAAGAGAAGCTGATCTTAATAGATTCAGATTGTTTGATATGACTCCTGTATCTGCCACTTTCAAGTTTTGTGACTTTTGGCAGTTACCGGAACATTCTACGTCTCAGTTTTATCAACTTTGAGATGGAGCAATATTAGTACACATCTATTTTCTTTGCTATGAAGATTAAATGAAATGGGATATGTAAAGAATGTAGAATAGAGCCTAACACAAAGTAAGATCTTAGTGTCTATCTTATTTTTTTTTATTCTGCTGACAAATATTTGCAAGATTCTACAAGCCAAGGAATAAAAATAAAATCAAAGCTTGTCTAAACAGGGAAAATGATTGATTATGTTTCTTGTGTTGTTGGGGACAGATGCAACAAGTGTGAACAAATTGAAATTATTGCTCATTTTTTTGTGCTGAGAATCCTAGAGCATTCAGGAGTTAAATAAAATAAATTTGAGTCACAAATTCCAAAATAATGAATGTAAAAATACAAAGTATTTTTTATCATTTTATTCCAGATATCACATGTATTACTGAAGTAACCATTATTTTAAAACAAAATTGGTTTAGAACTATATCTCAAATCATTTTGAATTTTCACAAGCAGTGTCCTAACTTAAAGATTATTTTTATGTCTCCCAACAGTATCAACTACGAATCAATCTCATTTTGTCCCCAGGGTCTTACTTTTCTTCAAAGAGCTTTTAAAAGCCTGTCTGTATTAATCAAGGAAAACAGAGCAAAGGTCAAAGGACTGTTAAAGATATTCAGTGAATATTTTATATTCATATTGTTAGTGAAGCTTAAAAGTTGATCACTGAAATATTATTAAAATAATGTTATAGAATATTATTTGTTTTCTTTAGACAATTTTAAAAATTTGTTCTGGAACCCTAAAACAAGCATCTCCAAAGCTGATGATTATGTAACTCAAATGACACTAGAATTTCCTCTTCTAAAGATTGTTAAATGGTTGAAATTTCATTCACAGGAACTTAATATTGAAAAGCATATTAAAATGGAAGTGTATAAGAGACGGAAATAAAGAATAAAAGCAATAAGAAGAGGAATAAGTAAAGGAAAAAATAAGATTATTGAAAAACAGGAAGAAAAGTAGGAACAAGAAGAATTATAAGAAAAGTAGAAACAGGAAGAAAAAAAATGAGGCAAACAACTCTTGGAAGTTGTTTCTATGGAAACTGACCTCCTTGTAGAATGCTGCCATTGTAAGACTTTTGAATCAAAAAAAAAATGATAGTTAAGATTCAACTTTAAGGGATTCTAAAGTTATTAAATCCATAAAAAATGCTTATTCTTGTCACATAAAAATGTCTCAGGGAGAATGGGTTGATCTCCAGTACGAACTCTGACAGGTTCACATTTAAATGTCCTGAGTGAGGACAGCACAAACACACAAATTCTGCCAAGAAATATATTGACAGATTTTGTGTGAAGTATTTTATTTTGCATAGTTAATATATATTTGAAAATCATGTATTAATATTTCATGTTACTTTCAAATTTACTTTTATCTACTTTGTAAATATGTTATAACAAAGAGTATAGAATATAACACTGCGACTATAGAGAAAAAGGTTTCTTCTAAGACACCTTAACTTAATATGTTGGTTCAGATTTAAATAAAATTTTATGTCAGATTCTATGTGGGTGTGGGTGTGTGTGTGTGTGTGTGTGTGTGTGTGTGTGTGTGCAGAAGATAACATTGATCTATTCAATTATTTCCTTACTTCTGCTAATATTTTTTGAGTCCCTATACTGAATCATACAATGTACTATACGGGAAGGATAAAATGACAAAAAAGATGTCTTAATATAATGAAATTTACAGTCTGGGGAAAGACAGGGATATTAATTTAGGTGCAAAATAACAACAATTAGAAGCGCTATGAAGAAAATATGCAGGGTTTCATGAGGGTCTGTGTGAGAATACATGACCCAGTGTGAACGGGTATTGAAGACTGCAGTGAAAGAGTGACAATTTAGCAATGATCTGAAGGATTGGGAGTTAACAGGCAAGGAAGTGGCATACAGAGGTGGAAAAGACCAAGGATGTAAGGATCACAGCAATTCTGTAGGGCTGAAAAAAAGTCAATGTGACTAAAATGCAGGTACATGGTAGAGAAGGATGTAGGCTAAAAAGGTTAGAAGGAACCATACTGAGTGGAATCTCATTCATTGCTAGAATGATTTGTGGATGACCGCATATTAAAGTGATTGAGTCTTCTCATACATGATCCAGTGCCTCTCTCTGTTTATTGAGGGCTTCATAAATCTTTTGTTTTTAGCACATAAAACTTAAAGATATTTTGTCAGATTTAGCCCTAATGATTTAATGCTTTTTGATGCTATTATTGATGGTGATTTTATCTGAATTTCCAATGCATTGTTAGGATATAGAAGTAAAAATTGATTCTTACATGCAGATATTATATCCAACAGCCTTGCTAAATAATTTAATTTGTGAAGTGATACCTAATATGGATATTTTTACCTTTTTTAAATTGTCTATTCTTGTGTTTTGTTGTTTTAATCCTAGTGCCAATAACTTGTAATAGAATAAATATAGTTGGAGGACCTGTAATATCAGAACATCTCCCTCACTGCTTTTGGGCAAGCCACCTACAAATCCAGTCTTCCCAGTTGAGATGAGTCCGTGGTCCCTGGCCACACTTCCTTGTAAGTGTTCTTATAAGGAAGAGCTGGTCCTAGATTTTAGTTGGTAGGCTTACTTATGATCCCCAAGCTTCTTTTTCCAAATATAAACTAAACAGAGAACTGAGAATTTATTTAGAAATCTATTATATTGCAAAGAGTTCTGGAAAATGTCTTACACTCAACTAAAATGGCAAAAGGAATCTTAAATCTAAATGGGAAAAGCTTTGATTGAATTAACTAGCTGTTTTAACTTTCTTTTCCACTTTATGGTTTAAAACTTAAAATGTACCAGTGTTTTCAATTGTCATAGAAAACTGACACTGAAAACTTCAGCTCCAGAGAGAAAACAAAAATAGGTTTTGATTTATTTTTTTAGAGAAAGCGTTAATGACTATTATTCTCCAAATAATTAGGATTATGACTTACTATATATATGTAATTATTTGTGAAACTTAAAGCTTGTTACATGTAGACAAAAATCTAAATGTTTTACAATGTGATTTCTTTTCTTATTAATCCAACTCATTGAGACTAATAGAAGAGTTCATCATCTAGCACTGAAAGTTAAGGTTTCTTTTAAATTCAAGATGCACATGATGCTTATTGTTTTACTTTATCATTGTTATTATTTAAAGCTTAATTATAGCAGATCTTGCTGGCAGCATTTTATTACAGGCACCGTTTTTTCAGGAGTTTATGACTCAATGGTTCCAATTCACATAAGAACAAAACATCACACAGAATTGCCAGCCTGTATTTAATTTGTTTTTTTAAAAAAAGAATTAAATGGGTAAGTTATTTTAAACACAGATTATACAGAAAATAAATAAGTATATAAATTAACTCACATTTTTCCAAGATCCATATTTTATTGTCACAGAAAATGAAACAAGTTAACTTTAAAATGCGAATTTTTTCACACTTAAATCCAGTCTTCAATTGCAGTTCTATGTAACTGAATTTTAAATCATTGCAATTACTATGATTATTAATAGTAATTCTAAAAATACTATTTTGTACAATATTATACCCCTAACATGGGTTTAAAAGGACATTAGGTAGGCACTGGTAGAATCATTGTTTATCAGAAATACTTGAGATCTGTAAAATAGTGAAAACCTGAAATTACCTCGTAATTTTGTAAATCAAAAAACTGGTTAAATAAACTGAGAGAGTTGCATATAAATTGTTTTTAAAAGTCATATTTTTGGCTATGTGAAAAAAGCCCCATTTATTGATATAATATTTTCTTTTTACTGTGACTTAAAAATGTGGCAGAATAATTAGGAAAAATATAAACCCTCATTATTATTAAATAGAATGTAGTATAATACATATGACTGGGATGCCTTACACAGGATAATAATTGTTGATGGTATTAGAGTCATTCACTTGGCCTCACTCACAAATGTCACTAGGATGGCATTGCTGTATAGTCTATGAGAACACCTACAAATAAATAAAAACTTTTTTTTTAAGGCAGAACTCTTTGAAAAGGTCAATAAAATTGATAACTCTTTAGGAAGTCTGACCAAAAGAAAAAAGTGAGGGAAAGAAGACATAAATTACTAATATGAGGAATAAAACAGGTTATATCACTATAGACAATGCTGACACCAAAAGAATAATAAGGCAATAATAACTAGATTTCAAAATTTGGCAATTTAGATAAAATGGACAAATTCCTTAAAAAGTACAAACTAACACAAATCATCCAATATAAAATAGATAATTTTATGGTCCTATAACTATTAAGACATTGAAATCATAATTTTAAAAACTTCCCAAAAAGCAACCTCCTGACCCTGGTGATTCACTGGAGAATTCAACCAAACACTTCAAAAGGAATTAACAACCAATTCTATACTATTTTCTCCAGAAAAGAAAAAAGAAAAAACTGTTTGCCTACTAATTCTATAAATCCATAGTTACCCTGACTTCAAAACCGAAGTCATTGCAAAACACACACATACACACACACACACACACACACACACACACCAAAAAAATCCCCAAATCTATAGGCCAACATCTTTCATGAATATAGATACAAAATTCTATACAAAATATTAACAAATAGAATTCAGAAATATATAAAATTAATTATACACCATGACTGATTGGGGTTTATTCCAGAGATACCAGGCTAGTTAATGTATTTGAGAAGCAATCAATTTAATCCATCAAATTAACAGGCTGAGGAAGAAAAATCACATGATCATGCTCATTAATATGAAAAAAAGCTATTGACAAAATTCAACAACCATTCATGATAAAAAATAAATTTCAGAAAACAAGGAATAGAGGTGAACTTCCTTAAGTTGGTTAAGAATATCTACCAAGAACCTACAGATGACTGAATGCTTTCCTCCTAAAATAGGAAATAAGGCAAGGATGCTCACTTTCACCACTCTTATTTGACATAGTATTGGTGCTTCTAGCCAGGGGAACAAGGCAAGAAAAGCGAACAAAAATTATACAGTTTGAAAAGGAAAAAATAAGACTATCTTTTTTTTTTTTTTGTAGATGTGAGGATTATCTATGCAGAAGATCCCAAGAAATTTACAAAAAAACTTAAAGATAATTAGTGAGTTCAGCAAGGTCTCAGGATACAGGATCAACATACAAAAATCAATTGTATTTCTATGTACTAGCAGTGAACACATAGACAACAAAATCAACAATACAGTGCCATTCATGATTACTCAAAACATGAAATGCTTAGGTGTAAATCTTTTTAAAAAAATGTACAAGATATCTCTGCTGAAAACTACAAAACATTGATTAAAGGAATCAAATATATAAATTAATAAGAGATGAATGTTGCTTATGGATTGGAAGACTCAACATAGTAAAGATGTTAATTCATCTCTCATTCAAGGTTAACACAATTCTTATCAAAATCCCAGCAAGATATTTTGTAAATATAAACAAAATATTCTAAAAGAATATATGGAAAGGTAAAGGAACTAGATGCTGAAATAATTTGGAAAAAGAAGAGTAAAGTGGGATAAATCACTCTACCCAATTTCTAGACTTATATAGGTACAGTAATCAAGACTGTATGGTATTAGTGGATATACAGACACATAACTCAATAAATTATATTATATTCTAATAGCATAGAAAACCCAGGAATGAACCTGCAGAAGTGTGGCCACCTGATTTTTTTGACAAATGTGCAAAAGCACATCAATGTAGGAAGAATAGACTTTTCAACAAATGGATGTTGGAACAATTATATCCATAGGCTAAATAAGTAAACAAAATGAAATGAAAACCTTACCTTATCATACTTTATTCAAAAATTAACTCAAAGTGGGTCATAGATTTAAATATAAAATGCAAAGCAATAAATCTTTAAAAGTTAAAATAGTAGAAAAGCTTGAGGATCTAGGGCTTGGAGAAGAGTTCTTAAACATGACACCAGAAGCACAATAAATAAAATAATTGACAAGTAGAACTTCATCAAACCAAAGTTTTACTCTGTGAAAAACCCTGTTAAGAGGATTAAAAGACAAGATATCAAGTGAAAGAAAATATTTGCAAACCACAACTGTGACAATAGGAACCATATCTAGAATATGTAAAGAATTCTCTAAGCTAAAGCATACATAAATCAAACAAGTCCATATAGAATATGGGCAAAAGATGTAAAGAGATATTTTGCAGAAAAGTATATGCAGAAGGCTAATAAGCACATGATAAGTTTCCAAGATCATTAATTTAAAAGAAGCGCAAATTAAGGCGATGATGAGATATCACCACACACCTATTAGAGCAGGTACAATTTTAAATAAAACAAAACAGTGACAGTACTAAATGGTACTGAGGATTCAGATAAACTATATCTCATACATTGCTGGTGAGATGCAAGTAAAATGATACAGCCAAGCTGGAAAACATTTTGGCAGCTTCTTAAAAAGCTAAACATACACTTAACATATAACCCAATGACTGGCCTCCTAGGTTTTTATTCCAGAGAAATGAAAACCTATATCCACAGAGATACTTGTACACGATTGTTCATAGCAGTTTTATTTGCAAAAGCCAAAAAGTAGAAAGACCAAAGTATCTCTCAATAAGTGAAAAGTTAAAAGTAACTGTCCTACACCCATACCATAGAATATTACTAATAAGTAACAAGTAATTATCTATTGATACCTGCAACAACTTGGATGGATCTTAAAGGTACTATGCTGAGTGGAAAAAGCCAGTCTCAAAAGTTACTAGCATATGATTTTATTTATATAACATTCCGGAAATGACAAAATTATAGAGTTGAAAGATACTGGGGCTTCCCCCCTGTTAGGAATGGTCAGCTGGGTATAAGTTTGATTATAAAAGAATATCATGAGGGGAATTTTTGTGCCATGGAATAGCCCTGTATCTATATTATGATGTTGGTTACACAAATCTACATATGTGACAATGACATAGAATTATACACATACATTATATCGATGTCAAATTTCTTGGTTAGATATTGTATTGCAATTAGTAAGATGTACCCATTGGGGGAAACTGGGTGAGGAGTACAAGAGTCTTCTTTATATTATATCTGTAACTTCCTTTGAATATATAATTATTTCCAAATTAAAAGTTAAAGAGCAAACAATAAAATTCAATACAGAAAGAAAAATAAATAAACCTGAAAAATTCTACACAACTGGAAATGTATTTGCAGTGCTCTTTCGGAGAAATTCCAGAGGTTTACAGCAGTTGAAAAATTAAAAGAGTTATTAGATCTGAGAACTTTAAAAGGATTATTTTCTAAGCATTTGCTTTGGAATTTTATATAATTGTAGAGCGTTATTTCATATTCTATGTCAAATCCTATTATTATTGAAAAAGTATCAGTTGATCTTTAATTATAAGAATTACAATTGAAACTGCACCAGTATTTTATTTATTTATTTATTTATTTATTTTTGGTGGTACGCAGGCCTCTCACTGCTGAGGCCTCTCGCGTTGCGGAGCACAGGTTCCGGATGCGCAGGCTCAGCGGCCATGGCTCAGGGGCCCATCCGCTCTGCGGCATGTGGGATCTTCCCGGACCGGGGCACTAACCCGCGTCCCCTGCATCGGCAGGTGGTCTCTCAACCACTGCGCCACCAGGGAAGCCCTGCACCAGTATTTTAAAATTTATTACTGAAATACATTTTTTATAAATTTAAGCAGATCATAATCAAAATTTACATGCATTTTCCTTTGGAAAATCAAATCACATTTGCAACAGTTTAATCAATATTTGAAAATTCAACATTTATATGAAATCAAAATGATCAGTAAACCCAAATCAGAGGAACATATCTATAAATGTATTAACTCAAGGATTAAAAGTCATAACACACTCAAGACAACACAGATATTGCACTAAAAATGCAACATCCATCATAGAAAGCGGAGGGATTCCTAGTATCTGTGAATACACATGCAGATAGGAGCTTTGCAACATCGCCAGGCATTGTGTGACAGCTGGTCTTAGCAGAATGCTGAATAAAATCTTTAGTTAAATTTAACTATGTGCTTTTTTTTAGGAAATGATTATCAAATGTCTGTAATGCTAATAAATCTCTTAGTAGATTAATAGTGAGTAGTTCTTTCTCTTACTAAAAGGGAACATCTATGGGATTTCATGCCACTGATTGTGACAACTGAAGCAATAATTTCCGTTTTTGTTTCTTAAATCTAACAATTCATTTATGATGCCTTCATAAAAAATTATGTGAATTTCTAAAACTATCTTGAATATGAAAGTCCCAAATTAAGACCAGTAGAAATTATATATGATATGGTAAAAGTTTGATTACATGTGTAGTCTGACCATTTTCTCTTTTATGATTTCCTATCTTTCTTAGTGCCCCTTGACGATTGCCTCATTTTATATCCCTTTCTTTCTAAGTATTAGAGTGTAAGCTTAAACTTATTACCAAAAGCAAGAAGGAAACATTTGTTCTATTTACTATTGCTCTCTGAGACCAATTTATTCTTTGTTTTCTAGCATCCAGTAGAAATTTAACTCTATTTTCAAAAATGAATCTATCCTTGTGCCTAATCTGTGCTCATACTATCAAACTTTTGTTTATCAGTAACTACTAAAAATCTGACTTTGTCTTACTCAAAGTGAGTAAGCTAAAGCTGATAGGGAATATTAAACTATTAATAATTATGTTGTGTTCTACAGTTCATAAAGTGCTTTTTGCACATCATAATTTGTCTAACTATTACCTTTAAATCCAATCTGTAAGGTGGAACTTTATAGATGAAGAAGCAGGCTCAGAGGGTCAGCTCACTTGGCCAAGCTCCTTTAAGCTCCAGGCTGATTTTTCTACATCAGTGGTTCTCACGGTGCAGGCCCCAGACGGGCAGCCTCAGCATCACCAGAGAACTTCTTAGAAATGCAAATTATCGGGCTCCACCCAGACTCACTGAATCAGAATCTCCAAGGTGGAGCCCAGCCATCTCTTTTACTAAGACCTCCAGGTGATTCTGATGCACACTCAAATTTGAGAAATGTTTGCTTTGCACCACAACTGTCTATTTGGTGACTGGTCCAAAGTTGCCCTGCCTGGTGAGCCAGGGGTCTCAGTCAAGGGCCAAGTGCTCTTTCTGATACATAAAACTGAGGCTAAACTAAAAAATGAATATGGTCCCTGAACCATAAAGATAAAAGCTAAGATCACAGCTATTGACCTAAGACTGTAAAATCAAGAAGCATACACTGTACTGTCGAGAGAAGATTGTCCTTCAACCTTGAAGAAAATATCTTAGGATTAATAAGCAGAGACAATACTATTATATACATCACATAGTCAAGT
Source organism: Delphinapterus leucas (assembly GCF_059928025.1). Classification (NCBI taxonomy): domain Eukaryota; kingdom Metazoa; phylum Chordata; class Mammalia; order Artiodactyla; family Monodontidae; genus Delphinapterus; species Delphinapterus leucas. Next base: position 30,347,511 of record NC_143137.1, on the reverse strand, counting down.
AACAGAACTTAGAATCTCAACTGGTGGGATGGCCAACAATATATATCCACCCAGAAGAGTTGAACACTCTTCAGAAATGGATCCATAATTTGGCGTGGAGAAAAGATAGTAAATACAGATCACCTACTATGCACCAGCCATTTACAAGTGTGATGTCACCTAAGCTCAAACAATCCTTCCTGGTAGGTATAATCCTGCCGCGTTACCTTTAAAAACCTGGGGCTCAGAAAACTTAAATAACGCCCAAGATTCACTCAGTTAAGGAGTGGTGAAATCACTATTCAAATAAACATCTGGTTTTCTCAAAAAAAAAATCTGACTTTGTGAAGAGCTAATAATCTCAGATAACTGTGGACTTTATCTCTGGCTATATGTGAAAAAACATTCTATTTTTTAAAAATTTAAGTATGTAGTTAATAATTTAATATGTTAAGTACATATGTCTGAATTAAAGCTTTCAAATATATGTATATTTTTAAAATATCAGATGACAAGATTATGATACATGAACTTAAATACGGTTATTCATCAAAAATTAAAAAGATGTAGAAAAGTCCTTTAAAATAACTACAACTTAATGTTAAACTTGGCTTTTTACCTAGGCTGAGAAAAAAAAGGCTTACCTTATAAATAGTTTTTAAATTCTCTGATACATTATTTAGCATAAATTACATTTACTGTTATTCATTTTATATATAAAGGGTTTATTTAAAAATCACATTTTATACTAATGTTCATAAGGAAATCTAAAATACTAAATCAATAATGAAATAACAAGATTACATTTATTGAAATAATGCTGATGGTGATTTTAGGGATAATTTTGTTAATGGGAGAGTGATTCACTGATAGTGTGATATTTAGACCTATTGAATTCATTAGGAATGGCTTACTGGATTCCCCAGAGCTTCTTAGTGTACTCTTTGACAGTTGCTTAGAGACATCAATGTCTGCCAGTTATTTTCAAAGGAAATAGAGAGTACTAATGCATACCAAATTTGGCTAAAGGCAAAGAGGATTGGTACAAGTTTCTCTTTGTCTTTAAAATTCAACTTAGTGAAATCCTACAAGAAAAAAATTATTTCTAAACAGGAGTAAATTGATAGAATTATTTATAGTACATAACAAAGTAACACACATTAAAGAGAATTAATGCCATATACTTTTCACTAAATATGTCAAATAACTGTAATAGGTAAAAATTTAGCATATGGTGTTCTGCTGGTGTGGAGCTGGATTAGATCATCAACTGGAAATTTGATGGGCTTTTCTGAGTGATTCTGAAATTTCATCTGATAATTAGCAATAAATTTAAAACAAAATCCATGATTACCAATAATTATATGTAGCCTACATTATCATTTATCAGTTCAATCCCTTGTCCTTTTCCTTCCTCTTTTTATTTATTTATTTGTTTGCTTGTTTATTTATTGGCTGCGTTGGGTCTTCGTTGCTGCGCGAGCTTTCTCTAGTTGAGGTGAACAGGGGCTACTCTTCGTTGCAGTGCAGGGACTTCTCATTGTGGTGTCTTCTCTTGTTGCAGAGTACGGGCTCTAAGCACGCATGCTTCAGTAGTTGCAGCACGTGGTCTCTGTAGTTGTGGCACACAGGCTCTAGAGCATGCGGGCTTCAGTAGTTGCGGTGCGTGGGCTCAGTAGTTGTGACTTGCAGGCTCCAGGGCTCGCGGGCTTCAGTAGTTGTGGCGTGTGGGCCCTAGAGTGCAGGCTCAGTAGTGGTACATGGGCTTAGTTGCTCTGCAGCACATGGGATCTTCCTGGACCAGGGATCAAACCTGTGTTCCCTGCAATGACAGGCAGATTCTTAAGCACTGCACCACCAGGGAAGTCCTCCTTCCTCTTTTTTAAAAATAATTTAAGTATAGTTGACATACAATATTATGTTTCAGGGGTACAACATAGTGATTTGATATTTATATGTATTATGATTGATTACCACGATAAATGTAGTAGCCATCTGTCACCACACAAAATTGTTGCAATATTATTGACTATATTCCCTATGCTGTACATTATATCCCTGTGATGTATTTATTTTATAACTGAAAGTTTGTACCTCTTAATCCCTTCACCTATTTTGTCCAGCTTCCTACCCTCCTGCCCTCTGGTGACCACCGGTTTACTCTGCATCTGTAAGTCTATTTCTGTTTTTCTTGTCTGTTGTTTTGTTTTGCTTTTTAGAGTCCATATATATGTGAAATCATACAGCATTTGTCTTTCTTTATCTGACTTATTTTATTTACCATAATATCATCTAGGCCACTAATGTTGCACAAATGGCAAGATTTCATTCTTTTTTATGGCTGAGTAATATTCTCTATATATTAATATATTATGTCTACTTTATCCATTCATCCACTAATGGACATTTAGGTTGCTTCCATATCTTGGCCATTGTAAATAACGCTACAATGAACATAGTGTTTCCTTTAGTATTTTCGAATTAATTTTTTTTTCAGATAAATACCCAGAAGTAGAATTGCTGGATTGTATGATAGTTCTATTTTTCTTTTTTTTTTTTTTTTTTCTGTACGCGGGCCTCTCACTGTGGTGGCGTCTCCCGTTGCCGAGCACAGGCTCCGGATGCGCAGGCTCAGTGGCCATGGCTCACAGGCCTAGCCGCTCCGCGGCATGTGGGATCTTCCTGGACCGGGGCACGAACCCGTGTCCCCTGCATCGGCAGGCGGACTCTCAACCACTGCACCACCAGGGAAGCCCTATTTTTCATTTTTTGAGGAACTTCCATACTGTTTTCCATACTGGCTGCACCAACTTACATTCCCTTAACAGTGCAGAAGTGTTCCCTTTTCTCCACATTCTCACCAACACTTGTTATTTCTTGTCTTTTGATAATAGCTATTCTGACAGGTAAGAAACAGGAGGGAAAGGTGCAGGGACAACCTTTAAAAGAATGACGTAGCCCGAGGACGTGACATAAACTGATTACAGTAAGTCCCCTATGTGTGAACCTTCAAGCTGCGAACTTTCAAAGATGAGAACATGCGTTCCATCAATGTCAGGCATGAGTGAAATTGCAGCTTGCCCTCTGTCTCCTATTGCTGATGATCCTTCAGCTCTACCATCTCCCACCTCCTTCCCCTCCTCCAGTCAGTAACTCTTCTTGCCTGTTCACTCGATGTCAGCCCCTGTATGCCAGCTGTTGTGCTGTACTACTGTACTTTTCAAGGCACTGTACTGTAAGATTAAAAATGTTTTCTTTATTCTTGTGTTTGTTTGTTTTTTATGTATTATTTGTGTGAAAAGTATTATAAACCTATTACAGTACAGTACTATATAGCCGATTGTGTTAGTTGGGCACCTAGGCTAACTTTGTTGGACTTATGAAAAAATTGGACTAATGAATGCATTCTCGGAATGGAACTCGTTTGTATGTATGTAGGGGACTTACTATAGAACCAAATAGGTCCAAGATGGCGGAAGATTCGACTTCCAGTAGACCTTAAGCCTCATTATATGCTCACTGTAATATATTAGCATGCTAAATGACAAACCCACAAGCCCCATGACAGTTCTGAGGCTAATGGTAAAAGACCAAAAAGTGGATGGTGGCCTGATTCCTGGAAATCTCCACCCCTTCCCTGAAATAGTTGGAATAATCCTCCCACTTATTAGCCTATGAAATTACCCAGCCCATAAAAACTAACCACACCATATTTCGAGGCTCTCTCAACTTCTGAGCTGGCTCACACTCTGTGGAGTTTGTTCCTCTCTAAATAAATCCACTTCTTACATATAATTTTGTCTCTCACTGGATTCCTTCTGCAATGAGACATCTAGAACCCCAAATTCACCTGGAACAGTATGAAGTGATATCTCATTATGGTTTTGGTTTGTACTTCCTTGATGATTAGAGATGCTGAGCATCTTTTCATGTTTCTGTTGGACATCTGTATGTCTTCCTTGTAAAAAATAGTCTATTCAGGTCCTCTGCCCATTTTTAAATCAGATTGTTTGGTTTTTTGCTATTGAGTTGTGTGAGTTCTTCATATATTTAGGATATTAGCCTCTTATCAAATATATAATTTGCAAATATCTTCTCCCATTCAGTAGGTTGCCTTTTTGTTTGGTTGACAGTTTTCTTTGCTGGGTGAAAACTTTTTTATTTTGATGTAGTCTCATTTGTTTATTTTCTTTCTGATAGCTGCTATTAGGGTATAGAAATGCCAGATTTATGTACATTAGTTTTGTATCCTGGAATTTTACTTAATTCATTTATTAGTTCTAATAGATTTTTAGTAGTGTATTTAGGGCCATGTTTTCCTCAGATAGTCACAGGTTTAATTCTTCCTTTCCAATTTTGATTCTTTTATTTCTTTTTCTTGTCTCATTGATGTGGATATGTTGTATGTTTCCAATACTGTGTTGAATAAAAATGGCAATAGTGGGCATCCTTGTCTTGTTCCTGATCTTAGAGGGAAAGCTTTCAACTTTTCACTATTGAGTGTTTTGTTAGCTGTGGGTTTGTTATATATGGCCTTTATTATGTTGAGGTATGTTCCTCCATGTGCACTTTGTGGAGACTTTTTATTATAAATAGATGTTGAACTTTGTCAGATGCTTTTTCTACATCTATTTAGGTAGTCATATGATTTTCATCCTTCATTTTGTTAATGTTTTGTATCACATTCATTGATTTGTGCATATTGAACCTTTCTTGCATTCTGGGATAAATCCTACTTGATCTTGGTATATGATCCTTTTAATGTATTGTTGAACTTGGTTTGGTAATATTTTGCTGATGAATTTTTTATCCATTTCATCAGTGATATTGAACTGTAATTTTCCTTATTTGTGTGGTATCTTTATCTGTTTGCTATCAAGGTGATGCTGGCCTAGTAGAATGTGTTTGGAAGCATTCCCTTATCTTCATTTTTTTGGAAGGGTTTGAGAAAGATAGGTATCAACTCTTTTTTAAATGTTTCAAAGAATTCACCTGTGAAGCCATCTGGTCCTGGACTTTTATATTAGGAGTTTTTGATTACTGATTCAATTTCAGACTAATGATTGTTCTGTTCAGATTTCTTTTTCTTCCTGATTCAGTCTTGGAAGATTGTATGTTTCTAGGAATTTGTCCATTTCTTCTATTTTGTCCAATTTGTTGACATATAATATTGATAGCAATCTCTAATGAACATTTTTCATTTCTGTGGTTGGTTGTAATTTCTCCTCTTTTATTTCTGATTTTACTTATTTGGCTCCTCTCTTTTTTTAATTTTTTTTCATGAGTCTGGCAAAAAGTTTATCAATTTTGTTTATATTTTCAAAGAAACAGCTCTTTGTTTTACTGACCCATATCTTAAAAGTAAGGACTTATATGTCTTTCCTTTTAGAAATTTTTCTCTCTTTTAAGTCCCTGGGGAATAGTTTATCTTATCTATATTCAATGATAAAGGTGACTGCTAAATATATACTTTCTGGCATCAAAACGATGAAAGAAAATGGTATGATTTTAGCTAAAGGAGTAAAAATCCAACCAGAAAACAATTAACAGTATTCAGCTATTTTACAATAAGCAATGCCAAGCTGTTGTTACTCATAGTGGTTAAATTATGTGATTGCTATGATTGCACCTAATAAGCAGTTAGTGCAATCTCAAGTGTGTTATTCTGAATGTAAGAAAAATACCCTTTTATAATTTTGAGTTTATGTATGGTCACGATTAATTTTTGAAGAGAAAACAATGCAGGTAGGAGTTTACTAACAATTTATTTTTGCATAAAAATTCTGAATGTTTGTAACTACTTTCATTGACAGTAAGGAAAAATTTGAAGCTATCTCCAGTGCCCATACTTCAAGTAAGTGTACAGGATCAAGTAGGAATATATATTTATTAGTTTCAAAAATACCAGATTGTTTTATCTGTCATTTCCTTCTCAACTCTACTGAAGCCAGATCATTAAACAATAACAATATGGTCACAAAAATTAACAACAAACAAATTAAAAAGCAAAAAGATGGAGTGTGGAGGCTTTCTGGAAATGTTGGTAGAACCAGTTGCCTAAATTGACAGTTACCAAGCACAAATATAGCCTCAGGTTGTGCAAAGAACAAGGATGTGTGTAAATACTCAGTTTATACAATGTGTGCTCGTTGTGGCAGATAAGACCAATTCATTTGCCAGTATCTCTGCTCATGCCCTTCTCTCTGGGCATCCTTCTGCTGTCTATCAAAGTCTGAAAACATCCTAGTCACTAGGAATGATCAGCTGGCTTCCCACTGGGATCAGTGATAGATTTTCTCTGTCAATTTTCTTCAGAACCATAATATATTAAGTAAATATTCCTATGGCTTTACAAATCCAAAGTCCTCAGAAATGGTCTTCCAAAATAATACAGAAAAAGGACTAGCATTTATACAATGCCCTTAGTTGTTTGTTTGTTTGTTTGTTTTAAATCACATGTATTACCTAAGGGTTTCTACTGGAGGAAAAACCAACTATGTAACAAACTGCTTAGAAAAAAGGTAAATTTTCAAGAAATACTAGTAAGAATTATTTAGTCTTGGAAAAGGGATATTTTCCAAAACTATCTATCTGAATGCCTTCAGGGCTCCTCTGATTCAAATTTCCTTCAGACTCACTCAAATATTAAAATTCTCTTCAAAATCTTCTAAGTCATTATGCATTTACTTGGAGCTTAATTATAGTATAGTATCTATAACCATAAAAATATAGTCTTTGTGGTGATGTGTACTTCATCGAACACATATCATTTTCATTTGTACAAAATGACTAAAGGCCAATATGTTTTGATTAACTTAAAAATAGCCAATTTTTTAATAATTAGGGAATGTGAGCAGGTATAAAATCATATTAAAAATAATTCTGACTTTCACAGACTATTCATAGTGTCTTGTAATATTATAAATAACTATTTTTAGCATCAATTACCATTTTCTACAAAGGTTAAAATAAAATAGTACTGTTAGAATTTCCCTTTTATTTTTATTAGATTTAGAGTTAATGACAGTTCTCTAATATTTTAAAACTAAGATTCTGTTACAATATAAAAAACAGGAGCCATTGCAGTTTGGATGTGCTTAAGATGATATATTTTAGAAAACAGACACCCACACTTTGAAATTAACTGCAGTGCCAGCCATAGAATGGAAGATGCTTTACGAAGGTATATCAGTGCCAATATGAATGTAATGTACTGTTCACAACACATCATAGGAGTCCGCAGATGGCCACAAGAATTAGGCTAACATCCAACTAGTCTCACAAAGCTTACTGAAATTAGCAGGAAATGTATTTATCTTCTCAGTCAATTCATGTTTAGTTAAAACCATACAATTTCCTACTATAATTTTCATTCCAGAAAGTATATATTTAGTATCCACTTTTCTCATTTAATATTAATGGTATAAAGTATTCTCCAGGGAATAAAAAAGAAAAATGGTGATTCTAAAGGGGAAGACATTTAAATCCTTACTTTTAAAATATGTGTCACTTCAGATGAAAATTGTACTTAAAAGGGGCTTGGGAATAACTATTCTTTTTATAGAAAATAAGTTTAAATCAATATTACGGAAGATAGCCCTACATAACAGAAAATACTCAGATGAATGTCTTTCAATATCAAAATATAATGATTTAAGGTTATGGATCAGTGACCAGAAACAACGGAGACCGCACACTCACGCTATTTGCTCCAGTCATGAGGAGGAGAGCCTGCTACCTGAGCTCCAACTGCTAGGATGCCTTCCTATCAGGATCTTTGTAGAATTATGGGTGGTGGCTTTGAGCTAAAAATAATTCAAGATTTAGATTCTCCAGAGACCATCTTGCTTACTCACTATGCCGGGATTTGAGAAGTTCTGAATCATTAGTGCTGACAGGCTGTTGATTTGCTCTTTTCAGGTCTAGGGTTTGTTGTCTTAAGTGTTGTCAGATTTTTAATGATCTTTTTTTAATCCTCCAGGGACCAGTATGTAATTCTTTGGTTTGTAAGTGTCCTTCTCATGAATAAGGGTGATACTGTAGGAAGTTTATAATCTAGAGTTGGTTAAGGATAAAGTGGCACTGTTTTCTATCCTATTAACAACTATGATACTTGAAATTTCTAAGATGGGATTCCTTATTTTGATAGAGTACTTAGTTTTTGTAGCATTTTTTTATTACCAGACGGTGCTCGGAATTATTTTCATAAGTTGAGATAATAAAGTAAAAATAAACATGAACTCAAGGGTTCATATGTTAGGCGATCAGAAGAATTTTGCAGCAATCATAGGCCTGAGAGATATTGCTAATTTTTCTTGTGGAGGGAGCAGGGGTTCAGCTATCACTTTTGACAAAGGACCACATCACAATTTTGTGATAGTATATTACTTGAGAGTCATGTCTGGATAGTTGGGAAAAAATGAAAGGGATAACTTCAAATAGTAATTTGTGATGCTGGTTATACAATTATTGATTTTTACCAGTTAAGAGCTTGGGGTCTGAGTTCAGATAGACCAAATTTCAAATCCTGGCTCCAGTAATGAACAGACCATGTGGCACTTGAACATGTTATTTAACTGCTTCAAGACTAATTTATTTATTTATAAATATATGATAATAAAGATCAAAACCTCATAGAAGTATTGTGAAATTTAAATTGCACAATGCATGTGAAGTTTTAGCATAGTACATGATACATTTTTTCTTGAAAGTTATCTACTGTTATTATTTTCATCATTACCATCCTCACCATGATTATTATTGTTATGACTTGTTCGTTTTCTCCACTGTAAAATCACACTTAGTAAGTTGTCCAGATAAGTTTCTCCATATTTGCTAAATTGAATAAAATATCAACATTGATTCCATTTTGTATGGAACTTTAGGATCAAGGAACCCCTTCTCCCTATCTAATATTTAGCACATTGGTAAATATCCAGTTTTTAAGGGACTGATGTATAGGTCTGACATAATGACACCGTGTGTGCTGGGCCTGATACCACTGGATAAAAATTGCATTCACAAGACACTTTAGAGATCAATGTTAAGAACCCACATAACATAAATAATATGGGCAAAGAATATATAAAATTTGCACTATTTCCCACAGGATTTTGATTTAACTGGAAAAGCTAGCATTTCTTTTTTTATAAAGAGGGTAGCAAAAGCATATAATCTTAGCACTGACTCTGATGCAGTGATATTTGGAAAAGGAAAAGAGATCCATCATATTTGGAGGAAGATGAGGTTTCTCTTTTGGAATATAAAACGGGCTCGTTGTGACCATAGCGCAGACTGCCTAATGCACCCTAATCATTTTATGGTACTGCATGGAAAGTGAGGTAACTAGTTCCATCTCTGTGATTTATTAGATATGGGTATTGAATAAAATTCTTAATTTCTCAAAACTTTAGTATTTTTAGCTATAAGATGAGGGTAATCATATCTGACCTTCCTAGCTCACTAGGTTCAAATGACAAATTGTCAAAAATCAAATGAGATCAACATGTAAAAGTATATAAAGTACTATAGCTAATAGGTACAGTACTCTAATTATAACAGGTATGCGATTATTTTAACAGTTTAACAACTCAGGGTTTTAATAGAATTATACATACTCTAAATTATATATATTGTCTTCCATCTGTGCCCATTAACTTCTGTGTTTATTTCTTTAATTGTTCTCCCAATGTCTTTTTGTACACAGGGGAATTTAGTTTTCCTGTCTACATTTCATTATCTCCCTAGGTACAAGAATGGCCATAGGGAGGAGTATGGTTTTCATATATTACTATCTTTCCACTCGGGTTTCCGCTGGAAGATTCATATCTTCTTCTAGCTTGTACTGTGATAACGCTGAGTCCTAGTAATATCTTACCATCCATATTTTCCTTCCCTCAAACCCAAGGCTTATATTTATTCTCTTGTTGTCTCTCAGTAACTTCTCCTTTCCACTACAGAGAGCTGACATTTGGCTCTGGTTCTCACGTGGGGAGCTCAGAATTCTGAGAGGCTGCCTTCAGGCATTTACCTAGATAACTTACTCAGTGATTGATTGCCAAAAAGGGTTTTGCTTCCTTAGTCCACCCCATTTGAATCCTTTGAGGAGTTTGAAGTTCCCTAAATTTTCTAGTTAAAGGAAGAAACTAGAGTCCCTTTTAAAATAATCACACTAAGAAGGACACTTCCATTAAATTCCTGTCCTAATTTCCAGCTATCCTACAATCGAACTGACCTTTGCTTTTAAACCAGAAAAACTCTCTCTCAAATACATGTGATTTTCCCCAACCCCTGAGGGTGCACAGTAAATTGTAAGTTCTCTTTGTTCAAGTATCAGATTTTTACTTTATCGAAGCCAGGTTTTGAAACTGAAAAAACAAAAATGACCTTAATCTTTTCTCTGTCTGTAAATCATCCCATCTTGCTTTCAAAATTTCATTCTATATTAAGATTCCAAACATCTGGTTAGGAGATCAGTTGACTTCTTTGTACTTTCTTGGTTTTTTCATATCGTCTTTCCTAAGGTGAATGAATACGTGCCCTTGAAGTGATGAATACCATTGACACTTAAGAGGATACAAGGGCCATGTATTGGTTTGCTAGGGCTGCCATAACAAAGTACCACAAATTGGGTGACTTAAGTAACAGAAATGTGTTGTCTCACAGCTATGGAAGCTAGAAGTCCAAGATCAAGGTATTGGAGGTGTTGGTTCCTTCTGAGGGATGTAAGGGACATCCATTCCATGACTCTCTTCTAGTTACTGGTGATTTGCTGGCCGTCTTTGGCATTCCTAGGTGCATCACCCCAATCCCTGCCTTAAGGTTTACATGGCATTCTCCTTGTGTGTGTGGCCATGTCCAAATCTCCCCTTTGTATAAGTACACCAGTCATGTTGGATTAGGGGCCCACCCTACTCCAGTATGACCTCATCTTAACTGATTACATCTGCAATGACCCTATTTCCAAATAAGGACACATAATAAGATATTGAAAGTCAGGGCTTTAACATAAGAATTTTTAAGGGTTAAAATTCTCATAACAGGCCACAGGGATAAAAACTCGCTTAGTTAATACATCTGCATTCTGTCCTGTCATGAAATATCCTTAATAGTTACTCACTATATTCTTTGCAATCTAATTTATAGCAAAAATGCTGGTTCTTACCCCTTATGTCCTCTTTATACACCAAGGGGAGAGGGTACTCATATGAATCTTTTAATGAGGAAGCTACACTTATCCACATATATCTGTACAGGTGCTCTTAGGAAGAAAGGCCATAATAAAAATAAAAGCAATAAAGAATATATGATTCATGTTTCCACACATCAGATAAAAATTAGCTTTTGACTTTTTACTATTGAAAATTTCCTTTTTATATTCCTAGTATTTATTATGTAATAAACGGTAGCAACTTTTGGAAGAATAGCATGTTCCTAGAGAAATTATCCTGCTTCTTTCTCATGATGTAAATACATCTAAACAAGCTATTCAATATATGCAGTTTGAAGAGTAAAGAGTTTATTAAGACTATAGCCATCCCAACAGGTTAAGGTAATATCTCATTGTGGTTTAATTAACATTTCCCAGATTAGTGGTGTTGAGCAGTTTTTATATACCTGTTGGCCATTTGTATATCTTCTTTGGAAAAATGTCTATTCAGGACCACTGTCCATTTTTCAATTGGGTTAATTGTTTGTTGTTGTTTTTTTCTTTTTTGCTATTGAGTTATATGAGTTCGTAATACATTTTGAATATTAAGCCCTATGAGTTATATGGTTTATAGACATTTTCTTCCATTCTGTAGGTTGTCTTTCATTTTTTGATTGTTCCGTTTGCTGTGCATATTATTCAGTCATTAAAAAATGAAAATCCTGTCGTTTGCAACAATATGGATGAAACGGGAGCTCATGATACTAAGTGAAATAAGCCTGTCAGAGAAAGACAAATACTTTATGATCTCACTTATACATGGAATCTAAAAATGTCAAACTCAGAGCCAGAGAATAAATGGTAATTACCAGGGGCTGTGGGGTGGGGAAAATGGAGAGATGTTGGTCAAAGGGTACAAATTTTCAGTTATAAGGTGAATAAGTTCTGGGGTTATAATATCTAGTATGCTGACTATAGTTAACAATACTGTATTGTATACTTGAAATTTGCTAAGAGAATCGTTCTTAAGTGATCTCACCACATTAACAAAAAAAAAAAAAATTGTGGGACTTCCCTGGTGGTCCAGTGGTTAAGACTTCACTTTCCAATACAAGGGTGTGGGTTCAATCCCTGGTTGGGGAGCTAAGATCCCACATGCCTTGCGGCTAAAAAACTAAAACACAAAATAGAGGCAATATTGTAACAAATTCAATAAAGACTTTAAAAATGGTCCACATCAAAAAAATCTTAAAAAAAAAAGTGGCTGTGTGAGGTGATGAATGTGTTAATTAGCTTGATTGTGGCCATAATTTTACAATGTATACACATATCAAATATCAAACAATCGTGTTGTACACCTTAAATATATACAATTCTTATTCGTCAGCTATTCCCTAGTAAAGCTGGAAAGATAATGAAAAAAATAATTGAGTTTATTTAAAAAGTTAAAATAGGAGTTAACTCAGCTTTTGCTTTCAGCAATGTGTATATGTTACTCATTCTTCTTTAACCCATGATCTTGTTGTTAAAAAATAAAATTCTCATGCTCCTTCTGTATACCAAAAACAGTAGATCTGTGTTTTTCATTTACCTCATATAAAAGTATTTTTATAATGCTGTATAATTTTTCACACTACATACACTATACATATGAGATATAAGGAGAGTATACTAGCCTCACCTCTCTCTGCCAACAATGGAGACTAATTTATAAAGAATATATGCTGGAAAAACAAAAGTTATATAGTCAAAAAAAACTGCTCTATCTAGTATTTCTGAGGGGGCAGTGTGAAGTCATAATATATTTTTAAATATTTCTGATTTTTCTCATTATTTTAACATTTGAATGAGAACTTGGATGCATATAGGATTCTAGGGTCATGGCACTGCTCCCAAGAATTATTATGATAACTCTCAATTATTTTCTTTTTAATTAATATTTTGAAGGAATAAATATGTGCCTAGCTTGATTTTTATTTTGTTGAAAGTAACCTAATTTTACTTATATGTATGGAATTTATTCTGGAAAAAAGTCAATTGGCAAGGAAAAAATTATGAAGATATCCGTTGCAGCTGTCAGAAAATAATGTTCCATAAGTATTTTCAAGCTACCTCACGTTCAGGGCTTACTGAGCAAAGGTTACTGACAACCTATGTAAAGGATGACTGAAGGAAAAATGAGCCTTGGAAGTTAAAAATAGAGACCTTCTGAGAGATTTATAGACAGTCTCCCCTGGAGCCATTTGTTTACTTTTTAGGGGTTGTAAACCTAGAGACCTTCTCCTCTCTCCAGAGTATTTATTTATATTCCAGAGCAGACATCAATTTCTTTCCATCTCTAGAGAGGTAGATGTACCAGCCACCTACATAAGCTCCCAGTTTCATAGTTTTGGGGTTACTCTCTTGTGATACATACCCTGTATCTGCTTGCATCCCATCACCCTGTGGTGATTTGGAGCATGGGAACTGGCATAAGATATTCTGTGAGTAATTAGATGGCTCTCTCTGATCCCAGGGGACTCCTGATTGTTTTTGTGTGTGTGTGTGTGTGTATTATAGTAATGTATAATTGTGAAAGTAGGGTAACATCTTAGATCATCCTTTTATGGTTTCACACTGGCTAATTACAATGGATACAAAATTAAAAAGTATAAACCCTATAAAGTATGATCTAAATCTGTGCAAATCAGTAAAACTTTATAGCTCTGAAATGTAATGGAGAGAAAGAAAAAGTTACCAAATTATAGAGTTTGACGCAATTTACATTAAATGTAATTTGTGTTTGTAGTATTATATGAGAATATTCAAATCAACTTCACAAAAGTAGAAAAACAAACAACTGATGACACACATAAGTTAAGCAAATATAGAAAATAAGCTGCTGGCTTATGAGATATAAGGAATATCTCATAAGTTGTGTTAAGATATATAATATCTAAACAAGTCAACAAGCTTGTGAGATGAATAGAATTCATAAATATGTTAAATACAATTGCAAGGTAGCAACCTTTAAGACATATTAAAGATAAATGGAATAATTCAAACAAATAATAGTGCTACTTTTAAATAGAAATCAATGAAAAGATCAAGTCATAAGCTATGATTATGGCACCAGTAGGCTGACAGTTGTGATCTCTAAATTGGCCATCTATTTTTGACCCCCATTATGTTTCCATTTGGCCCCTCACGGTTTCTGCCTAAGAGACAGATAAAACAAGTAATTGTTCAGTAGACTAGTTAGTGAGCTATACCTGTGACCAGGACTACTTTCCCTGGTATCTCTTTGACAGAGAAGGTTTATTTGTGTTGACACCTTCATCATGTTGGGTTCCTTCCTCACACTTTAGATTTGGTCCCCATAAGACCACCATCAACTGGGAAGACTGACATGACAGAGGGTGATACACACACATATGCTGTGTAACCCAGGATTCGGGTAGTTTGGTTTTTCATCCTATCCAACCGCTTTGCCCCTGACTCTTGCTATATGTTTTTAACTGTTATATAAACGATGTGATTCAAGAATCTTAATTTGGCCTGAGAGCTGGTCTATTCCATAACCTCTGAAATAGCTTGCCTGAGAATGTGCTTTGATCCTTCCATTACATAAAGATCATTTCTCATATATCATTAAAATATAAAATAATACTATATATTATTTGTTGGTCATGTTTTATTATGTAAGAAAGGGGTATGGAAGGACATACTAAAAGCATTAAAATGGCTCTCATGAGGAAAAGGGTAGCAGAATGGATGAGGGTTCATATTGATAGGGAAACTTAACTTTATGTGTATTGTTCTCATTTCTAAGAAGGAAGATATATTACATGAGTAATGGAGGATTAATAAAAATAGTCAAAACATTATTTTTTGCTGTGTACTGATCATTTCTAATAATCAGATTAAAGTCTTAAATCAGGGATGTGTTCTTCTATTATGTTTGACTTTGGTTTTCATTCCAGTAATTCTATTCTATTCTCCACAAATGACCTCTCATTCTTGCTTCCACAGCAATGGTTTTCTTTTGGTTCTACATATTTACCATGCTCCTTCCAACTTCCTGGCCATTGTGGAAGCTTTTGCTTCTCTCTGGAACACTCTTCCCTTTCCTGATCATCCTAATTTTATTTCAGATACCACCTCATAGACTTTTACCTACCCTTATTTTATACTCATAAGGTACTCTGGAATTTTCCTGTAAAACACTTATTAACTGTGAGTATTCTTTGGTTCTAGACCATGAGCTTCATTAGAATAAGGATTATAGATGAATTTGATCATCATTATATTCCAATAACCAAATACATTGCCTAGAAAAGCAATAAATAAAGTAATAAAAGTATCATGAGAGGTCAAGAAAGATGAGAATAGGAAAGTGTGTCCACTGAATTTAAAAACATGGAAATAATTTGAGTGCTGAATAATTAAAGCTGTGCTGGACTGGTGAGGTAAAGTCCAGACCCTAGTGCATTGAGAAGTTGGTGCAGAGGATATCGGAATAGTAAGTATAGAAATTTTATTTCAGAAGTTTGGTTTTAAAGGAAAGGACAAATGCTAGGGAGTGCCTGAAGGTAGAGTGGGAGAGCATATATAAATGCTATTCAAGATATACAGATTGCCAACAAACACATGAAGGGATGCTCAACATCACTAATCATTAGAGAAATGCAAATCAAAACTACAATGAGAAATCACCTCACACCAGTCAGAATGGCCATATCAAAAAATCTACAAACAATAAATGCTGGAGAGGGTGTAGAGAAAAGGGAACCCTCTTGCACTGTTGGTGGGAATGTAAATTGATACAGCCACTATGGAGAACAGTATGGAGGTTCCTTAAAAAACTAAAAATAGAACTACCATATGACCCAGCAATCCCACTACTGGGCATATACCCTGAGAAAACCATAATACAAAAATTGTCATGTACCACAATGTTCATTGCAGCACTATTTACAATAGCCAGGACATGGAAGCAACCTAAGCGTCCATCGACAGATGAATGGATAAAGATGTGGCACATATATGCAATGGAATATTACTCAGCCATAAAAAGAAATGAGATTGAGTTATCTGTAGTGAGGTGGATGGACCTAGAGTCTGTCATACAGAGTGAAGTAAGTCAGAAAGAGAAAACCAAATACCATACGCTAACACACATATATGGAATCTAAAAAAAAAGGATTCTGACAAACCTATGGGCAGGACAGCAATAAAGACGCAAATGTGGAGAATGGACTTGAGGACACGGGGAGGGGGAAGGGTAAGCTGGGACGAAGTGAGAGAGTAACATTGACATATTTACACTACCAAATGTAAAATAGATAGCTAGTGGGAAGAAGCTGCATAGCACAGGGAGATCAGCTCAGTGCTTTGTGACCACCTAGAAGGGTGGGATAGGGAGGGTGGGAGGGAGACCCAAATGGGAGGGTATATGGGCATATATGTATACATATGCTGATTCACTTTGTTATACAGCAGAAACTAACACAACATTGTAAAGCAATTATACTCCAATAAAGTTGTTAAAAATAAATGCTACTCGGAATAATCTAATAGAAATAGATAATTTTAAGATATGACAGCAGGAGGAAAGAATTTAAAGCAGAAGTTCCCTGGTGAGGTTAAAGTAGAGGATATATGGAGCAAAGTATAATTAAGGTTGATGACCATTACTTAAATAAGTGGGGAAATATCCTTAATGGAAGTTTTTCTCCAAAAGTATTCAACATATCAGGACAGCTATAGAGATAGATGAGGGTTGTGGGCTTTTGTCACTTTAATATACTAAAAAAGAAAAGGGATAAAACACCTTTAGGGTATTGAAAAGAGTCTACTAGAATGATAGACGTTAACTTCAAGCAAGAAGATAATGGATGGAGAAAGAGTAAATTCATAAAAATGTATGTGTTATTTACTATTACATTATAACTAATCTTGATACGATCTAAGGAAAATCCCTTCATTTCCTTTTCAAATTTTTTTTCTGTCTATCCTTGGATCAGTATTCTTAATATAAATTAAAGATTGTCATTATTCTAAGTTCCACTAATATTCTCTTGGGAAATTGTTCAGGAAATACTCTGAGTTTTAAAATTATTCTGTGCAGACTTGTCTTCATTGAGCTTTCACGTCCATGAATGCAATGTGTCAATTCATTTCATCCAATTTACCTTTGTTTTCTTGAAAATTTCTAATTTTCTTTATAAAATTTTGTACATCTCTTTTGCTAAATTTATTTTTACATACCTTATAATTTTAGTTGTTAGGAAAAATAATAATTTTTCTAAATCACTTTTCTAAATTTTGTTGCTGTTATATAGAAATTATTTGTATATTTTGCTCTTTTATATAGGCAGCCTATTAAGCTTTTTTTTCCCATAATTCTAGCTATTTTCAGATTTTTGAACCTCTGCTTAGGCAAATCATATACTCTTTAATAACGACAGTTTGATTTTTCTTTTCTAATCCTTATATTTAACTTTCCATTTTTACTATGATGGAGAGGACCTACCTTAAAATGTTGAATAGATATAGTGTTAATAGACATCTTTGTTTTGTTCAAATCTTTATACTATTTCACTTATAATCCAGGCATGATATACTACTGAATTTTCTTCATAATTTAGTTCTGAGAATTATTTTATTTCTATTATGATTTCCTCTATGACTTAGAAATTTATTTAGATGTAGGATACAAACATACACACACTAGGATGTCAAATACATTTTCATGGTATATTCAAACAGGCTCTTCATAGATTATTTTTTGAAGTTTTTATATGCATAATAGTGTCATCTGTAAATAATGGCAGGTTTATTTCTCCTTTTCCAATAATTATGCTTAAAATGTTTTCTATCTTAATTTACTGCTACAATAAACCTTGAATAGATGAGTGGATGGAGAACATCCTTGACTCCTTCCAGAATTCACTGGGAATTTTCTCAGTTGCTATAAGATATTTGCGGAGTCCACAAATCACTGCCTTACTAGTAGAGTTCTTCCCTGCTTGGAAAGCAAATAAATCAGTATTTTTCTTTGCTTATATTAAATTCTGAGTAGTGTTCTCTACCTTTGATGCAAACTGCCAGACACATCAGCTAAACACATATCGTTCAAAGTAAAATAACTGGCCTGTTACTGGACTTTGTAACAGCTCCCAGCCCTGAGCTGTCACAAAATACTGAGAGTCAAAATACCTATAATGTCATGATTAACGTCAGAGAGAAATTCTAATTAGCATGGAATTGCTCATCAATACACCCTGATAAAATGAAAATGATGTATATAGGAGCTTGCCGTTCTAGCAATACAGGATGTGGACTGTGAGGGTGTTTATTTTATTTATAGACAGTGTTATAGCTCACACTTTTCTTTGGTGCTAATGACTAACACCACAGTAAAGCTAAAAAGCACTGAATTATGTAATATCCTTAATATTTGAAAGATATGTAAAAGTAATAATTATAAGGACCAAAGATGTTTGGGTTTTTCTTAACTATGCATATGGAAGACAGAAATTTAGAGGCACAGAACCAAAAATTATTAATTTAATGGATAAGAAAGCACCTATGATAGTTTTTATAGAGACCCTCATCTTCTACAGTTGAAGGACAGACTGAAGACCAGGCAAACAACTTTGTTATAAGAGTGTCAGAATTTCAGAAAAGCCTGTATTCACAGATGCAGCGAATTTCTAACCAAAGCAGGGGCCCTTATATGAAAGGAATGGACTCTGAGATTTGGGGTGAGAGCATATGGGTGGATAAGCTTGAAAATATTGAACCCCTGATTCCCATCCTCAGTGCCCAAAGATGGCAGACTCCTCCTTGATGAAGTCTTTGTCAATGCCTTACAAGATAATAATTGTCCTCCTCAAGACAGTCTCCCACTTCTGTCTTGGTCACTAGTCAATAAGAAAGGTTTCAGAATGGTTCAGTAGGGAATGGGGGACAGTGCAGGCTCTGCTAAGGAAGAAAATGAATCATTCATGAAAGGGACAGCAGGACCTGGATAAGATATACATACCATCAGGATCATGTAAAGCATGATGGAGTGATCTTGAAAGTCCTGGACCAAGTAGAATAGAATATAAATCTTAATAAGGGAGAGTTTGTTGATATGGGGACAACTCCTATTTCAGTGTTTAATGCCCCTGGGGACTGGCCTAACACAATGCTAAGATGACACTTGGAACACTGGAAAAATTATTGCCCATAATGTAGGAGGTAGAAACGTCAGAACTACCTCGATAGACATTTAGGGAAGGAGTGAAACATGTGTTAGAATGAATCTATTTTATAAGACCCAAGGACCTACCAGATGACTATGTTCCTTGGGAAATTCCAGGAGACAACCCCTTTACTGAAACAGTAAGGAATTCATGAATGAGTGTGAAACTTGCCTTGTTTAGAAGTTCCTAAACGGTCACAACTGATGATAAGAGATACTGTTTAGTAACTGAGGATAACCAATGATGAACAAATAGATTTGCAAAATAATCTAGGGCAGGAACCTGATCTATGGGAAGCTCTGTGAATATGAGATTGCCTTGCCTAAAAGTCTCTTCTCAAACATTTGCGAATTTAAATATGAGATATCAGGAGATAGTTGATAATGGAAGAAGAGGCAGAAAACATACAGAGAAGAGCTAATACACATTAAAGTTACAGTTAGTTTGGTCAAAATCTTCAGAGGACCCAGGATGATTATTCAGTTGCTTGTGCTGCATTGTTTTCTGAATTGCCTTTGAGGTCCAGTTCAAATGAATCATTGCTTTATTTGAGTTTCTCATATTTGTAAAAGGCCTTCTTCAGTGTTTGAAGTCTAGTTTCACGGCTATGCTCTCATTTTTCTTTATTATCTTCCATCTGTTGCAATTGGTCCCCTCCTCATTATATAATTTAATTCTCCTCCCTCAAAATACCACATTGTGCCATCTATTTTTGGTTATGAGTGTTTTGGTAAACTTCACAATATACCTGCGCTCCCCATGTGTATAGGCTTAAAGATGATGGTCAAGCTGTAGGTACCTTTATTCTCATTCACCCAAAGATAGGCAATGTGGAAATTCAGTAAGAAAAAGTCCCTACAGAAATGTGTGCTGTGGGTATGTGTATTTAAATTCATATATTTTGAAGCAAAGTTATGAGTGTATTTTTCTAGAGCAGAGCTAATTTTTATATAATAAGAAATTAAGGCTTTTGATCATATGTGGTAATTAACTTACTTCCTGGAACCTTTACTTCAGAGAGTTGACATGATCTATTTAGTAAAAAAGAGAAGCTTTGTAAATTTTCCTCTAGTTGGCATGCATGCCTAGCACTTTCCAGCTAATTTGACTATTGGAATGGTATTACATGGTAAAAGTCATCTCTCTCCAATATTGTTATGCTGAAATATTATGTTAAATCTCTGCTATCGTAAAACTGCAAAACTTAATAAATGTGTGGATTTAAAAGACCATCTGCGTGATTCTTTTTAGGAGTTTTTTTTTTCATTTCTTTTGTTAAAGTGTTTTTTAACATTGTTCTTCTACTTCCCTAATTTAGATACAAAACCATATCCAGATGTCCACCTTATGTCAAATTTCTGATGCCATAGTCTCAGAAATCTAGCTTTTTTGAAGTCAAAATTAGGTCTTAGGTGCTAAATCAAAGTGCTTACATAAAGGAAATTATATGATTCAAAAAAGCAGCTTTTTAATGCTTCTAATGATATTCTTTGCGGTACACAGGCCTGTCACTGCTGTGGCCTCTCCCGTTGCGGAGCACAGGCTCTGGGCGCGGAGGCTCAGCAGCCATGGCTCACGGGCCCAGCCGCTCCGCGGCATGTGGGATCTTCCCGGACCGGGGCACGAACCCGTGTCCCCTGCATCGGCAGGCGGACTCTCAACCACTGCGCCACCAGGGAAGCCCTCTAATGATATTCTTAACATGTGAATTTGAAGTTGTTACTATCCCTCTTGTACATGTTATATTCCCACATTCATGTTTTATGAAATCCATTGATTTCCCTCAGTATATAAAATATGTTGGTTAGAGCATAGAATGCATAGAAGCATTTTCTCAGTATTTCTTGAGGTTATACCTGCAGCCCTCTGAAAATAAGACTTGTGGGCAGTCTCCAATGTTTAATTTTTGATTTAATAATTTTCTTTTGTTTAAAAATAAAATTTAAATCACTGAATTTAACAAAATGTTGGTAACCTACATTTTCATAATAAGTATGGCATTTCTGCTATAACACACAAAATTATGCTTTGAGACATTTTTTTCCATTTGACTTTGAAATGGTGATGCCCCTTTCCCCACACGTCTCTCACTACAGAAGCTCTGTATCGTCACAGCAAATCAGTTATTCCATGGAAACCACAGATATGCTACTGTGGGCTTTTTTTGCTACGACAAGAAATAACCAGTGTGTACAAATATCTATACATTTCTAATGTTTTCAGTACTGGAAAATATAACTGGGAAGAAAAATGATCATATTTAACAGATTTTTATTCAGCATCTTCAGTGGTCCTGGTATTACTGCTGTGGATAGTGTAGATAATTTTCCTTTATGTTTCTTATAAATTGCCTGAAGAGATTTTTTGCCTTTTTAAAATTTACTTAATGAGAAAGATATTAATCATAAATTAAAAGGTTAATTAAGAAAGTGGTGATAATAAAAAGTCTGCTTATTTAAATATAAAAACTGTAGTAAATGGGGAAAAATGATTCTTTTTTCTTAGAAATAAACAAAGTATTGTTTTCCAATTCTACCTAAAAAGTCACTAAATGAAAATCATTTTCAGATAAGGTGTACCAAGACCTTAAAATGGTAAAGCTCTAAGAAGCCATTCTGAAAAAAATTAAAAAAATAAAAGATAACCCCCTTTTAACCAGTTATCAGGTTCTCAGTTATCTTGCCACATGGAGCAGAGATTTTAAAAACTAATGTAGAAAAAAGAACTAAACCCCCCCCCTTATTTTAGCAATAACAAGTGTAGTCATAGATTATCTTAAACCTTATCAGAATGACCAACAGATTTCAGATTCTATCAAATATATTGCCTTAGGTACATTTTTTGTAAATTCTATACTCCAGACTTAACCAGTATAAGTCCTTTGTCCTCAGATATGTGTGCTACTGATTATCACTTAAAAGTGGCTCAAGTCACATATTTTCATTTGTCTTTTCTAGTCTTCTTTCCATTTGAATATTTTAAATTGATTTCTGATTAATATCACTTTGTGTGCATGAGCTTTAAGAATCACAAAAGGAAAACAGATAAATCAATACTATTCTGGTAAAATTTTTGTTGTTGTTACACTCTATGGATTTTATAACACTTGTTAGGCAGCTGATGTCCATTTACTCTATTCCACACACTGGGCTTTTGGTGAAGAGATCCTATTGACCCTCAATGATTCCTGCTTTTTGATATTTAAAGCCTTAAATAATCCTTTCCCCTTTAGTGTGGATGAGGCTTGTGACTTACTTCTAACCACTAAAATGTGGCAAAGATGATGAGATTTCACCCCTGTAATTATGGTATATTATGAAGATCCCATCTTCCTAGTAAATTCACTTGCTCTCTATTGATGACTTTGAAGCAATTTGTCATGAATAAAGTGGCCATGTTGCAAAAGGCTACATGGTAAGGAATTAAGATGCTTCTAGGAGCTGAGTGTAGCCACTAGCGACAAACTAAAACCCTCAGTCCTGCACCTAAAAGAAAATGGTTACTGCTCATGATCTGAGAGAGCTCGAAAAAGGTTCTTTCTCTAGTAGAGTTGTTGATAAGCCCACAGCACTCACTGACACATGGATTATAGCCTGATGAGAACTTGAAGCAGAGAACTCACTAGGTCATGGACAGACTCTGACCCACAGCAACTGAGAGATAATAAATGCATGTTGTTTTAAGCTGTGTGTGTGATAATTTGTTACACAGCAATAGAAAACTATTACACAGTTAACACAAAAGTACAAGGTTGATTTTACCATCAAGTCAACAAAATATAATTTAATATGAATATAATTCGTTCAAATTATTTAATAAAATCAGTCACATGGTTGTAAGTAAGTGTTAATTAAGTATTTGGTTAGCTGGAAGCTGAAAATACTAACTGGCCTTTGCTGGCTCTCATGTGGACTTCTCTATGTGGTTTTCTCTCCTAAATTGCATATCTCAAGCTAATTTTTATGTGATAATATCAGAGGAGCAAGAAAGTGAGAACAGAAAATATAATGCTTCTTGAGCCCTTGCTCAGGATTCACACAAAATTCAACTCTGTGAATTCTGTTGGTCAAAGCAAGTCCCAAAACCAAGGGATAGGGAAATAGTATCTACCTTTTAATGGGAGTAGCTGCAAATAATTTATGATCACTTTTAATATTCCACCCAAATAATTCTGAAGATGACTCCTGTGCCTGTGATTGAAATAAAATTGGTAAGAATTAACTATGCAAAGGACATGGTTAGAGAAAGAGCATTCTAATTAGAATATAATAATAAACATATGGTATGTACATAGAAATTGAAGCTGACTAATTTTAGATCGTCAAGAAAAGAACATGGTACTTCATCTCCACAAGGTGGTATATACTTTTGGAGATTTGAGAAGTTATCTTAATGCAAGTGTATATACTACCATACTCTTAATTATTAAACAACACAGAGAGAATGTCATGTGTGATTGCAAATGTTAGTGTGCAGAAAGAGTTATGTGAACACATTTTATGAAATGAAAATTACATTTCCTGCATACTTATATTATACAGGCAATTTGTCTTATAACTCCCATCCTACCTCTTTTCCATTCACTTATAAAAATACAAATCCTAAAAGTTTCCCTAGGGCAGCATTATTAAATAGATATGTGTATATATATATAATATATATATATATTTATAGCACACTATATGTATATTTATAATACACTATAAATTCTAATACAGTTCTTAACAGAGTAAGTTTTTACTAAACATTTACCTTAAATGTAATTGAATTTTTTTTTAAATAGTAGAAGAAAGATCAAGTGTTTTAGAGAGGTTGCATTACTCAGAAATCAGGCAGAATTCTAAGATGACCTCCCAAGATCAGTGCCCCCTGGTGGACGTGTCTGAATAATCCCACATACTGTGAATTTGACAAGAATACTTCATGTCACTGTGGACTTTAAGAAAAAGAGATTATCCAGGCAGACCTGACCTAATTATATGAATCCTTTAAATCTGGGTCCAGAGGTCAGAGACAGAGGAAGTCAGAGATTCTAAGCATGAGAGGGATTCAACGATGTAAGGAAATTTCTCCTGACTTTGAAAACAAAGCGGGCAATCCCTTAGGCCATGAAGAAACTTAGTTCTGCCGGCAACCTGAATAAACTTGGAAGAAAACCCTAGCTCCAGGTGAGATGGTGCCTGCAGCACCTTCACTTCTGCCTTTTGAGACCCTGAGCAGAAAACCTTGGTAAGCTGTGCTCAGTGATCCAGTTTCTGACCTATAGACTGTGAGCTAGTACATCAGTATTGCTTTTAGCTACTAAGTTTGTAGTAATTTGTTACAGCAGCAATAGAAAACTCATATATCCAGAAAGGAATTGAAATACTTTTGGAAGAAATACACTAAAATCATCATTCTTTGTTACCTTATTCTTCTATATTCTATGCAAATTAATAACAGGTTTTTTAGACTGTAGGGTTAGTTAAATAATACGAGGTCTATTTCCTACATAATTCCTTCTCAATACCTACAGGCTTCAAGGCAAAATGTCTGGCTTCCTAAAAGATAACATCGGCTACTCTTAAAAAGTTATGTCGGGGCTTCCCTGGTGGTGCAGTGGTTGAGAGTCCGCCTGCCGATGCAGGGGACATGGGTTTGTGCCCCGGTCCGGGAAGATCCCACATGCCGCGGAGCGGCTGGGCCTGTGAGCCATGGACGCTGAGCCTGCGCGTCCGCAGCCTGTGCTCCACAACAGGAGAGGCCACAATAGTGAGAGGCCCGCGTACCGCAAAAAAAAACAAAAGTTATGTCAGTATTAATTTAAGAGGTCATTTGCACAAATGTTAGTGTTAATAGATTTCAGTCTTCTCATTCATTTAGTTTACAGACTATAGAACATACTTCAGTTTAAATTATGTATGTGAACATTTGAGTTTCTAACAGTTATTAATCATTCACAAGATGAATGTAAATGACAATTTCACAATGCGTGCTATAGATCTACAGAACAAAGAGATAAAATAAAATATAATCTAGGAGACTAAAATTCTTCTGAACTAAAAATACCATTAAATATTTATATGCTTTTGAGCAGAATGTGCTTCTTTCCCAAAGCAACTATTGATCTGTGTACTACTTTCTTCCAATAAATGATTTCACATTAAACTCAACTCAGTTCATGGTTTTATCACACAGAACACTGATCTCCTTCATTTAAATGACTGGAATTTGTATTTTCACATTTTCCCAAAGGTTCACTTAAATTTTAGCCCCCAAATAAAGTATATATTTAAATCTATTTAAAGTAAATTCAATTCCAATGCGGTTATATTGATTTACAATGTTTAAGTATGTTCCAAATAATATCCCATTGCCTTATAAGTTAATTTACATAATAATTTCATTATAATATTTGTAATACATTATTTACTATGATCAAAATATGTTCAGAGATAAAAACTATTTTATGATGTCTGCTACTTTATTCATATTTTACAGCAGAGATTTTATTCCTTCTGTTAGAAGGCAAAGTTTTTGCCTTAAGGAGCTTACATACTGGTGGAGGAAGGTGACAATTAAAAATTAAACTAATAAGAATATAAGAAGAAGAATATAATTCCAGATAGTGAGTAATGCTATACAAAAGGATAAAGAAAGAAAGAAGGTTGGAGAGAGGGTATGAGTGGGCTATGTTAGATTGGGTGATCAGAGAAAGTCTTTTTGGGGTACTGCTATATGAGGAGAGACCAAAGTCACGAGAAAGAGAGAGCCAAGCAAAGAAGATGGAGAAGAGCCTTAGACACACATATACAATAAATATAAAGGTCTTCACCAGAGACAAGCTTAGAATATTCAAGAAATAGGAGAAAAAGCAAGAAAAACTAGGACATAGTAAGAAAAGGAAAGAGTATTTTGAGGCATGTAGGTAAGAAACAAGTTATGATGGCCTTTAAAAAAAAGAGACTTTATATGTGGTAGTAAATCACATATAGAGAAGGGATCTGATTTATATATCCTTTGTAATGCGCAATTGGTCTGCTATATAGAGAAGAGGCTCTATAGATAAAGAGTGAAAGAGAGGTGATTATTAGGAGGTTAAAGATACACTCCAAGGAATGGAGTCCGTGTAGTTCAACCAAAAAAATAAAGATATTATGTTTATTAGAGAAACAGTAGAAGTGGTGAGACAGGGTTGGATTTGAGATATATTTAGAAGAAAGAGTTGCAGATGAGGTTCAAATTGATGGCTTGAGAGTAGGTAATCACTATAAGAGATATCAAGGATGACAAACTTAACTTGGATTCCCCCCAAAGTAGACCTTGATAAAAGGATTTTGTTTCAGATATTTTTAGGGTGAATTAATCTCACTAAACATGTGTGCAAAAGTGAAGACAGTGAGACAAGGAAGGAAGACAAGCAATATAGGAGTGTGTTATTAACTTGGGGACTTGATCCTGTTGGGCTCCCTGAAGAGTGTGTATAATGTCTTCCAGAATTAGTCATATAAAGGACAAGAGACTGAGCAATTTACCCACAATATTCGCTTCATCGTTGGTGAATTATCCATGGTTTTTAAAGTTTTGAAGCTGGTAGAGATAATCTATGGAGAGAACATATATAGAAAAGAAATATCAGAGGACTGAGACAAGGAGCAGTAAAATATTTAAAGTCTGGAGCATGAGGAGAATTTAGAAAAGGAGACTGACATCAGTGCAGTCAGGAGAAAGGCAAGATTCAGAAGCTACACAAAGCTTTACAATAAGATATATGCTGAGTCACTGTGACAGAGTGGATTCAGTTGACCACATTTTCACAAAAGCCTGCTTCCTCCTGTCTACTGAAAGAAAAATGCACAACATAAAAGTTGTGAGTCAAGGTTTATTTGGGTGCCTTACCTAGGACTATAGCCCAGGAGACAGCCTTCAGATAGCTCTGAGGAACTGCTCCAAAGAGGTAAGGGAGGAGCCAGGTTATATTTGAATTTTTTGGCTGGAAAAAAACATATACTTGAACATCAAAAGATGACTGTTAATCACAAAGAACAGACATCTCAAGTTAATGATTTTAGTGATTTTCTGTGTATGGGAAGATTCAAGAATCTGGGGCCATTGAAAATTTTCCTTAGATATGTATCTTAACTATCTAGGGTCCGGTATATACAAAGCACAGAATGCTTCCTCTTTTTCCCCATCCGGAATTTCCCCCAGGTGCACTGTCGGTGGGCAACTGCAGTAGTTATTGGTTTGATTCTTGTAAAACTGGAATGGCAATCATTTTTTCTTTACACTCACATTCTATTCCCTCTCTTTGTTTTCTTCTTCTCCATAGCACATATCAGTACCTGAGATTAAAAGTTATTTTCCTTTGTTTTTCTATAATCTTTCTTTTCTTCTCTAGGATGTAATTTCTAGAAAGGCACAGACATTGTCTTATTCACTGTTCTCTTGTGCCTAGAATAGTGATTAGCATCGAGTGCACACTCATGAAATATTTGTTGAACCACAGAATAGCCACTTACTAGATAGCTGTGCTAAAAGCTGCTAAGAAGTCAAAACATGAGAAAGTAAAGAAAGTGAGCATGGTAAACGTTCCTGAGTAGTTTTGCTATGATAATGGAACATAAAAGAGCAGGAGCTAGAAAGAAGGAGGCTTGGATTTTGCATTAAGGAATATTACAACACAGAACCTTTTCAGAAATGTTCACATAAGAGGGAAAGCAGATGGTGGAGTAGAGAAGTTACTTATAGGAGAATCAGTTTAGTAGGCAAGAAGGATGGGGTCTCACTATAACTCAAGGTTCCCTGCTTCTAATGAAACTGGAAGAAAGCCAGAATTTGTAGGTAAGATGTAGATAGACTGATAGATTTGAGGTGGAGAAATTAGGTTGTTATATTACTGCTTCTATTTTCTTAGTGAAATTGGAAACGTGGTCATCAGTAAAATTATGACAAAGATATTGTAAGGTTGTTGGACATCTGATGATATGACAGTGGCAGAAGCAGAGAAACTGGACTGATGAGGAATATATAACAATTACTTAGAAACACTTTTGAAGTTCACAGTCCAGGAGCACAGATCCAATAAAAGACTGAGATTTAGTCATATGATGATAAGAATGTTTCCCACCCCCCCACCCCCCCACCCCCCACACCCCCCACACCCTCCCACCCCCACACCCCCCACCCCCCCCACACCCCCCAACCCCCCCCCACCTCTTGTGACTATAACAACAAGGCTCCAGGGTAATAGTTGCAGATTACAGCTAAAAGAGGTGCAAATCTCCAATTCTATTTAAGAAGTTCTTAAAGAGGCACAAAGACAACAGGGGAGGGATAAACAGGGACACAGAAGGAATTTGAAACCCCTGGCACTTACAGCTACAGCAAATATTTAAAAACAGCCTAGGTCCTAGACAGATTATCATAAAACCTCACCTTAAAGGCCTCTTTATCTCAGTGCCTTTTACCCAATAAATCATATCTGGGATTTAATTTAGGAAGGAACACAAGGGACATTACATAACAATTAAGGGATCAACTGTTTAAAAAATTTATAAAACCTTTTCAAAATGGAAAGACACACTGAGACTTCAGAAGTGATGAAGTTATTGGTGATGACAAGTTCTGAGCTATGACCATGGAGGCTTACTGTCACCAGTAATGTTGCCAGCACTTTGATGAAGAGGAAAGTGGTAAAAGATGGGCTAAAATCTTCAGTTCATGAAGCAGTGGATGAATGACACAAGGATGGGGTTTGAGGAGGAGAAGAAAAGGTAGGGAAGTAGGAATGAGGAGCAAAAACCAACAGATAATACAAGCTTTAAACATTTTGCCTCAAATGTGGGAGAAAGGAAAAAATAAACAGGAAAATACCTGTCTACACTTGGAAGACATTTAGTATAACGTGTGTTATTGGGCCATAAACAGTTTTCACTTAGAGCAGGAAGGTAATGGGAATATGGAGTGGAAAATTGGATAACTTTAGGGTATAAGTGGATTACAGGGGATTATTAATAACCTGAGAGGCCTTGAGATTCCGGTGGTGAATGAAATAAACAGTGATGAAATGCATAATGAAATTAGTTCTGATGGTCTTTTAGAGGAAAATGGTAACCAAATTTTGCTTTCAGTCTTACGGTTTGTGGCTTTATAGACATTCTGTAGTGGTGACACAAACAATGAATTCAGTCACAAAGACAGGTGGCAGGGTAATCTTTAGGCCTCTCTTAAAACCCACAGGATAATGTGCAGCTTATAGTCCTAGTATGTGTGTATAAGTGTGCAATGGAGAAATTATTATATTCTCTTCACTTTAGGATTTATATTTTAGGTTCATAATTCTATAAAAAGTATCAATAGATTAACTATCAATTGTAATAAAAAATACAGACGCTGAAAATATTAATCTCTACCTCCCCTCCCTAACACACACAACTCTAGCCTAAACGTCATTATTTACAGTCATTCAGATGTATTTCAGACATGATTTTCTGAATAAGTCTTAGCATATTTAAAACTTCTTATTTTCATACAAATTACATTTGTATATTTGGTTGTTTTCCTTCTACTTTAGAATGATCCTTTCTCAGGTATAAGTAATAATTATGATGTTGTCTGGCAGAATGAAAAACATGAATTGAATCGAAATAAAAGGGAGCATTTAATGTCGTGGGTATGAGAAACAGAGTTGCCATGTATGCCATTTTCATTTGCGATAATAAATCAGGAAGCATTTTTATTGTTTCAAGGAATGTTATTAGGGAGAATTCACAGTATTTTCTGGTGTAGTACCCACTCCCAATATCCTGTTAGCAGTGTGACTTTATTTTTATTTATTTACTTTGTTGTAAAATAGTTACTTCTTCTGAAATGCGTTACTAGTCACCTTTATACTTCAGTTTATATTAGGAAATTCTGAATTTGCATCAAGCCCTGACAAGATCCCACTTCTCATAATAGTTCTATTATTATGCCTATGTTAAAGATTTTAAAAAAGAATCTCAATCATATATTTTGTAAGTAGCATCACTTAGACTCAAACTCAGAAATGATACAATCCATCTCAGTGCTCTTGCTAGTATACTATACTATTCAAAAGCCATTCTCTTTTTCTTGATATGTGCAAACATGCACTCTTACACAGAGCAGTGGAATCTCCCAGAAACTTTTCTTCCGTCCCACTAATCTCAAGAATATAAAGTTTCAGTTATACAAGATGAATAAGTTCTAGATATATGCTGTTCAACACTGTGCCTATAGCTGACAATTCTGTATTGCACACCTAAAAAGTTGTTCAGGGCTTCCCTGGTGGCGCAGTGGTTGAGGGTCCGCCTGCCGATGCAGGGGACACGGGTTCGTGCCCCGGTCCGGGAAGATCCCACATGCCGCGGAGCGGCTGGGCCCGTGAGCCATGGCCGCTGAGCCTGCGTGCCCAGAGCCTGTGCTCCGCAACGGGAGAGGCCACAACAGTGAGAGGCCCGTATACCTAAAAAAAAAAAAAAAAAATATTAAAAACTTGTTCAGAAATTTTAAGAAATTTGTTAATCTCGTGTTTTTACCACAATGAAAAAAATTTTATGGAATCAGAAGTATATTTAGTCCCTCTTTATATACTTGTCATTCCTACCAAATTTCAATAAGCAAAGATATACATGCTATAAAGGGAAATTGTCTTTTCTTTTTTATAGAATTTAATAATAACCTTGCTGTAAATGTCATTATCATAGTGTGATTTTGGAGATAATCTCCCCTGCAGCTGACAAAAGTAGCCAGACATGGTGTGACATGATGGACACTTAGGTTGCTTCCATGTTCTGGCTATTGTAAATAGTGCTGCAATGAACATTGGGGTGCATGTGTCTTTTTAAATTATGGTTTTCTCAGGGTATATGCCCAGCAGTGGGATTGCTGGCTGTCCAGTGGCTAAGACTCTGCGCTTTCTCTGGCAAAGGGCCCAGTATGATCCCTGGTTGGGGAACTTCTGTCATTTAATTCTCTGGTTGTTTTCATGTTTATATGCCATCCCCTTATTTTAAAAGTTTTTATTTGAGTTAATTCTCTCTGGGATATCATGTAATTTATTCTTCATATGTGAGGTAATTTTTTCTTTTTCTATCACTTCTTAGAATTCTGAGTTCAATCAACTTTTATTTTGACTTCTCCCTATTTTTTGTTCGTTCTACTTTTTAGGTTTTGAAAATGTAATTCGAAGTGACTTTACATATGCTTGTGTGAATGATTTTATTCTACTGCATAGCTGTTTTTCTTGTGGACAAGGGGAATATTTGAGGTGTGAAATTGTGTTTCCATGTTTTCTGAAATAGTTCCTTTGGACTTTATTTTCCCTTTATTAATTTTGTGATAATGATTTGTTTTATAAGATTCCTAGTTTACCAGCACCCTTTTCTGTCAGTTTAGCACAATCTAAGCACTTTAGTGATAATTTTTTTGTCTGTTTGACAAAAAAGGGGGAGAATCGCCCACAACCACAGAAGGGTTGCATCTGATTTTGTGATTTACCTCTGCCCTGAAAGACCATAAAGTTTCCATTTTTTCTTCTTTTCCCTTGTCAAAAAGTGGTTATTCCTTTCATTTTTGTCTTTTTTTTTTTTTTAATCTCTCAGACCTATGTGTTTGGAAGACAGTCCTTTTAAAAACATTCCTGTCCTCTAATATCACCTTTCGCTAGCAAACCTCTTCTGTTTTCACAGCAGTTCTCTAGGAATATGTGCCTATTCATATAAGTTAGTTTACAAAAAAGTTTCTGTTGATATGGACAAAATCGTTAGGATGCAATATAGTAGAGGAAAGATAGTTTCTGAATCCATTTCTACCTCTTCAATGGTATTAGTCACGTATCACCTGTCTTTCTGTGTGCTTGCTTTAATAATCTGACATGCTACTGATTTTGTCAAGCAGGTCCTTTTTTTGAATATGTTCCTGCCATATTGTTTTCCCTCTTTTTACAGCAGTCCCACTACATTGTGTCTTTGGTAGCTAAGATGTTCTTTAAAAATGTATGTTTTTTTCTATAATTAAAGTGATAACACTGTCTAAAGCTATTTGTTTCTTTGAAGACAGTTCATGTTAATTAAAAAAAAATCCTTGATGTGATGCTGAAGTATACTATCAACAAATGGAATCCTACCGAAATAAATACAATTAGGATAAATATTTGCAAAATACAATTTTCAGATAAGCCACATTTAGAAGAGAACAATGCATGACAATTACATATAATTAAAGACTTCAGACATTTTCTCTGTTTCAAATGATTCTATCTTTACACATATTATACACTTGTAAAATTTAAAACACTGAAAAGGTATATTCATAATATTTCAAAAGGTGGCCACTTTTAATTAAATATGTCTGACTTAAATACAAAATATACCACTTTAATATAATCAAAATACATTGATATGTTTGTTTTATAATAAAACAAATCAAGTTAAATTAAAGTAGACCTAGGTAATAGATCTCCTATTACATAGGCGATAAATGATACACTATTATATAATGAAGGAACAAACAAGAATTTACAATGGAAATTATAAAAAATATTTTGAATTAATTACTTTATACATATTAAAATACAACTTTTATAATTATAATAGTGTTCTGTTCCTTGATTTGGGCTCTTGTTACACGGGCATATTAAATTTGTGCAAATTCATTATGCGTTATATTTATAATCTGTGTAGTGTTCTGTATATATATATGCAGATATATTTATATTTGAAAAAGAAGTTACAAAACTAATAAATGTAGCCAAATATCAATTGCCTTCTCCAAGTTTTGAACATAATTTAACATTAAATCTTACAAATTATTGAGGAAAAGAATGCTCTAAAGCTAACCTGATCTTATTTTATTTAGTCCATTTTCATTTAATGTAATGATATTTGAGTTTACACATACTCTCCTACTCTTTGTTTTTTGTTAGTTTGTTTTTCTCACCTGTTTATGGTTATCTCTTTTCTATTGCCTTCTTCTGGAATATTGAATTTACTATTATTATATTTTACTATTCAATTAGTGGCTATACTAAAGAATAAAATATGTATCCCTCACTACAATCCAATGTAACAATACTTTTACTGTTTGGTAGATAATACTTGGGACTTCACATAATCTATCTCCATTTATTAACTGACTGTTGTGTTGTTGCGCATATTTGTTCTACATTTACTTTATGCTCTAGATGACATTATTTTTACTGTTTTTAAGTTCAATATTGATTTTATATACTTACATTTCTACTCGTTTATAGCTTTCTATTTCTTGCATTTCTCTGTTTCCACCTGTAATCATTTTCTTATGCTCCCAAAAAATCACTATAATACTTTTTAGTGCAGCAGAAAGTTGGTGGCCTGGTCTCTAGCACAGTCTTTCAGGACTTTCGTTGAGAAGGCATGCTAGAGAAGCAAGTTGATAAACTGCTTTGAATGTAGTTGATGTGATAAATTCAAGAGGAGATGTCCAATGGCAGTCAGATATATGAGAGTCATGTCTAGTTGGTAGAAATAAATTTGGAAGTCATCAGACATAGATAGTAAGTGAAGACAGTAAGTGAAGTGGTCAGGATGATTAGAGAGCATTGAGAGTAAGAATACTCAAAGACACAAAGTAGAACCCCGAGGAACTCCAAAATCTATTGTATATGCCAAGGGCATTAAGCATGCAAGTTTCTTGCAGAAGTAGAAGCCAGTGAAGAATAAAGAAAACCCAGAGAATGTACTAGTATGGGAGACAGGAGAAGGCAGTGCTTTCAGAATGTGGGAGAAGTCAAAAGTGTAGAGTCAAGTGGTCCTGTAATCATATAATTTCAAAATATTTATGCATACCTTTCAAAAAAATAAAACTTCCTTCAAGCATTGACTTAAGATACTTTCATTTTCTCTGTATTTTCAAAACTGCCCCCAAGACAATTCTGGGGAATGAAATCAATTCTTACATACACATATTTTTTTTATCAAGAAGACAGTCTAGGTTGTAAACAAATAAACAAGCAAAAGCACAAAATGATTTTTGAACTTCCCCACAAGTGCTTAACTACAAGAAAAAATGTAAGCTGATTTCTGACATTTTGTAGCAGAATGAGAGGAGGCAGATTTATATTTATGTTCTCTAGACTTTGTATTGCTTTTACTGATTCTTTTTTTTTTCTTTTCCCATTTTTTGTCCTCTCTGTGAGTTGAAATTCGATTTAAAGCAAAGTAAGAATGAATGAAGAATTGGACCCAGCTGAGTGCACCACCAACATACTCAGGGTTTTCAATGATCAATTTCTCACACTGTTTGAAGGAAGTGAAATAGTATTCATCTCACATAGGAAGTAAGCTGAAAAGGCACAGTTACACTTTTCAGTCTGCTTGTTTTTTAGTTGAAGTGTAAACTCACAAACTATAGTTACAGAGAGGAATACAAAATGCACAGAACAGGAACTGGATTGTTTTTTCTGTTAAATGCAGGATCTATCCACTAGGCATCTACCTAAAGTGTTTGACTTGCAGTTCAGAATGCCATCCATTTTACTTGATTGATATTCATAAAAGGTATTAGTGTCCTCAACAGATATTATATGGAGGGAAAGGGGATGGGAGGAGAGATTGTGTCTGCCTCTTTGTTCATACATCAATTCTTTCTATAAAAACAAGCTAAACATAACATTAGCCTGAGTTCTGAGCTCTGGAAGACTTTAGCTAAAATAAAATAAGAAAGAAAATTTCATAGAAAAATTTTTGACTGAGTTCTGCAACCTCAAATATATTGTACCCAATTCTCCTATAAATATCTGGGGGCAAATGTAATAGTCCAATTATTATGAGCCTATCAACTTATGGAGATAACAAATACAAATGAAAAAAAATACTCTCTCCTCAGTTCCATCTACATATACCAACTGATACTAGCAAAATAAAATGGTGTTTCTCTTTACTCATCAGAATATGACCTTTTCAACTAAAAAAAAAATAAACTTTGAATATGACCATTTTTTTAAAAG
The DNA here is from genome assembly GCF_059928025.1 of Delphinapterus leucas. Taxonomy (NCBI): domain Eukaryota; kingdom Metazoa; phylum Chordata; class Mammalia; order Artiodactyla; family Monodontidae; genus Delphinapterus; species Delphinapterus leucas. Next base: position 30,312,161 of record NC_143137.1, on the reverse strand, counting down.
AATTTTAATATTTTTAAAGAAAAACATAAATATTTCATGACTAAAAAGGAAACTTTTACTAAAACACTTAGTTTGAAATACACTGAATTTAAACAACTACCTAAAATAAACAGATTGCAAGACAGTATGGTACTGGCACAAAAACAGAAATAATAGATCAGTGGAACAGGATACAAAGCCCAGAAATAAACCCATTACATATGGTTGCCTTATTTTTGACAAAGGAAGCAAGAATATACAATGGAGAAAAGAGAGCCCCTTCAATAAGTGGTGCTGGGAAAACTGGACAGCTACATGTAAAACAACGAAATTAGAACACTTCCTAACACCAAACACAAAAAAAACCTCAAAATGGATTAAAGACCTAAATGTAAGGCCAGGCACTATCAAACTCTTAGAGGAAAACATAGGCAGAACACTCTATGACATAAATCACAGCAAGATCCTTTTTGACCCACCTCCTAGAGAAATGGAAATAAAAACAAAAATAAACAAATGGGACCTAAGGAAACTTCAAAGCTTTTGCACAGCAAAGGAAACCATAAACAAGACCAAAAGACAACCCTCAGAATGGGAGAAAATATTTGGAAATGAAGCAACTGACAAAGGATTAATCTCCAAAATTTACAAGCAGCTCATGCAGCTCCATATCCAAAAATCAAACAACCCAATCCAAAAATGGGCAGAAGACCTAAATAGACATTTCTCCAAAGAAGATATACAGATGGCCAACAAACACATGAAAGGATGCTCAACATCATTAATCATTAGAGAAATGCAAATCAAAACTACAATCAGGAATCACGTCAAAAAATCTACAAACAATAAATGCTGGAGAGGGTGTGGAGAAAAGGGAACCCTCTTGCACTGTTGGTGGGAATGTAAATTGATACAGCCACTATGGAGAACAGTATGGAGGGTCCTTAAAAAACTAAAATCCTACTACTAGGCATATACCCTGAGAAAACCATAATTCAAAAAGAGTCATGTACCACAATGTTCATTGCAGCACTATTTACAATAGCCAGAACATGGAAGCAACCTAAGTGTCCATCGACAGATGAATGGATAAAGAAGATGTGGCACATATATACAATGGAATATTACTCAGCCATAAAAAGAAATGAAATTGAGTTATCTGTAGTGAGGTGGATGCACCTAGAGTCTGTTATACAGAGTGAAATAAGTCAGAAAGAGAAAAACAAATACCATATGCTAACACATATATATGGAATCTAAAAAAAAAAAAAGTTCTGAAGAACCTAGGGGCAGGACAGGGATAAAGACACAGACGTAGAGAATGAACTTGAAGACATGGGGAGGGGGAAGGGTAAGCTGGGACGAAGTGAGAGAGTGGCATTGACATATATGCACTACCAAATGTAAAATAGCTAGTGGGAAACAGCCGCATAGCACAGAGAAATCAGCTCCGTGCTTTGTGACCACCAAGAGGGGTGGGATAGGCAGGGTGGGAGGGAAATGTAAGTGGGAGGGGATATGGGGATATATGTATACATAGAGCTGATTCACTTTGTTATACAGCAGAAGCTAACACAACATTGTAAAGCAACTGTACTCCAATAAAGATGTTAAAAAAATAAAATAAAATAGTAAAATAAACAGATCGTTTCTCTGACTATTCAAGTTGAGCAATTCAATTCATTTCAATTCAAATTATATACAAGTAATTGAACAAATATTCATTGATTTTCTTCAGTACATATATGGCATTGTGCCAGGTGGTAGGGAGATGTTAAATAAGACAAAGACTTAGTCTTGCCCTCAAGAAGTTTACAGTCTAATAGAAGAGAGGAATTTTAAAACACAGGTGACAGGAAAAGAGCAGAAAATGAAATAGGTCCAATAACAGTGTTGCACTGATAAACAGAGTCTATACATTCATTTAAGATAGATACTCAGTGCTGACATTCTTATTTGTATGGTCTGAGAGGACTCATGAACAAAGTTCCTTTGCATATTTCCAATATAAGAACCAAAAGCGGGCTTCCCTGGTGGCGCAGTGGTTGAAAGTCCACCTGCTGATGCTGGGGACACAGGTTCGTGCCCCGGTCCGGGAAGATCCCACATGCCGTGGAGCGGCTAGGCCCGTGAGCCATGGCCGCTGAGCTTGCGCGTCCAGAGCCTGTGCTCCGCAAGGGGAGAGGCCACAACAGTGAGAGGCCCAAGTACCGCAAAAATAAATAAATAAATAAATAAAATAACCAAAAGCAAAGGATGTAAAATGTTCAGTGTTATTTCTTATGATGCTGACATTGGAAAATTTAATTTAACGTAAATGCCAAATGGATCTGATAACACCCCATCCTTAAATCTCATCAAGATTCTAGGAATATCTCACCTGAGGGATAGTTTGATTCTCCAAAGTAAACACTCTTACCTGGATCATTGCCTCACTCCAGGCCAAGATGGAGAAGGAACGATAGCCAATTATTTATCTTTATTATACCCAACAGGGAAATGTCCTCCATCAACTAGGTGAATCATTTTATCTCCAGTATATGCAGAAGAAGGAGAGTGCAGGATATCAAGAGAATTCATGTAAAAATTCCTCCACAAGAAAAGAGAGGCAATGCCAATCTGAGCCCTGAATATCTCCCAGGTCTTTGATCTCTTAAACATTGAAATTTAGCCTAAAGTCTATGTTCTTCCTTCATGAAACTACTCACATAAAACCAGCTGCTATTCCTTTATGCTCCACGGGCTACTTGTGGTCAAAATTAACTTTATTCCTCAGAAGACGACAATCTACCCTATATCAAATACTGCATGTTGTCCTCATTAGAGACTGTCCAATGAAAATTAGGATACTTCAGAAATGTTTCTATGGAAATTTGAATATAAGTTCTACCCCATTGTGGTATGCCCAGGAAAATGAAAAATCTATGTTTAAAATTACTAAGAAACTAAAGTCCAGAATTCTTAAAGTTCAAGAGTTCTCCATTTGTTAACATATAAAGAAATTCACTCTACCATTTTTCTTACAGCGAATACCTTCTTGTCAATATGAACTCAAGTTCAGTTTATCATTTGCATACAACAGCACCAACAAAACAACAAATAATGCTTCCAGAGGCAGCCTACCTACAGATGGAGGACAAAATAATAAGTGTCTTGGACTACTTACTCTTAGTCAATTCTTTCCTTTCATTCTGAAAAATGAATCATCTAAGTAGAGCAATGCCCTTCCTGAGGAATTCTCCCCTTTGAACTCCTTTTGGAGTTTCCTAATCATGGTTGTGGTGAGGGATCAGTGACTAATCTCCAAATGGAATTTCCACCACCCTAGGGCAGTCTGTGACAAATATGTCAATGACTCTTTGTAAGATCACAGCACTGTTGATATTCCAGGTCCAAGCTGAGAAGATAAATGTTATGGATAGAATTTTGTCCCCCCTATAATTCATATGTTGAGACACTAACATTCAGTGTGACTGTACTTGAGGGCAGGGTTTTTAAAGAGGTAATTAAGTTTATATGAGGTCATAAATGTGGAGCCCTAATCCAATATGACTGGTTCCCTTATGACAAGAGGGACAGACATCAAAGATGTATGCAAAGAGAAAATGTCCTGTGAGGACACAGTAAGAAGGTGGCCATCTGCAAGACAATGAGAGAGGCCTCAGGATAAACCAAACCTGCCAACACCTTGATCTTTGACTTCCAGCATCCATCCAGACTGTGAGAAAATAAATTTCTGTTTTTTAAGCCATCCAGTCTCTGGTATTTTGTTATGGCAGCACTAGCAAATTAATACAATAAATACTTGGCTGTCCTTGGAAAATCATTATGTTGCATGAAACATCAGAATCAGTAAACTCTTTCAAACACCAGCTATGTGGAGGGCAGGTTTTCAAGGACCTAGATCAAATCCAAAGTCTTGTGATTTTTAATTATTACTCTTTCATTGATAAAAAATTTATACGTGTGAAATGCATAGATCTAAAATATTTAAATTAATAATTTTTGCAAATATGTACAACATGTAACCAGTACCTTTATCAAGCTATAGAATATTTTCATGAATAGAGACAGCTCTTTCTTGCCCCCTTGAAATCATTTTCTGCACCTTGTAGACTACCACCATACTGATTTTTTTAATCACGCAAGATTCATTTTGCCTGTTCTTTTTCCCATTTTATTTATTTATTTATTTATTGAGTATAGTTGATTTACAATGTTGTGTTTGTTTCACGTATACAGCAAAGTAATTTAGTTATACATATACATATATCTATTCTCTTTCAGATTCTTTTCCCACATAGGTTATTAAAGAGTATTGAGTAGCGTTCCCTGTGCTATACAGTAGGTCCTGGTTGATTATCTATTTTATATATAGTAGTGTTAATCTCAGCCTCCTAATTTCTCCCTCTCCTCGCCCCCCACCTTTCGCCTTTGGTAACCATAAGTTTGATTTCTCAGTCTGTGAGTCTGCTTCTGTTTTGTAAATAAGGTGGCACAATTTTGGAGCACATTACTCATAGAAACATTACAAATTTTACATATTGATTTGAACTCATGTAACTTTTATCTTTTCAGGAGAGGGACACATATAACTTGGTGACTTACTTAACAGTCACAATATTTTAATATTTAGTTCTTTATTTGTTTCCTATGAGAGAGAAAATATCATTGATTATATAGTCAATATTAGGAGACTTTAGGCTTTAAGAAATTGACTAAGAGTCTCCTGGAGCAAATACATACAGCAAAAATACATGACCCCAAGATGCTCGATCTCTTATTTTGAGCATTGCATACAACAGAAACATGTTGTTACAAAGTACCTACATTAATTTTTTTTGTGTAATATAAAACTAGTAGATCATTTTTGGTGGATGTGAGTAATCTCTAATTGTTGGCAAGGATGAGCCACTACCCAAAGGTCTAACTACCAATTTAAAATAAAAATATGTCTAATCAGATCTAATTTAACTTATATCTAAACACTGATTGTCACCAAGCATAAACAATTATTTAAATTGTTCTGTAAACTGGATCAAGTTCTAGCCACCTGTTGTTTAACGGTTCAGACCACATTTTCACAAATAATTTATTTGATGTAAACAAGTCCATATGCCAGAGGCAGCTTGAGTTAACCTTATTGACTCCATCAACCATAATCATAATCCTCCAGTTAAAGGTAACCCAGGAACTTTAAGAAACAAGCCTGGTGTCTTATCTCTAAGATTACAAGCTACACAATTTCTAAAGTTTTTATACCCTGTTCTTGCAAAGATAAAGACTGTTTCAATGACATGTGGACAATTCACATGCTTTAATTATGCTTAATTAAAACATATACACACAAACAACAATAACAAAAGTATTTCTAACAAATATTATTCTAATCACAAACCAGTGCTGTTGATCAGATATAAAGATAAATGAAGCACTTTTGGAAGCCACTTATGCAGTGATCTTTCTAATTAGTATGCTAACTAAATACCTCTCAGATATAAATTTCTAATTAAGAAATCTGAGTATTCCTGGAATGCAACTTAAACTAATGAGTATGTAATACCACATTGCCTATGCTGAAATATTTTAAAGTACACTTCATACTGCAAAGCATTTAACATTCAGGAATCTAATTTTTGAGTCCGTATAGACTTGTTGGAAAAATAACTTCTGTCACATAAGCTATAAAACGAAGATACTGGAAGGGCAATCATTTAAAGGACTATATTTGGAATATTTCATGAATGAAATGCATGGGCCTTTACACCTGGTTCCTAATGCTACAAAGAGATCACAGAACCTAAACCATAGTTTAAGCAATATGTTAATGCTTAAAATTTGTGTAGCTTCCACCTATTTTGTTCAGATATTATACCATGTAACTAGAAATATATTGAAGGCAATAGCTCATGAATGGAGGAAACACAGCAAGAATGACTATTATCCTCACTGATCAATTTGAGGGCAGAAGAAGGCAGTGGGAAATTTTGTACCTATTCAGTTCTTCATATGAGGAAACAACCACAAGCCGTGCTTAGACTGAGACTGGTCTGGAGTAGGTGACTAGAATCAATCTTTATCAAATGTCTATTACTCAGCCTAAAGAATGTGAAAATGTACCACAATCTAGGAGATGTTGCACAAATTTTCATTCATATTTAGAATTTCATGTTAGTTTTCTTAAATCCCCCCAAATCTTGCTAAACAGGGAAAATAGAACAATACAAAAGCTTCTCAGTAGAGTTCATTTAATTTGATACAAGTTTGTCTGAAGAAGTAGGAAGAAAAAGTCGTCATAGCAAATGCTATTGATTTAGCTTCTTACCCACTTAATTTATCTTATTGAGGTGTAACAAATTATTTGTAGATTATTTAAACATTAATGAGGATTTTCTTTTTTTTTTCCTTTCTCCCAGAAAGAAAAGTAATGGTATTGGTTGCAGATAACAGTCTATTAATGAATTCTCAGGGTGACTGCTAACTAAATGCACAGGTTAATATAAGCATCCATACATTTCATAGGTTATAAAAGCAGCTTACTCTGTATGTATAAACGAATCACTTTGCTGTGTAGCAGAAATTAACATAACATTGTATACCTCAATAAAATATATTTAAAAAGCAGCTTACTATATAGCTTAAATAGTGAACAAATTATCACATGATTGGGAGTGCCTCACTAATTTATTAAAATAAGATTCAATCATTACTTCCAAAATATACAAGTCTTGTTTTTTCAATTATTAGAATGATTCCTCATTATTTGAACAATCTATTCAGAAGGACACAGAGCTATGGGAGATCTTCAGATGCATTTTTGATATATATACTCTGTGATTTTTACCCTCAAAGTGGGCTTTGAGTTTATAGTAGTTCCCATTTTTCTCTATATTCTCCTATTTGAGTAGTCCTATATCTGCCTTATTTTCTTTAAGGATCTATAACTGAAAGTCAGTTTCTTAGGAATCATGTAGGAGGTGGCCCATAAATACCTCGGAAGACAGCCAATGTATAGCCTACAATATATTGTTTGAATTGACTAAATCCACCAACTTCAACCCTGCTTCTTATATGAGAACATAAAATGCTAAGAAGCGCCTTTATTTCCAGTAGTAAGCAATTAACCAATTACTTAGAAATGGATCCAACACAAAAGTGTCATTTTGTTTTATTTATCATAAAACATAAATATAAAATTCAGATGTGGTCTAGCTCTTCAGTGAACATAAACCAACTCGCAACCTAGCGCACTCATCAATCACAAGACATTCAAACTAGTAATGCTAAATTCATAGTTCCTGTGTGAAGGCTAAGATATAGTAAAGAACCTAGTCAGAAAACTTCTTAGATAAAAATAAATATCAACTTTGGGAAAGCCATATTCAAGAGGTGTGGAGAATAGACAACTTGGTTCTGTTCCTCTGGCATTCTTCAGATATTCAGAAAGATCTGCTACCTTCAAACAGTTGAAAATCTGCACTGTACTTTCATAATTTTGAAGAATTCCCCATTTTTATTTTTTTACTTGTCTTTTTCTACTTTTAGCCCATCTTCAAATTAGCCTTGAAACTTTTGAACATGAATAGTGAGAGCACGGGGAAATCAAGCCATAGAGGAATTTTTCTTTCATTTTTTTATTTAACCAAAGAAAACTTTATCTAGCCTTGGAGCATATGGAAACTTAATTAAGTCTCAGTCTCCACGTCTCTGAAGCTCAAAGAAAATTTTTTTTAAAAAATCACTTACATGATCTGCTTCAGAGCTTTGAGAGTCAGCTGTTACCTCCCAAAGTTTCAAGTCTCAGGTAAATGAATGTCACAGAGGAAAAAATAAAATATCTTACAAGAATGGATTCTCCATCATACGTAAACCATATGGAGTTTCTGAGATTATTTTCTGGGACATCAGCAAGATGGCAGAATGGAAAGCCTCAGGCCCTCCTTCCCCCCATGGAAACATTGATTCAATAACAATAAACAAAACAATTCCCTTTGTGAAAAGTCCATATAACGGTTAAGAGGCTTCTGTACCCTGGGTGAGCATGAAATCAGGCATTTTGTAGCTGAGAGGAAGATCTGTGCCATTTACTTGCCAGAGTCCCTCCCCTTGGCTAAGTGCTCCATAATCCCCTGGGAGAAAACCCTCAGCTCCTGGCTTCTTGGAGCGGGAAAGGGAAAACTAGAGTATAAGTCCAATGTGAAGATTCTTAGGAGAGCTGCATGAGGGACTGGTTTCTGTCTTGCCTGAATTAACTCACTGACAGGAAAAGGTGTCAGAGTGAGGGCTGCTGAGAACAAAGGTGAAGGCTTAGGTTAGCATGCACTCACCTGCCTTAGTCTCTCCCTCCAATTCAGTGTGGAATGAGTGGGAGAAAACCCCCAACTCCTGGCTTCTCCCTGAGGAGCATGCTTCCAACAATCTGGCTTTGCTGAGAATTGCCTGGAGGACTAGTTTCTGTCTTGCCTGTCTTGGACTGCTGACAGGACCCAGCATACACTAGGTGCCTGGAGACTGCTGAGGACAAGAGTGCTGGGCAGCTTGCTGCTGCACCAGAAGACCTGTGGTACAGATGATAGAAGCCAATACAGCTCTGCATGTCCATGTGCTGATGGAAATTGAAATAATGGAGCTGCAAGCCAAAGAGCACCAAGAATTTCTGAGAGCCAATAGATGCTGTGAGAGACAAGGGAGGACTCTTCTTTGGAGACTTCAGAGGGAATATGGCCCTGCTGACAACTTGATTTGTACTTTTAGCCTTCATAACTGTGATAGAATAAATTTCTCTTTTTCAAGCCACTTAGTTTGTGGTCATCTGTGAAAGCAGCTGTAGGAAATTATACCCTGCCTAATGGATTAATTATAAAACAGTGTTGATGATATTTTGGAGGAAATTTTTTATACTGTTGAAATAACATTAGTATTCATCCTAACTAGATTGTTTTAAATTAAGATGCTAATTGAAATCACAATGAAACCACTGAGAGTTTAACTCAAAAATATATAGTAAACAAAAAAAGGGAGAATTAAAATGATACCACGAAAAATACCTTTTTAACACAAAAGCTGACAGTATTGGAGGAACAGAGGTAAAAAGGGATGTAGAAAAATAAGTAAAATGGCACATGGCAGAGACAGCTTCTATCTTATCAGGAATTACATTAAATGTAAATGGATTAAACACACCAATCAAGAGACAGAGATTAGCAGAATGGATAAATAAAATCTATATACAAATGGTCCCTGACTTACTATGGTTCAACTTATAATTTTTCAACATTACCTTGGTGTGAAAGTGATATGTATTCAGTAGAAACCTTACTTCAAATTTCAAATTTTGGTTTGTTCCCAGGTTAGTGACATGCAGTAAGATAACTCTCTTGCAATGCTGGGCAGTGATGGAGAGCCACAGCTTTCAGTGAGCCACATGATCACAAGGGCAAAAAACCAGTACACTTACAACCATTCTGTACCTGTACAACCATTCCATTTTTCATCTTAAATACAGTGTTTAATAAATTACATGAGATATTCAATACTTTATTATAAAATAGGCTTTGTATTGGATGATTTTGCCCAATTGTAGGCTAATGTAAGTGTTCTGAGCACATTTAATGTAGGCTAGGCTAGGCTAGGCTATGATGTTCCATAGATTAGGTGCATTAAATGCATTTTCAACTTACAGCATTTTTGTTTTGTGATGGGTTTATCAGAACGGAATGCCATCATGAATCAAGGAAGATCTGTATCTAGATATGTGTACATATGATGGAGGGAGAGAAAAAGAGACAGAGAAAATGTGAACACTAAGGTATCTGTAACTGATGAACGAAAAAACCTATAAAAGTGCTTTTCCTGTTTTTTTAGTGTCTTTTATTTACCCCCTCATATTATTCATCAACCATTTTTGTAAAAGCTTATTTTCTTATCTACATAATTTGTTTATTAAAGATTCTGTCTCAGTAAAATGTGTGTGCAAATACACTATATGTATGTTTACTTCAAAACTGCTCAACTGCTATCTCTGCTTATTATTCTGCTCCTGAATCTAATCTCAGGGAGGTGGTATAGGGTTTCTAATAATTTTGATGTATTAAAAAATCTTTTTTTAATTTTTATTAAGACTTTGTATTTTATGAATAAAAATGTTAATGGTTCCAAAAATAGTAGACTTCCAGTATGCCTATGATTCTGCATTCCCAAATGTTAATATCATACATTAGCATGGTATAGTCATAAAAATCAGGAAATTAATATTAATAAATACTATTAATATATATGTGAGCTTTAAAAATTGTTTGCCAATTATTTGTACAGGCATACCTCATTTTATTTTGCTTTGCTTTATTGTGCTTCACAGATATTATGTTTTTTACAGATTGAAGGTGTGTGGCAATCCTGCATAGAGTAAGCTATCAGGGCCATTTTACAAACAGCATTTGCTCACTTCATGTCTCTGTGTCACATTTTGTTAATTCTCACAGTGTTTCAAAATTTTTCATTATTATTATATTTGTTATGGTGCTCTGTGATCAGTGATCTTTGATGTTACTATATTATTTTGGGGTGCCACAAAGCACACCCATAGAAGAGATAGAATTATTGGGGGTCATGCTAGGATCTGTCTGTGATAACAAGTAAAATATTGAATTACCAGTCATTTTTAAAAACTTGATGTTCACAGGGTAGATTCAAGCTGTTGACATACATTTTCTAATCATCAGTATTTGAGAAAATGGTATTTGAAGAAGAGGTCACCAAAGTAATTAATACACATTGTAAAGAAGCCCAAAGAGTGACACTCCATTCACTCCAACATGGGGAAATGGAAAAATTGATAAAGGAACAATGTATGAAGCAAAAAGATGAAAGATATTCCCAGGGAAAGGGAGAGATCTACTGTGCCAGTGGTGCTTAAATTTAAATAGTTCACTCAAGATAGAGATATGAATCCTGGAGTTGATTGATTCCTTTGAAAGGGGCTGGTACAGATGAGTACTGCTAATAAATGCTCAATTGGAATGGATTTCTAAGAAACCATTAAGAGAGGAATTAGGGCAAATAAAAATAGATAACATTTTCAGAAAAGTTGGTTCTAATGGAGGAAATATAGGGAGTGTAGTTGGAAAGGAAGTGGGATCAAGAGAAGGATTTTGTTTGTTTGTTTTTAAGATAGGAGGAGTTACAAGGTGTTTGTATACCATTACGTATGATCCAGCAGAGAGGGAGATATTTTTTTTTTTTTTTTTTGCGGTACTCGGGCCTCTCACTGTTGTGGCCTCTCCCGTTGCGGAGCCCAGGCTCCGGACGCGCGGGCCCAGAGGCCATGGCTCATGGGCCCAGCCGCTTTGCAGCATGTGGGATCTTCCCAGACTGGGGCATGAGCCAGTGTCCCCTGCATCAGCAGGTGGACTCTCAGCCACTGCACCACCAGGGAAGCCTAGGGAGATTTTGATGATTACTATGGTCTGAGTGTGTCTCCCCTCCAACCAAGTTCATATGTTGAAATCCTAACCCCCAAAGAGGATGGTATCAGGAGGTGGGGCCTTTGGGAGGTGCTGAGGTCATGAGGATGGAGGCTTCCTGAACAGAATCAGTTTTTTTATAAGAGAGGCTTCAGAGAGATTCCACCTCCCTTTCTACCATTTGAGGACATGGTGGAGAGTGAGCAGGCTTTAACCAGGAAGAGGGCCTTCACCAGAACATGACCGTGACGGTGCCTTGGTCTCAGACTTCTAGCCTCCAGAACTGTGAGCAATAAATTTCTGCTCTTTAAAATCTACCCACCCAGTCTGAGGTATTTTGCTATTGCAACCTGAGTAGGCAATGATGTAGGGAAAAAAGTGAAGAGTGAGAATGGAGTCATATCCTGAATAATGAAAAGAAGAAATGTAGTATCCAAGTAAGGTGGTGCCCTTAATTAGAAGGACAAAAGAGTTACATGAGGGTTTTTTATTCATGTATTTTCTAAGCATGACCACTAGTGGAGGTCAAATTGAAACAGAGGCAAAAAAAAAAAAATGTTTTTTGATATTCTAGCCATCCTACTGGGTATGAAGTGGTATTTCATTGTAATTTTTTTTGATGTACGCGGGCCTCTCACTGCTGTGGCCTCTCCCGTTGCGGAGCACAGGCTCCGGACATGCAGGCTCAGCGGCCATGGCTCACGGGCCCAGCTGCTCCGCGGCATGTGGGATCTTCCCGGAACGGGGCACGAACCTGTGTCCCCTGCATCGGCAGGCGGACTCTCAACCACTGCGCCACCAGGGCAGCCCTTCATTGTAATTTTGATTTGCATTTCCCTATTGACTAATGATGTTGAACATCCTTTCTTGTGCTTATTGGCCATTTGTATAACTTCTTTGGAGAAATCTGTACTTTAATTGCTTTTTAAATAAACCAAAAATTATTATTTTATGTTTCTACACTGAGGGATAATTTATCATATAAGTTGACTAGATCATCTTTATTAATATTTCCTCTTATAATCATTTAAAGTTTCCTCTTTTATTATTCTGCTTTTTCTATACAGTAGATTTCTTTAAACAAAACACTGTGCCATGTTTGCTTAAACATTTATTTTAGACTTTCAACCCACAGTTATATATTGCAATTATTTGCCTGTTTCCATGGCTAGACTTTGATCTTCCTGACACTGGGAAATGTAAGCAATTGATTGTTATATCAACCAATTTTAAATTAACATTTGTTGAACTTAACTTGTATTAGGATATGTTTCATATCATCTGAAATAATAGAATTGTCTTCCCCCATCTTAGGCAGAAAACTTGCTGGCCACTAGTCTCTCTCGAAGGCTAAGAACAGTGTCACACTATCTAAAAACTTTGAGGGATAACAATTAAATAAAACTCTTAATATTTACTGAGTTTAGTAAAAAAAAAACAAAAAAAACCAGAAAGGAGTAATGACCTTTGATAGGACCAGAAGGTGACTTTGATCATCTCTTTAACTAGAATCCTATTTCTCACATTCATTTTGTGAAGATCTCTACTGGTGAACGTACAGGAAGGCTTCATATACTGCTGAGAGATATATTTTATTAATGTTCACCTAATTCTGTGTCTATAAAAAAGTGTAAAATGAAAATGATAAGCAATGTGAAAATATAAAAAGGAGAGCCAAAATCAGGAAGAAAAATGAAGAAGAAATAAAAGGATAGTAAAAATGAATGATCAAAAGAAAAATGTTTAACTAAGGTAGAGTAGAAATGAGCATAAGAAGAGAGAAAAATGAATCAATCTTAGGAAATCTGAATAAAGGTGAAAGAAAGTGAGTGGATGTAATAATTAGAATGATTAATAAAATTACATAGAAGACAGAAGTGAGAATTATAAGGATTGGAAGAGTTTTAAGTAAACAAGCAAACAAAAACTCCTCTAGTCAAACAATCTCCATTTTGTCCTCTTACCTAAAATTAATCCCAGTAGCAAATATTATTGAAAGTATGCAATGCATTCACTATCATTTTGAAGTATCTTCTTGGTAAAGATAGTACTTTGAGGTAAGGCAAATAAAACTATGTTTTTAGTGCTGGTTCTGCCATTTGTTAGTTGGATGACATTTACTAAGGCACAAAGTTGTATTCTTGTTTTTTTGAGGGACGAACTTTTTATTGCTGTAAATTTTTACTTATTTGTATATATTTATTTCTCATTCATTCACCCAATCCATCAGTTATTTTCTTATTTAAACAATTAAAGAATATACCACCAAAAACAAAAATTGAAAACATTACTGATAATTCACATCTACCTCTGTGCTCTCTCCCATCTCTCCCAGTGTCTCCTCCCTCCCTCTTAAAGATATCACTATCCTGGACTTTACATTGATCATGCCCTTGCTTTTTATTTGATACATAGTTTAATGAGATGAATAAGTAAATCTAAAAATGTATTGCTAAGCTTTGAATTCTTCCTTGTGCACAGGTGCAACAGTTCCCCAGGAGTCACTATCTTAATATTTTTTGCAAATATTTTCTTCATAATTAAGGTTTGTCTTTTCACTTTATTTGAGGTGAGTTTTATTTTTGTTTGTTTTTTTTGAAGTGACTTTTGCTGAACAGAAATTCCTATTTTAACGTAGCTGATCTTGTTAATTTGATTAGAAATGGGGATAATGATACTAATAGTGCAACTGTGAAGTTTTCAAAAATTGAAATTACTAATGTGCCTACCATAGTGTCTGACACATAGCACTTATTCAATACATGATAGCTACCCATCCCCTTTCATAGTTTAAAATGTTAATACTATTTTTGCTTATTACTCTGTACAGTAATTACAAATTACTTCAGTTTATTGTGAATATAAGTGAATTTCATAGCACAGCATTTCAATACATAGCACAAAATGCAAATACACATCCAATCATTAAATTGTCATTAATCTGCTCCATGTTTTCAAATTATCAAGATGTTAAAATGAACCACACACACACGCACACGCACACACACACACATTAGCAAAGTGTGTTTTGTCAAAGATTGGTTTTTTTGCAAGTTATAGTAAGCAACTCACATTAACTTAAAGAGAGAAGGAAGGGAGAGAACGAAGGAAGGGAGGAAGGGTGGAAGAGATGGCAGGTAGGAAAGGAAGAAGAAAGAAAAATGGAGTGATGGAAAAAGAAGGAGGAGGAGTAGGGAGAGAAAGGAACAGAAAATTAGGCAATAGTTACCTGTATATATCTATATATCTATATAGATATCTATATAGGGATATAGATACAGATATTCATTCTTCTCCAAGAACCAACCCCTTATAACTAACTGTCTCTAGCCTTCTTTCCAAATTTTCAGATAATCTTTTCATAATAGAGCTACCCATTACCAAATCAATTGATTATTCATTATAAGCATTGTTCTTCTGGGAGTCTACTGCTGTGAATAACGAGGAAACTCACTGATAAAGTGGGTCTTTTGTCTACTAAAGTACTTGTCTCCTATACAATTGCAAATGTTCATTTTTTACCTTTGTAGCACTCTTTAATTTCATAGATGATATCTGTTTTAGTTCCATAAATTTATTTAGGTTTGAAATATTTTATAATATAAACTAAAGTTAATTAAAACTCCTAAACGTAACATTTAATCTGCATTGAAAAGATTCTCAAACTCTGAAGAGAAAGGAAATCTATTTTCAAGTTATAAATCTTTTCTCTATTAGAACCTTTTGCTTAGTATTTGATGATTTATCCTTTTTGTATAATCTCATAATTCTCAGATGTTTCAAAGTGAGAAAATAACCTGCTTCTCATGGAAGAAACATGCAGTAAGGCCAAGAACTCTGGAGGAATGTGTGTTTGAGGCACTATCAAATATCGCAAGAATAATATCAGATAGGGAGAACTTTGTAAAACACAAAGCTTTCTGGTTGATAAAATGAATCAAACTATATGGTGCTTTTTGACCTTTACCATAATTTGGAAAACATTAATGCTTGTGGCTTATAAAAAGTCAATCATTTGTATAATGATATCCATTAGCCCTCATGGGTATCAAAGGCGTTATTCATGTCTATTAATCAGCTTTGGCTAAGCCTAGCTAATTTCTTTCCCCGGGGCCACCAGCATCATTAGTAACATACTACTCCCATCACTCAAAAAGCTTATGATGAACCTCTGCCATTGTTTGATATGTGTTACCTCCTTGGCATTATTAAAAGGTGCTGTTATATTATTTATATATGCAACCTAATTGTTTGTGAACTGAGAGCATTAAGAAAATAAATCTGTCATATAAATGTAGGAAGTGACAAATAACTCAGAACTGTTTTACAGGAATCAATTAGCCTGATTACTGCGAGGAAAGTATGTGACTTGGTAAAGGGTTTAACAAGGCCTATAATTCTTCTAGCTGCTGGACTAAGGAGTGCTTCACACTGATCCACATTAGAATTAAATTTGATCTTCTATGACTATTGATAGAAAGTGACTCAATGCTACTGCTTTAAGTATTCAGTGTATTTACTATACTTCTTTACAATTGATGAATGCAGGCTTAATTAGAGGAATAAAAAGAAAGTTGAATAATGGTGACCTCCAGAAACATAAAGAAGAACTGATGGAGGCTCCATCTTTAATAAAATTGAAGATATGTGAAAGTTGAAGTCTTTAAAATTAAATGGCAGCATTCTGGGAATATAGCTTATGGGCCTATGTGGAAGTAACTAAGATTCTCTAAATAAATTTTTCAAATGAACACCTTAAAAATCATTACTATAAAAGTCATATTATAACCTTATCACTGCCACGCATGCATCAACTCATCAAAGAACAGATTGCAGTAATGATAATGACATGTATTACGTTCTCACCCTGCTAAACATTTACTTGCATTATTTCATGTAATCTCAACAATTCTATTGCATAGGCTCCGTTATTATCCATGTTTTATAGATTAACAAACTAAAGGTTAGAAAAGTCTAAGTTCACACAACTGTTGACAAAATAGGGATTCAAATCCAGGTCAGTCAGACTTCAGAGCCAAAGAATACTACGTTATTGTCGTCGCACACTTTGACCCAGTAATTACAATTCTGATAATATTATCAAAAGAAGGAATGAAAAATATTGAAACATCTTAATTTAACAATTTTAGAAGCAATGCCACAATGTTAAGTTTTTAAGAACTAAGACTTGTTTAAAAATCTGACAGTGCAAAGAAAAGCGATAGGTAATTTTTAAAAAACAATATTACCTTCAAAAAACCTTTAAAAATTTAGTGCATACATTGTCTTTATTGAAGGATACACATTCATTAAATCAGTATTGCTCATGTTAATGTATATTTACAGGTAAAAATGCATTGTTACCTATCTCTTGAGCACCACAGCAGCTAAATATCATTTTCTCACATATATCTTAAAAATTGTTACTCTCTGTTAAAGATTTTTAAAGTTGGTTTTGCAATGTCTCAGAACAGGTATGCTCAAAACCTTGTGTAACCAACACCAGAAAATGTTAGATACCACTCAGCAAATGTTCATTTTTCATGCTCACCTGTGGTTGAAAGAAAATAAGTAAACATGTAGGGCGGGGTAGGTAGAAAGACGATGACCAGATTGCCACTGAATTCTGAAGCCACTGCTTTGCCTGAGATAACAGGAAGTAGGCACATCAAAGCCTTTTTTAAACAATGAAGACTGTTCTGTAAAAGCAAAATTTGGGGTACTGTGATTGAGGTTATAGTATAAAACCAGCACTCTAGAAGGGCTAAACTCAAATTGGGATGGTTAGGAGGAACAAAAATGTCTTTCTGACAGGACTTGCTTGGGGTTAAAAAGAAAAAGAGAAAGTCTAAATCTTCACAGTCTGGCCTTCCCCTATATCTTGGTTTAATTAAGAATGCTTCCAGGGCTTCCCTGGTGGCGCAGTGGTTGGGAGTCCGCCTGCCAATGCGGGGGACGCGGGTTCGTGCCCCGGTCCGCGAGGATACCACATGCCGCGGAGCGGCTGGGCCCGTGAGCCATGGCCGCTGAGCCTGCGCGTCCGGAGCCTGCGCGTCTGGAGCGTGTGCTCCGCAACGGGAGAGGCCGCAGCAGTGAGAGGCCCGCGTACCAAAAAAAAAAAAAAAAAAAAAAAAAAGAATGCGTCCAGGTCCCAGAAGTCCTAAATGTTGTCAAATACAAATGAAAATTGGAAACCTAAAAAAAAAGTGATGACAAAAGTGATAAGGATTACAAATTTCTGTTAGAAATTAAAATTATTATCATTAAACTTTAAAGCACATTAGACAACTTAAGAAATAATGAATCAGAGCATTTTCTTAAGTTGGTCCTGGAAGACATAGGGTAAGATGGAAACTTGCCTACAAGAAGTTTATGGGGGAGTAATTTGGGTACCAACACCTGTCAGAGGCAAGGGGACCATGGTGGAGGAGTGGAAGAGGTTTATCTGTGATGCTGTTGTAACAGCAGCCTCACAGGATCCCGTACATTCTGACACTGGGATGGCCCTTGACGGAGCATCTGAGTCAGGGTGTCCAAGGTTGTGACATTAACAGGTCATTTTATGTAGGCTACTCCAGTTGGTATAACCCAGGGGAAGGCTGAGAATAATTCTTGGACAAGGACTCAACTGTAAGCCATTGGTAGACAACACTTTCGTCAGCTGCAGGAATGAGTGTCTTATTACAGCAGCCACTTGCCACCATGGTCCACTTCTCAGTGACTTCTGAAAAGGGAGGTGGGATACTCATTGTTTACTCTAGTAAATATGTGCACATTCATGTGTATATAGGTATACAGGTATAAAAATAAAATATACATACACACATATACACATACTACCTGCATTATTTGTTAATTTTTTAAATTGAGGTATAGTTGATTTATAATGTTATATAAGTTTAAGGTATACAACATAGTGATTCACAATTTTTAAAGATTATACTCCATGTATAGTTATTATAATATATTGGCTATATTCCCTGTGCTGTATTCCTTGTAGCTTATTTATTTTATACATAATAGTTTGCACCTCTTAATCCCCTACCCCTATCTTGACCCTGCCCCCTTCCCTCTCCCCACTGGTAACCCTTAGCTTGTTCTTTATGTATGTGAGTCTGTTTCTGTTCTATTATATTCATTCATTTGTTTTATTTTTTAGATTCCACATATAAGTGATATCATACAGTATTTTTCTTTCTCTGCCTGACATTTCACTAAGGGTAATACCCTCCAAGTCCATCCATGTTGTTGCAAATGACAAATTTTCATTCTTTTTTATGGCTGAGTAGTATTCCATTGTGTGTATGTATGTAGGTATGTGTGTTTACCTCTTTTTTATCCATTTGTCTGTTGATGGACACTTAAGTTGCTTCCATATCTTGACTATTATAAATAATGCTGCTGTGAACACTGGGGGGCATGTACATTTTTGAATTAGTGTTTTTGTTTTCTTCAGATATATATCCAGGAATGGAATTCCTGGATTGTATGATAGTTCTATTGTTAGTTTTTTGAGTAAACTCCATAATGTTTTCAACAGTAGCTGCACCAATTTACGTTTCTACTGACAGTGTACAGGGGTTCCCTTTTCTCCACATGCTCACCAACATTTGTTATTTGTGGTCTTTTTGATGCTAGCCATTCTGACATGTCTGAGGTGATATCTCATTGTGGTTTTGATTTCCATTTCTCTGATTAACGATGTTGAGCATCTTTTCATGTGCCTGTTGACCATCTGTATGTCTTCTTTGGAAAAATGTCTATTCAGGTCTACTACCCACTTTTTAAAATTAATTTTTATTGGAGTATAGTTGCTTTACAATATTGTGTTAGTTTCTGCTGTACAGCAAAGTGAATCAGTTATACATATACATATATCCACTCTCTTTTAGATTTCCTTCCCATTTAGGACACCACAGATCATTGAGTAGAGCTCCCTGTGTTATATACTGATAGTAATTGGTTTGTTTGTTTGTTCTGGTGTTGAGTTGTATGAGCTGTTTTATATATATTGAATATTAACCCCTTATCAGTCATATCATTTGCAAATTTCTTCTCCCATTTACTGGGTTGTCTTTTCATTTTGTTGATGGTTTCCTTTACTGTGCAAAAGCTTTTAAGCTTAATTAGGTTCCATTTGTTTTGCTTTTGTTTCCTTTGCCTTAAGAGACAGGTCCAAAAATTATTGCTACAGTTTGTGTCAAAAAGAGTATTCTGCTTACATTTTCTTCTAGGAGTTTTATGTTTTCTGGTCTTACATTTACATCTTTAATTCATTTTGAGTTTATTTTGTATATGGTATTAGAGAATGTTCTAAGAGAGGGGTGTCTAGTGATACAAGCTTACCTCAGGAAACAAGGAAAATCTCAAATAAACAACCTAACCTTGCACCTAAAGGAACTACAAAAGGAAAAATAAGTAAAGCCCAAAGCTACATGCATTATTATATGTAAGTATATATGTACATATTTATGTATATTGATTAGGTGATAGTAACTAATTGACATAAGTTTCTCTTTGAAAAATTAACTAAGGTTAAATAATTCTCCTCAGCAAGTGTAGTCTCACTTGCTAAAGGAGATTGTACAGTACAAACTTCTAAATTTACACTATGTTACATAGAAAGAAAAGTTGACCTTTTGTGTTCCATTTTCTCTTAGTATAATGCCTGAGAGTTTGTAAATTCCGAATTCACCCTCAACATGAGAGTCACCTTCTTTTTAAAAGCTTTTGCGAGTAAGTACAGGAATTTCTCTTATTGGAAGTAAAAATAAGAATCTAGTCAGTTGGCATGTCTTTTGGTCTAGCAATTCATTCAGAGCCCAAACTGTAGGAGAAAGATCTCTGGTTAAAATTTATAACAAAAGGTGTTCATAAAAAGTTTTATTATGCTGATAGTAGGTTTCTATGAGGTGGACACACACACAAAACATACAATATGTGTGGAAACATACAATACTACACATAATTAAACAATTTGATACATTTTGACATATTTATACACACTTTGATGCCATCATAATAATCAGAAAAAGTAACTCCAGACATTTCTTCCTGCCACTTTGTTGCTTAAGGGTTTATAGTATTTAATGTATTACTATCTACCTTCAAATGAAATTATACCACTCTATGCGTGAGTGTCACAACGGTATACTTTCTCCCCTCCAGACATGTGTATTACCATTGTCATGTGATTTTTTCTGATAAATATGGTTAAGGGTTTATAAATTTTGTTGAAAAAAATGTGTATTCTGTTATTGTTGTACTAAGTGTTCTATCATTGTCAGTTAGGACAAGTTGGTTGATTTCAGGATTTCTTTCCTGATTTTCCCTGCATGTCATTTATTAAAAAAAAATTGAAATCTCCTGGTATAATTTTGGATTTATCCACTTCTTCTTGCAGTTCTATCAGTGTTTGCTTCATGAGAAATAATATTATTGCTTCTCCACATAGTTTTCATACATTTATGTGCTAATGAGTACTCAGCTGACTACTAGGGGTTGGCGCTGCAGATATCCCTAGAGACTCTGCATGCAACTCTCCTGTACGTGTTCTTTCCTGCACATCCTAGCCACCTTTGTCACCCTGGACCCTCACTCCTGCCTCTTAAAGTCAGATTGTCTACTGGGCTCTGCCTGGGCTAACCCTGTTTGTGATGGAACCTGAAAAATCTCAGAAGGCAATTAGCTATGGCAATTATAGGACTTCTGCCATTTATTTCCATCTCTCAGGGATCACTGTCTTTCACTGCCTGATGTCCAGTGCCTTGCAAACCATTGTTTCATTTATTTTGTTTGTTTTATCGTGTTTCAGGAAGGAGGGCAAATCCAATACCTGTTAATAAATCTTGTTCGGAAGTGAAGGCGGGGTTCACTGTTCATACATCTCTGAGTCTCTGTCTTTCCTATGCTCTCTACCTATAAATTTGTGATAGAGTATCTAAAGCACTCTATCAAATTTACATATTTTTTCTATTTGAATCAAATGAGTTATTATTCTTTAGAATATCTTCTGAATTGCCAGTTTTCTTCATGGCTCAATATATGAAGAACTTTTTATTATTCACTCATTCAATACAAATTTATTTATTTATTTTTAAATTTTATTTATTTATTTATTTTTATTTTTGGCTGCTTTGGGTCTTCATTGCTGCACGCAGGCTTTCTCTAGTTGCAGCGAGCGAAGGCTACTCTTCATTGAGGGGCGCAGGCTTCTCACTGTGGTGGCTTCTCTTGTTGCGGAGCACGGGCTCTAGGCATGCAGGCTTTAGTAGTTGTGGCACGTGGGCTCCGTAGTTGTGACTTGCAGGCTCTAGAGCACAGGCTCAGTAGTTGTAGCGCAGGGCTTAGTTGCTCTGCGGCATGTGGGATCTTCCCAGACCAGGGCTCGAACCCACGTCCCCTGCATTGGCAGGCAGGCGGATTCTTAACCACTGTGCCACCAGGGAAGCCCAGTACATATTTATTTAACACCTATCCTTCCTGGACAATGTTATTATAAGGTGCTGGAAAAAGCAGGAAAAAAAATTTAATGAAAATCCCTGCTAAACTGAAGCTGATATTTAGGAATAGGAAAAGGGACAGAAAATAAACATAAAACTGAGTAAAATAATATGTCAGATGGTGACATGCAGTGGTAAAAGGGAAAAAAATGCTAGAGGGTATAAACATTTTTTATGACTTTAGATAGAAGGATCTGTAGAGGCCTTGCAGAGAAGTTGAAATTTGAAGAAAGACCTAAAGGATGTAAGGAAGTAAACACGAGGAAACCAGGGAGCATTCTCATGGGGAAGGCTTTGTGCTCCTGGGGAAGGCGTGTGCCTGGGATAACTGAAGCTGAACTATTAGGGATTGTCTCTAATCCTAATACTCACAGCAAAATTAAAACTGACCATTTTGTTGTTAAATTTAAAATTAATGTGTTGCCTTTTTAGAGGCATGTGTGTGTGTATGTGCGTGCTTGTGTGTGTGAACGGGGGAAAACATGTTTAAACTACTAACACAAACTTCCTGTCTATATTGTTTTATATTAATGTGCTCTTTACATACAAATATTTCATTTTATTTTAATAATCACTGTTTGAGGCAGAATTATTATTATTCCCATTTCTACATGGCAAAACTAGCACTCTGAAAGGTTAGGGGATTTAGGAGTCTCACACAGTTAACGAGTATCAGCTACAAGATTTCGACTCTAGTCTTCTGCCCTCAGAACCAGCGTTAGTTTCATCCTATGTGTTGTTTCACATTGTTTTGTAATCTTCCTGCAAAAGTGTATGTCAGAGGTACATTTCTGTATATAAAATATTTCTACAGCGAATGTGCCTACAGTATTACAAAGAAACGCTGATACAATGAAAAGTATATTGAAAGGTGAACGTAGCCCTGTAATTACTCCCACAATTAAGGCTTTGAATTGACAGCCTTTTTCTAGGAATTGAATTCCTCCGGTGTATGGAAATACTCGTCCTGATTACAAAAGAGTATTATTCCTTTTCTCTTAAAAATATCAAAGACTCATTATTACTTTTCTTCATTTTCTTCTGCCTTTTATATCATTCTGCTATTGATTAGCTAAGTACCATTTGTTGTCCTCCTTTTTCAATGTTTACGTTTGAATGGGCGAATGTATTTGTGTTCCACTTAACTTCAGTAGCTCATTAAAATTCATATATATGTGCGTGTACGATTTCTTTATACATATGATGCTTAATGTATATTAAAATGTTCTAGGTAAAAATAGACCTCTTTCCCCTCTATTCCTCTTCCCGGGTGTTAGACGTTTCAAAGACTCAGTAGATTATTTATTGCTAGTCATTACCTTGAATTATTGTTTACCTTAAAGCATTGATGATTACAAATTCTAA
This sequence comes from Delphinapterus leucas, assembly GCF_059928025.1. NCBI lineage: Eukaryota > Metazoa > Chordata > Mammalia > Artiodactyla > Monodontidae > Delphinapterus > Delphinapterus leucas. The sequence goes on along the minus strand of NC_143137.1, from coordinate 30,288,853 downwards.
AGAAATTTTGATAACCCTAATGTAATAATACAGCAACCCTTTTCCAGTTTCTTAGTTAGATTTCTTCTTTCTTTGCTAATGTCCAATTAAATTATTTTTACTCTCTCACTATTTTATGGTACTCATATTTTGACCTTTGATGGAGCTCACCTCTTATAAAGATGCCCTAGACGACGAGACGCCAATTTCTTGACTCTTTTTTATCCTTTTGCCTACTTAACCTTCGTTTTAATTTAAAAAATCATTTATACCAAAAATATAATGGACATATTGTTAGATATATGTCTTTATTTTTAAATAGCCTTTTCTAATGCTTTCACTGCTTTTCAGGCCTTCATTTTCTTCTTCTTTCACTCCCCAGTTTATAGCATCAGAAATTTGAATGTAAATTTAAGGTACTTCAGATGGAATTTTATAAAGTAAGTTAGTAAGCCTGAATTGTCCTAGAATGAGGCATTTGCCTTATGACATCAACCATACTTGAAAGTTAAAAAGTTATTTTTGTTAATATCCTGAGGTTGATGGTGATGAGGCTAAAAAACTTCATTAAAGAAATATACGAAGCCAGAAAGATGTATTAATTTATAATGAGAAACACAGTCAAGCAGCTTAGTTGACTGGTCCAGCACATTCTTTCCTCATAGGCAGGCTACATGGAAAACTAAATGATGAGAGTTTTGCTTGATTTATATCGACTCATAACATTGTAATTATATGTAGGACATATATTAAATGTGCCATTATAAACTCCTTGTTATACACATTGTTAAGCACTCTTTTTCCTCCTGCAAACATATACACATACAATTTGATGTACACATATCCATACATTACACATACACATACAATTTGAAATAAATAAATAAATTTCTTTTGTTTAAAAGTCAGTGGCATTTTGTGATAGCAGCTCACACAGACTAAGACATTTCCCAATTTTTAAATTCAATGCACAATTATTTTTCCTTCGTCCCAAGATCATGGGGAGTAGCCACCTTATGGTCAAGTCCTCATGACTGCAACAGTTTTGTTTTTGTTTTTAGATTTTCATTATATCTCAAATATTATTTTTTCATCTATCTACCTTTTTCTTTGTTTATTTAATTTATTTAAATTGAATTTGTTAATATAGATATTGTTAATATAAAGGTATTGTAATATCAGCAGTTAAACTGATTTCATAACATTAACTTAATACAAACCATGTACATCTAAACTCTAACTCAATGACATTTCACCTTCTTAATTGTGATTATTAATTTATCCTAATATTTAGTATTTTAATATAAGAGAATTTCATAGTGTCCTTTCTCCTTCTACATTTTAAAATCTATTTAAGGGAAATTTATTTTTCAACCTATTATTCTGGGGATTAATGACTATAATTTGGCACAAGGGAGGATTCTCTGGCAGTGGTCATGTTCTCTTTCTTTATCTGGTGGATTGCTATGTAGGGGGTATTCTTTCAATCTTTGTAAATATTCACCAAGCTTTACAATTAAGATTTGTACATTTTATGCATATAAGTGATTCTTTAATACAAATTTATTTAAATACATTTTAAGGGTTATCTGTAATTTATAAAATGAAATCTTTGCTTGCTTGAATTTTGAAGTTTATAAACAGCATTGTTAATTGTGTTTAAAGCATAATTTTTTTCTGGACAGTAATAGAGGCAATTATATTTAGACTCATATATTTGCAGAATTTTTAAAGATGAAAGCACTAGAATCATCTATTTCAACCCTCAAATTATATGAGAGAACAAAGGAGACTTATAAAAAATTATAGAGTTAATTAGTGGAAGAGCTAGAATTAGAAACTAGCTCACTGGATAATATTCTCTTTTGATGTATTTAAAAATAACATCTGGGTCATTCTGCAATTTAACTTGCTTGGGAAAACAGTCACAGAGCCATTCCAAAGAGGATAAATGAAAGCTTAGGTGTGAAACAAAGTCTGAAATAATTGGTTATCTGTAGTTATTTAAATCTAATTTTAATTTATATTTCATAATTACTATATTCTCTATGATCTGAAATTTTTATAACTTGGGCTGCCATGAAGTATTGTAAACAATTTTGAATGGGTACAATATCATGTTGTCATCAATGTCGTGATTATAAATGATATTCTGAAGTTTGGGTGACTACCAATTTATTAAGCTTGCTGAAAGGAAATGTACCTTGTGTTGAAAGCACATTTTTATATGCATATTGGTTACATGTAATCTAATTTTATGTTTATTCCATTGATAAATTTACAGATTTAATTTCCATTCTACTGTCTTATCTTCTATTATAAGCCATGATCTCTATAATAGGATTAGGAAAACTCAGGCTGACATATAAGCTAGCACTCTTTCTTCTGGGACATTCAGAGGTCACCAAACCATTGTGATCTTTTATAGAGCAATATATAATTAAACTAGAACTTTTTCCAACAGGATATTATAAGAGATAAAATACTTAGTTTCCAAAAACGATTAAACATTTATACAAGAATAGCATATGCTAGGCTAAAACTAAAGGCTATTAATAAAAGCTTTTATGCAGTATTGCTGTCATCAAATCCATCTGTCCCTGTGAGGACTCAGCATGTCCATTCTAGTGCCAAGAGAGCTGTCCTGTGTTGCAAGGACTTTGAATGACCTACCACCCATGAATACAGTCCTATCTCTATATTCTTTCAGTTGGATGACTGAGGACTAACAAAAAGGACACTGTTCTTTGAATCCTGTGAGCTTCATTTCAGTACCATTTTGCCCCAATTTTTTTTTTAACTTCAATGTCATCTGAACATCTAATGCTACCACTTATATTTATTCATACATGGGATATCTATGGTAATTCGGACCTCATCTTCCAAAGTGGTTTATTCTATTATTAGCTACAATTGTTAGAAGTGTTGTCTTATATTAAATCAAAATGTGTTTTCTTATTATTTCTATTCAGTGTTATTAGTTTAACCACCTTAGTTTACACAGAACAAATTGTAACTTTTTTCTACTTAATTTCATACATAAGCATTTATTACGTGCTAATTAGATTATATAAATGTACATGATGTAATCCATAACCTAAATGCTCTAATGTGGGAGACAGATATGAGCATCAGTCAGTAAAATATAATAGACTAAGTACTGTGTAGAGGTATGGATAGAGTGGGAGGATAGGAAAACAAGTGACACCTAACTGAACCTGAAAGGGTTAGTGACAGGTGGAGAATGACATTCTAACAGAGGAAAAAAGTATGCCTAGAGACATGGGGTCTGGCCTTATTAAAACACTTTAAAACATTTATATATTATTAATCATTTCTTTCTGACATCTAACAAACACAATTTTATAAGTCTGTTTTGGGGTCTTTTGGTATGTTTTTAAGTTTATCAATAAATCCAAGAGCTTTTCCTTTTATCATACTTTAGTTAGCTAATACCCTCTTAATTTGGGAGCCAAATGGAACCAAATATAATAGGTCTTGCCTGGCATTGATTGATGTAAAGGTAAATACAATATCAAATATATTATCACTTGTTGGCATTTGAAACAAATATTAAATATTTGATAGCATTCATAACATTAAATATATTATGTATGTATGTATATATTATGTGAAAAATACAAATCTAAAAAAGATATATTATTTTTACTTTCATACATATTTAAATCTAGTTTGTGGATTATGAATTCAAATCAAGGCGTGAATGACTAATGAGAAGAAGGAGTTGAAATCTATTTAGGGTGATATTAGGAAAAGAGTCAAGGAATTTTAAAAATATCTGTACCTATTTTATGATAACTTTGTATGGTGTATAATCTATAAAAATATTGAATCTCTGTGTTGCACACCTGAAACTAATATAATATTGTAAGTCAACTATACCTCAATAAATAAAATAAAATAAGACAAAAAACAAACAGAAGAACATCTGTACACATAAACTCTAGGCCAGGAGGTACATGTGAGATGACTTTGGTACAGGTGAAAAGCAATGTATTTAAAGTTCCTAGCTTATTATCATTTTGATTCAAGAAATTATATTTCTTGCCAATCCCTCTCCATCAAAATTAAAGTATTTTTTAATATGAAATAAATTACATAGTAAATATTGTAATTAATTTTAGAAGAAGATTGGCTTTATTGGAAACGTGATTTGTAAGTATTTCTTGAATGTAAGCCAGTCAAGAATCTGGCACCCAAGTTTTATGCGGAAGTGGTGAGTGACTGAATGTTCTAACCATCAGATAGAAACTAATTTTAAGAATAGCTTTACAGGGCTTCTCTGGTGGCGCAGTGGTTGAGAGTCCACCTGCTGATGCAGGGGACACGGGTTCGTGCCCCGGTCCGGGAAGATCCCACATGCCACGGAGCAGCTGGGCCCGTGAGCCATGGCCGCTGAGCCTGTGTGTCTGGAGCCTGTGCTCCACAACGGGAGAGGCCACAACAGTGAGAGGCCCGTGTACCGAAAAAAAAAAAAATTTTAAAAAAAAATTTAAAAATGTAGCTTTACAAACAATGGAACACCAAGAAACTATTAAAATGAATAAAGCAATTATTTAAACTGATATAGGAAGAATTCCTGAGTGTGTGTCTAGATTTAGAATTAGAAGAGTGCAGAGCTATGTGTAACCTAAGCTCCTGTTTATGTATGTTTAATGTTTTATGTGTTCATGTATATGGCTGTTTATATTTGGCCAATTTAGAAATAATGTGCAATGTGTTTATGATGGATTGCTTCTCCAGGTATTTTAGATAAATTGTGAATTACTTTTCATTGGCGATTACAGTGTCATCAATGAGATGGCATCTTTTCTACTGTTTGCATTTTTACTACATTAATGTAGCCTTTCTGTTTTGTTTTGTTTCTTAATAACATTCTTGGGAAATACTAACAAAAAAGAGGGAGGGAAGAGAAGAAGGAACTGTACTTTTCCATAGGGAGGGGTATTAGAGAGAACAAATCCTGTGGCTGGGGGAACTTGAAGTGATAACAGGAAGAAAGATATTTAATGAGGATTTCAAAGTTGTTTCCTGTTCAATGCTATTTCTCCATGTGGACCCTAGACATTGGGAAAATTACCAAAAAAGTGGATAGCTTTGGTATGATTTTATTTCTTTGAAAGTTGGAAGAAGAGCTAATGTTTAGCCAAGGATGCTGAGTGAGTGGTAATGGAAAGAAGTCAGGCCATGTGGACCAAGGCTACAACAGCCATCTCTATCACTGTGGTTTTTGACTATTAGAGCCTCGACATCCCAATGACACCTCATGCTCTGTCATCACTAGAGGTGATGGTCACTGAGGAAAAGGTGATACCAAAACAAAGTACATGTATACTAATAAAAGATGGCTTCTCTTTGATGTCTCTAGCATACATTCTATAACATTTTAGCTTTAAAGAGCTATTGGCTTTAATTGACCTTTTCCAGTATGTTTTTATTCCATTTTTATTATGTAGAGATGATGTTCTCACAGTTTTTACACTGCAACACTTCCCATAGCTATATTACTGGAAAAACAAAAGGTAAGCAATAATATGAATATAGAGAATGTGACAGAAAGAAGGCTACAAGGTAGTAACAGAACATAACATAACATAACAAAGTAACAGAACATAAATCATAAAATAATATGATTGAACAGGTTCTTTATGGATTCAATTCATTGTTTTGTAATAATATATTTATATGCCCAACTTCTATAACAGATTATGACATCCTCCTAGATGACGGCACCCTTATCTTAATAGTGTTTGTATCTTCAGTGTCTGGTAACATTGCTACATAGAATTTGTTGAATAAATATTTGTTGAATGGATTCACATTACTTAATACAGACCTTTAAGAAGACATTTTTCAAGACTACGATAGGTGATTACAACAGAACACACTATTTAAGGCAAACAGATTTGGCATATGTTCCACCAAAAAATAGAATAGAGTTAGATATTTGGAAATCTAGAACAAACCCAATTGTCCAATATATTCCAGATCAATAATATTAGAGTAAAACATGTCATGATAAAAATTCTGATTTCATCTTTAAATATGGTTTTACAGCTGTTTTTATTGCATTTAAGTTGTTAGTTTACATAAATGTAAAATATGTAGATTTGATGAAATATGTTTTTTAAGGACAAAAGAGTAAGAATAGAGTGGCAGTTGCAATTAGTACATTTATTAAAGTCCCAAGATAAAACCAAAATTAAAATGAGAACCATTGATAAAAATTAATTTTTTATCCCTCTCTTGTTTCATGTACTTCTTAATTCTATAGGACTCTAAAAGAAACTATGATATGAAACATCATATCTTTTGCAATTGGGTGAAGCTAAGATTTGGAGCCAAAGAACTCACAAGGACCATAAAGTTCTGGCTACTCACTTCCTCTCCAGCCTTATCACTCAGATTTTCCCTTGTGCTTCTTATTCTCACCCCCCCTCCCCCCAGGTCAAATTCTCTTCTGCTCCCTACAGAACAATCATTCTTGCATGCTGTTCTAACTTCAATATTCTAGTATTTCTCAGTTCTGTTCCCTGAATTTGAACCCCTGTCATCCCCTAAACCCCACACATGGCTTCTTTCTCACATTCATACTCTTCTTTGTCAAGTGAAATCTCCATTCTCCTTTTAGGTTCAGTTTAAGTAAAACCTTTCATAAAAGCCTCAAGCAGGTGTTGTCTATCCACTCTCCGAGCCTATGCTTTCTACTTAGCACTGAAGGTAAATATCCTCATCATTAGTCTGCTTCTCCTCCTCATCCATTAGGCCTGGACTTCTTAAGAACAGAGAGTGCTGTGTTAATCATCAATACTTTCTCAGACCCAGCACATCATCTAGAACATAGAGGACATTCAATCAATCATGAATGCCTGTATGAATGAATAAATGGCAAAGCTGCAAACAGGATAGATAAACCTGAAACCTAGATTTAACAGCGTGTAAGCAATTGGATAATATAGATATTATAGCATATGGCAAGAAAGGACTTTTAGAAAATAATTGAAAAGAAAAACATTGAGTCACCTGACAGATAGATATTATTAGATTTGCCAATTGTTAGTGCTTATGGGAGTTGGTTTGTGCAGTTGAGAGTCAAAATATCTGTATTATTCAATTAGTATATATCTTCATGTACTATGTATTATCAAGTGATATTCTGAGGGCTTTTCTGAAAACATTTTGTCAACACCTTGAAATCAGTGGATATTCCTCATGTCATACTGCATCTGTACTTCCTAGAATGTGGCTGAACATAAGAAAAGTCCACATTCATAATTTTAAGTTCAGAGGTGGGTCCATTTTTCTAAGAAGGTCACTTCAAAATTTGATGAGTCATAGTATGTATTATGGGTTGAACTGTGTCCCCTCCACTCCTAAATGTGTATGTTGAAGTCCTAACCCCAAGTATCTGAGAATGTGACCTTATTTAGACAAAGGGTCTTTACAGAGGAGATCAAGCTAAAATGAGATCATTAAGGTAGGCCCTAGTCCAATGTGACTGGTGTCTTTATAAAAAGGGGAAATCTGGACATAGAGATATGGATATAGGGAAGACAATGTGAAGAGGCATAGAGAGAAGACAGCCATCTACAAGCCAAGGAGAGAAGCCTAGGACAGATCTTTCCCTCACACCCCTCAGAGAAACAAATCTTACCAGCACCTTGATCTCAGACTTCCAGCTTTCAGAACTGTGAGGCAAAACGTTTCTATTGTTTAAGCTGCCCAGTATGTGGTACATTGTTAAGGTGGACTTCACAAACTAATACAATGAGCAATCCCTTAAATATCAAAATGATATAATAAATTCCAATTTTTGTATCTTGCCTTGTTTTGGTAATGACCCCACCCCCCTTTTAGTCATCCAGAGTGTACTGTCTTCTGTCATAACTTAAATATCATATAAAGGTATTTTTCCTTTTTTTTTTCTGATTTTTTTTCTTGTTTCTTTTTTTTGACACATTGTAAGATTTGATTTGTTGAAACTGTTTCTTATTTAGAAATATGAACTGAATGACCCTGAAACAGCAATGTTTGCAACAGACTTTGTTGAAGATTCTTAAGGAGAAAGGCACTTGAAGAAATCAAATAGAAGTCAGATACCTGGAGTCCTCAGGGATACTTTGGTGCCTTGTGAAAGTCCAATTATTTCTTCCTCTTTCTAGACTTTTTCCTCTTCTTAGAAAATGGTGAGTTTTATTTTTCCTTTAAATCAGGTAAATTATTAATTGCAATGGCATGATGAGTAACTCAAAATTATGACACTGCAAAACTCATTAAAAGAAATTTCTCTGCTTAGTTAGTATAAAATTTGTATTCATAATGAAATCATTAAGTAAGTTATATAATGGGATTTGTTATCACTGGTCAATGTACAAACTGTTGATGCCTTTCACCATTTTCCCAAGATACTGAAAAGATATCATAGCAATGATTAATTTTTACATAAACAAAATACAGCAAGTTAAAAATGGCTTTGGATAAAGCAGCTATTTTTGGTAACATCATGAAGTGAGGTAATAAAGGAAGTGCTGTAAAACAATGCATTTTTCTTAAACCTCTTAAATTTTTATAATCAATTGATAATGCTCATAAGAATATGTATTTCTAAGCTAAAAGCTTATCTGCAAAAATACAAAAATATACCATCAAGAAGGTTTACTATCTTTTTAAATTTTTGAAAAATTTTATTGAATGTTTTATTGAAGAATACGAATCTCATGCCAAAGCACCTGTTTTGATTCCAGTTGTGTGTGATATAGCTCAGTTGAAACAAGCATTATTGGTCTTGAAAAAGTTGATAAATCTCATTAATTTGCTTTTCCACTTTAATGAAAATGCTGAGAATAGGCAGTGGGTAATTCTCAAAATTAGTCCGGGATATGGCGGTTGTATGAGTTTGTTAAGACTGCCATAACAAAACACTAAAGACTGGGTGACTTAAACCACATAAATTTATTTTCTCACAGCTCTGGAGGCCAGACATCCAAGATCAAGGTGCCAGCAGGTTTGGTTTCTTGTGAGGTGTCTCTCCTTGGCTGGCAGATGGCCACATTCTCACTGTGTCCTCACATACCTTTTCTCTGGTGTCTATCTGTATGTTTAAGTGGTTTCCTCTTCTTATAAAGACACCAGTCAAATGGATTAGGGCCCACACTAATGGCCTTGTTTTAACTTAATCATCTCTTTAAACGTTCTATCTCCAAAACAGCCACATTCTGAGGTCCTGGGAATTAGGGCTTCAACATATGAATTTGCAGGGTGGGGAGCAATTCAGCCCATAACAGTGGTGAAAAGGATTCTGTATCTTTACCAATCCTTCTTCTTTCAGACAAAAGGCTGAATTACAGCCCTAGAGCTTCAGATTCAATTTACCTGCACATTTTAAGGAGAGGGTGCTTAGTAACTGAGAAACAAAGTTATTATTAGGCATAGTTTTTAGAAAATTCTTCTTACATTCTGTCTCACTGTAACTTCTTTTCCCATTAGTGAAATTAGGAAATATTTATCTTCTTTAATTCTATGCATCTAACATCTCTTCTCCAAAAATTTTCCTCAGTAGCTCCCTTATATTGAACCATTGTTTCTATAGAATTAAAACAGCGTTCATTTATTTGTTTAAATTAATGAACATATCTGTGACTTATTATGATAGTTCTTATTAATGAGACTGTAACCAACATAGATACAATCCCTGACCTAATTGAATAGTCTTCTGCAACAGAAAGTCATTATTCAAATTACCAAACAAATATATCGTTAAAATATGTAATACACGCTATGAAGTAAGCATGCAGGGTGTTATGAGAACTCTGTTAAGAGTCAAATGTGCTGAAATTAAAGTATGCTCTTTACAGATAGTTATGTAAAAACTATCAAAAAGCATTCTAGACCCAAACAAATTCAGACACAAATGATTATGATGGATTAGATGTTGAGACATTCAAGGATGTATTAGGTCAGCATGGCTGGAATACAAGAGTAGTAGAAGAGAGGGTGGAATAGTAGGCAGATTGTATACACATGGCTGTATAAGTAATAATATGCACTTTGATATTTCATTAAAGACCATTTGGAAGATGATGGCCTATAGGGGTAAATTGCTTCTGTAAATGATCAGAGGTGAACAGATTCATGAAATATTTAGAAGGTAAAATTGATTTGACAATTGGGTTTATGGTATGAGCACAATGGAAGGGAGATTTCAAGGAGGACTCTTACATTTTTAATTTATGAAACTAATGGTATTTTATTCCATTCATTGAGAAAAAGAAGCCATGAATAATATCTGTCTTAAGGGGGAAGATCACGCATGAATGCTGCTTTGGGCATGTTAAATTTCAGGTGTTTATTAGATATTTAAGTATGGAGCGCTCAAGTAGATAGATAAGTAATCCTTGAGCTCAGAAGAAATGTTTAGACTCTGAAAGTATAAATTTGGAAACCACTGGCTTATTTTTAAAATATATAGATTCTTACATTACGTATAGGTGAGAGGAAAAAAAATTTAAGAGTGGATTGAAAAATGCAGCAAGAAGAGTGCACTAGAATGAATTCCAACAGACCAATACTTGAATAAAGTACTATAAAATGATACTTGAGTTCAATATATCAACAGTCATAACCAAAAAAATCATCTTGTTTCACCTGTAAGCTTTTAGGTGGGCAAAATATTTTTATTCATGTTTTATATATAAGGTAATAAAAATCTACATAGATGCTGTGACCTGCCCAGTGCCGGATACAGTAAGTTCAAAGGGCTTGAAGGAGCATGAGTGGTTCCAAACCTGGGAAATTCAGCTCCGCATTTTCCACAATGTAAGTAAATTGTAGATTAACATAAATAATGGAACATATCTACTTGTCTTATTTTTGCTCGTGGCTAATTCTAATTCATGTAAATAAAGTTGAATTAATAGATTTAAAACATTTTCAAAACATGGATTTAATTGCACAGGTGAAAAGGAAAGAGTAATAAGAGAAGTCCTTGTTGTTGAAAATGTTGGAAACATGATACTGAATTATTTTAGTTCTATTTCATAGCATATTATAATTTCCTTGAGCATTTAGAAATAATTTAATTTAGTCAGGGTTTCACCAAAAAGATATTTATAGTATAGTAAAGAAAACAATGAATTACAACAGGATGTACAGAAAAGGATGGATTTATATAATGTAATGGGAAGTGATATTTCGATGGTATTTTATAATTATAGGAGGATTTATAATTATATGGGTAAACATAAAAGGATTTACTTTAATTGGCCAATGTGTGTATATATAGAGAGAGAGCAGTGACCTCCTTCCCACCCTTCATTCCAATGCCAACTTCTTTACTCTCAGAACCATGGTATGTTTCAGATATCCTATGGAAAATGCTCGTGAAAGGTGAACACAGCCATTGGGTAAATTGTGTTTACTATGAACTAATCATTGTAATAACACATGGTTATCAATGGTTAAAGTGATCCAGATTTAAATGGGAAATGCAAAGGAAAACTGTATCATAAATTTTGGGGAGTAAGCTTTTTAAGATTTTGATAATAAGAGGGCCAGTTGCACAGTATGGTACTGCTCTTTCCTTTCTGCTTTTGGGTGTTACTGAGTAAGGACAGGATGTTGGAGCAGCTATAACCCTCTTGTGATCATGACGAAAGAGTCACTGCCACAGTGAGAGTGGCAAGACAGAAAAAGGGATGGGATACTACTTGGGTCCTTGGTGACATCACCAAGCCTCTGAACAACCCTCAAACACATGCTTTAAAATATATGGCAAATGATATTAGAAAGGAACTATTATTTACTAATTAAGAGTATGGAATCTCTGAAGCCATGTTATTTGAATTTGGAACATGGCTCTGACATTTGCTAGCTGTGTAACCTTAGGTAAGTTACTCAACCACTCTGTGCTGTTAAGAGGAAATAGTTAACACAACAGATCTGTTTAACTCAGTTCTTGCTCATATGTTACCATCGTGATGGCCCTTGGTGAAACACTAAAACTAAACTATTGGGATGTTCTTATAATTGCTTGGTAATGACTTACATTTTTACATGCCTAGAGCAGTGGGTCAAGATGAACCAGGTTGTTAGCATGTTTAAAGTGAGACATGATGATTCATTATATGTACCTACTACCTAGTTTGGGAGTTTGCATCATGGCTGGTTTTGGACTCCAAGTTTCAAGTGGACTTCCCTGGGCAAGGATATCTCACACATTTTGCTGCAGTTAGTAGCTAGAGAGAAAGATGTGCCCATGCAGTCCCCCACAGAGGGAGACAGGAAGTCTCTCTTTTGCCCTTTCTAGCTTCAACCTGTGTATATGTTTGCGCTGCCTTTCCTGCACTGTCTTCTTCACTGTAATAAATCTTAGCCAAGAGTATAATTTTTTTTTTTTTTTTTTTTTTTTTGCGGTTCGCGGCCTTCCCACTGTTGTGGCCTCTCCCGCTGTGGAGCATAGGCTCCGGACGCGCAGGCTCAGCGGCCATGGCTCACGGGCCCAGCCGCTTCGCGGCATGTGGGATCCTCCTAGACAGGGGCACGAACCCACGTCCCCTGCAGCGGCAGGCAGACTCGCAACCACTGCGCCACCAGGGCAGCCCAGCCATGAGTATAATTTTGTGCTGAGCCATGTGATTTCTTCCAGTGAATCACTGAGTGGACGGTTGTAGGACTGTGGATATAGCCCTTGATTCCAACTCTACCTCACAGGTTTAATTTGAGAATTAAAATAATTAATATATATGAGATACTTATTAAATAACCGTCTGGCAGATATAAAAGAAACAAATGAGTTAGTTATCATTCCTTTTTCAAAAACTTTTAAAGTGAAGTTTACTGGCTATTCACTTGCTCATATAGAAAGAATCCTACTATTTGAGGGTTCCTGTTAAAAAAAAAATCTGAGCTTTCTAGATTTTTGGCTTAAAAAGTATATGGGAAAGGGATTTATTGATGAGGGATGAACACAAGGGAAAGAGCTTCAAAGTGTGTTATAATTACTGAATTTATGCCAGAACTAATTATTTTTAGTTTAGGTTTATTATTGGTTGACAATATATAAGTGGTTTCACTATGTACTGCCTTTCCATGGAACTATATCGCTGCATTAACACTGATAAATTCTGGTCTCTCAGTTGTTAGACTATAACCGTGTATGTTTAATCATTTAATTAAAGAATAGAAAAAAACAATGTTAACCCTAATGAAATGAGCCAGTTTATCTTTACCGTAGCTAAAAATGCAACTGCTGGAGTGCTGGCAAGAGCTGACTCAATGAAATGAAAACACCATCTGTGCTGAGAAGACATATACCTGTTTGTATGATTTTCTTCTCAACAGCCCCTCGTTTACAGTGCAAGTGAATTTTATATCCATATAAAGTGTGAGTTCACTGCTGCGGAAGTCCGTAACGTGGGAAATAGACACACTGAAAAACCTAAGATTGATTATCCTTGTAAAAAGCCTCAACACAGCATGCACCAGTGGATATGTTGAAAAGGACAGAAGGGGTACAGGCATATTTACACTCACCAGAGGTTAAATCTTGCAGTGTATGTTCTGGGGGGACCATTTTAAGACATTCTTCATATCAGAAAAGTTAAAATGCCAAAATCTAACAACTAAAGATAAAAATGAGCATTTGATTTTAAACTCTCTAACAAGACATGAGCTTTATCTTACAGAAATAGTAAACAGTATCTGCATATTGTTTTACAGTGTATTTTTACTTTCCGTACTTCCTTCCAGGGAGGTTAAAAATACCATATTGAGTAGAGTTTTATTGTCTACCAGGCACTGCATATTGTACTGGGTGCTTTTCATGATGGTGATAGTAACGATGATATAATAACAAAAACAATAAACACATACTCAGACCTGGCACTGGGAAGCATTTAAATGCATTTAGTTTATGAGTATATTATTTAATATTCACAATTTCATGAGGTTTAGGAAGAACTGGTATTACCAGGCTTTGCGGGGTCCTTCATCTAAGCTCTCTAGGTTCTTCTAACCACCACCTCTGCCTTGCTGCTCCCCAAGGTCCTAGAAGGGCTAGCTGTCTCCTGGAGTTATTCTCTTTCTAGGTTCACCTTGGGATCTCATTTGCCCTTTCAGCTCTCCAGCACCTTGGTAACTAATTTCCTACATAAAATCCCCTCCATTGAATTCCTAGCGTGGTTTCTGTTTTCCTGCCTGGTCTCTGACCATTGCAATCACACATGATTGAAATCACATATTCCTTCTTCAAATTAAATTCAGTTCCATTCACAAAATATTTTATTGAGGGCATAAAGTGTCAGGCACGATTACAAAGGGAAAGAAACCTGAGTCTTCAGATTAGACAAGCTGAATGCAGGCTCTCCTCAGCAGCCCATGCAGTCTGCCTGTTCCTCTGCTTATACTTCAAGCCACACCCCTGAATTATCAATACCTGTAGTAATCCTTTTTGCAGTTCTGAAACATAACTGCTAATTATCGCCACCCAATGAAAATATTTTAATACTGTTCCTTCTAACCTCAAAATTTAATTTCATTCTCTGCTTTTTGAAGATATACATGTGCTTTTCACCTCAACTCCTTTAAGAAAAATATTAAATCTATTTTAGCTGAGAGGCTACCCATCCAAAACAAAAGTAATAAAGGTAAGTATTAAGGGAAGATTTAATAGTCTCTAACCAGGCCTAATTAGGGTAAAAATATATGTAGATTTAAATAGTTTAGAACTATTGTCCCAACTTAGCAGTTGTTAAGATTTTATTATCATTATTAACACTGCATTAAAATAAATCTCTCTCCCCTGCCGTTGTCTGTTCTAATACTTAGTGAAGCTATGTGCAGTAAAAGAATTCTTATTTTATCCTGTGTTCAAATCTGAAAGATGGCCAGCAAATAGCTTTTTTTTCTGATTCTCTTCAAGCACAGGTTACTTATACTTTTCAAGTTCAATATGCACAGTGCTTGCTGGAAAATGAATTATCCTGCTTTCAAATGGCTAGAAAAGCTGTTTCCAGTGTTAGGTGGTAGTGGGAAAGCTATTTGATATTACTTCCTTTCCTGGTCGGTTAGAGTACCAACCACTTGTGTCATGTCATGGCTGGCCAACTAAAGCTTCCATGCAGCACCTTGGCATTGTCAAAGGGAAACATGGTAAATTATAGGTTAGATGTATAAGGAATAATTGTAGGAAATAAATTGATAGTTGTCTGGATGTTCTTGCTACAATGATTTTGTACTTTTATGTAGAATAATTCTACTTTTTATTTATGTTATTATTTGAAAACACTTCAATTTTGCAAGAATACCTTTTTGTAGCAATTACCTCAAAAGCAGGAAAGTCATGTTTAATGTAAATATAAATACCAAATTCAAATACTCAAGGAGTTTGATGAAGGACGCATAACTTGCACTTATTGATATTTACTGTTCTACATGGTCACAGATGATATCATTTATTCGTGAAAAACAGATGTCACAAATCCTCCTAAAAACACCACCATTTGTTTTATAAGCGTTGTAGTCATTTTAAGAAGGTAATTTAACACATGCAGTTGCAGAAGTTCCAGTTACATATCACTCTGCAAAGCATTACTTTCCATTTAGATCAAACGACTGTTCTAAATCAATTTCCCTTCTTTCTGATTCCACATAGGTATAGGTATAGGTAGAAAAACTGTAAATGTTTTGGCTGCATTAGCTGAGAACCTCATATACGGTTGAATGATGCATTGGATATTTTGAAAAGGAAATAGTTTCTTTGAATAATATTTTTTCCCTCTGTAGTATAGGCTATAGGATAGAAAAATCCCTGAAGTATAAGTGGGAGGAAAAAAGGGCAGGAACATACAAAGATAAACTAGATTATTACTCCAAAATATGCTGCTCCACATTGAGAAGAAACATTGGTTTCTCCATTTCACTACTTGTACCCCATTTTCCTGTGATTTTATTAACTGCTAAATCCTCTCTGTATCATTTCTATTTCAATAATCATCACTTACGACTTTTACTACTTTAGGCATGTGCTATTACAATATAATTCAGTTATTCATTGACTATAAATAAAATAGACACATTGGCAAATAAACATGAAGTTAATGCTTAGAACTGTGCCTGACTCATAATAGATGTTGAATAAATATTTGGTGAACGAATAAAATGGAAGGACAGAATGTTGGGGGAAATTAGACTTAAGAAGGACATACAATAAAAATAAAGCTCTTGAGAAAGCACAGTAAGAATCATTGACTTTAGGGCTTAAAGAGATTGTAAATCAATGGAGAAAGAAATTGATTTATACAAATTTCATGTATATGCATCATTTTAGAATAATTATAAACAACTGTTTTCATGAAACAGTTTGAAAACAAGGACCTATTTCCATACTACAAAACCTAAAATATTGTTCATTTAAATAGTTTTTTGCTTCCTAGCACATCCATTTTTACATAGCTATAGTTCGCATAACTGCTGATTCTGCCTCAGTCTATTGAGAGAGCTCCTGCTAGAGCTGGGGAAGATGGTCTCCTGATAGCTCCTAAAGTTTTGATAATCCTGTACCAAGTACTAAATCTCACCTCTCACCCTACATGTTCTAATTAGCAATCTATTATTACCACATATGGCTTTTAATCTTTATGGCCATGCCCTATGTTTATTTTCATTGTTAAATCAGATAGCAATGTAAGCTCTTTTGATAGAGGCAATTCATTTAAGAGAACATGCACATTCTTGCTCTCTACAATCTCATGCAATAAATTCTGATTCCCTTTGCTTCCCTTTATGTCTTTGGATTTTACAGCAATATATAATCACAAGCACAGTATCTACTAGCAAGAATAAAGAGAGACTTGCCAATTTTTCATGATCACAAAGGGAGGGTTATATACTTCTATTAACTGCTCTGAAATGATCTGGGGGTCACCATTTCCATAAAGTTTTTACTGACCCCCTAAATCATGAGTAGTGTACCTCTTAAAACTCACATGTCTTCATTTTTCTTTATGTCTTGAATAAACCTTATTAGTACATCTCTTTTTAAAAAAATTTTATGTGCTTATTCAACAATTTTAACTCAGTATAGAACATATATGAAATCGCTTTATTTTTTATTTATTTATTTTTTTAAGACGTTGGGGGTAGGAGTTTATTAATTAATTTATTTATTTTTGCTGTGTTGGGTCTTCGTTTTTGTGCAAGGGCTTTCTCTAGTTGTGGCAAGTGGGGGCGACTCTTCATCGCGGTGCACGGGCCTCTCACTATCACGGCCTCTCTTGTTGCGGAGCACAGGCTCCAGATGCGCAGGCTCAGTAGTTGTGGCTCACGGGCCTAGTTGCTCCGCGGGATGTGGGATCCTCCAAGACCAGGGCTCGAACCCATGTCCCCCGCATTAGCAGGCAGATTCTCAACCACTGCACCACCAGGGAAGCCCCGAAATCCCTTTATATTTAATTCAGTTGAAAAATGCATGCCTTTAGGGCTGAAACTAGATGCATATATTTATGTTCCTCTCTCACAACATCTATCAAAATAACTATTACATATTAGCTACTGAAAATCTTTCTTAAAGTAATAAAGAAATGGGTGAATCTACATTTAAGAAAAGCATCTCAGTTTAGCAACATCTATAATACTTAATAGTTACCACCTGCTATATATTTTGTGGTGGTATTTATTCTTTCATTCAGATATGTACTTAGTGCCTAGTATGTGCTGTTCTGTGGCATTGGTAGTTAAAGTACTGAAGAATAATACAAATATTCACTTCATGCAGACACTGTGAATTCTTCCTGGTTCAATAACAGCAGTTCTGTGCTGCATTTTAAAGAGTTGTGTTGAGGTAAGACATACTTTGTTCAAATTCTTGGGGCAAATTATTTTTTCTCTTTTCTGTGTTGTGGTCACGTCAAGCCCTTGTGCAGCTTTCATGGTGTACCCTGCAACTTGGATCACCCAACGCTAATTCCAAACTCCTTCTTTTCTTATTTTTTTTTCACCTTGGAACCTGAAAGTTAAGTGTACAATTTCTCAGCTTCCTAGACATCTAAGGGTAGATGTATGACACAATTTTGAGCAATGGGATATAAACAAATGACTTCCGTAATCACTTCTGGGTGAAGTTTTCTTTCCCAACAGAAAGGTAGAGATGCAGCTGAGGTTATCGTTTTGACTGTTCATTTTTATACCCTTAAAATGGGATTTCATGATTGGAACTACAGGAGCATCTTGTGATGGTGCAGTCACAGACAGTCATCAGATGGCGCGAAAAACCATAAAAAGCTTCTAACAGCATCATTGAACAGCTGATCCGACATCAACAGCTGGCTCTTTCAGACTTCTTGTGAATGAGGAAAATAAAATCCAATTTAGTTAAGTCACAAAAGTTAGGTTTTCTTTAACTTGCAGCTGAGTACATTCCTGATTGACTCACATTACAGTTGTAGATAACTCTTGTTATTCTTTTTAATCGTTTCACACAGCGTGGCACAGTTGAGGAGAAATCACTAATTCACCTTGTTAGAAACAATAATTTTGTTCTCTAAGATGTTTTACAATTTATAGAGGAAAATCACGTTTGGCATTTTAGATTTATTAGAAATAATTTGGGTCAGAAATATGTCAGTTATGGGCAGTATTCCATCAATAAATTAAAGGTACTCTAACTTGGTATATTTAATGGGGTAGGGGGCAGAAATTTTTTCTCCTTTAGAAGTGCAACACTTATTGAAAAATGACAGGAGGTGCAAATACAATGTGACTGGTGATATTTTTCTCTTCCCCTGTAAGTGAAGATGTATGAAACTAGAAGCCAATTTTTCTTCTGTGCTGAGAAATTGAGACTGGATAGCTAGAGAGAGCTGAGCACATTCAAGCAGAATAAAAATGCTCTGCCATCAAAAGACTCCCAAATAAAACCTTAGCAAAAGAAAGTGTGCTATAGGCTCAGGGATTTTCAGTTCTTATAGATTTATAAGGAAGCAGAGTGTTAAAATTTATTTTTCGTAGAAAAAGACAGAAAAGAGGAAAAAGGAGAAAGAATACATTGTTATCAAAGAATGGTAACTGAAATAGCAAAAAAGGACCAGGTTATACCTTGCTATTTGTATTACTTTAAAGCAGAATTATATTTAATAATTTGAATAATATGCTATTTGCAATTCTGAATAGAGTAGGCCTCTGATTATGCAGTAACTAGAAACTGATCATGCAATTATGACCAATTTAAAAATTATGTTCCAGTAGTGATTAATAAATACCCATACCTTAAATGTTTTCAAACATAGAGTATAAAAATACAGGTATCCCCATCTAATGTAGGCATAGATATCAATTTTCAGAATTAAAAATGTGTTTTAACAGTTTTTGCCCATGCTTAATTGGGGTAGCAATGAGAGAAAATTGTTATTATGGAGTTTTACAAATTATTCAACTCAGTTTTCATTAATACAAAAACTCTTTTTGGGCTTCCCTGGTGGCGCAGTGGTTGAGAGTCCGCCTGCCGATGCAGGGGACACGGGTTCGTGTCCTGGTCTGGGAAGATCCCACATGCCGCGGAGCGGCTGGGCCCATGAGTCATGGCCACTGAGCCTGCACATCCGGAGCCTGTGCTCCACAACGGGAGAGGCCACAACAGTGAGAGGCCCGCGTACCGCAAAAAAAAAAAAAAAAAAAAAAAAAAACTCTTTTTACTTTATTCATATTTATCAGTTTGTATGTTCTTTCATTAAAATACACGACTGCAATAATAACTAGCATAAACAGTGTGGCATAAAAAAGATAACATTTAAGTATGTAACTCAACTGGTGCGAGCAATGAGTACATAGACGTGTTAGTAAAGTTATCATATAAATCATTGTCCCAGTTGAATGATTATGAAAGAGAAAGGGGCTATTAGTTGAATGGGGCACTGGGAAGCAGGTATAAACTATGACAGTCCCAGGCAAGCCTGGAGGTATATTCACCCTATTAACTCTGAATATTTAGTATGGTGAGCATCCATTAATCTGTTATAGATAAATGAGGTTGTAGGGTCTGCTATAGGAATTAGGAGATGCAGATAAAATGCAATTTATTGTGAGGTGTTGTTATTTACTTTCATGTTCATAGAAAAAGTTAAATTGATGGAATTATATACTACATTTATATTTAATGTGTATTCTGTTCACTCATATAAAGAATTTATGGTGGAATATAAGAAACATAATCATTTGAATTAGACCACCCTTTTCATTTAGTGGCATTGACCTGAAATAAAAACATTTAATTCACACTCCTAAAATGCTACCAAAGACCTTTCTAATCATGAGGCTCATTCTATCCAAGAGAAGGACCTTGCACCAGACGCCTCTGCCCATATCTATAAAAGATCAGAACAACTATGCTGCTGAAGACTATGCATTGTATTTTAGGTAGACTAGATGTATATACCAGATTTGCTGGAGTCCATCCACAAGCTATAAAACAATTTTAGCTGCACCTGGCCAAAATCACTTCTCTTAGGACTGACTCAAATCAATTTCCCTTATTTGCCATTTCCATCTACTTTCAAACTTGCTTGTATCAACGTTTTCACTATTATAAATGTTAAGGTTGTTGTGTTATAAAATGTGAATTGCACTGTATCAGATAGTGCTTTTATGTTTCTTTTGGTTCTTGCTTGAATAATGAAGGATTATGAAATGCATGGAAAAGAAATTAAAGATTCATAGAAATAAGAGAAAGGAAAAGCAAACATTTAATCATTTAACTCTGTCTCCCAAAAAGGATGGGGTTCCTTCCTCAAGGTATACTTTAATCTTTTGTGAAAATTTAGAGATAAAAATAGTAATAATTTTAGAAATGCACGTTTCCAGATTCTTCTCATGTTCCCCCCCCCTTCATATTAAAAACAAGATCACATGTCGTTTTCTGGAGAATTCAAGATATTTAACTTCTCTTAATCAATTTCTCAGATGATGTTTCAATTGTTGGCTTAATCTGTGACAGATAAGTCAGAGGAATCATATTCTTTACAGTTAAATTCCAGTTCTAAAAGAAGAGAGGCTTTTGTGTTTTATTTCAATTTTTTTCTATATTTTTTTCCTACATTTACATTAGAATGTCCAAAATACATTTCACATTTCTTCATGTAAACTTGTCTAGTAATAATTACCCAGACTCCATCTTGTAGAAATATTCATCTAGAACTAATGAAGCTAGAATAAAACATATTCTGAAGAATAATTTATCCCAATTTTTATTTTAAAAAATAAAATATATAACCTTCACCTAGATCCACCAAGTAAATATGTCTCCCTCTCCCTCACTCTCTCCCTTCCACCTTCTTTCCACCTTTTCTTTCTCTTCCCCCCTCCCACACTCACTCACTCCCCCCCACACGAACACACACTGAAACACACAGTTGTAGGTATCATGACACATCAGCTGTGAATATTTAGTATATATCTCCTCCCCCAAAATACAGTCTCCTTCTTAAACACAATATAATTATCGTCTCTGGAAAATTTAACCATATTACTAATAGTACTTAATACATAGCACAGATTCAAATTTCTAGAAATTAACCCAGAATACAAACAAGGATTTGCCATGACTCTTTAGTCTCCTTTATTCCAGACAGTTCCCTCATTTCTTTGGTATTTCATGGTACTGAAATTTTTGAAGAATCAAGGCTAGTTGTTTTGCTGAGTGAATCTAAATTAGGGTATATATCATTGTTTCTTCATTATTATATTCAGGTTAAACAATTTTGGCAGGGATTCTACATAAATGGTACTATGTCCTCAATATACCATATCTGAAAAATATATGTATTTTTTATAGTAAGAACCCTGTTTCCAAAAAATACTAACATATTAAACTATTTGCTCATTCAAATACGTTTGTTAAAAAATAGTTTTATTATTATCACTCCAATTCTACAAACAACAGCAAAGGTAGTAACTAACTTCAAGATTTAGAATATATCTGGCTGAGAATCTCGAAAGTACTATGTTCAAAGATACTTGGATTAATTCTTTTTTTCCTTTTTCCGTGTGGTTATCAATTTTATATAAGGTTATAATTATTGTTTTGCATTTCTACTCAATTTTAGGCATTTTTCCATCCTACACATTTAATTTTCCTTTTTAAATACGGGAAAATGTTGATATAATTTGGAGGGCAAAATGATATAAAAATGTATCCTCAAAGGAATTCCACTCCCTTTATTGTCCATAACCTATTCCTAACTACCAATTTGATAATCAGATTTATTCTTTTCTTTTTTGCAAAATATCCTTTTTGTTATACAAAATTTTATTATATATACATTTTCATAAAAATAATATTAATTTGTATTTAGTATCAGGCACTGTAAGGATGATTGAAACAAATTGAAACAGGTTGTTGTAAGAATTTTTGATATTGATCTTTTTCATCTCTCATAAATTACTCAACCAGGCCTGATGGTAAAAATGTTTGCTAAAGAAAATGTACCATTCTAGTTCTCATCTATCCACTAAATAGTTTAGCAGCAAAATATCTTTCAACTGACATTTGCAGATACCTTAATTGATGCAGCTGTTTTTCATTTTCTGTTTTGGATTCAATCATCCAAGCAATTGCACAATCCACCTTTATTTTGCACATTCATATTCAACACATGTTTACATACCTACCATGTGCCAAGTTGGGGCTAATGTTTCTACACTATTTTCCTCGTTTAATCTTTTAAGTCTCGATTTTTCCTATTTTGTAATTAAGGAAAGTAAGTTTCATCTTGGGACCTAGAGTTTTGTTTTTGTTTTTAATCAGTGAGTACTTCTCTATTTTGCCTCTTCTGTAAACTCTAAGAAATAATTAACATCCAAGATTTGAGGTCAGCTTGTTTTTAAACAAACGACAGTAAAGAACTTGGACTGTGGGTTTTGGGTTCACAGTAGCAAAGTAGTGGTTGCCAAATAACTGAGTACTGAGATATGTAACTCCATAAATTACATATCTCAGGAAAGACGGGGTCTTGAAGTGCAGTGTTACACACTCAGTTTGTCTTTCTTTTATTTAACTCTGCCAATGGACTAGTCAAAAGAAATGCAAAGGGGGTAATCTCAGGAAGACAATACTCCCTTTGATAAGTGGTCCCATAAAAATATATCCTGTGGTCAATTAAACTTAAAATTCATTAGAATATATTTTATTCAACTTCCTACACAAGGAAAAAGTTTTTTTGGTGGGACTAGAGAGTGAAAAAAATCTTTCTTTTTTCTTGTAAGGGGAAATTTTCATTTAAAATGGAGGGAAATATATATAATATTCTATACCTTTTATACAGCTATTCCACTTTTAGGAATCCATCCTATAGAATATACATGAACAACAGTTTTTACTATAAGCTATTTTTCCATTAGGTTAATATAGCCATCATTATGTGAATATTCTTCCATGTTTTTTAAAACATTTTTCTCACTCTTATAAATGCATATCTTGGGGCATTTTTTCTTGTTTTCATTCTATTACCCCGCTTCCAAATTATTTCTCCTATAACTGTTCACCTTACATCTATGATTTAGTTGTTATAAAGTGACCGCTGTGGGTTGAATTATATTTTTCAGATGATATGTTGACTTCCTAACCCTAGGTACCTGTGAATGTGACCTTATTTGGAAGTAGGGTCTTTGCAGATGTAATCAAGTAAAAATGAGATCATACTAGATTTGATTGGGCCATAAGTCCAATGACAGGTGCTTTATTAGGAGAGGGAAATTTGCAAACACACACTCACAGAGGAGAGATGGTCATATGAAGACAGAAGCAGAAATTGGACTGATGCAGCTACAAGCCAAGGAAAGCCAAGACTGGCCAGCAGCCACCAGAAGCCAGGAGATGCAAGGAAGGATTCTTCCCTAGAGACTTTGAAGGGAACATGGCCCTGACAACCCCTTTGATTTAGGACTTCTAGCCTTCAGGACTGTGAGAGAATAAATTTCTATTGTTTTCATCCACCCAGTATGGGGTATTTTATTATAACAACCTTAGGAAACTGATATAGTGACTAATAGCTTGCTGTCTCTTGCTCTCAGATTTTCATATGCACATTCCAAACATGTTCCAGAATCTATCTGTTTCCTGCACCCCAGGCAGGGTTCCCTGTCTGTCCAATCAGAGCAATCCTAGCCAAAAACATTCCTCCCAGAGTAACTGACTCAGTGAACTCAGATGAACCAAGAAAGCAAGAAGCTGAATTTTCTTACAGCTTTTCCTCCGAGTTCATGGTTCTTACCTTTACTTCCTATATTAACTTTTTTTAACAGCTTTTTTGAAGTATAACTGATATACAAAGAACTGCATATATTAATGTGTACAATTTGAAGAGTTACACCCGTGATACCATTATTATGATCAAAGTAAAAGACATATCTAACACTTCCCAAAGTTTCCTTGCCTCCCTTTGTTTTGTTTTTATTTTTTTATCAGATAAAACTTTCATTTTGAATTCACCCTGAGACTGTCATTGCATTGAAGGCTCCCCAGAGTTCTCAGTTGCCATTACGGAACATAGGGCCTCTCAGATCCTGTGGGCCTCATTACAGAATGGCCTTGCCTTCCTGTTAGTGTCAGACTGTGGACTATTGACCCTAAAATCAAAGCGTCTGTCACACTTAGTGCTTTTTGACTATCCTAAATGCCCAGCGCTGATGAAAAGTGTTATATTTTCTATTCCTCCTTTCATAATGTGAAAATAGAATACAAAATGAATGATCCTTCATTAATAACTGCATTTTTAAAAAGCCAGTGTAAATATTGTCCTTACAAGTGCTATATGTTTAAGGAAAAGATATGTAACTTTCTCTACTAGGCAAACACTAAAATTTAT
This sequence comes from Delphinapterus leucas, assembly GCF_059928025.1. NCBI lineage: Eukaryota > Metazoa > Chordata > Mammalia > Artiodactyla > Monodontidae > Delphinapterus > Delphinapterus leucas. Next base: position 30,264,002 of record NC_143137.1, on the reverse strand, counting down.
AGCACAGAGAAAGATAAAATTGAATTAAGTTGACACTATTACAAAGAGAGTATCTGGGCATTGTTTGTCAGTTTCTAAATTATTTTTGCCTTGTGCATTCTTTCAAACATTGGACAATAGCAAATAGGTATAATTCATGACACATCCTAAGGGGCTGGCTATTTTCTACTAAATTAACCACAACAAATCGAAACAACAACAGACATTCTTCCTACTTTGATTCTGATATAGAATCAATATCACTGACACTCACTAAACATATAAAATAACATGAATAAGAATGAGAATCTTCTATGGAAAATTCACATTTGCTGAACCACTTACAATATTTTCCTAGTGTAATTAGAAACACATTTACATTTATGTCATTGAACTATGAATTCCACCAGCACTTTATATTTTTCCATTTGTTTATTTTTAGACTATTATTCTTTCACACCTATGTTAGTGAACTTAGATTTCAAGTTTATTACAAAAATAACAGAAACCACCATTTTAAATGAATCTATCAAATATCCTAATACTATGTAAAATAATTAAAACTGTGATCAGAATCAGGAGATATGCTAAAAGAAGCATTTTAAAAATGAGTGTTCTCAGGACAGTGCAATACTCATTCCTTTATTATTAGTAGCTACCTTCATTCATGACGGTCTGTCTCCCCTTGTTTGTTTCTTACAACAATTTCAGTACATTAGTACCCTACATCCTGTCATAAGGAACGGTGATAACATACTGAAATTTCTTCAGTCCCAACCAATATGGTGCCCAGAAGCTTTGTATATATTCAGCAGCAAAACTAGCTCTGTGTTCCTGAAAATTAATGGATCAAATGCTGCTTTCTTCAGTGCCTTAGCATATCGTTGGGCTTTGAAAAAAAAAATCAGTATTTTTCTTCTATGTATAAGTGAGGTAAAAGGGAGGGGGGAAGTATTTGAATTAATGAAAGCTATGAATTATTAGTTATTTTGGGAAGATAAAATTATTTTTCATGTAATAACATTTAGTAATAGATTAATTATAACTAAATAAGGTTAAGTAGAGGTCCTGTTGTTTGTATGGTAATGGGAAAATTACTTTTATTTTATTACTTGTATTATTATGCAGAGTGATATAAAGGAAAGCTCAAGCATTTCAACTATAATATTATATTTTGTGCGTATATTTTTCTTTTCATTTTAGGATTATATAAATAAGGTTTAGTTTGGCCTTAGTAGAATACACACTGATTCCTCATAACCATAGTTCAATTAATAATAAAGACTGTGTTCAGTATAGTCATTGGAGACAATAATTTCAACAAATGTCAATGAGAATATGTAGAACATCTAATAAATTAAGAATTAACTTCTTATAGCTTTAGTTAATTTGTCAAAGTTGTAGCAGAAATTAACTTGATTCAAATTTTGGTTAAATTTTTAATGAGTAATAGAATATGAACACTTTCATGCCAAAAAACCCTTTCAAATAAAGTATAATTATGTGATAACTCAAAGTGAATTATGGAGAATATTTACAGCCTTTTATTTTCTCAGCCAAGTTCATGAGTGCGTAGCATACTATATGTGTTTGAATTGTTGAACGTCACCAGTTTAAATTGCCTGGGAAGAGATTTTCAAAATGTGATGACAGTTTAGTCAAGGCAGAGAAATCAGCATGCAGAAAGACATAGGAAGAAAAAGAAAGTGAATCATTTACAATCTTTTTAGTCATTCAAGGTGGCTATATTATAGAATGCATGGACAATGCTTTTAAGAAATGAGCTCAGATCCTGAAAGATCTGAGATGCCAAAAAATTGTCACTTTATCAAAGTGCCCTTATCAAAAGGCTGTGAGGAGGCTAAAGGAATTTAAGCAGAGAAGTAATAGAATCATATTTGCATTTTAGAAACATAAGTAAGATACCTCGTTAAGAATGGATGCAAGGATGTATTGCTGGTAGGAAGAGGTAGTTTGCAAGTTTGGGTAGGGCAAACTGCTTTTTCTTGAGTTATATATACATATATGTAGAGTGAGGGCAAAGGAGCCGAGGATTAGGCTTCATAGCTCAAACCAGACCCTTTTTTTCTTAATTTCAAATGTCCCAGGGAAACAACTGATTATGAGTTTATTCATAAAGAAAAATAACTATGTTTTTAGAATAATTGTAAGCTTTAAACTTGAAATAACAGAATTGTCCCTTAGAACAAGGAGAGCAGAAAGCTAATATATTAGCCAGCAGGTTGTGCATGATTATCTACATTTCATGAAATCTTTTGTGGTTTAAGTTGTTTATTGTAATTATTTTGAGTCTTTTCATTTCTTATTCATTGACACTTATTTTATGTGTTTTATATATTGTACTGAATTGGCTAAAATTATACTAAAATTGTGCAAATAACTTGTAATATATATCTGTGTTTTCCAAGTATGAGATTTTTATTCCAACCAATTCAACATGTATGTAGGCAGCTCACTATGTATCAGAAAATATTGTTGGAGATTGGAATACAGCAGGCGACAAAAAGGATGAAGACCTGTTTCCCAAAAAATAAAAATGAAAAGAATTATGCACTGTGTCAGAAACGGAATTGAAAAGAGAAACATGTATTTGCTCCTTTTCACTCCAGAGTTTTTAATATTAGTAGAAAATTTATGGATATTATGAATTCATAGAGTAAAATGCAAATCCAGATGGAAACTGTGACCTGCATGCTGAGATTGCAGACCAGGCTGTGTTGGGAATTATGGCCTGGCAGATGATGGATGGCGACAGCATCGCTTCACTTAATGAAGTGGTTATTGAAGCTTAAAAGGCGAAAGATGACAAGGGGAAACTGAGTGCTTTTGTCTTTGGACGAAGTAAAAGCTTTATAACATTATACCAAGAAGAACTGAACTCACTACTTTTTGAACTTCATTAATCTTTTCCATGAAAATCTATCTCACTGTCAAGCTGCTCAACAGCTCCTTTGGGAAAATGCTTTGCTTCTTCGTAAAGGAACCAGTGCCTTCATTGTCCTGAGGCCCCACTGATGTTCCACCTCCACAGAAATGCTAAAGAGATGTGCAATGCTCTGGAGAAGCCTTTGTGGAGCTGCCAAACTGGTATAGTCGGGATAGCCAAAAATTGTGCCCCGTGGGGCAGTTTTTCTTTATTAATTTGTTTCTAAGAACAACACATGGAAGAGGGAAATACTGTTACTAAGAATTCTCATGCAGAGATGTTTATTCTTGAGTGAAAGAAAGAGAAGCTTTTGAAATTGTTCTAGTGAATCCTTTCTGTAGTTTGATCTCAGTGTTTAATAGCACAAACTTTAAGTGTAGTCAAAAGGCTAAACTAAATGTCACAACAAAAAATACATCATGAAAACTCACACTCCTAAATGCAGTCAAATCATTTTTCAGCCCCAACCCCCAAAGCTTTGCACAGTGCCAATTAATATCTATTTTTATACAAAGGAAGCAGGAAAACAACACATGTGAATTACCCCAGACTCCTTCCTTTGGGAAACATTCAAAATTCAGCACTACTTCCTTCTTTTACTATTAACAGAAAGCATTTTTCAAATAAGAATATATAAGCAATAAAAATAATTTTAAACAAATACTTCATTATTAATCATCGTTTTTCTTTTGAAAACCATAAAGCAGACAGTTTTCAGTTGTGACATGTAGCCAATTAAATCACTGTGGTGTTCTAGCATAGCTCACTTGTATCATACTTTGCCTTCACAATGACTTGATGTTTTGTATTTAAGGCAACTTTATTTCCTTTTTAACCATAGGTACCTATTTCAGCCTCATTTTCCCCCATTGGTTCCTCACAGATGTGGGTGGAACTGGCTCTGTATCAGATCCACCCCTTTAATGACAGGGATCACAGACTAAAAACACATAGCCTCGAATGCCAAAGGCAGTGTGGGACAGGCAGAAAATTAGGACAAAGTCTGCTGCTGGCCTAATACTTCGCCTTAAAAAATGTAGCATGGGCTTCCCTGGCGGCGCAGTGGTTGGGAGTCCGCCTGCCGATGCAGGGGGACACGGGTTCGTGCCCCGGTCCGGGAAGTTCCCACATGCCGCAGAGCAGCTAAGCCCGTGAGCCATGGCCACTGAGCCTGCGCGTCCGGAGCCTGTGCTCCGCAACGGGAGAGGCCACAACAGTGAGAGGCCCGCATACCGCAAAAAAAAAAAAAAAAAAAAAATGTAGCGTGGTGTTCCTGGGGGTTTTATTCTTCTAACGTTCAAAAGAGAATTTAGAAAATCTGAATTACCGGTTACCTTTTATTATTTTGATTTAAGCTCATACAAATTGGTCAAAACAGAAACACTACTCACATCTGTTTGTAAATGTGAACATACCGAATAAACTAGTGAAATAGAATGTTACAAATGAGAAAATAGAAGAAAAAAATGTGTGTTTTTACAATATTTTTATCTGTTAGCCATATTTTTTTTCCAAATGTTCTTTGAAATGTAACTGGCAGCAAGATTAATCCAGGATTTGGTTCTTTGGCTATTCATACAAGGAGAACATAAATGATTAATTACAGAATTTCAATTACAAAGTCATTTGAATCTAATCTTTATTCAACTTTTGTGGTCTTATTAAATCAGCATGAAAATACAACTAACCATACTGTTGACCCAAAGATTCAGAGACTAAAAATTAAGCAGCTCTAACATGGGAATTAAGCAAAAGTAATGCATAAAGATTTCCATCTTTTAATATCATTTTTCCTTAAAATTTTATTATTAAATTTTAAAATATATTTGGGTTTTCAGTTTTCAGCTTTGACATGTAAAAACCTTGGAAATTGTTACTCCTCTCCTTAGAACAAGAAAAATCTGGACAAAAGATCAGAAACTCTTCTTGGGCCAGAAAAGAAGTTTCCATAGGCAAATCCAGAAAATGACAGCTGAGACTTTTTACCTGGAGCAAAAGCTTCTAGAGCTGGAGTCATAAACTGGTAGGTACACTTAACTGGTGATTTTCATGAATTACTGGAGGCTGAATTGCTCGCATGCAAGTGCAAAAGCACCCCAACACTTTCCTCAGCTTTACCACCAGGAATCCTACCAGGTTCTCATGTTAAAAATTCAAGAAATATCAGCTGGTGGCTCTAGGGGTGGGGGAAGAGTAGCTATTGTGAAATACTCCTAGAGTCTTCTCTATAACAATGGCTTATTTCCCAGGGGGAAATCATTATCAGAGCCTTGTCTTAGAGGAGTGGAGGAAGGCCATTCTTCTCACTCCTGCCCACTCTAGCCTTCCTGTTCTGCCTCAGAGAGGGGATAGCTACATAAGAAGAAAACAAGTGAATGTCATAGGCCAGTGACAATAGTCAAAAGAGACAGATTTAATTGGAAAACTACAGAATTCTTCTCTCTCAGGCAACTTACCCCTGCACCAACAACGCTCCAGTATAATAGTGAATTATAGAGGAACAAGCTGTAAGACACAGACTCTTAGGAGGAGTACTTAGGTAAGCCCCCAAACAAAAAATTGTTCAGACAGGAACATTAGAGGTATCTAAGTCTCTGAAATATATATAGCTACTGCAAACATTAAACAATGACTAAATCCTAGACAGATTAACATAGGTCCTCACACTAATGGCTCATTTACCTCAATTACTACCACTCAAAACAACCTGCGTGGCTTTCAACAAAATATCACAAGGCACACCAAAAGGCAGGAAAAGACAGAAGTTTGTAAAGCCAAACAATCATCAAAACAAGACTTTTAGATATGACACAGATGTTGAAATTATCAGAGTGATAACTTAAAACGATGATCAGGGAAGAGGAAAAGATAACAATATACTACAAAAATATCAACAAACTACCAAAAAAAAAGGCAGTAATGGAGGACCTGAGGAACAAAAACATTTAAGACATACAAACAGCTAAATGGCAGAAGTCCTTCCTTATCGGTAATTACTTTAAATGTAAACGGATTAAATGTCCCAATTAATAGGCAGGAATTGACATAATGGATTAAAAACAAACAAAAGCAAATAAAAAAATAAAATGATCAATATGTTAAGGGTTCTAATGGAAAAAGTAGACAACATGCAAAAACAAATGGCCATAATTAATCTATAGCAGCAGTGGTAACAAAAAAAATGGTTGTACAGTAAAATGCATAAGAAAAAACAAAAGGGCAATGTAAGCATAGACACAGAAATTTGGAAAAGGAAAGAAATGATAGAAATAAAAAACATTGTTAACAGGGACTTCCCTGGTGGTCCAGTGGGTAAGACTCTGTGCTCCCAATGCAGGGTGCCTGGATTCAGTCTCTGGCTGGGGAACTAGATCCCACATGCATGCCGCAACGAAGATCCCGCATGCTGCAACTAAGACCCTGAGCAGCCAAAATAAATAAATACATAAATAAATAAATATTTTTTAAAAAATTGTTAACAAGGAAAGAATGCCTTTTATAAGCTCACTAATAGACTCGACATAGCTAAGGAAAACAAAGCTTGAAGATATTGCCAATAGAAATTTCACAGATAGAAATGCAAAGAAAAGAAGTAAACAGAACAGAATATCCAGTATATTTTCAAAAGATAATTTCAAAAGATGTAACATATGTGTCATTGGAGTACCAACAGGAGAACAATAAGAGAATGGAGCAGAATGAGTATTTAAAATAATAATGGCTGAAACATTTAAAAAGAGAAATAATGCCAATTCTTTACAATCTCCTTCAGAAAATAGTAGCAGAGAGATTGCTACCTGACTCATTCTATGAGGCCAGATTTACCCAATACCAAAATGAGACAAAAACACTACAAGAAACCTACAATATCTCTCATGAACATAGATATAAAAATTCCCAACAAAATGTTAGCAAATTGAATCCAAGAATGTGTAAAAAGAATTGTACACCATGACCAAGTGGGATTTATCCCAAGTATGCAAGTTTGTGTACAATATTAAAAAATCAGTTAGTATAATCCACCAACCGCATCAATACATACAGAGAAGGCATTTGACAAAAATCCAACACCCATTCATGATTTTAAAAATTCTTAGTAGGGCTTCCCTGGTGGTGCAGTGGTTGAGAGTCCGCCTGCTAATGCAGGGGACATGGGTTCGAGCCCCGGTCCGGGAAGATCCCACATGCCACAGAGTGGCTGGGCCCATGAGCCATGGCTGCTGAGCCTGCGCGTCCGGAGCCTGTGCTCTGCAACAGGAGAGGCCACAACAGTGAGAGGCCCGCGTACCGCAAAAAAAAAAAAAAAAAAGATCTTGCTGTGCTTTACGTCATCGAGTGTTCTGCCTATGTTTTTCTTTAAGAGTTTTATAGTGTCTGGCCTGACATTTAGGTCTTTAACCATTTTGAGTTTTTTTTGTGTATGGTGTTAGGGAGTATCCTAATTTCATTCTTTTACGTGCGGCTGTCCAGTTGTCCCAGCACCACTTATTGAAGAGGCTGTCTTTTCTCCATTGTATATTCTTGCCTCCTTTATCAAAGATAAGGTGACCATATGTGTGTGGGTTTTTCTCTGGGCTTTCTCTCCTGTACCACTGATCTATATTTCTGTTTTTGTGCCAGTACCATACTGTCTTAATTACTGTAGCTTTTGTAGTATAGTCTGAAGTCTGGGAGCCTGATTCCTTCAGTTCCATTTTTCTTTCTCAGGATTGCATTGGCTATTTGCAGTCTTTTGTGTTTCCATACAAATTGTGAAATTTTTTGTTCTAGTTCTGTGAAAAATGCCATTGGTAGTTTGGTAGGGATTGCATTGAATATGTAGCTTGCTTTGGGTAGTATGGTCATTTTCACAATGTTGATTCTTCCAATCCAAGAACATGGTATATCTCTCCCTCTGTTTGTATCATCTTTAATTTCTTTCATCAGTGTCTTATAGTTTTCTGCATACAGGTCTTTTCTCTACTTAGGTAGGTTAAATCCTAGGTATTTTATTCTTTTTGTTGCACTAGTAAATGAGAGTGTTTCCTTCATTTCTCTTTCAGATTTTTCATCATTAGTGTATAGGAATGCAAGAGATTTCTGTGCATTAATTTTGTAGCCTGCTACTTTACCGAATTCATTGATTAGCTCTCCTAGTTTTCTGGTAGCATCTTTAGGATTCTCTATGTATAGTTTCATGTCATCTGCAAACAGTGACAGTTTTACTTTTTCTTTTCTGATTTGGATTCCTTTTATTTCTTCTTCTTCTCTGATTGCTGTGCCTAAAACTTCCAAAATTATGTTGAATAATAGTGGCGAAATTGGGCAACCTTGTCTTGTTCCTGATCTTAGTGGAAATGATTTCAGTTTTTCACCACTGAGAACAATGTTGGCTGTGGGTTTGTCATATATGGTCTTTATTATGTTGAGGTAAGTTCCCTCTCTGCCTACTTTCTGGAGGTTTTTTTATCATAAATTTGTGTTGAATTTTGTCAAAAGCTTTTTCTGCATCTATTGAGATTATCCTATGTATTTTTTCCTTCAGTTTGTTAATATGGTGTATCACATTGATTGATTTGTGTATATTGAAGAATCCTTGCATTCCTGGGATAAACCCCACTTGATCATGGTGTATGATTCTTTTAATGTGCTGTTGGATTCTGTTTGCTATTATTTTGCTGAGGAGTTTTGCATCTATGTTCATCAGTGATACTGGCCTGTAGTTTTCTTTTTCTGTGACATCTTTGTCTGGTTTTGGTATCAGAGGGATGGTAGCCTCGTAGAATGAGTTTGGGAGTGTTCCTCCCTCTGCTGTATTTTGCAAGAGTTTGAGAAGGATAGGTGTTAGCTCTTCTCTAAATGTTTGATAGAATTAGCCTGTGAAGCCATCGGTCCTGGGCTTTTTTTTGTTGGAAGATTTTTAATCACAGTTTCAATTTCAGTGCTTGTGATTGGTCTGTTCATATTTTCTATTTCTTCCTGGTTCAGTCTCAGAAGGTTGTGCTTTTCTAAGAATTTGTCCATTTCTTCCAGGTTGTCCATTTTATTGGCATATAGTTGTTTGTAGTAATCTCTCATGATCGTTTGTATTTCTGCAGTGTCAGTTGTTACTTCTCCTCTTTCATTTCTAATTCTATAGATTTGAGTCTTCTCCCTTTTTTTGTTGATAAGTCTGGCTAATGGTTTATCAATTTTGTTTATCTTCTCAAAGAACCAGCTTTTACTTTTATTGATATTTGCTCTCATTTCCTTCATTTCTTTTTCATTTATTTCTAATCTGATTTTTATGATTTCTTTCCTTCTGCTAACTTTGGGGTTTTTTGGTTCTTCTTTCTCTAACTGCTTTAGATGTAAGGCTGGGTTGTTTATTTGAGATTTTTCTTGTTTCTTGATGTAGGATTGTATTGCTATAAACTTTCCTCTTAGAACTGCTTTTGCTACATCCCATAGGTTTTGGGTCATCGTGTTTTCGTTGTCATTTTTTTCTAGGTATTTTTTGATTTCCTCTTTGATTTCTTCAGTGATCTCTTGGCTGTTTAGTAATGTACTGTTTAGCCTCCATGTGTTTGTACTTTTTAACAGTTTTTTTCCTTTAATTGATATCTAATCTCATAGCATTGTGGTCAGAAAAGATACTAGATATAATTTCAATTTTCTTAAATTTACCAAGGCTTGATTTGTGACCCAAGATACGATCTATCCTGGAGGATGTTCTATGAGCACTTGAGAAGAATGGGTATTCTGTTGTTTTTGGATGGAATGTCCTATAAATATCAATGAAGTCCATCTTGTTTAATGTGTCATTTAAAGCTTGTGTTTCCTTATTTATTTTCATTTTGGATGATCTGTCCATTGGTGAAAGTGGGGTGTTAAAGTCCCCTCCTATTATTGTGTTACTGTCAATTTCCCCTTTCTCCTGTTAGCATTTACCTTATGTATTGAGGTACTCCTTTTTTTGGTGCATAAGTATTTACAATTGTTATATCTTCTTCTTGGATTGATCCCTTGATCATTATGTAGTGTCCTTCTTTGTCTCTTGTAATAATCTTTATTTTAAAGTCTATTTTGTCTGATAAGAGAATTGGTACTCCAGCTCTCTTTGGATTTCAATTTGCATGGAATATCTTTTTCCATTCCTTCACTTTCAGTCTGTCTGTGTCCCTAGGTCTGAATTGGGTCTCTTGTAGACAGCATATATACAGGTCTTGTTACTGTATCTATTCAGCCAGTCTATGTCTTTTGCTTGGAGCGTTTAATCCATTTAAATTTAATGTAGTTATTGATATGTATGTTCCTATTACCATTTTCTTAATTGTTTAGGGTTTGTTATTGTAGGTCTTTTCCTTCTCTTGTGTTTCCTGCCTAGAGAAGTTCCTTTATCATTTGTGGTAAAGCTGGTTTGGTGGTGCTGAATTCTCTTAGTTTTGCTTATCTGTAAAGGGTTTAATTTCTCCGTCAAATCTGAATGAGATCCTTGCTGGGTAGAGTAATCTTTGTTGTAGGTTTTTCCCTTTCATCACTTCAAATATGTCCTGCCAGTCCCTTCTGGTTTGCAGTTTCTGCTGAAAGATCAGCTTTTTAACCTTATGGGCATTCCCTTGTATGATATTTCTTGTTTTTCCCTTGCTGCTTTTAATATTTTTTCTTTGTCGTTAATTTTGATAGTTTGATTAATATGTGTCTTGGCATGTTTCTCCTTGGATTTATCCTGTATGGGACTCTCTGTGCTTCCTGGACTTAACTATTTCCTTTCCCATATTTGGGAAATTTTCATCTATAATCTCTTCAAATATTTTCTCATTCCCTTTCTTTTTCTCTTCTTCTTCTGGGACCCCTATAATTCAAATGTTGGTGCATTTAATGTTGTCCCAGAGGTCTCTGAGACTCTCCTCAATTCTTTTCATTCTTTTTTCTTTATTGTGCTCTGCAGTAGTTATTTTCACTCTTTTATCTTCCAGGTCATTTATCCATTCTTCTGCCTCAGTTATTCTGCTATTCATTACTTCTAGAGAATTTTTAATTTCATTTATTGTGTTGTTCATCATTCTTGGTTTGCTCTTTAGTTTGTCTAGGTCCTTGTTAAATGTTTCTTGTATTTTATCCATTCTATTTCCAAGATTTTGGATCATCTTTACTATCATTATTCTGAATTCTTTTTCAGGTAGATTGCCTATTTCCTCTTCATTTGTTTGGTCTGGTGGGTTTTTACTTTGCTTCTTCATATGCTTCATATTTCTTTGTTTTCTCATTTTGTTTAACTTACTCTGTGGCTGTCTCCTTTTTATAGGCTGCAGGTTCATAGTTCCCATTGTTTTTGGTGTGTGCCCCCAGTGGCTAAGCTTGGTCCAGTGGATTTTGTAGGCTTCGTGGTGGAGGGGACTGGTGCCTGTGTTCTGTTGGATGAGGCTGGATCTTGTCTTTCTGGTGGGCAGGACCGCATCCGGTGGTGTGTTTTGGGGTGTCTATGAACTTATGATGAATTTAAGCAGCCTGTCTTCTAATGGGCAGGAGTGTGTTCCTATCTTGTTATTTGTTTGGCATGGGGTGTCCAGCACTGGAGCTTGCTGGTCATTGAGTGGAGCTGGGTCTTAGCGTTGAGACAGAGATCTCTGGGAGAGCTCTTGCTGATTGATATTACATGGGGCTGGGAGGTCTCTGGTGGTCCAATGTCCTGAACTTGGTTCTCCCACGTCGGAGGCTCAGGCCTGACACCCAGCCAGAGCGCCATGACCCTGTCAGCACCATGGCTTATGGGAAGTCTGAGGTCTTCTGCCAGAGTTCAGTATGTGTTCTGTAGGAGTTGTTCCACGTGTAGATATGTTTTTGATGTATTTGTGGGGAGGAAGGTGATCTCCGCGTCTTACTCCTCCACCATCTTGAAGGCCGTCCTCAAGATAGTTTAGACATGCCCATCTTTTGGGGCTTCCAATGTAGGTGAAAGTAAAGGTGGACTCTGAGTATCTGAAATTGGGCAGGGCACAGTCATGGTGGGGCCAGGGGCACTCAAGGCACAGGGGAGCCCAATGAAGCAGTCTTTGCCTTTGCTGCATGTTTAGTTTTCCAAATTACTCCTAAAACTCAACAATAAGGAAACAAATGACTCAATTTAAAAATGGGCACAAGATCTGAACAAACACCTCACCAAAGACAGTATACAGTTAGCAAATGAGCATATGAAAAGATGCTCAACATTGTTTGTCATTTAATTAACCTTTTTGCAATTTAAAATGGCAAAGAGATATTCCTGCGCACCTGTCCGAATGGTTAAAATCCGAAAAACAAACAAACCTGACAATACCAAGTGCTGCTGAGGATGCAGAGCAGCAAAATATCTCCTGGATTGCTGGTGAGAATGCAAAGTAGCATGGCTTCTGTGGAAGACAGTCTGGCGATCCTAGAAAACGAAACAGTCTTTGTATACAGTCCAGTCAACGTGTTCCTAGGTATTTACCCAACTAATTTAAAAACTTATCATCCATACCTGCACATGGATATTAAGAGCAGCTCTATGCATAATTGCTGAAAACTTGAAGCAACCAAGATTTCCTTCAGTGAACTGGATAACATGGCACATATACTATAAAATACTTTTCATCAATAAAAATGAAATATCAAGCCACAGAAAGACATTGATTAATCTTAAATGAATGTTGCTATGTGAAAAAAACCAGTCTGGAAAAGCTAGATACTTTACAATTCCAATTACATAATATTTTGGAAAAGGCAAATACTAAAGTCCAGTGGTTGCTGGGAGTTGTGTTGAGAACATTGCTAAGATTAAACACAGAAAATTTTAGTGCAGTGAAAGTATTCTGTAAAATACTGTCATGGCGAATACAAGGCATTTGTCAAAATGCTTAGACTGCGCAGAACTTTACAGCAAAAAGTAAACTTTAACATATTCAATCTTTTTTTTTTTTTTTTTTAGCGGTACGCGGGCCTCTCACTGTTGCGGCCTCTCCCGTTGCAGAGCACAGGCTCCGGACGCGCAGGCTCAGTGGCCATGGCTCAGGGGCCCAGCCACTCCGCGACATGTGGGACCCTCCCAGACCGGGGCATGAACCCGTGTCCCCTGCATCGACAGGCGGACTCCCAACCACTGCACCACCAGGGAAGCCCTAACGTATTCAGTTTTTAAAAATATTTACATGTAGGTAATTTCCAGATGCAAGGGAGGATGTGACAAATGAATCTAAATATTTATAATATATGAATGGAATCTGTCAGTTTTTGTTCTATAACTATCAATTTGTACTTTTGATTAGTTTTGGAAAATTCTTAGCATTATGTTTTCAGTTATTTCCTTTTCTCCATAGTCTCCACTTTTTCTTTCAGGATCTCAAATAATTTGCATATTGATTTTTGTTCTTTCATCTCTTGGTCACTTATTCACTTAACTTCTCTTTCATATTTTCAATCTCTATCTTGCTGTGCTGCATTCTGAGTAGTTATTGCAGTTGTATCTAACTTGCTGTGCCAACTATTTAGTAAGTAGTTAAATTTGGAACTATAAACACACATGCGTATGTGTGTCATTTATTTCAACATTATACATTCTTTTTGGTCATACTATATCTGAAGTCTGTGAGTGCTTACATTTCTTGTCTGTTGTTTCTGATCACTCTTATTCATAGAATTGAGATTTTCTATTAACTCATATTTTATTGAGTGTGCTATATGAGGATGCTGAGGGCCTGTATTCTGGATGCTTTTATTCAGAGAGGAATTTTATCTGCTTGTATTAAGATTCATTTTAGCTTCTTTCAAACGTCCCTTCCCCAGTTCCCCTTGGGTAAAGGCTTAGTCTTCTTTGATACAGGCTTTCAACATCAGGTTAACCTTGCCTTTCACTTGCAATCCTGCTTTCTTTGCCCTGCTTCCTGCTTCTTGCATAGATGTCACCTCTTTAATGTCCCCTCCCTCCCACCCTCCCTTCCTTCCTTTATACTTTTTTTGAGTCATAGAGAATTCCATTGCTTACTAGTGAGTACAGGAATGCACTAAATTATATTTTGTGTGTAATTTTATAGTAGGGCTCCCAGGGTATCTAGTTCACCAATAGAGTGATCACTTTTTCTTGACTGAGTTTTGTGGAGATTTTTAGGGCTAATGAAATGAGTTTGTATGTACATGGTTTATTTTCTATATATAATCAATTCAGGCACAGAAGAAAGAGGGGAGGGGAACTTGGGAAGATATATGGAACAAAAATTTATATTCTCTGTTAATCCCCCTCTACTCTAAACACTTAATGACAGGATAAAGTATAATATATAAATAATTATTCTTCATAATGGTTAGAAAGTGGTTCAGTATTCTCAAAATTTATACATATTTTATTTAATTTCTGTGACATCTCTGTAAGGTAGGTATTAATGATATTTATTATTATTCTAATTATTATGGTTTAAGGAACTGAGTCCAAGAGTAGTTATTTAACTTATTTATTTCATATCATACAGCTAATGGTGGTTTCTGATTTCAAATCTAAGACAGTCTCTATCTACATTTCATGCTCTATATACCTCACTATATTTAAAAACAAATTAAGCATTTAGGTGGAAGTGCAGGAAGGAAAAAAAGAACAAAGTGGTAAAGTAGGACTGTAGGCAACGGCACTCTGGGTCAAACCTTGGAAGCAAAGTATGACAATCAAGACTTTGAATCCTGAAGGGCATTGGGAGCTTAAAGTGATTCAGACAGGATGATAGACTAGTCAAGGATGATAGACAGTCCTGAACTTGAAGTTCAGGACTGGGGTGGGCCCTGGCCATATATGAAGGTCACAAATAGTCTGCCCTATAAAATAGGCATGAACACACACAATAGTGGTATCATGTACATATTTCAATATGAAATAGAGTTAATTGGATAAAACTTAGAAGTGGAAGTATTACATAGTGCACAAGATAAAGGAGGAGCTCATTTATTTCAGAGGTGTGTGCTGTGACTGGGCATAGCTAGATAGTATGCAGTATGAATTATGCTCCACAGAAAAGTAATCCTATGCTTGTAATTCTCAGCAAACTTCAAGGGAAGGGAGATAAAGATTCCTTGTTACAATAATGACCTTGTTAGAAATTGGGGCTTCCAGAGCAAATGAATTCATATCAGTCTGTTTTGAAATGAGGATACTGAGACATGCTTCCTTGTTAAGCTGCTAAGAAGGAAGAAGACATTAGTCAAGGATATTCAGATTTGTCTCTCCTAAAAATAATGTCTTGAGTCAAATGCTTACAGCAAGCAGTAGGCCAGTGAAGCCAAAAAGCAACTACACTCACTCAATTAGGACGTGGACCAAGTAAATCACTAGTCTTATAGCTAGCGTTCTAGGTAAACTTCTTTAAAACTAGATGTTAGGGACTTCATAAATTGATAGGATATAGAAGAATCCAGAAAACCCTTGCATCTATGGTAACCACAAAAAATTCCCAAGAGAAAACTTTAGTCAAAATGTTTTACGACCTAACAAAGATCAGGGTGCAAAAACACCTCGACTAAGTCAATTCCAGAGAGAAATAAACAATTTGTATCTGGTGGCAGCTTCCATTCCTGAATACGTTTACCTGGCTTTTTATACATCAGACAAAGGAGCAGTCTGGCCAAGTTAGTGGGAATGTTCAAGGAAAAGAAGAAACCAGTGAAGACATTAATGGCAGCATGGTTTGGCAGAATATACAAGAGCATCAAATATAAAAACAAGAGACTAGGCCTGAACAATCCACCCGTACAGGGGAGAAGAAAACAGAGAGAAATTGCAAGATCCTGTACTTTTTTTTCTGCCCTTGAATTCTAGGATGTTGCTGGAGTTGAATCCTTGTATGCACTAAAAATATCTGAATATTGCAGCTCAGATTTCTCGGTTTGAATACTTACAAGGTCAAAAAGCTGTTGAGGGTGTAGGATATTAAAAGTTGGTCTAATCACAGATGAATTCAATCTAATTATAGCTCTGGGCCATCACATGCTGAACACAACTCTAGGAAGAATCTGTATAATTAGCCTTTCTCTTCAATCTTGAGGAAAGGGCTTCCAATCTTGAGAAAGTCAACAGAACAAAACCACAGTAATTATAATTCCTTATTATTTTATAACCAATATCTGGAATAAATTCATGAAAATATATAAAATATGCAGAGACGTATGAAAAAGGAAATCTTAATAAAAAACACTGACAATAGAAATAGACTTATAGATGGATTTTATTTATCAACTTATTACGATTAGCAGACAAGGATTTTAATACACCTATTATAAACATGTAAAATAAAGGAAAGAAGGGGATAATAGATGAAGATATGGAGGTTTCAGGAGAGGAATAGAAATTCTAAATAAGAAAGAGATGGCAATTAAAAAATCAAAAATTAATTGAGTGGTTTAACAACATATTGAACACAACAAAAGAAAGATCAATTTAACAAAATGTATTAACTTATTTCCAGGGGGAGGAGGGAGATGATAGGGTAGAGAAATCATAGGAAATTAATGACCTGTATTTTATAAGTCTGATGTAAAACATCAACCAAAAAATCTAAGAAGCTGTACTTATACAAAGTAGAATAAATGCAAAGCAAAAGACATCCAAGTATATCACACTCAAAGAGCTGAAAACCAAAGTTAAAAATAAACACAACTAGAGAAAAAAAATACGTAAAAGTAGCAATAATAAGGATGATGACTGAGTTTTCGCAAGAAACAATAGAAGTCAACATAAAATGCAACGAAAGTTTTTAAATGCTAAAAGAATAGGGCTTCCCTGGTGGCGCAGTGGTTGAGAGTCCGCCTGCCGATGCAGGGGACACCGGTTCGTGCCCCGGTCCGGGAAGATCCCACATGCCGCAGAGCGGCTGGGCCCGTGAGCCATGGCTGCTGAGTCTGCGCATCCGGAGTCTGTGCTCCGCAACGGGAGAGGCCACAACAGTGAGAGGCCCGCGTACCGCAAAAAAAAAAGTTTAAAAGAATAAAAAGATCAAATAAAATTAATTGAAAATTTTCTACTTTCAATGAAAATGTCCATCAAAAATATGTTTTATTCATCAAAATGAGGAAAGTAAATATGGAAATGGAAGCTGCAGATTAGAAAATATTTTATGAACATTGATAATATTCACATATTATTTTATAATAAATAGAAATATATGGATATGACAAATTGCATTATGAATGTATAAATAATTCTTATAAATTGATAACTAACAAACAGTCCCCACATGAGCAAACAACCTGAACAGGCATTTCACAAAGGAAGGTATGAATATGGGCAATAAGCAAAGGAAGTTGTGTGTAGTATTAGTTAGTAGAGAAATTCAGAATAAAACCATAAGAAGATACCATTAATTACTCTTCCTAATTAAAAATATCCCTAAAATGTTAAAAAGCCAAAATATTAAAATTTTGATACATAAAATTTTAGCAAGGGTATAGAGCCATTAGAACTCTCAAACATTAATAGTGGGAATATAAAATAACACCACTTTGTAAGATAGCAGTTTCTTTGTAAGATAGAACTATTTGTATAACATTAAAATAATTACCATTTTCTCAAATTTATCTAAACTCACATTTTGTAATAGAATTCTTCAAAACAGTTTTTCTCTGGAAATTGACAGGTTTATTTATATGGCACATGAGCTAACAATTGCCAATGCTATTTTGAAATAAAAGAATAGCACATGCTATTACTCAAAGCAAGATTTTATATAAAGTTGTAAAAATTAAGTCATTGTGATATGGTTCATAGATCAACAAATACCTAATAAATAAAATAGAGGGTCTAAAAAATCCTACTCTTATGAGAAGCTTGAGAAGCTTTATATGACAAAGACCAGGGGAGAAAATATAAATTTTCCAATAAATTGTTCTGAGTCAACTGGTTTTTCATAAGAAATAGATTCTGATTTAACACTATACACAGAAAATATTTGCAGTTGGCATGTAATTCTAAATTTCAAAAACAAAACTTTAATACTTTTGAAGAAAATCATGTAGAATATCTTTATGACCAAAGTGTTTAAAAACATGTAAAAATAGGACACAAAATACGCAAACCACATAGAAAAAGATTGATAAATTTAGCTACATTAAATATATGAAAAATCTCACCATAAATAATACACAAACCAAGCAACATACATATGGAAGTTAATTTGCAGTGCATAATTAACTAACAAAAAGTTATAGCCAGTATATGAATATCTCATACAAATAAATAAGGAAAATATATATGACCCAATTGAAAAATAAAGGAAGAACATGAACCAGCAATTCATAGAAGAAGGAAAACAAAAAGTCAAAATCTTTAGATTTTATGATGTTCTCAGTCTTCTTATAATCAGTGAAAAACAAAATAAATTTTAAATTGAAAATATTTGCAAAAATTTGAATATATAACAGTAGCAAATGAGGCTTACGTGTCAAACAATGGCCACTTCACATAGTGATGGAGGAAGTGTAATTTGTAAAGCCACTTTTGAGAGTGACCTCAACAATAATAAAAGCATGTATTACCCTGAAATTCCACCTGTAGGAATATCACACAAATAAACAAGAAAATATTACAAGAATATTTATCACACGATTTTTTATAAGAGCAGTCACTTGGAAACACCCTAAATTTATGTCAGGAGGAGTATAGACAAATATTTTGTTTTTTTACAATGAGATGATAAATAGCAATGAATATGAATGAACTACACACATGTATCAATATGGATAAAATGATCCAGAATCAAATGTCAATGAAGCAAGTTTCAGAATGATGACAATTCCACAATACAATATGTATATTTTATGGATATACATATATAGTATGATATAAAAATATTTTGGAATAATAAAATTTAAATTTGGAAAAATTGATATTTTTATAAGGGGGTGGGGAATGGTAAACAGGGCTCTTCATATATATCTGTAATGCATCAAAAAATCAGTCATATATAGGGCTAAATGTTAAATGTAATAAATCTGGATGGTGGGTCTGAGGTGGTCTGTATTATTTTCTCCAATGGCTCCATGGCTGATATTTTTGAAATGAGAGGGAGAGAGACAGAGGGGAAGCAGGGGGAGGGGAGTTGGAGGGAAGAGATAGAGAGAGAAAGAAAGAAAAAGAAAATGAGGAGAAGAAGAAATAGATATAAGGTAAAATGCATTATGCCACTATACATTTTTTAACTTGAATATGAAGTCTGTGGAAAACGTATTGAAGAGCTATTTTCAAGTCTGGTTTATCCAATCTTTGTTATAAAGTTGATATATTGTATAATATGTGGGAAACGCCTATTTTATGTCTAGGTAATCAATTCCAATCGAAATCCAGCCATATAGTATATTGTTCAGGCTACTTATACATGAATTTTAATGATCTTATTTTGTCATCCAATACATTCTCAAGACTTGTTCCCATTCTGCTTAACATTTTTGTTTTCCTACATTTAACCTTAAACGATTTATATCCTAAATGTTCCCTGGAGTTTGTGTTTCTCTTTGAGCCCAATTAAATATTACTCAGTTCTCAGAATTCTTTCCAAATCCCGTCATTTGTAATTAATGTCTAACATGCATTGTGTTTGTACTTCTGTCAAAGCACTTACAATATGTTTGGCATTTAGACATATGTCTGTCTCTTGCATTAGTTTATGAACTCATAGAGGACAAAAACTGCACTTTTTGATTTTATGTCCTCTATTTTGCTTTGCACTGTGCTTTGTGGTGGTGTCCTTACTGGCTTACTGAATAGAGGTCAGGTGTGAAACCACAAAGTTTTGTTGGTGTTAATTTTTTTTCCTTACAGAGAAAATAGAGACATTCAGTTTTTACATGTGCCAAGGTAAAGTATATGTTTGTCCAAATAATCTTGTAGAGGAGTAGTTTTGACATACTGAGACTATTTTTTCCAGAAATTCTTTGTACTCTTATCTCTTCCTTCACCATTTAGGAAAAATTGGTAACTTTCTGTATTCACTGTTTTGAGAGACAGGGCATATATACTTGAAGTTAAGTAAGTGCAGCATCTTAAAAGAAAGAAAGAAAACTTCGAGATACTTGTCTTGAAGGTAAGAGTCATTTTTATCTGTTGAGAGAAATTTTAAAGAAGTGTTTCTAAAATCTAAAATTCTGTTCCAAATGTTGAATGCTAAAGTTTAATAAAACAAAAACTACTGTTTTGTTAAATTTTAAAAAGTAGAGTGGGTAATAATTTAAAGTGATAAAAGAGCAAGCTTCTGACCACCAAAGGGATGTAAATCACCTGTTGGAGAGAAGTGAAAACGTAAGAATTGGGAGACAGGAACCAGGCAGTATACAACAGATGTGGCCTATGTACAGGTGAAGATGTTTTCACCAGATAAAGGGACCTAAACCCCAACTGGATTAAGGGATCTTGGTAAGGTATAGAGATATGCCCAAGTTCTGGAAGAAGTCATGCAATGGGAAACACATTACACATTTTTATTTTGTTCTAAGTTGTGAATTATCAAGATTCTTTTTGCATGTAGCTACTAAAATTCTTGCAGTTATTGATAACTTCTTCCCCCTCCCTTTCTCCCAGCCAAGAATGCAAATTCAAGCCATTAAGAAAGCAGGAAAGGCTGTAAAATGGATTGAAAATGTGTTGGAAGACATAAACTGCAAACTATTTTTAGAAACTAATTGGGACATTCTTGGCACTTAAAATAATGCCAAAAACTATAATCCCCAGAAATACACTGAACAGTTTGAAAGTCTCTTAAGACATTAAGAGAAACAAGATTTTGATCAATTTGGTGAATTTATTATTTGAAAAATACAGAAAAAAGGCATTTGCTATATGATGAATTTGTGTTTAGTGAAATAATTAGACTGACAGGGGCTATATGATGAATTTGTGTTTAGTGAAACAATTAGACTGACAGGGAAATAATTAGGCTTTCAAGGAATTGTTATTGGACAGTTCACTTTCAGCACACTGACTTGCTTTCCTTGATGGCAGGTGGGTATGTTGTTACAGTTTCAACATTAATATGGAACCTCTGATTGGTGTGAAGTTGAGTCTCATTCTTGTTTTAATATAAATTTCCCTTATTATTAGCTAAGTTCAGTATCTCAATAATCTCTTTGCCATTTGATATTTTCTTGGTTCTTGGTATGATGACTGATTTTCAAGTGAAATATGGACATTTGGGGTATTATCCTATGAGACGCTTGATCCTAAACATCATT
Organism: Delphinapterus leucas; assembly: GCF_059928025.1. Lineage (NCBI taxonomy): Eukaryota > Metazoa > Chordata > Mammalia > Artiodactyla > Monodontidae > Delphinapterus > Delphinapterus leucas. The sequence goes on along the minus strand of NC_143137.1, from coordinate 30,242,902 downwards.
TTAGCTGGGGGTTTTTTTTGACACCACACCAGCAGAGAGTGGATGTCAAAATTTACTGCTGAGTGGGGTAGTAATCCAGGTCCCCCGTTGGGCCTCCACTTACACTGGAGACAGAATAACTCTCCATTACTCCCGGCAGGGTAGAGGGCATTCCAGCTCCCATCAGGGATCCACTGATACCACTGGGAAGGAGGTTGCCTTGTTACAGCAGGGAAGTGGTGAAAGTCCTAGCTCTCCCCGTCGGCTTCCTCTGGCACCAGCCCCAGTGTGGAGGAGGAGAATGCTTCATTACAGACAAGTGGAGGTAGAGATGCACTCTTTCTTTGAGGTCTGTGCTGACATCTTGTGTACTTCTCTATACGTACATCATACTTTAGTACGAGATGCATCTTCTTACCACCTGGTGGGCTGAACGTCCTTAGCCTCTTTGAAACCTCTTCAGGTGATTGGTGCACCTCATTATAGCCTGGTGAGAGGGGAAGTTTAGGCATCTGTACTGGTTAACTTCATGCGTCAACGTGGCCAGACCATGAAACCCAGATATATAGCTAAACATTTTGAATGTTTCTGTGAAAGTGTTTTGTTCCCACTTGTTGCTTTTTGCTTAAGTTAACTTTTAAATTGGTGGATTTTAAGTAGGTCTCCCCCCATAGGGTAGGACGGCCTCAGCCAATCAGGTGAGGCCTTCTTAGAACAAAGGCCGAATTCACCGAAGCAAACCGGGATTCTCCCGGCAGCTTTCGTTTGGGCTGCAGCGCTTCCCAGAGTCTCCGGCCTCCTGGCCTACTACATCAGATTTTGGATTCACCGGGCCTCCACAATCATGTGAGTCAATTCCTTAAAATAAATCTTTCTCTCTCTGTGTATATATCCATCCTGCTGGTTGTGTTTCTCTGGAGAAACCTAAGACAAAGGCCTACCTACCTTTGCTGGATTGGGTAGGGATGAGGATATTAACTTTTTTTTCTGTGGTGTTTGGATGGAATAGAGTGGTTATTTTCTAAAAGTTTTCTGTCTTGCTAGGTTGCCCTTTAATGGTCCTTTGGCTAGAGACGGCAGACACTGGGGGAAGGGTTTGCCTTAATGGGTAAAAAGAAAAACACAACACACCTGTTGGGGTTTCCAGGTTACTCCAGCCAGGAAGTCTAGGATACAAGAGGCAACAAGAAAAAACACGGAACTTACCACCATGTGGTTCCTCGGTTCCCCAGTATCCTATATTTTGGATATTTGTCTACTATAATATCAATAATTATGCTTTTTACCTGTTATATTTTCTCTACTCCTTTTTCCCTGTTTCTTTTGACCCCTGCCTCTATTGTATCTCAATAGTTCTTATTATTTGAGTTGAATTTAATCTCCCTGCACATTTAGTCATTTAATCTTAACCACTGATATGAGTCTTGCTGGTGTTTTTCTGTTTACTTGGTTTAGTAACCCCTTTCATAATTATTTGCCTGTTTAGAATCCATTTATATACTGAGTAGAATTTCAGTTTTGAGGTCTGAATATCATCACCCAGTGCTTGTTTAAGAATATTATGTTGAGGTTTTATGTTAGTTTTCCTCTGTGATTTGAGAGGACTTTTTCATCACCTCTAATGCTCTATCATTTTCTATTTTTTTCCTCTAGTTGCATTTTATGATATGTATTATTTTATTTTGAAATTGCTGATAAGTTCCTAAAACATCAGAAATAGGTATTTCTCTAAGCAGTATTAAAGAATTTGGGCAGCTTCTCAGGTTTCTTAAATCAATATTGTGATTTCCTATTGGTACAAGTGAGTGCTATTTCTTTAATGGATGGCATATTTTGGGGAGTGAATGTTGTGGTTTCTATAGAACTTTAAATGATCTCCTTGCTTTCTTTTTCTATTCACCACCTTCCTCTTCAAAGAAGCCTTTCTCTTCCCTATAACCATTGTCTTCTTTAGACTCCACTTCTGGCCTTTGAGTCCCCGAATTGCTTTCGTTCACCAGGATTTGGACTTTTTCTTAGTGTTTTCCCGTTAGGAAAAAACTGTCTCTCACAAGAGTGATTTTTATCTGTTTATCACCCATTACCCTCTCTTGTATTCCATACAGTCTCCTTCCAATTCCATTGGTAAGATCGAGCTCGTATTATGGTTTATGGTTGTTTATTTTTCTGCACCCATGTAGATTTAATTTCATGATATTCTTGTAGGTGTGAGTTCTGTGTAATTTTCTTTGCTCCCTTTGGTTTAAATATATGTGAAGAGTTTAGTATTTAGGTTCTCATGATAAAAAGGAAACTCAGAATACACTGATTTAAATTATAGTTGATAATAGTAATTTAGAACCTTTTTAAAGGCTTTCTGAAAAGCCTAAGTAAATGTCTTGCCTTCTCAAAATATAAACAATCATTGTGACATAATTTTTAAAAATATTTCTAATGCTTTTTAGGCACAACAGATCTTTTCCATGATAAAGGTGAATGTTGTAGATGCTTTATTCTGAGTTTGTTGGACCATTAATAAGACCCAGAGACACATGTTTAATCACTCAGTCTACTGTTTTTGTAGTTGATTCTGTTCATATCTTTTCCCATGACTTGTATTAGTTTTCTGTTGCTGCCATAATTTCCGCAAATTTGGCAATTTAACATAAGTTTAATATCTCACAGCTCTGTAGGTTCCAGACTGGATAAACTGGTTTCTCTGCTCTGGGTCTCACGGGGCCAACATCATGATGTTGGCCAGCTTGGCCATTATTGGGAAGCTCTGAGAAGAACTTGTTTCCAGGCTCATTCAGATTGGTTGATACAGTCCAGTTCTTTAAGGTCTTAGGACTGAGATCCTCATTCTTTTTCTACCTAATAGCGCCATACTGCGTTTAGTCCTTAGAGGCCTGTTTTTGGTCATTGAACCTAGAACCCTGCATCACAGGGTAGCAGTCATGCAACAAATTCTTCCGAGGGTTGGATCTTCCTGACTTCCCTTCAGCACTCTTCGGCTTCCAGCTGGAGGCAGTTCTGTTTTTAAGGGTCAGGCATTACTGGATGCACCTGGATAATCCAGGCCACTTTAATTTAGGCTGCCCATTAAGATAAACATCTCCCCAGTTTCATCGTTGAAATCCTTTAGTATCCTCTAGTGGTTGCTACTTGATTATACTAAATATTGCCCAATAAGTCATACACTGCCTCCAAACAAGCAGTAGATAATTATATATGGAAAATCCATTAGAAAAGTACTTTTTCCATAGTTTTAAAATACTCGTTTAGCTTGCCTCCCCTTTTTCTCAGCAGTACATTTGAAAATTTGGCTTCGATAATTATTTACCTGACTCCTTCCTTATATATGAAAAAGAATTATTTTTAATGATTTTTAGAATCTCATGTGATATCCTTTTCAGTCTTTTCACCTACCATGTTTCAGTTTACATCTAATCAGCTCTAATACTCTGTATATTGCTTTATAGTTCACAGGTGCTTAAAATATACAACCTAATTCAGCTCTATTTAAGGACAATTATTTAATTGTGCCATTTTCAGGTAAAGAATATAAGAGATTCAGAGAACTTAATTCTGACCTCAAATCACACGACTCTTAAATACAAATGAGACTTAAGCACATGCTTTATTATGCCAAGTTAATTTATCTTTTAAATTAATCTGTAGTTACCAAAAGTATTTTGCTTCTCTGTCCAGTTAAGCCAAATCTCTTTTTTTGCAAAAGTTTTTTGTGCACACATTTTATGAAAACTCTGATTCTCCTGTATATATTTTACTTAAAATTTCAAACGATGTTTATAATTCCTGTTATTTCAAATTTTATTTTATGAGAGCACTTATAGTTCTTTTCTAAAATTAAATATAATTGAGACAGTTATTTACATTCTCAATATTATTATGCACTATTTAGCAATTAAGTGAAGTCTAGGATATTTTCCTACTAAGAAGTTTCTTGAATAACTGAAAGTCTTATATCAAGTAAGTTTAATAGCTATTTATTGACTACCTAATTCTGTTAAGTCTTAGGCTAAAAGCTGGAAGAATTAAATATGAGAAAGGCATGATCATTGCCTTCAAAAAATGATCTTTCAAGAAACAGGTAATCGTATTTCTACCCAAACTTTTCCAAATAATAAAGGAACAATTACTGTTTATTCTATTGAGAAGGCCTAATTGGAAAGCAAAATTTATCCAAGATAAAGGACAGTAAGTTTTCCTCATGAAATACTGATAAGCCCTAAGCAAAATAGTGGCATAACAAAACTATATCAAGTTTAATATATCATGACTCTGTAAGATTGATAACAGGAATGCAAATTTGTTTTACATTACAGAATCAATCCGAAAAATTTTTTTTACTGTGTAACAAGATTCTCTTCTTCCACGTTCCAATAACAATTTCCTTGCTTCCTTCTGAACTCTAACCAGCAGTATTCTCCAAGTTCACATTTCTACCAACAGTCTTTTCAAGGCAGTTTTATGTCTTCTCTGTCATGCTCCCCAACATCCACCAGCCTCCATGCTATGCATGGTTCCAAAGTCACTTCCAAATTTTAGCTATTTGCTAGGGTAGCAACCCCACTTCCTGGTATCAGAATTTACATTAGCTTTCTATTGCCATCTAACAAATTACCACTGGCACAGTGGTTTAAAACAACGCAAACCGGGCTTCCCTGGTGGCGCAGTGGTTGAGAGTCTGCCTGCCGATGCAGGGGACACGGGTTCGTACCCCGGTCCGGGAAGATCCCACATGCCGTGGAGAGGCTGGGCCCGTGAGCCATGGCCGCTGAGCCTGTGCGTCCAGAGTCTGTGCTCCGCAACGGGAGAGGCCACAACAGTGAGAGGCCCGCGTACCGCAAAAAACAAACAAACAAAAAAAACAACGCAAACCATTTCATTTATTCTGAGAATCAGGTGTCCACGCTCAGCTTAGCTGAGTTCTCTGCTTGCGAGGGTCTCACAAGGCTGCAATCAAGGTATCAGTTGGATTGTGTTCCTATTTGGAGGTTTGACTGGGTAAGAATCCACTTCCAAGCTCACTCATTTTGTTGGCAGAATTCATTTTTTTTGTGGTTGTAAGACCTAGGGCCACAGCTTCTTGCTGGCTGTTCCTAGAGGCCACATACATTTCCTTGCATGTGTTTACTTTCCTAACATGGTCTCTTAATCAAACCAGCAGTGAGAGTTTGTAGCCAGTTGGCTAGCAAAATAAAGTCCTATAGAATGCAGTGTAATCATGGGAATGACAATCCATCACCATTGCCATATTCTCTTGGTTAGAAACAAGACATAGGTCCTACCTACACTCAAGGTAAGGGGATTTCACAATACCTGGACACAGGAATTGGTGGGGGTCACCCTTTGATCTGATTGCCACGCTTTGTAAAATGTAATTTTCTGAGAATTTTTAAGTTGAATGGATATGTTGAATTTTGTCAAAGGCTTTGTATATTTACTGAATCTTATTTCCCTTCTTACTGTTAATGTGGAAAACTTCACTGATAACTTCCTAATGTTGAACAAACTTTACATCCTAAGATGAACCTCACTTGATCAAGGTGTATTGTATTTTTATATATTTTAGGGTCTGATTTGAAAATTGTTTGAGGCCTTTTGTATGTAAGCCTCTGAGAATTATTTTTTCTTGTAATATCTTGGCTTTTAATATCACAGTTATGCTAGCCTTATAATATTAAAGTGAGTTAGGATATGTTTCCTTTTTCTCTATACTCTTTTAAAAACTTTATAGGATTGACATTAATTCTTATTTTGTTACTGGAATTGACTACTGAAACACTCCAGCCCTGGAATTTTCTTAATGGGAGTTTGCTTAATTAAAAATTTTACACATATATAATACTATGCAGATTTTTAAAATTCATTTTGTGTTAGTTTCAGAAAATTGTGCCTTTTAAGGAAGTTTTTCATTTCATCTGTTGAATTTATTGACAAAGTTTCATAATATTCCCGTATTCTTTTGATGTGTGTGTAAGAATTGCAGTGATAACACTGCTTTCCTTTCAAATACTACTAATTTGTATCTTATTTCTGTTTTGGACTGAATGTGTGCCTCCAAAATTCGTATGTAAAGCCCTAACCCCCAATCCAGTGGTATTTGGATGGGGCCTTTGGGAGGTAATTAGGTTTAGAGGAGGTCTTGAGGGTGGAGTCCCTGTGGTAGGATTAGTGCCTTTAAAAGAAGAGGAAGAAACACCAGAATTTATCCTCTCATCTATGTGAGGACACAGTGAGAAGGCAGCCATCTGCAAGCCAGAAAGAGGGTCTTACCAGAACCCAATCATGCTGGCATTTGATCTTGGACTTCCAGCCTCCAGAACTGTGAGAAATAAATGTCTAAGCCACCTGGTCTGTGGTATTTTGTTATGACAGACCAAGAAGACTTGTACGGTTTCTTCTTTTGAGTAGTATTTCTGGGGTTTTATCAATTTTTATTAATCTGTTCAGATAACCAATTTACGCTTTGCCTTTCCCTATTGGTTTTCACTTTTATTTTGAATTCTGCTCTCATTATTATTTTATTATATTGAATTCTCTCTCTACAACTTCCTTTAGTGTTAGATTTCATCTTCTAGCTTAATAAGGTGGACATTTAGACCAATAATTTTAAGACTTTCATCCTTTGCAACATTGATGTTTAATTCTATGTTTTCCTCTATTTACTGCTTTACTGTACTCACAAATTGTTCTCTTTTGAAATAATTTATTTAAAAGCATTTAAAAATGTCTCTTGTGATTGCTCCTTGACTCATGTTTCTTTAGTTGAGTGTTATTTCCCGCATGTATGGGAGTTTCCACGTGTGTAGGGATTTTTTTCTGCATGACTTTTACTGTTACTGGTTTTTAAGTCTGATTGTGTCCTTGTGAGAAACTCTTGAAATCTATTTATTTTATACCCCTGAAAATAGTCAATCTAGATGAACATTCCAAGTGTATTTAAAAATAACATGGATTCAACAAGCATTGAATATAGTTCAAGAGGTCGATACTAGGATTTTAGATTTTCTATATAGTTACTTTTTGTTTACTGACCAATTATTAAGAAAGGCTTGTTAAATCTTCAACATTACTGTAAATTTCTTTTTCTCCCTTAGTTCTATCAATTTATACTTCATGAATTTTGATACTTTAATAGATATTTCACCTGTTATTATATAATGTTCCTTTTAAGTCTTATAATACATTTTGCATTGAAGTCTCATATGTCTGATACTGAAATAGCCAGGCCAGTTCTTTTATGCCTGCTGTTGGTTAGGTATTTTATTTTCCATTCAGTTATTTTCAACATGTCTGTGTTTTCATTTAAAATTAATTGTATAAACAGCATCCAGTTATATTTTTTAATCCGGTTCACAGACTCTGTAAAATATGATGTTAAGTCTACTTACGGTTCATTCTTGATTCGGCATTTAGAGTTAACTATACCGTCCTGCTAACTGTTTTTAAACTTTCATTGTATTTTTGGTTTCTCTGTTCTGCATTCCCTGCCTTCTTTTGAGTTATTGAAAATTTTTAGAGTTCCACTTTTTTCTTTACAGTCTCCTTAGTTGTACTTTTCTATTATTTTTAGTAGCTCTAGACTTAATATGCATCCTTATCTTGTCAGAATCTACTTTAGATCAAGCCTTCAAACTTTACACTCCACCTCTGACATTTCACACTTCTCAATTTTCACTGTACTCTTCCTATTTCCCACTTTTACTTTCCATTTCCAGCTTCCAACTTTCCACAATACAAATGTAATGACCCTTTAAACTCTATAGTAATTTTGTTTACATGTCCCACATCTTTGTGGCTCTCATGTAATTTTGACTTCCACATATCTGTTAATTTTGCTTCAAATAGTTAATTATGAGAAAGTATATTCTTACATAATTGCTCATATATTTATCATTTCTTGTGTTCTTTGTTCTTTTTCATGGATGAGATTTTTCTGTATGGTGTCATTTGCAAGGAATATATTATGTTGTTTGGATATTTGTTTACAGTCTCAGAAAATGAACCATAAATTCATTCTCTAAGTCTGTGAGTCTGTTTCTTTTTGTAAATAAGTTCATTTGTATCATGTCATTATATCTTTTTTTTTCTTGTCTTTCTTTTTTAACATCTTTATTGGAGTATAATTGCTTTACAGTGGTGTGTTAGTTTCTGCTTTATAACGAAGTGAATCAGTTATACATATACATATGTTCCCATGTCTCTTCCCTCTTGCGTCTCCCTCCCTCCCACCCTCCCTATCCCACCCCTCTAGGTGGTCACAAAACACCGAGCTGATCTCCCTGTGCTATGCGGCTGCTTTCCACTAGCTATCTATTTTACGTTTGGTAGTGTATATATTCTGTGACAAAGTGAGAGAGTGGCATGGACATATATGTCATTGTATCTTAAAATGATCTTCTAACTTTGTTCTCAGACATTCTGACACTCCAGTAATATGCAGGACAGACAACTTAATTTGCCCCATGGTTTACAAAGGCACTGTTAACTAATTGGTATGCCTCCTAGCTCTTTGATTGTCTTTTACCATTTCCAATCTGATAAGCCCAATGAATACATTTTTCATTTCTGATATTGTTCCTTTTGGATCTAAAATGTGCTGTTGATTCTTCTTTACAATTTTTATTACTCTGCAGATATTCTATGTTGTTTAACTCATTAAGAATCTATTTTTGTTTATTTTAACATATTTTATATAATCCTTAAAATATACTTTAAAATCTTTATCTGCTATATTCACCATCACCTGGTTCATCCTCGGATTCAGTTTCTATTGCCTGTTTTTTTTTCTTGATTTTGATTCTTAAGTCTATTAATTTTTGATGGAATGTTGGACATTTTGGAAAATGTAGAAACTCTGAGTTTTATTATTTTCCTTTGAAGAATCTTGATTCTTAGAATAGCAGTTGAAATAGTAGGTGATCAGTTTGGACTTAGGTATTTTTGTTCTTCTGCTTTCTTTCCCAAGCTCCTCTTCCTTAACTGGGCTCAACTCCTTGTGAGTTTTGTTAGGGCTTCATTAGGTCTAGTTAGTGCAGGTCTAAGATATGGTGCTTATTCCTAAGTTTTCTCACAAGGAAGATAGAGATCTTTAAGAAGATTTAAAGATACATGTTTACTATAATGCTAATTTCTGATTGCTGTATCCTCGGCTCAGTGGGACAGGAATGCTCTACTTGGGTTTTATTTCTCTGTGCCACACTGGGAACTTGCCTCAAGCCATGGAACTGTGGTCGTGGGCCCACCTCATTATGTCTTTTCTTTCAGACATCAGTTTCATACTGCCTATTGTCCATTTATTTAAAAACTAATTTCATAAATTTTGAACAGTATTACAGCTGTTTATAATGCATATTACTGGTTTTTCCTTCCTGGCTGAAAGCAGAGTTCTAATCATCTATTCATCTTTTATACTTATTTGCTGAATCAAAAAAAGTATCACTGTTTTCAGCAATGATGATGCCATTGACATACATATTTAAAATTGACCAATGATAGTAATTATTAATATACTTATAACTGTCATTTCGTACCACAGCACATAGGGAATCAAAGTAAAATAGGAAAGATCTTTCAGAATCCTGGTAAGGGCATGATTTCTCTAAGTGAAAAACTGAAAATCTGTTCCCATGACCTGACCTACTTCTTAAGGGTAACCCAAACTTTAATTCAGAGAGTAAATTGGATTAAATGGCAATTAATTTGCAGTGCCTGCTCAGTGCTGTGTTGAGGTCACTGAAGGAATATCCAGTGTTATGAGAAGAGCGTGATTCATTAGCATGCAGCCTCAAAGAAGGGTGTTAGTACATAGCATGTAATCACAATTCTTGCGTTGATCATCTACATAAATTATAGAGACAGAAGTCTCACTCATGCTACGAATGCTTTGGACATATTTTTTGTACAAAAGTGTGCGCCATTCTATTACCAGATACTGTGAACCAATTGTAGAGTACATAATTCTCCCACAATTACAGAAAATCAACCTTAAAAGACTGAGAAAATAATCCTTCTTAGAAATAAAATACACGCTAATTTCAGGACTTTTGGGTTCTGACAAGAGTCACCTCCTCCCAACAAAACCCATGGTGTATTGCAAGAACCTTCTTTGCTGCTTTTGTTTGAATCCTGTTAATGTGAATTCATGTTAGCAGTTACTCTGGTTGGTATGTAGACTAATTTTGAATATGGTCAACTACAAGGAGTTTGAAATGATACTAGGATTAGAAAATACTTGAGATTCACAAGTTGCCTAGGGTATTTGGTTGACCATGAGAGCCAGCTTTTCAGTAAATGTAGCAATGAACAGAAGAATATCTGATTTCTTACAGCTCTATCATTTAAAATGTGTTGAGACATACTAATAAATTTGACTTCACAATAACTTTGAGGGTAAGTTGGTCAAGAATTATTATTTCCCTTTTAGAATTGAGAAGAGAGCTTAAGTAATTTGCATCAGGTCTCACGGGTGGTAGAGTTCATAGTCAAGATTTCTGAATCCAAATGGAGTTCTCTTTCCTTTCTACTGTATTGTCCCTTTATTCTAGCGAATATTTCCTTGCATAGAGAGGAAATAATCCCTTCCTGATCAGGTTTATATGCTATTTAACTTTATTCTAGCTGCCAGTTTTTTCTGTTTAATTTCCACTTGAATGACACACTTATGGTCCTACCTTGGTGTATTACATAGAAGAATGCATGTTGCCTTATATTTATTGGATGCAGTCTCTGAAAATTGCTCTGGCTAAAAAGGTCAATAAAATATAAATGTAAAATATCATTAGTAGATTGCGTAAATATTCAATGGTTAATAAACATTTTAAACATTCTTTCTGCCTCATGAAGCAGCTGCTATTCGTAACCTATACGATATTTAAATGGCAGCTTTTCCACCTGGTTTCACATTGCAGAGGAAAGCCCTTCTCATCCAAATATTTGTGGTATGCTAGGAAATAGGACACTGGTTTAGGGAGCAGGCCAGAAAAATAGGATTCCATTAATTATTGTTCAGTTGTTGGAACTCTGTTATGTGATTTGAGGGTTGATATAACGTAGACTTTTTTCATTACTTTAAAATTTAAAAATTGCAAACAGAATAACGACAGTCGTGTTTACTACACTTAAAAAGACAAACTTCCCCCAAATATATATGCTTCAGAATATTTGGAAACCACAATGCGAAATTTTTCATTATTAATTAAATTACCAGGGCTCTAAATACAAGCATTTTATTATTGTGGTTACTCTGTAAGTTGAAGGTGATAAAATTGCATTTCCTTTAAAATTATGTAGCAGATCCACTGATATGGTACCTCCCATTAGTAAACTTCTATAGAGCCTGCCTTAGCACTCGCAACATAGTTTAACTCTCAATAAGAATATAGCCAATTATTTGGGAGAGGGAAATTAGAAAATTTGGGCGGCATAGATATCTTTGTTAAGATCTCAGCTTTGCCACTTACAATTAGTGTGTGAGGCAATGAATCTCTCTGAGCCTCAGTTTCGCAATTTTTATTAAAGAAAAATAAGGTTAGCATTTAAGGGTTTAAAATGTCTATCAAAATATACAATACAGGCTAGGTGCCTCTGATTAAAAAAAAAAGGCATTCAATGCACAGTAGATATTATAATCTTTGTCACTGCTGACTAGTTGTATGACTTTTGAGAGACAAGAAACAAGGTTATGTTTTCTGTTTCAATTTTCCTAACTATTCGGTAAAGGTTGAAACACCACCCACCTCTTTTCTACCTTGAAAGAATAAAAAGATTAGACAAAGTTGTTGGCTTGATGCCCAGACACTTCACTTTAGTTCCCTTGGGAATTAACAACCTTGATATGAAAAGAAAAAAAAAAAAAAACTACTGTTTTTTACTCTGAAAGAAAGGAGCTCTAAAACACTGAATATAACAGTATACCCTATTCTTTTACCTGCTATCTGGAAGTAGCTTTTTACCCATAAGGTATGCTGTGGAGAATTTATAACACATACATACAACACACACGCAGACACAGAGACACATTCTGTACGTTATTTTCCTTGACTTTTCAAAGCAACTGCTCATGGGAAAATTATCTGAATGTAGAAAGTTATTTTTATATCTTGTGACCAAAAGAAAAAAAAAAAGTTCTGTTAGCTAAAAGTTAACAAAAGCCAAGCCTGATTCAAGGAATTCATGCAAAATGCTTGGTCAACTATGTTTTAAGTAATATATCTTTTGTATGTTGTCCCATGTTCCCAAGCACTGTTTTATCCAGGATAGAAAAAAAATGTTCCAGAATACATTCTAGCATTATGACACATATGGGAAATCTGTGTTTACTGTAATCTACTCCTTATTAAATAGTTTATATGAAATGCTTTCTTTTAAACATTCAGCTCATCTTTCCCCTGGCTTTATTGACAGATAAAAATTGTGTATATTTAGGCTGTGCTTTTTGATGATTTAATGTATATTTTGTGAAATGATCCCCACAGTAAGGTTATTTAACACATCCATCATCTTAGTTACCTATTTTTTTCTGTGTGTGTGGTAAGAACCCTTAAGATCTGTTAATATTCTTAGCATATTTGAAGTATACAATACATTATTACTAAATACGGTAACCATGCTGTACATTAAGTCCCCAGAATTTATTCATCTTATAACTGAAAGTTTCTACCCTTTAACCAACATCTCCCATATTCCCTACCCTCCAGCCCCTGGCACCCATCGTTGTTTACTCTGATTCTATGATCAACGTTTTTAGATTCCATGTCCAAATGAGATCATGCAGTATTTGTCTTCCTGTGTCTGGCTTATGTTATTTAGCATAATATCCTCCAGGTTCACCTGTGTTCTTGCAAATGGCAGGATTTCCTTCTCTTTATGGCTGAATAAGATTCCATCATATATATATATATATATATATATATATATATGCCACAATTTCTTTATCCATTCATCCATTTGTGGACACATAGGTTGCTACCCTGTTGTAGTTGTTGTAAATAATGCTGCAGTGCAAGGTGTCTTTTCTAGTTAGTGTTTTTTTTCCTGTGGATAAATATCCAGAAATGAAATTGCTGGATCATATGGTAGTTCTATTTTTAATCTTTTGAAGAACCTTCATACTGTTGCCATTGTAGCTGAACCAGTTTACATTCCGAACAGCAGTTCCTAAGTATTCTCTTTTCTCCACATCCTCCCCAGCATTTATTTCTTACCTTTTGATAACCGCTATTCCTACAGGTGTAAGGTGATACCTCAGAGTGGTTTTGATTTGTATTTCCCTGATGATAGTGACTCTGAGCATCTGTTCATGTACCTATTGCCATCTATTCAGAGAAGGGTCTATTCAGATCTTTGTCCGTTTATTAACTGGATTTTTTTTAATGCTCTTGAGTTGTATGCATTCTTTATATGTTTTGGATATTAATCCCTTATCAGGTACATGATTTGGAAGTATTTTCTCCCATTCTGAAGGTTGCCTTTTCGTATAGCTGATGGTTTCTTTGGTGTGCAGAGCATTTTAGTTTAATATGGTCTCACTTGTTTGTTTCTACTTTTGTTGCATTTCCTCTTGGTATCAAATACAAAATATCATTACCAACACCAGTGTCAAGGAGCTTACTGCCTATGTTTTCTTCTAGGAGTTTTATTGTTTAAGGTCTTATGTTCAAGTCTTTCATTCATTTTGAGTTGATTTTTTTTGTATATAGTGGCAGACAGTGATCTGGTATCATTCTTTTTGCGTGTGGCTGTCCAGTTTTCCCAATACCATTTATTGAATAGGCTGTCCTTTCCCCATTGTATATTCTTGGCTATTTTGTCATAAATTAATTGAACCTATGTGCGTGGGTTTATTTATGGGCTCTTAATTCTATTCCATTAATCTATGTGTCTGTTTTAGTGCCAGGACCATACTGTTTTTATTACTGTAGCTTTATAAAAATGTAGGGTTGTTTTTCCTATTTCTGTGAAAAACCCCATTGGAATTTTTGATGGGGATTGCATTGAATCTGTAGTTTGCTTTGGGTAGTGTGGACATTTTAACAGTATTGTTTCAATCCATGAGCATTGAATATCTTTCCATTTATTTATGTCTTTAATTTCTTTCATCAGTGTCTTACAGTTTTTAGTGTACAGTTTTTTCCTCCTCCTTGGTTAAATGTATCCCAGGTATTCTTTTTTTTTTTAAAGGAATTTCCCAGTCATGTCTTTTTTTTTTTTTTTTAATTTATTTTTGGCTGCATTGGGTCTTCCTTGCTGTGCGTGGGCTTTCTCTAGTTGCGGTGAGCAGGGCTGCTCTTCGTTGTGGTGTGTGAACTTCTCATTGCAGTGGCTTCTCTTGTTGCAGAGCACAGGCTCTAGGTGCACGGGCTTCAGTAGTTGTGGCACGTGGGCTCAGTAGTTGTGGCTCGCGGGCTCTAGAGTGCAGGCTCAGTAGTTGTGGCACGCGGGCTTAGTTGCTCCACGGCATGTGAGATCTTCCCGGACCAGGGCTTGAACCCGTGTCCCCTGCATTGGCAGGTGGATTCTTAACCACTGCCCACCAGAGAAGCCCCCGGATATTCTTTCTGATACAATTGTAAACGGGATTGCTTTCTTAAATTCTTTCATATAGTTCATTAGTAGTGGGTAGAAACACAATTGATTTTTGTATATTGACTTTTGTATCTTGCAACTTTACTGAATTTTAGTTCTAACAGATTTTCATGGAGTCTTATTATATACATGTATATTACATATACATACATATACACACCTATGTATACGTTTGTGCATATATACATATATACACCAAATACCTGGGCACCCTGTGGCCCATCACCATGGCTCTTCATGATGGTAGTAAATCAGTGATCAAAACAGTGTTACCACTTGGAACCTAAGATGTGAAGTAGACAGCCTGTGGTGTGTGTGTGTGTGTGTGTGTGTGTGTGTGTGTGTGTGTTCATGTGGGAGAAATACATAATAAACCAATTGCCAAATAAACAAAATCAATCAATCTCTCTCTCTTTTCCTCTCCTTTTTCCCTCTCTCCCCCACCATCCCTTTCTAAGGTAGAAATATGTCACAGATATGCATAAATTTGGGGAGTGAACCATTAAATTACCTGTTGCAACAGAGCTTCTGGCATGTTAAATAGAGAGTTCAAATGCCTGTGTTTGGGATATGACAGTTGAAATAATCCACGGAGAAACCAATTTGGAGGAAGCAGATGAAAATAAAGCATGGTCAAAAGCTAGTCTGTGGATGAGCAGGACCCAGAAATAGCAATGAATCTAAGAATTTATGTGGTATAAGTAATATCTGAACCCAGTGGAATTCAGACCAATGGTATAAATATGGAAGATTTGCAGAAAGCAAATCTTTTGTCTAGAAATTATTTTGGCTTCATGAAAAATGTGTAGACGGTACTTAAGGCATCATGAAGTTAGCCATCAAGGGGCCTTTATTGGTTCAACTAAACATTAAGATTTATAAGACTAATTTGGCACCAGTCTACTCAGATAGATCTAGATTAGCTACCACAGCATGGTCTTTCCCTTCAGTGAATATCCCTGAAGCAGTCCATATGGAACATGGAGAAGCGATCCAGGGGCAGGAACTGCTTGACTTGAAATCCTTATGTTCCCGAAAAGCCAAAAACGTTTTTATACTTCCAAATGCATTGTTTCTAGGGGCCTTACAAGGGATAAGGTCATTTACAAGAGTCACAGAAAGTCCTTGCACTAACAGAATCTCAAATCATACTGTCCAAAGATATTTTATTTCATATATGCTTCCTCCCATTCCTGATAAAATTTACCAGTTGGGGATTGTTTTTATGAAAAGCAATATTGCCTAATAGTTTTGTTCATAATATCACCTTTATAATGTTAAAAAATAGAGTTGGACATTTAACTGAAAGTCAAATTCCCATGTAAGAGGGAAAAGGGGCTTTGCTAATCCTTTGTTCATAGCTTCCCTGTAGATCATAACACACGGGAGAAAAGAGTTCCAGTAGAGATAACCACCAGTGTGAAGAATCTAATTCAGTAATATGTGTGGAATGTTTGAACAACTGTGAGGAGCCAAGACGTCAGAATGTTAATAAAAGGTGGATAGAATTATATGATATCGGCCCTTACAGACATTATAGGACTTTGATTTTGACTAGGGTATAAGACGATAGCAAAAAGGTTAAAGAAAAGTATGAGCTGGTAGTTGCTATATTCCAAATAAGAAGATTTTCATGAAGGTAAATATGTAAGAAAAATGTGTTTTATTTTGCTCTCACCTTAATCAGCATGTGTTAGAATGTTAGAACTTCTTCAGATTCCTTCCTTGGTATCTTATTACTTTTTAAATTTTTTTATTGATGCATAGTTGATTTACAATATTATATTAGTTTTAGGTGTACAACATAGTAATTCTTTTTATAAATTATACTTCTTTTAAAGTTGTGATTATAAACTAATGGCTACATTTCCCTGTGCTGTGTAATGTATCCTTGTTGCTTGTTTTATATATATATATATGTTTTATATATATATATAGTTGTTTGTGTCTCTTAATCTCATACCCCTAGCTCTCTCCTCTCCCCTTCCCTCTCCGCCATGGGAACCACGAGATTGTACTCTGTATCTGTGAGTCTGTTTGTTTTCTTATAGACATTCATTTGTTTTTTTTATTTAGATTATACATATGAGTAATAACAGTATTTATCTTTGTCTGACTTAACTAAGCATAATACTCTCTAGGTGCATCCACCTTGTTGCAAATGGCAGAATTTCATTCTTTTTTATGGCTGAGTATATTTCATTGTATAGAAATATACCACATCTTCTTTATCCATTCATCTGTCGATGGGCACTTAGGTTGCTTCCGTATCTTGGCTATTGTAAATAGAGCTGCTATGAACATTGGGGTGCTTTTTTTTTTTTCCAAATTAGTGTTTTCACTTTCTTCAGATAATACCTAGCAGTGGAACTGCTGGGTCATATAGTAGTTCTATTTTTAGTTTTTTAAGGAGCCTCCATACAGTTTTCCATAGTGGCTGCAGCAATTTACAGTCCCACCAACAGTGCAAGAGGGTTTCCTTTGCTCCACATCATCGCCAACATTTGTCATTTGTAAGCTTTTTGAGGATGACTATTTTGATAGGTGTGAGGTGATTTCTCACTGTGGTTTTGATTTGCATTTCTCTGATTAGCAATGTTGCACGTATTTTCATGTGCCTGTTGGCATCTCTATAGCTTCTTGGAAAAAAAATATCAGTTCTTCTGCCCATTTTTTTTTATGCTGAGTTGTATCAGCTGTTCATGTGTTTTGGATATTAACCCCTTATTGGTCATGTCATTTGCAAATACTTTTTTTCCCATTCAAGAGGTTGTCTTAGTATCTTACCACCTTTTATGTCACACTTATTGATTGTTCAGATTTGGGCTTTGGGCGCCCAAGATTGGTTTTTAAGGTTCAAATAGTCATAAATCTTTTTCTTCTTTTTGAAGAGTGGTTTGGTAACATAGCGGAGCTTAGCAATAGTGGAACTTAGTTATAGAGTAAATTAGTAAAAACTTAGTGGGTAAAAGCTTAGTAGGCTTTGATGAAAAATAAAACAGGCTTCTGATCTATTTGCTTCTATGAAGATCCATGTTACAGTAACATTTTTCTCATACCTTACTTGTTTTCTCATACCAATTTCTCCATTTCATTTTAAATATGCTTCTCTCTAAACGATCTAAAAATTGTAAGCTCGGTAGGAAAGCCACGTTAATATTGTGAACTTTGCTTTAGTTCAGAATAACTTTGCCTAATTGAATAGTCTTCATAGGCCATGGTTGCACAGATATTTTCAGTCTTATTTGCACCTGTTTTGAGGCTAGAAGCAGTCAAATTATCCAGACTCATTATATTATTCTTGCATATCTGCTTATATAACCTTGCCAAATTTTTCTTGAGCTCTTCTATTTTATTGTAATTGCCAGAGTCAGTGGGGGGACAGTTAACACCCATTAGATTTTTAGATTTCTCCAAACACTTTCTGTAGAGATTCATGCTCAGGAAGAACTTTAAAGTTATCACAGAAGATAATTTACTGAATAAGGGAGCCAACAGGGATTACCACCATTTTTGCCTTTTCTTTACTTTCTTCCAGACTGCTTATTTAATACCATACATTCTTGTATTAGAGGTTTTTTTTTCCCCCAGGAGCTACCTAGAATGCATGTAAAATACTGAATAATTAAGGCAGGTTAACCTCTGCAACAAATAACTTCTACAATGTCCAAATACTCAGTCTAATAGAGTATACAATCTTAATAAAATCACAAACAAGCAAAAGAGGTTTCCATATAGGCCATGACAGTGTAGTTGGAAGTATATTTACCTTACTGTTAAGTGACAATTATATATGAGGAAACAGTTTTTAGTCACTGGACAACAGTCTGAACTTTGAGAGAAGAAAAAATGCGATGATCCCACATTCATCCCGGTGTGTGTCTGGGGTACATTCCAAGCCCTCAAGAAATAAAAACTGCGTGTGGGGTGAGGGAACCAGAAGATGCTGTAGGTAACCAAAACAGTATGGTTTCTTCACAGGGTAGAGAAGGCAGAGAGTAAGGTTCAGGGCTGTTGATGAGGAGTTTGTGAGAAAACATACTAAAATGGAGCTGTTTATCTTGAGCACAGAGTTGAAACCCCAAATGTGCCGTGCCAAAAGGTGAAGGAACAAAGTGTAGGGTACAGAACATGCCTTAGGAGTAAAGAGTCGGGGCAGGGGGAATGGAAACAGACTTGCATTAATATAGAAAAAAAGAGATAGAAACCTGACAGCAATCAGAAAATTAATCATTAATTTATCTACATACATAACAAAATTTGGTATAATTTAAATGACGAAAACACAGTCCAGACTCCCTAGCATGTATCATATGTTTGGCATACAGTTAACCCTTACTAGGTAAGTGAAAAAGCAAGCAAATTTGACCTATAAACAATAAATAGAAATATATACTGGGTTTTAGGGTTTCAAAAAGAGTCATGTACCACAATGTTCATTGCAGCACTATTTACAATAGCCAGGACATGGAAGCAACCTAAGTGTCCATCGACAGATGAATGGTTACAGAAGATGTGGCACATATATACAATGGAATGTTACTCAGCCATAAAAAGAAATAAAATTGAGTTATTTGCAGTGGGGTGGATGGACCTAGAGACCGTCATACAGAGTGAAGTAAGTCAGAAAGAGAAAAACAAATAACATATGCTGACACATATATATGGAATCTAAAGAAAAAAAAAAAAGGTTCTGAAGAACCTGGGGGCAGAACGGGAATAAAGACGGAGATGTAGAGAATGGACTTGACGTGGGGAGGGGGAAGGGTAAGCTGGGACGAAGTGAGAGAGTGGCATGGACATATATACACTACCAAATGTAAAATAGATAGCTAGTGGGAAGCAGCCACATAGCACAGGGAGAGCAGCTTGGTGCTTTGTGACCACCTAGAGGGGTGGGATAGGGAGCGTGGGAGGGAGACACAAGAGGGAGGAGAAACGGGAGTATATGTATATGTATAGCTGATTAACTTTGTTACATAGCAGAAACTAATAAACCATTGTAAAGCAATTGTACTCCAATAAGAATGTTAAAAAAAAAAGCTCAGGGTTCAAGTGAGAGAATAAATACGTGTTGTTACATGATTAAAGTGTACGCACAGTGTGAATCATATAATTTGGATACATTTGAAATAGACATATTCAAATATATCCTGAGTAAAGAGGATCCTCTCAATTTAAATGTTAATGTGAAATTTCAAAGTAAAAGCTCTTTAAGTAATTAGACAGCACAGTGCCAGTAACCACTTTTATGTTACATTTTTAAATGCTTCTTTTTTTTTTTTTTTTTTTGGCTGTACGCCGGCCTGTCACTGTTGTGGCCTCTCCCGTTGCGGAGCACAGGCTCAGCGGCTATGGCTCACGGGCCCAGCCGCTCCGCGGCATGTGGGATCTTCCCGGACCGGGACACGAACCCATGTGCCCTGCATTGGCAGGTGGACTCTCAACCACTGCGCCACCAGGGAAGCCCTTAAAGGCTTCTTTTTAATGTATATTTATAATGTTTTGTTCTTTACCAAGGATTTAAAACTTTATCCAAAAGAGAAAAAAAAATATATATATGTATATATACACACTGGGAAAAGCTAGATACTATATATAGCAGAAAGGGACTTTTAAAGCAACTATAATATATTTTAATTGTCTTAAGAATTAAAAAAAATAGGTGAACAGATAGGGAATCAAAGCAAGTAAATGGAAATTATAATGTAAGTAGTATTTCAGAACTCTTAAATGTAAAATTCAATGGATGGGCTATAATAAAGATTGGAGCAGGTTGAAGCCAGCAGAAAGTAACAGTGGTAAATGGAGACACATCATCATAAATTATCCAATCCAAAGAAAAGAAAGCAAGGGATAAAAAATAAAGAGGAGGGCTTCCCTGGCGGCGCAGTGGTTGAGAGTCCGCCTGCCGATTCAGGGGACGCGGGTTCGTGCCCCGGTTTGGGAAGATCCCACATGCCGCGCAGCGGCTGCGCCCGTGAGCCATGGCCACTGAGCCTGCGCGTCCGGAGCCTGTGCTCCGCAACGGGAGAGGCCACAACAGTGAGAAGCCCACATACCGCAAAAAAAAAAAAAAAAAAAAAAAGGAAAAAATAAAGAGGATCAGTGAACAGTGGGATATTATCCCATGATCCAAAATATGCTTAATGGGAATTTCTGAAGAAGAAAAAAAGTTCAGCCTACCGTCTTGAAATCTGTGAAAACCCAAGCAGGATAGATGAATGTCGTGTCTAACAGCCAAAAACATATACAGAAAAAAGAAGTATCATAGACGGGTGGTGAGGAGTAGGGGAAGACAGTACAAATAATTGATGACTTAACAACAAAAGGGAGCTGGAAGATAATGGGATGACATGTTTAATTTGCTGAAAGGAATAAAAAAAAATTTCAATCCAGATACCTGTAAACAGCCAGAACAGTTCTTCAAAGAACTGAGAGTAAAGTAGATTTTCAAATAACAAAAAGCTATAAAAATTTAAACAGCAGTATATCTTTAGTATATTAACTCCTAAAGATCTTCATACTGAAGGGAAATGAAACCACCATAAGGAAACTGGGATCCGGGGGAGGGGAGTGGGGGGGGTGCACCAGAAATGGTAAATATGTAAGTAATGTAAATGGCTTTCTACTACTTTCTCCTAAACTGACCTGCATCTATGATTCATAATGTATATAGAAATAAAATAAATGATATCAGTAGCCCTTTGGATGCATGAAACTAAATTACATTGTTGAAATAGTCTTATATTTTGCACAGTACGGTAAAATACAAGACCACTATCACTCATTAATATAAAAGCCAAATTCCTTAACCAGTATCAGCAAATTAAATCCAGCAATATGTAAAAGTTATGATATAATCAAGGGGATTATTCCGAGAACCTAAGGACTTATTTTACATCTTGTTTTTGTTTTCTACATCTGAAAATAGTTCATCACATTAACAGGATAAATAATAAAATCATGAGTTGATTTCAGTACATCAGTAACAACATTTGAAAAAGTCTAATACATATCCATAATAACTCTCAAGTATCTACTAACGGAAGGGAACTTCATTCATTTAATAAAGGGCAATTACCAAAATGCTCAGATAACATCATACCTAATGGTGAAATACTGAATGCTTTCCCCCATAAATTGGGTTCAGAGAAAAGATGAACACTCTTCTATTCAACATTTTATTCAATACTTCTATTGAAATAGTGAAACTCTTTCTAATAAGATAGCGAATAAGTCAAGGATGTCAGATCTCACTTCTATTTAATATCTTATTTGATTTCTAGCCAGTGAAGTAATTGAAGGTAAAATTAATAAAGGGCTATTAATTAGGAAGGTAAAAGTAAAATTGTCTTTATAGGCTGATAATGTGATTTTTTTCCTTAGAAATACTAAGTGATTTTATATATGTGTGTGTATATGTTACTTACATATATATAAATAGTTACAACTAATAAATTTGGTTGCTTGATTCAAGGCTAACATATATATATAATATGTTTATATGGGAAACAATTGGCAAATAAAATTATCAATTCCATTTATAATATAGTATCAAAAAATTAGAAATGAACTTAAGGAAAGTCATGTGAATTCTAGAAAATTTCTGAAATTCTGAAACATTGGAAATTTCAAAATATTTACTAAAATAAAAAACCACCTAAATGAATATTTACTGTGTAACAGATTCAAAAACTCAGAATGATGATGTCATTACTTTTTGTATGCTCAGTGTGAATGCAAACCAAGTACCTGCAGAATTGTTTGTGGAAATTAGCAAGCTCATTCTAAACATGTATTTAAACATATAAAAGATCTGGAATAGGAAACATTAAGGCCTTTCTGATAAGCTCACCTTGAGTCCTGACACCAAGGAACTAGTGATCATATCCTTCAACCATCAATTTCTAGTTTTCTTGTTAACATGCATGACCTAGTAAGTCCTAGTAATGTTACCAACCAGAGTTCTTGGCCTCCTTAATCAATAGAAACTGATCAGAGGCCAGACAAGAAATTCAGGCAAGGCTTTTTTGGGGCCCTTGCTGCAGTGGGAGGGGAGGGAGAACAAACAACAGGTTATCTTGTTCACTCCCCAAGGTGGGGCAAGCTTGCTTGTTCCTTATATGGGGTTAGTGTAGGGGTGGCTTAGCTGTTTTGCCCACCCCTTAGGTGGTGTTGTGTGCAGGGGCCATGATCAGTACCCTCCTTTTGCTACAGGCTCTTCAGAAGTGGCATATGGGTTTCTTGGTCTCTCTGTCTTTTGTCCAGGATTTGTCCTAATTGTGCATGCATGCAGTTATTGTTAGTCCCATACAGTTTCTTTGTATTTTGTAGCTCGAGGAGACATTTGTTCAGGTGCAAGCATTGCAGCACTGCAACAAAGGGTCCCAGGCCTGTCTCAGTAACATTCCAGTGAGGAATGTATAAACTTGGTCTAAATAAGAAAAAACAAAAAACTCATTTTCTAGATTAGATCTATGAAATCAACAGCAAAAGGTAAAAGAGGTTTCAGTAGCTTATTAAAGTAATAATCTTGGTTTGTCCAACTTGCATTGCCTTATATCTGATGTAATTTTTACTATAAATTATGCAAATCAAATTGCACGATTTGACAAACCAAAAGTAATTGGTAATTATGAATATCATAAACCTCCTATGCTTAAAGAAATGCATTTTATAGCACTATCAGTACAGAGTTGAACCTGTTTTCATGTTAATACTGTCACTTAGCTTTCATTTGACAGTTCTGTAGAGATTTATTAAAATTCCTTCTGAGAATATTTTTGGAATTCAAGAATTTAGAGACCTAATTCATGAATCCACGTGAATGTAAAAATTCTAAAAAAATTATAGATCAAGCAAACAGACAATTGGGAAATTGGAGCTTTAGTGAAAAATGAGAAAATAGCTGAAATGTTCAATGATATGCAAATATTTATCCTCAAACTGGACACAAGGTCACAGCAGGAGGTAACGGAACAGATTTTTAAAAATCGCTAAACTACTCAAAGAAAATACAACCACATCTTTATAATAGATTTATAGATTTTTATGTGTATGTATCATCTTTAAAATTTGAGTGCTTATGAAGAATATTTTTGCATATATCTCAAAGTTCCCCTATGATGATTCATTATCAAGAGGAACTGATTGACCTGAAAGTGTATCATATGTATCTAAATAAACAAACTCATGTTATTTAGGTGCTAGGTTTATGAATTGCATATATTTCTGATAATGTGGTGGCCAAACTCTGCATAATCTTGTATCTACATGATTCTGAACATGTTTTATTTTCATGAAACTGTTTGAGTCCAACAACCCTCAACCATGCAACAAATGTTAATACTCGAGTCAAAATTGTAATTACCCTCTCTGCCCCTCCATATACACTGAGACTAGTTTAGTGTATAAAACTACTGTATTTAAATTTCTTCACTCAAATTGATAAAAAGCTTAATGTTAGAACCCTGTAGTTATTTACCTATTAAGGATTTATTTTGGTAATGCTAAATTGTGAATTTATTATCTAACATGCTATAATTCACCACGCTAGTTATTTAGGAAAAACTGTAGATATTTGGCAGATCATGTAATAAATAATGACACTGAATCTCTTTTATATGAAGACCCTTCTTTCATTTTACTATTAGAAATTTGACATTTAGAAATTTGGAGTGATTTAACCACACTCATACAGTACAGGGTTCACAAAATCATTACTTACACTGCATTGCTTATTATACTACAGCAAGTAGAAGGGAATGCCGTGAAATCACCCTCGATTGTATATCCAGAGAAACGTTAGCCTGTAGTAATCTAGAGTCTTAAAAGAATTAGATATTTTAGTAAGACTTCATCTAATGAGAGTATATTAAATAAGCTCACAAAGGTTAAATCAGAAGTATAGGGTTGGGCATATATATTATATGTGGTATAGGGTAAAGAGGGAATACTGTATCTAAGGAAAAGTGAAAAAAGTGGTAAAAAGAAATTTCTATTTTTACCAATATAGAATGTGAACAATCTGGGGATTTTCCCCCCACTACAACAGACAAGAAGTGAAGCATTCAGAGAAAAGAATTGGTGACTTCAAGTTTAGTCACACTTACACAAAGAACTGAAGCCTGATTGCATATATTCATGGATATTAAAATGAGAGGGAAGATGTATCAGGAAATCTTTAAAGGCTTTTGTGTTCCCTATAGAGTCAACTCTTTTTTTTTTCCTTGTGCATAGCAAGGGCCCTGTTTCTATGAGTACTAAAGAAGATATATTACCTCTGTGAATACAGTTTTTGAAAAATCCATCCGTCATAGGTAGAAAAGAACTTTTAAATTGTGACCCATATAGAGTCTCATTTTAGGCTGATGAATCATTTGTTCCCACATAATTTAAAAGTGTTGGTACTAAATAGCCTATGGCTATACCTTTCAGTATGTTTATTTCTTTTTATTCTTTGCCTGTACCAAAGTGGGCCATCATTTATTTTGAGCATAGTTTGTTGCATACATATATAATAAAAATCAATATAACCTGATGAGCTTTTAGTATGTGCTATGCCTGGTGCTCAATATTTGGCATATATTAACACATTCGGTATATCCACCAAACTATGAGGCAGGCACGATTGTTAGCACCAGTTCACAAACTGAAAGAGTGGAGCTTTGAAGGTCATAGTAACTTGTCCAAGCTCAGAAAGCTAGTAGATACTGGAATCAGGAGCTGAACTCATACAGTCTGAATCGAAAAGTCAACCTTTAAATCATTATGCTGTGTTATATGTGAATATATTGATCACTTAGTTGAACAGTTTTTCATGAATCAGTAATACCTCCAGGCAAAACTGTTAAACCTAATTCTTACTGATATCGTTTTTTTGGACTGTATACAAGAGTAAGCTCAAATTAATAATGGCTAAAACAATTTTCCCTCTTGAACAAGTCCAAACCTAAGCCTTGAAGGGCTGCTGTGTTGACTCTGCCTTGTCCAGGATCCAGTGATTCGAGTCTTTCCCTTCGTGATTCCTAGATTATGATGTTTGTCCGTGATAGCCAAATGTCAGCCATTATTTCCATGTTCTAAGAAACTGAACGGAAGAGAGTGAAGATGTTTAATTGAAACAAATAGACTGCCAGATATTTCTCCAGCAAAGATGGGTTTATTTGGGATCTGCAGAGAATTGCAGTTCAGGGTCTGCAACCATGGTGAGCCACCTGCTAGTCCCCACATGGCAGGGGAAGAAGAACTCTTTTATAGAGGGGAAGAAGAAGTTGGGAGGATTCTAGTAAACAAAGAGTACATGGCGTTTCATTGGCTGAGTCCTTGCTAGGAAAGAAGAGGAATCTGTCTTCTCCCTGTTGGGTTCTGATATGGTTGCAGGGTGTGAGAGCTTCCCTTTCTGGTCTCCCAACTCTGTTTAGTTGTGGTTCTTGTTTGTTAATTTTTACAAGGTTAAGAGGCATAACTTCATTTTCTGTCCTAGAAATTGTAATATCACATTCCTGCACAGCTTATTGACCATAAATTAGTCAATGTCCACATCTAAAAAAATGATGGTGGGAAATGTTTTTATGTGAGTGTAAGAATTGGTTAATTTAAAGATTCTATTGCTATATAAAAAGAGATACTAGGAGGTAAAATTTCTAGTTTTTGTCACGCACATAACTAAAGTTAAGAAAAACTTGAGTTGCCAGGCTCCAGAATAAAAAGGAACATAAAAAGTAGCATATTTTTAATTAAATTAACTCTATAAAATTGTTAGAAATAATGGTAAAACCGAACTTTTGACCTTCAGCAAATAGAATATAATCTTATAAAATAAAATACTTAATAGGCATATGTATTTTCTTGCCCTAGAAAAGGAAACTTACCAAAAAATCCCAAAAAACAAAAAACAGTGTAATAAGGAAAATTTTCTACAAACTGGCTGTATTCACAAAGTCTGAACCAATTTCAGACTATCAGTTTGGGTCCACCAGAAGCAGCAGTTGAGATGGAGTTTAGGGTGCAGGATGTTAATTAGGGATCAAGGTCTCTGAAGGCAGCCGGGAGGAAGAAGAGTTGAACAGAGGATGAAACCAAGCTATGATGTGAACTTGTCAGAGCTTTGACCAATTTAGTGGAAGATCTGGAGGAAGTATTGCCTGGCAGAGTTGCCTTCTGTTGACCTGAAAAGCCAGGCATGTCTAGCTTACTTCTGTCTCTAGATGTGATCAGCCTTGAGAAAGGTACGACTTGGGCCACTTTTGTAATTGAGGTGCTGGTCATCAAATGTGTTCTCCCTGCTTCTTTCTCTAGCACCCTGGTGGCTGGTCCATGTGACTATTCCTGATCAGTCCTTTGTGAGCTGCATTATTGTGTGGCACTTCCAGGCTGGAGCAGTACATTCTTATGTCCGACCCTTTAGAGCTCTTGTTCTTCCCTGTAGCATAGTGATCAGCAATTTATGAGGTAGTGGTTGCTCAATCAGTCTGGGTATCTGAAAGACCATCATGAGCAGAGCTCTCCTGCATGAAATGAATAAGTACACCGCTCAGATTAGGGGTTTATTACTGCAGCATAACTCAGTCCATCCTCACAGATATCCTCATGATTTCTTTGATAATAGAATTCTTACATTTAAGTAGGCGTATTCATATACTTTCTCACTAAAGCTTATGTCCAGGTAGAAGTCATACATACATAATACATTTTATGTATGTCTCTTACAAGCAGTGTATACTTTAAAAATGTAGTGTGATAAGCTTTTCCTTTTTTGGATATTTTTAAATTGAAGTATAATTCACAGAACATTATATTAGTTTCAGATGTACAACAATGATTCAGTATTTGTATATATTGCAAAATAACCACAATAGGTCTAGTTAACATCATAACCATACATAGTTACAATTTTTTTGCTTGTGATGTGAACTTTTAAAGCTCATTATCTTAGCAACTTTCAAATATGCAAAACAGTATTATGAACTATAGTCACCATACTGTATATTGCATCCCCATGACTTGTTTATATTATAACTGGAACTTCGTACTTTTGACCCTCTTCACCTATTCTTCCTACCCCACCCCCACCCCTGGCAACCACCAATCTATTCTCTATCTATAAGCTTGGTTTTGTTTTTTGGGGTTACTTTTAGATTCTACATGTAAGTGAAATCATATGGTATTTGTCTTTCTTTGTCTGACTTATTTCATTTAGCATAATGCCTTTAAAGTCCATCTATATTGTCGTAAATGGTAAGATTTCCTTCTTTTTTATGGCTTCTTTTTTTTTTCCTTCTTTTTTCCTTCTTTTTTATGGCTGAATAATATTCCACTGTATATAGATATAGGTAGTTAGATAGATATAGATAACCACAGTTCTTTATCCATTCATCTGTTGATGGACACTTTGGTGTTTTCCATATTTTGGCTGTTATAATTAGTGCTCTAATGAGCATGAGGTACATATATCTCTTTTGAATTAGTGTTTACATTTTCTTTGGGTAAGTATTCAGAATTAGAATTGCTGGATCATATGGTAGCTCTACTTTTAATTTTTTGAAGAACCTCCAAAGTGTTTTCCACAATGGATACACGAATTTATATTCCTACCAACAGTGCACAAGGATTCCCTTTTCTCCACATCTTTGCCAACACTTGTTATTTCTTGTCTCTTTTTTTTTTAATTATTTATTTTTGGCAGTGTTGGGTCTTCACTGCTGCACGCGGGCCCCTCCAGCTGCAGTGAGCGGGGGCCACCCCTTGTTGCAGTGCGTGGGCCTCTCACCGCGACGGCCTCTCCCGGTGTGGAGCATGGGTTCCAGGTGCACAGGCCTCAGCAGCTGTGGCATGCGGGCTCAGCAGTTGTGGTGCACAGGCCCAGCTGCTCCACGGCATGTGGGATCCCCCCAGACCAGGGCATGAAGCCATGTCCCCCGCATTGGCAGGCAGACTCCCAACCACTGTGCCACCAGGGAAGCCCTTCTTGTCTGTTTGATAATAGCCATTCTGATACATATCAGGTGACATCTCATTGTGGTTTTGATTTGTATTTCCCTGGTGGTTAGTGATGCTGAGCATCTTTTCATGTGCCTGTTGGCCTTGTGTATGTCTTTCATGGGAACTGTTTAAGGCCTTTGCCCATTTTTAAGTTCGATTGTTCGCTTTTTGTTCTTGAGTTGTATTAGTTATTTGTTTTGGATATTAACCCCTTATCATATATATCACTTGCAGATATTTTCTTCCATTCTGTAGGTTGCTTTTTCATTTTGTTGGTTTCTTTACTATGCAGCTTTTCAGTTTGATGTAGTTCCACTTGTTTATTTTTGCTTATGTTGACTTTGCTTTTGGAGTCAGATCAAAAAAATAATTACCAAGACCAGTGTCAAGGAGCTTACCACCTATGCGTCCTTCTAGGAGTTTCATGGTTTCAGATTTTATGTTCAAGTTTTTAATCCACTTTTAGTTGATTTTTGTGAATGGTATAAGATAATAGGTTCAGTTTCATTCTTTTGCATGTGGCTGTCTAGTTTCCCCAGTGCCATTTATTGAAGAGACTGTCCTTACCTCATTGTATATTCTTGGCTATTTTAGCATAACTTAGTTGAACCTATATGCATGGGTTTATTACTGGGCTCTTTATTCAGTTTCATTGATCTACGTGTCTCTTTTTATACCAGTATCATCCTGTTTTGATTATTATAGCTTTGTAATATAGTTTGAAATCACGGAGTGTGATGCTTCCAGCTTTGTTCTTCCTAAGACTGCTTTGGCTATTTGGGTTTGTGTGTGTACGTGCGTTGTGTGGTTTTCTATAAATGTAGGATCGTTTGTTCTATTTCTATGAAAAATGCCCATTGGAATTTTGATAGGGGTTGCATTGAATCTGTAGATTGTTTTGGGTGGTATGGACATTTTAACACTATTAATTCTTCCAACTCATTGGACATATTTCCATTTATTTGTGTCTTATTCAGTTTCTTTTGATCAGTGTCTTATATATTTCAGTATATGGGTCTTTCCCTTCCTTGGTTAAATTTATCCTAGATGTTTCATTCTTTCTGATCCAATTATATAGTCATTTTTCTTAATTGTCTTTATGATAGTATTTGGCTTAACTGTTTATCAGACTAATACACTAATAAAAAACTATCGGATTCAAGTATCAAAGGATGTTATGAAGCCAAGCACTGCAATTCTTTTTATTTTTTTTTTGCGGTATGTGGGTCTCTCACTGTTGTGGCCTCTCCCGTTGTGGAGCACAGGCTCCGGACATGCAGGCTCAGCGGCCATGGCTCACTGGCCCAGCCGCTCTGTGGCATGTGGGATCTTCCTGGACCGGGGCACGAACCCGTGTCCCCTGCATCGGCAGGCAGACTCTCAACCACTGCACCACCAGGGAGGCCCAAAGCACTGCAATTCTGAACATACAAGATACTGCACACAGTTCAGCCAATCAGTGACTACATTCATTGTCAGGGAATGTTTCTGAGAGGAAAGGAGATGGACGCTGACATAGCATATGTACAAAAAACAAACAAACAAAGAACGGAATCCACTGCACAGAGCATAATCAAAGTTGAAATCCAAAACAATTCGTTTAACTTTATTTTTTATTTTAATTTTTTAACATCTTTATTGGAGTATAATTGCTTTACAATGGTGTGTTAC
Organism: Delphinapterus leucas; assembly: GCF_059928025.1. NCBI lineage: Eukaryota > Metazoa > Chordata > Mammalia > Artiodactyla > Monodontidae > Delphinapterus > Delphinapterus leucas. The sequence goes on along the minus strand of NC_143137.1, from coordinate 30,212,671 downwards.
TTTCTGCTTTATAGCAAAGTGGATCAGCTATACATATATCCCCATATCTCCCTATTACATCTCCCTCCCACCCTCCCTATCCCACCCCTCTAGGTTGTCACAAAGCACTGAGCTGATCTCCCTGTGCTATGCGGCTGCTTCCCACTAGCTATCTGTTACATTTGGTAGTGTATATATGCCCATGCCGCTCTCTTTGTCCCAGCTTACCCTTCCCACTCCCCATGTCCTCAAGTCCATTCTCTATGTCTGCATCTTTACTCCTGCCCCTAGGTTCTTCAGAACCTTTTTTTTTTTAGATTCCATATATATGTGTTAGCACATGGTATTAGTTTCTCTTTTTTCAGACTTACTTCACTCTGTATGACAGACTGTAGGTCCATCCACCTCACTACAAATAACTCAATTTCATTTCTTTTTACGGCTGAGTAATATTCCATGGTATATATGTGCCACATCTTCTTTATCCATTAATCTGTCAGTGGACACTTAGGTTGCTTCCGTGTCCTGGCTACTGTAGACAGAGCTGCAGTGAACACTGTGGTACATGACTCTTTTTGAATTATGGTTTTCTCAGGGCGTATGCCCAGTAGTGGGATCGCTGGGTCATATGGTAGTTCTATTTTTAGTTTTTTAAGGAACCTCCATACTGTTCTCCATAGTGGCTGTATCAATTTACATTCCCACCAACAGTGCAAGAGGGTTCTCTTTTCTCCACACCCTCTCCAGCATTTATTGTTTGTAGATTTTTTGATGATGGCCATTCTGACTGGTGTGAGGTGATACCTCATTGTAGTTTTGATTTGCATTTCTCTAATGATTAGTGATGTTGAGCATCTTTTCATGTGTTTGTTGGCAATCTGTATATCTTCTTTGGAGAAATGTCTGTTTAGGTCTTCTGCCCATTTTTGGATTGGGTTGTTTGTTTTTTTTGATATTGAGCTGCATGAGAGGCTTGTAAATTTTAGAGATTAATCCTTTGTCAGTTGCTTCATTTGCAAATATTTTCTCCCATTCAGAGGGTTTTCTTTTCGTCTTGTTTATGTTTTTCTTTGCTGTGCAAAAGCTTTTAAATTTCATTAGGTTCCATTTGTTTATTTTTGTTTTTATTTCCATTTCTCTAGGAGGTGGGTCAAAAAGGATCTTGCTGTGATTTATGTCACAGAATGTTCTTCCTATGTTTTCCTCTAAGAGTTTTGTAGTTTCTGGTCTTACATCTAGGTCTTTAATCCATTTTGAGTTTATTTTTGTGTATGGTGTTAGGGAGTGTTATAATTTCATTCTTTTACATGTAGCTGTCCAGTTTTCCCAGTACCATTTATTGAAGAAGTTGGCTTTTCTCCATTGTATATTCTTGCTTCCTTTATCAAAACTAAGGTGACCGTATGTGTGATAAAATACTTAGGAATAAAGCTATCTAAGGAGACAAAAGGCCTGTATGCAGAAAACTGTAAGACACTGATGAAAGAAATTAAAGATGATACAAGCAGATGGAGAGATATACCATGTTCTTGAATTGGAAGAATCAACATTGTGAAAATAACTGTACTACCCAAAGCAATCTACAGATTAAATGCAATCCCTATCAAACTACAAGTGGCATTTTTCACAGAACTAGAACCCAAAATTTCACAATTTGTATGGAAACACAAAAGACCCCAAATAGCCAAGGCAATCTTGAGGAAAAAAACGGAGCTGGAGGTATCAGGCTTCAGACTTCAGACTATACTACAAAGCTACAGTAATCAAGACAGTATGGCACTGGCACAAAAACAGAAATATAGGTCAATGGGACTGGATAGAAAGCCCAGAGATAAACACACACACATAACTTTCTTTTAGAAGCATAGGAAAAATTGTCAAAGAGAGAGGTGGAAGTTAATGGCTTATATGAGAAATTAAACCTGGATAGGGAACTGGGGTGAGCCTATCAAACCTGCCATTCCAAATGTTAACTGAGTTCGGAGAAGCAAGAGAAACAGGTTTTTCCTTCATTTAAATTCCTACCATGTACACTGTTTATACCATTTACTTGTCAACTAATCCTGTGCTGTTTTGTGAGCTTTCATACTATCTTTATATGCCATTTATAACATGCATTGCACATTTATTTTTATTGTGCTTACCTCTTTTTCCTAAATAGACAGCCATTTAAAAGCAGAAACTCTATGGGTTATATAGGCAAAATGCCCTATATCATATAATACAGAGCCTATTGTATTATAGAACCTGATGTATTAGAAACAATTTAATATTGATAAATATTTTTTCTACATTCAGATACTGCCTACACTATTTACTCTCTGTTATCAGAAATTTTCTAGTCATGTTAACAAACCATGTGGACAAATTGGGTAAAAGAATGTGCTTTTTTTGATAAAAATATGTATTGTCTTTATCAGTACAGTCAGATGGGCATTATGTCAAAATATTCATCAGTACAGGAAACTTGATTCTTAAATTATCACTGACTTGGATGTATTTGGAAAAGTTAAATTCTCTGATTCTTTGCTTTGCACATGAAAATGACAGATACAACATTTAAAATTTCCATTTTATCACATACTTCTCCATTGATTCCTCAGAACAAAACAAAGAGATGAATATACTACCTTCATTACTACTTTTATTTTTAAGATGAAAAACAAAGGCATTCAAGACTATGTTACTTATAATAAGTGAGGAAAATGGGATTTGAATTTAAGCTAAATCTTAAATGTCTTCAGTACCTAAGTTAAATTGTTGTAATGAATGAAGCCATCTATAGGTACAAATACAACATGGATTAGAAAATAGAGAAAGGGCCAATATTCAAACAATAATACCAAAAATAGATTCATTATTCTCTTTGAAGTTAGGCTAAATCTAAACTTCCTTTTTATAATACCACCAAGAAAACAGTTATGTTGGGGCCTAGGGTCGGCTGCTTCCAAACGTGCCTCAATGGCACATTACTTATTTTGAATTAAAGTTACATAGGAAATGGCCGAGGCAAAAGGGACACTGTGACCCTCCTTTCTTTCTCCCTGAAATCAGGAAAGTAATCTCTCATGTGAAAGGTACCCTCCACACATTTAGAAGTAGAAATACATCCTTGTCACCAAAGATATGGAGCTCGTGCCTAGAAGTCTAATTAAACAAACCTGTTACCTCTTTAATTTACTACCCCAAGCCCAAACTCTGTTTAGATTTTTCAGTAATTGGATACCCAAAACCTAAGTTTCTTTGTCCTGTCACTTCCTCACAAATTTATTGTTTCTTTGTCTAAAAATTTTAAAAGCTGCCTCCTTTGGCCACCTCTTAGATCTCATTTCTATGGGACTCCCCTGCACATGAATTTAAATCTGTTTCTCTTTCTTCTTTTTCTCCTTTTAATCTGTCTGTGTCAATTTTATTATTAGTCCAGCCACAAGAACTCGAGTATACCTCTTGAGGAAATTTCCCTGACAGTTACCATACAAAATAAATGTATAACATTATCTGAGTTTTTAATATGAACTATTCTAAAGAAGCTAACATAATCTTAACATAATACAACACATACCAATCTTAGTTATTTGAAATGAGGTAAGTGATGTAAGATAATTAGAAAAATACATGATTGGGAGTTAAAACAAGCAGTAGTATGAATATTTCTAGTTAGGGTACATTCTACGTTCCAAAATCTTGAACTATGAAGTAATTATAATTATCACCCAACTTGAACTATTTTGGAGGTTTGCTGTTGAGAACAGAGAGTAAGAACAGAGCTCATATCTTCCATTAGGTCGATCAATATTTTTACATGTAGCTTTGATTGTTTTTAAAAAAACAACAACTGCCTTTCTTCTTTAAGAGGTAAAACTAACTGAAATATATTCCACTAACTTTTAAAGGTTAAATCTTTAAATTACTTATTTGGTATAGCTAACACATGCATATAGGTAACGTGAATAATTTTGCATAAAAATGAGTAAAGGATGGTTCATCTCCTGTCCCATAAAATATGAACTTGTTTTGGTAGTGTTTTCACCTTACTTTGCAAGGTGAAAACATGTTGTTCTTAGGAAATGTGATAAACATGTTTATTTAAAACTTGTTTTTGAACATGTTGTTTTTGAGAAAAGTTAAAAAGTGGAAAACATGTTTTTACCTAGAAAGTATGTAATGGAAATAAGATGTTTGCATGAGAAAGAAAGCACAGGGAAACAGTAACAAGGATCTATGCTGTGACCTCCAGCTCCTTCACCTCCCTGTCCCTTACTAAAAGTTTTAATATTATGGCCTGCCCACTCATGCTGCCATTGAACTTTGAGCACCAAACATTAACTCCCTGTGGGAAGATCACATACTCTGCAGATGGTGACACACTAACTCTGAAGCGATTGCACTATCCTTTTCAGGACAAAAATATCTTGCTAGTACAGTTGTGATTCAAAGGGTCACTGCGCTTCAAAGGCAGTGAGAGGCTGGCCATTTCTGATGACGTAGTATGTCCCTAATCCCCTTGCTCCTCCTGTGTTCACTACCTCAGCTAGTGGAACAAAAATATATGTAAATTTTACATTAAACAGGAGTGTGCTTGTCATCAGTGACACCTCACCATGTTGTCTGCCTTTTTGTCCCCTAAGCTTAAGCCTAGCGACCCCAAGCAGTGTTGAGAGACAGATAGGCAAGGCAGAAAATGTGGTAAAATCTAAAAGCTTAACTGTCTACCAAATGATGACCTATATGGTCCTAGTTCTATAGATTGCCTGGTATAAAGGCTGATGATAATGGTGGGTCCCTGATAGCTAGAGCAATGAGTTAAAGAAAAGATTTAAAATGGAAAAGATTTAAAATGGAGGAGGTCATAGGAACCAGCTCATACGTTAGGGCAGACCTACAAAATGTAAGGAAAGGATTCTGCTGTGAGTCAGGAACATCAGAAGCTCCATGGCTCCTATTTATTTAAAGGAAGAAGATATCGGTTTCTGGCAGAGGAAGAGGTAGAGCTAGAGAAATGTCATATATAATTAAAAATCAAAAAAACAATAGTCATGCCTAAAAATATTACCAAGTCTTTACTGAGGTGGGTGTTCAAAGAATGGAAACATTGATGGCCTGAGCCTAATAAAGCCATCATAACCCATAATAGCAGCCGTTGAATTAGTAACCATATTGGTAGAATTAAATGGATATACTAATCACAACCAGAAAGGTTAGAGGACTGACCTCTATATGTAGAAGAAACGGAATAAATTAAGAAGAGAGTAATGATATCTGCACCACCAACAGAACAAAACTAAATCATGTAGCATTAGAGCTGCTATAGGAAAAAATTGAGGGATTGATGGATCCTTTGAGAATGAGAAAATGCTCAGTATAAATCTTATGCTTCAGAAATTAAATATAAAAAACACTACATATAAATACATACACATAGATGTGTGTGTACATGTGTGTTCTGCTGTTATTTATGAAGAAATTTAGAGAAAAAGATCTTAATTCATAATTGATAGGAACATCCCTAAAGACAAGATATGTTTATTACCTATAGGTAGCATGAAAGAACATTCATATATAATAAAAATGATAATTCAATGGCAAAAGGAGGAATGAAAACAAGGAAACACCCTTAACTGAAAACATTTTATGCCAGTAATACATAAACACTGGTAGAATCCAGATCATTAGAAAAAGCTATGAAAGCCCTGGTAGAGAAACCATGTGTCTTATATAGAAAGCAAGACTTTGATTTAAAAAACAAGACAAGAACACAAGGGAAAAAATAATGTACTCTAGCCTTCAGGGCTACAAGTCATTTAAACCCTCAGAGTAGGAAATAAATGACCTATAGTTGCGGTGGTCCCAGATTTTGGTCAGGTCAGTGGAATTGCCTCTACACATACGATAACCATTAAGCATAAGTCCCAAAATGATAAAGAAGAAAATCAGTATGACTGACAGATACATATAGGCTCACAGGTAACAATAATTGCAGGGCAAGTTAGCCATTGGGAATGAAAAGAGGTAAAAATAAGGTTTCCTGAAGAGCAATAACCAAATGACAGGAAAGTGAACAATGGAGACAGTTTTCAGGATGGCCATGAAAAAATATATATAACGTGTAAAAAGCACCAATTTATGAATGAATAATAGGGATGGGTATTATTTGGGGAAAAACTCAGAAAAATTGGGGACAAATAAAATTTAACAGCATATAAAAAAGATTAAAATACACGCAATCTTGATATACACAACATCAAATTGTAAATATTCATCAATATAATATCAGAGTAGTATTGGAAGATATCATAAAATATCTTTTAGAAAAATTCCTGATTAAACAAACACTATGTCCATATAACTCTCCATTTAGCTAGAAAAGAAAGTCTATGGGAAATAGAGGGTGGTATTTTGGACCATTTTTCTTTTAACTTTTTTCCTTTAAATTTTTATCTAAAAACAACAAAAAAATATTGGAAACAAGGTTCAGCTGGGGAGAAAGGAGAGGAGGAGATTCCTGTTGATTTTAGGAATTAAATAGAAAATATCACTGAAATAGCAGGCTCACTTTACAACAAAGGATAATTGTTACACAAGATTTCAAACAAGCCCCTAAAAATGCACGTCAGTCATATGTTTGAGCAGTATAGATTTTGCAATATTACTAGTGTAAGAAAATCATGCCCACTTAGCCTTCACAATGAAAGGTGCCTTATGTACAATTACTAGATTAATATAAGGGTGTATAAATAGTCTGGCAGTTGCAAACAATCTATATAGAGTTTTGGTTTTTTTAAGTCAGAATTAAAAGCAAGGTGTAGGGGAGGAAGAATAATCTTTCCTCAACCCTTCTAGGTTCTTGACTGAGACCCCTTATAATAAAAAACTTGATTAATGGGAGAAAAACAGAAGTTTCATAACATATATACCTCCTCTATACATGGGAGAAACCCAGGAGAACTGAGAAATTCCCTGAAATGGTCCAAGGCACCACCTTAAATACCATTTCCAGCTAAGGGCAAAAGATGATGATGGGGGATGGAGGAGCCAGTTATGGGGGGCTATCAGGAGAAGCATAGTAAACAAAGGGTAAAGTTGTGCACATCCAGGTCATCTGCTTCTCTGTTGATAAGAGTTTCTAGAGATTTAGTCATCCTTCTCTTGTACAGGGAGGGAGACGTCCTTACAAATAGAGATTTCCCTTATAAACATAAGCTTCTCTTACACAAGGGTAACTTCTACTGGTTTTCAGAGCTTTTCTTATGTCTGCTTGGTTCTTAATAATCAGCCTAAAATAATTCTTATGCCAAAGATGCGTGTTTTAGGGTGGCAAGTTCTGCCCTTCAAAGGATTAATAGCAGAATATTTTATTGATAATATATCAAGGGTGGGGGAAATAAGTAATAGGTAATTAAGAAATAAAAGATAATAGTTGTGTGGCTATAAAATAGTAGATAGTGTATACTACAACTGTCAGTAATATTGGCAAAAAATATGATTAAATTTTTAAGATAAAGCCTTGGAAAGTTAATTTACAACTGCAAAAATAGAGAATTTGGGAGATTTACTTACCTCTTAGATGTTTGTGTTTCCACTTCAAGGGGAAATGAGAGCAGGACTTAGAAGACATCTCTAGGTCTTAAAGATGGGACATGCCCAGGTTTATCTTGCCCTTGGGGAGATGTATTTATATTCTCAAAGATTAGAGTGACAACCCAGGATTCTATCCATTCTGTCGAAGGAGCAAAGGACTTTCTCTCTCTCTTCAGAAGGGGGATTAGTGAGAGGTAGCAGGTTTCTCCTAAGCAGAGAAGCCCATTTTCCTCTGTTGTCTATGTTACAGACTTTGTATCAGTAAAATATTTGACCTGGTTTTCATTGTATTATCCCAGGTATAAAAATAGGGGTATAGGGCTTCCCTGGTGGTGCAGTGGTTGAGAGTCCGCCTGCCGATGCAGAGGACACGGGTTCGTGCCCTGGTCCGGGAAAATCCCACATGCCGTGGAGCGGCTGGGCCTGTGAGCCATGGCCGCTGAGCCTGAGCGTCTGGTGCCTGTGCTCCGCAATGAGAGAGGCCACAACGGTGAGAGGCCCGCGTACCGAAAAAAAAAAAAAAATAGGGGTATAGAAAAACAGAGTCACCGTCTACCGAGGTTATATTGCTGAGCACAATGTAAGAGTCGTGAGTTTAAGTTTTATTCAGGGTCTTACCGAGGACTATAGCCTGGGAAACAGTCTCTCAGTAGCTCCCAGAAAACCGCCCTGTGGAGATAGGGGAGAAGGCAGTATATATATGACTTTGGCTAAGGAATGTATGCAGTCAACTTGGTAAAAGGTTACTGTTAGTCCCAAGGAACAGATATCTCAGTTAATGATTTGAGTGCTTTTTCTATGTATAGGAAGATGCAGGAATCTAGCTTCATTAAAATTCTTCCTGAGGTATACATCTAACTATTTAAGGGGCCTGTTTTTCTGAAGCACAGAGCGTCTCATCTTGTTTTTCATCCTGCATTCCTCTCAGGGTGCACTGTTGGTCAACAACTGCAGTGGCTAATGAATTGATGCTTTAAAACTAGATGGTGAGCACTATTTGTTTTACATCATTATTTGCTTTTTAATCGAATAATGATAATATGCCTCTGATACAGAGCCCCTTATGTGTACATTCAGGATAAAATTAATGAGATGGATACTAAAAATACAACAAGGACTCTTACTAAAATCTAAGAGAAAACAGTATTTAGTGGATGTCTGCACAGGAGTAGGGATGCCCTACCTAAGTATCTAAGAATTTTTCAGTGTCCACTTCAAAGGGATTGATTAATAATTTGGAAGTCATCATTTGATGAAATGGTAGGTCTCTAATCACTGAGTCAGATCCAGGGATTTATTTCACAGCTAAGTGGTTCAGAATCAGACTAACAGCAATGGTATTATGTGAAACTTGTGCGTATCTTCTTGCCCCAAAGCAAAAAATAGAGCAGTGGAATGAACTTTTAAAAACAGATATAAAGGAAAAAATAACTTCAAAATAAATTAATGAAAAATTGATGTAAATACTGCCAGATTTCCATTAGATAACTAAGAAAATATAAAAAGGATGAATTTACCTTCTTCAGTATAGATGAATATTCCCCATTTACTACTGGAATAACTCCATCTTTGAAAAGTAGGAGGATTAGGTCCACTTAATGTATACATAAATGTACATTACAGAGTAACGATAAACATTATTTACGGAGTAAATGATAAAAATTAATGTGATTCCTGGAAAGATGGTGGCCAAAGTAGCTACCCCTGCCCTGGTCTGGTACAAGAGGGTTAACAGTGGAAAAATATAATTTTCTATAAAGATATGAAAATATACTATATTGTTTTCTAGACAGGTATTTTCATTAAAACCATATTTTCTTTTACAAGCAATAATTTAGAGTTTTATGAGATTAGTCACAATAAGAAAGATTGCTGATCCCCAATTCTGAACAGTTTTGAAAAGTATAAAGATACATTTAATAGGTAATTGCAAATTTCCACTTCTTGTTTGAAAACTGGTTATTAAACGATCACGCAGAAATAAAATACAATTGATGGTTTATTAGACTGAGTTATTTTTCAAACAATTATAAAAATATGGTTGTAGTTATAGACCAATATTAAACAATTACAAGATTTATGAATCTACTGACAACCCTTTAGGATCAACTCATTTATATGTTGATGAAGCTTACTAATGTTTTGGAACAAACTGACAGTTATATTACTTAAAGGAAGCAACTTGTTTATTACTAAACAGATACCCTCGTAACATTAATTTTTAATCACTTTAGTGATGACTTTAAATATTTTTAGTCACTGAAAATATAGCCAAATATATTATATTTTAGGTACTATAGGGAAACGATTGCTCTCTCCAAGGATTAATTTCTGAAATACTGCCATCTTGTGGTGTTATTCACAGAACCTCTAAGAGTCATAAGGACTTGCAGTGAAAACAAAATTGTCCTCTAATGAGATAAATACATAGACCGAAGTGAATACCCTGGAAACCTGGGGAGTGAAAATAATCTTTATCTTATCAATTATGAAATATCTCTTTAGTATGCATCTAGATGGGGAATTCTAGTGCAGTATTTCAGAAGCAGAAGAAATAATCTTATTTGCCTATACATTTCTTAATAGGAACTAATTCAAGGAGAAATCTAATGAAATATTGACGCTAATGAATATTATTTCTGGAGAGAGAACTTTGTCTCAGATCAATTTATTTCAGTATAACAACTACTTAATGAGTATATTTTATATAAGTTTTACACATTACTTAGCAAACAAACATGGGACAGTGGCTACACTTTGACTTCCTTTTGGCTCTGGATGGTATCCAGTCTTAACTTGCGTTGTAATTTGGGCTATGGAGTTCCAGGGGATGTTTTCGTATTTTGACAGAGTTGAATTGTTTTATGCTCCAGGATCATTTAAATTTTCTTTACTCTGTCTAGCCACAGCATATAGAAATACAACTAATATAGAAAAGCAAGTCTTAGCTTACAGTCTATTTCATTTTATCACTGAAATACGATTATTTTAGTTTATTTGTTCCCTTATCTACTAGTTTGACTCCAAATTAAGCTCAGCTGTTTCCAAAAAGCAAAGCTATCTCTGTTGAAGGTAGGTAAAAAGATACTAAACATGATTTGCAGACCACTTCACAACTTTTTCATAAGGCACTGGCAAAATCACAGTCTCCATTTGCATCTATAGACTCTAACTTGTTAACTCAAATGATCAATTATGTTAATTTTTGGCTTATTTTGTAAAGGTTCTTTGTTACATAAATATTAAATAAAAATAAGAATATTATGAAAATTTAGTTTTTAGTTAGAGGAAGGAGAATTTCTGTGGTCTTTTGTACCAAGAGAGTGCCTAGACCTGTAATGATGCACTGAGAGCATTTGATTATGAACATAAGAAAGAGGCCCGTAAACACTCTTAAGATCAGATTAGGCTTCCTCTGGTAACTGAAGCAGAAAGAAGCATTTTCAAAGTGATGCCGGGGTAAAATGCCCTAAAGCTTTGAGTATTTAAGCAGTTTTCACACAAGGAAAGGAAAACTCCTTATTGGGCAACTTTGCCCTTGCTCCCAAGACACTCTTTTATTTTCTGCAGCGGAAATTAATGTGAGCACTATCGATGAACTCAACCTTGTAATAAGCTCTGGTTATATCTTTGCCAAATGTTTTGTGTGTGTCTCCATCCCATTCCAAAAATTCAAGTGCTTTTACTTTCCACAATGAAACATTAACTTATGGAGAAACCTCAGTATTTTCCTTCAGGATTGAACCCCTGACCCTGAAACATAATCAAGAATATTACTGCCCTTACTTTTTCATGTCTTCAAATACTCAATTTCAAAGTAATCAATTTTAATAAGAGGAGAAAGCTTACTGGTTTTGACAAGAACCGTTGCTCATGTGGCAAGAACAAAATAATCTATTTTCCCATGAATGATACAGCCTCCACTAATGCTCATTACTGTTAATATTTTAGTTCAAAATAACATTTGAATATAATCCATAATGTGAAAGAAAAGCAATTTTTATCGATAAAAATTCAAGCATGATTAGAAATGACAAAATAAATAAGAATCTTAGCAAAATGCCACTTAATAAAAACATAATTATTTTTTTCTTCCAGTTTTATTGAGATATAATTGACATATAGCACTGTACAAGTTTAAGGTGTACAGCATAGTGGTTTGAGTTACATACCTCATGAAATGATTATCCCAGTAATTTGAGTGAACATTCATCATCTCGTAGATACAAAAATAAACAGAAAAAATGTTTTCCTTGTGATCAGAACTCTTAGGGTTTACTCTTACCAACTTTCCTATATAACACACAGCAGTGTTAATTCTGTTTATCATGTTGTGCATTACATCCTTAGTACTTATTTATCTTATAACTTCAAGCTTGTACCTTTTGGCTGCCTTCATCTGATTCACCCTATTCCCATCCCCTGCCTCTGGTAACCACATATCCTTTTCTTTGACTTTGTTTTTGAAGTGTAATTGACCTACAACACTATGTTAGTTCCTGTTACACAGGGATATTTCTGTACATTTCAAAATGATCACCATTGTAAATCTAGTTACAATATGTCAGCATTCAAATATATTACAGTTATTGATTATATTCCCCATAGTGTACATTTCATGCCCATGACTCATTTATTTTGCAACGGGAAGTTTGTACCTCTTAATCTCCCTCACCTATTTCTTTCCTCCCCCCAGCCTCCTCCCCTCTGATAGCAACCTGTTTGTATCTATAACTCTGTTTTGTTTGTTCATTTATTTTGTTTTTTATATTCGACCTATAAGTGAAATACAGTATTTGACTTACTTCACTTAGCACAGGTGAAATAGGTTCATCCATGTTGTTGCGAATGGCAATATTTCATTCTTTTATATGCCTGAGTAACATTCCATTGTGTGTGTGTGTGTGTGTGCGATGCGTATATACATATACCACACGTTTATCCAACAGTCTGTCTGTGGGACTTAGGTTGCTTCCGTATCTTGGCAATTGTAAATAATGCTGCTATGAAAATTGGGCTGCATATGTATCTTTTCTAATTAGTTTTTTTGTTTTTCTTTGGATAAATACCCAGCAGTGAAATTCTTGGATCACATGGTAGCTCTATTTGTAATTTTTTGAGCAATCTCCATGCTGTTTTCCATAGTGGTTGCATCAACTTACATTCCCACCAAAAGTACACAAGGGTTCCTTTTTCTCCACATCCTTTCCAGCACTTGTTATTTATTGTCCTTTTGATGATGGCCATTCTGACAGGTGTGAGGTGATACCTCATTGTGACTTTGATTTGCATTTCCCTGATGATTAGTGATGTTGAGCATCTTTTTAAGTGCCTGTTGATCATCTGTATGTTGTCTTTGGAAAAATGTTTACTCAGGTCCTCTGCCCATTTCTTTAATTGGGTTTTTTTTTGATGTTGAGTTCTATGAATTCTTTATATATTTTGGATATTAACCCCTTGTTGGATATATCATTTGTAAGTAGAAAAGCATATAATTATTTTGGGAATATAAAATAATATGGACATATTAAATATGTAGCTCATGCACCTGGTATTACATACATATACAGAAGATGCTTTATTATATCATGGTTTGTGTAATATAAAGGCACACTGTACCTGAAAAACTGTATGTTAATTACATTAACATAAAAATATTATAGATTGAGTTAAATAATCAATATTTCTAGAAAACATGAAAATTTTTAAATAATTTAAATCACTTCAATGCAAGTCTTTTTGGAATGAAAATACATATATTTAATATATAGATATTTGTACGCATTTGTTGTTAGAACTTCTTTAAAGATATGTATATTTTAAACAAGCATTTTACAGAAGTCATTCTGAACATAAAACCAAGAAGATGCAAAAAAATCATATGTATTTAATTAAATCCTAAGGAGAAACTCAAATGTGCTCTGTTAAAAGGTAAACTGAGGCACATTAACATTTTTTTCCAAGAGTTTATCTATGCATACATATTTTGGAATCTTGTAGTGCCAATATCAAAGGTGGTTAGGGTAGCTCCACAGAAGCTAGGAGAGTGGTTTCTATAGGAAAGATCAGGAAGCAAAGCAAGGAAATTGGCTATAGCTTAAACAGTTGGCTTATTTAGTAAAGCCTAAGTGGTCGGTTGTGATTGTTCTTAAGTTTTATTTTCTTGGATTCGAGTACATTAACTCTGACTTAGGTTTTGCCTTGCTTGCACAGGCTACCAAGGAATCAGAGCCACCTCAGTCTAATGGCCTCTTTGTTTAAATATAGATTGTGTTTTATTTTTTCAAACAGGATGGAAGTTTTGCTGAAATCTATCCTAATCAATTTTTGCCGGTTGTTTTCTTTGTTTTTGTTTTTGCTTCCCCCCACCCTCCATCAACCCAGTAGTGAGAAGGACAATTCTAGGAATTGTCCTTCTTTGGAATAAATCTAAACATGACCTTAAATTGTCCCTTCAAGCATACATACAAAGATATGAAATGATTAATAATTATTTGCAAGCAAATCACTGTAGAAAAATAGTTCATTCTTTATAAATAATTAGAACTAATCAATCTAAAATAAAATGACTTCAAAAAATAATAAATAAAATAAAAAATAAAACAACTTCAGATTGTATAATTATGAAGAAAATATCCACAGTACAAACATAGATTTGTTCATCCATGTCGTGTAATATCAGGGAAAACATTTGAAACCTGAATGAGTTAAACCTTGAGACTGAAAACCATTCATTGAGATTCTCTGTTTATGGGAATATTGTTGAAATACTTATTAATTTGGAAATTTTTTAAATAAAAATTTACCCTTGTGAAAATTTTAAAAGTATAAGAATTTTTGAAATTTAAGAAATTAGATCAGACTTAGTGAAACTGGCCAACTACTTTAACTTCTGCGGTGTTGTAGCCCAGTTTCAAGTTTTCAAGTTTCAAGTCTACAGCCTTCTCTCTGGACCAGGGCATGTGGAGGTGACAACCGCTTGAAGCTATCCTGGGCAGGCTGGCACATGTTAAGTGGGCAATAAATAGTGAATGGTGGGAAACAGCCGCATAGCACAGGGATATCAGCTCGGTGCTTTGTGACCGCCTGGAGAGGTGGGATAGGGAGGGTGGGAGGGAGGAAGATGCAAGAGGGAAGAGATACGGGAACATATGTACATGTATAACTGATTCACTTTGTTATAAAGCAGAAAATAACACACCATTGTAAAGCAATTATACCCCAATAAAGATGTAAAAAAAAAATAGTGAATGAACAGAATTCTGGGAATGAAAAGAGAATATGGAATTTTTCCTCTGCTTGGACATTTATTAAGCAAGAATTGAGGATAAAGTCCATAAGAAGAGAGGAAGAGTAGTGAATTTGGCATTGTTTTGTTCAGTCATTCAACTTTTTACATAGTACCTGTTGTGTGATATGTATTCAGCATTTAGAGAGCTATGTGTCCAGAAGTTAAATTCAATAGCTGTAACCAGAGCTCTTGATTATATTTTCCCCTCTGTCAAAAATACAAACACTACATTCAGATGGTCAGCATCAACATAATCTTTAATAAGCACCACAAGTGTGTCCCTGAAGTAGAGCAATAACAACCGTGTTTCCTCATCACATTTGTTTCCAGTGCTGAACAGAATACAAAGGTGGATACAAATGGAGACTAATTGAAAAGCCAAACATTTTTCTAAAATTCCCTCTGTACTTCCCCGGATCTTTGTTTTATGATATTATTTGAATATTCAGATCCCTTTGTAGAGTCTAAGAAGCATAAATTAAAAGCGGGGATGGAAACAAGAGACTTTGTTTTTCATGTATATATATTTTGACAGTTACCTATGCTAAGATTGTTTTAAAGCAAAATATATCAATGTACTTGGATAATTTTCAGCTTTACGGATCATTTTACTTGATATAAATTCAAATTTGTCTAATAACAGGGTGAAGGGGAAGGAATATAACCACTATTAATTTTAAAAATTGGGTGCCACATTATTTTTTCTAAGACCTTTTGATGTAACTATCATTTTCTCTAAAGTATATATTCATAGTATATAATAAATTGTTTTGTAAAGAAAGTTTTATTTCCAAATGCTCATTTAACCTTGTTAAGCTATTCATTTTCTTTCATTTAGCACAAGAGACATACTTAGAATAAGTTATTTTAATGTAGTAGCTATTTCCATTATTTTATATATCAGTGATCCCATCTCTTGATACTTTTTGCTCCAAGCACTATCATGAAATATAGGAGGAATGCATGAGAGAAGGAAACTTTTGGGAAGGCCAGGGAAGACTGTTTGAGATGTAACTTTTGATCAGTATGTTGTGTTTGTTCCTGGCTTGGTTTAAATAGTGTTGTTTAAACTTTCTCTGTTATTTTAGGTGTGAGCTTCCATTTTTTTTTCTTTCCCCACCATCCTAATCTTTACTGAAAATAGCATTTTTCAAATGTTGTGTTTCTCTTTGCTTTATAAATCTTTTTTATGCTGTTTATTTTTAGCATTTTTGCTTTTTTCAGCATAATACTTTTAGTATTATTGAACTGGGAAGCATGTTATGTTGTTTCAAATCACAAGTATTTTATCAAATAAATTTTTTGGCATGTGTTATTAACATAGTATATATTTAACATAATCTATGACAAATTCTAGGTTTTATAATGGTTTTCCATAAGTAAGGAAAAGAGTTTTTGCATGTTCTGATTATTTATAAGAAAGATGGCTATTAATTCTGTTGGTCTATTGATTGAAAATGTTAATATAAATATTTTTTGTAAAGCGTAGATTGTATTGCACAAAATATAAACTCATTCACTCATGAACCTAGAAAAATTACCAGTGAGAATTCATCATTATATTGTGCATAAAGATTAGCTGTGGTTGGGCATCTGATAAAATTATTTTTTCACCAATATACTTTATTGCATTTTGACTTAACAGCAAATATAACAGCCTTGCAAACTTAGTTGAATTTTTGAAGATTTAATCAATTTGAACATAATCAATTTTTGCCTATTTCTCTTATTCTAACTAGTTTAAATTTCCTTTCTGCCCCTTCAGCTATTTACTTTTGTCATCAGCCTAGACAATGGCCTAGAATATGTTAACATTACAATATTTCTATAAATCAATGTATATGACAAAATGTGACAGATACATTTTTACTTCCATCTGCCCCAGCAAGGCTGACTTGTATGTGCATGTGTATGTTTTCATTTGTGCTTTGTAGTTTTCTGTTTATAAGGTATCTGGATAAGTTTAAATTGGCTACCAGCATAATTCTTATGAGTTCCTATAAAACCAAAGTATAGGAAACTTGGGAAGTTATAACAGAAGAATCTTAAGTGGATTGCAGTGTACCTAAAACTTAGAGCATTCTTAAAATCATCAGAAGCAAATTAAAAGATTATAAAACAATATATGACATTAAATTTTTAAAAAAACTAAGAGGTGTTCAGAAATAAAAAGGAAGATAGATGAGATGGTAAATTTATGGTTCGAAATTACCCAACGCTTTTAAACAACAATGGCAAATTTTGCATTTTAGAAAACAGAATCAGTAATGTTGAAGGCAAAACTGAGAATTTCCTAGGATGAAAAGGCAAAGCAAAATTTAAAAGGTGATAATAGGAAATTTAATACATGAAGGTAACCAGTGTGATGAATAATTTGAACTTACTAGAATAAACATCTTTATTTTTCACCACTTCAAGCTTCCTTGAATATCCATTTCCTGTCTCTTGTTGATACCTTGGGCTTATTCTACAGCTGTCTATTCATGTTCATTAATAAGAACACTATCCCTGTGGTAATTAAGACTCACTTTGTAATTAAAATGAGTTTACTGCCTTCTAAACCATCACTTCATTCTAAACCATCACTTCAGTCGTATACCCAGCTCAATTCTTTGTCCCTCACTGTATTGGAGACTTGATTTGTGGCCAATATACCAGCAATAAGAAGGACGGCTCATTTCTTCTTTGGATCCTTATTTTTCACTCCATTTTGCATATCCTCTACCTTTTGTTTTTCATTTGCCGAAGAAAAAACAAGGTGAAAGGAGGTTAAAGAGGCTGATTCTCTTTTCTGGTTAGGCATTCCGATATTGCCACCTCACAGAATATATAAGTGTGCTTTTGTCCTGGAGGTTCTGTAGGAGCTTTCCCCATTGAAGAGAGTTCGGATATGATACATCCCCCTGGTTGTAACAACTTTCCATGCACAACCTCCAGATGTCACTCTCCACAGTACATACCACAGCCCCTGGCCACATGGGACCTTTGGCCTAATGGTCAGCTTTTTGGGCTGGAGCATCAGCAAGAGAGCTTAAGCTCAACTCCTTTCTGTGGCATCTACACAGCCCATGGTAAGGTCATATCCATTTGCCTTTCCAAAGGGAGGAGTAGTGACTCCATCTTTGGACCCCCTCTCCACCATCTGTATTACCCAGTCTTCCAGGAATATGTGTTAGGCTCTTTCCAGAAATCTCTTATCACACTGAACTCCCATGGTAGCTCCACAGTGGCCCTGAGGGCCATAGTGAGACACCTGAAATTTTGTGGGCATCCTCAAAATCCATTAACAGTTTCTGTGGACTCCTCATGATTTGGCTTGGAAAGGAAAGACCCATTCCTTCATTTAAGGGTAGGGGATGGGAAGGAAACTGAAAACAAAAACAAAAGGGAAAGAAGAAGAATACTCCCAGTTTGAATTAGTATTCCTATTTTAGTATTTGAAGTAGAATCCAATTAATGAACAAAAATGTTCTGAGGGCTTACTAATACCTAGTACTTATTGCCAAGTATAGTATTTTGCCCTCTATGTTAGCACCTCACATTTATGTAATATTTTCAGTTTATTAAGTGTAGTCATTCATTTCTTGGTATCCACAGGGGATTGGTTCCAGGACCCCTGAGAATACCAAAATCTGCAGATGCTCAAGTCCCTTATGTAAACTGGCATAGTATTTGCATATAACCTACAGATATCCTCCTGCATACTTCAAGTCATCTTTAGATTACTTATAATGCAGTGTAAATGCTATATAAATAGTCACTGGCATGTTGCAAGTTCAAGTTTTGCTTTATGGAATTTTCTGAAAATTTTTTTCTAAATATTTTGATCATTGGTTGCATGCAAAACCCACAGATAAAGAGGGCTGATGGTACACTCAGTCTCATGGTTTCATGTAAGTTTCACATAAAACTCTAAAAAGAGGTATGGAAGACATTTTTAATTTCACATTTACAAGTGAGGTAATGGAGGATCAGAAAAGTTAAGTGATTTGGTATGGCTAAACAGCTATTAAGTCAGAAGGCAGGTTATCTTAAATGATGTCTGGTATCGTTTCCAGTTCTCCCTCAGCCCAAATTAATTATAAATGTGATTCATATAAGTATAAAGCCATCAGTTATTTTGATCCTATTTGAATGTTAATCTTTCATAATGCTAAAATGAGTATTCTAACATACGTGCTAGGGGTTAATATATAATTTTATTTATTTATTTATTTTGGTACGCGGGCTTCTCACTGCTGTGGCCTCTCCCGTTGCGGAGCACAGGTTCCGGACGTGCAGGCTCAGCGGCCGTGGCTCACAGGCCCAGCTGCTCCGCGGCACGTGGGATCCTCCCAGACCGGGGCACGAACTCGTGTCCCCTGCATCGGCAGGCGGACTCTCAACCACTGTGCCACCGGGGAAGCCCTTAATATATAATTTTAAATACACAGAAGAAAAATAAAAACAGTATATACCCATGCTTGATAAGAGACTTGAGGAAGCTTCCTGCATTATGTAAGCAAAGTTTCATTGTTCCAGTTAAATAGATGAACTTGACCAAAGAGTTTCAAACAAGTAGCTAACTCCTTCTTTACTTTACTTGTCATGTTTATATATATATTGTATGTATCTGCATGTGTGTATAGTTAATATTATATTGAAACTCATTTACATGTGAAAAACTACATTTGCAAATAGTTATATTAATTTAAAAATTCTGTCCTTTTATACAATGAATACTAAAAAAAATCCGACATTCAAGACTAGAGCCCAATCCTCATGGTTGTACAAATCCCATTCCGTTTAATTATATTTAAGGGAATCACAAATACATTTACTAAGTTAATGTTACAAAGAGAAATTCCACTATATTTTTATAATTCTCAAATCATTGATAAAACTTATTTAGAACAAAGCAGACTTCAGTTTTCTTAATCTAATGAGTATCATCTGGAATGTGTATTATGTGAATGTGTCATGTATTTGTAGATCTCAACATGAAGTTTTATTTAACTGTCTGCACATAGCCAGTTCTACCAGAAATATAAAATCCATAAGATATTGGTTAAGTAAACCTTAGGAAGAAATATTTACTTGGAAGTAGAGAAAAAAAAATTAAATACACTGTGTGCTCTGGCAGTCTTTTATTTTTCTCTCTAAAGTTAAAGGACAGTTGCAACCAAATAGCACATAGATATTTGTCCATTCATTAAATAAGTCTGTATATATTTCTTATGCTTCAGAACAAATGTCCTCAAATATTACGTGATAATCGATAATTCTTGACCTCTTGCCTGATGAGTTTCTGAATTTGTTGCCAGAGTAGGACTAGTAGTACCTCCATATTTATCGCTTACTGCCTTGCCAGCTTTTCCCTTCGACAACAGCAGCCTTGCCCTTGACTTATAAACATGTGCTGTCTGAAGTTCAATCAAATAAAATATGGTCCTCACAGTACATCATGAGGAGATGAGTTTTAGTGAATCTGGTAACCATTAAAGTGATAAGTTCTTGTAAAACAGTTTGTGTGTATGTGTGTGATAGCAAATGCAGTGGAAGTGCTCAGAAAACAAAAATCAAATTTGCATTCTTCTAGCTTTCCTAGAGAAGGCATCTGAAACAAGCAAGTCATTTAAATTCTTGGGCTAGAATCCTAGAATTTGATAGTCTCTCAAACCATTTCTTATTTAACTAAAGTCCCAGAGGCTATTCCCAAATTGTAGAATGTGCTGCAAGTTGTTTATTGTAAACATAAAGATATTGAAATTCCATTCAGAGTAAAACAAGTTGAAATCTAGTGAGCTTGAAGGTAAGCATTACAGTTTCAGCTGTAGCTATCAGCTGGCTGGAGTGGACACAATTGTAATGAGCATATCTGAGATGGTTCATTTGTGCACTTTTTAATTTTTTGGCCTTCAACAACATTTATTCAACAGAGCCTTCTGTTCTAGTGTAAAAGTTAATCATTTGAATATATTGAATATTCAAATAAGCACATAATTATCATAAGTCCTCTGTGAAAATTAAAGAATAAATATAATTTGCCCTCATGGAATATTTATTCTATGTAATAAGAGGAGAACAAAACATCCTTTGTGACTTGTATGATGTCATTGAGAATTAATACCGTTATTATATGTTTTGGGGAGCTTTGATGTATGGTTGTTTATTGCCAAAGTGGTGGTTAAGACCACAGGTAAATGAGGCTGTTTGTAGATAATTGTAATATATTGCTCTTTAGAGGTCTTAGTGACTAAAGAGGTAAATCATCAGCAAAGCAAATTAACTTATATATCAAATCATTTTTCTTGCTATTTTATTTTTTTATTAGTTATATTTCTCTAGTAGCTAGCAACAGGACAACCAATTCACATCAGCTAGATCAAAAACAGAATTCATTATCTTGCTTACCTAAGCAGTCTAGAGGTAATAGTGGTTCAAGTAGAGCTATTTGCTTAAATAATGTACTTGATAAATTTTCTTGATCCTTTTACATTTCTGTCCAGCTGGCTTTGCTCTCAGATTTTATGAGGTAGCCTCCATTTTATATCTCGCAGTGCAACCAGTGATAACAATGGGCACTTTACATAATGACAGAAACAAAGAACTACTTAGAGTTCACACTTTTTGACTAACCACATTCACACATATATGTACATGTATGTGTATAGTATATATCATATATATATTTCCAAAAGGAAATAATCTCATAGTCATGACATCCAGCTTCGAATCCAGGCTTCATAGGTGATGTTAAGCTCAGTTATAAGTCATCAACATCTCATAACTTATAGTTGAAGTGTACATTTAGCCACAAATTAATAAAAGCAAAAAAAAGATAGGGATAAGTTGTTTTTTTGGTTTTTTTTTTTTTGCGGTACGCGGGCCTCTCACTGTTGTGGCCTCTCCCATTGCGGAGCACAGGCTCCGGATGTGCAGGCTCAGCAGCCATGGCTCACGGGCCCAGCCGCTCCGCAGCATGTGGGATCATCCTGGACCGGGGCACGAACCCGCGTCCCCTGCATCGGCAGGCAGACTCTCAACCACTGCGCCACCAGGGAAGCCCAGGGATAAGTTTTTAATTTGAGAGGAGAGGATGGAAAATGTCATATCACTGTTATTAATTCAAAACATACATATCCTAAAATAAGGAAGAGAAGGGACTCCCAAAGCTAGCAATGAACTAAGGTTTGTGTGGGGTTTTTTTTTTTTGCTGTTATTTTGTTTTGTATTTTTACATCATCTGTACTCCCCTATTTGTTCTTACCCATTTTGAACGTATCTGAGAAAAACATGCATGTGGCCTTCCATTCTGCAAGGTGTAGTCCTCAGTGGCCGACCTCTTGTAAGCATGGTTTAGATGGGCAGGCAGAGAGTAGTAGCCTAAGTAGCTAAAGCAGGTGTTTGTAGACCAGGCTTAAGATACATATATTTTTAAACGTCTGTCAAAAATATAACATTTTTTTTAAAATCAACTTCTTAGTTTATTTTTATTGAAATCCAGAGTCTATGAAGCAATGCTGCAGATCTTGCAACTTATACTTTTCTATCTAGAAAGCTGTCTCTGGTCAGCAGGCTTCTGTGCTCTGTTTATCCTGTTAGGATTCATGTTCTGGTTTCCATCTGGACCACTGGAAATGGTCCTTTCTGACCTCTACACCCATTTTAACCTCTGACTTGGGAAATTCAGAATAATGGCCTGATGGGTTATGAGGAAGCACAGGCTGCATATCTCCTAAAATTTAGGCAGAGAGTTTCTGAGAGAAGTACATTAAATAAAACCAGGAAAATACAGCTTCTTTTCATATTATCTTATTATTTTCCCAAACTTGTCTTTAATATTATTATCTTGATTCCCAGTATTGATCTCCTTCAACCCTGCCAGTGTCCAGGTTAAGTAATCTTGAATTATACGACACAAGAATAAATGTCTTCTTGTTTTATCTTCTTTATATTTTCAGAAAGTTTATTTTCTTCTGGTCCTCTAGGAGACAGAACTTGAGAAAAGAATTAAGGTGATAATATTTCATTGTAGAGGAGTAAGTCCAAAACTATGAGAAAGGTGATGGCAAAGGAAGACATACTGGTTCTCTACCCTCTTCTACTTTCTTATGTGCACTGATTTTTATTCTTCTGAAGGAATTTTAAAAAACAAAAATCTAAGATCATCTTATAGAAGATTTAAGTTCCTTCTTTTCAACATACATAGTTTATTATTGTTTTAATTATTACTTATTATTAGTCTGTCTTTGAAGTCTGTATTTAATGCATCACCATTTTTAACTACCCCACAAGAAGGTGTAATCCATTTCTAGAAAGAATAGCTAAATACCAAGTTATAAAGCTAAAATATGAAGTCTAGAAGATGGCTAAGAGTGACCATTTATTTCTCTCTCAATAATTTTTTTTATTCTACCATAGTCTCAACTAAAATATCTACTCTAAGACAAACTTCTAATGTGATGATAATAACTGCCCCTTAAAGCTTATTCTGTGTTCTATTATGTTTAAATCTTTATTTCCTTTGACTTAACAAAACTCTCATGACGATCAATTTGTATTCCAGGTTTTTGCAAGGCTGTTGTAATAATTGATGTTACACATGATGGTTGCTTTTATTGAAGTAGTTGACAGTACAGATGGAAAGGAATTGAAACATTTAAGACTTATATGGAGTATAGAATTGATAGGACTTTGTAATACAGGAGGTATGTGAGAGGAATAAAATTATTAGCTTAAGCTAATTAAGGGAATGGCAGTTCTTGTAATTTTGTATGATACCTTATTCATACAAACATAAACACAGGTGTGTTCCATTATTTCACTTCTTGATTCTGATGTATTCAGGTTCAATTAATATAGCTTTGAGTATTTTTATATCCAATAATCATGTCCTACATTATCACAATAATTTATTAACATTTTGGAACTTGTTAAAACCTGAATAATTTTATAAATGTTTCTTAGAATGGCATTATATAGTTTAACTAAAATAAATCATATTAAGTATTTGGGGAATGATGTTAAACCTATAGATTAATACTTGTAGGGACCTCCCTGGTGGTCCAGTGGTTAAGACTCCTTGCTCCCAATGCAGCGGGCACGGGTTTGATCCCTGACTGGGGAACTAAGATCCTGCGTGCTCCTCGGTGCAGCCAAAAAAAAAAAAAAACAAAAAACTGCTTCTAATAAACTTATGGTTACCGGGAGTAAGGGTGGGGAAGGGAATAAATTGGAAGAACAGGATTGACACATGTACACCACTATATATAAAATAGATAACTAATAAGGACCTATTGTATAGCACAGGGAACTCTACTCAATACTCTGTAATGGCCTATATGGGAAAAGAAGCTAAAAAAGAGTGGATGTATGTATATGTATGGCAGATTCACTTTGCTGTACACCTGAAACTAACACCACATTGTAAATTATACCCCAATAAAAATTTAAAAAAAATAAATCAGAGATACGTAGAAAAAAATTAATACTTGTAAGCAAGATACATGATTTGCGTCTCTAAATTGATAAAACATTTTTTATATTAATACTGTTTTTTGAACTTATTTTATATTTTTATTGAAGTGTATTGATTTACAATGTTGTGTTAGCCTCAGGTGTACAGCAAAGTGATTCAGTTATACATATATCTATATACTTTTTCAGATTCTTTTCTCTTATAGGTATTATAAACTATTGAGTGTAGTTCACTGTGCTATACAGTAGGTCCTTGTTGGTTATTTATTTTATATATAGTAGTGAGTTTATGTTAATCCCAAACTCCTAATTTATCCCTCCCCCCATTTCCCCTTTGGTAACCATGTTTGTTTTCTATAGCTGTGGGTCTATTTCTGTTTTGTATTTAAGTTCATTTGTATCAATTTTTTTTTTTAGATTCCACATATAAGTGATATCATATGATATTTATCTTTGGCTTGCTCCACTTAATATAATAAACTCTAGATCCATCCTTGTTGGTGCAAATGGCATTATTTCATTCTTTATTATGGCTGAGTAATATTCCATTATATATATATCACATCATCTTTATCCATCCACATCTTCAATACTATTTTAGTATGTATAAGCCACATATATTTTTGTTCCTCTTAAAAAAAATTGGTTCCCAAATATTTTCTCTAGTTTATTATTGCTGGTGTAAGGAAATATGCTAATTTTATTGATTTTTATTTGTGTAATTTCTTGTACTTTTGTTTTTCCTGTCCAATAGATATTTGTCTTTTATCTGAATCATCATTTAACTTTTCATCCTTCTAGAAAAATTATTAAATGATAACAATAGTTAATAGTAGGCTTTGTTACCTTTATTTTTTTGTTGAATGAGAATAAGTATTTCTCTTATTTTTTGCTGTAATCTCTCCTCATTCATGACTGCTCTTGGAGTAGCTTTGTAGAAACAGTAGAGTTCTCCAAAGCATGAACTGTTACTTTGAAGAATATCATTTAAATTTTATATCATTCAAATGCAGGTATTTAGAATTATCAAAAGATTGATAACTTACAGAAATAGTCCCTAGTATTGCCCAATCTCAGTGTCCAAGTGTAGTTTGGCCACTGTTTCCAAAGTATTCACCACACCAGATTCTGTATCTGATGGTGCCAGAACCTGAAACCATTTCAGGACACAAACATCTTACAGATTATTGGCTGTGAATTAAAGAAAAAATAAAGGAGGAGTGAAGTGGGGGAAATAAACTACCCATGTGTGATAATTTAAGTGATGGAGAGGAGTATGTATACAGACACATTAAGATATATTTTATTTTTTAACATCTTTATTGGAGTATAATTGCTTTACAGTGGGTGTTAGTTTCTACTTTATAACAAAGTGAATCAGTTATACATATGTTCCCATATCTCTTCCCTCTTGTGTCTCCCGCCCTCCCACCCCTCTAGGTGGTCACAAAGCACCGAGCTGATCTCCCTGTGCCATGCGGCTGCTTCCCACTAGCTATCTATTTTACGTTTGGTAGTGTATATATGTCCATGCCACTCTCTCACTTTGTCACAGCTTACCCTTCCTCCTCCCCATATCCTCAAGTCCATTCTCTAGTAGGTCTGTGTCTTTATCCCCGTCTTGCCCCTAGGTTCTTCATGACCTTTTTTTTTTTCCTTAGATTCCATATATATGTGTTAGCATATGGTATTTATTTTTCTCTTTCTGACTTACCTCACTCTGTATGACAGACTCTAGGTCCATCCACCTCACTACATATAACTAAGATATATTTTAAGATGTGTTGAAGGAACAGTTTGGCTGAGGGGGTTGAAAGATTAGCAGTAGAGCAAAGCGAATTATTTATGAGATCCCAGAAAGCGAGTGGCTGTTCATTTACAAAGCCCAACAACCTGAAGCAAATAATCCAGAATCTCAGCTATAATAGTACTGGAGCTTTTGAATAGAACAAGAGAGAGCTGTCTGGTGACTTTGATGCCCAGGAATATAAGCTTCAACATTTATAAAAATCAGGAGTCATTGAAATCAGTCATGAGATACAGTTAATTCTTATGGAGAAGATTCTTTCTATGTGTGAAGGGGACCCAGATACAGAAAAGGTAGAATTGGTTTTATGTTTAAGAGCATTATTTTTGTTGTTTAAAAATGACATGATAAGTAGATTGATAAGGATGTTTCTGTATAAATCATGATGGAATTTCAAGAAAAGACTGATAAAATCCTTATATATTATTTCGTGTATTTATTTTCAAAAACCTATGTCAGACTCATTTTTTGTTGACTTTTTTAATAATAATAAAAAAAAGATTTGTCTTAAACAAGAGAGTATTTAAGAACAGAGAGGTAACATGTTCACAGTGAAAGAGTACCAGTAACTTATTCAGGGTCACAGAAGAAGACTTGGAAACAAAAGAAGATACTTCAAAATTTTCCTGAGATTTTAAATAGAGTAGGAAGAGGGGTAACTGAGTTAAGTGTGATACAATTTTAATTGAGCCAAGATACCACACACAAAAAGCCTTTAAATTGGAATGACTACACATATAAAATTTTCTTTCAGTGTTTGTTTTTATGTTCCAGACAGTAGCAGTGGTGAATCCAAGTTTTGTGGGAGCTTAAATTTAGACAATTTGCGCAACATCTTTAGATAAAAAATAAATGCAAAATTATTTTCAAAAGTTATATATGGTAAAGTGTACTTATTTAGAGAAAATAGATCATAACACTATCAATTTTAAATAGCTGACACATGACACAAACATAATAAAATCCAGAAAAATACTTATATTAATTATGTGACATACTGTGCATTTTATTATTTGTTGGTCATCTTTTAGATAATAATATTCTATAATATTATTTTTAAAGAGAAAATAGAAAGCCTATCTTATTTTCCCCCTATTTCATTGGTTAAAATTTGTTATTGATAATTGTTAAATTTTATTCATCTTCAAAACTTGTTGATATACTGGTGACTTAAACTTCTGGCCATCATGGAGTAACAGATTTACTCTGTCATCTTAACTAAAAAAGCAGGAAAAAATGTATGAAAAGAATTTTCAGACACTGGAAAATAAGTGGTAAAGGCAATAATTCTTGAGAGAAGGAAAGCTAATGAGGTTAGCTATGGATTATATCATGCCTGTTGCCTGGAGACAATGCTTAGGCCACAGCAAAGGAAGTTTGCTGAGTTGTGGAAATACTTCAGAGTTTAGGGAAACTGAGGTGGCAAGAATTCACAAGAGTACTGAAGAGAAGAAATCTACACGTAGAACTCTGGTTGAGTCTTTTGCTTGATACCAAGCAGTGTACACCTAAAGCCAAAGCAACCACTCACGCCAACAGCAAGACAAAATTCCCAGAGGTCAGTAGGGCTCAGCATAGACAGAGTAGAAAAACCTACCAAGATACTACAAATCATGTAAAGTACACAGAAACATTTTGTCTTATTAGTGACGCCAACTTTTATCTAGGAAAGGTTACACTAGTCTCTGGGAGTTTAAATGTAGCAAAAGTTAAAATCACACATTGAAAGGATCAAATCAGTTTTAAATAATGTAACTAAATCACAGGAAAAATGCTAAAAATATTTCAAAGAATATTACCATCCTCTCCAATAAGGCTGGCACCCAGATAAAGTTCAAATGTATGATATTCAATTATTAAACATACCAAGAAGCTGAAAAATAATTCATAATTAGGCAAATCAGCAAATACTTCTAGATCTGGAAATAACAAAATTATTAGACAAGGCAGTTATCACAGCTATTAAAAAAACTTTAATGTTGAAGGTAGAAAAACATACACATGATAGGGAAACACCTGGAAGTACAAAAAAAAGACACATATCGAACTTAGAGGAATAAAAATATAACATTAGAGAATACCAAATGATATTAATATCAATTTAGATATTGCATTCAAATAGAACCTATCCAAAATTTTAAAAAGCCAGAACACACTAAACTGTGTTCCATCAATGAGCTGTAAGTCAGCATTAAGCATCTTAATATTTGTGTAGGGCCCTAGAAAGAGAAGTTAAGGATGTGGAGACAGCAGAAAAACATACTAACTGGTTGCCCACAATTTGTCAAAAATTGACAAAAACTCTAAACCCGCAGAAGCAAGAATTTCAAACACCAGCCACAATAAACATGAAGAGAACTACACCAAGGCAGTTTATACTAAAACTAATGCTAGAGATGAAGAGAAATCGTAAAAGCAGCTAAGAAAGACATTGTACAGAAGAGAGAGACATGCCCAAAGGAACAAAGGAGGATGACAGAACTTTTTTTGGAAATGAAGTAAGCTGTGATGTTTTTTGTTTTTTTTTTTAAACATCTTTATTGGGGTATAATTGCTTTACAATGGTGTGTTAGTTTCTGCTTTATAACAAAGTGAATCAGTTATACATATACATATGTTCCCATATGTCTTCCCTCTTGCGTCTCCCTCCCTCCCACTCTCCCTATCCCACCCCTCCAGGCTGTCACAAAGCACCGAGCTAATATCCCTGTGCCTTGCGGCTGCTTCCCCCTAGCTATCTACCTTACTACGTTTGTTAGTGTGTATATGTCCATGACTCTCTCTAGCCCTGTCAAAGCTCACCCTTCCCCCTCCCCATATCGTCAAGTCCGTTCTCCAGTAGGTCTGCGTCTTTATTCCTGTCTTACCCCTAGGTTCTTCATGACATTTTTTTTTTCTTAAATTCCATATATATGTGTTAGCATACGGTATTTGTCTTTTTCTTTCTGACTTACTTCACTCTGTATGACAGACTCTAGGTCTATCCATCTCATTACAAATAGCTCAATTTCATTTCTTTTTAAGGCTGAGTAATATTCCATTGTATATATGTGCCACATCTTCTTTATCCATTCATCCGATGATGGGCGCTTAGGTTGTTTCCATCTCCGGGCTATTGTAAATAGAGCTGCAATGAACATTTTGGTACATGACTCTTTTTGAATTTTGGTTTTCTCAGGGTATATGCCCAGTAGTGGGATTGCTGGGTCATATGGTAATTCTATTTGTAGTTTTTTAAGGAACCTCCATACTGTTCTCCATAGTGGCTGAACCAATTCACATTCCCACCAGCAGTGCAAGAGTGTTCTCTTTTCTCCACACCCTCTCCAGCATTTATTGTTTCTAGATTTTTTGATGATGGCCATTCTGACTGGTGTGAGATGATATCTCATTGTAGTTTTGATTTGCATTTCTCTAATGATTAATGATGTTGAGCATTCTTTCATGTGTTTGTTGGCATTCTGTATATCTTCTTTGGAGAAATGTCTATTTAGGTCTTCTGCCCATTTTTGGATTGGGTTGTTTGTTTTTTTGTTATTGAGCTGCATGAGCTGCTTGTAAATTTTGGAGATTAATCCTTTGTCAGTTGCTTCATTTGCAAATATGTTCTCCCATTCTGAGGGTTGTCTTTTGGTCTTGATTATGGTTTCCTTTGCTGTGCAAAAGCTTTGAAGTTTCATTAGGTCCCATTTGTTTATTTTTGTTTTTATTTCCATTACTCTAGGAGGTGGGTCAGAAAGGATCTTGCTGTGATTTATGTCATAGAGTGTTCTGCCTATGTTTTCCTCTAAGAGTTTGATAGTTTCTGGCCTTACATTTAGGTCTTTAATCCATTTTGAGTTTATTTTTGTGTATGGTGTTAGGGAGTGATCTAATCTCATACTTTTACATGTACCTGTCCAGTTTTCCCAGCACCATTTATTGAAGAGGCTGTCCTTTCTCCACTGTACATTCCTGCCACCTTTATCAAAGATAAGGTGTCCATATGTGCGTGGGTTTATCGCTGGGCTTTCTATCCTGTTCCATTGATCTATATTTCTGTTTTTGTTCCAGTACCATACTGTCTTGATTACTGTAGCTTTGTAGTATAGTCTGAAGTCAGGGAGCCTGATTCCTCCAGCTCCTTTTTTCGTTCTCAAGATTGCTTTGGCTATTCGGGGTCTTTTGTGTTTCCATACAAATTGTGAAATTTTTTGTTCTAGTTCTGTGAAAAATGCCAATGGTAGTTTGATAGGGATTGCATTGAATCTGTAGATTGCTTTGGGTAGTAGAGTCATTTTCACAATGTTGATTCTTCCCATCCAAGAACATGGTGTATCTCTCCATCTATTTGTATCATCTTTAATTTCTTTCATCAGTGTCTTATAATTTTCTGCATACAGGCCTTTCGTCTCCTTAGGTAGGTTTATTCCTAGATATTTTATTCTTTTTGTTGCAATGGCAAATGGGAGTGTTTTCTTGATTTCACTTTCAGATTTTTCATCATTAGTATATAGGAATGCCAGAGATTTCTGTGCATTAACTTTGTATCCTGCTACTTTACCAAATTCATTGATTAGCTCTAGTAGTTTTCTGGTAGCATCTTTAGGATTCTCTATGTATAGTATCATGTCATCTGCAAACAGTGACAGCTTTACTTCTTCTTTTCCGATTTGGATTCCTTTTATTTCCTTTTCTTCTCTGATTGCTGTGGCTAAAACTTCCAAAACTATGTTGAATAAGAGTGGTGAGAGTGGGCAACCTTGTCTTGTTCCTGATCTTAGTGGAAATGCTTTCAGTTTTTCACCATTGAGGATGATGTTTGCTGTGGGCTTGTCATATATGGCCTTTATTATGTTGAGGAAAGTTCCCTCTATGCCTACTTTCTGCAGGGTTTTTAGCATAAATGGGTGTTGAATTTTGTCGAAAGCTTTCTCTGCATCTATTGAGATGATCATATGGTTTTTCTCCTTCAGTTTGTTAATATGGTTTATCACATTGATAGATTTGCGTATATTGAAGAATCCTTGCATTCCTGGAATAAACCCCACTTGATCATGGTGTATGATCCTTTTAATGTGCTGTTGGATTCTGTTTGCTAGTATTTTGTTGAGGATTTTTGCATCTATGTTCATCAGTGATATTGGCCTGTAGTTTTCTTTCTTTGTGACATCCTTGTCTGGTTTTGGTATCAAGGTGATGGTGGCCTCGTAGAAGGAATTTGGGAGTGTTCCTCCCTCTGCTATATTTTGGAAGAGTTTGAGAAGGATAGGTGTTAGCTCTTCTCTAAACGTTTGATAGAATTCCCCTGTGAAGCCATCTGGTCCTGGGCTTTTGTTTGTTGGAAGATTTTTAATCACAGTTTCAATTTCAGTGCTTGTGATTGGACTGTTCATATTTTCTATTTCTTCCTGATTCAGTCTTGGCAGGTTGTGCATTTCTAAGAATTTGTCCATTTCTTCCAGATTGTCCATTTTATTGGCATAGAGTTGCTTGTAGTAATCTCTCATGATTTTTTTTATTTCTGCAGTGTCAGTTGTTACTTCTCCTTTTTCATTTCTAATTCTATTGATTTGAGTCTTCTCCCTTTTTTTCTTGATGAGCCTGGCTAGTGGTTTATCTATTTTGTTTATCTTCTCAAAGAACCAGCTTTTAGTTTTATTGATCTTTGCTATCGTTTCCTTCATTTCTTTTTCATTTATTCCTGATCTGATTTTTATGATTTCTTTCCTTCTGCTAGCTTTGGGGTTTTTTTGTTCTTCTTTCTCTAATTGCTTGAGGTGCAAGGTTAGGTTGTTTATTCGAGATGTTTCCTGCTTCTTAAGGTGGGCTTGTATTGCTATAAACTTCCCCCTTAGAACTGCTTTTGCTGCATCCCATAGGTTTTGGGTCGTTGTGTCTCCATTGTCATTTGTTTCTAGGTATTTTTTTATTTCCTCTTTGATTTCTTCAGTGATCACTTCATTATTAAGTAGTGTATTGTTTAGCCTCCATGTGTTTGTATTTTTTACAGATCTTTTCCTGTAATTGATATCTAGTCTCATGGCGTGGTCAGAAAAGATACTTGATACAATTTCAATTTTCTTTAAGCTGTGATGTTGTAAAGCAACATCCTTATGATTTTGAAAGAAACTTTCAAACTTACAACAAATGAAGAAAAAGTCATTGGCTGCATGCCAGGACTCTAAGAAACATGAAGTCCTTCAGGTAGAAGGAAAATGATACCAGATGGAAATTTAGATCTACACAGAGAATAATTACTGAAAATGATAGATATACGGTAAATATAAAGTATATTTTATTTCAGAAGTCTTACAAAAGTTTCAAAGTTTAATGCAAAAAATAATTTTAACAAGTACTGTGGAGTGGATGTGGAAGTAAAACATATGACAATGATAGTATGAACACCAGCCTAGGAAAAATGGAAGTATACTATGGTACAATAGTATATGTGAAACGAAATAATATTATTTGAACATTGAATATGATAACTAACACACCTGTAAGCCCTAAAATAACCAATGAAAAATCAAAACAAAGATACAGGGGTAAGAAAAAGTCAGTGAAATAGATAAAGTGGAGTGATACGAATATTCAATCAAAAGAAAATAATGAAAAAAGAACAAAAGTAGATAGTTAAAATAGAAAACAGTTACTAACATGGTAGATTTAAATCCAAATATGTTAATAATCACAGCTCGTAAATGGTTTAAATATCCAAATTAAAAGGCAGAGACTGTCAGTTTGGATTAAAATATTTAAAACAACTACTACAGCAAAAGGCACAACCATCTGAAGAACCGACTATTTTAAGAATGGAAGAAGATATACTATGCTTGTATTAGTGGAAATAAAACTGGTCTGGTTATATTATTGAAATAATCATCTATGATTGGTGGGAGCTCAAACCGATGCAGCCCCTTTGGAAAATATTTTGGCAGTTTCTTTTCAAGTTTAACATACGCTTATCATTTGGCCCAGCAATCCCACAACTAGCTGTTTACAGAACAGAATTGAAAACATATGTTTAACAAAAAACTGTATGCAAATGTTTATAGTGTCTTTATAGATAAACTCTCCCGTATGGAAACAACCAAAATGTCCTTTAAAAGATGAATGGACAAACAGTGTTCCACTCACACAGTAAAATACTACTCAGCAATAAATGCAAAGTCCAGATTCATTTTCAACGTGGATTACATCACAAATGCATTATCCATAATGACAGAAGACGCATACTCAATGTTCAGATGATAATGTGTTACTTCACATACAGTATAAGTATACAACATCTTCCACTTCCCCTTATTTTGTGCTTGTGTCATTGTCATATATTTTATTTCTACATATGTT
Source organism: Delphinapterus leucas (assembly GCF_059928025.1). Lineage (NCBI taxonomy): Eukaryota > Metazoa > Chordata > Mammalia > Artiodactyla > Monodontidae > Delphinapterus > Delphinapterus leucas. The sequence continues at coordinate 30,179,225 of NC_143137.1, read as the reverse complement.
CACATATCTGTTGTGTAAATACGTGGGAATGATTTGGCTAAGTAATAATAGCCTAGAAGGAAAGAAAATACAATTTGATTTCCTACAGAGCATTTGGACATGAGGCACATTATCTAGAGGTTGATTAGTTGGGCTGTAGTGGACTATTTGCTGACCCCTTGGGATATCATCTGTGATTGTCTTATGTAATTCAGTTCACTCTCAGAATCACTGCTTTGATTAGTGGCTCCACATTAAAAAATGGACATTAGAAGGAGAGAAGCCATTTTAAAGCTCTCAATTATTATCAGCATTGCTCAGCTATCTAGTATTAAACCTCTTTGTCATATGTATTGCTTCCAGGTAGTTCACTGCACAGTAGTTGAATCATAAAACAATCAAAATTATGACTGAATATATTCGAATATGAAGTCTGAAGCATTCAAGACTTACAGGCCAGTTATCAATTACTATTACATTTTTAAATTACTAAGTTTTTAAACAAATTTTAATTATCCCAGGTAATTAAAAATTATGTCATCCAGATAGAAAAGATTAAAAAATTCTGTGGCCTATATTACTTGGAAAACTCCCTAATACTCTATTTTGTATTAAGTTTGCAGTGATGCACACATTTCAATATCATCATTTATTATTCTTTGAAGTGTCCTAGATATTGATTAACTTCAGGCATTCAGTAAATTTAATAAATAAAAAATATTGAGAGACATACTGCAGTGGTAAGGAAATTTCCTATTTATATACCCATTAACTTGAGTTATGAAGTAATGGACTTTATAGTTGGGTTCAAAGGCAAATCAATGTCATGCGGAATGGGACAATAAAATTGTGCCTCGTAAAGCTTTTCTTGAATATCAGCCAAATCATGGAATATTTGGCAGAATTCCTAGAGTTTTCTTGCAGAATACAACTTTAGAATTTCTTAAAACGTTCATAAGCACATTTAATATACATGTAGTCAGTAAACTAGAAAGCTGTAATAACTTTTCATTACTCTGATATTCAGAAGCTAGTTATAATCTCCAACAGCTCAAAACGTTTAAATCAGAAAACAAGCTGAATTATCTTAGAAAACGGAATTATCCATGTCAAGAGAGTGTACTGACCACAGGAGAGCTCCAGTGGTCTGGTCTGAGAAGTCTGAATGGAATATGGGGGTTAGTTAAAGCAGTAAGTGGCTGGAACTGAAAGGAGGTGACAAATGGGAATTGAATGGGTATATATTTAGAGCTTGAATCCTAATTTCACAAATGTATGAGGCAAGGAAATGCAGATGAATAGGAGATTCTCGAACAGCATATAAATCAAGGACATTAAACAAAAACTTTAAAGAATTTTGTAGAGAACCAGGGCAGATATTACACTGTTGGGCTTAGACACCCAATAGGAGTATCCTCAGAGAAAATGATAGATTTCAAAAATGGAGTCGGGCAGAGTAAACAAATTTCCATGTTTGGAAGTGAGGAATTTTTAAACCCTAGCCAGTTGGAAATATTATCATGATACATCTAGATGTTGTATCTTCATTTATTCATGCTATTATTTAGCCAACTGAATTTACATGTGCCAATTTTGATTTTATCTATTCCATTTTTTAAAATATATATTTCCAGGAGTTCCTCTTAGGAAAAAAATGGGAAATTCTGTACCTCCATATCAATGCCCTACATCCCTGGGACTTTTCTTCCTTGTCATCTACTGACTTTTGTACTATGTGTTAGAATTGGTGACTACAAAATGGACCTGATGCAGTTTCGGAGTCCCAGAATCTGATTCTGAATGTCTCTTATGTCAGGGTAGCTTTTGACTGTGTAGTCTTCCTTCTCAGAAAATATTTCTCCTTGTGATCTCAAGAGGGCAGCAGCAACAGCTGCTCCAGACCTCACAGGAGACCCAGTAACTTAGAGTGAAGGAGAGGTGGACTTTCAAAAGAAAAGAAAGATGTTATCACAAGATCTAGAGGGTATGCGTGCTGAGTTGAAAAGAACAATAAAACAACAGCAGCCATAGAAGGCACACTGTAATTTGAGTGAATTCTTGGACTCACTAATTTTTCTCTTTAGTTTTTCCGATTTTGCTCTTTAGCTCCCATTATAAGCTGGGTTGCATATGGCAGTAACTATTCTCTGGCTTGGTGGGCTTCCCCATGCTCCTGGATTTCTTCTGCCACTCAGCCAGCTCTTCCCCTAGCTCTCAAACTCACTGATCCTGCTACCCTGCTCACCATCATTAACAAAATGTTGATTTGCATGGTGGGTTCTACTCCAACACTCCAAAGTCGATCTAAATGTTGATTCAACGGTAACTCTCGTAAATCATATCTATTATCTTTTGCATTAGTCTGTTCCTGCTCACTTGGAGTTTTGGTTTCCTTTTTCATTCAAATCCATGTGTCTTTTCATAAAAATATACCTCCTTTTTTTTACATTATTCAGTTATTTCAAAATAAACACCATATTCCATTATCACCCATTCCTCCCAAATTGTAGATACTTACTTTCTTTCCAAAAATACTATGGGTTTTCCTTTATTGAGATGAAACCTCTGTTTTCACTTACTGGTAAGGACCAATGTTATTGTGAAACTCTCTTGTCATAACATTCACTTCATTGCCTTAGCATGTTTATTTACTCTTTTGCACATGCACGTTTTACTTTGGAACATGGCTTTCATTTATATTGTGGGCTAAAATCCTTTCTCTAGGACACTTTAAGTTATAGTAAATGTCAAGAAATGTTATTAGATTCAAATTGATATACTTACAAGTTTTCAGGAAAGTAGCCATTTTTACAAGGAAAATGTGTTTAGGTATATAAATATAATTGAATTTTGATTGTACTTATTGCTTAAAATATTTATATTTTAATGGTCGCAGATGCCACTGAATAATTGCATTTAAGCTTTTTGGAAAAAAGGAGAGATGTGCTTCCATCAGTTCTTTTCTAGCTGGTGTTCTGTATTCTTGCCATGTTTGTTCAACTTTAGAATTCCAGAACACTTTTTATATCTAGTATTGTGCTCCCACAGCAGGTGGGAGTTCAGCCTACTCATAGGCTACATTTATATAGCATTTAAAGCTCAGCTGCATAATTTACAGTGTTCTACAGTGTAGTTTCTCTTCGTGCACGTACGGTATAGAAGGTACTTGCCAGGGACACTTATTAGTCACATGAATTTTAAAACACATGAGCAGCTAACGATACCATTGCAAGCAATTATATAGTTATCACACACTGACTAATCCAATTCTGGCGAATTATCAAAGACCCAAAAATAAATAAGTAGGTAATGAATGGAGGGTCTATGTACTATTTTCAATGCAGATAGGAAAAACTTTAATAAGTTATTATTACATAAATAACACATATAACCAAAATATACAATTATATAATCCTTTTACATTATTAAAATTGGATAAATGATTGACCATTTTATTTACTGAAGCTACTAGTTAATTTAGAATAAAAACATTTTGAGAAGTATTTTCTCCAAACACAATGTGGAAAATAGAGATTTAGGAAACTAATTTCTATCTGGTGCTCAGATAACAGGAGATTTCAGGGCAGAATATGCCTAGGGTTTATCTACATGATTTATTTACTTATTATAATAACAGTTATAGAATCATGTCAAGTTTTCTCTCCCATGAATAAAATAATCACTATTTCCTGATTTTGTAGGGAATAAGTATGTCCGTAGCACATAGTCCATCTTTGGTGGAACAGATACATTGTTCTGCTATAAAAGACATGTGACAATCATAAGTGGCTCTTAATTGTCTTCTAAAATTTTACTTTTTAAGCCTTTAGGAAGTTGAATGTTTGTTAATAAAAATAAAATTTTATAAGAGTGATTTTTGAGAGCTTATTGGCACCAAATTCCCATCTGCCCAGTTGAGACCACCAGACTTTTTTATTCAGCAAGGTTGAATCAGTCCAGCAAGGGTGCTTACTTTAGGGTTAGAATAGCTCTCTTTTTCCTGCTGCCCTATGCGAGAAGAGTCTGAAAACAAGCGAATTGGACTATGAAAAAATAAAGTGCCCATATAAATTTTGCCTTTGTCATGCTATATATATGTGTATACATACATATATATATGTATGGTAAATCAGTGTGAAGTGTGAACAATCTAATCACATCACGATTTTGATACGTATCAGGAAATAGCTAGTTTGAATCGCTTTGATTTTCTTATTGAACTGGTGATTTAGGACAAGACAACTTAAGGATAGCAACACATTGACCTGAAATATATTTATTTCTGGAGAGAAAAGGAAAATGGACGGCAAGGAAGTAAAAAATTGAACAAAAATAAAATTTTGTGAACCCTAATGGGATAAAAAAAACAAGCCATAGAAGGAAGTACTGGTACAATATCATGTAAGTAAAAAAAGTAATTTATTTTGCTTGACAAACATCTTAGAGCAGCAGATGAAAATGTCTAAGTCTCTAAGTCCTTATGTGTATTTACTCATTTTAGTGAAAACATGTTATTTCCATAGAAACCAGTAGCAGTAGAGTTACTGTTAAATATCATTCTGTGAATAAAGACCAAAAGGATGAAAGAACTAGCTATACCTTTCCAGGATACTTCTAGAACTTTTATGGAAAAGAGATGAAAGACACGATAATCTAAAACCAATTAGACCCTGTTAAAATGCATCTCTTTATTACCGGTTAATGAAAGATAGACAGTTATAGCTGATTTGACTATGAAATGGAACCCCTTGCAGTCTTTTTGAAATGTCTGTCAACACTTCAGTGTGAACCCCTCCCAATAAACCATCTGCTTATAATTTACCTGAATCCCATTACCAGCAAAGTGTATCAAATCAGTGCAACAAGCAAGAGGATTTACATGATCTGTCTACTGAGATATTGTACCTAATATTTCTTAAACAAATCACCTCTTTATAGTCGTGTACCTTATTTTTATTAACGATGTAGCTGTGTATTTTTTATCTAGAAAATAAATAACACAGCACTAGGAAATCATGATTTGCCAAATCATATAAAAGTGTAGATTGTTTTCTTTTTCACTTACATGATTCCCACGTATATTTGAGCTGTGTCAGCTGGCCCGTTCTGAACTAAAATGGCAATACCCCTACCCATCTCCTTAAAAAAAAAAAAAAAAAAAAACAATCTTCCATAGCTTAGTTGCCATATTCAAAACCAGTGAATCACTGGGTAATGACCTAATCATCTGATGTTGATTTTTGAAAGCAAACTACTGTTTTGGTTACAGTTATTATTTTAGTTTGTGTCTGTAATGGAAATCTGTTTCCTTTATTTTCATGAGCCCATTGTTTCTGTATGACTCATATTGCTCATATCATACAAACTGAGCACATGGGAAACTGATGGCCACCGTATACAGCGATTTGAACTTGGTAGTGCTTAGATTACTAAGGATGGAATGTGCAACATAGATGAGACAAGGAAAGCATAATTTAAGTTTTTTGACTCTAATGCTTGGTAGTTAGTTCACACACAGAGTCATACTCCTATGTAAAACTAGTGATAGAAGTAAATATCTGACAGTCCTTATATATCTTTTAGCCAGAGGTTCTTACATGTTTTTATAATTACAGCACCTGGAGAGGGCTTTCTTTTCTTTTTTAAATTTTTATTGGAGTATAGTTGATTTACAATTTTGTGTTTCAGGTGTACAGCAAAGTTAATCAGTTATACATATACATATATCCACTCTTTTTTTAGATTCTTTTCCTATATAGGTCATTACAGCGTATTGAGTAGAGTTCCCTTTTCTATACAGTAGGTCCTTATTAGTTATCTATTTTATAAATAGTAGTGTGTATATGTCGATCCCAATCTCCCAGTTTATCCGTCCCCACCCCTTTCCTCCCTGGTAACCACAGGGTTTTCTCTTAATTATTTGTTTTTATTTTGTTTTATTTTGCTTTTTAAAAGAGGAGGGATTCTGAGGTTGCACCCTTAGAGATCTAGAGATTCTGGATCACTTAACTGTGGCAGGGTGTGAATATGTTTATAAAGCTCTTCAGATGGTCCTTGTGGCTACTAGGTTTGGAACCATATTTTAAAGCCAAGTCTTAATTAGTTAACCTGATGCTTTGGTTCATCCAACATGTGTGTTTCATATTTAGAATATGCTAGATTTCTTTGCTCATTTGACAGAAATTGTCCTGCAGCATGGGTTTATCATGATAATTGTTCTAACATGAGATGGGAGAATGACTGTTTAATTTTATAAAAACACATGGAAATAAATGCATATGTTTTTGTTTCCATTCAATCAATATCTACTTTAAAAATCAGTTTCTCAAAAATTTGAAATTTGTGACTGGAAATGGACTAGGGAAAAAAATCTGACCATGTCTAATATAACATATTGCCAAACTGTAACTCTTACTTTCCCTATTAATTCATATTAAATTGATTGATTTAACAAATACTTTATATAGCATTTACTATCTGTCAAAATGTTTTCCTAGCATTTTACAAATATTGCCTAATTTGATTTTCAAAATAACCCTTATAAACTAAGTGCCATTTTTATTCCTGTTTACAGATGAGGAAACTGAAACACAGAGATAGGTTATTAAGTGGTTTTTACACGTCACAACAGCTGATGAATATTAGAACCAGGAGAAGTTTAATTTCAGGTAGTCTCCGGCTCCTGAGTTTAGACTCTGAGCTATACAGCTAGGTTTAGCTTCAAAACATAGATGGGCAACTTTATAACACTGCAGTGATTAATATAGTTTTAATTTGGAATGTCTAAAACATTTTTCTTTTAAAATAAAAATTGTCAACTTGTAGTTAATTGATAAATTAATGGAATTTAAACACACATGATGGCCCTATCAAATGATCAAGCTATTTTCATAATTCATGTGTAGGGGTTCAAGATTATAACAAATACTGCATAGGGAGTCAATGCAAAGGGTAGGATCTGACCTACTGTCCTCATCTCTTTAGAAATTCTAAATGAAAGGTAGGTTTTCATTCTTCAGTGGTCAGTAATTTATGTCACTAAAAATGATCAAACTGATGTAAGCTAATGGAGGCTCCATGACCTTGTTCCAGCATCAAAGGAAAAAAGCTTTTTATCCTCTAAAATGACATATATCCTTATACTATGACACAAATATTTCTCAGAAACCTCTGACTTCTACAATCCTTACTAGTTATTAAAACTTATCAGTTAAGAATATAATTATTTGAGTTATTCATGTCCTTGATTATTAAAGAGTCCAACTTGAAAATATTCTTTTCCGTTCACCAATTCAATCCTATACCCAAATGTATGTATTTAGAATTTAATACATATTTTTCCAGAACTGGAATTTTTTCACATAATGATATATTAGAACACTTTCTTTGTCAAAGTGTATAGATTTACCTTATTCTACATAACTGCATCCTTATATTCCTTTGATGAAATATACCATAATTTGTTACCATAAAAAATAAGTTCTTTTTTCCTAATATAGTGATGTATATAGGTGGTAATATTTTTCAAATGGGCCAGAAAAATATAGAATTCAAAATAAAAGCCTTCATCTGTGTCATTCACGAAGACAGCCAGTGCTAAAAGTTTGTTTTCAGTCTTCTAATGTTTATATTTATCATTATGTATAAAGTTCATAGCTATCTTGAGCCTGTTTCCTTATTTATTAATTTTTAAGAGCATTTGTTGATGTACCATCATGAAATAGAACGCTTACCTTAATCATTATTTCTTACTCTTTTCATATGTATTAATAGGGATTTTTTATAATTACCTCTTGTGTTATTTTTATGATGTAACTTTTACATTAAAACATTATGTCTTGATTTGTAAACTTAGCAGGTCCTGTTGCCTATGTAAAATGTTGCTTTAGCAATTATCCACATTTTTTCCTCCATCCTCAGTTTTTTCATGTTCTACTGCATCATTTCCATGAACACACAATCCCAGTCTTCCTTCTTAAAAAAAAAAATAATAGTACTATTCTTATCCGCACTTTTCTACCAGCTACTATGTTCCTTTTTTCTCTACTTTGTAGTAAGACTCCTTTGAAATAGTTGATTATAATTTCTGTCTTTGCATTCAATTTATTCATATTCATTTTAAAACATTTGATCTAAGAGCTTATTTTTTAAATCAAAAGGAATCAGTGCTAATAGGTCTGTGTGTTCATATTTTTTATGATTACTGATTTCTTTGGAATTACTTGATTTTATTTTTTTCTTAATCCATAAAATGTATATGGTTTTTAAGGGAGTGTTGAATCTATTCATATTCATTATGATTGCTTATTTATTTGAAATTACTTAACTGTATCATTCTGTATTTTGTGTTTAACATTTTTTTGTGAGCTTCCTTCATTAATCTTCCCTGACTTCTCTTACACTGACTGGATTTCTTTGACTTTCAGTTTTCTTACTCTGTTGGTTTGGATGATGTATGCTTCTACACATACTTTTAGGTTTTCTTTCCTTAAATTTTAACAAAAAATACATATTTGTGCATATTTTCAGTAAATTAAAAGTTTGCTTTAATTTTCTTTTCAACTTGCTATTTGCTAATTTAGATATTACCAATATCTAAACTTTTAATTTTAAACACATCAAATTGGATTATTCTAATTACAGTTTTTAAAATATAGTTACATGGATTAGCAATATACTTTACTGATTTAGTTGCTTACTTGTTCTTCTTGGAGGTCATTACTTTTTTTCTGTGGTGCTTTTTAATTTTCTTTCTGAAATATATTCATCCTCTGAGAGTTTATGTACTCTCAGATAAATCAAAATATAGTTATTTTCCTAATGAATAACAGACTGTTATTTCCTTGTAGCTAATCTAATCCGTAAAAGTTATCTATATTTTCTTTTTCTCCTCTTTGTTTTTGAGTATTTTTGTTTGGAGATCTTTCCCTTTCTACTCCATAAATATTTTCCTTCTTGTTTTCAAGATGCAGTATGGCTTTATTCCAGTATTTAATCATAAACACTTCCCTTTTTACAGAAGTTGTCTTCGCATTTGAAGTCAGCTAAAGTATTGAGAATATTTCAACAAAGTATTCTGGCATTCCTAGTTAGGAAAATATTCAGAGAAGGTAATACTGCATCTTTTACCATGATACAACCTTACATCATCAAACACACTCAACATACTGAATAAATTTCCCTGATAATGTACAGTTTCCTGAACTGTTTCTCTTTGTACAAAAAGTGCTAGAAAATGTATTGCTTCTGAAGGAATTAAAGGGCCAGGAAACATTTTTTCAGATATCAGTGTCCTTTCTTGAAAGATAACTCTTTTGTTCTAATCCCCTAAAAAAAATAAGCTAAGGAAACTGAGTTATATCACCTCCCCATTCCTAGCCTCTTTGTCAGCACCATTTCTCAATTTCCTGAGTCAGCAAAAGTCGGTCCGCTTATCACTATCTCTTGTCTACCCAGTTCAACAAATGGAGGAAACTGACCCTTGTTTCAATCACCTGAATCATCAGTTCATCTTGTATCTCCTGGAAATGCCTACAACTACTATAAGACTTTTCTTTGGTCTAGGATAAACATGTTATTCAGTTCTTTAACTTGCTTCTATTATTTCAGATGGTATCTTCTGGGTTCTCTTCATACTGAGTCTCTCTCTATGCATTAGCATGTATAGCTGAGTGTATCACTGTTCCATATGATCATATACTTTAGATATATGTATATATGCAGAAAATATTATTTGTATCCTAAAAGTCCCAAGCTCTGTTCTAACTCACAGATTTGCTTAATTTCTTCTCCTTAAGTAGAAATCACGCCCTCTCGGAGAAAGCATGTAAGTTGAATTAACCGTACATTTTCAATTTTGAAATACCCTGATTCTTCAACCTTCCTACCCCACTCCTCTACTTTCCCCACCTCCTTCCTATTGTTTATTTTATTCAAGTCATGGTTTTCTTTCTTCTTTTAGTCTTTCATAAAGTTTCTATAGGAAATTTGTGTGCTCACTAATATCTCCACTGCTTTTCCACTCTTCTTTCTGTGGCTAGAATTATCCTTACAGATAATTTTTCAGTATTGAAAAAGACAACAGCAGCCATGTGATCCTCCAAATCCCTGTTTAAACTATTCTATCTTAACATAATAAAACCATGTAAAATATTGTAGCAGTGTATGGATGATGCAAAGCTACTCAAAAGGGTTCTTTATTGACATCTTTGTGGTAAGGGAAAGATTAAGAATTGAAAGAGGCATTGTTTTAATTTTCACAAGGAATTATTTAGGCAAAGAGAAGTATGTTTAGATGCTTGTAGTACAGTGCCCAGAAAATATTTATTACATTAACAACTTCATTAAAAATCAAAACAAGCTCATTTAATTGAATTACTTGTAATTACAAATCAATTAGAAACACATCCAGAAAGGTTATGGCATTCTTGGGCTTCAGGTTAGATAACTCTCAGGGGAGAGAAGGCTCATTAACGGTTCCCTGTTTAAAGATGAAATAAATTAAGACCTAGGCTTGTAAAGATTTAGACAATTTCTTAGAACATTTTAAATAAAATGTTAAGAAAAGGAATGAGAGTATGAAGCAGATTTCTGCAGGATTCAAGATTGGAATGTAGTTCACATCCAAACGGTATACAGCTATGTAGTATAATTCCTAATAAAAATTATTTAAACTTTTTAGTGTTTTTTATGTTGTTGTCGTCAAAATTGCATCTTCTATCAGTGATCTGGCATTGTCCTGCAGTTCAAACTTTGCAAGAAACTTAAGCCCTATAAACCATGTTAATACCTCAAATACTATTTCCCAGTTGTGTGACCCTGGCGAATTAACACTATCTCTGTTTCCTGATCTGTAAAATGAGGTTAGTAATAATATCTGCTTTTTGGTTATTTTCAGAAATAATATGTGCAAAGTCCAAATTGAAGAATATTTAGTAATTTTAGTGGTTGCTGTTATTACAATAATAGTTAACAGTTAATAGTAATTTTTAGTAATTGCTAATATCACACTTTGCTTTCTGCCCACTTGTACATTTCCCTTTTGGGTTTACATATGAAGGACAATTTATCATCTAGAGCTCCAAGCACAATCCACAATTTGCCTCAAATTCTTACCTTGGTACGTCTCTAATGAGACAGCATCCTCTTGCAACCCTCCTATTTGATGATCTGTACCTCTGACATAAGAAAAATTTTTCCTCTCTACCTTTTCTTTCTAGTGGTTTATTTGTGGAGACTGTACAGTTGAATTTAAAATCCACTGCTAGCTGCCCCCCAACACACACGCACACACGCACACATTTTGCTTATCTGCCATAATTTTTTTCTCTCTCCTGAGAATTGCTACCTTTGAATGCATGTGAAATATGGTAGGTAACTGAAAGATCAATACTTTGTCTAAAAGAAAAAGCATCAGCAAACAGCCAAAACAGGTTTGGTTTGCTCAGTTTTCTAGTCATAAAGACTGATTTTTTTGACTCATTGGATAGGCTATAAGAAAAATTTAAGGCACCTTCTACCATTTCCCAAGCAGTCTCTGTATAATGAGAAAGAGAAAAAGGCAGAGAGAAATGAAAAGGAACAAAAAAACATGGTAGGTGATAAAGGGAATCTCCGTAAGTTCTTCACAATAAAATTCCTGGGTCTTGGATAGGGGAGCATACGACAAGACTAACATTATATACTTCTCTTTATTATGATTTTTAGAATTGTGGGTTTTCATAATTTTGTATGTACTTATAAGTATTTTAGTGGAGTGCTGGAAGATAATATTTTGGAGGTTGCTCATTCTCAAATGCTGTTTAAATCCACAAGATTCAATAATTCTGTATATTTCTGGGCTTCAAGAAAATGTCAAAGCTTGAAGGGTGGGTGTACGTGTGTCCGTGCATGTGCATGTGAGAGAGAGAGAGTAAGTTTAACTTGTGTGTTCATGTTTAAGAGAGGAATAGGAAAAAAGAATGAGAAAAATTTTAACAAAAGTTTTGTTTTTTTCCACTGGGTCTCTGTCAGCAGGCCTTTCCCTGCTGATGCATATATTTATTTTCTCTAATATTTTTATACTCTGTACCTCAGTTCAAGACTTACGGAGCTTGAGTCAGTTTTTTTCTGTAAATGAAAACAACTGTGACGTATCCCAAGCAGGATGCATGATTTTATGGACTAAAACATACCTAAGGCAAGACAACCTTTAACAGAAGCATTATCTTGTTAATCAATTGATATTATACAATCATGCCTTCATTAACTTGTTAGAGTAGCAATGTTAGTAAAGTATCAGTTGTGTACTGTTAGAAATATTCCAACTTGGAAAGGGCCTGGTGCTCCTAATACCACAGAGTAATAATTAGACAGAAATAATGCCAACACATTTTGAAAATCATCTGATAACATGCAGACTTAAAGTTGTTGCCAATAATCATAGACTGTATTTACAGGTTAAATGTTGGATTGTCTTAAAAGAAAAGACATTTGAAGAGAAATGTTAAAGTAGCTACTTGCAACCCTGGGGTTTCTGAACCCTAAGACACCCGTATGTGTGTTTGTGTGTTAAATACACTGTGTTGTAGAGAAAATCTTGATAAATCTATTGATGATTGTATGCTTTATATAAGAAAGTTTTCTGATACATAAAACTTTAAATATTTTTTCAGTATTTTCGCCATTTATATTTTCAATGTCCAGACTCAAAGATATAGAAGAAAGTGTTCAGTTGATATTTCTTGAGTGAAAGAATGCACGTAATTGTTTGTACACCATGTATGTTTTTCAGAAAGGATTTGTCAGTTTGTAGTCACTGATAAACATACATTGGAACGTTTCATAAAATAAAATAAAATTGATTTTAGCAGTGTAATATAGACTCAGGAGGACAGTTGCACACAATATCATGGAATTTCTATTTCTAAATTTGGGTCTTTATTAAACATTTTTAGGTAAGTTAAATTATCTTACTAAAGCATTAATGGAGAAACATTTCTCCAAATCTACCACATAGCTATACCCATTAATTTTTTTCTAAATAGACTTAGTTGTTTAGAACAGTTTTAGATTTACAGAAAATGAGACAATATAATAAAATGAGACCGTTTTAATCATTACTGATCATATATTTCATATAATATCCATCTGTTGGGATATGTCTCCTTACTGGACTATGATTGTTTTTTGGGCGCAAGATCACAGAGGTAAAGTGCCGTTTTCATTATATCACTTTAAGGGCACACACCATTGACGTTAATTATAACTGTTAATATTGATCTCGATCACCTTGCTGAGGTGGTGTATGTCAGGTTTCTCCACTGTTAAGCTACTATTGTTCCCCCTTTACATAGTACATTCTTGAGAAGAAAGTTACTCTAGGAAGCCCACATCTAAGAGGTAGAGAGTTATGCTACAACTCTTTGAAGATGTAGAGTGGATATAAATTACTTAGAATTCTGCAGGGGAAATTTTTCTCTTCACCATTTTTTAAATTAAGTCATTTATATACATCAGTGTGTACTCATGGATATTTATTTTGGCAAACACTTTTTCTGCTTTAATTGATATGATCACTTGGTTATTATTCTTTATACTGTTCATAAAAGGTGAATGGATTACCTTATTTCATTTTCAAATGTTGAAGCAGTGTTGAGCACCTTCAGTAAATCTCAGTTGTTTGGGATGTATAATTTTTTGTATATTGATAGATTCAGTTTGCTAATATTTCATTATTAATTTTTAAAAACATCAGCCCTGGTATACTTTATGCATGTATACTGATCAAAAGATAGATTGATTTATATAAATTGATATTAAAATAGTTCAAGATTCCTATGCTATACTTAAAGAAACTCATTAATCTTTAATATAACATCAGAAAATAAAGTAAAATAAAAACACTGTGGATGTTCTAATTTTAAAAAATTCACTACAAAACATGTGGATCTCTAAAAGATTATTCTATGGATAAGAAAAGCAATTATGGAACATGTTAAGACTGGAATCCTTAGGTAATTTTTAACTGTTTTTATTCTAAAATTCACCACTTTACTAAGTCATTAAGACTCTTAAACATCTTTTAAATTCTTTTTTCATTTTTAAATTTTTGTTAGTAATATTATTATTATTACATCATAACAACTTATAAAATCTTCAGTCTGTTAGGTAAACATTTATATTAGTTATATTTTAAATGAACTCGTATTCCAAGCCTTTTTCTTCTTGAATTCTTTACTTAGGCCATTTCTTAATTGGTTGGATTTTGTCTTCAAGTAGATATATCAAGGAAGGTTCAGGTATGTTGTCATCCCAGCGTTCTTCCATAGTTGACACTGCCTATTAGTTTATATCCTACACTTGGAAAAAATCTAAATTGAATACAATATTCTTGGGTTACACTTTCCATCATTCAGAGCTTTTCAGCTCTTGTTTTTAAGCATTTTATGGTATTAGGGACGTTTGATTCTGTGCTGACTGGTTCTCCTTTATAAAAGGTTTTTACCCATTTGGTGGCTAAAATAACTCTTTCCTCATACTTCAAGTTCTGTAACGTTTCTCTTTATTATAAGGATCATAAAGAGTCTATATCATTATGTCATTTCTACCTTGTACATTCTGTTTCTTGCTATTTTGAATTTTATGTTCCCAAATGCTATTTTTGCCCTTGATCTGACTTAAGTCTGCAAAGCTACGTTTGTATCCCATTTTTTCCCTTTACATTGTCTTAGAGGTATTGTTTTTTAATTAAAACATTAATACACTATTTTAAGTGTTTAAATCATTTATCAGAAATGTTCTTGTCTTTCAGCACCATACAAACTAGTCTACATTGTGCATAATATGATGCTTACCTTTATTTACATGAATTAGTTTGCATTGCTACCATTCTGTTTCTCTTTACTTTTTTCTTGCTTGTCCAGATCTTTTCTTTGCTCTTTGACACGTCTTCACCGTGATCTCACCGTATCTATATTGTTTGTTTTTCCTGCTTTCTTACTGTTTAATACTAAGTTATTTCCTGTTTTAACCACATTTCTGTAGCCCGAGAGCATGGCAGGTAAAGGAGAAAGCTCAAGTGAGCATGTGCCATCCTTGTTAGAAAACCCAAGTTCTGTTTTGGTTTCTGCAATAATGTTGAATGCTCATACACTTTGTCCTCAGTGCCTGCCATGGAATCTGGCACATTGTAGATGCTCAGTAAATGATTATTGACTGAAAGAAGGAGTAAATATCTTACACCAAAACACCTGTCATGTAATTGGATGGTTATTACCCTTCTGCTACAGATTATTGTCCCTATTCATTATATTTGAAATTCACACTTCAATTAGAATTAGCAGACTCATGCAATGCTAGGTAAAACTGGAATTGACACACTGTTGCGTTCATTCATAATTTATTAGCCCAAGCAAGGTACACGGTTGGCCTGATACTGGGGGAAAAATATATCTGCCATCCTTAGGGAGGCACTAAAAATACCAGTGGGAAGAGGGTGGATACTTCACGTGAAGCGAATAAATATTCAGGAACAAAAATACAGTGGACCTTAATATTGTTCCATTCCTTTCATGTAGGCGGTCCTTTCTTACCAGTCTTAATAAATGTAAGATAAAGACACAGTCTCAGATTTTTATTCTTCTTTTTTGAGGCTAATATTAAGAATTTTCTGTCCTCTTTTTGCCTATCCTATGTCCCTTTGGGTATGTAGGCTTCAATAATCTTGACTGCCAATACTCTTGGCAGTTTTTCCAATTTCTAAAATCATATGTTAATTTGCTTAGTGGACATTTTTTAAGGGTTTTCTTTATAATGTCTAATTATTTTAATTAAAGAAAATGATAATGTGATGCAGTTCAGTTCTGGCATTTTTACATGATCTGTTCAGACTCAAGTTTTGGCCAAGGTCTCTAAAGCAATAATATGTACTCTGGTATTCTTTCACACTATCACCTCTCAACATTATGACCTTATGTGTAAGTTAGTTTTATCCATGCATACTTTCAGATATTTAATATATGATACATTCTAGATGGTTAGTCTGGTGTTATGCCTCTGATATTTCTTTATTGCCTATTAATATTATTCACATTGAAGATTAAGAATTTATTTAAGAATTTGATTTATACACTTCTTTTTAAAGTTCAGGAACAAAGGCACTTCCTGAAATTTGCCAATATTTTAAATTTTATGTTAATTTCTTCACCTTCTAAACTATTTTTTGAAAGCAATTAAATCTTTTTTAAAAATGTGCCCTTCACCTTAAACACTTTTAACAATATGGTGTTCTCCACATCTTTGCCATGTTCTATTAGGATCTGTAAGAAAATTGCTAGGTGGTGGGTCATATTTTTTGTATCAGAGAGCAATCTCAGGACTTCTACATAACCAGAATCTACATCCTCATCACATTTGTTATCATTGGTCTTTTTGATGATAGCCTTTCTAACAGGAGGTGTGAGGTGATATCTCATTGTGGTTTTGATTTGCATATGCCCAATATTTAAGGATGTTGAGCACCTCCTCATGTACCTGTTGGCCATTTGAATATCCTCTGGAAAATTGTCTATTCAGGTCGTTTGCCCACTATTTAATTAAATTATTTGGTTTTTTGCTATAGAGTTGTATGAATTCCTTATATATTTTGGTTATTAACCCCTTATCAGATGTGTAGTTTGGAATGTGTAGTCCCATTCCACAGGTTGCCTTTTCATTTTGTGACTGTTTCTTTTGCTGTGCAGAAGCTTTTATTTTGTTTCTTCTGATGTGCAGAAGCTTTTTAGTTTGGTCATCCCACTTGTTTTTTATTTGGGTTTTCATGTCTTAGCTGTCATATAAAAATGGATCTTGGGGGCTTCCCTGGTGGCGTAGTGGTTGGGGGTCCGCCTGCCGATGCAGGGGACACGGGTTCGTGCCCCGGTCCGCGAGGGTCCCACATGCCGCGGAGCGGCTGGACCCGTGAGCCATGGCCGTTGGGCCTGCGCGTCCAGAGCCTGTGCTCCGCAACGGGAGGGGCCACAGCAGTGAGGGGCCCGCGTACTGCAAAAAAAAAAAACAAAAACAAAAAAATGGATCTTGGATCCATTGCCAAGATCCATGTCAAGAAACTTTTTCTCCATTTTCTTCTAGGACCTTCATAGTCTTATATTTAAGTCTTTAATCCATTTTGAGTTCATTTTTTGTGAGTGGTGCACAGTGTTTTTATTCTTTTTTTATATATTTTTCTGTTTTCATTCTTATTCTGTTTTCATTCTTTTGCATATGAATATCCCATTTTTTAAATTAAAGAGATTGTCTTTCCTCCACTGGGTATTCTTGGCTTCCTTGTCCTATAATATTATTTTGCCCCCTTAACCATCTCTATCTCTACCTCTTTTATATTACAGGATATGAATATATCCAGCTATTGTTCTTTCTTTCCAGTTTAATGTATAATATATTTTTTCACTGTAAGGTACTTGAATTTTATAAGAGCTTATGAAAATGTGGAGGTGTTTGATAGGTGAAAACATGTCAGCATTGTTAAAGCTAATTGCCCAAAGATTTACAAGTGAAGACACATTTAAAGGCACAGTCATTACAGTAATTGCTGCATTGCATGCTGTGAACTTTCAATATATTATTTAATCAATGCTCTAGAGAGGTGTCATTTCTAACACATTATTTTTGATATGGCATCTCTTAGACATTTGCCAGCAAATGCCAAATTTATTACTGAGTATATATTTCTACAATTATGTATTAAATCATCCATAATCAATGAAAAAGTTATCATTCCAAAACCCAGATCTCATCTACAATCTAGTTAAAAGTATGAAGAATTAGATTTTAATATCTGTGGCTATAAAATAGCTTAAAATAAAATCAAAGAATTTTACTTGGTTAAAAAACAATTTTAAGGGTAAGATTATTAAAACTACAGTACCACAGCCACCTGGTTTTTTAAAGTAAATACAAATGATGGAGCTTGCATAGTTTTAAAAACCAAATGCCTTAATGAAGGATAAATCATTTTTTTTTACAGTTTAGTAAAGGAGAAACATAATTTAGTATAAATTATATTTAGAAAGATAAATTATTTAATTGAGAAGGATAAATTATGTTTTTTACTGTTTAGTTTCACACTCTGTGTAAGGTGAATTGTAACAAAATAAATTTACTCAATCCAAAAAATCTATACTCTTCCAGTTACTGAAATTCAGTACGTGTATCTCTGAATGTAGGTGATAGTTGAACATCACTCAGAGGGGTTTGAGTCTCATGCCGAGGTTACAAGTGGCATCATTTGGAAGATCTGCTTTTAGTTTGAGATTTTCAGTTGGTATTGATCAAGATGGCCTTAATGTGCCCCCGACCCCAGCTTTACTAAACTTCAGATAAGCTTCTTAATACTAGTTATAGGCCTCTGACCTCCCTTTACTTAGAGCATTTACTTTAGAAAACGTAATTGTAAATTCTTCCTCTGCCCTTTTGAGATGTAAAACTTTTTAAAAGCCTCTTGCGAGTTTTACAACCTAGGAATGTTTTTCTCAAGGAATTGAGAACCACTTATTTGAAATATAATCATCAATGGTGATAGTACAGGCATACCTCCCTAATTTTATTGTACTTCACTTTATTGTGCTTTGCAGATACTGTGTTTTTTGTTTTACAAATTGAAGGTTTGTAAACCTGCATCCAGAAAGCTTATCAGCACCATTTTTCCAACAGTATTGGCTCACTTCACTTCTCTGTGTCACAGTTTTGTAATTCTTGCAATATTTCAAACTTTTTCATTGCTATTATATTTGTTACGGTAATCTGTGATTAGTGAACTTTGATGTTATTATTGTAATTGTTTTGGGGTGTCATGAACCACACCCATATAAGGTGGCAAACTTCATCAGTAAAAGTTGTGTGTGTTCTGACTGCTCCACCAACCAGCCTTCCCGTCTCCTCTCTCCCCCTCTCCTTGGGCCTCCCTATTCCCTGAGACACAGCAACATTGAAATTAGGCCAGTTAGTAACCCTACAATGGACTCTAAGTGTTCAAGTGAAAGAAAGAGTCCCAAGTCTTTAACTTTAAACCAAAAGCTAGAAATGATTAAGCTTAGTAAGGAAGGTTTATCAAAAGCACAGACAGGCTGAAAGGTAGGCCTCTTGTGCCAGTTAGCCAAGTTGTGAATGTAAAGGAAACGTTTTTGGAGGAAATTAAACTTGCTACTCCAGTGAACACAATTATGGTAAGAAAGTGAAATGGCCTTATTGCTGTGATATGGAGAAAGTTTTAGTGATCTGGATAGAAGATCAAACCAGCCACAACATTCCCTTAAGCCAAAGCCCAATCAAGTGCAAAGCCCTAACTCTCTTCAATTCAGTGAAGACTGAGAAAGGTGAGGAAGCTGCAGAAGAAAAGTCTGAAGCTAGCAGAGGTTGGGTCATGAAATTTAAGGAAAGAAGCCATTTCCATAACGTAACGGTGCAAAGTGAAGCAGCAAATGCTGATGTAGAAGCTTAAACAAGTTATCCGGAAGATCTAGCTAAGATAATGAAGGTGGCCACACTAAGCAATAGTTTTTCAATGTAGACTAAACAGCCTTCTATTGGAAGAAGATGCCATCTAGGACTCTCATAGCTAGAGAGGAGAAGTCAATGCCTGGCTTCAAAGGACAACTGACTCTCCTGTTAGGGGCTAACGCAGCTGGTCACTTTAAGTCAAAGCTGATGCTCATTTACCACTCTGAAAATCCTTGGGCCCTTATAAATTATGCTAAATCTACTCTACCTGTTCTCTGTAAATGGAACAACAAAGCCTTGATGACAGCACATCTCTTAATAACATGATCTACTGTATATTTTAAGCCCACTGTTGAGACCTACTGCTCAGAAAAATAGATTCTTTCAAAACTGTTACTGCTCATTGGCAATGTACCTGGTCACCTAAGAGATTTGATGGAAATGTACAATGAGATTAATGTTGGTTTTCATGCTTGCTAACACAACATCCATTCTGCATGAACCAAGAGGTCATTTCAACTTTCAAGTCATGACCTATCACATCCTCCAGTAAATTTCCACTAGCTCATTCCAGCCTTGAGAAAGCCTACCATCCTGTACTACACTGGAGTTGAGTTTGAACTTAGTTCTCGCCTCTGTCCTCTATTGCAATAGTCTTGAATGCCTTCACTGCCTGATTAACTTTGTCCCGTTCAGTGTAGACTCAAGGTTCAAATTATTTTAGTAATTTTTGAAGGGACCTTTAACTTAGCTTATTTAGTTTCACAGTGGGAAACAGAGCAAAATAAAATATCTGACCTTGAATAACATAATCTGGATTTGAGTCCATTTCCTCCATTTGCAAATTATTAAAGGATATATAGGTCATATTTTTTCTGTAATCACCAGGTAAACATTAGCAACACACTAATGTAAAGATGGGATACATATTTTTTACTAACACTTGCTATCTGCTGGATATTTATGTCCCCCCCAAAATCAAATGTTGAAACCTAACCTTCCATGTGATGGTATTTGGAGGTGGGACCTTTGGTGAGTGATTAGGTCACACGGGTAGAGTCCTTGTGACTGGGATCAGTGCCCTTATAAAAGAGACCCCATCCGTTCTGGCACAGGAAGAAGACAGTGTCTGTGAACCAGGAAGTGGGCTCTCAGTGGATGCTGAATCTGCTGGTGCCTTAATCTTGGACTTCCCCCTCCACCAGAACTGTGAGAAATAAATTTCTGTTGTTTATAAGCCACCCACCCAGTTTTTGCTATTTCTGTTGCAGGAGCCCAAATGGACTAAAGGCCTTAAAGGCCTTATACTTATTTACCATTACCAGATTCATTTTTGTTTTCCTTCTAGTGGATAGACTTAGTGATGGCACAGTGTATGAATAATTAATCAGGAGCATGATTAAATTAGGTCTGAACATTATTTTTACATATTTTTTAAATCAGTATCTTAGAGAAAAGTACAATATTTTCTTAATGTAGTTTGACTGCAGTTCTGGCAAACATTAGCAAATCTAAAGATGAATCAATTTAAATAAGAAAGAACACAGCAAGATTTATATAAAAACATATGCTTATCATCATTCTAAATGGTAAAACAGAGTTGTTATGAGATTTGCATAGACATCATCAAATGGCACTGTATGATCAGCAGTGACAACACACCTTCAGTCTACATATCCTTCCTGGTTGTGTGATATGCCTTTGATATAAGACTAATGTTACAGTAATTATAATCACTAATTTACAGTTGCTTTGTAAAAAATATTCTCTGAGTTGAATTATTTCATCCAGAGTTCCTGCCACTTAACTTGGTTTTGGTTCGGAAAGATGGTAAGAGGAAAATCAGAAGCTATCAGGAAAAAGGCCAGCAGATTTGCCTACATAAAATGAAGATCTTCTGTATTAAAAATATCATAAATACAGTCAATAGACAAACAACAATTAGGGAAGATATTCTCAACATATACAGAAGGCAAAAGATTAAAGATTTCCTAAAATAAGCATATAAAATTAGTAGACAAAGGAAAGATGAAGCAATTTATTTTTTAAAAAATAAACTCTATTTTGTAAAAGAAAAAAAAAAACAGAAAAAGATGCTCAACAAAACCACCAAATTTTAATAAAAATCAAAACAAAAAATTGTTCATCTATCAGATTATTTAAAATGTAAGATTGTTAATATACAGTACTATTGATATTAGTGATATCATTTTACCGAAAATGTTGATTTCTACAGAAATAATCCAAATATCTTGCATGTATATGAATGTTTACTGCAGCATTGCTATAATGACCACATATTACTAATAACATAAATGTCCACTTATGAGGGAATGATTAAATAAACTGATACACTCATATAAAAGAAAATTACAAAATCATTATATATAATTAGCAAGAGCAAAGAGATCTAACATAATGTTCTAGGAAAAGAGATTTTAACAGAAGCAAAATCGCAAGTTGCAAAATTATGTACAAGAAAGTACATTTTATTCCATATGTGTTAAAAACAGTTATGTTTGTGTCTACACACACATAAACACACAAAAATATTTTGCATATTCATATCAAATTTTTCCTGATTGTCACCTATGAGTTGTTGAGAGATTGCAGAATTAAAGCAGAGCTTTTACTTTTTTATCATGTTTGCTGCTTTAGTTTTTAACTACTATGTATTCTTTTTACATGAGAATACATTGATGTGCTACTAGTTTTCTTACATTTTTTAGTTCTGAAAGAGATAAAATATAAACGGTTTGATATCAAAATTATTCCAAATTTTAATTATTTTAGAAAAGTTTTACCTGGAGTGAAAATTTCCATAAAGCTATATTTTAAAAACTCAATGATGGGTAAATAAATGTATTGAATTTTTGTTATTTTTGTTGTTTTGTTTAGTGTTTTATTACTAAGAAATTCTTTTTTTTTATTCAAAGTCACAAAAATTATAATCATCCTCATCAGTTCACTCAATCCCATGCAATTGTTTTTTTTTATCTTGATCTTTTGTTAGCACTTTTATGAATTCATCAGTTTTCCATTACAGTCCTGAAAATGCTTATTCATTCAGTTCAGCAATATAGTCAGTTACCAGAAACCTGTGCTTGTCAGAGTCTTTTCCATGAATTCCTTGAAGATGAAACCCTTTTATGGGAACATTTTTGCAAAAGCATCAGAGTACACCCAGAACTGTCTGTAAATGACAAAAGACTTAAAAATGACCACGGTTAAAGATTTGATGAAAGTTCATAATAATGCAATTGACAAGGAAATTTAGTTATTTCTGAGATATACATTTTAAAATAATAACTAGGGCTTCCCTGGTGGCGCAGTGGTTGAGAGTCCGCCTGCCGATGCAGGGGACACGGGTTCGTGCCCCGGTCTGGGAAGATCCCACATGCGGCGGAGCGGCTGGGCCCGTGAACCATGGCCGCTGAGCCTGCGCGTCCGGAGCCTGTGCCCCACAACAGGAGAGGCCACAACAGTGAGAGGCCCGCGTACCACAAAAAAAATAAAATAAAAATAATAGCTAGAATTATTACTTATAACATTATACCAGAACACATAAGATTTTTAGGAATTTCATGTAATGTCTGAAACATTTATATTAACATACTTCCATACAAATAACCCAACAAAAGTTTAGTATTAGTTGTTTTTTTAAATTTTTTAATTTAATTTAATTTTTTTATACAGCAGGTTCTTATTAGCCATCACTTTTATACACATCAGTGCATACAGGTCAATCCCAATCGCCCAATTCATCACACCACCATCCCCACCCCACCGCGGCTTTCCCCCCTTGGTGTCCATACATTTGTTCTCTACATCTGTGTCGCAGCTTCTGCCCTGCAAACCGGTTCATCTGTCCCATTTTTCTAGGTTTCACATACATGCGTTTATATACGATATTTGTTTTTCTCTTTCTGACTTACTTCACTCTGTATGACAGTCTCTAGATCCATCCATGTCTCAACAAATGACCCAATTTCATTCCTTTTTATGGTTGAGTAATATTCCATTGTATATATGTACCACAACTTCTTTATCCATTTGTCTGTCGATGGGCATTGAGGTTGCTTCCATGACCTGGCTATTGTAAATAGTGCTGCAGTGAACCTTGGGGTGCATGTGTCTTTTTGAATTATGGATTTCTCTGGGTATATGCCCAGTATTGGGATTGCTGGATCATATGTAATTTTATTTTTAGGGGTTTTTTTTGTTTTGTTTTTGTTTTTGCGGTTCACGGCCTCTCACTGTCGCGGCCTCTCCCTTTGCGGAGCACAGGCCCCGGACATGCAGGCCTAGCGGCCATGGCCCACAGGGCCAGCCGCTCCGCGGCATGTGGGATCCTCCCGGACCAGGCCACGAACCCGTGTCCCCTGCATCAGCAGGCATACTCCCAACCACTGTGCCACCAGGGAAGCCCTATTTTTAGTTTTTTAAGGAACCTCCATACTGTTCTCCATAGTGGCTGTATCAATTTACATTCCCACCAACAGTGCACGACAGTTCTCTTTTCTCCACACCCTCGGCAGCATTTGTTGTTTGTAGATTTCCTGATGATGCCCATTCTGACTTGTGTGAGGTGATACCTCATTGTAGTTTTAATTTGCATTTCTCTATTAATTAGTGATGTTGAGCAGATTTTCATGTGCCTCTTGGCCATCTGTATGTCTTCTTTGGAGCAATGTCTATTTAGGCCTTCTGCCCATTTTTGGATTGGGTTGTTTGTTTCTCTGATATTGAGCTGCATGAGCTGTTTATATATTTTGGAGATTAATCCTTTCTCCATTGATTCATTTGCAAAATTTTCTCCCATTCTGAGGGTTGTCTTTTCGTTTTGTTTATGGTTTCCTTTGCTGTGCAGAAGCTTTGAAGTTTCATTAGGTCCCATTTGTTTATTTTTGTTTTTATTTCCATTACTATAGGAGGTGGATCAAAAAACATCTTGCTGTGATTTATGTCAAAGAGTGTTCTTCTTATGTTTTCCTCTTAGAGTTTTATAGTGTCCAGTCTTAAACTGAGATCTCGAATCCATTTTGAGTTTATTTTTGTGTATGGTGTTAGGGAGTGTTCTAATTTCATTCTTTTACATGGAGCTGTGCAGTTTTCCCAGCACCACTTATTGAAGACACTGTCTTTTCTGCAGTGTCTTCACTTATCCTTGCCTCCTTTGTCATAGATTAGTTGACCATAGGTGCATTGGTTTATCCCTGGGCTTTCTATCTTGTTCCATTGATCTGTTTCTGTTTTTGTGCCAGTACCATATTGTCTTGATTACTGTAGCTTTGTAGTATAGTCTGAAGTCAGGGAGTCTGATTCCTCCCACTCCATTTTTTTCCACGCAAGGCTGCTTTCGCTATTTGGGATCAATTGTGTCTCCATACAAATTTTAAGATTTTTTTGTTCTAGTTCCGTAAAAAATACCATTGGTAATTTGATAGGGATTATATTTAATCTGTAGATTGCTTTGGGTAGTATAGTCACTTTCACAATATTGATTCTTCCAATCCAAGAACATGGTATATCTCTCCATCTGTTGGTATCATCTTTAATTTCTTTCATCAGTGTCTTATACTTTTCTGCATACAGGTCTTTTGTCCCCCTAGATAGGTTTATTCCTAGGTATTTTATTCTTTTTGTTGCAGTGGTAAATGGGATTGTTTCCTTAATTTCTCTTTCAGATTTTTCATCATTAGTGTATAGGAATGCAAGAGATTTCTGTGCATTAATTTTGTATACTGCAACTTTACCACATTCTTTGATTAGCTCTAGTAGTTTTCTGGTGGCATTTTTAGGATTCTCTATGTATAGTATCATGTCATCTGCAAACAGTGACTCTGTTATTTCTTCTTTTCCAATTTGTATTCATTTTACTTCTTGTTCTTCTCTGATTGCTGTGGCTAGGACTTCTAAAACTATTTTGGATAATACTGGTGAGAATGGACATCCTTGTATTGTTCCTGATCTTAGAGGAAATGCTTTCAGTTTTTCACCATTGAGAATGATGTTTGCTGTGGGTTTGTAGTATATGGCCTTTATTATGTTGAGTTAGGTTCCCTCTGTGCCTACTTTCTGGAGAGTTTTTATCATAAATGGGTGTTGAATTTTGTCAAAAGCTTTTTCTGCATCTATTGGGATGATCATAGGGTTTTTATTCTTCAATTTATTAATATGGTGTATCACATTGATTGATTTGCATATATCGAAGAATCGTTGCATCCCTGGGATAAATCCCACTTGATCATGGTTTATGACACTTTTAATGTTTTGTTGGATTCTGTTTGCTAGTATTTTGTTGAGGCTTTTTGCATCTATATTCATCAGTGGTATTGGTAATTTTTCTTTTTTGTAGTATCTTTGTCTGCTTTGGGTTTCAGGGTGATGGTGGCCTCATAGAATGAGTTTGGGAGTGTTACTTTCTCTGCAATTTTTTGGAAGAGTCTGAGAAGCATGGGTTTTAGCTGTTCTCTAAATGTTTGATAGAATTCACCTGTGAAGCCATCTGGTCCTGGGCTTTTGTTTGTTGGAAAATTTTTACTCACAGTTTCAGTTTCATTACTTGATATTGAAGTGATTGGTCTGTTTATATTTTCTGTTTCTTCCTGGTTCAGTCTTGGAAGGTTATACCTTTCTAAGAATTTGTCCATTTCTTCCAGGTTGTCCATTTTATTGGCATAGAGTTGCCTGTAGTAGTCTCTTAGTATGCTTTGTATTTCTGTGGTGTCTCTTGTAACTTCTCCTTTTCCATTTCTAATTTTATTGATTTGAGTCCTCTCCCTCTTTTTCTTGATGAGTTTGGCTAATGGTTTATCAATTTTGTTTAACTTCTCAAAGAACCAGCTTTTAGTTTTATTGATTATTGCTATTGTTTTCTTTGTTTCTATTTCATTTATTTCTGCTCTGCTCTTTATTATTTCTTTCCTTCTGCTAGCGTTGGGTTTTGTTTGTGCTTCTTTCTCTAATTCCTTTAGGTGTAAGGTTAGATTGTTTATTTGAGATTTTTCTTGTTTCTTGAGGTAGGCTTGTATTGCTGCAAACTTCCCTCTTAGAACTGCTTTTGCTGCATCCAGTAGGTTTTGGATCGTCGTGTTTTCATTGTCATTTGTCTCTAGGTATTTTTTGATTTCCTCTTTAATTTCTTCAGTGATCTCTTGGTTATTTAGTAACGTATTGTTTAGCCTCCATGTGTTTGTGTTTTTTACGTTTTTTTCCCTGTAATTGATTTCTAATCTCATAGCATTGTGGTCAGAAAAGATGCTGTTTTCTTAAATTTACTGCGGCTTGATTTGTGACCCAAAATGTGATCTATCCTGGAGAATGTTCCATGCACACTTGAGAAGAAAGTGTAATCTGCTCTTTTTGGATGGAATGTCATATAAATATCCATTAAATCTATCTGGTCTGTTGTGTCATTTAAAGCTTCTGTTTCCTTATTTATTTTCATTTTGGATGATCTGTCCATTGGTGTAAGTGAGGTGTTAAAGTCCCCCACTATTATTGTGTTATTGTCAATTTCCTCTTTTAGAACTGTTAGCAGTTGTCTTATGTATTGAGGTGCTCCTATGTTGGGTGCATATATATTTATAATTGTTATATTTTCTTCTTGGATTGATCGCTTGATCATTACGTAGTGTCCTTCCTTGTCTCTTGTAACATTCTTTATTTTAAAGTCTACTCTATCTGATATGAGTATGGCTACTCCAGCTTTCTTTTGATTTCCATTTGCAAGAAATATCTTTTTCCACCCTCTCACTTTAAGTCTGTATGTGTCCCTAAGTCTGAAATGGGTCTCTTGTAGACAGCATCTAAATGGCTCTTGTTTTTGTATCCATTCAGCGAGCCTGTGTCTTTTGGTTGGAGCATTTAATCCATTCAAGTTTAAGGTAATTATCAATATGTCTGTTCCTACTACCATTTTCTTAATCGTTATGGGTTTGTTTGTTTAGGTCATTTTCTACTCTTGTGTTCCCCGCTTCAAGAAGTTCCTTTAGCATTTGTTGTAGAGCTGGTTTGGTTATGCTGAATTCTCTTAGCTTTTGCTTGTCTGTAAAGCTCTTGATTTCTCCATCGAATCTGAATGAGATCCTTGCTGGGTAGAGTAATCTTGCTTGTAGGTTCTACCCTTTCATCACTTTAAATATATCATGCCACTCCCTTCTGGCTTGTAGAGTTTCTGCTGAGAAATCAGCTGCTAACCTTACAGGAGTTCCCTTGTATGTTATTTGTCATTTTTCCCTTGCTGCTTTCAATAATTTTTCTTTGTCTTTAATTTTTGCCAATTTGATTACTATGTGTCTCGGTGTGTTTCTCCTTGGGTTTATCCTGTATGGGACTCGCTGCACTTCCTGGACTTGGGTGGCTGTTTCGTTTCCCTTGTTAGGAAAGTTTTCAACTATAATCTCTTCAAATATTTTCTCTGGTCCTTTCCCTCTCTCTCTTCTCCTTCTGGGACCCCTATAATGCGAATGTTGTTGTGTTTAATGTTGTCCTAGAGGTCTCTTAGGCTGTCTTCATTTCTTTTCATTCTTTTTTCTTTAGTCTGTTCCGCAGCAGTGAATTCCACCTTTCTGTTTTCCAGGTCACCCATCCATTCTTCTGCCTCAGTTATTTTGCTATTGATTCCTTCTAGTGTAGTTTTCATTTCAGTTATTGTATTGTTCATCTCTGTTTGTTTGTTCTTTAATTCTTCTAGCTGTTTGTTAAACATTTCTTGCATCTTCTCGATCTTTGCCTCCATTCTTTTTCCGAGGTCCTGGATCATCTTCACTATCATTATTCTGAATTCTTTTTCTAGAAGGTTGCCTATTTCCACTTCATTTAGTTGTTTTTCTGGGGTTTTATCTTGTTCCTTCATCTGGTACATAGCCCTCTGCCTTTTCATCTTGTCTTTCTGTGAGTGTGCTTTTTGTTCCACAGGCTGCAGGATTATCGTTCTTCTTGCTTCTGCTCTCTGCCCTCTGGTGGATGAGGCTATCTAAGAGTCTTGTGTAAGTTTCCTGATGGGAGGGGCTGGTGGTTGGTAGTCCTGACTGTTGCTCAGGTGGGCGGAGCTCAGTAAAACTTTAACCTGCTTGAATGTTCATGGGTGGGGCTGGGTTCCCTCCCTGTTGGTTGTTTGGCCTGAGGCAACCCAACACTGGAGCCTACCTGGGCTCTTTGGCGGGGCTAATGACAGACTCTGGGAGGGTTCATGCAAGGGGGTACTTCCCAGAACTTCTGCTGCCAATGTCCTTGTCCCCTCGGTGAGCCACAGCACCCCCCGCCTCTGCAGGAGACCCTCCAACACTAGCAGGTAGGTCTGGTTCAGTCTCCTATGGGGTCACTGCTCCTTCACCTGGGTCCCCATGCGCACACTACTTTGTGTGTGCCCTCCAAGAGTGTAGTCTCTGTTTCCCCCAGTCCTCTCGAAGTCCTGCAATCAATTCCCACTAGGCTTCAAAGTCTGATTCTCTAGGAATTCCTCCTCCCGTTGCCAGACCCCCAGGTTGGGAAGCCTGACATGGGGCTCAGAACCTTCACTCCAGTGGGTGGACTTCTGTGGTGTAAGTGTTCTCCAGTCTGTGAGTCACCCACCCAGCAGTTATGGGATTTGATTTTGCTGTGATTGCACCCCTCCTACAGTCTCATTGTGGCTTCTCCTTTGTCTTTGGATGTGGGGTATTTTTTTGGTGAGTTCCAGTGTCTTCCTGTCAATTATTGTCCAGCAGCTAGTTGTGATTCTGGTGTTCTCACAAGAGGGAGTGAGAGCACCTCCTTCTACTCTGCCATCTTGGTTCTTCTTCCTAGATTTCTTAATTACAGGAATTCTCTTGAGCATCTAGCCTCCCCTTAGACAAACTAGAGCTGGTGGATGGATGACTACTCTGGTTACAGCTGCGTGGGGAAGCTCAGCTGGTTATTTTAGCAATTTTTGTTATTTAGACATGCCATTTCTTCATAAAATAATATTACAGTCTTATAATTTTCATACTCTGAATATATAAATTCAAAAAAAATTATCCTGAGTTCATTACTTTAGGTGAAATGATCAAAAGAGGCATTAGAGTTTACTATGAATTCTTTTCTTTTTTGAAGTATAGTTCGTGGACAATATTATATAAATTATAGGTGTACAATATAGTAATTGACAGTTTGTAAAGGTTCTGTTCCATTTATTGTTATTGTAAAATATTGGCAGTATTCCCTGTGTTGTACAGTATGTCCTTGCATGTAATAGTTTGTACCTCTTAATTCCTTACCCCTATATTGCCTCTTCCCCCTTCCCTCTCCCCACTGATAACCACTAGTTTGTTCTCTATATGTGTGAGTCTGCTTCTTTTTTGTTATATTCCCTAGTTTGTTGTAGTTTTTAGGTTCCACATATAACGGATACCGTACAATATTTGTCTTCCTCTGACTTATTTCACTTAGCGTAATGCTCTCTAAGTCCATCCATGTTGCTGCAAGTAAAAAACTTCATTTTTTATGGCTAAGTAGTATTCTGTTGTATATATATTCCACATCTTCTTTAGCTATTCACCTTTTGATGGATACTTAGGTTACTTCCATATCTTGGCAATTGTAAATAATGCTGCTGTGAACATTGAGGTGCATGTATCTTTTCAAATCAGTGTTTTGGGTTTTTTTGGATACGTACCCAAGAGTGGCATTGCTGGGTCATATGGTAGTTCTGTTTTTAGTTTTTTGAGAAACTTTCATACTGTTTTCCACAGTGGCTGAACCAATTTACATTCCTACCAACATTGTACAAAGGTTCCTTTCTTTCCCCCATCCTCACCAACATTTGTTATTTGTGTTCTCTTTGATGATAGCCATTCTAATAGGTGTGAAGTGATACCTCATTGTGGTTTTGATTTGCATTTTCCTGATTATTAAGAATGTTGAGCATCTTTTCATGGGCCAGTTGGCCATCTGCATTTCCTCTATGGAAAAATGTCCATTTTTAAATCAGGTTGTTTATATTTTTGATGTTGAGCTGTATGAGCTATTTACATATTAATTCTTATCAGTGGTAGTTGATTGGGGCCCCATGGGGTCCTGTGATCATTTATCAAAAACCAGATAAACTCATAGGTCATTTCTGATAATCACATTCTTATCAGATAACCTTTATTTCTGACAGTAACTTATCAAGTGGAACCCAAATTACTCTTCCAAAGGGTGTCACATTTAAGGGAGTAGACTATGATTTTCCACTGATACTGAGGATACTGAGTTAACCATGATCTTCAAAGCCAGCCTAACTGGTATAGGAATTGGACATAAATCTTCATCTGCCTTTAGGGTTTGGCTCTACTACTACACAGAAACAGTGCCTTAGTTTGTCACTTATGTAACTTGTTTCTACTGATACTTATTCTTTTGTTTTCAGGTGCATCAGAGAAAAGCCGGCAGCTGTTGACAGTTCTTTGGTGGAAAAGTAAGTTGCAT
Organism: Delphinapterus leucas; assembly: GCF_059928025.1. Classification (NCBI taxonomy): domain Eukaryota; kingdom Metazoa; phylum Chordata; class Mammalia; order Artiodactyla; family Monodontidae; genus Delphinapterus; species Delphinapterus leucas. The sequence goes on along the minus strand of NC_143137.1, from coordinate 30,148,334 downwards.
ACTTATACAAGCTGCCCTAATGATCATCAAGCCCAAGTTATGATTTACAAATACAGGTTTAAAGATACACTAAAGAAACCATACAGACACCCCCAACAGTATAAAAATTTGACAATGAAGTTTAAGGATCTAGGAAAGTCAAATATGACAACACACATGAATAATTTATAAAATAAGCCTTTCAATCCTAGAAAACTAAAATGGGAAGACCTCAGGAATGGTAACGAACATAAAGTGAGAGCTAATAGCAAATGAAACAACCCTAAACATTTTCCCAATGACTAAGCTACAGAATGCGATTTAATATAATTAAATTGCATATGTTTTATTTTTTTCTCTTTTTGTTTCATGAGCAGCTGTATCATTCACTACTGGAATTTTAAAGAACGATAATTGTCAAAGAACGTTAAGCCCTTGTATGTTCTTTCATATTCAAGTAGAGAGAAAGCATTTCTAGTGGAGGTTGCAATCCATATTTTTTGCAAACCATATGCTAACCCTGAGAAGCCCTTAATGAATAGTAGCCCTTTCTGTTCCCTGGTTTCTGAATAGACTGAATGGTGATAATAGCTAACATTTTTACAGTTTTTGTAATGTACCAGATGAGAGTCTAAGTTACACTCTTCTTTATTCCTCAGAACTGTATGAGATGACTGGAATTTTATTCTCATTTTATAGATTAGGAAAGTGAGGAAGAAAGAAGTGAAATAAGTCAGCCAAGATCATATATCCGGTAAGTAGCGGGGCTCTGATTTGAATCTAAGTTATTAGGCTTCAAAGGTTATTTCTTTTTCTTTCTTCCTTTTTGTTTTGTTTGTAGTGTTGTGATTATTTCTGCCTTTAGACTGCACTTCAGATATCAAATCAATTTATACATGAAGAAAGTGTTCACAGAGCTGAGATTCAAATCCAGGCAGTCTGATTCAGAAGCCAGGCTCTGAACCACTGCTTTGTACTGTGTCTTATTTCTATATCTATATCTATGCTTATATATACCTATCAATCTATATTTATATAGCATATATATGGATATATGAGCTTAATTTGCATAGCATGCAAAACACAGTTATTGTATTTCAGAGGAAACATTTATGTACCTTATAACTTACATTTTCCCAAAAACTAGCTCATCAGGCCTAATGGAGACTGATACGTGGAGCTCATCTTATTTGCGGGGCCTGTGTATGGGATTGGTTCCTTTGCTGTGAACTAGAGACAACTTACTGTGGCCATCTGGGACTGAAAACCAAGGGAGGTCCCTTATTCCCCAAGCAGAAACAGAGAACCTTATGAAACACCATAGTCAACGATGCAGCACTTTAGGGAGTCAAGTGAGAGTTTTGCCTCTAAGAATCTGTGGAACTGAACACAGCATTCTTCTGTCTTATCACCTATGGCAATTGGCCTTTCATGGGTTGGGATTTGTGGTGACAAGAAAGGGGGTATGGACCATGGACAAAGTTATTCAACTTGGCTAAGCTTAAATTTCCTCCTGTATAATTTAGGAATAGGAACTAAACTACTGTTTGTAATAAGTTTCTGGTAAGTAGTAAGTCCCCAGTGAAAACACAAATTACCACAAATTAAAAATTGTCATAATCACTATCACCAGTCAAGTGATCTTTCTTGAGAGGAAGGAGAAAGTACAAACTGTGTAAGTTAGAGCAGAACAGGAGCATAATCTGAAGATGATCTTGAGGAAACATGCCCTGGGGATGTAAAATTAAAGAACAAGAAGCACAGAGAATGGAAGGGAGACCAAGGACGCTGTTCATCCTATACCTACAGTTAAAAGAATCTGGGGACAGATGCTGGGATTTGAAGAACTACTTTCGTTTTTAAATTCAGCATTTTGGGAAAGTCTCAGGATTTGAAAAACTACTTTCATTTTTAAATACAGCATTTTTTGGAAAGGCTCTAGAGTGACATTTCTCTAGAACTATAAAAAAAATTCTTAAGGGGCTTCCCTGGTGGCACAGTGGTTGAGAGTCCGCCTGCCGATGCAGGAGACACGGGTTCGTGCCCCGGTCCGGGAAGATCCCACATGCCACGGAGCGGCTGGGCCCGTGAGCCATGGCCGCTGAGCCTGCGCGTCCGGAGCCTGTGCTCCACAGCGGGAGAGGCCACAACAGTGAGAGGCCCGCGTACCGCAAAAAAAAAAAAAAAAATAGAATACAAGTAATGATATGTAATAGGAAGAAAAATAAAGTAGGCTAAGGATATAAAGTCACTGGAAATTCTGCTTCAGATAATGTGGCAAAGCTGACATTTGAACATGAACTTGAATTAAGTCTGAGAGCCAGTTATGCAAATATCTGGGGAAGAATATTCCAGATGAAGGACACATCAAGGGCAAAGATCTTGAAATGGATTGATAATTGGCATGTTTGATAAACAGCGAGGTGGCCACTGTATTCTAAGCATGGGAGAGAAACAGGGATTGATAGAGAAGTAGTCAGGAGCCAAACATATAGAGCTATTTAGGCAAAGAGAAAGAGTTTGAATTTTATTCTAAATATGGGGGAATTTGGAGTAGAGTAATAAGATGACCTGAGTCAAAAAAAAAAAATAGTCACTCTGTATTCTCTAGAAAGAATAGTCTAAGGGAGGAAGATTTATTCAGGGAAACTAGTTAGGAAGTGATTGTAGTAGTTTACATGAAAGATGATGGTGATTTTATGCCCTAGAACTTGTGACCTGTTCTTTCAGTACTCCTTCCATGTATTAGTTTTATGCCTGTTTTGAAATCAAACTCTATTCCTTTCTATATTTTTCAGATAATCATACAGTTTTTTCACTTAGATGTAAGGGGGCCAATTGAAACACTGGGTCAGGAAAACATATATAACCTAAATGCGATTTGACACCTGCAATAAGTCTCTTGATGGTTTCTCTTATTACTTGCCAAAACATTCCCCAATTACTACTCTGCATTTTCTTCATAAGACTCAGCATCATCTTCTGTCATCTCTGGACCAGCTGTTCTGATTGTGAAACTTCAAATAGTTTCTCTAATCACCAACCTCCCATGACTGTGTTTTAAGTTCTGAAAACAACCTGGGATAAATTTAGAAATCAAGAACAAAGCACATATGAGATTCAAGATTTAACAGCTTGTGCCTTTTAATGGCATCTGTCATCATGTATTTGAAAAACTATTTATCACCACAATTCCCTACTGTACTGTTTTGCAATGGTGGCCTTTTTATCTCCTTCACCCAAATATTTCATGTAAGCAAAATCACTAGGATGAGAATAAGAATATCATATTTGATAAATAACCAATTTCTGTGTGCATTGGACAAACTTAAAGGTTTCTGGCATCAGATAGATAGAAGTAAACATGAGATTTCCTCCAAGATTTTAAAATATTTATATCCAGCATTACCAGGTCACATATCAAGTTAGACTTTTTTCAGCTTCACACAAGCATGGACAACGTGTGATACAGCAGAACAGAGTGGCTCGTAAGAGTAAGAAGGTTCATATTAATGGTTTATTCTATGCCGTTGGGCATGAGCATCAACCATATGGGCTACAATTATCTCATTTGAGAAATTAGAAATTTCAATTAAGCATATTTAAGTTCCCTTTGCGGTATGAATATGTATACCTTTCTGAGGAATAAGATAAATCTTCCAGGTTTAGTTCCCCAACAAGATGATAGCATGAATCACTAAGAAAAAGGATACATTAGATCTTTAGCTCTACTGGTTCAGTGCGATCCATTATCAAGACAGATTTTTGCTCCTGAAGTGCTTATTAAATTAGTAACACACAATACAAAGTAATTTAGCTTGTAATTTTTAGTAGTTGCACAATGGGATTCTGTTCTATACTTTTAGAAAAATAAATCATTATTTTTACACATTTTAAGAACATAAGTCTGGTAAGATTCTCTTTACAATAAATGGTATTTTTTTCTCTCGCACCTGCATTAATAATACAAGTTTCCTCTCCTCTTTATTTTCAGCATCTCCCCAGTGTTCTTCTCTGAGAGTGTCAAAGTTAGTTTGCTAGCAGTAGATTATAAAGCAAACTAATCTCATCAGCAGGAGGATGTTATTGGGCTCAAAATCTTGCCTGTCTGTGGATACATTTTTTGTCAGGGTCCTGCCATCTCTCTCTCCACAAATTTTCTTCTGCAGACTCTTTGCTGAAATGAACAAGGCAACTCTGTGAAATGTAACATGCTGTTACATACTATTCTTTCCTGTTATATTCGCTTTACAGAAACTCTACAGGCCACATCAATTTAAACTATGAATAAACTCCATATTATCATGGAATGATAATTCAGGACATTTTTATTTTGTAGACAATTTCCCATCTATAGAAAATTAATATTTAATTTCACAGGGAAATGTTTAGTATAAGTATGTGTCAATTTGCCATTGTGGTGTTTTCTGTCAATTTCCTATCCCCTGTGTTCTGAGTGATAGCGATTGATGCATCAGTAGGAAAAACCAAGGTACTCTGTTCAGCCCTTCAGGCAGCTAAACTGGAATCTTCCTGCAGTGAGATAACAGCCAGTATAGGCATGAGCACTAGCAGAGAACTGAGTTAGTTCTACAGTTTTAGAAATAGTGAACTCAGTTTTTTTTTTTCAAGGAAAGGACAGATCATCTGTTAGTCATAGTCATAAACACGTGCAGGTCAAAATTAACTTTCTAAAGCTTCACCCTACACTCCCCCCGACACACACACACACACGCACACACACACGCACACACACACAAAGCAGAGGACCAGTTGAGGCAGCGTGAATGATACATGTGTTACTATCAATTTCCAATAACAAGATGTATCAGTAAGTTTTCCGGGTAGTGACCTCCCTTCACTTTCTTTTATCTGGTTAAATATAGCATTGGATGCTTTTTTAAAAAGGTTTTGTTTGGTTTTTTTCCTTCATCAGGGAGACTTTCTTCTACTCTTCCTTACATTTGGACACTGTCATGTTCTTAGACAAGAATATGACAAATACCCTTATTCAATTAGTTAACAAATCGCAGAGGTATATATGTAATAACATAGAGGGGATATCACCTCTATCAATTTCCTTGATTCAGAGTTGCTAGGTTTTATGGTGATTCCTATGTTTACTTCAGATTTCAGCTGTCAATTTTATTTTACCTCGCTTCCATGTACACATTATTTCCATCTGTTACAGCAGAGTGCCAATTATTTTGTACTATAGCTTGTTAGAATTTAGTAAACCTTAAGTATAGATGAAACTACACAAGGAGAAATGAGGATTTATGTGGCTTATGAGTATGTTTTAAGAAAAGCATACTAGACAGTTATAAAAGTAAGTTTATTTGCCTACATATCTTATTTGAAGTGATGAGAATTGCCATACAGTTTACAGAAACCACTGAAATTATTTCATTCAGTCCTGTGACTCTTGAAACAATTTGATATAGTGATAAAATGCATGCATTATTTGCTATCCCTTCTCAGTGTGTTTGTTTTTAATTGGCTGTTTTTTTAATTGGAAATTGTTTGATGTGTATTTATCTTCTATTGATACTTGATGTGAATATTGATATTTCTTGTGCATAAAATGAGATGTTAGTTTAGGGATACATTTTTGAAATATTCTTTACCCTCAAGTATGTCACTGGTGTTTTATACCCCTTGGTATACCTGTTTAACTGCTCCCCTTTTCCTCTTTTTATTATACTCTCAGGTGGCATAGCTCTCCGAAGTTTCCCATGATTTATATTCTCCCAACAGTTATTGCTATGGCTGCTGCTATATATAGACCCCCTCATTCCTTAACCATGGTGCCAAATTGAAGATTTATATTGGATTTAAGCACAATACTAAATGCACCTTTATGTATATCTTCATGTGACCGTAACTTTAGAACCAAACAGCAATATGTGTTCTTACAAATATAAAGATGATATTTGGATAAGTAAAAACATATTTAATATAAGGATTATTTTTGAAAAGCCAAAAGACAATGGATTTGAATATTAGATTGGCTGCAAATTAGGTCCCAGGGCCCAATCTGGGTAATATTTAGTCTCCAAATGTAGAAATTCAAACTCAATTCCAAAATGATCTTTCGTTACATCAGTATATCAGTTAGACTCAAAGTGAATTAGCAGACATTTAAAAACCTTTTTATAAGAGTAGCTTTTTAACTTTGCTATAGATTTTTAATGAATCAACTTATTTTTTTACATCTTGATTTATAACTAGAATCTTTAGAAATACAATATTCTAAGAAATGATTGGGTACCCATTACCACCCATGGCCTAGCAGTTTAGGATGATCATCATTAGATAAATTAGGTTCCCAATTGCCATAAACTAGAGATAAATTGGAACTCAGAAGCCATTTTACTTTTAACGTAATTTGATCTCAAATGGGTAATCTTAATGAGAGTATCAAAAGGATTCTTAAGAAGATTCCAATTAATTTACCATGTGAGCTGAAGGGGAATGAACTGCACTAACATGAAGCAAAAAAAAAAAAAAGTAGAATTAATATAGCAAAAATTGTCATACTGCAAGCAATTACACTTATATTTTCAACAGAAAAATATTAGAAAACTTCAAGTGACTTGTTAGGGGGCATGACTATGGAACACATTTTTAATAATCAGAAATATAAGCCAAATTGCTTTTTTAAATTAGTATTTATTTGAAATAAATGTGTTGTCAGATAAAACTGGTTAAAAAAAAAAACTATCCCTGAAATGATTATTTTTTAGAAATTATTCCTTGACACCTTAAGACCTGTCCTACACCTCAGAGACAAACACATTTAAAATTTAGCTATTTTATTTGGTAATTATCTCCATAGGTCAAAAGAATATCAGTGTAGTGTTATATCTTGCTTAATCAATTTAAACCTTACCTGACAACCTCTTTCGTAAGAGTTAATCATTTTGACTCAATTTTACCCTCTATTTTCCTCTCAGTATAATTATGCCTCAGTTTTTGCTTAAAAACATTGTTTCCGTGATGACTTGTAAAATACTGTTCACTGCTGAGCCAAGAAAATGCATCTGATTACATTTACTTCTTCTACTTCTTTTTTTTTTTTTTTTTTTTTTTACTGGAGTTAAAAATTGCCCCCTTTTGACTTGGTTTACTTTCAGCCTATGACTGTCGCCCCAGAAAAGCTCTGTGAAATGCCTCATTTTTTCATATGATCATAGCCTTTATCTCATTTTCAAGCATATTTTATTTTTCTGAATACCTGCCTAGCGGAGACATTTGACCTCCTGCTAAAATATGTACCCTAGGCCTACTATACAACTATCATATGGATACTTCCTTTTTGCCATGATCCTGGGATTTTTTTTCACCTTTCTGCTGTGTTAGATAGCCTGTTGCCTGGATCACAGTTCTCTTCTCTCTTGGTTTATTTCCTTGTTTTGACAGAAATCATCCTTAGATAGCTTCCTGAAAAAGGTACAGGAGAGTCAAATTTTCTATACTTTGAAAGTCTAAAAGTACTTTTATTCTTCTCTGATATTTATTAGGTAATCTGAAGGGATGGAGCATTTGAAGTTGTAAATAGATTTTTCCTCAGAATTTTGAAAACATTATTCAAAATTCTTCTTGTTTCTACTGCTGCATTTGAGAATCTGTCATTCTGATTCACCATCCTTTGTACTGGACCTGCCTATTCTTTCAAATATTTTAGTGTTTGTCTCCTATTCACCCCGTTAATGAGGGAGGGTCTCACACTCTATGGCTACAGGGATATCTGAACATATGACCCTGACACTGAGCAGAGGATATTAACAGGGTTTTATTAGTCACGTGTACTTACTGTCCAGGGGAGGAGGATACTTCAGGGAGGTGCACTTGGGTAAAGGGCAGGGGGGCAGGGGAGGCAGGCTTTGTAATACCAAGGGGTTGGGCTGCACTTCACACCTGTGGAAGGATGTGATTGGCTTGTCTAAATCCCCTGGGCTGACAGGGAACTGAACCCCAGGGATAGGTAGGAACTCTGCCTGATCTCTTTGATAAGGAGCGTTGTTTGGCTAGGGAACCTTCTCTGCAGGAGCAGAGTGGGGTGGGGAGCAGGCCATTGACACAGTCCAGATTTTACCAAATATTAAGGCAGTGAATAACATTAAATTGGGGACTTACACCCCATTTAGGAATTTCCTCTTACTTTCTATGTTCTAAAATTTCATGGTAAAATGTTTTAATAAGAGAGTCGTTTTCATTCCCTGTACCAAGCATTTTTTGGACCCTATCTCTCTGAAAAACCGTGTACCTATTTCTGAGATTTTTATTTTAATGATTGGTTTCAGAAGTTTGTTTCCTTTAGTTTCACTTTTCTCCTTTTGTTGAAGTTCTCATAGCCAGATTTTTGATAACTTCAATTTCTCTACTAATTTTCTAATCTGTTTCCTCCTATTGAACATCATCTTGTCTTCTTTTTATTTTCCTGAGAGATAAGACTTGACTTTTCTTCCAAATATTTTTCTATTTTTATAGCTATTATATTTACATTTCCAAGACCCCTTTCTTTTTCTCTAAATGATATTTTAGTATTGTTTAATACTTCTCCAGTATCTCTGAAGGCATTATTAATATATATTTTTTCTTTCATCATTGTCACCATTTCCTTTTTTCCATTTGCTTGCTTTGTCTAAATCATTCATCCTTAAATGTTGGCAGCTCATTTATATTTACAAATGAGGTACTAAAAATTTATTGGAAGCTCTGTGTGCATTGAATTTACTGTAAAGCAGTCAACTGTCCTGCCTGGGTGCAATAAATCTGGCTGCTGATTTTCTGGATCTACTTAGGCAAAAGTTCAGGTATTCCGAGATGAACCTAATGCACAAAATACATTCCACATTGTGCACCTACATTGGGTATAAAGACTGGAGAAAAATATAGACTTTCCCCACCTCTACTTTTAATCAACTTTCCACCAGGCTCTCATTTTTTGCAACTGTACCCACACTCAAACAGTATCGAGTATGTCAGATCCTGAAGCTTTCCAAAGGTTATGCTGGCTTTTCCATTAGCCTTCCCATTCCTTCACTCCCACTCCAACTTGAAGGCAGTTACATATGACTTCTTCCTCTCTGCTCAGTCTTTCATCATTTATTCTTCTGCCTCATATATGCAAATACTGTGGGACAGGTTTGCAGATTTATCCTACTCCCATTGAAAATGGATTCTGGGGTGTATAGTCTTGAATTTTTCTCCTTTTTGATTTTCTTATTATTAAGGGAAATATTCTTAAGGTTAAGATCAAGGGTACTAAAGCTCAAAAATACCTTTTTTGAGACATTCAGAGAAAGATAGACAAAATGAAAAGGCAGAAGGTTATGTACCAGATGAAGGAACAAGATAAAATCCCAGAAAAACAACTAAATGAAGTGGAGATAGGCAACCTTCCAGAAAAATAATTCAGAATAATGATAGTGAAGATGATCCAGGACCTCAGAAAAAGAATGGAGGCAAAGATCAAGAAGATGCAAGAAATGTTTAACAAAAACCTAGAAGAATTAAAGAACAAACACTTGGAAAAATTAAAGAACAAAGAAACAGAGATGAACAATACAATAACTGAAGTGAAAAATACACTAGAAGGAATCAATAGCAGAATAACTGAGGCAGAAGAACTGATAAGTGACCCGGAAAACAGAAAGGTGGAATTCACTGCTGCAGAACAGACTAAAGAAAGAATGAAAAGAAATGAGGACAATCTCAAGAGACCTCAGGGACAACATTAAACGCAACAGCATTAACATTATAGGGGTCCCAGAAGGAGGAGAGAGAGAGAAAGGACCCGAGAAAATATTTGAAGAGATTATAGTTGAAAACTTTCCTAACAAGGGAAAGGAAATAGCCACCCAAGTCCAGGAAGCCCAGAGAGTTCCAGGCAGGTTAAACCCAAGGAGAAACACACTGAGACACATAGTAATCAAACTGACAAAAATTAAAGACAAAGAAAAATTATTGAAGGCAACAAGGGAAAAATGACAAAAAACATACAAGGGAACTCCCATAAGGTTAACAGCTGATGTCTCAGCAGAAACTCTACAAGCCAGAAGGGAGTGGCATGATATATTTAAAGTGATGAAAGGGAAGAACCTACAACCTAGATTACTCTACCCAGCAAGGATCTCATTCAGATTCGATGCTTTACAGACAAGCAAAAGCTAAGAGAATTCAGCATAACCAAACCAGCTCTACAACAAATGCTAAAGGAACATCTCTAAGTGGGAAACACAAGAGAAGAAAAGGACCTACAAAAATAAACCCATAACGATTAAGAAAATGGTAATAGGAACATACATATCGATAATTACCTTAAACTTGAATGGATTAAATGCTCCAACCAAAAGACACAGGCTCGCTGAGTGGATACAAAAACAATACCCATATATATGCTGTCTACAAGAGACCCACTTCAGACCTAGGGACACATACAGGCTTAAAGTGAGGGAATGGAAAAAGATATTTCTTGCAAATGGAAATCAAAAGAAAGCTGGAGTAGCCATACTCATATCAGATAAAGTAGACTTTAAAATAAAGAACATTACAAGAAACAAGGAAGGACACTACATAATGATCAAGCAATCAATCCAACAAGATATAACGATTATAAGTATATATGTACCCAACATAGGAGCACCTCAATACATAAGGCAACTGCTAACAGCTATAAAAGAGGAAATTGACAGTAACACAATAATAGTGGGGGACTTTAACACCTCACACCAATGGAGAGATCCTCCAGACAGAAAATTAACAAGGAAACACAAGCTTTAAATGACATCATAGACCAAGTATATTTAATTGATACTTGTATGACATTCCATCTAAAAACAGAAGATTACACTTTATCTCAAGTGTGCATGGAACATTCTCTAGGATAGATCACATTTTGGGTCACAAATCAAGCCACGGTAAAGTTAAGAAAACTGAAATCATATCAAGCATCTTTTCCGACCACAATTCTATGAGATTAGAAATCAATTACACAGGAAAAAAATGTAAAAAACACAAACACATGGAGTCTAAACAATACATTACTAAATAACCAAGAGATCACTGAAGAAATTAAAGGGGAAATCAAAAAATACCTAGAGACAAATTACAATGAAAACGTGATGATCGAAAACCTATGGGATGCAGCAAAAGCAGTTCTAAGAGGGAAGTTTATAGCAATAGCAGCCTACCTCAAGAAACAAGAAAAATCTCAAACAATCTAACCTTACACCTAAAGAAACTAGAGAAAGAAGAACAAACAAAACCCAAAATTAGTAGAAGAAAGAAATCATAAAGATCAGAGCAGAAATAAATGAAATAGAAACAAAGAAAACAATAGCAAAGATTAATAAAACTAAAGCTGGCTCTTTGAGAAGATAAACAAAATTGATAAACCTTTAGCCAGACTCATCAAGAAAAGGAGGGAGAGGACTCAAATCAATAAAATTAGAAATGAAAAAGGAGAAGTGACATAGGACACTGCAGAAATACAAAGCATACTAAGAGACTACTACAAGAAACTCTATGCCAATAAAATGGACAACTTGGAAGAAATGGACAAATTCTTATAAAGGTATAAACTTCCAAGACTGAACCAGGAAGAAATAGAAAACATAAAGAGATCAATCACAAGTAATAAAATTTAAACTATATTAAAAATCTTCCAACACACAAAAGTCCAGGACCAGATAGCTTCACAGGTGAATTCTATCAAACATTTAGAGAAGAGCCAACACCTGTCCTTCTCAAACTCTTCCAAAAAAAATGAAGAGGAACACTCCCAAACTCATTCTATAGGCCACTATCACCCTGATACCAAAACCAGACAAAGATACTACAAAAAAAGGAAAATTACAGACCAATATCAGTGATGACTCTAGATGCAAAAGTCCTCAACAAAATACTAGCAAACAGAATCCAACAACACATTAAAAGGATCATACACCATAATCAACTGGGATTCATCTCAGGGATGTAAGGATTCTTCAATATATACAAATCAATCAATGTGATACACCATATTAACAAATTGAAGAATAAAAACTATATGACCTTCTCAATAGGTTCAGAAAAAACTTTTGACAAAATTCAACACCCATTTATGATAAAAACTCTCCAGAAAGTGGGCATAGAGGGAACCTACCTCAACATAATAAAGGCCACATACGACAAACCCACAGCAAACATCATTCTCAATGGTGAAAAACTGAAAGCATTTCCTCTAAGATCAGGAACAAGACAAGGATGTCCACTCTCACCACTATTATTCAACATAGTTTTGCAAGTCCTAGCCACGACAATCAGAGAAGAAAAAGAAATAAAAGGAATACAAATTGGAACAGAAGAGGTAAAACTCATTGTTTGCAGATGACATGATACTATACATAGAGAATCCTAAAGATGCCATCAGAAAACTACTAGAGCTAATCAATGAATTTGGTAAAGTTGCAGGATATAAAGTTAATGCACAGAAATCTCTGGCATTCCTGTACACTAACAATGAAAGATCAAAAAGAGAAATTAAGGAAACAATCCCATTCACCATTGCAACATAAAGAATAAAATACCTAGGAATAAACCTACCTAGGGAGGTTTAAAGACCCGTACTCAGAAAACTATAAGACACTGATGAAAGAAATCAAAGATGATACCAACAGATGGAGTGATATACCATGTTCTTGGATTGGAAGAATCAATATTGTGAAAATGACTATACTACCCAAAGCAATCTACAGATTCAATGCAATCCCTGTCGAATTACCATTGGCATTTTTTACAGAACTAGAATAAAAAATCTTAAAATCTGTATAGACACAAAAGACCCCAAATAGCCAAAGAAGTCTTGAGGGAAAAAAATGGAGTTGGAGGAATCAGACTCCCTGACTTTGGACTATACTGCAAAGCTACAGTAATCAGACAGTATGGTACTGGCACAAAAAAAAGAAATATAGATAAATGGAACAGTATAGAAAGCCCAGAGATAAACCCACACACCTATGGTCAACTAATCTATGACAAAGCAGGCAAGGATATACAATAGAGAAAAGACAGTGTCTTCAATAAGTGGTGCTGGGAAAACTGGACAGCTACATGTAAAAGAATGAAATGAAAGAATGAAATTACTAACACCATACACAAAAGTAAACTCAAAATGGATTAGAGACTTAAATGTAAGACCAGACACTATAAAACTCTTAGAGGAAAACATAGGCAGAACATTCTTTGTCATAAATCACAGCAAGATCTTTTTTGATCCACCTCCTAGAGTAATGGAAATAAAAACAAACAAATGGGACCTAATGAAACTTAAAAGCTTTTGCAAAGCAAAGGAAACTACAAACAAGATGAAAAGACAACCCTCAGAATGGGAGAAAATATATGCAAACAAATCAACAGATAAAGGATTAATCTCCAAAATATATAAACAGCTCATGCAGCTCAATATTAAAAAACAACCCAAGCCAAAAATGGACAGAAGACCTAAATAGGCATTTCTCCAAAGAAGGCATACAGATGGCCAAGAAGCACATGAAAAGCTGATCAACATCACTAATTATTAGAGAAATGCAAATCAAAACTACAATGAGGTATCACTTCACACCAGTTAGAGTGGGCATCATCAGAAAATCTACAACAAATGCTGGAGAGGGTGTGGAGAAAAGGGAACCCTCTTGCACTGTTGGTGGGAATGTAAATTGATACAGCCACTATGGAGAACAGTATGGAGGTTCCTTAAAAAACTAAAAATAGAGCTACCGTATGACCCAGCAATCCCACTAATGGGCATATACCCAGAGAAAACCATAATTCAAAAAGACACTTGCACCCCAATGTTTATTGAAGCATTATTTACAATAACCAGGACATAGAAGCAACCTAAATGCCCATCAACAGACGAATGAATAAAGAAGAAGTGGTACGTATATACAATGGAATATTACTCAGCCATAAAAAGGAATGAAATTGGGTCATTTGTAGAGATGTGGTTGGATCTAGGGACTGTCATACACAGTGAAGTAAGTCAGAAAAAGAAAAACAAATACCATATATTAATGCGTATATGTGGAACCTAGAAAAATGGTAGAGATGAACAAGTTTACAGGGCAGAAATGGAGACAAAGATGTAGAGAACAGAAGTATGGACACCAAGGGGGGAAAGTGTTGGGGAGGGCGTGGTGGTGGTGGGATGAATTGCATGATTGGGATTGACATATATACACTAATAGGTATACAATAGATAACTAATAAGAACCTGCTGTATAAAAAAATAAAATTCAAAACAAAATCTTTTTGAATCCTGATGTCATTCCTTCCTCTAAACTTTCTGGGCAACACTTTCCCTATATTTAAACAAAAAAAAAGGAAAAATTATAATATAGACATCATACACGTGTTCTGGAGACTAAATCTGAAAATCATTAAAAATAACTGGCAGAGTGGTTAGCATATAGTAGAAGCTAAATGTCATATTATTGTTTCCATTTTCAGCAGCAACATCGTCTGAATCTTTTTCATATCAGTCCAAATAACTTTGTTCTGCAGTCTCACTTCTCTATTTACCTTGCTTACCATTTTTCATTTAAATGTAGGCTTTCTAAATGTGAACATCTTTGAATTTCTCTTTATAGTTTCTAAACTTTGATACTTCCATTGTTTTAATCATCTCTATATTGTTGAGTATTGACAGAACCTCACCTCTGGATATTACCTGTTTCTAGAAATCCTGTCCTATGATTATGACTTTATTCTACCTAACTTCACCTCAGTCTTCCATTTGCTGTTGAAATTTAACATGTCCCCAAACACCAATGCCCCCACTATTTTAAACTCTTTGCCTTTAACACTTGTAGGTTGATGACTTGTTCTCCATTCTTTAAAGTCCTCACGATTAAAACCTTAGAATCAACTTCGATTTTCTTAAAACTCATTCTTTGTTTTCATTACCAGTGCCCTGTCCTATTTCATGCCTTAATTTCTACTTGATTAGAAAATTAGTCTTCACACTAGTTTAGTCATCTCTATACATATTATTCTTTCAGTCATTCAGAAAGCATTTTTCGCTTTCCTTTTGGGTGTCAAACAGTATACCAACCTCTGTAAATGAGTGCATTGGTGGTGCCGTGTGAGGTGTATGGATAAAGTGATAAACTCAATTTTAGGAGTCAGTACTCTGTAATCTATGTAAAAGCCTTTGAAAAATAGAGTTGGAAAAGTATCATCATTTTTCCTGTGTGCTCAGCTCTTAACAGTGCAATATTAGAAACCCACAATATGCCAAAGCAACCTCCACTTGCCCTAGGCATGGGACAGGCCACACAGTATCTAGGACTGATGGCTCAATCAGGAATTGGATCCTGTGCTTTTGCCACAGTGGAAGACTATCTACATTAGCTATGCATTTATGGAGCTCATACTTATATTGTGGCATATAGTCAACATGGAAGTAGACCAGTTCTGCTGATTTGAAATTTAGATTTTTTCAGTTTTGTACTGGGGACAGGTTTTTGTCGCTTTACATTGCTTCCTTGTTTACAGTATGATGCAAATGATTTTCTAACTTAGTGTTAGGAGAAATTATTTTCCATCTTTAACCTCTTAGCTGTCTAAGAGTTAAATATTACTGAATTTCAGACGTTCAGATTGATCATCACAAATCCTTTAAAACAATTTCCTAAAAGAAACAAAAAATCCTGCCTTCTTTGTTGTGGGGAGAGAGGAGGGAAGGAAACGGAACAAGTTGTGTTTGTGTTAGCATATGGGTGATGTAAACTTCAAATTGGGAGGTGTTCTGACCCCCGCTCCCATGTAAGCAATTCAATCAGTGTAACTTGTAAAATGCATAAACATCTGACAGTTTGAATTTATAGTGTTGATGGAAGAAATCATTTTTAATGTGTACTGTAAAACTTGAAATACTCAGGAGCTGAGTGAATTTGTTGCTACTTACAATCCCGACCTGTAAATCCCAGTAGTTTTGTTTTAACATGGTCTTTTTCAACTGTTTCCTGTTTAACTACAGATGACTTCTGTTGTAGACTCACAAGTTTAATTGTTATATTATAGCAGTATTACATGTCAACAGTGTGGTCATGACCTTTATTTATATAAAAACCAAATATTTACTCAATTTACTGTGTCTTAATTTAATCTTTGTACACCTTCCATTTTTAAGTGCTTAAATGAGTACTGTTTGCAATAAAAATGTAGTAATATAATTAACCAGCCATTAAAAATTTACTTCCACAGATAAATAAACAAATGAGTTGGAAAAGTGTCACAAGTCATTCTGTAGACAATTACTAAATTAAACTTTCTTATTCATACACATACTTATTCAAAAAGTTTCAGTTTCTTCTTTTCCTATCAAGTGAAATCTAGCATATTCAGCTTGATATTCAGCCTATTGACAATATGAGCCAATCATACTTTCAGCCTTCATATCCCAGTACCTATTTAGGTGCTTAAACTATTTTCTAATGTATCTGGATTGCTCACAGTTTCTTCAAACACTAGCCCCCCCCCTTTTTTTGGTTATAGTCTCTCTTTTTTTTTTTTGCAGTACACGGGCCTCTCACTGTTGTGGCCTCTCCCGTTGCGGAGCACAGGCTCCGGACGCACAGACTCAAGTTTTTACCTCTGACATTTCTGCTTGTGAAGCCCTATTTATATCCTCATTGAAGCATTTTCTGATAATTTTTCCCATATTATCCTTTTTTCCACAAACTTCCCTCATTGCATAATTTAATGTCTTTTGTAGTATTTATGATATTCAGCTTTTTATTATGTCTGTACTGGATTATAAACTGCTTGAGGATTCCCTTTTGTTCATTAATGTGTCTTTCATAACAAACTGTGCTGTATTTAATAGGTGTTCAAATATTTGTTGACTTACATTTGATTTTTAATGCCAAGTTGATAATATAATCTTTTTCCCCCAAAACAAAAACTTTTCTGAAAGTTTTATTTTTCATAAATATTGTGTCTTCAGCAATTATGCTGAGTTTAACATCTAATTTTTTCCAAAGCAAGAGTGTTTTAAAATAACAATCAAGCCTCCAGTGCAAGTATCATTACTGAGTTTCTTCAGAGGTAGGAATTATGATAAGATGTTTGCTGTATAAATTTCAACTTAAGCTGAACTGCCAGGAGGCAGAAAAAAAACACAAATTGTCTTCAAAGCTAAGAAGAGCCTCACTTTTTTTTTTTTTTTTTTTTTTTGCAGTACGCAGGCCTCTCCCTGCTGTGGCCTCTCCCACCGCGGAGCACAGGCTCCGGATGCGCAGGCTCAGCGGCCATGGTTCATGGGCCCAGCCGCTCCGCGGCATGCGGGATCCTCCCAGACCAGGGCATGGACCCGTGTCCCCTGCATCAGCAGGCGGACTCCCAACCACTGCGCCACCAGGGAAGCCCCGAGCCTCACATTTTTAATGCATCTTAAAATTCATCTCTCTAAAAATCTATGCTCTGTTTTTTATGCTAGTTTTGTCCTATTTGGCATATTAAATAATTAATACAATTTATGGTTTGGTGTATGTGTACATGTGTGTATACCTTATGCACATATTACCATTGTTTTAAATCCCACAAAATACAATACAAAGTCTGTATTAATACAAAGTAAATATGGTAATTTTCACATTTGTTTCTGTGTAACACAGTTACATAGGTAATGGTTAGAAGGTATTTTTTTTTTTTTTTTTTTTTTTTTTTGTGGTACGCAGGCCTCTCACTGCTGTGGCCTCTCCCATTGCAGAGTACAGGCTCCAGACGCGCGGGCTCAGCGGCCATGGCTCATGGGCCCAGCCGCTCCGTGGCATGTGGGATCTTCCCGGACCGGGGCATGAACCCGCGTCCCCTGCATCGGCAGGCGGACTCTCAACCACTGCGCCACCAGGGGAGCCCAGAAGGTATGTTTAAAAATACCATAATCTATTAAACTTGAAGCTATTCACAGAATATTCCCATTTATGTATAATTCTTCTCAAGTTCCTATACTGAGTTAATTTAACAAGATGCAAAATGTAATTCTTAATTGACCTTCTTAATAGTTATACTTATTATTTCTATATTTCATTACTTACTAAATGTATTATTTGCTTTTGATGTATGCCTTTGCCTATTTCTAACAGATGTTGTATTGTAAGTCATGAGTACACATGTGTCACTTTGAGGGTTTCTTGTGGAAAAAATATCTGAGTACATATAGGATGGCTTTAGTGAGAACTCAGGATCCTACAGAAGAAAGGAATGGATCCGTAGTATTTTCTTCCAGTCAGCACCTCTCCTGAGATTAGATTTATGCCATTCCATTTCCAACTTAATAGCTATTTTAGTCATAAGAATGGACGAATATTGTGTCTTTTTCAGTCTCCATTACAATTTTTGTGATGAGACTATGGTATGGAAACGTTAATGTTTCCAATTCTATTTTGACCTTTCCAGTATGATACAGATCGATTAGCTGGGCACTTTATTTCTTCCTTTGTCTACTGCTGTAATAGTCTATTAAGAAAAAGGGCAAAATGATCGATCAATCAAACTTTCTAATGTATTAGATAATAGTCCTCCAATTTTGCCTAGTTAAGATAGACATATGTTCATTGTTTAAATATACCCATAAAAATATTCATGTCAACATAGTGTTCTATTATTTTGAATATAGATTATAAATTTTTCCTTCTGAATTTTAGTTTTATTTAATATCTAACCTCATGCTCTCGACTGCCGGTTATGGATAGTGGGAGAAAAAAAAAAGGAAGTAGCTTTTAGCTTCTAGTTTCTAGAAACTTGGGGTGCCTTTTTGGACAAAATGATTGTTCTAGGTATGTTGGACAAAGTAGTGGGGTCCCTAGGTATTATTTCAAAATAATAAAATATCTTGAGGTTTCTGCACATATTGCAATACAAGCAACATGACTGAACTGAATATTTGAATACATAGTTTCAAATTATTTACCTATGATAATGCAGACAGAGGAAAGGACAATTCAAGTCTCTCCCTTTCAAAGGATCAATGTATTACTATATAGCTTAAACTGATTGGTTCTTATTTGTTCCATACAAAGGTACCTCTGTTCTGAAAACCAAACATTTCACTCCGAAAACTCTGCATGCAGTATTAAAAGCACTGCATTAGAAGTGGGAGAGAGGTCTAATAAGTAGTGTCCTGCTGGCTCTGGCTCATTCTTAAGGAAATCAATTAATAGCAATACAGTGATTAACAGCACTGTAGGCTGAGTTCCCAGAGTCAATTTCCATTTTCACCACTGCAGGGATATCATAAAAGAAATACAATCTGTTATCCTGAAGTTAAAAGTAGTGTTTTTGCCACCTATTTGGCAGCCTTCAAAGCATTGCAAATTATTGAGGGTCACTGCTTATATAGTCCAGGTGACTATTAAACAATATTGACTCCCAGTACGAGAATATTATTTGAATATTTGCAATAAAAAGTGTAGTGTGCATCTCTTTCCAAAGTGAAATAAAAATGTAATACAGTTTTACTATTTGGGGAGGACACAGCATGGTTTGAGATGCTGTAAACAAAAAGAACTGGAATTGCTTATCTTGTCCCCTGGTAACCTTTGACATCCACTCAATTTTTCCAACACATTTTTCCAGTGTAAAATACAAGGTAGATTACACTGTTTCATTAAAGAAAGGAGAAGGAGAAAGAAGAAAAGGAGTTACAAGCTGACACTTATTTGTATTCATGTGGAAATAAATGGTACAGTTAAACACTTAAAACTCATACCTGTAACCCTGGAGTGATCCCTTCCTGAGTTTGATAACTGTCTCCTACACCATCTATATCCAATGGATAGTCAAGGCTATGCTTCCCCTCCTTACCTTCTCTACTACCACTGTCTCCTTTTACGTTCAACCCATATTTGTCCAGTTCTCAGTTTGTGACAGGCACTCTGTCTTGAATTTTTGCACCTGTTTATGTTGCTCATGCCTCTAGGTTAGCCTCATCCATGACCTTCACTACGCTGCTGTTAGATCATTTTAGTGTCTCTAGATACAAGATATAAAGGGATTCACATATCTTTTACAGTTTGGACCCATAAACATTAATGTAATCACATATTCCTTAAAGAATTGGCGACTAACCCCCTCTCCAATAGAATCTCTTTTCTCTCACCTGGAAAATATTTAAAATTACCTAACAATACTCAGAAATAATGTTTTAGACTAAACTACATTGTTTGCATAAACTAATCTTTATTCCTGGACTTCTTTAACTTGCAATTGCTTAATTTCATTCTACTCAATCTCTTTAACCTACCAATCTAGATTATATAGCCCTATTATGTGCCCCCATAACAACTTGTGCTTTTTTTATCTTAGCACTTATCACTTTGCATTTCAGTTTTATCTCAAGTAAACCTTTTAGTTGGAGATCGTTGTAGGTTCATAGGTAGCGGTAAGAAATAATACAGAGAGACCTGTGTGCCCTTTATCCAGTTTCCCCCCATGGTAATGTCTTGCAAAGCATAATATTACAACCAGGCTACTAACATTGATGTAATCTAGTGATATTACTCAGATCTACTCAGATTTATTGGACTGTGTGTGTGTGTGTGTGTGTGTGTGTGTGTGTGTATTTGGTCCTATGCAATTTTAGTACAAGTGTAGGTTTGTGTATCACCACCACAGTCAAAATACAGAACAGTTCCAACACCACAGGGATTCCTCAGGTTTACCTTAATGTGCCTAATTTCCCCTCTGTGTTTTAACCTGTCCTAACTGCAAGATAAATTCCATGAGATTGGGCCTATTGCTGTTTAATAAAATAAATATTGGATATTTTCTGGTTGGATGCTTGTGTGTGTGTGTGTGAATGGATGGATAGATAAACATACATATACAAACACAAACATACATATATAGTTCTTTGAATTTTTTTTGTTAAATTGATGTTGATGAAAGTTCTTGTCAGTATCTTTGATTCACACATCCAAATGCTTTATTTCTTTTAATATGATAATTGCTATATAATGCTATAGCAAAGCACATTGTTGGGAAGAGTGTGTGTGTGTGTGGTGTGACGCTAGAAGTTTGACCCTAAAAAGCTTAGTACAAATTGTGGCACACAGAATATAGTGTTTTTGGAAGCTTGGATAAATCAGGAAATGTGTGATTTAGCACTTCGCATGATTACCATGATTCACACATATTTGAATTCATGCTGATGCTCTGCACTAAATTCAGTTAGGTGCCAAGATTTGGAATTTGGGTGCATCCACAATATTTTCCCCTTTTCTGTCTATCTGCTTATTGTGATTGGTGATTACCAGCAGCTGCTGTGCACATTTGCTGATAATAAGAAATGTTTAGAGTTCTGTATCCAGTTTCTCTTGCTTCAAACCTTCCGTGATAATCAGCTTATCTACATTTGGCTTTGACTCCATAAGATTATCTTTCCCCTGTGAGTTTAGTCCTTCCATCATGGATATAAATCGCTGTGATTGGGCACACAGAGCTGTTGGCTAGAGAACAGGCAAGAATAGGGCTCATTCTGGCTCAGTAATTGGAATCTGCCCTCATTCCTTCTAGAAAAGATCTAGAGTTGGTCATCGAACATGCTTGTCTGCATATCCTCTCATTGTTAACTGGTCCCTGGGGATGGAAGACTGTTTCTTAATAGTGCTTCTGTGAAGAAGACCCAACCAACAGCCAGAACACTGCAAACGGATGCTCAGAGGTTCCTCATAGTTAGATGTTAGTGTGAGTGTGAGGTTATCAAAGGAAGGTTTCAGAGATGGTCAGCAGTCATTCTTCTCTTCCATTTGCATAGTTCAGTCATGATACGTGATCCAGAATGGTATAGCTGGAAGCAGAGTCTAAAAACCCATATTCTCTGCTCCAGTTCATGTCCCTGTCAGTATCTTTGTGCCAGAGTAGACAATCCAAGAGAGGCTAAGATAGAATGAGACAAATCCATTGATTGAGAGGAAGTGGTATTCTTTATTCATCTGAAGTAGCTTCTTTAGCAAAGCTCATATCATTAAGTTAAGTAGCGTGTAAAGATGGTTCCCCACACTCACGTTTTAACAGACTGCGTATTAAACAATTTATCTGTGTCAGCAGCATGTACTGCTGACATAGATAAATAGTAATCTGAAATACTTCAAATGCTTCTAAAGCCATTCTTGTGTTACTTTAGGTAAATGAGTTTCATTCCATTGGCTTCAGATGAAGAAAGGATATTTATTAATTCAGTAGTTCTCAGTCTGAGAATGACTAAATAGTGGCTCCTAAAACCTGCTGCATGTTAATATCACCTGGGAGGCTTTTAAAACCCTTGATGCCCAGGTAATAGCCCAGACCAATTAAACCGGGTTTCTGGGTATGGGACCCAGGCATCAGTAGTTCTTTCAAAGCTCACAGGAGATTCTAATGAGCAGCCAAGTTTGAGAACCAGTGATTAATCATTCTTAGGTAGTCATATCAAAATAGTCATTGCCTCTGCTTTATTGGGGTAGGAGAAGTCTTTATTTGCTCATCTCTATCATATTTTTCATTTGTTCCTCCTTAGTATCATAAGCACCCCCCCCCTTTTTTTTTTTTTTTGCGGTACGTGGGCCTCTCACTGTTGTGGCCTCTCCCGTTGCGGAGCACAGGCTCCGGACGCGCAGGCTCCGCGGCCACGGCTCATGGGCCCAGCCGCTCTGCGGCATGTGGGATCTTCCCGGACCGGGGCACGAACCCGTGTCCCCTGCATCGGCAGGCGGACTCTCAGCCACTGAGCCACCAGGGAAGCCCAAGCACCCCTATTAATGGTAAAGCCTAAATATTGACAAAATATTTTTGTTTCAGGTTTCCTATTTCTGTGTCCTAACACATCTCAACAAAACTCATGATGGCTTCTCTGTTAGCTTTAAGAGTTAGAGGCATATAATTACATTCACTAAAATGTAGAGAGAACAGTTTGATGACCTTTGACAAATGTATACACCCATGTAATGAACCCTTCAAGATATGTATTTTGGGGCTTGTAATAATACTTCCAAATTACTTTATATTGTTTTAGATGGCTTGCCAGTTTTCCTTCAGATTGTGGAAATAGGGATCCAGATGGTGACCCCTATAATGACCAAGTTGAGCAGGGCTTTACATTGGACCATGAACATTGTAGTGTGTTTCAGCAGTGGAGCTGACCTTTCTCCTTCTCACTCATTATTACTCCATATTTATTGTGAAAATACAGATTTATATTAAGCTTTGCTGCTCTTTCTCTCTCTGACCCCAGTAACCATGGAAGAAGTCCCCACCACTTTGAGTTTAGGCGTTTATCTAGAGGTAAACATAACAGTACAGCTATTTCTATAGCCGTGAGTGGTTGATCTGTTTCTCAAGCAGTCCTTCAATTAAGTACTTGTACTCAGCTGACTTTTAGTTGTTTCTAAACTTAGAGTTTTTCAGTAGATTCCATGGCAAAGCCTGTTATTACCTATGGAACAGTTCTGTTTTGTGCCTATTATGGCTTATAGTTGCTTTTTATTTTCCAAATATGATCTCATCTGTTTTTCTGCTAGTTTTTGTTACCTTTACCATTTCTTGTTTTATTGCTATTATATATTTAAAATAAATATCCTTTCTGATAATTCAAACGAATTGAATTGAACATAGGTAGAAGGGAGTAATAAATGCGTGTGTCCCATCTGCCACCTGCAAGTAGAATCCCTATTTTGCTTCCAATAATCACAACTCACATAGTTTCAATGACTGTGATCAACCCATAGTATAGAAGTAATATCTCCTCACATTTTTATTCTCTTCCTGAAGCTAATAATCATGATACTATGTTGTTCACTGTTCTTTATCTTTAACACAAAAAGGAGACAAATATTAAAAGAAAAAAATAACAGTAATTGATTTAAACTATTTGCTAGTATTGGTTTATTACTGCTATCTGAGCATTTTTGGTTGTTTGTATATGCATGCATCTATGGATGGATATGTATTTGCTGGAGTTCAGGGAGTAGTTTCAAACTGAGATAATCCTTGACTCAAGAGTTATTGCTGAAGAATGGATAATGGGTGCTTGATTCCATAAACAGATCATGAGAACTCACGCTGCCTTCTCTACTTTTCTGTGTTTCCTATAACTACCTTTTTCTGAATTAAAAAAATAAAATAGATTCTCAAAATTTGTAGGCACCAAGACACTTCTGGTCCTAATCTCAGTTCAAGATATGAGAAGAAATTGGATGGCATTAAAAAAATTGGCTTAGATGAGTTGTAACAAGTTACACTAAAAGCACAAGAAACCACTGACTTAAGAGAAAAGCAATGGAATTTAGTGTATAAGAAGGCCTAGTTCCAATTTTTAAATTGTATGTGAGTCTAACTAGGGCACAAACTTTTTGCAGGAAAGTGACATTTATAAAGGTCTGCTTTGATAGAAGATCCCTCTAAGTATTTTAGTATTTTGGTCATGGCTAACCAAAAAAGAATTTGGGGGACGTTTTTTGTTTTGTTTTGATTTTTTTATTATCTACACAAAAAGTAAGATAATGAAATGAGAAGAAATTTGCCCTGAACCCCACAGGACTCCTTCATATGCATAGCTTTAGACCAAAGGCTGCCAGGGACCTTGACCTTGAATGTTCCTGGCATAATATATACAGTTTGATAAATCGGAGCTCTTCCAGAACATCTTGGGAAATTTTAGTAACTTTAGAATCATGACCCTTATTAATACTTTTCCAATTAGGTGCAAAGATATTTTAATAATATACAGGACTATGGTTCATTAATAGGTTTTACATTGTTAAAATATTTAAAATCTTATGTGAAAAACTTTGATAACTGTGCTTCAGAAGAATGCCCTAAAGTTTGGCATACTTATATGTGTTGAAATAGAGAAAATTTCAGGTCCAAATTAGGGTTTTATCATTTTGAGTCATTATCTTAAGAGTTATAGAGAAGTATTATAAGAACTTGATTTTCACATATTTAAACTACATGATTAAGAATATTAGGGCACTTCAACCAAGACGTGGTACTTTAAAAGAACTCTCCATTAGGGGCTTCCCTGGTGGCGCAGTGGTTGAGGGTCCGCCTGCCGAAGCAGGGGACACGGGTTTGTGCCCCGGTCCGGGAAGTTCCCATATGCCGCAGAGCGGCTGGGCCCGTGAGCCATGGCCACTGAGCCTGTGCGTCCGGAGCCTGTGCTCTGCAACGGGAGAGGCCACAACAGTGAGAGGCCTGCATACCGTAAAAAAAAAAAAAAAAATCTCCATTAAAATGAAACATTCTTTGGAGGTTAATAATGGTATTACTAATACTTTTAGGTTTTGCTTGTAATGTGTAAAATGTTATTAGCTATAAAGAAAAAATATACAATGGGTTAATTTTTGATCTTATCAAATGAGTTTATTTGATCAAGAAGTAAGTGAATCATACTAACAGGCTACAAAGTTGTGTTTACCTATAATATAATATGTTTCATAAACACAGAATGAGAATTTAGAGATTCTGTGCCAGGTAGGGTAAGGTAAGCTACAGTAACAAATATACACAAAATGTTACAGACTTAAGCAAAAGACAGTGTATTTCTCTCTTATCTAATAGTAGAAGGCTGATGTTCCAAGTCAGTGAGAAAAGATGTGTATTTGTAGCAGTTGTAGTGTTGGGATGGGGGTTCTTGCATTTTTGCATTCATTTCGAGTCCCAGACTCATAGAAGCTCTTCAGTCTTCAACACATGGCCTCTCTATTCTAGGTAACGGCAACAACAATGAAAAAAGAAGGGGAGGGTTTAGAACATGTAAGAGTGCTCACAGATTTTAAAGGTCTGTTCTAGAGGTAGGCACATACCACTCCCTTCCCATTACTTTGATTGTAACTGAGTTTTGTAGCCACATCTAGCTGCAGTAAAGGTCAGGATGGTAGTGTTTGTAGTGTGCCCAGGTGAAAAATAGGAGAAACACAGAAAAGCAAAAACAATATGCATGACTAATTTCTGGATGCACGTTTGCTTTCTTTATGTCCATGGATCCTAAATACTTGAAGAGAGACTATTTAGTTTCCTCATAAACATGATCTGTTCTCCTTCTTTTTAGAATACTATACAACAGGCCTTTTAGCTCTTACATGTGTGTGTGTGTGTACGCACACGTAGATTGATTCTGTACTTGGAACAAGCCAAAAGCAGTATTTGAAAGGTAAATTTTCTGACCCTAGGGTACCGGTTTGGTTTCCTCTTGAACAATCAGCTGTGCTACATCATGCCAGGTAAAGACATGAAGACAGGGGAGGTCACAGGAGTGGGAGAGGCTGCAGGATGTGACAGCGGAAAGGAGTAGCCCATTACTCAATCACTTGTGCTGTAAGAGCAGTCACAGCTCAGACTGGTTTCCCCTCTTGTGAAAAAGGGTGCTGCCAAGCAGTA
Organism: Delphinapterus leucas; assembly: GCF_059928025.1. Taxonomy (NCBI): domain Eukaryota; kingdom Metazoa; phylum Chordata; class Mammalia; order Artiodactyla; family Monodontidae; genus Delphinapterus; species Delphinapterus leucas. The sequence continues at coordinate 30,121,946 of NC_143137.1, read as the reverse complement.
GAAACAAGGGACTTCTGGGCAGTTAGGAGCCCAAGACAGAGTAAAAGCAGGCAAGAGGACTTCCATCATCTTACAGCCATGGCCGCCTTCAGGCCTGCTTCTAAAGCTTCTCCGTCCTTTGCAGAAGGGTGTATACGAGGCACCAAGGTTTCTGACTGAGCATAGTTAGATTTCAAGCACTTAACCATCTACTCCTGGATTATCTTTCAAGAATCCTCACACTTTTTTTTTGTTTACATCTTTATTAGAGTATAATTGCTTTACAATGTTGTGTTAGTTTCTGCTTTATAACAAAGTGAATCAGTTATACATATATATATGTTCCCATATCTCTTCCCTCTTGTGTCTCCCTCCCTCCCACCCTCCCTATCCCACCCCTCTAGGTGGTCACAAAGGACCGAGCTGATCTCCCTGTGCTATGCGGCTGCTTCCCACTAGCTATCTACCTTACATTTGGTAGTGTGCACTTTGAAGAATCTTCCTTCCGTATTCTGTTTTGCAGTCCTTGGAAGTATTATACCACATGTTCGGAACACTCTCCTTTTTCTACCTCTACCACACTCACAAATCTATTCAGCTGATAATTGTTTTCTTCAGATCCCAGTGCCCTTGACTCCCTGAACATCCTAGACTGAATTAGCTCTCCCAAGTTGGGGTTACTCCCTTAGCAATCTGTACTTCCCCTTTTAGACAGATGCTGCACATCTGTTGATCTGTTAAATGCTTGCCTCGCCCTATTAAACTGTAAACTCCCTGTGGATGAGGAGTATCCACATTACACCACCCAGGGCAGAGCACAGCCCTTGGCATTTGTAGGTGCCAGTAAATAGGGTGAAAAATGTTTTACTATGTATCTTCCAATACATACCATATATCAGTCAACCCTTATCATAGACCATTCACATAGCTGAAGCAATTATTTTAACCTTAGAGTCCCTATACTAATTCCAGAAAATTGTTAGGGCTCAGAATTGAAGATATCCTACTTCATTCTGAAATCAAGTGTTTCCTGTGTTTATTTCAGTTGACGAAGCACCTGAGTGGTCAAGATTGTAGCACACCGTAGATTATCTTGCTAGTGTATGTTTTCACCATAAAGGATTACAAGCATGTGAATGGACATTGCAGGTCCATCCCTATAAGCAAAACAAAGTAGTTAAAACAAATATTCCATCTCTGGATCAGTAGATTTGTGTGTTCAAAAGATTTCACAGAACCATAAAGGTAAGGTGTTAGGATAGCAGTATTTTCCAAAGTTACAGAAGGGTGTGACATATCATAGTAGTTAAGAACATAGATTCTAGAATCAGATCATGAAGGTTCAAATCTCAGTTCCATTGCCTGTGTGACTTTGGGGGAGTTATGTAGCTTCTCTGTGTACCTAGTTCCTCACTGGTGGTAAAAAGGAATGAAAATAATATCTTTTATATAGATTATATCATACATACTTTGTTCCTTCTCCAACTCCTCCTTTTTCATTTGCTTATTAATTTTCAGAAGAATTGTACAGAAATATTATTTAGTTTGGGAAGCATCAACAGAACATGATTTCTGAAATTGTGTAGTCAATCGGCCATCGAAATAAGAACTCTACTGACTTATAAATTCAATACTATTTTTGTTAGATTACACTCAAGTAATGGTTGTATATACTGCAAAGCTTAAACCAATACCATGACTATATTATTTTTAAAAGCTACCCTATAGAAACTAAAACTTAAGCCTGAGATATTTCATCAAGACTATGTTCTTATTCTCAAATGGAGTAATGTTGAAAAATACTAATTATATCCAATCATAGCTTTAGTATCTCAAATTAAGAAAATTGTATCACCAAGCAACATTTTGCTTTGTGCAATTTAGGTTTTTCCTGATAAATGCTGATCCATTCTACTTGAATCAAACCTGTAGATACTACTTACAAAATATAATATTATTCAAAGAATCTTCTAAAAATGAAAGGGAAAAAAATTAGGCAGCACGTAAGAAAAGCGACTCTTAGTACCAACCAGAAAATGTCATGTGTGAGATGATGTGTGTAAGAATTAAAAGACTATGTTGCAGGCAGAATGAGCCAGCTTTGGACACGGGTCACAGCAGAGTGGCTTTGTTCTACTGTGCTGACACATGGGCCGGTGACATAATTTGCCGATTGTCAAAATATTGCCTCTTAGTTTATTTATGATTGTATGTAGCACTATTCTGTGGAAGCGTTTAATATTATTTTGAATGCTCTAGAGTTTTCCTGTAGGATTTATATGTATTGCATAGAATTTGGCTATTGTAATTATAACCCTAAAGTCAATTGCAACATCCTTTAAACTTAGCATCTGTAGACTGGCTACACTGTGTAGAATATCATTCTGGCTATATTTTTTAGTCTAGATGACCAATTATAATTATTCCACAGCATGCCACCATTGTGATCAATTTATCCAAGTCTGCTTATGAAAGAAATAGCTGATCATGGCGGGGGGGTGGATTTCATACTGTAAATTCGGAAAATGTTTCTTCCTGAGAACCTAGGAACAGAGAGATATTTGACTTAATAGTGTGTAAATAACATTGGAAAATATAATCACTAAGATAAAATATCAATATTATATTCCCCAAATTTATCAGCCATTTTACAGTACAGACACTATCACCTGTGTCTTACAGTCCAGACCTAAGATTTCTATATCAAATATTGAAAACCAGAGTAATATTTTCACAGTTTCAAATCCATTGGCTGCAGGGGAGTGGAACTATCCATGGTCCCTAATCTATTCTCGTGACTGAAATGCCTCATGGACTCCATTTACTTAGTAAGACACAATCCAGTACTGTGTTCACAGCACAAATCTGCCACTTACTTGTTGTAGCTTTGGGTAAATATAATAATATATAAATATAATAAAATATAATGTTAACTGTAGTACAGTGCCTATATCACAGAATTCTGAGGATTAAATAAGCACATACTTAGAAAGCATTTACCACATGCCTAATAAGAGCTTATTGATTAATAAATTTTAAGTATTAATATTTTAAACACGAAAAATACATTAATTCCTCTTTACTAGTATTCTTCCCACAAAACTCATACTCCTGAGTACTAAGTAATAGTCTCTTAAATAATAGATTTATATGTGCAAATGTTTTAGCTAAATTAATGATGAAATAAAAATATAGGCAAAGTAAAATTTCAGGTAAAAAAATTTCAAAAAGAGCAGTTATATGATGTATTTTAAGTAATTTCACTTTTAAGCAAAAATCAATTTACTTTTCTGTTTTTAAGTGTGACACTTAAAACATTAACAGTTCTCTTTTAAAAGGATTAGATTAACTCATAATAAGCATTTAGAATTCCCTGTAAACTAATTACTATTTAATAGAATGATCTTAACTTTATTACATTATAACTAAGCAAAGATGCACATTCCCAAGAACTCTTATATTAACAGTGTGCAGCTGTCAAGTATTTTTTGAAACGGCAATCAAAATAACTGAGAAACTAATTTTTATGGATGACATAATCCAAATGCTGAAATGCACTAGGACGTTCTCTGCATATTCTAGAGTTTAATGACCAGTCTCATCTTCATTCACCATTTTTCAACTACTTATGCTTAAAAGGATGGAAGTAGTTCTAAAATCATCTTTCATACAAACACAGTATATACCTCTACAAAGCAGAAGAGCTGTAGGAAATGCAAATGTAATACATTTCCTGAGCAAAACATTAGTCCCTTACTTCTGATATTTCTTCACAGCTTTACCTTTGAAAGGTACTGCCAATTGCAAATCAGCAAACTGTGAAATCTTTTTCAGTGGAAGTGCACAAAGTTTGACAATTATTAAAGTTAGATAAAATTTAGTACAACAAAGCTGTGTGAAAAACAGAATGAGATATCTTTTTTATAAGTACGTTTATTGGGTGCAGATAACATATTGAAATTAATTTTTTGGCCCTTACTGTTTGGAATAAAGAGCATCACTAACTTTGGGATACTGAAGGATCAAATGTTACCATGCCAAATGATCAAAATGATCTCCTTATCCAGCAATTAATAGCCTCATTTAACACAAAAACATTTTACTGGAATGAAAAAAACCTGTTTGATATTTTTCATTTATAGATAATGACATCCTTCGATGGCAATGTTAACTTTGTTCTTTACATTAGATTTTAATATATATCATGAGCAAATGTAAGTCATTTCAGAAGACAGTTTTGAGTCATTTTCAGGAGCCATAATGATTTTTTATTAGTTGATTTGTGTATGCAAAACTTCCATCTAGTCACCTCAATTAGAAACATCTTTCTTTTATGGACTAGGTTTGAGTTAGAGGCTTTTTTGTGATTTTAAATCTAGTGCTTTCAGGTAAAGGAAATTGTCAACCAAACATAAATATTTTTAAATTTATTATCACAGAGCATTCATATATTAAACTAGGTGAAGAGGTGAGATGTTTTACCCCAACCTCAGAATTTGGGGTTTCTTCTGAGCAGTCCCAGCGCATCCCCAACCCTTCTTCTACTTTGAGTAAGGTAATGAACTGAAAGTATTCAAGTTGGCAGCTTACTCTCTTCTGATTAGTTCAAAATGCGCTCCCCATCATTATTTTCCCTGTTCAACAATCTATTCAATTCCAGGATTGTGATAATGGTGTTTTCTCTTACGGAACCATTGTGCTACTGAATTAATGTTTGTTACATACTTGGAGATCCTTGGATGTTAGATGATATTCTGGTGCCAAGTACATTATTATTTCATTAAAATTAATGTCAGGATGAAACATAATGTGGAATGTCATGGCCTGGAAATTATTTCGTCTTACCAAATGGAAAGGATATGTTTGTTTGGCAGCTTTCTAAGTACAGTTTAAGCAGGCGGCCACCAGCAAACTGATACATAGAAGAGAAATATTTCACCCAGATAATTTAGATTTTAATTGAATTATTTACAAAGTATACAAAGTCTGGATTTCATTTGCAAAGTGGAGATTTAGATCAATTACTTTGTGAGAGGACAAATAGAAACCTGTAAGAAAAAAAAAAGTTTCAAATTAAATCACGAAAAAACACTTAATGTAGTGAAAGAGTATGAGCCTATGGTCAAGAAGATGGGCTTGAATCCAGGGTCTGTCAATGTTGAAGTTGCTTGACACACAGAATAGATCTGTCTTCTTCACTCCTGCATTCCGGCAGATAAAACTTATTCGGCACTTATTAGGGACTCAAAATCTATTTGTAAATGAATAAATGTGTGCATGACTTTGGGTAAGACGTTATAATGCAAATATTTACTACAAAGCATTATGAAAATCAACTTGGATAATATAAATGCTTTGTCAGTATAATAGGACATAAATATTAATAAAATAGTCTATTCTAAACCTTTTTATATAACATCTCCATAGGATTAAAAATAAACAAATCTGCTGACTTAGATAAGGATGTTTTTTATTTACCCTCTCTAGTTTAAATTTCCTCCTTTCAGTTTTAACTCAAGTCTAGAACCAGCCATACCCTATGTTTCTGACACCACAAAACATGAAACAACACAGATTAATTTATAAAACATTGATTATAAAATTCTGAAATCCACTAATATTTATCTTATAAGACATGGAAAATATAGCAAAGGGTAAAGAATACATTTTAAATAAACTCTAGTACCACTACTTGGAGAAAATAATCACTGGCATTTTTCTTTACTCTGGTGCACACACATACACACACTCACAGACACATATAAATACATAAACACATGCATGCTGCATTTTCATTTCCTGTTCTGAATCATCAAATATTCCTCAAAATATTATTTTGAATGGCTACTAAATATATATTACTATTTATTTAAAAATTAATAGTTTATCATCTCTCCAGTGTTTAATTAAAATAAATAATAGTGTGATAAAATGCATATGTGTAAAACTTCCCAACCATAGCTTTTTATTTCCTGAACATAGATCAATATTGTTTAAAAGAGCATTAATAATAATTTAATGTTCTGATACAAAATGCAATAGCCCTCAAGACTGTAAAAATTACACTGCCATCAGCAGTTCTGACATATATGTCCATATTCTTTGCCCATTTTAGTGTTGTGCTTGATGCTTTTTATTCGGTTTATAATGAATTATATGTAAAATGTAGAACATGCTTTTTGTGTAATAAAAACATTAATTATTTGTCATATATTTTCCCATTTGGAACAAAATTTCTTAGGCAGGAACATTCCCAGAGTGTTAGAGGGAGAGGACAGTGGCCACTTGAGTGGAAAGGAATGAAGCAGATAATTTTAAAAGATGATGTCTGAAGTGGGGGACTGAGGGCATATGGGCCTTGCAGGAAACGTAAGATCATTAGCATTAACTTGAAGCAAAATGGGGAGCTATTGCAGGGTTTTGAGGAGAGGAGTCACTTAGCTTTTTAAAACATGACTTGACTCTGGCTACTGTCTTTTTTTTGTTTGTTTTTAATTTTTATTGGAGTATAGCTGATTTACAATGTTGAGTTAGTTTCAGGTGTACAGCAAAGTGAATCAGTGATACACACACATATATCCACTCTTTTTTAGCTTCTTTTCCCATATAGGCCATTACAGAGTATAGAGTAGAGTTCCCTGTGCTATACAGTAGGTCCTTATTAGTTACCTGTTTGGCTACTGTCTTGAGAATAGCTTATGAAGGAGGCAAAGTAAAAACAGAAAGACAAGTTAGGAAATATTATAGAAATCAGAGGAGGGATAATGTAGCCTTTTAGACTATGAGAGAAGTAGTGAAGGTGGTCAGAAAAAATCAGTTTCTGGAAATATTTTAAAGGTATTGCTGAAAGGATCATTGATTAGACATTTATTCTGATGTGATGTTGGCGATTATATATACAAGTCTGGATTTCAGGAGAAAAATCTGAGTTGGAGATGTAAATCTTAGAATTGCTGGCACAGAAGTAGTACTTAAAGCGCTGGGAATGAATGAGATCCCAAAGGGAAAATAGGAGAACATGCAGTGAGCTCTGGGCCACTTTAACACTGAAAGGAAAGAAAGGAGGGAAGCGACAGCAAAGGAAGCTGTAAAAGGGGTGAAAAGTGAGGTATGAGGAAAGTCAGGAAAAATGGAAGAAGGTGAGTCAAAGAGAAGAGCTTGGGCAGCTGTGACAAATACTAATCCCAAGTCAAGTGTACCACTGATTTAACAATGTGGATGCCATGACCGCGGTGTCTGTGGAGCAAAAGCCTAATTGGATTGGGTTTAAGTGAGAATTGGAGTGGAGGAAAGGAGGGTAGACAAGTCATTTTTGCTGTAAAATGGGAGGGAAACAATGGGTAAATAGCAGGCAGGGAAAGTGGGTTCAAGTGAAACTTTTTATTTTATTTCATACTTAGAATGGGAGCAATACAGTCTACCTGTAAGCTAATGAGAAATACCTTGTAGAGAGCAAGCATTTGAATGTGTAAATTAAAAAAGCAAGATTCCATATATATGGAATCTAAAGAAAAAAACGTGGTTCTGAAGAACCTAGGGGACAGGAATAAAGACGCAGACGTAGAGAATGGACTTGAGGACACGGGGAGGGGGAAGGGTAAGCTGGGACGAAGTGAGAGAGTGGCAGGGATGTAAAATAAATAGCTAGTGGGAAGCAGCCGCATAGCACAGGGAGATCAGCTCGGTGCTCTGTGACCACCTAGAGGGGTGGGATAGGGAGGGTGGGAGGGAGAAGCAAGAGGGAGGAGATATGGGGATATCTCATATGTATATGTATAGCTGATTCACTTTGTTATACAGCAGAAACTAACACACCACTGTAAAGCAATTATACTCTAATAAAGGTGTTAAAAAAAAAAGGCAGTATGAAATTTAGTGCAGATGTATAGAATTTGGTTTTACATAGGAATAAGAACAACGCCCTTTGAGCCATGAAGTAGGGGCAAATGCTGTAGGTGGGTAGAAGTGGTAATGGGAGTCTGTGGAAATTGTGTTCTCACAGTGTCTGATCCTTATTCCTTGTTCATGTTTTTTCTTGAGTGAACATTCTAATTTTTGATGTATTCAATCTTACTAATCTTTTCTTATAGGATTTGAAGTTTTCACATCTTTCATTAAAACATCTTCCCTTACTCGATATGATTAAAATATATTCCTATACAGTTCACCCTTGAACAACACAGGTCTGAACAGCATGGATCTAATTATATGCCGATTTTTTTTCAATAAATATATACTGTAGGACTACAACATCCACAATTGGTTGAATCTGTGGACGTGGAACCACAGATACAGAGAGCCGACTGTAAAATTCTCCATGGATTTTCGATGGCACAGGACATCAGCTCCCCTCACCACCCCCCCATGTTTGTTGTTCAAGGATCAACTGCACTTTATTCTATAAATTTTGCTTTTTACATTTAATTCTTTAATCTACCTGGATTGCACTGTTAGATTAATAAGTATAAAAGGTAGAAGAAACGTTAGTAATCTAATTTGAATTTTTAAATACTAAAAATGTGTTTGAGGGATAATATACAAATACTGTCTCATAATAATACATTATGCCTTTTCATTTATTGTGGTTTATTTTCTTTTAATAAAGTCCTACACATATTTTGTTAGTTATTTTAGGTACTTAATTGTCTGTGTTAGTACTGTAAGTAGTATACTTTTTAAAAGTTATTTAAGCATCTGCTTAAAGTACTGAACTTGGAAGAATAAATCAGGAAGCATCTATATTTTCATCCAACAACTGCCCTTAAACTGTTTAATCTCTTTCCCTCCTCCCCCGCCCCTTGAATAGCTCCTGAGACAAAAGCCATCCCTTTCAGAACACTTTCAGTGACAATTACAAAACAAATTTTATCTCAGTAATTACAACTCACTATTCAGTATTAAAATGATGGTTCTAATAGAGTTCAATTGAAAATGTAAATCTCACTCCCAGGTCATAGATTTTCCCTTTCCCTACCTCAGGACTGATTTATGCCTTGGAGACCTGGAATAGAAGATTCTTTTACTGTTCCTTCCTTGTTCATTACTTTCCCAACCTCTCTGCAACTTCTGGGTTTCCCTTCCCTCTCCAAAGTAAGGGTGGTATCAAAGCAAAGATTTCATTGGACAAAGTTAAACAGGCAAGGAAGATTTATTCAAGACTATTGCAATAGGGAAGAGAGGCCAGAGCCCAGTCTGAAATAAAGGGTTGGAGAGTTTTTAAGACCTGGAGTTGGGGAGTCTTAGGCCACCTGTGTTTGCTAATTGGTTTTGCCCAAGGGAAAAGTAAACTTTCTCTTCTCTTCATAAGAGGAAAGAGTTTTACAACTTGGAGCAAGGCTCCCACTGAAGTCAGGCTCCGTCCTCCCACAGAGAGACAGGGAGATAGTTGCTCTATCTTCCTTGATGACTACATTTTGAAGGTTGGCTCCCAGATCCTTGAGAAAGACAGTTTAGGTTGTAAAACTGGCAAGAGGCTTTTAAAAAGATTTACATGTCAATGTGGCAGGGGAAGAATTTACAAGTACACTTTTTACTAAAGTAAATGTTCTAAGTGAAGGGAGGTCAGGGCCTTGAGTCAGGAAGAAACTTGTCTAAAATTTAATCGAGCTGAGGGGGAGATTAAGGCCATTGGATCAGGGGGTGCACATTGCTCTTCCCTTTCTTTTGCCTTAGCCAAAATTTAAAGACAACAGGAAAATCCCTTTTTCATTTGTAACTTTTTCTAATTGTTTATGCTGGTGTTTAGAAATAAAATTGATTTGTGTAAATTGCCTTTGTATTAGTCCAGAAAACATATGGACCTCTTTTTTTTTTTTAATTATTTCTAATCAAGTCTCTTGGGTTTTGTAGGTAAGTTAATTATCTTGCCAGCAAATTATGACAGTTTTCCTTATTTGAGATTAATATTTCTTTTTTCTTTTGATTTTTTACTTTCTGTGCTTACCACTGCCTCCCTTATGATGTTCAATATATGCAGTGATGGAAGGCATTCTTTTCTTCTGCCTGACTTTAAAGAGAATGCTACTAATATCTCACCTTTAAGAATGAAATCTGATGGAAGGTATTTGGTAGCATTCTACTGAAAAAGACAATACCTTTATATTTTTATTTTATTAAGAGCTTTTACCTAGAGATTACTTTTACAAAGGGATTTGCTCCCATTTTCATAGGTTTGGAAATATTTATAAATTTAATATATTTAAAGTTAGCAATGTTTTTGTTCTCTATGCTTTTTTCTTTTAGCTATTTATACATTTTTTATTTGGAGATGAAATAGAAATTCACTGATGCTTCAAGTAATTTTTAAATGTTATCTTTTACTTATAAATATTTACTGCCTCTGGAATTAATGTTGGTGAATGCTGTGCCATAGGGCTCTAGTAATTTTCCTTATATGTGATATCATTAGAATTATCTAGAACATGTGCTGTTATGATTTGTTTCTTGACACAATTCTTTATAATACAATGATGGATATCATACTGTGGAGCCTGAATACTTAGGTTCAGGATCTAGCTGCTCTACCTTTGCCTTTGTGTCTCTGGCGGATATTTAACCACTTAGTGCCTAGTTTACTCATCTGTAAAGTCGAGGTAAGAATAGAAGTATGGCAGGGAAAATTCTAAAGATGTTCCCCAAGGATTCTCACCTCCCAGTTATTCCATCAAATGCTAACCTAGATACTGCTCTGAAGGGACTTTGCAGATGAATTAAGGTTACAGAGAGATTATCCTGAATTATCCAGGTGGGGTTAATGTAATTACTAGAGCCCTTAAAAGCAGAAAAGGAAGAAAGGAGGAAGGTGGTCAAAGATATTTGGCTAAAGAAGCAGCAGAAGAGAGATGCAGTTGCAGGGAAAGTCAGAGAGATTCTGGGTATAAGAAGGATTCATTCCATGCTTGCTGGCTCTGAAAATGGGAAAAGAGGCCACACATATGTTATGGAATGTGGGCAGCCTCTAGAAGCTGAAAATGATACCTGGCTGAGAGCCAGCAAGGAAATGGAGACCTCAGTCCTACAACCACAAGGAAATTAATTTGGCCAACAATCCAAATGAATTTGGAGGTGGATTCTTCTCCAGAACCACCAGTAAGGAACACAGCCCCAAGACACCTTGATTTTAGGCTGGCAAGAGTCTTGTTTGACATCTGACATATAGAAACTGTGGATAACACATCTTTGTTGTTTTAAGCCACTAAATTTGAGGTAATTTGTCATGGCAGCAACAGAAAACTAATACCAGTGCATACATGAAAGAATTATTATGCATGTTAAATGAGTTCATTTGTGTAAAATGCTAATAATAATACCTAGCTGGTATTAAGTGATATGTAAGTTCTGACTGTTATTAAGCTACACCTATATTATTTCATTTACTCAAATCAGATCTTATTTATTATAGTGTTATAATACATATTAATAACTGGTATAAAATTACTGACATTATTTTTCTTTTAAAATATGTTCTTGGATATTCTCATTCATTTATCCTTCCTCATTCTGTCAAATTTAAATCACCATTGGAATTTCTATTACATGTATACATTTGAGTCTATCAATACATTTCTACTGATAAAATCATATATTTTATAACCAGATTTTATATGCTTAGTATGTTTGTGCTTTCTCAAGAATTACTTTTGCTGTTTCTCTCACTCTGATATCCATGTTTATATTACCTGAAGTCAGCTTTCCTTTCATTTTCAAGGATACATGTTATATTTTGTTTCATTTCATTCTCTTTTTTGTATCTGTTATTTATTGCTGTCATATTATTAATACCCCATATTTAATATACTAATGCTCTCTATTCTAAATATTTGTCTTTATTCTCTAGATTATAAGTGACAGTCCTACAGTTTTCCTCTATAATACTGATTCTAATTTATATAGTTTTCATTCAAAAATAGATCAAGTTTTAGGAACTTTTTAGTTTTCCTTATAATATTTTCATATCCCAATGAGATTCCTCTTCCTCCCTTTCTCTCACTCTGTTCTTCATTTTTATCAAAACTTTTGATTTCATTGTGTTATCTCTTATCTACTCTTTATGGTCAGCATTTTCTTGAATTTTAAAGAATACACAATTATATTTTTCATATTTATCTTCATTGCTATTTTACTTTTTATGTTGACTTTTTATCGGTTTAATTACAAAATTCAGGTGTTCTTTGTTTCCCAATCTTGAAAGGGCTCCAGGCTGGCTTAGGTTTTGATATAAATAGCATGGGTAAATTATTTCTGCTCTCCTAATTCTTTGAATCAGAAAATAATCTGGATTGTAAAATATGTGTACCCAACTGTCTGCTGTTCAACATTCACATCTCACATGATTCTTCTGAAATTAAAGGGCTTTCATTTTTTCAATGATAGGAATTTATTACTGGAATATTTGAAGCAGGATGCGATCCTTTCCTTTTCAGAAACAGTACATGAGCCACTGTAACCCATAACATACCAACACTCCAGCTTTTTCCATCTCTGTCCTGCCCTATGATGGACTTCTCATCCTAGGGTGTAACAGGTCACTGGATGTCAAACTCAGCCCTGAAATGGAAATAAATGAGAACAAGAGCGGTTAGTGTAGTCACACTCTTGGGGAAGAAAACAGAAAGCTACTCCTATAAGGTGTATTCATGTATATTTTGGGTAGATAAAGGAATAGATATTTCCCCCTTCTAGTCTGGGAAGATTTGTTTGCTTTGCAATTGGTTGGAAATCTGCATCATCTTCTTAAAGCTTTTCATTTTTTGCTTTAGGGTCTTATCTCTGTTATGGTTCAGAACTGTTTCTTTAGGGACCTGGCAAATCCTTGACCAGTGTTCACAGTTTTCAGTGTTATAACTTTGCATCTCTTGCTGTGTTTTCATGGGCATTTCGATGGGAATACCGTAGCCTCAACTAGCAGTCGTTATTTCAAATTGTACTCAAATTTTTCTTTGTTTTTGCTATACATTTCATCAAACGGTAGTTAGCAGAAAATCGTGTGAGATTTTGGCAATAGATTGACTGCTGGTCTTTCCTTGTGAGGCTGAAATTTGGGGTACTATTTTGTATCTTTAAAGGTATTTGAAATATTTTATGAAAACTGGGCAATGCAATGTTTGGTAACAGCTTATTTGATAATCATAAAAATGAAAATGTGATGAATAAGAAAAATGAAACTGAAATTCAGAATTTAAGGTAACTCATCCTTCCATATATTTTCAAATTATTTGTTCACAAAAAGAAGATATTTTTGACATACTGCCATGTTTAGTTTATAAACCCACATAACTTTTTTTTTTTTAAGAAGATGTTCGGGGTAGGAGTTTATTAATTCATTTATTTTTGCTGTGTTGAGTCTTTGTTTCTGTGTGAGGGCTTTCTCTAGTTGTGGCAAGCGGGGGCCACTCTTCATCGTGGTGCGCGGGCCTCTCACTATCGCGGCCTCTCTTGTTGCAGAGCACAGGCTCCAGACGCGCAGGCTTAGTAGTTGTGGCTCACGGGCCTAGTTGCTCTGTGGCATGTGGGATCCTCCCAGACCAGGGCTCGAACCCGTGTCCCCTGCATTAGCAGGCAGATTCTTAACCACTGCGCCACCAGGGAAGCCCCAACCAGCATAACTTGATGGATAATGATATGAATGTCCACAGGCTGTGTCTTATTTTGGTGATGTTTTTCCAGTGCAATGCGACCACTTAATAAAGTTCTATATGTATGCCGACTAGGAGACTACATGTTATTAAACTCATTTTGAACAGTTGACATCAAGAAAGTCTCAAATGTTCTGACCTGTTTTTAAGTAAGTCACAAAGATATTTCTCACCCAATTTCTCAGTTCCTATTATTGTTTTTCTATCTTATTCTTTTGAAAATAATTGACTTTCATGCCTCCTTTCATCTTTTTAAAAGCTGAATGAGAGCCTTTAAAAGAAGCAGACTGGGCAAAAAATAAGAGAGAGAGAAAATGCTTCAAAGAAACAGTAAAGCACGATTTGAAACTGTAACAGCACTGGGAGCTGCCGAAAGACAGAAATGTACTCAGGCTTATGGAGAGCTGCCTGCATGGGCCATGACTCCTCCAGTAACTCCTTTGGAGACTTATAAGCAGCGATGCATTCACTAAATCACAGCTTTGAACCCCAGTCAAAGAAGTCTCTCCTTCAGTGCAGCACTGCCAGTATTTGGCATCCACTTGGCTAGCTTTTGACCCTTTCCTCTAAGACAGACCTCTTATTTATATCATGCACTCCTGTCTTAGCCCTGCTCCTCTCTCTAAAATCACGAACAAAGGAAGGGAAAAAGGAAATATATGAGGATTTTTGATGGGAGTAACCATTCAGTGCTCTCTCCTTCTCTTTGCTCAACTCATACCCAGTCCAAGTCACAACCACAGGATATAGACATGAAATGTTATTAACCACCTGGAAAATATACAGTAGCCATATAAATAAACAGAAGATGAAGTAGATTTGTTTTCATGCCTATAGAGCATGATCTTTTTTATCTACTGATAAGCAACAGGAAGCTGAGCACACAGGGCTTTAAATAACCACCACTTTAATATGTTTCACTGTTTTGTGAGGCTTAACTATGGGCACAGGCACACAGGTGATTCTTCTGTTCCATTGGGCATCAACTCCTCAGTAATCATATTTTTCTGGCACCTAGATTGATCTGGATGGTCTGAGATGATTTTACTCATCTGTCTGGCAACCTTGGGAAGGAAGGAAAGGCTGAAGGCTGAGCTCAGCTAGACCCCTCTGTGATGTAGTCGTAGGGCCTCTCCAAGTGATCTCCCCAGCCAAGTAGTTGGACATCATCCATGGTGACTCAGACTTCCAAGAGGCTAAGATAGTACCTGCTACATGTTTTAGAGCTTAAGCACAGACTGTCACCCTTATTCATCAAAGCAGTCTTGAGCCAGCCCAGATTCAAGGAAAATAAGAATATACTACAGCTCTCAACAAAAGGGGAATTAACGAATTTGTGGCATCCTGTTACCATCTCAGGACACCATATATTTTCAGGGCTTAATAATAATATATGGAATAGTTAGTGTCCTTCAAGTTAGTTCCCCATGTGTGCATTAGGCTCAGTTCAGTGCTTGTTAATGCAGTGCTGCAGGTGACAGACAGGAATTCACATTTCAGTACAGTCAGTCTGTACTGTGTGTGTGCACACACATGCAAGCAAGTCTCCCCCCCCCCCCGCCAAATCATCTATGTTACAGAGTAAATTTGAGGCAGCTAGACTGAGTTCCAAAGCATTTTAAAGTGGTATGCAATAAGAGTCAAAGAAGATCATTTCTCTCTAGGGAACAATATGTCATAAGTATCGTACATTCAGCAGTGGGTGGGTTAATCACGTGTTATTTTAAAATTATAAATGAAAATCAAATTGCCAGTGGTTGATGAACCCAGGCATAACTTCTCTGAGCTCATCACCTGCTCTATCTTTAGGCAAAGACATTGGTGGTGAAGGCTGCAAAACGAGAGCTAGTAAAGTTGAAAGTGGTAAATCATGATAAAAAGAAGAAAATAGAGTATTCTTGTCTACCTGACTATAATAGAATAGAATTATTCAAAGGAAAAAAGAGGGAGGGAAACGTGAAAGAGAAGGATGAAAGCAAGCGGAGGAGAGGAAAAATACAAAAAGGGAAAAGAGGTAGAGAAAGAAACACTTCTCTAAAGAAGAGGTAGAGAAAGGAAACACTTCCCCTAGATACTTTCTTCATCTCAGATACAAATAATTTGTGTCCTGCCGAGTATCCACCAACACAAAATACGCTTTGCTGCTATGATGGCTATCCCCAGGTAAATTATTTTAAGCTGCTTATTAACTACTAAAAGGGAAGAATTGCTTTGTTTACTTCATGGCCTTTCAAGTACTTGACATAATGTTAGGAATTGTATACATATTAAAGCCAGGTTACATGAAAGAAAGATAATTCAATCTAAACATATGCCCAGGTTGGGATATAATGAATGGATCACAGGTATTGGCTTTATTATTACATTAAATGTACCACTTTATATCACCTTTGTAGATATCAAAGTAAAGCAATGAAAAAATTATTAAAATAATTAGATATTTTGTCTTAATAACTAGATATTTCATCCTAATAACTAGATAAAAGGTCCTTTTCACTTCCTTGATAAAAACTTGCAAACTTGGTTAAGGATATGTCTAAGATGGGAAGGTAAGTATTAGCATATATCTAATGAACATCACACTTATATTTAGAACTAGTCTTTTTTTTTCCACAATGCACAGTTTCCCATATTCATCACAATGCCTATGACATACACAAAGCCATCATTGCCCTGTGGCATAACACTACCCATTACTGTAGCAAAATTGTGACTTGTTTTCAGGCCTCTCTTTTAGGAATCTAGAGTGAGGTTGCCATCTTAAGAAAGGCTATTTTAAGAATCTCAGGTCATTAAAAACAAATCTACACAGATTTGTTTTGGGATTCCAAAGGCATCTTCAGCTGAACATAAAGAACACCTTGTGAGTGTAGATTAAGAAATACATCACCTCTAATTATACATTATTTCTCTTTTATAATGTATCATATAAATATATAAATTTTAGGAACATACACATCAAAATCTTATGCAAACCTAAGAATGTAGCTTGACAGGTATTACTGTGAAATTATATGTCTAATAGAAAGGATTCCTGGCAAATAGTTATCTTGTTTATATGACCATGATTTTGTAAGTTTCTGGAATCAATTGTATATAAATATTTTAAATAATCTTCATGTGAAACTATCAAGTTATAAAGGCTTTATATAAACACTATTTACTATAGAATTTAACTAGAGCCTCTACTTCACGTGTGTGAGTGTGTGTATGTGTGTGTGTGTGTGTGTAGTATATGTAGTAATTTCCTTGGAATGCCTCAGGGTTTATTAGTGCTATAATATTATGCACCTTATCAGTGATGCAAAATGTTTATCCAAGGCAATCTGCATCCTATATTTCAAAGAAGAAGAAACAAGAAAGACTATATTTATATAGCACTGTTGTTCTATTAAAGCAACAGTGGAAGGACCCTGGAAGGAAGGGTCTCCACTATTTATTTAGAAATTTATGATTTTTCAATATTTGTTTATTGTTTCAGAGAAAAGCAAAAGAAGACAGAAATTTCTTTAACTTATTATACATACTTCTCATAAATGTATCTTCTCCAAAATTCCCTATTATTTGTATATAAGAAATACACTTTATATAGGGTATTTCTGAAACTGTGTGTTTTGGGCATGCTTACCCCTACCAAGCACCAACTTCAACAGAATTATCACTGTATTTAAAGCTTTCCTCAACCAGTTTCAATTGCAGAACATTCTCAATTAAATTTTAGAATAATTAAAATACCTTTTTTTCTCCTCTAAATTCTGCAGCTAACTCACTATCAAAATTTAAATATGTGGGAGAAAAATGTATGCAGAAATGGCTTGATAGCAAATATGAAAATTAAAGTACTAATATAATAATTTCAAGATATTTAAATTAATGCTTAAATTAAGTCCATGCATATATACTTTGGACAGATAAGGTAGTGCATATTTCATATCTGGTGTTATGGTACGTGCTGGAGATTTAATAATTATACATATGCTCTGTACACAGTTTATGAGATTTCCTAAGAGAAAAGATATATCCAAGTTGAATCAAAGTATATTCTTTGGTGACGTGAAATATTTCTAATATTATTCTTTAATTCTAAAAGACTAATAGTTTTTGCAGGTTACATCAAGAATCAAAACAAATGGTAAAATTAAATCACTACTCCTCTCAAAGTCAGAAGAGTTTAATTATCATTTAATCGAACATATAATCCACTAATCATTCTACATTATCCTTGACACATAAAAATTCAACTGTTTAATTCAAGAGCAGTCTGTTTCTTTCTTTTTTTTTTTTTTTTTTTTGGCTACCTGTAGGGGAAAGTTCTTACTTAAAATGAACAAAAACCTGCTGGTTGTAATTCCCAGGTTCATGGGGGAGGGGAGTGTAGACAACTTAACTAAATCCTAAATATTTTATTATCTATATCTCTTAAGTATATAATCATTTGCCTTTTATTTTAACATCTTTCTTTCCCACTGGAATACAATTTCCACAAGAGTAAGGATTTTCTTTTGTTGACTGCTGTTTTCCAAACATTTAGAACAGATCTTTCCCACTAAAAGGTGTTCCATAAATAATAGATGAATAAACAGATACAGTATAACAAGTATAAAGTAGAATGTGGCAGATGCTGTTGAAGAAGCAGCACATTGCCTTGGGCCATGTGAGTTCACCTGTTGCTACAGACTTTTTCCAACATGCTGACCGCATCTGTCTCCCTTCACTGCCTGAGGGCTTTCTCCAGAACCAAGGGAGCTTACTCCCCACCCTCAGATGAATTCTGTAGTGTGGTGGATTTATCACCCTTGAGAGCAATGCTCCACCAATGCAGGGTGAGAGTTAGTAGATAAATGCTAGAGTCTACCTTCCCTCGGGCAAAACAATTCTGGGAGTTTTTCCACAATAGTTTTCAGACCTTCCCCACACCCCGGGAGGATTGATTGAGCCTTAGTTGTCCTGAATTAGGAAGAGAACAAATTTGGGAGTCATCAAAATGATACATTAAAATAACTTGTTCAGTACTTAAATAAAAAGTACTAATAGATTTCAGATATGTTTTGTGCAGCAATGTGTATTCATCTTTAGACTTTATGTCAGTGCCTGTCACCCTGCCATTCCTAAGTGCCCTTTGGGGTTTAAATTGTAGAGAAGGCGGCATCTTATACAAAACATAGAGTTATCATTTCATATTTAACAGTTATCTTTCCCAAAGCTTAAATAATTATATTTCAACACAGTTAAAACAATGAAATCTTTAATCTTGTATATTACTTATCAACAAGGATTTCCAGACTTTGTGTATAAACATTACAAATATCATTTTGAATATTAGTTGTTTTCAGTGAGTTCAACTATGTTTGATTTTTGAAATATCTCTTCTTGAAAAGATAAACTTTAAAAGAGTGATGTGGAGTAACTCATTTTAACTTAAAATGAGGAACATCAAAACTGACATGTTTTTGCATATATATAACTTAGTGGTACTTATTGCTATTTGGTGTCTTTGTGTGATTTTGTAAAATAATGTATAATGAGATCTGTCTTTTCCATTATCAAAAACATATTATTAACTAACCCATGTGATGAAAAGTGAAGAGGGATTCTACATTTGGTGAGAGATTCTATCTTAACATTTCTTTATGTATATGCTACGTAAGAAGGTACTATTAAAATGACTATGCCTTGTTGCTAAATCAAATGACCATAATGGGTTCAAGCCCCATAATACAGTGTCTGAAAAAAACAAAGTCTATTTCTTTTCTGTACTAGTTCTAAAGACAATTCTGTTCTACACGGACATTCGGAGACTCAGATATCTTCCATCATTTTGCAGCCACATCCCGCAAACCATTTTCATGTCTCAAAGCTGTATCACCGTTGGTTCTAATTATTGTGTCCTTCTTGAGGACTAAACACAGAAGTAGAAACATCCCTTCTGCTCACATTCCACTGACAATCACTTAGTCATACAGACACACTTCACCGCAACGGAAGTGAGACATAGAGTTTAACCATGTTACCAGAAAGAAGGGAAGACAATTTTTGGAGGACCACTCACTATTCCCTAAGGAAATGGTTAGGGCTTAGTCGCTTATAAGTATAAAACCATTTCATATAATTAGAATCCTTGAGATTGGTATAAGTTTAAAAGACAATATATATTGTATTCATCCCCACTGGGTTTGCTTAACAAGTGATGTTTGACCAGCTCTTATGAACAAGAATTTTAATTTCTAATATACAACTCAAATCTAGTTTATGACATACTTTAATATAATATTGATGTAAAGTAATCAGTAACCTGTCACATTCAAGGAAGTTTAGAAGCACAACATCTCATGGAGGCATGTATAACTGCTTGAACATATATTTACTTCAGAATTATTACAGAATCATTCTGATTCATAACCATTGCTAGATTTTTTTTTTTGCAAAAGCTGAGATTTAGAAATTGCAATTATTGCACACATTCCTCCCTGGTGATAAAATTAATGGCACTGAGCCCATGCTCAGCAAAGACAGCTTCATTTTTCAGTGATCTTATGTGTACATTAATAACATAACAAATAAAAATCCCAAACCCTCTCCTATTACTGCTCCTTAGAGAGATGAAAATGCCTAGTAATTTCATCTTTCAACACAGCATAATGTAAAGTTGGTGAAATTGATTAGCCAAACAAACAATATTGTTAGAAACATTTACCTGATCTGGATATTATCATAAACTTTAAATATCTATCAGTATAATTATGATTATTATTTAATAATAATTGTCTCAGCCTTTCAGAGTTTCAGAAACAAGCTTCTTTGCACTGTTCTATTATGTGGAGATTGAAAACTATATAAAATTGATGATTTATGTACAAAACCATTAGCATTAATTTTACAAAACAAGGCCAAAATGAGTCAAATTGATAATAGTTTCATCTAGCTTAGTGAAATACGTTTCAATAGTACTTATTTTTGAAAGAAAGTAGGCTGATGGCCAGGACATAAAAATGCAAGGGATTTATCTAGTTTATTAGGTATGTATGTAGATTTACTAGGTATGTAGATTGTATTATTTAATCATGATTCTGCTTCCTCATGCCATGGTTTAATATGGAAAAAAAATTTTTTCCACTGACTTTTGCCTTGGCCAGGTAATTTTTTTTTCCACCAGTGGAAGGTGGATAGAACAGAGTTCGCCAGTACCAAGCAGAAGTTTTCAGAGACGTTGTGTGTTTTCTTTCACCACTCCAGTTTTTCTGTCTTCTACTATGAGAACATGTCTTAATATAAGATATACTCCTTCATCCTGGTTCTCAAAGCAAGGAGACATGTGAAGCAGTAGTTCACCCAACTTGCATCCTACATCCAAGTCTAGCAGAGAAGCCCCATAGAGCTCTCAAGAGGAGTCATGACAAATTGTTAAACACGAAAGCAAGATAGAAATGCAAGGCATTGTAAATGTCAGTGTTGTCAGCTGAATGTTATGCATGATTATAACAAAACCAAACTAATACAGAAATTGATACCAGATGTAGAATGCTGCCACAACAAAACAAAGTATGTGGCACTGACATAACAGGTACACGGTGGTTAGCCATTAGGCTGTTATTACAGACAGTTTTCAACCCATGTACAACAATGGAACTAATTTGACAAAACTGCATCCTGAAATAACTTAGGGTAGAAATGTTCCTAATGGATTTCTGAATGAGGGCACAGAAGTCCCTTGAGCTGAAGTGATGCGTGCAGGTTCTGCGCAGAAACCTTAAGAGGCATCACATGTTTCTGTTTACTCCTCTTGCACTCTTCCCTCTTTCAGGAAAACCACATGTCCCACATGAGAGGTACTCCCTTAGTTTGTGTCCCACAGTGAGGAGGCATGTGGAACAGACTTAATCCTGATACTCACCCTGTGGCCAATCTCAGCAGAATCTAGCAGAGGTAATCTCAGCAAATCCCAGTAAATATATCTAAGTAAAGAAGCAGTCAAAAAAATGCATAGCTCTAATGTGCAATTAACAAATGCAAGTTGCCGTAACCCACTGGGTTTCAAGCTTCTTTGTTAATCAGCACTATCACAGCAAAACCTGATGAATTATACTAAAATGCCGTCCCTAGTTTACTTCTTTGTCATTATTAGCTTTGCGAACTTAAAGAAAAATGAACAACGTAAGAGTTGTGAGTTTGTTTTATTCAGGGTCTTGCTGAGGACTGTAGCCAGGGAGACAGCCTCTCACTAGCTCTGAGAGAACTGCTCTGAAAAGGCAGGGGAGAGGACCACTGATGTATGGTTTCTGGCTGAGGAATACGTGTATCCAAGCATACGTTCTTAGTAAAAGATTACCACTAGTCACAAAGAACAGATATCTCAAGTTGGTGATTTTTAGTGATTTTCTGTGTATGGGAAGATGCAAGTATGTGGGTTCATTAAAATTCTCCCTGAGATACATATCTAACTATTTGTGGGGCCTGTTTTTCTAAAGCATAGAATGCCTCATCCTGTTTGTCATCCTGAATCCCTTTGATGGTGCACTGCGGGTCAGCAACTGCACAGGTTACAACTCAGTCCTTCTTCCTTGCTTACCCCTTAGTCATCACTTTTACTTTATTTTGACCATTTTTTCTTAGAAAGTACATTGTTTCCCGACAGTATTCACTGTTATACAAAAACAACTGCACATATTTTTTATGGGCAATGCCGTTCAACAGAAATAGAAGTTATTTGCAAGTAGGATGAATTCTACTTTATATGCATCCATTATAGTTCTTAATAGTTTCTTGGTTGAATCTAAAATTTTTTTTAAAGTATAAGCTCAAGTGATCTTCAGTGTGCATTAAGTATTCTTGGGTGTTCTAATTGTATTTTTAAATTTCTTTAATGATTTAATGGATAAATTTAAATACTCAATCTTTCCAGTTACCTTCTCAAAAAGATCAGAAACCTGATTTTGTTTACAAAGTTATCATAAATATAAAATAATACACAAGAAAAGCTGAGAGACATGTTATAGTGTAGAGATTTTTTTTCTAAACCTAATTAGATATCCTAGAATATTAAGTAACTTTAGTAAAATCTGTGCAATTGAAATCTAAAAGGTAACCTATATATAAGAAAACAGTTTGGCTTTTTGTTTCTTTGACAAACAATTTAACCTTTATCATTCTTGGTTAGACTGGAAATCTTTGAATGACCTCATGATCATTTTTGGCCACAAGGAAATACAGTGTATTATACATTGTGTGTAAGAGAACAGATCTACTGTACCACTTTGTAAAGAATCAGAGCACTGCCTCATGCAGTCTTGGACCATAGCAGTACACACAAATCTAGAAAAAAAACAGGTTTACCTTCAACTCAAAACTTACCACCATTATAGAGATTTTATTACACAGATATGACATGACAGATATAATCAGATAATTAAAATTTCACTTTCACTGCCAAAAATGTATTAATTTTGTCACTAAAATATTTTGAAAACAATTTTTTTACTTCAATAATATTTTTAAATTTATGAAATGATTGTATTTGTAATCCATTTAAATGTTTATCCTATTATAATTTTGTCTTTATATTGCTGCCCTATATCTTAGAGTCTTTTTTTTTTTTTTTTTTTTTTGTGGTACGCGGGCCTCTCAATGTTGTTTCTCCCGTTGCGGAGTGCAGGCTCCGGACACGCAGGCTCAGAGGCCATGGCTCATGGGCCTAGCTGCTCTGCGGCATGTGGGATCTTCCCGGCCCAGGGCACGAACCCATGTCCCCTGCATCGGCAGGCGGACTCTCAACCACTGCGCCACCAGGGAAGCCCTAGAGTCTTGATATAGATAAATATTTTTTTTTATTATTTAAGCACTCTTTCACCTAATAGATGTATGTGTCTGGGATATTACTTTAGATTCTTGTGAGGAAAAAAATTAGTTGCTGGTTTCAATTAGTGGTTGAGCCAATTAAAAAAAATTCTGCTAAGTTGGCTGGTGTTTGAATTGCATATATTCTAATATTCTCATTAAAGGCATACATCAATAATTTACCTAGGGATAATATTTTAGCAGGCAGTGTTTAAAAGAATTTAATGAATTACAAAATCATTCACAAATTGTTCCTCATCTATAAAAGATTCCTTCAATATTTTTTTGCCTGATTTCAGATTTTATATTAGTAATTACAAGGTTTTAAAACCTATCAGCCATATGCCTCAGTATCTTTCCAAACAAAATATCGTATACTAAGTCACACTTTTCATGATACTTAAAAAGGTAAATGTTTCAAAAATGAATGTTCTTAGTAGCTATTTTGCAGTATTTTAATCTAAACTTCAGGCTACAAAAAATATTGGTAATAAGGAGATGAAAATATAATAATAGTTCAACTCTTTCTTGTAAAATGATTCCTAAATAACTTATGTATCCGTTTTGAGTAACCTGTTTTTCCTGTAGGTGGTTTTGTTCCTGTGTCGTCTTTATATTGGATCAATTCAGTAACTCTTCCACTCAGAATATTAGATTTAAATCTCCATCTATCACTTGTGCAAAGTGAAAGAAATTCATTTTTGTCTCTATTGCTTCATTTAAATGTGGACAGTAATATCACTCATTTAGTTATTATGAGTAAAATTACTTATACCCAGGAGAGTATGTAGTATATAATTATCATGTAAATGTTTGTGCATTTCCATTTCACTGGGAAATTCTCATTTCACCCGTATGTGATCACCAACATTGCTTCCAGAAGTCTTATTTATTAGTAAAAATAATTTTATCTTCACACTTAGCACTGCCTATGAAGAGTAGACAAAATATTCTGATGCTCCATTGTACAAAGCAGACCAGTATATATTTGTATACATATAGGTCACAATTCTCAACACGTATGTATGCAGTTGTATTCTTAGAGAAATGTATATGGATGTGTATGTGGGTGTGTGTGTATGGGTGTGTGTGTGTATGTGTGTGCATTTATCAACATATTGTGAAAGAGGGAAAAGGATATGCTTTTTAATAGATAAGACAGGCTCTGTTAGAGTACAAATGATAAACAGCAGTAATAATGTGTAGCTTTGATTAATTTTTGAAATGACTTTCCTTCCCAAATGTAAGTGAACAAAATCAAAAATTTTAATTTGTCTATAATTAAAGTTCTGGTTCTTAACAAACACCCATTTATTGAGCTACAACAATAAAAACGAGTACCGACACTTTTAGGCCCTGAACCTTTTCTCTGCCCACTGTTTGCCGTGACCCGTGGCTCTGCAGTTTCGGAAACTCCCCTTTATCCACTGTTCTCCTTGACCATATCTGAAGTGAAGATTTTGGAGCATGCCATCCTCAGGACTGTACTGCCTTTAAAGCTTACTGCTCATGTAAGACTAGGGGGTCGCAATGATTCCAAAAGTCAAAGGTATTTTTAGTTCAGCCGTATGGTTTCTTTACTAATAAGATTCCTTCACACATTGACTCGGCATTGCATTCACTGCTAACCACACCCAAAGTTCCTTCTTAATTCATAGGTCTCAAATCTGCGTTATTTTTCTGCCACTTTGCTCTCATGTATCCCACCTCAACTTGGTCCTTAAGGTGGTCTCTGCTCCTTTCTCCCTCCCCCCACCCCCTTTCTTTCTTATACATTGTTCATCTAAGATATTTTACCAAAACTTTGGTTCCCATATCCCATTGTTTGGAGTTAGAACCAGTGGCTTTTCAACCTGGAAGACCCTTTTATCCCTTCATCTCTGACCATAAACTGGCCGGTTTGTTCATGTGTTAACCTATCCCTTAGAACGTGTTTTTTAAATCCATCCCATAGAAGCCAACACACCCTAACAAGGCTTTATGTTCTAAGTCCTGCTTTCTAGACTTTTCCCCTCAAGTGGCTGACGCAGCAAATACATGTTTTTTTCTTTATTCCTGCAGGTGATGACTTAGTAAATCTTTTGCAGTTACAAACATGGATTGCCATTTTTTATATCTCCAATATTAGTTTCCTCACTTCTGCCATCCAATGGCTAAGTCGATGCCACATATTTTTGGGTTTTGCTAAGGCAGAACCCTACTTCAAAAAGTCACTTTCTATATTAGTTAGGAAACTAACTTTCTATATTAGTTAGGAACTGTATTTAATAATGAGAAAGAAAAACTATTCATCAAATAACCTTTATCCTAGAATTTTAATGACATCAAAAAGAATGTTCAAGAAACCAGTTACTTTATGGTAAATGTGTAGAAAACTCAAAATATGAAGTCGGCTTGAGAAGTAATAATAATGAAATACAATGAAGGTGACATCCCCCCCCCAAGGAAAAGAAAAATACAGTATAAATCATCTCTTAAAATACTTCCACTGCATTTTTAAAAATTGTGAATTAGGGGTTATGTTTACCTAACTAATCTTCCTCCAGATATCAAGGAAACAGAAAAAAAAAAAAAAACCTTCAAATAGAACAAAGAGATCATTTCTTTACTGCTGAGCCAACATCTTCATATACAATCCTGACTTTTTAGATGAATAATAAATAACAAATAAGTTGTTTAGAAATGGCTAATGATACCCTTCCCTCCGAATCAAATAAGGATAAAAACATTAGCTATAGAACAGAAGTTGTATATGTAACAAGGGATTAATTAAAGACACCCACAGCGTTTTATTCAAGGGTGGAGAGAGAGGCAAGTTTGAGTGAAGATTTCCTAAATACAAAACAGGGGAAAAAGGAAATTATTTTGTTAAAGAAATAAGCTTCAAGAAATTGATTTCTTCTAATGATAATAGATAGAAATGCTCTCAGGAAAGCAAGTTCAAAAGGTAAATGAGTCCAGGAAATCTCAGTGTCACTTTCAGGAATTATTCCAGCTGTATTTTCTACATGTATGTAGAGAATAGAAAAAAGAACAAAAACTGTCTAAACTCAGAGCTACATAATAATGTGAAATTTAAATCTGCTAACATGGAAATAGAAGAACAATCAGGATAAAGGTACTTCAAAGATATACTTCTAGAATACAAAATAGAGGGACAGGGCTTCCCTGGTGGTGCAGTGGTTGAGAGTCCGCCTGCCAATGCAGGGGACACGGGTTTGTGCCCCGGTCCGGGAGGATCCCACATGCCGTGGAGCGGCTAGGCCCATGAGCCATGGCCGCTGAGCCTGCGCGTCCGGAGCCTGTGCTCCGCAATGGGAGAGGCCACAACAGTGAGAGGCCCGCGTACGGCAACAAAAAAAAAAAAAAAAAAGAGGGACATCTTTAAGATATACTTTGCATTTATGAAGAGAGAAAATAAAGCATCAATAATTTATGTGGCAGTAAATGGAATAGATGAGATACTAATGATAGTAATTAATGTGTAGAATTCTTTTTAATGTTTTATTTATATATTTTATCTATTTTTCCATTGGTAACAGTAATACCTACAATATGGAAAAACTAAACCTCTACCTTAACCCTGCCCCTGGCTTCTCATCATCCTTTCAGAGGCAGTCACTGTTGTCAGTCCTTGTTTGTGCTTTCAAAGATAGTCTCAAAGATATTTTAGGTATATATATGCATATACAGTTATCCACATATGCATATTTAATTAGAAATATATCTTGAAATTTTTATATAAGTAGATATGTAGCTTCTGTATTCTTTTTAATAGCTACATATGTAGGCATATATATGCACACCTGTGTGTAGCTGTACTATAATTAGTTGTCAGCCTTATAATACAAATCAAATAATACAATTGCTATGTCAGAGAACATGTGAAATCTTAATTTTAATAAATATTTCTAACTGTCTTAGAGTTGAACTCCAAAATATCAAAGTACAACAGTGCCTGTTGTCTCACTTTCACTCACAGTACGTTATCAGAATGTGATTGTGCCTAAAGAAACTGAAAAATAGCATCTCATGATTTTAATATTTATTTTATGAGATCAAATATTCATATATTTGAAAGCTATTTATATTGACTTTCAGTTGAATTATCTGTCCACGTCCTTTGTGTTTTCATAGTGTTAATGGATATATCATGTTGACTTTTCAAGTGTATTTAAAAATTAAAGAACTGGCGACTTCCCTGGTGGTCCAGTGGTTGGGACTTTGCCTTTCAATGCAGGGGGTGTGTGTTCGATCCCTGGTCGGGGAGCTAGGATCCCACATGCCTTGCGACCAAGGGACCAGGGCATAAACAGAAGCAGTATTGGAAAAAATTCAATAAAGACTTAAAAAAAGAAGTGGTCCATATCAAAAAAGAAAACTTTAAGAATTAGAGAACTTAGCCCTTTTTATGTGATATAAGTTGCAAATATATTCCCATTTTTCCACTTGTCATTTTATGTATTTCTTCTTCATGCATATATTTTAAATGCATTTGAAATCATCAATTTTATGATGTCTAAATATTGTGTCAGATTTATTCACTCCAATATTATTATAAAATTATTCAATATTTTTGAAACTTTTATGTTTCAATTTCTCATGTTTAAGTTTCAGATTCATGTAGAAATTTGAAATGTATAATGTGGTAGAAAAGGATGGAACTTTGCATTTTTATGATGACAATCTGTTGTCCCAGTTGTCCCAACATCATGAATTGCATAATTTTAACCTACTGATATAATACATTAAACTCAAATGTGTATTTTTTCTAGACTTTCTAGTCTATCTATTTATTCAGCCATATAGCACTTTTTAACATATAATTTCAGTATCTATTATATTTAAAACTTTGGTAAGCCCACATAATTCTTATTTGTTTTGAAGTTTATTTACTAGCTTATGTTTTTTTTAAGTTTCTAAATCCAAAAAATTATTTTGTGTATTTTATTAAACCCTTAAAAAATTTACATGTAAACTTAGGAAAAATTAAACTCTTTAGGATGTTTAATAGTCCTATCACGAAATGTGGCATGTTTTTCTGTTTGTTTATATAATTTGTGTCCCAGGATATCATATTATGTTGTTTCTGTAGTTGAGATAACTGTAGATTCATTGAAGAATATAATACCTGAATACATTGTTGGATTTTATTAGCCATATTTTGTTGAGAGTATCTGCATCTATATTAAAGATAGATAATGATCTGTAGTTTTCTTTTTTGTAGTGAATTTATCTGCATAGATTTTTTTGTTTTGTTTGTTTTGTTTTGTTTTTGCGGTACGCGGGCCTCTCACTGTCGCGGCCTCTCCCGTTGCGGAGCACAGGCTCCGGACGCGCAGGCTCAGCGGCCATGGCTCACGGGCCCAGCCGCTCCGCAGCATGTGGGATCCTCCTGGACCGGGGCACGAACCCGTGTCCCCTGCATCGGCAGGCGGACTCTCAACCACTGCGCCACCAGGGAAGCCCTGCATAGGTATTATTGAATCAAATTATTTAGTAGATATAGGTCTAGTCATATCATTGATTTCTCCTTGTGTGAGATTTGGGAGTCTGTGCTTTTTAATTAATTGTTCTATTTCATCTAAGTTATTAAATTTGTAGGCATGGAGCTGTCTGTATTATTCTGTTATAATCCTTTTATAAGATTATAGTTTCATGGGGTCAGAAGTGATGACCCTCTCTCATTTCTGATGTTAGTCATTTGTGTCTTCTCTTCTGTTTCCTTGGTTAGACCAGCTGTGAGTTTTTCAATTTTATTCACCTTTTCAAAGAACTAGCTTTTGGTGGTGTTGATTTTCTCCACTGTTTTCTTGCTTTCAATTTCATGTGTTCTGCAGTATTTATTATGTCTTTCTGCTTGTTTTAGACTTAAAATTGC
This sequence comes from Delphinapterus leucas, assembly GCF_059928025.1. Classification (NCBI taxonomy): domain Eukaryota; kingdom Metazoa; phylum Chordata; class Mammalia; order Artiodactyla; family Monodontidae; genus Delphinapterus; species Delphinapterus leucas. Next base: position 30,092,621 of record NC_143137.1, on the reverse strand, counting down.
TCTTATTGCTCTAATTTCCTAAAGTGGAAATGTAGATTATTGATTTTGGCTCTTCTTTTCTCACATATGCATTCAATAATATAAATTTCCCTCTAAACACTGCTTTTGCTGGATCCCACAAATGTTTATAAGTTGTATTTATATTTCCATTACATTCAAAATGTTTTTCTCTTGAGAATTTGAGTCATGTATTATATTAAAATTGTGTTGTTTAATGTCTAAATATTTGAGGATTTCTCAGCTCTCTGTTATTTCTAGGTTAAATCCATGTGTTCTGAGAACATGCTTTGTATGATTTCTATTCTTTTATATTCATCAAGCTATCTTTTGTGGTGCAGAAGGTGGTCTCTCCTGGCAAATGTTCCATGTGAACTTGAGAATAATGTGTACTTTGCTATTTGTTGGGTCATGCTTTCCATAAGTGTTATTTTCAGATAGCAGAAATTTTCTGTATGAGTGAGTTTCTTTATTCTTTGCTTTCCTCAAGCCAACCAAGAGCAGCGACTGTCTGGCTGCTCCCCTACAGTCTGTTTCATCACCCCTGCGTTTCTGCCTCACTGAGATATTGCTTCCTTCAAAATTCCTTGTCTGTGTAATTCCTCAGTAAACATCATCTCCTTTGCTGATCTTTAGAATCACCCCAGACCATGCATTGATATAGCTATTGTTTCAAATAATACATGGTAGGTTTTTCAGAGAAGGCATACTCCACTTTTCAGAATATGGAGGATCCTGTTGGCTACAGGACTGCCCAACATCCACAGTGGTAAGTAGATCAATACACTGTGGTTAGTCAGATATTTCAGAGTTTTGTCAGGCAAGGCCACTTATTTACATGAGAATCACTTGATATTACTCTAATAAGAGTAATTTTCTAAAAAGCATTCTAAAGTAAAAATTCTTGAAAAAATTATATTTTTAATAAATAGCCTAACTAGGTGCTAAATATATAAAAGTTTGGGGAAAATGTGTTGATAAACTGCAGGGGGCAGAATAAGTAATCAGAAAAAGAATTTATTCAAAATTAAGTAAACACTTTGTAATAATATGCTAATTATAAAACCAGTATTTGAAATCACCCATTGTATGTTTTGTATGAAATGTTTGTTATAATGAGTGTAATTTAAAAGAAATGGAGACACTGATGAGGTAATGGAGCTGAAATAATCTCAGTTTTCTTTCTCTTAAGCAAATGTGCTCAACAGTCATTTGCAATATGCATATCAACCTCTTGTAGGCCAGAACTGTGATAGAAAACTATAACTGTGGTAGAAATTCAAGCAGTTGGTTGAAAACAGTTATCTTTAATATTTACATAATTGTCTGGTACTGAAGTGTATGTTTTAAATGAGTGTTATTTATTTAATCTATAAAAAGTCATCTAATTCCACCATAGATTTTCCACCATAGATTTTCCTTATGTCAAAGCCTATTAGAGTCTTTCCAGTGAAATATTAAACCCTTAGGTTATAAAACTTACAAATGAGCCATTACTGTCTATTAGGTCAGTACAGGTGCTCTGTATGGGCCATCTCTTGGTTAAAATGGCTTATAATATTTCAGAGATAAAAATATCAGCCTGTATTACAATGATTTACTATAAAAGATGCCAAAAAAATGAAATACATAACGTTTTCCAAAAAAAACTTGAGATGTTTGAAAAAAATTTAATTTCTAAACATTTTTTTAAAATATTTCAAAAAATTATCATGCGGCTGTAAATTTTTTAGAAAAGTATATATTTATAGATTATTCAAATGCTATTCTAATTTATTCCCAGTTATGTGGGGATAAAACTGGAGGAATTATCCTAATTTATTCCCGAGGCTGGAGGAACGAGACCAGAGAAGAAGATGGAAAATTAGCAGTGTTGGGAAGAGGAAAAAGCACAGAACTTAGCATCCAGAGATCTGTATTGCAATCTGAGCTCTGACACTAACTAGCTCTGTTATCCTGGAGAGTCGTTTTACTCATTGTGTCTTCATTCTTACTGGCTCTAAAATAAGGAGCTTAGAGTGTAATTTCTAAGGACAATCTCTGGGTTAATTAAGTTCTCAATTATAAGTATTCAATACCTTATTTTTTAGAAGTTGAATTTCAAAATCAAATGTAATTTTTAATAAAACAAAATACTGTATACATATGAGTACTTAAAATGCTTAAATCTACTAGTAGAGTCTCAAACTTTAGTTAATAATAATGGGTCTATATTGTTTCACTAATTATGATAAATATATGGTACTATGTAAGATGTTAACTGGGCACAGGGCATATGGAAATAGTACTATCTTCAAAACTTTCCTGTAAGTCTAAAATTAATTTTTTTTCTAGATGAAAAAATTCTTATTAGCCTAGCTAGTTTATCGATTTTATTGAAATTTTCAAAGAGCTAGCTTTAGGGTTTGTTAATGTTTTCTATTTTATTTTACATTTCATTGATTTCTACTCTAATTTTTATTGCTGCTTTTCTTCTACGTGCTTTAGGCTTAAAATATTCCTATTTCTCTAACCTCCTAAGGTGATCGCTTACATTATTGATTTTAGATCAACCTTTTCCAATATATTCTTTTCATCCTATAAAATTCCTTTTAACCACTCCTCTTGCTGCATCCCACACATTTTTATACATTGTATTTTCACATTCACATACTTCAGAATATTTTATATTATACCTTTTTTGTCTCATATATTTCTAGTAGTATATTGATTAATTCCCAGTTAGAGATTTTCCAGTTATCCTTCTGTTTTTTAGCTCTAGTTTAATTCCATTTTGTCCTGAGAACATCATTTTTATAATTTCTATTTTAAAATTTGTTTAAGTATGTTTTATGACTCTGATCGTAGTAAATCTTAATGAATACATGTGAACTTGAAAATAATGTGAATATTGTATATTCTGCTATTGTTGGATGGAGCATTCTATAAATGTCACTTAGAACAAATACATTTGTATTACTGTTCAGGTCAACTATATCCTACTGATTTTCTTTTCTGTTTGCCCTATCAGTTCCCAAATGAAAGGTGCTGAAGTCTCCAACTAAAATAGTAGATTTGCCTATTTTCTTTTTAATTCTATCAGGTTTTTTTTCTCACACATTTTACACTCTATTTTTGAGTGCATCTACATTTTGGGTTGTTTATTTTCTTGAAGGAGTGAGCCCTTTATTATTTAACACATCCCTTTAACCCGATAATCTTTCTTGTTCATAAGTGGGCTTTATCTAATTCAGATTTAATTTTGATTACTGTTAGTATATTTTTCTCCATCCCCTTGCTGTCCTTATGTCTGTTTCTTTGTATTGAAAGTGAGTTACTTTTAGACAAGATACAGTTGGACCTTTGTGTTTATTTTTTTAATCATTTAGACCATTTGTATTTAAAGTAATTATTGCTATAGTTGGATAAATATGACACATGTGTAACTGTTTTCTGTTTGTCATATTTGTTCTGTTTCATTTGTTCCTTTGCCTTTTCTGCTTATTTTTTCATTGAGCGTTTTATAAGATTGTCTCTCTTACTACATCAATTACACTGCTTTTTTAAAAATTTTAGTAGTTGCTCTAGAATTTTCAATACAAAGTCTTAACTGTTCTAAGTCCACCTTCAATTAACATTATACTGCTTTATATGTAGTACAGATACTTAAAATAGAGAATTCCCAATTCTTTCCTCTCATTCCTTGTAACATCACTGTCATTTTGCTTATCCATATGGTATAATCCCCAAAACACTGTTACTGATATTAAAGTAAGCATGTACCTTTAAGATCAATTCATAATAAAAGACTTTATTTTACCTTTATTTACTCCTTCTTTGTTTTCTTTCACTTTATATTGATCCAAGTTTCTGATCTATATTCTTTTCTTTCTGCTTGGAGAACTTCTAAGATTTGCAGGGCAAGTCTGTTTAGCAATAAATTCCCTCAGTTTTTGTTTTTATGAGAAAAATATTTCTTTCTCCATTTTTGAAGGATGGTTTCAATAGATGTGGGCATTTTTCAAATCTATATATATATATCTATAAATATATTTACTCCATTCTATTCTCTCTCTTACAGTTTCTGACAAGAAATCCACTGTAATGTTAAATTTGTTCATAAATAGGTAAGATGATTTTTTTCTTAGGCTCATTTTAACATTTATCTTTGCAGTTTGAAAATAATATATTTAGCTGTAGTGAGGTTTTGGGGGGTTTTGGGTTTTGGTTATTGTTTGTTCATGTTGTTTTCAGCGTTGTTCTGTTTAGTGTTGTCTGAGCTTTTTGGTTCTGTGGTTCAATGTCTATCACCAGTTTTGGAAACTTCTCTGCCATTATTACTTCAAATATTCTTCTGATCCTTTCCCTCTTCTCTACTCTAGCATTCATTACACATTTTACACTTTTGAAATTGTCCCAAAGTTCTTGGATAGTCTGTTCTCTTTCCTCATTCTTTGTGGGTGTTTCACTTTGTTGTGTTATAAGGTGTGAGGAGAGTGAGCATTCTCTAATCTTCCAACTTAAATCTCCTTATTTTTTAGTGGCCTGTTTTTCAGTCTAATCTTCCAACTTAAATCTCCTTATTTTTTAGTGGCCTGTTTTTCAGGGGTGTGACCTTCGCATGTGTTTCTCCAGTGGTATAGTTTTTCTTCCTCTGCTGCCTATTTCTAGTATAGAACAGCATTCCAGAACACTGTTGGCTCTGTTTTTCACCCCTCTTAGTTAAAACAGGAGGCTATATGGGGCTGAGATTAGGCTCAGAACTAAAGTCCTTTCCCCTGGAGAGTATACCTTTATTATGGTGAAGGTCTGGACATATTGCATTTTGTTACTCCTATCTTCTCCCTGCCAGAGCCATGAAGCATCTTTCTTGGATCCTCACTGTGAGAAATTGGTGAGATTTCTAGAGATATTGGAGTCTCCCAAGACTATGATCCTGAGGACTTTCTCATTCTTGCACTAGTCACATTCAGCAATCCATCAAAATTATTTGGTAAGTGTTCCTACCACTTTAGGGCTCCAGTGCCAGTCTACTCCAGGTAAGCAGATCCCAGTTGTTAGAGCTCTCTGGATACACCTGTTTCTAAAGGTGTGGGCTATGCAAGCTCAGGTCTGAGATGTGTCTTAAAAATCATTCAATTTCTGTTTTTCTAGCTTTTTTTGATATAAGGATAGTGTAATGATTTCCAAGCTTTTTACATGTAAGAAATGAGATGTAAAGTGTAATTAAGTGCTTTTAAGCATAAAATTCTTAACTAGTGGTTCCCAGATGCCTGGTTTATTTTTCTTTTATTGGAATGGCTGTGTAAGCACCATTCGGGAAATTCTTAGAAAAACAGATCCCTAGAGATTTTGTTTCAGCAATTTTGGGGATCCAGACACCAGTATTATTAAAAACTACACTTAGTGATTCTTCTGTACAACCAGGTTATAGAAACTAATGTTCTCAAAAATAAAGGTTATTTTTGGCTAGAGCTATCAATTCATTATTCTGTTTTTCACCTCTTTTAAATGTCTGACCTACAGCTTAACTTATTTTAAAGCAGTTACTATGATCTTAAGTAGTCTATTTACCATTTCCCTTCAAGAATCTGGTCCCACAAAATACAATAATCAAACTGTTGGTTATCATCAATATGTCTCAAACTTGATTGGAATCAAGGTATCCATTAAAATTCTAGAAAGCCCTCAAAAGATGATACATGGAAGTATTGATCAGTTTCCTTAAATGATAGAGCAGTCCATTCAAATCATTGACAGGAAGGGAATACCCAAAGACACATTTGAAGGGAATACCCAAAGACACATTTAAAATTTTGTAGTAGAAAGTGATTAAAATTAATTAGGAAGATATAATTGGGGGGATGGAAAATTTTATATGTAAAGTGAAGGTGGGGACCATGTGTAATGTTCTATTAATAAAAGAATTAATTCACATCCAAGAACACCCTTGACCTGTCACTACATAGTGCAAAACTAAACAAATAGAGCACTGGAGTGTTTGATGAAAAATTTATTATCTCAAAATCAAGGCTCATAATTTTGATGCAAGTTTTATTTATTGCTATAAGCAATATGTGTATATTTATGTATATGTTGACATATTCTCTCACAAGATTAAAGTTATGGAAGATTTGGAGAGACTGAGAGAACTAGAAAGCCATGTATGTGAGAAGTCTAGATTTTTAATGGAAAAGATTAACCTGGGGGGTGCTGTTCCTTTGAGCCCTGAAGGTTTTCGTCCCGCAGAGCATGTTGTCTCTCCCAAAACTTTGATATGGATAAGGAAAAATTTTAACTCAAAGTTCTGTGCTACTAAAATACTAATACTCCAAGTTTCAGAAGCCTGAGCAAGAGATGATGTCACTCGGCCACAATCTATTAAAAAACTTAGCCAGTAACTTATTATTCCAAATAAGGATATAATGGTAGTAGCCTTAACTAAAACATTTAGAGACTTATGCCCTATACAGAGTGCCTAAAACATAAGCAAAGTGTACTGGTGCTAATACATTGAACTATTTCCTAGTCAATATTCCTCAAATTAGGTAGTTAAGATACAACACAGCCAAGTGTCAAAAATAGCAAAATAACAGTAATTTCTCCTTCTCCAAATTTCAGTTCAAATTTTTCACTTCTCATTGATCTTTGACGCCCCCGCCACCCACCCAAATTAAATTGCTGTATTTTGCCATTGGAGGAGAAATGATATAGCAGGCTTTGTGTGGTTTGCCTCCTACCAATTACAGTATTAACCGTGAAAGTAAAATACAGTGTGAATCCAGTAGCTTGCTTATGATTGTAAACTAACTGCATTGAGAAGATGCTTCACTTGGTCCCAAAAGGTGAGTACAAGTTCATTTAAAGTCAGCTTAGTTAGCAAGTTGTCTTCATGGTATATAATAAGAGTTCTGGTACCCTGGATAAGAATAAGGAGATAAAACTTAAATCATAGTACATGACACTTGAAAACGTTTTTTCTCTCACCTAATTTAAGATTCATAACTAAAGCCAGGCTATGATTTTATTCTGACATTTCATCTGTTTAGCATAAGGAAGAGTCATCATGACCTCAGAATCTGAGCCAGCCACAGTCATCCAGCAATCTAATTTTATACACAGTAGGCTGGAATACTTTTCATCATTCTGGAAATGTTCTGGTTCATCTAGGAAACACTGGTTCTTGTATTTTTATTCTCTTAAATAGATAATCTTAGTCTGCATGATCACTGCTACTCCATTAAGTTCATTTAATGGTTTTAAAATGTAGATTTTTCTTAAATCTTGTTAATGAGAATAATCCTCTTTAGGTATTTTGACAGATGCTTGGTAACAACTGTCTGTAGTGCAATTTATCCTGAGATATTTGCTTCTTGAAGTTTTCCTGATTAAGTGAATCAGAAGTACATAGAATGAAATTTACTGTTACACGAATTACTGTTAACTCTTAAAAATTTTCATTTTCATCCTTTCTTTTTCAAATTTGTGTGTACTTAATACTTTCCCTTTGTAACTTGGTTTTAATCTGATGCAATTCTATTCAGCATATATAAAGCTGGTGACATAAGAATCTATAAAACTCTTTTAAAGAATTACATTTCAAGATTCTGGCTCTTCTGCTGTAGACGAATAACACATTTTTGAATGGTGTTATTAATCCTACTAAACTCTAGATAAAAACTGAGTCCCATTCATGATTAACTAAAGCATCAGGATACACTGAGGGCTTTAGGCAGAGATGAAAACAAATCAGCAAGTTGGGTGTTGTGGGTAAGATCTCTAAGGAAAAGAGAATTGGGAAGAATATTTATTTGATTAAATGAGAATGCTTCTAACAATTACATAGATCTGAAATCTTATAGTCTATTTTTTAAACTGCCCACACAAATCTCAAAGAAGTGGAATGCTATGGCTGAAGCAGAAAATCAAGGAAGGGAGGAATACCCTTCCAGCTAATTATCTGCTCATTTTCCCCTTGAACTAGCCCCAGAAATATCTCCAAATAACCCAAAGATTATAAGCTTATCTGCAGCAGTTTTTCAAAATTTTTTTTTAGTATTATGTCTCTCAGCAGTGCTTTTAGAAGTGTCTCTTAAAGATGATGAGGTCAAAGAGAGTTATGACATTTATTAATAATGTTTAAAAGGTCAAAAACATTGAGCATGTGAAGCATGAAATAAAATAGCATTCTAGGGGTAGATCTATTAATACCTTACAGTTAAGAGCTGAGTTGGCTTGAAGCATGTTATTACTGAAACTACAGGTAAATAAAGACATAGAAGCTCACAGACATGCACTGAACAAGATTAATAGCTCTCCAGATGTGATTTACAGGAAACTGGCTGTCCCCAAGGACATGCTGGTTGCCTGCCAGCCCAGGTCTGTTGAATTAATGTTTATATTATTTATTTATATCCTGCCTAATTCCAAAGGTGATTTGGATTTAAAATACATACTAGAGAAAAATGGAGTAAATGAGTAAATTAGCTAAGATCCAAAGTGTATGATACATCCATGGAGATGGCATTACTTAAAATAATACAGGAAGTCCCACATCACTGTAGGAATTGATATAAAAACTAGGATGAGTTCACAAATGTCTAACATAAGGAAGAATAATTATGTTAATTATAGTGTCCATGACATAGTACCTACCTTCTCAGTGCAGTGCTTACAGTCCAATCTGTGAAACAAATAAATATCCAATTTCAATCCACTGCCTTATGGAAACCAATTATGATAAATTGGTCAAAACATGTGGCCTAGTGTAGTACAGGATAGACAGCAATAACACACATTGGAATGATGTTCTAGTAACCCAGGCAACTAAGGTAGTTGTAGTGGGAATAGAGAGAGAGAAAAAAGAAGTGGAAATTTACAAAATTCAGTGATTGCTTGTATATGGAACATGAAAAAACAGGAGGAACCAAGAAGGAATAGCACCATATTCTAAGATTAAGAAACGGGAGGAGGAATGTGTTCTGAGCAAGTAGAGATGAGTTTCATTTTGGACAAGGTTTGAGGCTGCTTAGGAGAAATAGAACTATTTCTGGAACTAAGGACAGTGAATTTTTCCCCATGGGTCTTCAAGAGAAGACAGTGAAACACAGTGAACGTCCTCAACACCATCTTTATAATAAATAACATACAAGATTTCTTAGGTCATTTCTTATATATTCCTCTACATAGTCCAAACATAATATTTAAATATAGTTAAGTGAAAGGAAGTTTAAAGGTTTTCGAAAGTATGTATTATCCAGGTAGACACCTTGAAGGGTTAGGCTGTGGATAATTTTCTTAAATTCTTTGCGTTATTACAATGGAAACTTGATCTCTTTGGGGGTTATTGGGAAAACTATTTCTGCCTCTCCCTTCACCCTTGTAACTATTTCTTCTCAGGAGGAATGATTTATCTAATTGGTGGAATGACAAGAGTCTCACAGCTATTGGTACTCTTTACTCCTTCCTTTGTTATTAAGGGTTGAGTTGTTAAAGACGACAGTTTCTATGTTATTTTCACTTTTAGGCTAGCTTATAGCAACAGACCATTCCTCATGGAATCCAGGTTTCATAAAATAAGCACATCTGGGTACAAGTCTGGGTCTGCCTTTTAGAGCCTAATTTCCACCCCAACCCCACAGGACAAGATGAGTATAAAACAGTGACTTTTTCTTAGGCCGCCTGAGAAAATATTCAACTGCAGACCAAATCTCCTTTTGCATGGGTCTTAGATCTGGATTTTGGAAAACGTGGCAGAAATCTTTATTTTTGCGGCTTCTCATCTAATCTACTTTTCCCAGAAAGAAAATTGATATTTTGATGCCAATTTGATGTTTGTATATTTCAGATCTTCAAAAATTTGTAGTAGTAGTAGGGGTAAAATTGTACCCCAAAAAGAACACACACAGTCTCTCACTGGGATGAATTTTGGAGTGTTCAACGAATGTAGAATGGGTGGTATACATTGCACTTAAAGTCTAGAGTAGCACTTTGGTTAGTATTTCTTTGGAAGTGTTTCTAGGTGTTTTGGTACTTAGGTTTACTGGAGAAAGAGCGAAAATGCATATTTCCCAACTCTTACCACAGATTCCAGATAAAATAGAGCTGGAGTGTAATCCAGTATATCTTTAACAAGAAGGACAGAATATTCTGATTCAGGTATTCATGAACCTTACTTAAGAGACAGTTATCAGTTTGGGAGCAAAACAGCAAATCTCTCAATCAAGCTTTTTGTTGAGTGTTATCCACCTTGGAGTCTAAAACTTTACAAAAGCTACCTACCTGAAAAAGAACCCTAGCCGTTATGAGTTGAAACAGTGTCGGGTACCTGACTCAAACTGATGGTGACCTATATTGCAAAATGAAGTAAAAAACTAAGAAAAAGATAAAACCATCCTTCCAAAACACAAAAAGAGTAGGTAGCAATAGGATCAAAAGCCACAGTCACAGTTTATCACCTTTCCACTGAGTTTTGAAGAAGCAAAAATCAGAAACTATGCATATACTGTTATGAAACTAGAAAAGATACTAGAGCAGAAAATAAGCCAGCTGGTAACAAGATAGAAAGAAATATCACATGGAGCAATGGAGTCATGCCCATGTTCAGTGATACCAAAGCAATAGCCAAACTCCACCCTATAGTTCCTGTTCTAAGTCTTTATTTGGATTTTGTGTGGTGGTTTGATGCATATTAATCATTACATTAAATTCCAAATTACTTTGGATAAGTTGTGTTATATTTATTTTTTATAAATGTGTTAAAATAGATGCCTCTCCTGGGCATCTGTTTTAACATGGTATCTAATCCAGAGGCCATGGACTTTATTTTGTTCACTTTCTGTTTACCCACAGTGTATGATATAATATTAACAAGAATACTTTAATACGTTATCACTATTATTGAATAAATAATTGTAGTATGCCATCTTTAATTTTTTTAACTCAGTTTTCAAAATATTGGAAGAGAACTTCTCTGTTAACTGAAGTACCACCTAGTTATTGTCCCTTGTGCATCTGCCTTTGGTGTTTGTCACCATTTTGCTAGAATTTTCACCTGCTCAAATTGTGTACTGTTTCTTTAATTTACCCCATCTGTGGGCCTTATTTAATACTATCAGATTTGCTGAGGATTTTTACTTTTATGTAGCAAACAATTCTAGGGATGTTTATAGATTAGTCTTGGTTTTCTTCCTTTAACACGAATTGGATCAGTCAGGATCCATCTAGAAATTGGAAACCAGTTTAATCATTTCTAATTTAATCATTTCTAATAGGGAATTGGTTGCATCATTGTTGGAAGACCAAAAGAGCAAAAATGTGACTCTCTCAGAGAAAATGAAGAATTAATAATTACTGGAAGCAGCTACCACTTCTAAGTCTAGGGGAAAAGAGGAAGAGGTGGAGTCATAAGAACCTAATAGCTCAGAAGGGGCCTCACAGAGCTGGTGCTCAGACATCTGTAAAGTGAGTACTTCTCAATGCTTCTGCTACCTGGGGTGGAATACAGTCAGACTGGCTCTGAAAATGAAAAAACAAACAAACAAAAAACCCCAGAAATATGGAGATTAAAGTTTGTTCCTGCTTCTACAGCAGCAAATATGGAGATTAAAGTTTGTTCCTGCTTCTACAGCAGCACTGATCCAGGGAAAACAGGAAGTAGTAAATACCTTCTTCTCAACTCCCACATTCCAAGCTTTCTCTAGTTGATATTGTCTGACCTAAATTAAAGCCAGCTAACAATGAAATGAATCCCAACAACAGAATCAGAGCAGAGTATAGAAGGTTTAATTTAGTACTGAAAAATAAACTTCACTGAAAAAATTACTTTCATATGTGATTTTTTATGTTATATACTTATTTTGTACTTCTCATTAAACTTTCCTGTGTGTGAGTATATATGTTTTCATTTTAAGACTGTGACAAGAAAAGCATATAAATTATAAATAAAATTATGATTCTTGCACAGAGAACTGCCATCCTACATGTAGCACAGGGTATTTTATGACTATTCAACTTGTAGCTCCTTGAAATATTTCATTCTTTTTTCTGTTCCAGTATATGCATTTAAAGCTCTAAATGTCTCTATATATGCTTTGTTGCAGGTGCATCTCACAAGTTTTGATAAGCCATGTTATTTCTTTTCAATGCAAAGTATTTTATAATTGTCATTCCAATTTTTTTTGACTCATTGAAGTTTATGCTTAATTTCCAAACATTTGAAGACTTCCTAATTATTCTGTTATTGTTTTCTAGTTTAATTCCCCTTTGATAAGAAAACTTCCTCTGTATTATTTGAATACTTTGCAATTTGTTTATACTTAAGTGTCTAGCATATAAACTCACTTTGGAAAGTACCCCATCATTACTGCAAATGATGTACATTTTCCTTCTCTTAAGTGTAGGACTCTATAAATGTCAAATAGGACAGAATTGTTAATTGTGTTGTTCAAACATTATATATTCTTTACAGTTTTGTGTTAGCCTTTCCTAATAGTTGCCAAGATTTGTGTTCATATATCCAAGTGTGATTGTGAATCTGTCTGTTTATCTTCTTATATCTTTAAATTTTGGCTTTTTGCATTTTGAAGGAAATTAGGATTGTTATATCTCCATTTATATAAAGACCATTTTATCCATATAAAATGTCTTTCCTTGCCCCTAATATTTCCTATATCAAAGTTTTTTATGTTAGTATAGTTACATCAAATTTATTTTGGCTACTATTCTATTTTCACAGTATACTTTTTTGAAGTCACTATCTATAGTCTCACCTAAAATGTGACTTTCATATAGACAGAATGGTGGAGTAGAAGGACAGAAGCTCACCTCTTCTTACAGAAACATGAAAATCACAAATAACTGCAAAGAACCATTGACCAAAAAAATGCTGGAACCTACCAAAAGATACCCTACATGCAAAGACAAAGAAGAAGCCACAGTGAGATGGTAGGAGGAGCGCAATCGTGATAAAATCAAATCCCATACATGCCAGGTGGGCGACCCACAAACTGGAAAATAATTATACCACATAAGTTCTCCCACAGCAGTGAGAGTTCTGAGCCCCATGTCAGGATTCCCAGCCTGGGGGTCTGGCAATGGAAGGAAGAGCCCCCAGAGAATCTGGCTTTGAAGGCCAGCAAGGTTTGATCACAGGAATTTCACAGGACTGAGAGAAACAGAAACTCCACTCTTGGAGGGCACTCACAGGATCTCATGCATACCAGGACCCAGGGAGACCTCGTAAGAGATTTGGACCAGACTTACCTGCTAGTATTGCCCCTGCAGAGGCAGGGGAGTGGCTATGGCTCACTGTGTGGGACACTGGTGGTGGTAGCTCTGGTGAATACTGACTGGCATGAGCCCTCTTGGAGGCTGCCATTCTCTAACCAAGACCTAGCCCCACCCAACAGCCTATAGGCTCCAGTGCTGGGACGCCTCAGGACAAACAACCAACAGGGAAGGACCACAGCCCCACCCATAAGCTGACAGGCTGCTTAAAGTCATCCTGAGTACATGGCTACCCGATAAACACACCCCCTGACACAGAATCAGTAGCAGAACAGATAAGTGAGCTGAAAGAATGGTGGAAATCACTGGTGTCAAAGAGAATAAAGAAAAGAGAATGAAAAAAAAGGGGAAAGTCTAAGAGATCTCTGGGACAACTTTAAATGCATCAACATTCATATTACAGGGGTCCCAGAAGAAGAGAGAAAAGTCCTGAGAAAATATTTGAAGAGAAATTAACTGAAAACTTGCCCAACACCAACATGGGGAAGGAAACAGTCACCCAAGTCCAGGAAATACAGAGTCCCACACAGGATAAGGCCAAGGAGGAACACATACTAATCAAATTGACAAAAATTAAAGACAAAAAAAAATTAAAAGCAACAATGGAAAAGCAACAAATAATATACAAAGGAATCCCCCTAAGCTTATCAGCTGGTTTTCCCCTAAGCTTATCAGCTGGTTTTTCAGCAGAAACTCAGCAGGCCATAAGGGAGTGGCACAATATATATAAAGTGATGAAAGGGAAAAAACCTACAACCAAGAATACTCTACTACCCAGCCAGGCTCTAATTCAGATTTGACAGAGAAATCAAAATCTTTAACACCCCACTTTCATCAGTGGACAGATCATCCAGACAGAAAATCAATAAAGAAACACGGACCTTAAATGACACATTAGATCAGATGGACTTAATTGATATTTACAGAGCATTCAATCCAAAAGCAGAAGAATACACATTCTTCTCAAGTGCACATGGAACATTCTCCAGAATCACATTCTGGGCCACACAGGGAGCTTTGGTAAATTTAAGAAAACTGAAATCATATCAAGCATCTTTTCTGACCATGACCATACGAAATCAGAAGTCAACTACAAGAAAAAACTGTAAAAAGAAAAAAATAAGCATGTGGAGGCTAAACAATATCCTCCTAAATAGCCAATGGATCACTGAAGAAATTGAAAAGGAAATCAAAAAAAATGCCTAGAGACAAATGAAAATACAATGATCCAAAACATATGGGACCTTTTATGCTGACTCTAGAGTAGAGTCAGTGGCACTTTCAATTTTGTGGTAAAAAAGAGAAGGCATTGGCTGGTTGAGATGTCTCTGGTAAGACCTCATGTGTGAGGACAAAAGGGTATACTCTATTGCATAGCATTGATTGGGATTGGGATTTTGGTTAGACACCTTGTCATTTGACTCCATCCCTAAAGTGGAGAATTGCATTGATTGATTTTCTCTTTTAGACTGAGGAGACTCTTGGATATTTGGCAGTATCTGTGGTAGTGGTTGGGAATCTCCTGTTCTCAAGTTAGAGAACTGTGACCCTGAGAGACCAATATGCATTGCATTGATTTGTTTGCTGTCTAACAACACTGGCAGTGAATAATTAATAATGGTTAATCAGAGGCTTATTTCAGCTTGTAGTCCCTTAGAGTGTATTTTGCAAAACTGGGAAATTTTTAGTTATTCTCCTGTTTTAAAAAAATGGTATTTTGAATGGGATGAAATACCTTATGTGTAGGCTTTTATGCTATTATATCCAAGTGAGCCTTTTGGAATTGGTTTGGCTTTGATCATGTGTGTGAGAGTTTATTTACATTAAAGGTGCACTATTTTAATTGGAAGGCATGGGAAACAAACATTCAGTTTCTAAAGATAGTCCTTTAGGACATGTCCTACATGTCCATGACTTTAGTTCTGGTTCCATGACTAAAGCCAGAAAGAGACGTTTTTCATAAAACCATGTGGCTATAACATTCTTTAGATTCCAGAAAAGAATGGCCAAGATGGAGCTCTTTTGACATTCTAAAGCTGGTTTTTCATGCGGTTAAAGAAATCCAGCTTGATGATAAAAATCTTCAGGATTCTGACCCTAAGGAAACAAATCCTTCTACAAGGAACTTGCATTTCTCTCCCTGTGCTTTTGAGATGTAACTATTTACCTGGGCTCTCAGGAACGTTAATCAGAGCACCTAATTCCTGAGACAGAAGAGAAAAAGGTGAAAAAGATGCCTTTTTAAACTCAAGCTGAAAAACTATTAGATCTTTGTGTCTATATGCATGTGTTATGTGAACAGTATAGATATGACATGTCTTTCCCTTCAGATGGTATTATCAAAATTACTTTGTAAATAAGCTTGATTTAATTCACTGAAAGGAAATGAAACACCTATGTAAATTTTCAGAAACTAACTCAGATGAATTTTAGGTTCATGTGATCTGGGAAATATTTAGTATTAATGTCTGGTATCAAAGTTAGTTTAAGCTTGTTGGTTTAATTCATATAGACATGTCTTTAGGGTCATCAACATTAAGCACAATTTTAACTGTACTTAGGGTTATTAGGAGTCAAATAAGATCTTATAAATAAGTTATTGGGTAAACACTTTGGGAATGATTATTTTTTAGGAATGTCTACTTAAAAACAGTCTCTCCCAATTTTTGTAACTTGAAACTGTGGAGTTCTGCTAAATTAAGGTAAATGATGGAAGGTTATAAACTATCTAGATCATTCCCAAATAAGATGTTGAAGCATTAATTACAAATACAGCCTTCCTTTATTACAAATACAGGCTTCCTTTTACAGAGAAACAAAAGATATTTAGGACTATTAGTAAGTTTGGTGCTACAAAGATATTTTCTATAAGGAAGCACATGATTTTAGAAATTATGAATAGTATTTATAAGCTTGCCAAGCTACAGGATGCTAATATAAAAGACAATTTATAATTGCTTATTTCTTAGTTTTCACTAGAAATGAAGGTTTTATGAGTTGAGAATTCTAATTAAATATATAATTGAAACTAAAAGTTACACGTGAAAACATCATTGTATGCAAGGAAAAAATATAAGAAACAGAAATACATTTTGTTAAGGGAAGGGAAAGTGATTTTGTCCTGAAGCTGGTTATTTCTAAATAGAAGAGAAATAGGGGATAAACAGGCATAGATATAGAAGATTTATGGAAAAGGAACCCTAAGAAAAGTGTTTTGTGCATGGTTAGGCTACACATGGATTAAATTTAATTAGGTAAATAGATTACTGAAAGTAGGCTGGTGCAGGATTGGAATTTGGTTTTCTCTCCCTGTTAATAGATTGAGTTTTTTTGCCTTTTAAGTGATCTGTTGTACCTTTCTGTATTTGCCTCTAAAGTCTTTTATTGTTACTTTTGTTTAGTAGGTATTATTTCACAGAGACTTATAATCCTGTTTGCCCAAGTGTTTTGAAACTTTTGGTTATTTTTGACCAACTTCCCAAATTCCAATTAAATTTCATTTGACTTATAGCTCACTTTGAGTTTTCCAAAGGGCCTCTGAAGCATCTCCAAAAGAGAGATTAAACCAATTGAGATTATGTTAAGTTACATGGGAAAGTGTTGTCAAATGAGTGGTAAGAAAGCTTCCTAGGTTATATTATAGGGGTACATGTCATTAATATAAATGTTCTGGAAATTATATGGAATTCCTGAAAATTGGGTATGTCCTAATAAAATGTTATGTCATAATTCTAGTTATTATCTTAAAATGTTGTGGTCATAACAGTAACCAAGTTTCTTTATCAATTCCATTATAATCAAATATTTAACCATGCCTTTTTTAAGTCTTTTGTCATTTATAGGCAGTTAATATTTTACTCTGATGCTTTTGCAGAAATGCTTCATCTTCAAGAAGACTCACAGAAAGTACTTTTTGACAAGTACAGGTTTCTGAGCAACTTAAAGTGGATTAGTTACATAGGACTGAGTGAACTGGTGAATGTGATTATAATTTTTATGGTTTTTGTCTGAAATACTACTGTGTCTTAATCTGTGTTTTCCAGATATAAGGAAACCTTTCCCCTCACACTAATTATGACTCAGAGCAACTTTGTAAGTTATACTTTGTAAGCAGAATTGAAACGTTATCTTTTATCTCTACCTGATCCCTCCAGAAATTGGAAACTCTTAGGTCCCCAGCAGCATTATCATGTGAATAAGGAAGGTCACCTCCTGGCAGGTGCAGGAATCTCAAGATATTTTGGGGCCCTTAAGAAGAGAAGAATTCCCTCAAATCTATAGATAACACAGGCAGAATCTGTGACAAGCCCTTGGCATGCCTTTCTTGGCCTTGAGAGGCCTTTTAAAAGTTCAGCCTGAGATTTCTTATGAAAAGTTCCAGCACAGCCTATGTGATCAATTAACCAAAATTATTTTTCAAACAAATTAGTCTTAATTTGGATATATTTGATAGAAATGAGGGTAATTTTAGAGGCAAAAAGACTGTATAAATTCTAGTTTTCTTAATTGAGGTCTATACTTACTGCCTAAGACTCACTTCCCAGATAGCACTTTGTTGCTATGTTCTATTATTGTAAATTTTAATTGAATTATTAAAAGAACACTCTAAGTTTGTTTCTGAAGTTTATCCTAGCAATCTGTCTTAGGATGAAGATCAAATTCCCCATGACCTGCAACCAGGAGATTATGCATACTAGAAAAGGCATCATTTAAAGGACTGTCTCCAACCTAGAAAAAAGGACCCCTTTCAGGTACTCTTACAGTGAAAGAGAAGGGAACTGACTCTTGAGTTCATATTTCCCACTTAAGAAGGACCTTTGCACTGGACTGGTCTATAAAAAGGACTACTGACCTCAAATGACACCCACACCAGGATGTAAAGAAGATGACAGCAGTGCTAGGCAGCTGACTCAAGAATCCAGACCAGGCCTGTAAGACCCATCCTACTAATTCAAGTGAACTGTTTAGCAAATGTTTGTCTCCCTAACAAAATTGAAATTTACTGTGTTACTTCTAACCATATTGTTACCCCCAGTGTTCAGGATAGAAAGGAAAGTCTCTAGTGAAGTTGTCAGAGTATAACTACTCATGACATGTATCACTGCTTGCCTTAAGTCTACTGGTAAAAGCACATGTACCATGTTTGTGTAACAATTTGGTATAAATGATAAAATATATAGCCTATAATGTTTCCCCATTAGCATACTTGAGTTTGTCCACTATGTCTAATTAGTTTTCCCCCAATGTTAGTAACTAAGCAAGTATGTACGTGTGTGTGTGTATACACACACACAACTTGGACCTAGCACCAAGGAACATGATGGACCCAGGACAGGGAACAACCACCCTGGCATTGAGAGAGAAATATTTTGATCATCAAAAGATTTGCAAACAAATTGGGTATATGATGATAGAAGAACTTTTCACATATTGTGGTATGGGGAAGTCATTCTGGCTTATACATGATTTAACTTAAACTAGAACAGCCTATTCTGTGGCTATCAAACATGCATTGTACTTCTGCTTTAACTATTAAGGAAAAGAATTTAAAAATCAAAATAGAGTAACTGGTTCAGGCATCTTACTGAGAACTTGAATTTTCTGAACTGTATCAGACTCAAGGACACCACCAGGTCTCTCTCCAAACAGTATCTACTAGCAAATGCCAACTGCAACCTTATGATCTCAAGGTCTCCTCTTATAACTAGGAAATCTTTCTCTTACTTTAGGAATAGTAGTGGCAAATGAGACAGCTCAAATCTTAGCCTCCTAGCAGAAGGCACTAGATTCTTCAGCCAGAATGGTACTAGACAATAAAACTGCTTTAGATTAGATTTTAGGAGAAAAAGGAGACACATATGTAGTGGCCAATAGCTCTTGTTATGTATATGTAAATACCACATCAGAAGTTAACACCTTAGATAAAATTTGAAACTGAATACCTTACTACAACAAGTCTCCTCAGAAATGCCAAGTCCAGACTGCTTATTCTCCTGAATTCCTCAGGGAATGAGATATATTTTCCAAGGTTTAAATGGTCAGATTGTCACTCCTCCTACTACTTCTACCAAAACAGTAGACCAAGGGACTAAGATCCTAATCATGCAAGGCTCAGATCCAAGACCTGGGACTTGGGAGTATTTCCAGCTCTGTGTCCATTCCCAAATTGAGGCAGGGTTATGCCCTGTTTCAGCAGGAAGTACCCAGAGCAGTCATCACCCCCATTTTCTCAAAGATTTGGAGAAAGTTAAAACGAGAGTAGGAATTGAAATGGAAGTTTCCCCCCACAAAAAATGTTCTCCTGCCAAGTTTAAAATTAACCTCTATCCAAAACTTTATTTCCGGTTATCCTGTTCTTAGGATTGAGGAGTATCAAAGAAAAGGGGTGACTGAAATCAAGCAGAACCTTGTGAAGCCTTGCAGCACAATTCCCCTCTGTGTCCCCTACCTCTTCTTTGTGGGAAAAGCTTTATCTCCTAGGCATCCCTGAGTTCCAAAGATCAGGCTCAAGCAGTTAACCAGTTAAGAAGGGCCAGGAAGAAAGAAGAGGCAGTTGAGCAAGGAAGGAGATAATACCTTAAGCAATATCAAACAAACTGAGATGGGTTCACAGGACCTTAACTCTCCTTTAGGAAAACAGATAACAATGTCTGACACACATTCTCAAGTTGTTTTTACAGAAACCAGACCCCCACCAGGTGGAAACTGCTGACCTCAAACATGTAGACCATAGACTGGTTGGAGTCAGAGGTTGATTCCTGAAACACCACCCTGCTACCTCACCACCAACCAATCAAAAAACTGTCCACAAGCTGATGACACATCCTATGACCCATTTCCCATAACATTGTCTTTAAATACCCTTGCCTGAAAGCCAGTGGTAGTTTGGGTCTTTTGAGCACTAACTCCTTGTTCTTCTTGCTTGGTGCCCTGCAGTAAATGTTGTGCTTTCCTTCATCACAACCTGGTGTGAGTGGATTGGCTTTGCTGCATGTTGGGTGAGCAGACCTAAGTCCTGCAAGTATTTACAAATGCATAAAATATCATGAGCAAACAGTTAAATCAATCCCTGCATATTATAATCTCAAAGTTTCAATTTGGACCTTTTATGCTGACTCTACTTTAGAACTTTGCTACACTGTTTTTCATTATTTTTCCATATTATACCTACTTCTGTCTTCCAGAATAGAGGCAGAGCATTTTACTTTGCCTCTTCTGAGGCTTAGATAAGTTTTGATATTTAATAAGTTCATAATTTTAAAGTCTGAAATAAAAGTGACTTGTGGTATTCTAAAATGAATGCAATTTTAAATGAAATATGACAGTATAATAAGACAAAAGAAATAGCTTGGGCTTCCCTGGTGGCACAGTGGTTAAGAGTCCGCCTGCTGAGGCAGGGGACATGGGTTCGTGCCCCAGTCCGGGAAGATCCCACAGGCCGCGGAGCAGCTGGGCCCGTGAGCCCTGGCTGCTGAGCCTGCGCGTCCAGAGCCTGTGCTCTGCAACAGGAGAGGCCACAACAGTGAGAGACCTGAGTACCACAAAAAAAAAAAAAAGAAAGAAATAACTTATCAAAGAAAATATAAACAATTGAAAATTTTAAATGATTGCTGAAGTATTTTTAAAATATTAAAATGGTAGTTATGCTGCTTATTTATTTTTAGGAGCTAAATAGCATATTACTTTTCTAAAAGATATAGCTATGGAATTTATACAGAATGCAGCACAAAGGGACTGACAGTGAAAAGTGTAGGGAAAAAAAAGACAAACGAGGTAGGAAATAGAAAACAGACATTCTAAATCCCTGTAAAGGTAAATGAAGGAGAAAAGAGAATGGAAGAAAGGTTCTCTTTAAAGAAATAAAAGAGAATACTCCAAAACTGAGGAAAGATGTGTATACACAGATTGAAAAGTCCAGGAATTGCTGGGCAGAAAAATACATGCAAATAAATATATGCAGTAGAATTATTAACATCAAAATAATTCTGAACCATGGCCATCATTAAAAATTCTACAAATAACACTGGAGAGGGTATGGAGAAGAGGGAACCCTCTCCTATACTGTTGGTAGGAATGTAAGTTGGTACAGCCACTATAGAAAACAGTATGGAGGTTCCTCAAACTAAAAATATAGCTGCCATATGATTCAGCAATACCACTCCTGGGCATATATCTGCACAAAACTATAATTAAAAAACAATACACCCTTATGTTCATAGCAGCACTATTCACAATAGTCAAGACGTGGAAACAAGCTAAATTTAGGTTGTTTCAATGACAGATAAATGTATAAAGAAGATGTAGTACATATATACAACGGACTATCAGCCATAAAAAACAATGAAATAATGCCACTTGCAGAAACATGGATGCAACTAGAGATTATCATACCAAGTGAAGTAAGTCAAAGAAAAAGACAAATACAGTATGATATCACTTATATGTGGAATCTAAAATATGACACAAATGAACCTATCTACAAAACAAACAGACTCACAGACGTAGAGAACAGACTTGTGGTTACCAGCAGGGAGGGGGGGTTGGGGAGGGATAGATTGGGAGTTTGGAATTAGCAGATGCAAACTATTATATATGGAATGGATAACCAGCAAGGTCCTACCATATATAGCACAAGGAAATGTAGTCAATATCTTGTGATAAATCATAATGGAAAACAATATAAGAAAATATATACACATTTATATAACAATCACTTTGCTGTACAGAAGAAATTAACAACATTGCAAATCAACTATACTTCAATAAAAAAATAATCTGAATGCTTTCAGACAAAAGAATATTAGATTTATAATAAACCAGAATCAGGGCTAACCAGAAGATGGCAGAGTAGAAAGACATGACCTCACTCCTCTCATGAAAACACCAAAATCACAACTATCTGCTGAACAACCATTGACAAAAAAAACCTGGAAACTACCAAAAAGGTATTCTACATCTAAAGACAAGCCACAACGAGAGGTAGGGGTAGCACAACTGTGATAAAATCAAATCCCCTACCTGCCAGGTGGACAACCTACAAACTAGAAAATAATTACGTCACAGATGTTCTCCCACAGGAGTGAGAGTTCTGAGCTCCATTTCAGGCTCCCCAGCCTGGGGGTCTGGCATTGGGAGGAAGAGCCCCCAGAGCATTTGAAGGCTAGTGGGGTTTGATCACAGGAACTCCACAGGACTGGGAGAAAAAGAAACTCCACACTTGGAGGGTGCACACAAGGTCTCATGCACACTGCAACCCAGGGAAAAAGCACTGACTTGATAGGAGCCTGGGCCAGACCTACCTGATGGTCTTTGAGGGTCCCTTGGGAAGGTGGCAGGGGGAAGGCTGTGGTTCACTGTAGGGACCAAGGCACTGGTGATGGTAGCTCTGGGGAGTACTCGTTGGCATGAGCCTGCCTGTCGGCCACTATTTTCTCACCAAGAACTGGCCTCACACAATAGCCTGTAGGCCCAGTGCCTGATTGCCTCAGGCCAAACAACCAATAGGACAGGAACACAGCCCAGCCCATCAGCAGACAGTCTGCCTAAAGTCTTCCTGAGCCCACAGCCACCTGATAAACACACCCCTTTATACAGCCGTGCCCACCAGAGGGACAAGACCCAGCTCCACCCACCAGTGGGCAGGGTACCAATCCCTCCCAAAAGGAAGCCTGCAGAAGCCTCTTAGATCAGCTTTATCCACCAGGGACAGACTTCAGAAGCAAGAAGAACTACAATCCTGCAGCCTGCTGAATGGAAGTTGCAAACACAAAGTCAGACCAAATGAGATGGCAGAGGAATACGTTCCGGTTAAGGAACAAGATAAAACCCCAAAGAACAACTAAGTATAGTGGAAATAGGCAATCTTCCCCCAAAATAATTCAGAGTAATGATAGTAAAGATGATCCAAGATCTCAGAAAAAGAATGGAGGCACAGACCAAAAAGTTACAAGAGATGTTTAACAAAGAGCTAGAAGGTCTAAAGAACAGAGATGAACCGTACAATAACAAATGAAAAATACAACAGAAGGAATTAATAGCAGAATAAATGAGGCAGAAGAACGGATAACTGAGCTGAAACACTGGTGGAATCACTGCCATGAAACAGAATAAAGAAAAGAGAATGAAAAGAAATGAGGACAGTCTAAGAGATCTCTGGGAAAACTTTAAATGCACCAACATTCACATTATAGGGGTCCCAGAAGGAGAAGAGAGAGAGAAAGGGCCTGAGAAAATATCTGAAGAGACAATAACTGAAAACTTCCCTAACATGGGAAAGGAAACAGTCACCCAAGTCCAGGAAGCACTGAGAGTCCCAGGCAGTATAAACCAAGGAGGAACATGCCAAGATACAGTCTTTAATTTTTGTCAGTTTGATTACTAAAATATTAAAAGTAACAAGGGAAGAGCAACAAATAACATACAAGGGAATCCCCATAAGGTTATCAGCTGATTTTTCAGCAGAAACTCAGCAGGGCAGAAGGAAATGGCATGATATATTTAAAGTGATGAAAGGGAAAAACCTACAACCAAGAATATCCAGCAAGGCTCTCATTCAGATTTGATGCAGAAAAAATCTTTACAGACAAACAAAACATAAGAGAATTCACCACCAAACCACCTTTACAACATATGCTAAAAGAGCTTATCTAGGCAGAAAAGAAAAGGCTACAACTAGAAACAAGAAAATTATGAATGGAAAAGCTCACCAGTAAAGGAAAACATACAGTGAAGGTATGAAATCATTCACACACAAATATGATATCAAAACTAACAGTCATGAGAAGATGACAGTACAGATGCAGGATATTGTAAATACATTTGAAATCAAAAGACCAGCAACCTAAAACAATCTTGTTTATAGATAGACTGCTATATCAAAACCTCATGGTAAATGCAAACAGAAAATCTACAATAGGTACACACACAAAAAAGAAAAAGGAATCCAAACACAACACTAAAGTTAATTACCAAATCACAAGAGGAAGGGAAGAAGAAAACACCTAGGAAAACAAATCCGAAACAATTAACAAAATGGCAGTAAGAATATATGTATCAATAATTGCCTTAAACGTAAATGGATTAAATGCTCCAACCAAAAGACATAAACTGGCTAAATGGATACAAAAACAAGACCTATATATATATATATATATATATATGCTGTCTAAAAGAGACCCACTCCAGAGCTAGGGACACATACATACTGAAACGGAGGGGATGGAAAAAGATATTCCATGCAAATGGAAATCAGAAGAAAGCTGGAGTAGCAATTCTCATATCAGACAAAATAGACTTTAAAATAAAGACTATTACAAGAGACAAAGAAGGACACTACACGATGATCAAGGGATCAATCCAAGAAGAAAATATAACAATTGTAAATATTTATGCACCCAACATAGGAGCACCTCAACATATCAGGCAGATACTAACAGCTATAAATGGAGAAATCAACAGTAACACAATAATAGTGGGAGTGGGGGACTTTAACACCACACTTTCATCAATGGACAGATCATCCAGACAGAAACTGAATAAAGAAAAACAGGTCTTAAAAGACACATTAGAACAAATGGACTTAATTGATATTTATAGAGCATTCCACACAAAAGCAGCAGAATATACATTCTTCTCAAGTGCACATGGAACATTCTCTAGGATTGACTACATGATGGGACACAAAGGGAGCCTAGGTAAATTTAAGAAAATTGAAATCATATCAAGCATCTTTTCCAATGCTATGAGATTAGAAATCAACTACAAGAAAAAAACTGTAAACACAAACACGTGGAGGCTAAACAGTATGCTACTAAACAACCAGTGGATCACTGAAGAAATCAAAGAGGAAATAAAAAAAAATACCTAGAGACAAATGAAAATGAAAACACTGTGATTCAAAACGTACGGGATGCAGCAAAAGCAGTTCTAAGAGGGAAGTTTATAGCAATACAATCTTACCTCAGGAAACAAGAAAAATCTCAAACAACCTAACCTTACACCTAAAGCAACTAGAGAAAGAAGAACAAACAAAACCCAAAGTTAGAAGGAAAGAAATCATTAAGATCAGAACAGAAATAAATGAAATAGTCAAAGAAAACAATAGAAAAGGTCAATGAAACTAAAAGATGGTTCTTTGAAAAGATAAAACTGAGAAAGCTTTAGCCAGACTCATCAAGAAAAAAATGGAGAGGGCTCAAAGCAATTGAATTAGAAATGAAAAAGGAGAAGTTACAACAGACACCACAGAAATACAAAGGATCATAAGAGACTACTACAAGCAAATATCAATATATGCCAATAAAACAGCCACCCTAGAAGAAATGGACAAATTCTTAGAAAGGTACAACCTTCCAAGACTGAATCAGGAAGAAACAGAAAATATGAAGAGACCAATTTCAAGTACTGAAACTGAAACTGTGATTTAAAAACTCCCAGCAAACAGAAGTCCAGGACCAGATGGCTTCACAGGCAAATTCTATCAAACATTTACAGAAGAGTTAACACCTATCCTTCTGAAACTCTTCCCAAAAATCACACGGGAAGGAACCCTCCCAAACTCATTCTATGAGGCCACCATCACCCTGATACCAAAACCAGGCAAAGATACCACACAAAAAGAAAATTATAGGCCAATATCACTGACGAACATAGATGCAAAAATTCCTCAACAAAATACCAGCAAATTGAATCCAGCAATACACTAAAAGGATCATACACCATGATCCAGTGGGATTTATCCCAGGGATGCAAGGATTTTTCAGTATCCACAAATTATGGTACACCTCATCAATAAATTCAAGAATAAAAACCATATGATCATCTCAATAGATGCAGAAAAACCTTCTGACAAAATTTAACACCCATTTGTGATAAAAACTCTCCAGAAAGTGGGCAAAGAGGGAACATACTTCAACATAATAAAGGCCATATATGACAAACCCACAGCTAACATCATACTCAACAGTGAAAAGCTGAAATCATTTCCTCTAAGATCAGGAAAAAGATAAGGATGTCCACTCTTTACACTTCTATTCAATATACGTTTGGAAGTCCTACCCACAGCAATCAGAGAAGAAAAATAAAAGGAATCCAAAAGAAAAAAATCTATAATACAAACTTTCTTGGACATATTACAAAGAGAGAAAAGGAAACATGTTACAAACTCAAATGATAGAATACCTTATCTAATAAAATAAAATTAGAAACAGCAAGGAAGAATAGTTATTGTTGAAATCTGTATTCTCACTTTAAATACTGAGGAAAAGGACAAAGATTAGTGTGATAAGAATGAGATAATAGGTACAAAGAGATTGATGATCCAAAAGAAATATCCTAAAATGGAGAACGCATCAGTGGAAATCTTAAAAATGAATTCAGAGAAATGACACAGCAAAACTTCCCTGAAATGAAAAACTGCATAAGTAGATTAAACATGCCAATTATACCAAAATGAATTAAAAGATAAAAATCAACATTGAGTTATATACTGGATGTTAAAAAGGTCAAATATTTTAAAAGTATATTTCATCTCGGTAGAAAAAAGGAAGTCATCAGCAAAGGGAAAATCAGGCTCGACTCAGGCTTATTCGCAAAACCAGAAAGAGTAAAGCAAATTTTTGAAAGCAATGAGGAAATATTGTTATGAAGAAAATTATATTCACCCTAATTTTCATTCAAGTATAAAAACAAAAGGAATATATTCTCAAATATGAATAAACTCAAAGACAGCATTCATGAGTCCTTTTGGGAAAACTACTTAATGAAATTTAGCTAACCAAGAGACAGTGAAAAGATACAATTCGGAAATGGAGATGCCATTTAGAGGAACTGGTGGTGTTTACTGAAATCATATAAATACAGAACTGAGATTCTGAAACATGGAGAACTGAAGAGACAGACCAGAAATGTAAGTGCTACAAACTCTAACCAGGTCCGAATGTATTCTAAAAAAACCCAAAAGTTGTAGGGAGGGAGAAATTGGAGTGAAAGTTATAGTGATAATAACTTCATCTCTCATAGTAGGAAGTTAATTTAAAAAATTATTACAATATAAAATGGAATTATTATAAAGAAATAACACATTAATTAGAAAATAGAAACAGAGTTTAAGACGAAATTATTTCAACATATCCCAAACCCATTAGAGCAAAACTCTGAAAATGTGTTTTCTCTTCTGAACCTGATACAATCTAGTCCTTCACTCCCACTACCCCATAGAAACTGCTTTTGTTAACGTCGCCAACGAACTCCATGTTGTCATACACCATGGCTGTTTCTCAGCCCACATCTTATCTGCCCTATGTGCAGCATTTCACACTTGGATTACACACTTCTTCTGGCAAGACTTACTTTCTTTATACAGGATATCAGAGTATGTCCTGATTTTTCTTCGACCTCATGGCCTACAGCTTTTTAACATTTCAATTAATCTTTCTCATACTAGCAGCTGTAAAAGTTATAGTGTTCCTAGGTTATGTCCTTAAATAACTTCTCTGTCTATACTGACTTCTTTGGGGATCATACATAATTTTCTCAATATACAAAATGAATTGACAGCATCTATATACTGTCAATTTTTTAAATTTTGTATCCAACCTAAACCTGTCCCTGAATTCTAGACTCAAATATTCAGCCACTTCTTTGACATCTAAATGTGAATAACTAATAGACGTCTTAAACTTAACATGTCAACAGTGGAACTCCTGATACCACATCCCACCCCACTCCCCTTTTCTCATCCTACTGCTCATCCAGTCTTCCCCATATTAGTAATTGGCAACATTATCTTTTCCATTGGCTCCTTGCTGTCATATCTCATCTGCAGTTACTCATCAAATCCCGTTCATTCTATCTTTATAAGATATCCATCTCCATTTGTAGTTTGTACAAGCCACTATTATCTGTCAACTGTATCATTCCAATGACTTCTTACTGGCCTCTCTGCTTTTATCTTTGTTCCTATTGTCTACTCTCAGTAGAGCACTGAGAAGGAACCTATTAAAAATTCAATCATTTTATTTCCTTTGTGCTCAAAACCAACTAATATATTCCTACCTGTCTCACAGTAAAATATAATAATAAAGCTTTCATTGGTTTTTACCAATGTAAGTCTGACCTCCATTACATCTCAGCCTCTTAGGTAATAACTTTTGGTCATCTGGAATGAAGGACTTATTGAAGGCAAGGCTTTGAAGGACCAGTAAAGCCACTATCTTAGAAAAATATGTAATAAGTAAGCCAAGGTGTTGGTTTGTTAGTTGTTTCTAAACACTGATTTTTTTTTTAAGGAAAATGAATTATAAATTTGAAGTCCGGGCTTCCCTGGTGGTGCAGTGGTTGAGAATCTGCCTGCCAATGCAGGGGACACGGGTTTGAGCCCTGGTCTGGGAAGATCCCACATGCCGCGGAGCAACTAGGCCCGTGAGCCACAACTACTGAGCCTGCATGTCTAGAGCCTGTGCCCCGCAATGAGAGGCTGCGACAGTGAGAGGCCCGCACACTGCGATGAAGAGTGGCCCCTGCTTGCTGCAACTAGAGAAAGCCCTCACACAGAAACGAAGATAAATAAATAAATAAAGTTTCTTTAAAAAAAAAAAATGTGAAGTCCAAAATTCTTGCCTCAAAATCTAACCAGGAGATGAGGGATTTCTCTGATTCTATGTAAGAATTAATTGTAGCCATTGCATTTAACCTGCATTTAACCAAATTATAATATCAGCTGAATTCACAGCTTTGAGCAGACTCACATGTGAAAAGAAAAGGGCCTGTAAAGCAACATAAAAACTCCTATTTTATGAGGGTCTTGATACATTCCCTGAAGATATTGTGATGATGTCTCTAAGGCACTTTATTGGCCAAGGAAAGCACATTTATTTCATTACTCACTTCCAAACAACCTCCAGGCTTCTAGAGTCAGAGTCCAGCATTCCTCAAATGAATAATATAAATTTAAGCTCCCTAAGAGTATAAACTCAAATCTCAAGATATCCATCACCTTACATAATTACTTTTTCTGGTGAGACACTTTCATGTATATATTATTAACTATAGTCATCATTAGATCCCCAGACATTATTCATCTTATAAGTAGAAGTGTATACCGTTTGATCATTGTCCCCCCGTTTTCTCCATCCCCCAGCCCTTGGCAACCACAATTCTACTCTTGATTCTATGAGTTGGGATTTTTTAGATTCCACATATAAAACAGATCATACAATATTTGTCTTTCTCTGTCTGACTTATTTCACTTATAATGCCCTCAAGGTCCACACATGTTGTCACAAATGACAGGATTTCTTTCTTTTTTATGGCTGAATAACATACCTCTATATGTGTGTATGTGTTACATATATACACCACATTTTCTTTATCCATTCATCCATCAGTGGTCACTTAGGCTGTTTCCATTCCTTGGCTATTGTGAATAATACTGCAGGGAACATGGAGGTATAGATACCTCTTCAAGATAATGATTTCATTTTCTTCATATATATACTCAGAGGTGGGATTGCTGGATCATATAGTAGTTCTATTTGTAATCTTTTGAGAAATTTCGAAACTGTTTTCCATAGTAGCTGCACCAATCTAAATTCCCACCAAGAGAGTACAAGGGGTCCATTTTTCCACATCCTTACCAGCATGTTATCTTGATTTTTTAGTAACAGCCATTCTGGTAGGTGTGAAGTGATATGTCACTGTGGTTTTGATTTGCATTTCCCTGATGATTAGTGATGTTGAACAACTTTTCATATGCCTGTAGGTCATTTGAATATCTTCTTTGGAAAAATGTCTATTCATTTCCACTGCCAATTTTTAATCAGATTTTTTCGTTTCTGCTACTGAGGTGTTTTTTTTTTACATATTTTGTTAAAACCCTTATCATATATGATTTGCAAATATTTTTTCTTACTCTGTATGTTGCCTTTTAATTTTGTTGATTTTTTTGTTTTTGTTATGTAGAAGCTTTTATTTGATGTAGTCCCACTTATTTACTTTTGCTTTTGTTCCTTGTGCTTTTAGTGTCCAATCCAAAAAATTATTGCCAAGACTGATGTCAAGGAGGTTCCTCCCTATGTTCAAATGGCTGTTTCTGGGATGCGATGAGTGTTAGAAACTCCTATGCCACCATCTTTCTGATGTCACTCTCACAGCAGTTTTTTTGGTATAAATGTTAAGCAATTTCTAAAATTTATATGAAAATTCATGGGACATAGAATAGCCAAAATTAACTTGAAAAAGAAGAACAAATTTGGAGGATGTGCACTACCTGATCTTAGTACTTCCTGTAAAATCAAGATAGTGTGGAAATAGTGTAGACATAGACAAATAGATCAATGCCAAGAACAGAATCACTAGAAATAGATCTACACATAATCAATTGCTTTTTGACTCAAAGCAATTTAATAGGGAAAGGAAGGTTTTTTCAAGATGGTGTTGAAATAGATAAGTGTATAGGAAATAAATGAAACCTCATACCATAACAAAAATTAATTTCAGCAGTATCATAGACCCAAATGTGAAAGATAAAATAATGTTTTAGAAGAAAGCAAAGATTATCTGCAAACCTGAGGTATGCAAAGAATTCTGAGAGCACAAAAAGCAATGACTATATAAAAAATAATATGACCTCATCAAAATTAAAAATTTCTGCTTATCAAAATAAACCATTAAATGAGAAAGCCACAGATTAAGAGAAAAAGCTAACTCACATGTCTGACAACCAACTTGTATGCAGAATATATTTAAACCCTATAACTTAAGAAAAAAATAAGTTTGGGGCCATTTTAACAGGTAAAATTCCATGTTGACTTACAATTAAGTATAAATTAAATTTGGGTAATTGTAGATTTCATAAATAGTGTTCAATCTTACCCTATCCTTTGCAATATGACTTCAGAACTCCTCCCACTGAGGGGGGCTGGCACTGTGACTTCCATGGGCCAGTAAAATGCAAGGTAATGATGATGGGCCATTTCCAGGCTCATGCACCAGGGAACTTTACATGGTTCTTCTCTCTCATATATCGGGTTGGCCAAAAAGTGCCTTTTTAAGAAAAATAAAAGACACATTTTTCATTTTCGCCAAGAAATTTATTGAACAACATATTCATCCTTTTGTTCCAGTACCTTCTACCATTTTTCAGGCAACGTGATAATTCCATCTTCCCAAAACTTTTTGAGCAGAGAACTGTTCCAGGTGCCTTTTACAGTCTTCCAGGGAATAGAAATTTTTTCCACTAAGAGAATTTTGTAAAGACCAAAATAAATGGAAATCCGAAGGTGTAATGTCTGGTGAATACGGCAGATGAGTCATAACTTCCCAGCCAAGCTGAAACAGTTTTTGCCTGGAC
The DNA here is from genome assembly GCF_059928025.1 of Delphinapterus leucas. Taxonomy (NCBI): domain Eukaryota; kingdom Metazoa; phylum Chordata; class Mammalia; order Artiodactyla; family Monodontidae; genus Delphinapterus; species Delphinapterus leucas. The sequence goes on along the minus strand of NC_143137.1, from coordinate 30,061,009 downwards.
ATCAAAGAAACATGAGGTCTTGTGGCATTCTGATGGAAGATTACATGTTTTCTGTTTACTAATTTCAGACACTTTTGGTCGAGTGCTTCTTTCAGTTGGTCTAAGTGGGAGCAGTGCTTGTTGGAATTGTTTGGTTTTCTGGAAGGAGCTCATAATAGAGGACTCCCTTCCAATCCCACCATATACACAACATCACCGTCTTTGGATGGAGACTGGCATTTGGTGTGGTTGGTGGTGGTTCATTTCGCTTGCCCCACGATCTCTTCCATTCCACATTATTGTACAGTATCCACTTTTCATCTCCCATTACAATTTGTTTTAAAAATGGAATATTTTCATTACATTTCAGTAGAAAATTGCATGCAGAAATATGGTCAAGAAGGTTGATTTCACTTAACTTATGTGGAACCCACACATCAAAGCGATTAACATAAATAAACAAGTTGATGCTAATGATTTTCAATGCTTGATTTGGATATTCTGAGTATGTGGGCTATCTCCAATGTGGTATAACACTGATTGTCCTCAGTTAATGTCTGAATTTGATCACTATTAACTTCAACTGGTCTACCCGACTGTGGAGCATGGTCCAGTGAGAAATCTCCAGCATGAAACTTCTCAAACCACTTTAGACACGTTTGATCAGTCACAGCACCTTCTGCATACACTGTACACAAATTTTTTGTTTCAGTTGTGTTCTTACCTTTCTTGAAATAATAAAGCACAGTATGACAAAAATGTTGCCTTTTTCCTCTGTCTTCAATATTAAAATGGCTACACAAAAATTCACCAATTTTGATGTCTTTTTTTAAATGCACACTGATGTGACAGCTGTCACGTACAATCTAACAAAATTGTTTCGAATGAAGTTAAAGACAAGTAAGTGCTACTAGAGCCATCTTATGGAAAAAAATTGAAGGAACCTTTTGGCCAACCCAATAACTTTACCTACTTTCCATGCAAACACGCCTAAGCACACCTGTTGAGGATTAAGAGAACATAAGAAGAGATGACCTTTCTAACTTTAGGCCCTCCTAGACCAGCCCAACTTCACCCACTCAGCAGCTGACTACAAATGCATGTGTGAGCTCAGCCAAAACCAAAAAAAGCACCCATCCGAGCCCAGCACAAATTGTTTACTCACAGAATTACAAGCTAAACAAATGATTGTTGTTTTCAACCACCTGTTATAAAACTATCTCTTTACTTGTTAAAAGTCTACATTTTCTGTTTTTCCTCTTTAAATATTTGCTAGAATTCACCAGTGAAGCCATCTGGGCCTGGACTTTTCTTTTTAGGAGGAATCACTCTTTTATTGTGTTAGATTCCCCTCCCCGCCCCCCACTGTATTCCCAGCGGTTAAAGCAAAGTTTAGCAATTAAAATGCTATTGGATTAGTTTCCCAGCAGGAATTGGGTGGCACACTCAATTTGGGATAATTCAAAGAATGTTTAATGAAGGGCAAACTTAACAGATGTGACCAGGTAGGAGAGATCATAAGGGATACTTTAGTTCCCTGGGTCTAGCAGCACTGATACGATACTGATACCCAAAGGATCAAGGGAATAGTGATTACTGGAATCTGGGAGAAGAGAGGAGGTATGCCCTCCTTTTAAGGGATACACTCAGCCCAAAGAAACCAAACAGAGAGGGAGCCTCAACTTTACTTTCCTCCATCCTTCTGCTTTTTGTCACATCTTTGAGCTTGAACTCAATTGGAAACCAAGAAGTGGGAAGTCCATTCATATGGATAAATAGGTGAACCTCCTAGGGCAAAGAACTGGGCACAAAAAAGGATATATAATGATCTGGGAAAGCAAAATGATGTTATAACTTGTATAGCACTCAAGAAAATACACATTTAAAAAATATATATATATACATATTATGAATTAATAAATGGATGAATGTTGCTGTACAAATTGTTGCAGTTCCTCTAAAGGCAATTTGGAAGCATTCATTGGCATTTAAAATATTTGATTTCTTATTTCAGAACCTAAAGAAGTATAGTATAAATGCACCAAGAGGTAAGTTTTGGAACAATAACTAAAGAGATACCTTTGGTAGCCATCTGGGATTAGTGTAAGCTTTAAGGAAAATCTTTATATTATCTGTAGCTTTTTAAAAATTAAAAGGATACTTTATACATGTACTGCTTTAATAAAAGAATTTAAATTTTAGAAAAACAAATATAGTGATTGTACTAGAGCCAAGATAAGATAATTCTTGCCATTAATCATTCTATCCATGTGGCGTTTTGGTTCCTGGCTAAGGAAAAAGAACAATATAAAAGACTACATAATATCCATTCATCAGTTGATAGATATGTGGATTTTTTCTACTTTCTGCCTATTATGAATGCCTGTTATGAATGTTTGTGTATGGACACATGTTTTTAATTTTCTTTGATTTTAGTTGCTGAGTCAGATGGTAACTATATGTTTATTATTTCAGTAACTGTCAGATGGGTTTCCAAAGTGGCTGTACCATTTTACATTCCCACCAGAAGGGAATGAGGGTTCTAATTTCTCTACATTTTCACCAGCACTTGTTATTGTCTTTTTTTATTATAGTCATCCTAGTGGGTATGAAACGGAATTTCACTGTGTTTTTTTTAAATTTTATTTTCTTAATTAGTATATTTTATTTTATTTTTGGCTGCGTTGGGTCATCATTGCTGTGTGCGGGCTTTCTCTAGTTGGGGTGAGCAGGAGCTATTCTTAGTTGTGGCACACGGGCTTCTCATTGTGGTGGCTTCTCTTGTGGAGCACAGGCTCTAGGCATGTGGGCTTCAGCAGTTGTGGTGTACAGGCTCAGTAGTGTGGCTCGTGGGTCCTAGAGTGCAGGCATTGAGGTTGCTTCCATGACCTGGCTATTGTAAATAGTGCTGCAAGGAACACTGGGGTGCATGTGTCTTTTGGAATTATGGTTTTCTCTGGGTATATGCCCAGTAGTGGGAATGCTCGGTCATATGGTAATTCTATTTTTAGTTTTTTAAGGATCCTCCATACTGTTCTCCATAGTGGCTGTATCAATTTACATTCCCACCAACAGTGCAAAAGGGTTCCCTTTTCTCCACACCCTCTCCAGTATTTGTTATTTGTAGAATTTCTGATGATGCCTATTCTAACCGGTGTAAGGTGATACCTCATTGTAGTTTTGATTTGCATTTCTCTAATAATTAGTGATACTGAGCAGCTTTTCATGTGCCTTTTGGCCAACTGTATGTCTTCTTTGGAGAGATGTGTATTAAGGTCATCTGCCCATTTTTTGATTGGGTTGTTTGTTTAATATTGAGCTGCATGAGCTGTTTGTATATTTTGGAGATTAATCCTTTGTCCATGGATTCGTTTGCAAATATTTTCTCCCATTCTGAGGGTTGTGTTTTCATCATGTTTATACTTTCCTTTGCTGTACAAAAGCTTTGAAGTTTCATTAGGTCCCATTTGTTTATTTTTTGTTTTTATTTCCATTACTCTAGGAGGTGGATCAAAAAACATCTTGCTGTGATTTATGTCAAAGAGTGTTGTTCCTATGTTTTCCTCTAAGAGTTTTACAGTGTCCAGTCTTACATTGAGATCTTTAACCCATTTTGAGATTTTTATCTATGGTGTTAGGAAGTGTTCTAATTTCATCCTTTTACATGTAGCTGTCCAGTTTTCCCAGCACCACTTATTGAAGGGACTGTCTTTTCTCCATTGTATATCCTTGCCTCCTTTGTCATAGATTAGTTGACCATAGGTACATGGGTTTATCTCTGGGCTTTCTATCTTGTTCCATTGATCTATGTTTCTGTTTTTCTGCCAATACCATATTGTCTTGATTACTGTAGCTTTGTAGTATAGTCTGAAGTCAGGGAGTCTGATTCCTCCAGCTCCGTTTTTTGCCCTCAAGACTGCTTTGGCTATTCGGGGTCTTTTTTGTCTATATACAAATTTTAAGATTTTTTGTTCTAGTTCTGTAAAAAATGCCATTGGTAATTTGATAAGGATTGCATTGAATCTGTAGATTGCTTTGGGTAGTATAGTCATTTTTACAATATTGATTCTTCCAATCCAAGAGCATGGTATATCTCTCCATCTCTTTGTGTCATCTTTGAGTTCTTTCAACAGGGTCTTACAGTTTTCTCAGTACAAGAGTTTACCTCCTTAGGTAGCTTTATTCCTAAGTATTTTATTCTTTTTGTTGCAATGATGAATGGGACTCTTTCCTCTATTTCTTTCTGATCTTTCATTGTCAGTGTATAGGAATGCAAGAGATTTCTTTGCATTAATTTTGTATCCTGAAACTTTACCAAATTCATTGATTAGCTCTAGTAGTTTTCTGGTGGCATCTTTAGGATTCTCTATGTATAGTATCATGTCATCTGCAAACAGTGACAGTGTTACTTCTTCTTTTCCAGTTCCTTTTACTTCTTTTTCTTCTCTGATTGCCATGGCTAGGACTTCCAAAGCTATGTGGAATAACAGTGGTGAGAATGGGCATCCTTGTCTTGTTCCTGATCTTAGAGAAAATGCTTTCAGTTTTTCACCATTGAGAATTATGTTGGCTGTGGGTTTGTCGTATATGGGCTTTATTATGCGAGGTAAGCTCCCTCTGTGCCCACTTTCTGGAGAATTCTTATCATAAATAGGTTTTAAATTTTGTCAAAAGCTTTTTCTGCATCTATTGAGATGATCATATGGTTTTTATTTTTCAATTTTTTAATATGGTGTATCACATTGATTGATTTACATATATTGAAGAATCCTTGCATCTCTGGGATAAATCCCACTTGGTCATGGTGTATGATCCTTTTAATGTGTTGTTGGATTCTGTTTGGTAGTATTTTGTGAGGATTTTTGCATCTATATTCATCAGTGATATTGGTCTGTATTTTTCTTTTTTTGTGGTATCTTTCTCTGATTTTGTATCAGGATGATGGTGCCTTCATAGAATGAGTTTGGGAGTGTTCCTTATTCTGCAATTTTTTGGAAGAGTTTGAGAAGGATGGGTGTTAGCTCTTCTTTAAATGTTTGATAGAATTCACCAGTGAGCCATCTTGTCCTGGACTTTGGTTTGTTGAAAGATTTTTAATCACAGTTTCAATTTCATTACTTGTGATTGGTCTGTTCATATTTTCTGTTTCTTCCTGGTTCAGTCTTGGGAGGTTATACTCTTCTAAGAATTTGTCCATTTCTTCCAGGTTGTCCATTTTATTGGCATAGAGTTGCTTGTAGTAGTCCTTAGGATGCTTTGTATTTCTGTGCTGTCTTTTTGTCACTTTTCCTTTTTCATTTCTAATGTCATTGATTTTAGTCCTCTCCCTCTTTTTCTTGATGAGTCTGGCTAAAGGTTTATCAATTTTGTTTATCTTCTCAAAGAACCAGCTTTTAGTTTTATTGATCTTTGCTATTGTTTTCTTTGTTTCTATTTCATTTATTTCTGCTCTGATCTTTATGATTTCTTTCCTTCTACCAACTTTGGGTTTTGTTTGAGATTTTTCTTGTTTCCTGAAGTAGGATTGTATTGCTATAAAATTCCCTCTTTGAACTGCTTTTACTGCATCCCATAGGTTTTGGATCATCGTGTTATTGTTGTCATTTTTCTCTAGGTAGTTTTTGATATCCTCTTTGATTTCTTCAGTGATCTCTTGGTTATTTAGTAATGTATTGTCTAGCCTCCATGTGTTTGTGTTTTTATGTTTTTCCCCCTGTAATTTATTTCTAATCTCATAGCATTGTGGTTGTAAAAGATGCTTGATATGATTTCAATTTTCTTAAATTTACTGAGGCTTGATTTGTGACCCAAGATGTGATCTAGCCTGGAGAACATTCCATGTGCACTTGGGAAGAAAGTGTAATCTGCTGTTTTTGGATGGAATGTCTTATAAATATCAATTAAATCTATCTGGTCTATTCTGTCATTTAAAGCTTGTGCTTCCTTATTAATTCCCTGTCTGGATGATCTGTCCACTGGTGTAAGTGAGGTGTTAAAGTCCCCCACTGTTATTGTGTTAATGTGGATTTCCTCTATTATAGCTGTTAGCATCTGCCTTATGTATTGAGGTGCTCCTATGTAGGGTGCATATGTATTTATAATTGTTATACCTTCTTCTTGGATTTATCCCTTGATCATTATGTAGTGTCCTTCCTTGTCTCTTGTAACATTCTTTATTTTAAAGCCTGTTTTATCTGATTTGAGTATTGCTACTCCAGCTTTCTTTTGATTTACATTTGCATGGAATATTTTTCTCCATCACCTCACTTTAAGTCTGTATGTGTCCCTAGGTCTGAAGTGGGTCTCTTGTAGGCAGCATATAGATGGGTCTCATTGTATCCATTCAGTGAGCCTGTGTCTTTTGGTTAGAGCATTTAATCCATTCACATTTAAGGTAATTATCAATATGTATGTTCCTGTTACCACTTCCTTAGTTGTTTTGGGTCTGTTTTTGTAGGTCATTTTCTCCTCTTGCTTTTCCCACTTAGAGAAGTTCTTTAGCATTTGTTGTAGAGCTGGTTTGGTGGTGCTGAATTCTCTTAGCTTTTGCTTTTCTGTAAAGCTTTTGATTTCCGTCAAATCTGAATGAGATCCTTGCCAGGTAATCTTGGTTCTATGTTCTTCCCTTTCATCACTTTAAATATATCGTGCCACTCCCTTTTGGCTTGTAGAGTTTCTGCTGAGAAATGAGCTGTTAACCTTACAGGAGTTGCCTTGTATGTTATTTGTCATTTTTCCCTTGTTGCTTTCAATAATTTGTCTTTAATTTTTGTCAGTTTGATTACTGTGTGTCTCGGCATGTTTCTCCTTGGGTTTATCCTGCCTGGGTCTCTCTGCACTTCCTGGACTTGGGTGGCTATTGCTTTTCCCATGTTAGGGAAGTTTTCAACTATAATCTCTTCAAATATTTTCTAGGGTCCTTTCTCTCTTTTCTCCTTCTGGGACCCCTATAATGCAAATGTTAGTGCATTTAATATTGTCCCAGAGGTATCTCAGGCTGTCTTCACTCCTTTTCATTCTTTTTCTTTATTCTGTTCTGCAGCAGTGCATTCCACCATTCTGTCTTCCAGGTCACTTATCCGTTCTTCTGCCTCAGTTTTTCTACTATTTATTCCTTCTAGTGTATTTTTCATTTCAGTTATTGTATTGTTCATCTATGTTTGTTTGTTCTTTAATTCTTCTAGGTGTATGTTCTTTATTTCTTCTAGATCTTTGTTAAACATCTCTTGCATCTTCTCGATCTCTGCCTCCATTCTTTTTCTGAGGTCCTGGATCATCTTTACTATCACTATTCTGAATTCTTTTTCTGGAAAGTTGCCTATTTCCACTTCATTTAGTTGTTTTTCTGGGGTTTTATCTTGTTCCTTCATCTGGTACATAGTCCTCTGCCTTTTCATTTTGTCTATCTTTCTGTGAATATGGCTTTCCTTCCACAGGCTGCAGAATTGTAGTTCTTCTTGCTTCTGCTGTCTGCCCTCTCTGTGTTTTCTTAATATACAAACCCAGTCCAAATAACTTTATAATTTTGCATTATCTTCCCTAACTTGGCACAAGAATTCCTTCTTTGTCTCTGGGTAGGTTTGTTGTAGTCTCTTTTCCTTTGGAAATAAAGATATAAAGAGGAAGAAGATGGCATCTATTTGCCATTGCTTGGTTTTAAATGAATCAATGTATCTGTTATCACCTGAGATAGTTTTTATCCAGATTTTATGAAGGACACTGGATCACTAACTGGCCCAAGGTCAAAGAGAAGGAAGGAATTTTAATCCAGGTCTATCTGATTCCAAAGTTCCACTAATAAGTTACAATTTATAATAAAATAAGGCATTGAATTTAGTACTCCAAGCTATAAAAAATGTTTTACTGGATTGAATAGCATCCCATAAAAATCCACATCCACCCAGAATCTAATAATGTCACCTTATTTGGAAATAGGGCCTTTGCAGATGTAATTACTTAAGATGAGATCATTATGGATCAGAGTTGGCCCTAAATACAAATTCTGAAGATGAGATCATTATGGATCAGAGTTGGCCCTAAATACAAATTCTGATATCCTTATAAGAAGGTCTTGTGAAGACACAGACACACAGCACAGAGGGAAGAAGGCCATGAGAAAACAGAGGCAGAAATTGGTGTGATGCAGGTACAATCCAAGGCATGCCAAAGATTCCCAACAACCCCCAGAAGCTAGGAATAAGGAAGGATTCTTCCCTTTAACTTTCAAATGAAGCATGGTCTCACCAGTGCCTTGATCATAAGAGAATAAATTTGTTATCTTAAGCTACCAAGTTTGTGGTATTTTGTAGGCAGCCCTAGTAAACTAATACAAAGGCCAATTAATAAAGAAGGTATGACTTGCTTGTCACAGTGCTACTAGAAATAAATGTTCTTTAATAACTTAGAGGAGGCTTTAGAACCTAGTATTTCCTCAAAATCATAATTAAAATCATTAATCATCCATCACAATTTTCTGGGTTTTTTAAAAAATGTGTTTATTGTCTATTGCCTAATTTGACTACAATGTTCCCTCCGTAGAGCCAAACCCAAGCATTCAACCCAGCATATTCTCAGTGCTCAAGTATTTGTCGGAGAAATGATTTAATGAAAGGTTAGCAGGATTCATCATTGAAACGCCCAGAGTTAGATGTATGGAAAAGCTGACTAGTTGAAAGTCCTAATAAAAATTTTGGCAAAACATTCAAAGCAGGGACTTCCCTGGTGGCACAGTGGTTGAGAGTCCGCCTGCCGATGCAGGGGACCCGGGTTCGTGCCCCGGTCCGGGAAGATACCACATGCCGCGGAGCGGCTGGGCCCGTGAGCCATGGCTGCTGAGCCCACACGTCCGGAGCCTGTGCTCCGCAATGGGAGAGGCCACAACAGTGAGAGGCCCGCGTACCGCAAAAACAAAAAAACAAAAAGTATTCAAAGCAAATATGGGACCTACGTAACTGACTTTTCTCTTACATATACAAAAAACATATAAAGATGATGAAATGGCTAAAGAACTAAACTCTATCATTTTTACTCACAGCTACTGCCATTTGAAAGAATACTTGCCAAAATGTTGGACAAAGTAAGAACAGAATATATGGTTTGAGAAAAGTAACTCTCAGATTGCCCCATCTCAGTAAAAGAGAAATTTTACCAGAAATTTCTGCACACAGGAGTCATGTCTCCAGCACCTCCAAAAATCTCAGTAACAATAAAAACTGGAAAACTAAAGCTATTCAATACAAGTTGATAAAGTTTCTGTATATTAATATCTAAACTTTAAACAACTGCAAAAAAAAAACACTTTGCAATTATGAAGTTATCCTCATCCAAGAATCTACCTGGAAAAAGGTGAACTGATTTGAACTGGCTTCCTAGAAGAGAAGCCAATTTCAAGAATAATGAAAAAGGAGCTCTAGACCAAGATAGGTCTCCATTGCCCTTAGTTCGGTAATTAATTCCACAACCACACATTTAGATCTATCTATATGCTGTATTTTTTTTTTGATTTTCATATTTATGTTTAAGTCATCTGTTTAAACTTTGTGTCCTTCACACGTCTTTTCTGTGGTCAGTAAAACTCTTTTCTCACCAGGCAAGAGGAATAAAACTCACAATCTTCAAAACAGGAAGAAAGAGATCGGCTAAATCTACTACTTATGCTTTGTGAAAAAAGAAAAATCCTCTCTTCGTCTATTGAACTTATGCAGTAGCCATCAGCTCTGCACCCAACAACTTAGTGCTTTTAATCAAGCTGGAACAAAAAGACTGTGATATAACTGGACATATGATCCAAGAGTCTAAGCTGCCTTTTGTTTGGCCTTCTTGTTTCCATAGCTTCTCTGAATCCTAGAAGCTGAGTCCTAGAAGTTACTGAGCGTGGCTGACATCACATTTCGCAGGTGTTCAGAGCCTCCTTGATGTTAACAATGCAGGACAAGAGAGATCTATCCTTAGGCACAGTGTGGATCTCCATGGGGACAACTCATTTCCTTTTGCTCTCTAACTTGCTGTAAAACACATTTTTTTCTACAACTTTGTGTTTAAAGAAAAGATTAAGTTGTCCACAGTTAAAAATTAATAAAAACACTGCTTATAAATTTACTGAACTTGATTAGACCCTCTCAAGAGTCTCAGTGTTTTTGACAATTTAAATAAGAATTACTAAGTGGGTAAATTTTTTTCATCTGTTTTGACATATTTTACAAGTACTTCCATAATGGAAATAAAGTATTGTATATACACATTTCCAGTAAAATATATCCTTGTATAGAAAGCATATTAGACTCGCAACCAAAATCTTAATTAATAGCAATGTATTTAAATAGAACACTAACCCAGAAGACAACTCAGGTTATACTCCTTGCACCACTTATGAAAATGTAACCCGAGGCAAGTTATTTAACCTCTTTGAGCCTCAAACTTTTATCTGAAAACTCTGAATAAGAAGATATTCCCTACCGAACTTTATGGACTAATAACTGTGTTATTAGAATTACACAGGATATTAAAAAAGCAATATGAAATAAATGCATCCTTAAAATGTAGATATTTTACTTTAAATTGTTTTATTTTTAAAAAATCAAGTAAGCACGTAGTTTTAAAAAATTCCCTAGTGTTAAAAAAAAAAAAGTCAAAAATAATAATCTCCTTCTCCACACTTCTCTATCCCTTAGTCTTACTTCCCATATCAGCCACCTGCAGTACTCTTAAGTATTTCTTCTGCCATTAACCTCCATATTTCTAAATATGCTTATATAATTATTTCCATATTTAGAGTCACAGAATATTGATATTCTGTTATGAGTCACTTAGCTTTTTTGGACCTTCTGCTCTACCCTGTATTCCAAAACCCTTACCCTATCCATCCTATCAAAATTGCATTACTGTTGACTATGTAATATACTAGTATTAAGTTTCCATTCTTGTAAAATTTTGCCTAGGGTTATGACTCATTTTGTTTATCTATGTCTCTGTAGCTAATTTTTAATATGCTCTAACAGATCTGTAAAAGCAAAATAATTGTTCCAAATGCCCAGGTACCTCAGGTTCCTTTTTTCCCCTTGAACACCTCCCTTCCATAGCTATCTTTCTAATTTCACCTGGACAGCTGTCAATATTGGGAACTGCTTCCATGATTCACCTTTGAGTCTCTTGTTTCATGAATGCCATCTCTTTTATGTTTCTTTCTTAGCATATTCTCATGTCTTTTCTAAAAGAGGGAATTACAAGAGACATATATACTGTTTTCTGATTCCTTGCATACTTTAAAATCTTATAATGCATCCTGTCATTTGAGTGAACTTGGCCAACTATAGATATCTCTCTCTCCACCCTCACTGTATGGTCCCTTCTCAGAGGCTATATAAGTCAGCACTGGGCTGTTGTGTACTACAGTCTTGATTCAGCTGATAAGCACACCCAAAGGCACGGACTCTAGTGCCTTCCAGCACAAACCCTGTCCTTGCAGTGATACAGATAAGGTAGCAGACAAAGCAATGTGAATCTGCTAACACTGAAAAACATTAAGCTTACCAGCCTCCATGCCAGTGAGAGAAAAGAGGTTTAGAGTACCCAGAAGTTCCCAAATGCACAGGCTGGAATTTACATATACAAATCATTCTTTCTGTCCAAGATTCTGACCTTATCTAATTTTCCATCTAATGTCTCACTCAGGGTAGGGCCACAGATCTGCTTTCTTCTCTCCCCAAATCAGCCTGCTTACCTATAATGTTAAAATATACTGAGTGAGCTGGGGTTTTAGGCTGTATTTTTCATGCCTCAACAGCCATTTCTTATATTATGTATCTCTTTGAAATCTTTGCAGAGAAAGAGAATATCCTTTCCTTAAAATCTTATAGACAACATGGAATCCATATTAAATGGAATCCATCTGTTTTTTCCCCTACTTTAAGTACTTTGGGTTCCATTTTTTAATGCAAACCATTTTTCCCCCTTCAGATTGCTAGCAATACTTCTAAAATGCTATGTTAAGTTGAATTTGCTTATATATTTTATTGTCAATTGTACTCCCCTTCAATTTCCTCTCCAAGGTTGAAAATGAAATACCTTCTATTACACTCTGATTCTTAGTTTGGATGTTTGCTTGTTGCATCTGAGTGGACTTCACTAAAGAGCAAGCAAATAGTAAGCTGACCCTTTTTTGAGGGTGTCCAGAAACTTCAAGGTAAAAGGATGAAATAAAACATTCAGAAGTAGAAATATATTTGCAAGAAGACCTGGTGTTTCAATTACTTCCCTATTTTTGCAGTTTCAAACTTTAATATTTTATAAGTGTACTAGGAAATAAAATTTATAAACCAAACACAGATACAGAGACTCTTATGGGAAAAAAAGTCTCTTTGGTAGCTAAAGGAGCAGACTGCATTGTGACTTAAATACAGAAATGTGATTCCTTAACATAAAAATGTTTATCATTAAAACATAAAATGCCAATAATTCCAGCTAAATTGCAACAAATACAACATCAAGCTCTGCATATTGGCCTGTTTTCCTGCTTCATGGTAATTGCCTCTGCTTATCATTTATTTCCTTTTTTTACGAATCCAACTCAAAGGTATCTATGAACCTAAGACTATTTTAAACAATTGAAGAAAATGGATAATTGTCAAATAGAACTAAATATAAATATATAAAGAGAAGCTGCCAAATTAAAAAATACATAAAAGCACATGTCCAAAATCATATATTGACCATCTGCACAACCTTAACACACAAGACAACAGGTGAGATTTTAACCTCAGTTTTCAACATATTTTCAGTGAGTAACAGTGAGGGTAAAAGAAATTTCCAAGTTCCTGTCCTTTCTGATCCACTGATTTGCTCTACGACCTTCTGTCTAGACACTGTTGGAACCCAATTTCACAATCTATAAAACCACTCCTGCTAGATTTACTATTGGACCAATCACTCTAGTATTCAGATACTTTAGGAAAGAAAAAGATGACACATCCATCCCACCTCTTTATAATACACGATTCAAAATAATGCATGCTTTCTATATTACCTATGCCACTCTATAATCTAAATTTCACAGATTATATTTTTAATTATTTTGATGTATTTTATATAAGTTTAAAATATTGTATTAGTGGTGATTGAAAAAAGAATCTTTAATCTATAAATTTGATTTAAAATACAATTGGAAAACTACAGAAAATATGAAATATATAATGGCCAAAATTATATTTCTATAATAATTTTTTTTCTTCTTCTTGGAGAAAAAGTTTTCTTCTAATAGCACTGAAGAAAAAGATAATATCTAGAATTCTCAGTATGAAATACAACTTTCATGGACCCCTTACATAGACTGGATATACTATTCTCCTCTTTGCAGATATGAGCATTTTTGGTTCTCTAATATATATATTATAAAGTAGAGAAATTGAAAAGAAAGTTTGGTGATAATGACAATTGGGATTTTCATCCCAGGATGCACAGAGTAAATATTTTACATAAATTTGATGCAAAATATATCCAAGTTGAGATATACTATCACCTCAACTTCTTTAGTCTTCATGCCTTTAGACGGCCTTTGCAAACTTTGTAATGGAGACTGTTAGCATCTTCTCCAAACCTTCTTTGTTCACCCTTACTAAATCTTAAATATTGTTACATGAATATAGCAGTATCATGAGGGGATTTAAAAATTATTTCATTCATAATTCAGGATTGTTAATCCTGAGATCAGTGTAATTGAATATTTTAACATTAGCCACTTAATATCGTTATAATGAAAAAGTTGTCTTCAACTTTGTTAAAAGTGAAAACTTCACCTTTACATTTATTTTAATTATATTTTTCGTCCTTGAGTGTGAGTCAATGTAACTGGGTAGGTGGAATTGTTAAATTATGAAGGGCAAAAGGAAGCACATACACCCTCAGTATAACAACCACTCTAACGGCACTTTTGAGAAAGCTTTCCTCACTAACCATAGAAATAGAATTAAGACAGGCTGAACTCAAATTTCCTTACTCCACACCTAAGCATCTGAAACCCTTACCTTAAGAGGAAAGGGAGCAACTTAAGTTGCTCACATAGTACTTCACATGTCTCCTTCAAATATTTATAGGCCATTTATTAAAAAACAAAATGTCAGCAAGTAGACTCTAAGTCAAAAGACACTTTACTAATGTTAAATATCTTACATGTAATGTAGCAAGAATAAACTGGATTTCATAAAACAGATATTGGCTGGAACGTTAATTGTATGTTAATTTTATGGTCAATGTGTAATTAATAGAATATATTTGCATACAGTATATTTTGTACTAATACAAACATAATTAGTACAACTGAATAAAACAATTGATATATAGTACAATAATGTATATAATTAATACAATATGTTTAGTAAAAGGAATTTGGGAAGCAAACTTTTCCATTTAGGGAAATATCTCTGGGTTTAAAGACCTAAAACTATTTTCCTAAAGGGTTCCTCTCAAAGCATCTAACTGCAATATTGTAACCCTAACCAATAAAATACATGTATAAAAATCAACTTTTATTTAATTATGACCTAAATGTTTGAGTCTTAAATATTCAGGTACAGTACCCCCAGAATCTATATAAAAGGGTTGTTTGAAGGGTTACCAAGAGGAGCAACTGTCTATTTCTCTAAAATAAAGACATTTTAGGTTGTTTGATATTTGTTCAAAATGCTATGCTTTATTTTCTCCTCAAAGATTCTGCAAATCTCATTTTTTTAGATTGACTGAGGGTTAAAAGTGTTTAGGTACAACCATTATGCTAATATTTTATATGTGCGTGTGTTTGTGTGTGTGTGTACTGCTTTGTTTGTATAAGAAAATTGCTGTAAACAATGTAAGATTTCATTACAATTTTTTGATCCAAGATTCATAGCCCTTAATTAAATTGTCAGGAATGTCTATCAGTTAAGCAAGATGACTCATACATCATGTTATTGATTTACCTTTCTGCTCAGTATTTTGATGTTATTTCAAGAATAAGAGTAAAGAGAAGATAGTTTCTGGTAAATGAAATTCCAATTTCAAATTGTGTAGTTTAGGGCTGAATTATCACTTTGTCTTATTTGACCAAGCAATTATATTAAGATATATATTTTAAGTGTGTTGGATGCTTGCCCTCTTGCCATTACATAAAATAATGTCCTCAGTGCTGCCTACATGGTTTTAGCATTTTAATAGTTAATAGCATCAGAAAAGAGCCCAACCATCTATCACCTCTATACTGCACTTCCATCCTGCCCCATCGTGCACCCCCAGCACATCTGCGACACTTCTGATGGAGGCAACAGCACAGTGACTTTCTTTTCTAGGCACCTCTCTCTAAGCAATCTGACTTGCTACTTAGGCTCTGGTATCCTTGCATAGTGTACTTAACGAATACAAGAGAGAATAAATTGTCCAGGATTTGTGTGTATTCCTATTATATAACATTAGGGCAACAGAAGGCTAGACAGATTTCAGTTTTATATGATGTATGGCTAGCAATCAAGATTTCTGGAATTGACATGAGTCTACATTAGCTCCAGACTGCAGTTTTCATGTCAATTGCATAAGATGGCAATTTTGTTGAAAATTTGGCAATAGTTTGGAATTCAATCTTTAATTTTAAGCGTTTTGACTTTGATGAATCTTCATAGATACTTTAGAGGGAAAATAAAATACCATAGAAGCAAAACCCTATTATGGTCAACTAGCTATCAAAAAGGAGGTATGATTCCTCTTCCTTATTAGCTACTGCTGACATCAAGATTAAAGTACTATATTAACATAAAAGTGGGTGATAATCTTTAGTCTGAGCTAACACTGGAATAGAGAGCTATATGTTGTCTAGACTATAAGACAGTCATTTCTTTGAAAACATTCACATACATACGCTCACACACATGCACACACAGTGTCCTATTTTATATGCACTACATCGGAAATCCACACTGGCAATATTAACAAAAGTTTTACTTGAGTCGGCAGCTGTCTTGAAGGACAAATTTGTGGATTTCTCCAGCATGGAAAGGAAAATGAAAAATAAGATGAATGGAAGGATGCCAGAGAAAATAGATCAAACAAAAAATATTTCCAAATAATTATAGATATTTCTCAGGAAGAATCATAATAAATCCCTAGAAACATACAACCTATCCAAACTGAATTATGAAGAAATAGAAAATCTGAAAAGAGTAAGGAGGTTGAATTAATAATCAAACACCTCCAAACAAAGAGAAGTCCAGGACTAGATAGGCTCACTGGTGAATTCTATCAAATATTTAAAGAATAACTAATGCCAATCATTTTCAAACTCTTCCAAAAATTGAAGGATAGGAAACACATCCAAACTCATTTTACTAGGCCAGCACTACCCTAATACCGAACCCAAACAAGGACACTACAACAAATCATCTCACACCAGTCAGAATGGCCATCATGAAACACTACAACATATCATCTCACACCAGTCAGAATGGCCATCATGAAAATATCTAGAAACAATAAATGCTGGAGAGGGTGTGGAGAAAAGGGAACACTCTTGCACTGCTGGTGGGAATGTGAATTGGTTCAGCCACTATGGAGAACAGTATGGAGGTTCCTTAAAAAACTACAAATAGAACTACCATATGACCCAGCAATCCCATTACTGGGCATATACCCTGAGAAATCCAAAATTCAAAAAGAGTCATCTACCAAAATGTTCATTGCAGCTCTATTTACAATAGCCCGGAGATGGAAACAACCTAAGTGCCCATCATCAGATGAATGGATTAAGAAGATATGGCACATGTACACAATGGAATATTACTCAGCCATAAAAAGAAACGAAATTGAGCTATTTGTAATGAGGTGGGTAGAACTAGAGTCTGTCATACAGAGTGAAGTAAGTCAGAAAGAAAAAGACAAATACCGTATGCTAACACATATATATGGAATTTAAGAAGAGAAAAAAATCTCATGAAGAACCTAGGGGTAAGACAGGAATAAAGACACAGACCTACTGGAGAATGGACTTGAGGATATGGGGAGGGGGAAGAGTGAGCTGTGACAGGGTGAGAGAGAGTCATGGACATATACACACTAACAAACGTAAGGTAGATAGCTAGTGGGAAGCAGCCGTATGGCACAGGGACATGGGCCCGGTGCTTTGTGACCGCCTGGAGGGGTGGGATAGGGAGGGTGGGAGGGAGGGAGATGCAAGAGGGAAGAGATATGGGAACATATGTATATGTATAACTGATTCATTTTGTTATAAAGCAGAAACTAACACACCATTGTAAAGCAATTATACCCCAATAAAAATGTTTTAAAAATTTAAAAAAAAAAGAAAAGAAAATTACAGGCCAATATCCCTGATGAACTTAGATGCAAAAATCCTCAATAAAGTATTAGCAAACTGATTTATACTGCACATTAAAAGGATCATATACCATGATCAAGTGAGATTTATTCCTGCAATGCAAAGATGGTTCAACAGTTGCAAATGGATTGACTTAATACAAGATGGCAGAGTAAGAAGATCCTGAGCTCACTTCATCTCATGGGCACACCAAAATTACAACTATTTACAGAGAAACTACTGATGAGAAATACAGTCAACCAGAAAAGATCTTCTAAAAACTAAAGATATAAAAAAGGAACCACAAGGAGACAGGTAGGAGGGGCAGAGTCACAGTATAGTCAAGACCCATACCCCTGGTGGGTGCCTTACAAATGGGAGAGTAATTACAATTGCAGAGGTTCTTCCCAAGGAGTAAGGAGACTTAGCCCCACATCAGACTCCCCAACCCAGGTGTCCTGCTCCGGGAAGACAAGCCCTGAGAATGTTTGGCTTTGAGGGCCAGCAGGGCTTACTTAGGGGAGACCCAGAGGGCTGTGTGAAGTACAGATCCTATTCTCAAAGGGTGCACACAAAATCTCATACATTCCAGCACCCAGGATACAAGAAGTAATGTGAAAGGAGCCTAGGTCAAATGCACCTGCTGATACTGGAGAATCTCCCAGAGAGGCAGAAGACAACTGGAACTCACCCTGGGGGCAAAGACACTAGCAGCTGCCATTTTGAGGAGCTCATTCTACCATGTGGACACTGGCACTGGAAAGCACTAATTTGGAATCCTCCCTTGAGCTTATTAACCTCAGGACACAGCCCCACCAACCAGCCTGTAGGGTTGTTACTGGGATGCCTCAGGCCAAGCAACTACTGGGCGAGGACACAGCCCCATTTACCAGAAGGAAGGCTGCCTTAGGACTCCCTGAGCCCACAGCCACCCCCAGACATGTCCCTATCCACCAGATGGCCCAGCACCCAGTGCCGCATACCAGCACACAGGCATAGACCCAGGACCCACAAGGCCCTGCCGCCAGAGAACCTGGGACTCAGTACTACCCACCAGTGGACAGGCACCAACCCCAGGACCACAGGACTCAGCTTTATACACTGGTGGGTGGGGGCACCAGGCCTGGGATCTCCTAGAAAATGACCCCACCTACCACTGGGCACACACCAGCCCCAGGACCACAGCCGTCCTCCAGCCTGCCTTCTCAAGATCCAGCCAGCACACCAGCAGGCCAGCCCCAGCCCTGGGACTCCCAGCTTCCAGCCCTGCTCACCAGCAGGCCAAATCCAGCTCTGAGACACCTTGGGCTCCTCAGCCAGTAGGCCCTGGATCCAGCCCTACCAAACAGCATACTGACACCAGCTTTGGTACCCCCAGGGCCCTGCAGCCAGAGACCCTAGGACTTGGCTCTGCCCACCACCATGCCAACTCCAGCTCTGAAATACCTTTGACTCTCCAGCCAGCCAAACTGGGATCCAACCCCACTAACCAGTGGGCCAACACAAGCTTTGGGACACCCCAGAATTCAAAGCCAGTCATGTCAAAAACCAGCCCCACACAAGACCAGGCCAACACTAGATCTGGGAACACTGCCCCCCCCACCAATCACCCACCCCAGAACCCAGCTTTTCCTGCCAGTGAGCCAGCTCTAGTCCCAGGAACCCCCAGGTTTCCACAGCCATATGCCTTGTGACCCAGCCCTACCAAACACTGGCCACCAGCCTCCACACAAGGCAGGGCCTGGCAACCAACTGGACAGGGGCCAGCTACACCTACCAGAGAACTCATAGTAGTCAGCCTACAACAGACAGACCCACCCAGCCCACAAAAGTGACACCACTAGAGCATATAGCTCTGGTGACCAGAAGGGAGTGTGCTGCTGGGACACATAGGGCTTCTATAAAAGGCAATTTCTCCAAGGTCAAGAAATGTAACCAACCTACAAGATACACAGAAATAAAAGCAGCAAATTAGGAAAAATGAGGTGACAGAGGAACATGTTCCAGTAAAGAAACAGGATACAACCCTAGAAGAAAAATTAAGTGAAATGGAGATAGGCAATCTACCCAATAAAGAGCTCAAAATAAAAATCACATAGGTGATCAAAGAACTTGGGAGAAGAATGGATGCAAAGAACAGGAAGTCAGAAGTTTTCAACAAAGAGTTAGAAAATATAAAGAACAACCAGAGAGGAATACAATAACTGAAATGAAAAATACACTAGAAGAAATCAATAGATTAAATGATACAGAGGAATGGATCAGTGAGCTGGAAGACAGAACAGTGGAAATCAAAGAAGCTGAACAAAAAAAAAGAATAAAGAATAAAAAGATATGGGGACAGTTTAAGAGACCTCACTTTATAGGGGATCCAGAAAGAGAAAGAGAAAGAGGCAGAGAACACATCTGAACACATGATAGCTGAAAACTTCCCTAACCTGGGAAAAGAAACAAACATCCAGGTCCAGGATGAGTCCCAAATAGGATCAACCCAAAGAGGACCACACCAAGAAACACACATTTTAATTGAAATGGCAAAAATTAAAGCTAAAGAAAGAATATTAAAAGCAGCAATAGAAAAGCAGTAAGTTACATATAAGGGAACTCCCATAAGGCAATCAGCTGACTTTTCAGCAGAAACTCTGCAGTACAGAAGATAGCAGCATGATATATTTAAAATGATGAAAGGGAAAACCTACAACAAAGAATACTCTACACAGCAAGGCTTTCATTCAGATTTAATGGAGAGATCAAAAGATTTACTGACAAGCAAAAGCTAAAAGATTCAGCACCACCAAATCCACTTTACAAGATATGTTAAGGGGACTTCTCTAAGTGAAAAAGAAAAAGCCACAACTAGAAACATGAATATTAGGAAAGGAAAAAACTCACTGGTAATGGCAAAAATACAGTAATGGTAGTAAATCAACTACATACAAAGCTAGTTGAAAGGTTAAAAGACAAAAGTAGGAAAACCATCTGTATCTGCAATAAGTAGCTAAAAGATACACAAAAGATGTAAAATACAATGTCAGAAAGAGTAAATGGGGGGTGAGGGAGTAAAAATGCAGGGTTTTTAAAATACATTTGAAATTAAGAGATCAGCAACTTAAAATAATCATATATATGTATATACACACACATATATCAAACTTAAAATCATAAACACACACACATACACATTGCTATATATAAACCTCATGGTAACTACAAACCAAAAATCTATAAAAGATACACATACAAAAGAAAAGAAATCCAAACATCACACTAAAGATAGTCATTAAATAACAAGGGAAGAGAACAAAAGAAGATCAAAAAAGAACTACAAAAATAACCTCAAAATAATTAACAAAATAACAATAAGTACATACCTATTAATAATTACTTTAAGTGCAAGTGGACTAAATGCCCCAATCAAAAGACACAGTGGCTGAATAGATAAAAAAGCAAAATCCATATGTATATGCAGTGAGTCTGCCTACAAGAGACTCACTTCAGATCTAAAGGAAGACCAAGACTGAAAGTGACGGTATGGAAAAAGGTATTTCATGCAAATGGAAATCAAAGTAAAAGCAATATGTATATCAGACAAAATAGACTTTAAAACATAGACTGTAACAAGTGACAAAGGAGGACATTACATAATGATCAAGGGATCAATCCAAGAAGATAAACAATTGTAAATGCACCCAAGATAGAAGTACCTAAATACACAAAGCAAACATTAACAGACATAAAGGGAGATATCAACAGTAACACAATAATTGTAGGGGACTTTAAAACCCCACTTACATCAATGGACAGATCATTCAGACAGAAAATCAATAAGGAAACATTGGCCTTAAATGATGCATTAGATGAAATGGACTTAAAGGATATATGTGGAACATTCCATCCAAAAGCAGCAGAATACACATTCTTTTCAAGTGCACATGGAACATTCTCCAGGATTGTTACATGCTAGGCCACAAAACAAGCATTGTTAAATTTAAGAAAGCTGAAATCATATCAAGCATCTTTTCCAATCACAATGCTATGAGAGTAGAAATCAAGTACAAGGAAAAAACTGCAAAAAAACACAAACATGTGGAGGCTAAAAAAAATATGTTACTTATCAATGGATCACTGAAGAAATCAAAGAAGAAATTAAAAAGCACCTGGAGACAAATTAAAATGAAAACACAACAATCCAAAATCTATGGGATACAGCAAAAGCAGTTCTAAGAGGGAAACTTGGAGCCATACAAGCTTACAACAGGAAACAAGAAAAATCTCAGATAAACAACCCAATTTACACCTAAAGGAACTAGAAAAAGAACAAAACCCAAAAGTAGTAGAAGAAAAAAATCATAAAGATCAGAGCAGAAATAAATAAAATAGGGACTAAAGAAGCTAGAAAAGATGAATGAAACCAAGAGCTGGGTCTTTGAAAAGATTAAAAAAAAAAACAACTGATAAACCTTGAGCCAGAATCATCACAAAAAAGGGGGGCCCAAATCAATAAAATCAGAAATGAAAAAGGAGAAGTTATAACTGACACCACAGAAATGCAAAGGATCATAAGAGATTGCTATGAACAACCATGGGCTAATAAAATGGACAACCTTGAAGAAACGGACAAATTTCATAGAAGTGTACAATCTCCCAAGACTGAACCAGGAAGAGATAGAAAATTAGAACAGACCAATTGCTAAGAATGAAATTGAATCCGTAACTTAAAAACTCCCAACAAACAAAAGTCCAGGACAAGATGGCTTCACAGGTGAATTCTAACATATGCTTCACAGGTGAATTCTAACAAATTTAGAGAAGGGTAACAGCCTATCCTTTTCAAACTATTCCAGAAACTTGTAGAGGAAGAAACACTTCCAAATTCATTCTATGAGGCCAACATCACTCTGATACCAAAACCAGACAAAGGTATCACAAAAAAGAAATTCACAGGCTAATATCACTGATGAACACAGATGCAAAAATCCTCAACAAAATATTAGCAAACTAAATCCACAACACGTTAAAAGGATCATACACCATGATCAAGTGGGATTTATCCCAGTAATGCAAGGATGATTCAATATCTGCAAATCAATGTGATATACCACACTAACTAAATGAATAAAAATCTTATGATCATCTCAATATGTGCAGATAAGGCTTTTGAAAAAATTCAACATCCACTTATGATAAAAACTCTCCAAAAAGCCAGTATAGAGGGAACATACCTCAAAATAATAAAGGCCATATATGATAAGCCCACAGTTACCATCATACTTAAGGGTGAAAGGCTAAAAGCATTCCCTCCAAGATCAGGAACAAGACAAGGATGCCCACTCTCATCACTTTTATTCAACTTAGTATTGGAAGTCCCAGCCACAGCAATCAGGTAAGAAAAAGAAATTAAAGGAATCCAAATTGGAAAGGAAGAAATAAAACTATCACTGTTTGCAGATGACATGATACTATACATAGAAAATCCTAAAGACACCACCAAAAAACTACTACTAGAACTTATCAATGAATTTAGTAAAGTTGCATGTTACAAAATTAATACACAGAAATCTGTTGTGTTTCTATACAATAATAATAAACTAACAGAAAGTGAAATTAAGAAAAATAACCCATTTATAATCTCATCAGAAAGAATAAATTACCTAAGAATAAATCTAAGGAGATAAAAGACCTGTACTCAGAAAACTATAAGACACTGATGAAAGAAATTGAAGATGAGATGACACAAAGAGATGGAATGACATACCATGTTCATGGACTGGAAGATTATTATTAAAATGATCACACTTCCCAAGGCAATCTAGAGAGTCAATGAAATCCCTATCAAAATATCAATAGCATTTTTCATAGAACTGGAACAAGTAATTCTAAAATTTGTATGGAACTGCATAAGATTCTTAAAAGCAAAAACCATCTTGAGAAAGAAAAACAGAGCTGGAAGTATCATGCCCCCTGAATTTAGACTATACTTGAAAGCCCCAATAATCAAAACAGTACAGTAGTGGCACAAAAACAGGCATGTAGGTGAATGGAACAGTATAGAAAGCCCAGAAATAAATCCACCACTTATGTTCAATTAATGTATGACAAAGGATGCAAAAATAAACCATAGGGAAAGACAGTCTATTCAATAAGTGGTGCTGGGAAAATTGAACAGCTACATGTAAAAATGAAATTAGAACATTTTCTCATACCATATATAAAAATAAACTCAAAATGGATTAAATACCTAAATGTAAAACTGGAAACCATAAGACCCTTAGAATAAAACATAGAACACTCTTTGACATAATCATAATTTTTTTTGGATCTAAGGCAAAGGAAACAAGAACAAACATAAACAAATGGACCTAATTAAACTTAGAAGCTTTTGCATCACAAAGGAAACCATCAACAAAATGAAAAGACAACCTACTGAATGGGAGAAAAATTTGCAAATGATACGACCGATCAGTTGCTGGTTATAACCAACAACTATAAACAGCTCATACAACTCAACATCAAAAAAATAAACAACCCGATTTAAAAAAATGGATGGAAGACCTGAATAGACATTTTTCCAAAGACGACATACAGATGACCAACAGGCACATGAAAAAATGCTCAACATCACTAATCAGAGAAACGCAAATCAAAACCACAATGAGATGCCACCTCACACCAGTCAGAATGGCTGTCATCAAAAAGACCACAAATAACATATTTGTGAGGATCTGGAGAAAAGTGAACACTTGTACACTGTTGATGGGAATGTAAACTGATGCAGCCACTGTGGAAAACAGTATGGAGTTTCCTCAAAAAAATGAAAATAGAACTACCATACAATCCAGCAATGCCACTCCTGAGTATATATCTGAAGAAAATAAAACACTAATTCGAAAAGATACATGCACCACAATGTTCACAGCAGCATTATTTACAATACCCAAGAAATGGAAATAACCTTAGTGTCCATCAACAGATAAATGGATAAAAGAGTCGTGATATATATACATATATATATGGGTCTTCTTTTTGTATCCATTCAGCCAGTCTATGTCCTTCGGTTGGAGTGCTTAGTCCATTTACATTTAATGTACGATATGTATGTTCCTATTACCATTTACTTAATTGTTTTGGGTTTGCTACTGTAGGTAGCAGAGGCCAGCATGACATTTCAACAGTGAGGTACACCGTGTGTTCTTCCAGGGAACTTGTCCCTAGATCACGGGACCCTGGCAGTGGCATGCTACACAGGCTCCTGGGGGGGGGCGGGGAGTGTGGATAGTGACCTGTGCTTGCGCACATGATTCTTGGCTGCAACAGCAGCCTTAGCGTTTCATGCCCATCTCTGGCGTCCATGCTGATAGCTGCAGCTCGTACCCGTCTCTGGAGCTTGTTTACACAGTACTCTGAATCCCCTCTCCTCACGCACCCGAAACAATGGTCTCTTGCCTCTTAGGAAGTTCCAGACTTTTTCCCAGCCTCCCTCCTGAATAGCTTTTGCGCACTAGCCCCCTTCAGGCTGTGTTCACGCAGTCAACCCCAGTCCTCTCCCTGGAATCTGACCTCCGAAGCCCAAGCCTCAGCTCCCAGCCCCGCCCACCCCGGCGGGTGAGCAGACAAGCCTCTCAGGCTGGTGAGTGCTGGTCGGCACTGATCCTCTGTGCGGGAATCTCTCCGCTTTGCCCTCCGCACCCCTGTTGCTGCGCCCTCCTCCGTGGTCCTGAAGCTCCCTCCCTCTGCCACCCGCAGTCTCCGCCAGTAAAGGGGCTTCCTAGTGTGTGGAAACTTTTCCTCCTTCACAGCTCCCCCACAGAGGTGCAGGTCCTGTCCCTATTCTTTTGTCTCTGTTTTTCTTTTCTCTTTTGCCCTACCCAGGTGCATGGGGATTTTCTTGCCTTTTAGGAAGTCTGAGGTATCCTGCCAGCAGTCAGTAGGTGTTCTGTAGGAGTTGTTCCACATGTAGATGTATTTTTGATGTATTCATGGGGAGGAATGTGATCTGCCCGTCTTATTCCTCCTCCATCTTGAAGGTCCAGCCCTGACATTTATTTTAATAGTTAAACTTATTGAAATGTAGAATGTAGGCACCCATATCCCAAACATGGAGAACAAAGTCTGAAGATCAGTGAGTGTTCAATAACAAGTATTTGTTAAATTTATTAGCTTTTGTTCAACGATATAAGTTTTGCTTTTTGAAACCTAGTTTGAATCTCAAAATATATTGATATCATCCATTCCCAATTTTCTTTTACCTGCATTACAAGATCCACTGCCCTAATATCATGATATGTTGACTGTTCTGCTAGCACTATTAAAATTTTATGCATGCCTCATCTGTATTTTATAATTAATAGTATCATTTAGAAAATTCATCTCCTAGGAGATGAGGACTTTTGTGTCTTATCAATTCTTTTTTCGAAACATCTGACCTAGGAAGCAATTTAATCACAATATTTAAACTTTTTTGTAGTTGCTCACAACCATTGTGACAACCAATGCAATTAACTGTTCAACCCCAGTATAATTTGTCCTGTCTAATTGATATTACCACTACTTACCTGAATCAGTTATGATTGCTTCTGAAATACCTAGTGTTATACTTAGTTCCCAGTCTTTACTGGTTCTTGCCTACATGCTATGTTTTTTGTATCACAATTGCCTTCTGTAATCACAATTACTACTACCTCTTTCTATTTGAGTAGTATTAGTCAGGGTAAGTAATGTTAGCTGTGTAACAAACAACCCTCAAATCTTGGAGGACTGATAATATAAATGTTAATTGGTGGCTGTTGACTTGTGCCAAAGTACAAAATGGTCCCCCAACTGTGGGAAGAAAAGGTTCTAATGCGTGCAGAATTTCAGAGAGCCAGTACGACCGACTCTTGGCCATTTCTAATATATGGCTTCAAATTCACATCCAGTCAACAGAACAGGGAAAGAAACAGATTGTGGAGTAATTCTTAACTGCCTTACCCCAGAAGTGGTAAGGGGTCACTTCTGCTCACATTTCATTGGTGGCAACCAACCAGTCTTATGACTCCACTTAGAATCAAAAGAACTAGAAAATAGTTTGTACTCAAGAGAAAGGAAAATCCTAATAAGCATCTGACCAATCTTTGACACAAATTTCACATAAACTCATGGATCTTACAGATTCAACTTGTTCAAAATAATTATTATCACTATCATCTTGATACAAAAACTGCCATGACATTTCCAGTGCAAGCTTTCACTACTTCCTGAAAGGATGTTAAGTCTGAAAAAACTCTAGGCAATTAAAATATATAAAAAGATCCTACTGATCTTTTTTATACTCAAGACAGGAAGTCAGCTAAGGTCCCAATTCCTTTCAAATGGAGAATAGTAGTAAAATCCAACATAAGGGCACTAGGGACAGACAAGGGTCAAGACTACTGCAACTGCTGGGCAAGTTTTAGCAGTGACATAATGGAAGACGTACCTGTAAGATTATAAATTGTTTATTTTTAAATATATCACTGTACTTTTTTTTTTTTTTTTTAATAGCAATGGGGTTCTACGACTTTGACAGTAGTTACCTTGGACTTCAGTTAAAGCCTCTCCAGGCTCAGCTGGGAGCCTAATCAGAGTATTTCCAGGTAAATTATGCTTGGGTCCAGTTGTTTTTGAAATATACCTTTCTACTTATGACTATAATCAGAGCGTTGGTCTGACTTCAATAGCTGATAGCCAAACTGTGTCAAAATTTTCCTCATCAGATAAATGGTAAATTGTACTAAAGATATACTATATTCTCTTATAGGGAGAATTCAGCTTACCATGCTATCACAAATTGTTATAAAATTTTAAAACTTTAACTCAGTTTCAGGTTTCCTTGTTCCCTTCACACTTTGAACGGAAAAGCATCATCACTTATTTTTATTACTGAATCCTGAAATTCTAAAAGTTACTTTGCGTATTTCATTTGCTGGGCCTTTTCTGTTCCAGAATTCATTCATATGCAGAATTACCCATGATATTCTGAAGAAAACAGGATGTCATTCTCTAAATGAAACACTTGGAAGGAGGATTATTTCTATTTCAAGCCTCCAGTTTATTTTAATTTATTTGCTGATGGAGCCAAGATCTGCAAGAACAGTCCCACGTTCTCATGCTGATTCTAAGTGCAAAAATCTACATCATGACCTCTGTATTAACAGACACAATATATCTTTAAAAATAGTGTTCCAGCTGTACGTGCCAGGGCCCTAGTGGCTTCAAATCTAAACAGACAACATTACTACAGAAAAGCTTCGGTCTTGAGAAGAGTGCCTTTCACACAATTGAATAAGAATTTTATTTTTTTAAAAGAAAGCAAGTGCTGAGCTTAAAATACATTGTCAGAGTACCAGCGTCCAAAATAGAGTGAAAATGTATGCCTCAACTGAAGCAGTTTTAGTCTGTCACTCATTTCATGGTTTATAATCATTCTCAAGTGAATATTATCAAGAAGGTGCTTTTGTCTCCATCTCCCCTGGGTGTACCCTTCTGTATCTCCATGAACAATCCTCAGAGGAGCCTTAGAGGAACTGAGTTTGCTATTCACATTTGATTGCACAAGCTCCTGGGATGGGGTCAAATCAGTGATTTAGGAGCCTTTCTCTCTGTTCATGCTCATTCTTCTCCCTCTTCTAGGACCACAGAAGAAGATAAACAGCCACTAGCACCTTTAGAGTAAGCTATATGATGTCAAAATAATTGAATAGCTGATGTTTTGTTAGGATATAGATTGTCACTGATTAATATATCCTTGGAGGCCAACATCATTATTGTAAAGGAGAAGGAACTGTTGAAACTGATGGGCATGTGGTCAATGGGGACCAGAGATGCCCTTAAATGAACTAGTAGTT
Organism: Delphinapterus leucas; assembly: GCF_059928025.1. Taxonomy (NCBI): domain Eukaryota; kingdom Metazoa; phylum Chordata; class Mammalia; order Artiodactyla; family Monodontidae; genus Delphinapterus; species Delphinapterus leucas. The sequence continues at coordinate 30,032,842 of NC_143137.1, read as the reverse complement.
TGGATGTTTTTCTCAGAAGGTGGGGAAATAGATGCCAATTACAATATCAATTAACAGTGTATAGCACTGTAGACATTCCTGTGGATGACTTATTCAATAAGTGAAACCTGTAAGTTAGATGGCATAGGTATTATCTACACTTTTCAGCTGAAGAAATGAAGATTTGGAGAATTTAAGTGATTTAGCCCATCTTCAAGTTAGGATGTGCTAGAGTCAGCATTTTATAAAACTGTTCCTGTGATTCAAAATCCTATGCACGCTCTCTTTTTACTACACTAGTGATTTTTTTCAGATTGTATTCTGCAGTGATATGGCTCTCTGGAATGGAACTTTAAGGATTGCCATAAGGGGAAAGCAGAGAATCCAAGCAAGTGGGAATGCCAATAACATCTTCTCTTAATTCAATCAAAGCAACCCCATGTCTATTGTTTAAATTGGGATTTGATATTAAGATTACACTTGATAATTTTTTAAAAGTCATAATTGCAATAACTAAAGTTTTTAGCACAAAATATTGTACTATGTCATGTTTCTTTTTCCAAATAAGGACTGCTCAAAGTGATTCCTAGGTAAAAAGTTCATCTAACAAGCTTACCTAGAACTCAAGACCTTCAGGTTGTGAGACCGATGCACTGCTGGCTACACCAAGATGGCAGCTCTAAGTTTACCTAGAGAAACACAGGAATTGAAAGATAAGGATATTCTTAAGGCTAACAAATTTATGTATGTATTTTCTCTGCTAATCTTGTTTAAAGGTCAAGTTGTAGTTGATTTAATTTATTAGATTTAGCAGGTGTCCTACTGGGGGTCTGCACACCAGTTTTTCTATGAGAAAGGCAATGGATCCTTCTATGACAGGACCCTGAATCCTGCCACAGCTGATTAAGGTTGACACCTAACCCAAGTTGGGGCAATTTCATTACCTGCCCCCCCCCCCACACACACACAAAAGCCACCATCACTACAGTTAGGTACATCAAGCTGAATCTGAGTCACATTAATAGTGTAGCTACACAAACTACAAAACTTCCCAGGTTTCTTCTCATTCTGAAACTTATTTTCAATATTTCCTTTGACTCCTTGGCATTCATTTTTATTGTTTAAGGTAGTTCTAGCTTTTGTTTTTCCTCTTTTGCAACAAACAATATCTTACCTATGAGCATTAATTAAAAAAAAACTACTTGTGAAAGCAGTTGTGTTCTATAATTCAGGGTGCTTTTTCTTTTTATCCTCCCTTATTAATGAGCTTAACAAAAATACTTAATTACTATTACAGTTTACAGTAAGTCAAATACCCAAGTTTAAGAATTTTCTTAATTTGTTTCTAGTGGTTTTTTGTGGTTTTTTTGCGGTACGCGGGCCTCTCACCGCTGTGACCCCTCCCGTTGCGGAGCACAGGCTCTGGACGTGCAGGCCCAGCGGCCACGGCCCATGGGCCCAGCCGCTCCGCGGCACGCGGGATCCTCCCAGACCGGGGCACGAACCTGCGTCCCCTGCATCGGCAGGCGGACTCTCAACCACTGCGCCACCAGGGAAGCCCTCTAGTGTATTTTTATAACAAATACTAATGATCCAAATATAGGTAAAATTATATCCTTGTAAAGCCTATTAAAATCACAAATGACAAGGTTTTTTAGATATTAAATTCAATTTCTCTTTTCTTAATTTCTACCACTAATCCTAGAAATGCATTTCTGTATTTGAAGACTCTTCTGTTTTTTATGGTTATTGCTCTAAAATATTTGAAAACAGGCTACTTAATTTTACAATACTGTCTCAGATATGATGACTGCATACGGGTTTTTATCTGAGTACATACTCTAAAATAAGACTGTTCTTAAATAATCACCGAATAAAGTAAAATCCCTATTTTACGCCACATTCTATTAGCAGAAATGTGAACTGTACAAAATGAGTAATTGTATATAAAGGAAGATTTTACTGATTAAACTTCTGAAATTTTATTGTATTTCACAGTGTATTGTTTTATTAACCTGGGAAAAAGAGGACACTTTGCACATCTTTTAGCACCTATCCATCATTATTCAATTAAACAGACTATTTGAAAAATAAAATTCTCACGGTAAGCTGCTGAATTGGGCCATTCTGAAAGTCTTCTAATCATTTTTATGCTTCGTTCTTATTAGTTGTACATTACTGCCTTATGTTTCCTTGGTTCAGATACCTATCAATTCACAATTGATTACAATAACCTCTCAACTCTCCTTCAGGTCCCTGGCTCTTTTGTCACCCCAAACGCAAGTCAACCTATACCCAACTTATAAATTAATCCTCATAAATACCTCATTCACCTCTCAGCTTGTTAAAATGAGATTAAAGTACTTTTTTGTGAATTTAACACTCCTGGGAGGTATTCAAGGGTCTCCAAGTTAACACTACCTTGCCCAATACAAACTACTTTTATAGAGTCAAGCATTTGTAATGCATTTTCTCTAAGCCTCATAATATACATATTAAGTATACTTAGTTATTCCAGTTTTACAACTGAAGAAACTGAGGCCCAGAGAATTTAACCGATTTTCCAAAGTTGTATAGCTAATAAGTAGAGGCATCTGTTTTTGGACCCAAGTATATCTGGATTCCATAAAAGACTTCATTAAAAATAGGTTCCAAGTTCACATAAATTTAGGAAAATAATCTATAGCATATCCATCTTGGAAATTCAAAATTTTCATTAGTATTTGAAGGAACTGAATAGTCCTACATTAACAAATGCTTTCCAATTTGATTAACCCAGCATTTTCCTAACATATTGAATCTCACTATCTTTTATCATGTTCTGCTAATAGCATTACTAGTAGACTATTATAAAAGTATTTTTGTCTACCTAATATACATTCACATGCCCCTTTTCAGGGCTTCACTAGGAATTTCTTTCTCTGTGTGGCCACAGTTGTGCTGTCAATGCCTGCCTCTTTCCACTGCAGTGGTATATGCACTACCCAGGTTGTTCGATGAGTGCCACACACTGTGGGACACAGTGATTACTTCACCACTAGCAAATGACCTAGGCAAGGCCAATTCCAATCTTGCCTAGGCATTAGAAAAGTTACCTTTACAGAGGCATCTTTATATGTGTATAGAATAAAGCAAAGCCAAAGATATAGAAAGTAAGTAACTGAAACCTCTAGGTCCATGTATGTCTAAAGTAATCTTGACCCTTGAATTCCACAGACACAAATGACAATGAATTTTCATTTGGACTAAGAAAATTTGAATTGCAATTCTATGCTTGTAATCAACTAGTCCTGACACAAAGAACTATAAAATTTATGTACCAACCAATGCACTTTGGCAAAAACTGCAGTCTATGCTAAACAATGCTTTTAATTTTCTTCATAATACTGTAGATTGCAGTAAGCATTTTTTCCAGATTACGTGTTTTCAACTATTGTTTCCCTGTGATGTGATGTATATTTAACTACGTGTCAAAAAGCTGCTAGGTTCTTTTTTTTTTTTTGTATTATATTTACCTACAAGCTTGATTCATATTACTATTCAGCCAGTTACTACAACCTTTTCTTAGATGCTCTAGAAGCTTAGTCCCTGGATGGGGATTCTTGAGGCAGTGACTAAAATATTATTCTCAGGTGAACCATTTAAGGGGGTGAGAAAGACAGGAAAGGGGCAGAAGCCTACAACATGTGCATGCAGATGAAATCCAGCCTCAGCCTAATCCTATGGGGAGTTCTAAGCAGAGGAACATCCACAGAGCCATCCTACCCTGAAGCAAACTGTCTCCCACACTCTAAGGGGAATTCTAGAAAGAATGGTTTAGCTTCAACTGTTAGTAGCCCACACTCACAGAACCTGGGAGATGGGTGACCTCAGATCAGTAAAGGGAATCCTGGCAAGGCAACAACCGTCTACTACAATGAGCAGTTGCTTCCCAAACACACTTAAACTGCACAACATAGGCTAGAAAGAACTCGATTGTTCCAATCAGATTAATCTAGGTTAAAATCCAGCTCTGGAATCTCTGGGTCAACTTGAACAAGTTATTTCTCATCTATTGGCCTAGGAACTTTCGTCATGACTAGAGGTAATATACTAGGTACTAAGTAGCTAATAATTGTTAATATGTACATATAAGATCAAGTACTTGGTGGCTTTTCTAATCTCTGCTAATCCAGAGAACATTTATTCGATATACAAAAATAATTTAAAATTTTGCTGCAGTCTCTCTCAAAAAAAAAAAAAAGTCCCATAGAGGTTACCTACATAATAAATGCCAAACTGCCTTACAATCTTCATTCTTAAACTCTGTCCTAAACTTGAAACTGCAAGTAGCTTACCCTAAGGTTTCAGGCATTCTTCCTTCTAGAATACTCCAATCTACCTTCCAGAACACAATAATTATTTGAGCATTTTGAATTTTTCCTTTTGTATTCGTTTGCAAGGGCTACCATAAAAAAGTACCACAAGCTGCGTGGCTTGACAAAAATGTGTCTTCTCACAATTCTGGAGGCTGGAAGTCTGATATCAATGTGTTGCCAGGGTTGGTTTCTTCTGAAGCCTCTCTTCTTGGCTCACAGATTGTTGTCTTCTACGTTTCTTCATATGGTCTTCCTTCTGAGACATCTGTATCCTAATCTTGCCTTTTCTTATAAGGACATCAGTCATATTAGATTAGGGACCATCCTAATTACCTCATTTTAATTAATTACCTTCTTAAAGGCCTTATCTCCAAATATGGTCACATTCTGAGGTACCAGGGTTAGGATTTCAACGTCTGAATTGGGGGAGAAAAACACAAGTTTGGCCTTAATACATTCACTTGGCTTGTAGCTAACATTTACCAGACACACGGTTCTTTCCAATGTAAAGCCTATTGGCCTTTCTGGCTTCATGACATTGCTTGTCACTCTTTATTGTGATGTTTGTAAAAATGGCCCAGGAACCTCTCTGGCAAAGGAAAACTCTACTGGGTACTTCTGGGGCAGGTGAGAGTAATATGAATGGTCATGAATTGACATTTTTTCTGTTGCATTTTATAATTAAAAAGCATGTTAAAAATAGATCTTATAGTAAAACATCTCATTGAGATTCAACATTGGTAGTAGTAAAATATAATACAGCAGGCAGTGGTCATCTTACCAGAGATGTGAGGGAGAGCTGAAAGAAAACGTACTCTGTGAACCTGAGATTATTAGTTGAAGACAGTGTGACTACTTCACGTTTTCCTCAGGCAAGGTTTTGTTTCATTTAATTTCAAATTCAGAGTGGAAAATAGACTGAACTCTTACAGAGATGGTGTTTACTTTATAAAATGTAGAGATCTTGCAAACAGATGATTACTAGAAAGAAAATGACTAGCTCGAGATTATTTTGTTTACATATATATCCTACATATCACACATAGCATGTCATAATTCTAGAGAGCTGAGTGTTATGCTTGCCCGTAACTGCTGCCTGAAGGCAGTGCCAGGGCTGGGCAAACACAGGCCAAAGAGAGGATCTCTGACATTTTGGGAGTGGGAGAGTCAGCTAGTGGGCCGGCTACCAGCCAGAAGGAGTCCCTTGTCTGAAGAGAAGAGTGTATCCTCCAACTCAGAGAAATGGAAATCACTGTTGAAATAGTGTTAGGATCAAAATCCAGAGCCAGATAAGGAGGAGATGAGAGGTAGAGGCTATAACTTTACAAATTATTTAAAACAGAGAGAGACAAAGAGAGAGAGAAACTTAAGACCAGTTATTAATATTTTTATTTAACTCTCATTTCTCTAAAGGAGATATTCACCATATTTTCTTAGCATAAGAATTTTCCAAGATCAATTTTCCTTGATTATTGATAAATAATCCAAAGCTTCCCATTCCTTTCTTTCCAGTATGAATTTTTAAAAATGATCTCAATAGCTCAGAACCTTCAGAATCATTAACTTACCAGCCTTTATTTATTAATGTTCCTTCCTTACATCTTTTGCTCCCTTTTCTCTCAAGTATTTGTAAAATTCTATTCTCTTTAAACCCTTTGGCTACCATGAATTATTTCTGCCTTTTCCTCGTACTGAAAACTACAAATAATGTAACGTGTCCTTAAGTGTCCTCTTTTCCTTTTTTCCATTTTCAATATCAGCTTTTATTATGTTAAAAAGAACCATAATCAGATTTTTATAAAATACTAATGACTTAATAGTATGATTTGTGATAATTATATTTTTCAGACAGCCTGGAACTATGTAAACATAAGACCCATGTAAATTTATGATGGATATATCTGTACATATATAAATTTATATATAATGGTGCATTCACATGTTGGTGACATTATATACTAATACTAGCAATATGTACTAGGAATATTTGACAAAGTATTTAAGACAGATCTTATGTCAATCTCAAAATATATTTTCTGGAGTGTGGTATGTGCTGCCTAGATTCCCCTCCTAACCTAAGGCACACCTTCTCCCAGCTGCTGGGAGTGTTGGCTACTGATGGCTCTTAGCTGATTCCGTCTCAGGTAGTTGTTCTCAGCTGAAAAGAATATACTTATCTGAGGTCACATCTCCCTCCTGAAGATCAGGGTGCATCCAAGGCCTGGGTGATACTGGGATATTAACAGCTGGTGTCCTTGCCTCGAGATGGAGCAATCTCAAGTATTGTTCCACCCCTAGAACTCCCAAAGGATAGACTGAGACCTATGGGTCTACATCACAGTTGAGTTCTTCCCTGTTTAATCTTGTTTCCTTTACTCTTCCACAGATGTTGACCCTGAAGGTAGTCCCTTATACATTTTCAGCATAAAAATTTCTGCCTCATAATCTGTTTTCCAGGCAAACCACCATAAAACTGTTGGTACCTGGAGGGGTCCAAGGAAGCAGACTCAAACAGAATTTTGGAGCTGGACCACCTGACAACCAGGTGCAAAATAAGACCCCATTGGTTGCAGACTGTTGCAACGTAACTGTTAAATTTTACCAATAGTTAATGTCTTATTTGAGATAAAACAAATATTATAGCTGCCAGTATATATATCTTAAGTCCCTTAGAAGAGCAAGTTATAAGAACAATCCTATCTTGATAATTCTTGCTAAGTGCCATTTACGTACTGGAGGAAGACATTAAAAAGCAGGTGGCTAATCACTGAATAAAAGTAAGTGTGCAAGGCAGAAGTCCTCCTCGGTAGCATGAAAAGACTCATCTCCTATAGCCAGAGGGCAGTAAAGCTAAGGAAGAAACCCACAACTTAATTATGAAGAATAGTAGAGTTCCAGGGAAGAGAGGATAGCTAATAAATTGGACCAGCAATTCAATGTAACTCAATATAAGTAGCAAAGTTCAGGGAAGGTTAACTCTTAGCCCCGTCTACGTAACCCACGTTTGCTATGCCAAATGTGGTTGGGAAAGGTGGAGTATTAAGACCTGGCTTGAGGACATACGTTTCACTGCACTCAAAATCCTTGAGACTCCGGAGTCCACTGAAGTCTCTCTGGACCTGCCAAAGCGGCCCACTCCTTACTGTTAGAGGGTAGAACTACTAAAGCTATAGCAGAAGCCTCTGCTTTCAAGACAACACGTGTACCCTTTCACACTTTGTCTCATGGTCAGCCACCAAAGCCAAGTCACAACATGCCTGGGGAAGTTCTGGGCATTCTCCTAAGTTACAGGATATAATACTTTGGCAGGGATCTCAGGAAACAATATTAACATACTATTCCTGAAGTATAGAGAAAGTAATGGTCCACACTAAGTTAAATAGAAGTGCCTGTGGTAGATGCTGAAAGGATCAAAAGGCTCAGAAGCAGGCACGTTAGAGTGGCTATGCTGTGTAAGGCTGGAAAATCCACTAGCTACCTATGTTCTGCACAAGGACCTGATGGGTACCCTATGTACCAAAATGGTAGAGAATGCACTAGTTAGAGGAATACACACATTACTGTAAACCTCAATGGTTGCTGTCCCTTGTAACAGGGACAGTGGTAATACTGTCATAGAATTAAGCTCACTGATAGTAATGAGGATTGCCCGCTCCCTCTCCCCTTATAACAGAGGCCAGGTGGAAGTATTTAACCAGCAGAAGCACGTAGAGTTACCATTATATTAATGAGAGACAAGGTTGGAGTAAAGGCCAAGAAAGCCTAATTGAAAAGAGGTGTGGATGTAGTTAAGAGGATACAACGTGTCTAGGATCAAGAAAGTTGGACAGCTAACAAAGGAAGAACCCTGCAACACCACATCAAAAGCATGTGGCCCAGGACTTCCCTGGTGGCGCAGTGGTTGAGAGTCCATCTGCCGATGCAGGGGACACGGGTTCGTGCCCCGGTCCGGGAAGATCCCACATGCCGCGGAGCGGCTGGGCCCGTGAGCCATGGCCGCTGAGCCTGCGCGTCCGGAGCCTGTGCTCCGCAACGGGAGAGGCCACAACAGTGAGAGGCCTGTGTACCGCAAAAAAAAAAAAAAAAAAAAAAGCATGTGCCCCAGATCTCCATGGCATTTACCACTGTTGCACTCATGTCTCTACCTTTCACCTGTGGCACATGGGGGTAGAGTGCAGTCTCTATCAGCAAATGACAGAGGAAGGAAAGTAGCAAGCTCTGCTCAGAGGCAGGTTGGCTCGGTAGGTGGAAGCAGGCAAAAATGTTCTGCTGCTGTACTTTTACCCCACTGAAGACAGCAGTAAGGGGAGTTCTCTTATGAGTAAAGCTTCAGACAGTATGCTTAGTTACCACTTTGTGCTGGGGCCCAAGGTAAAATCACTTAAGACACATGCAGTGACAAAAGACTTGGCTGGGGCTTCCCTGGTGGCGCAGTGGTTGAGAGTCCACCTGCCGATGCAGGGGACATGGGTTCGTGCCCCGGTCCGGGAAGATCCCACATGCTGCGGAGCAGCTAGGCCCGTGAGCCATGAACGCTGAGCCTGCGCGTCTGGAGCCTGTGCTCCGCAACGGGAGAGGCCACAACAGTGGGAGGCCCGCTTACCGCAAAAAAAAAAAAAAAAAAAAAAAAAAAAGACTTGACTGATTGGGCCAAGCCTGGAAAGAAAATCCTGAAGATCAGGGCTAAGGGTGCAGGGGAGAGGCATGGTGACACCACCACTGACGTGAGCACAGAGGGTGAGGTCTCTGTATTCCTTATTAACCCCCAACAGAGTATCCACCACAGAAGGAGCACTAAACAACAAAGGTGACAGAATTACTTGACCAGTAATTCTGATTTGATCAGCTGGCCTCTGTCATTGTCTGCCCCACAGCAGGCACGGTTAGGTTCACAAAGACTCATGGTGATAAGGATGAAAGATACCCGTGGGGCCAACTGTGTAAGTTCCCACTCCACAAAGCTGATTTAGCCACTGCCGTTGCTAAACATCCAACTCTTAGCCACAAACACCAACACTGTGTCCTGATATGAAATCCTACCTGGAGGAGGCAAATCCGCCCCTTGGTGTTACCGAACCAGGTTTCTCCTGCTCGAGCACAGTGAGCGAAAACACCGAGACATCAAGTTTTGCAGCAAAGTGAGGGTTTACTCAGGAGTCAGCCAAGCGAGGAGACCGCAGAACGTATCTCAGATCCACCTCCTTGAAGGCAAGGAGACTGGGTGTATGTAGGCATAACAACGAAGCAGAGCAGGCTCAGGCGTGGGGAACACGGGGAGCATGGCGAAAGGCGATCAGAAAAACGGTGCAGTGATTGTCTTTCTACGCAGGCGTAACTAAGCTACAGGCTCTGCTCTTTTTAAAGGTCGCTGAATATGGACACTTGCGCATGCCCAGTGGAAGGGTCCGTGGTCCTAGCCTGTCTTAACCAGTTCAACTGGAACTAGATGCAGCTGATTCCAAGTTCATAGAAAACAACTCAGGCAAACATCTTATTGTCTAGGCTACCTGCTGTTTGGAGGACATGCAAGTCTTAACAGGACCTTGATTAGTGAAGGCAGGTGAAATGGATTTAACCCACGGTTTCAGTGGCACGTTGATTACATTCAACTCCTTCCACCTTGTAAAAGCCAACAATTAATTTTGAATAGAAAGAATACGAATCTAGGGCATAGGTTTGCCTTTTCTGCACCGCTATTTAAAAACATAAAAAGCATTTAATCCACTGACAGACCCAGCATAACACTGCCTTGCACTTGGACTAAGGAACCACGTCACAGCAAAGGGGTGCAATAGTACGCACATGACCACTGAATCCCCCAGTCTTATCAGATATCACGCCCAGCAGCTCTTGACCTGGTGTGTTTTCAAGGGGTAGAATATATACATCTAGCAGCCATGCATGGAAGGAGTAAAAAAACAAAAAAAGAACTCTACCTAATCTCATCAAATGCTTACATTATTACTTTAAGGAAGATTAAGTACAATTCCCAATGTGGAAACACCTAGAAAGAAGAGTGAGAATTTCGACCTTGAACTCTTTGACTTACCTTTTGCCCACTATGCATCACTGCCTTTCCATATTTGCACCAAAATCGAAGGACTGAACAAAGAGACAGAAGAACAGCAGTGAAACTACACGTGAAACATTGACCAGCTTAAACTGGTTTTGTTTCCCTAAAACGCGTTGTTGATTAATCAAACCTGGAGTTGTTTTACAGAGACAGCCCTGCGCATGTGCGAGGTGGGAACCCACGTCTCCAGGATGACCCCGGAGCAGTGGAAAGAATCAGAACATGTGAAATTCCTTAAAAATTTATTGACTTAAATAATTTTGCCTGTTACACTTAATTAAAAAAAGAAACCCTTAAAAAAAAAAAGGATATGAAACTCAAAGAATAGAAACGTTGCCACCTGACCTCTTTACAAAGCAAGAAGTCCTTCAATAAGAAAAATCTAGCTTCCAGCAACCTGAGTAGCTGGATTACCATATATGGACTGATTAGAGACTAGCCAATCATCTTCTGCCAAGTTTGAAATTCTCCTAACCGCTTAAATTTTACCCCAACCCTGGATGGAGGAGACAGAGTTGAGCCCTTCCCCCTGTCTCCTTGCTTGCCTATCAACCTCGAAATAAAGCTCTTTCTTTTCTCAAAAGCCAGTGCCATAGTACTGGCTTCTATGGGCTTCAGGCAGCAAGACTTTGCTTGGTATCAACAGCAGTAAACTGTCTCTCAGAAGTAGGTGATCAACATTGCATGTTAGGGCCTCATTTATATACATCATGTTCTTATTTGTTTCAATATTGACAAACTGAAATCAACCTAAATCATCTAATAGGGAATTACTTAAATAAATTATGGTATATATACAGGATGGATGAGCATGCAACCATTTAAAATCTTATTTTTCTATTGATTGATTTACCCACATTACAGTTACTGGTAGCACCTAGCCTACAACACAGGATGTTTAATGTCTAATTCAATGAGCTATTGACCATATACTATTGGATTGGTCTTAATCTCCTTAGATATAACACACGAGCACCATCACTCTCCCATCCTCAATCCATTACCTGTCCCTCCAAATTATGTACTTTATGTTGAAAGATGTAATCAAGTCCTGATTAGTAATCCCTATATGTGCCTATAATTCACAAATAAGTTTCATATCTGCCATTATTAGAAACAAATACATTTTTATCTTGTTTTTTAAAGTACATAATGGCATAATTATCACTATAAAACATTATGTAAAAAATCAGAATAAACATAAAACGTGTAAGCATGGTCTCATTTATAAACATTGGGTATTAGCCATAATATGATAAAATTTGGTGTATACTTGTTGGGCTGCACCCCAGAGGCCTACAAGCCCTGTGCTTGCCCAGCTTCAAGACTGATGAAAGAGCCCAGTGTAAGCAATAGAGATATCAATGGTTTAATGGACGGGGGAGCTTACACGTCTGAAGCAAGGTCCTGGAGCGACACCCCACCGTATGCAACAGTTGACTTGCAGGACATGATAGCAGTCTTTGCTGTGGGGCCGGGGTGGGGGTGGGGGTGTGGAATTACCACTTATAGGGGAATTGACATCAGGTGGGCTCATTGGTTACCAGGGAAACCAGCAGAGGGGCCCACCCCTCACTGCCCCTTTGATAAGAACAATCACTAGCTGGGCCTGGGGCAAGTACAGAGGAAGGTCAGTCATGTGCTTAGGGTGTAGGTGAAGCAGGCACTTGTCAGGCAGGGGATGTACAGAGAGCAAGAAAATAGCCTTCTTGCATGGCCTGACCATACAATATTATTTCCTTCTTATAGTTTTCAAATAATTTTACAGTTTTATAATCTGAAAATGAGCTATATTAAGACAAAAATAAGGAAAAGTAAGCAAGAAAGAATGCAAAAAAACAAGTTAAACGATATAAAGCCCTACCCCAAATCTCTCGTGTACCTGATTTGAAACATTTTAAAGACGTTTTTAGAAGTGGTGTTTCTTTGTTGAGCATATTTCTAAAATCTCTAAGTGAATTGAAGTAAATAACATTTCGCCTAAATGAATGCTAGCAAAGTTGTTCTCCAGGGAACAAAATTTGCTTGAAGAAAAGGCAGGGTCCATTAGGATTTAGAAGGAACACACAAGTCAGTACACTAGGTCAAATGTAAGCAGAAATTGCTTCTAAGGCCTGATGTTGCCTCTTTCAATCTCACTCCTCCTAATTCTTCTATATTAGTTTACCAGTGAAGTGGAAATGAATATTTGTCACACTCTTCCTCAATTAAGAATTAAAGCTCCACCCTGATACATATGAGAAAGAAATAAGGACTTAAATCAGGCAATTTATTACTTAGAAAGCCACCTTAGTCTACACCTTTCTGTCTGTGTTCTACCCAAGTGATACAGCTACACTGAAGACAAAACCATTCCCTCCAATTTTAAACAATTGGTATAAATAAATAATACATTGGACATGATGCGTGATAATTGTATGCCTCCTCTTTTCATGCAATGATACTGCATGGTAGCTACATTAAAGAGCCCAATCATTCCGTTTTACCTCACCTCTTATGTGCAGTAAATTATTGCAATTTCTTTGCCCATTTGTATAGCTAACAAATCTTGATATACTAGTAAATACTGTTTGTTACCTAAATAGTCACATTAAACTTCAAAATAGCTTTGAAATTACTACCCATGTGAAAATAAGCCATATAATCAGAAGGCAAGGAAGTGGTTGTTTAATTTCTAATATATTTCAACATATTTTATATGATTAGATGCTCAACAGAAATTCCATTAGCACACTCAAAATAGGATATACTTCAAGGACTGTTTATATAGGGGTTATTTACAAAGAGTGAGAGTTGGGGAACCAAGGATAGTGCAGTAACCTGGAGTTAGTAGTGAGCTTGGAGGTCAAAGAGTGGAGAAAGACTAGTTACTAGAATCTGGGAGGAAAACGTCCTACAGAATCAATAGCCTTGGGAGGAGGAGTAATCTTCCATTGAGAGGCACAACCAATCCAAGGCATCCTAGCAGGAGCAAAGCCACATCAAATCCCCTGATCTCAGTCTCCTCCTTCCCTCTGACTTCCTGCTTTGTTTGCCCATTTTCAAAATCCAACCTGATACAGAAGGCAAGAAAGCTCATAGATACAATCTATAAAGTTCAGTTTGTCAGGGCAGAGAGCAGGGGGAGAGCATGAAATGCGCATCTGCAGGGACAAAAAGAAAACATTCCACAGGATCAGTGAACTTTTTCTCCTTCAACTTGAACATAAAATTATAATGATAATAACAATAATAATAACAGCTTATATTTGGGTAGGTCTTTAGTTAATCTATATGTATGTTTAGAGAGTTCGGACTAGCTTTTTTATGATTTCTTCATCCATTACAATGTGATATGATATCCAGAATGGAACTTAATTTTCTAGGGGCTCACCAATTCAAAGTCTCCTAGATTTCCAAGAGTAAAGTCAGAAAATAAATTGCTTTATATGTTACATTTGTTTAACCAGTGAAGAAAAATCTGTATTTTTAAGGTTCAGTTTTAATTGCTGTCAAAATTATTCATGTTAATAAGTCAGTTATATAAAGTTTGCTGTGAAAAATAATAGTTCCCACCTCCACGCTCCTCAATTATCCCTCTCTTTTAGAATTTATTTATCTTCTTTGCTCTATGGAACATTCTTGTAATGTGACTTTTTGATTGTTCAATTTCAGGTATTCATTTATTAGTTTTCTAGCACTGCTGTAACAAAATGTCACAGACCTGGTAGCTTAAACAACAGAAATTTATTTTCTCGCAGTCCAAAAGACAGAGCCTGACTGTCGGGGTTCTAGGAGACAAGCCGGGGGATGAGGTGACGAGGACTGAAATTTGTTATGTGTGTATTTCCTTAGCTCTCTTGCTCTCAGTACAGTATAACAACACTCACTTATCCTCATGTGCTCCTTCCAAAATTCCTGCTATTGTACCTGCTCTTCTGGGGGTCTGGGAAGTCACCCCAACTGTGATGAGTAGAGATCTATGGATCTGACTGCTTGTGAAACAGTCTTAAAGAATGGAATATTACTCAGCCATAAAAAGAAACGAAATTGAGCTATTTGTAATGAGGTAGATAGACCTAGAGTCTGTCATACAGAGTGAAGTAAGTCAGAAAGAGAAAGACAAATACCGTATGCTAACACATATATATGGAATTAAAAAGAAAAAAAAACCGTCATGAAGAACGTAGGGGTAAGACAGGAATAAAGACACAGACCTACTGGAGAACGGACTTGAGGATATGGGGAGAGGGAAGGGTGAGCTGTGACAAAGCAAGAGAGAGGCATGGACATATATACACTACCAAACATAAGGTAGATAGCTAGTGGGAAGCAGCCGCATAGCACAGGGAAATCAGCTTGGTGCTTTGTGACCGCCTGGAGGGGTGGGATAGGGAGGGTGGGAGGGAGGGAGACGCAAGAGGGAAGAGATATGGAAACATATGTATATGTAAAACTGATTCACTTCGTTATAAAGCAGAAACTAACACACCATTGTAAAGCAATTATACCCCAATAAAGATGTTAAAAAAAAAAAAAAAGAAATCCTCCTTCTTTCAAATTCCTTCCACTTTAAGAGATAGCTGGTTGTGACAATTCCTGAGAGTTTGGGGGATCATGTGATAAATTTGATTACTTTTGGTGTTCCCCATTGCTGGATTAATTCTCACTTTTGACAATATGCTGAATAATTTCCACTTATCTTTGCATTTCAGCTTTGAAAATTGCGTTGCTCAAGTTTCTTTTCCTTTTCTCCTGATTTTGTGAATCTATGTCTTAGCAAATACATCCTTCTATTGTTTTAGTGGGTCTTCCAGAGAAAGCAAAGTCTGCCAACTTTAACTGAATGTCCAATATTTTTTCTTTCTGTTTTCTTAAGAACTAAATAAATTCATAGTTAGCAAAAATGCTAAAACAATATTGCAGTCCACTCAGCAACTGCCATCAATGTTTTATTCTGTTACTAATGTAACAAAGACCTTCTTTAAAAAAGGGGTTTAAAATGCTCTCGAGTTCATCCTGCTTCTTTTTCTTACTTCATTCCTAATGTGGACCAACTCATATTTCCTGATAACATAACCAAATTATTCAGAATTACTGACCTGAAACTTAGTAAAGATAAACTGTGACTCAGTTCTTTTTTCTAATACCTTCATCTTTCCCTCCTCAACAATATACTTTTACTCTGACCTCTGCTTTCCAGGGTCTCAGTTTTTTGGCCTCATTATAATTATTTCTTTGAAAACTTGTCACTTCTTTGTGTTTGATTTTCACTTAAGTACGGATAATGTCATCACATTTATATCCCGGCCCTCTCATTGGTCATTCAACTTTATATTCACAAGGCTTACATGGTGTTTCCATATTCAAAATAAGCTATTGAATATTCTGTTTCAGAGTAAGCATGTCCATATATTAACTCTTCTTCCCTCCCAGGATATGTATCTTTTCCCTATTCCTCAATTTTCCTTTAAGAAACTATCATTCTTCTGATTACTGAGGTTAGACAGTAGACCTTTTCCTGTCTGCTTCATCGTTTTGCTTCATCTAACATGCCAATCAATCCTACCATATCTTTCTTTAAATAATCTCAAGATTTCCACTTCCTCTGCTCTCTTGGTATCTCTTTTCTAGTTCATCTTCATGTCACTGAAATCCCCACTCGGTAAACATGAAGCCATTTAATAAATTTGTGTTAGATTGTCCAAATGATAGATTTTGCACACACAATAATCCAAAATGAACGTTGGAAATGTTTCAACCTCAAATTAAGGTAAAACCTGCTTCTATTAATTTATTCTACATAAGTATCACGTTATTGATATCTGAAAGTGAAAGGAGAAGAAACAAGAACCAAGTGAATAAATAGTCAGTGTTTTATTATTATTACATCGACTTAATTCATATGGACTTTGGAAAACACTTTCCCCAATATCTATTAAGGTAAAAGCATATTAATATTTATTCAACATTAATTAGTTTATTCAGCACCTACTATGTGTCAGTTATTGTGCTGGGGTTTGGTTGTGCTTGGATAAGGATACAAATTTAAATAATGAAATGAGAATGTGACTTCCCAATGTTCCAAGCCAAGCAGGATGACAAGTTTTATACAACAGGATGTGATAAGTGCTAAAATAGAGGTAGGGACAAGGCAGATGGGGATAGAAAGAGTCATTTTCAACTCCATCCAACCATGTCCTGCTGTTAAGGAAGGTTTCTCAGAGGAGGAAGCACCTGAAATGGGTATGGGTTGTTATGGGGGAGGACATTCCAAGCAAAGACATCAAAGAGGCAGAAGGACATGTTTAAGCAGCTGTGTATTAATTATCTTTTCACAAGTCATCTTTGTATTTCTAACACCTGGGATAGATCATAGCTCATACTATGTACTCATTAAAATGTTTTTGAAAATTTATTACGTTTTATTAATTTAAATGGACGCACCAGACATGTTAATTAAAAAAATATATATACTACAGGGTAATGCCCTTGGGTTTTTGATAGGTATAATTTATCTTTGCTCTTGGAACTATGCTTTACATACTGTAGTTCCTATCTTCCGAATGATGAATATCCCTGTTGAAAATGACTGAGACTCATGCAAATGGCACATAATAGAACAATCTGTATGTATGTATGCAAAGTAGAGGCTTTGTAAAAAGAGCTCTGAACCAGAAATCAAGAAACCTAGGTTCTATTCCCAGACTTCCCTCTAATTAGCTGTGTGACCTTTTTAGAATCAATTATCATTTTCTGTGTCCCATGTTCTTAATTTAAAGAGTGACTTGCACTAGATAACAACTGTGTTTCTTTTCAGCTTCTAAGTTATACATGTCAGTAAAATGACAAACGGACAATTTCCCTTGCCTCTATTCCTTCATAATTGTGTCTGGCAAGGTTTGACCTTTGTTTCTAAGGTCAGCACAGAAGCCAACTTGTCTGTCTTCTGAACTCCCATAGAACTGTATTTCTAGCTCTCTTAAGGTTTAGTGTAGAACAAGATTTAGAGGGTAGGTTCTGCCTGGTTTTATGATCCAGTTTTGCCACTTACTAGCTGTGTGATCTTGAAAAGTTTTTTTAATCTCTCTGTTTGTTTCCTCACCTATTTATGGGGATTCCAATACTACCTACCTCATAAAGAGGCTGAAATAGGTTAATGATTTTAAAGTGTTTAGAAGAGGACTTGGCACAGAGTAATTGTTCAATAGATGATAAATTATTACTTAAGATATTTACATTCCCAGTGACACCCAGCCCATCCCCTGCAAAAAGAATTGGTAAGATACAGGACAGATAAACTACTGCTCTTTTGCAAATGTAGAAAACCGTGAAGTGAAATCTTGTCTTCTCTTACTCTGTAGCACACATGTTCATTCTTCTTAGATGTCTGATGAAGGAGCATGGAATCCTAACTCCTTTGCCACAAAAAAAAAAAAAAAAAAAAAGCCTTGACTGGGGCACTAATTTCTTTGTGTTCCTTATAGCATCTAATAAAGTGCCTTCATTGGATCCTTCATCCCTGTAAGTGAGGAAAAGCTGGGAAATAAGATTAAGTGAACAGAACCAGCTACATAATTTGTGGGCCCTCGTACAAAATGCAAATATGGGACCCTTGTTCAAAAACATAAAAAGCTGCTAAACTATAAAACCTTTTCTTTCTTCTTCATACCTCCTCTGTTCATGCATATGCACCAGTGTTGCATCAGATTTCACTGAAAAAGCACCAATTCAAAGATAAAATTAAGAATTTCAAAACAGTTACAGCAGATCATTAAACCAGAGAATCAAAATCTGCAAATCTGTACAGGTGAGACTCCCAGAAAGATGAGTTTATAGCTGAGAAAGACAGAGAGAGAAACCAAGAGAGAGTGAGACCCAGAGATGGAGAGAAAGACAGGGAGGGGACACAGGAAATGGAGAGGGAGGGAGCTGATTAAGGTATTCTCTACTCCATAATGTAAAATCAAACCTATCTATTGCTCTAATGTTGCCAGGGCCTTGTGTTATCAATGATAATTTAAAGGGAAAAAAGATATAAAATTAAACCTAGCATCTAGCATATTAAATTCGTCATGTAACTCCTCCACTGTTCAGTGGTTCCCCAACATATCTGGGTAAAAATCTAAGTTTTTGAAATGGTTAAAACACGCTGCTGATCTGGACCTGTTCTACCACTCTGTCCTCAAGCCATACCATTTCTCCCCATTTCACTCTATTCCAAGCACGCTAGGTTCATTTCTGTTGCTAAAAAATGTTAATCAACCTCTTGTCTCCTTGCCTTAGCATTTTATCTTATATTGGCCTGGAATTTTTTCCCAAATGTCCACATGATCCATTCGCTTACTTTTCTCTTATTTCTTGAAGTTCTCTGATTAACCGGCACATATTAGAGGGTACCTCTCTGACATTCCTAACAAAAAAATCTGTCTTTCCTTCTCTGCCTCTTTCTCTGTCTCTGTCACTCTCCACTCCTTCTTGCTTCATTTCCTTTGTAGCATTTATCATTACTTTTCATACTTTATTTATCTATTGCCTTATCACAGTATACTATACCACCATGTAGTATATGGTCAATAAATATTTGGAGGCATGAAAAAAAGGTATGAAGTAATATAGTCTATAGTCACTAGAGCTGTAGAAAAAAGAGATAGACAAAAGAGGTAGAAAAATTTAATTAACATTTCAGAGACATTTCATAGATACCATCTACCTTAATAAGATTTTTTTAAAAAGCAAATTAAATCCAAAATAACCATAAGGAAAGAAATAGTAAAAGCAGAAATCAAAAAAATGCAAATGAACAAGTAATAGAAAAGGACAATGAAAACTCATTTTCTTGAAAAATCCATGAAGTTTATAAACCTGTAGCTAGAATTATCAAGATAAAAAGAGGTAAGACACATTTCAATATCATGAGTGAAAGAAGAAGATCACTACAGAGCTTACTGACATTGAATGAAATAAATACAAACACATTTATGCCCAACAAACATTTGATTAACTTTGACACTATAGATAATTTCCTTGAAAGACATACACTACTACAGAACA
This sequence comes from Delphinapterus leucas, assembly GCF_059928025.1. Taxonomy (NCBI): domain Eukaryota; kingdom Metazoa; phylum Chordata; class Mammalia; order Artiodactyla; family Monodontidae; genus Delphinapterus; species Delphinapterus leucas. Next base: position 30,013,399 of record NC_143137.1, on the reverse strand, counting down.
AAAGTTCACTCAATATGAGAGAGAAGTGACAGCATTATATCTTTTTAAAAAGTGAATTTTTAATTAAATAGCATCTCATAGAGAAAACTCCATACCGAGATGGTGTCACTGGTGAATTTTATCAACATTTAAGGAAGAAGTAATAAAAATCTTATACAACTCTTATAGAAAATAGAGGAAGAGAAACCTCATTTTATGAGGCCAGCATTACCCTGATAGCAAAACCAGACATAGTCAGTATAAGAAAAGAAAACTAAAGATTAATATATTTTATGGTCATGGGTACATAAAATCTTTATTAAAACATTAGCAAATCTAATCCAGCATTATGTAGACAGGAAAATAAACCATGAACAAGTGTATTTTGGTATGGCAGGTTTAGTATTCACAAATTAAATAGTGTATTTCATTATCTTATCAATACAAAGGAGAAAAATCATATTACTTCAAAAGATACAGAAAAATAATTTCAAAAATTGAATATTCATTCATGATAAATAAAATACCCAGCCTATTAAGAATAAAAAGGAATTTCTTCAATCTGGTAATGGTAATCTAGGAAAAATACACTGCTAACATTATACATAAGAGTAAAAGACTGAATGCTTTTTCTCTAAGACCAGCGACAAGGTAAGATACCCATTTTCACCACTTCAACTGAATATTGTGTTAGAGACTCAAACCACTGCAGTAAGGTAAGAAAAATAAATAAAAGTTTTAAAAATTGGGAAAGAATTCAAGTCATCTTCACATGCAGACCACAGCAACATTGAAAACCTAAATCAATCAATCAACCAGTCAAATAAGCAAGCAATCTAGCTACAAAAAAGCTACTAGGCTACTTAGCTTACCAAGGTTGCATGACACAAGGTCAAAACAAATTAGATTGTGTTTCTATATACTAGCAAGGAACAATTGAAAATGAAAAAATATTTTAAAAGCACTTTACAATAGCATTCAAAGATATAAAGTAATTAGGCATGAATTCACAAAATACTCTGCAAGTTGCAAAACACTGCTGCGAGAAATTGAAGGAAACAAAGGAGTGGAAAGCTATACTACATTCATTCATCATAAACTGGCAATTATTCTCAACTGATCTATAAATTCATTGCAATTTCAACAAAACTTCTACAGGCTTTTTATGTAGAAATTAATAAGATGATTCTAAAATGTGTATAGATGTACAACAGATCAGGTGTAGAAAAAACAATTTTGAAATTATGAACACAGTAGGAGGACTATACCTGCTTTTGAGACTTATAAACTATCTATTATAAAGCTACTAGTGTAGTCAAAGAAGTATAGTACTGATGTAAGGATACAGCTATAGATGAGTGTAGAATCCAGAGATAGACACATATATATGGGCAATTAGTTTTCAAAAGTTACCAAGGTGCTTCAATGGGGAAAAATGAGTCTTCAATAAAGGGTCCTCAAGCAAACTACATATTCATATAGAAAATAATAAACTTTGACCCTCATCTCTTGTAATACATACAAATTGACTCAAAATGAGTCACAGACCTAAATGTAAAAGATAAAACTAAACTAAAATAAAACTTTAGAACAAAATATAGGAGAAAAACTACAAGGTTTGGGATAGGCAAAACTTCCTTAGGACAGAAAAATCATTAACATGAAAAATAATTGACAGATTGAACTTCAACAAAATGACAAACTCTTCAAAAGAGTCTACAAAGAAACTGAAAAGGCAAGCCATAGAGTAGGAGAAGGTATACACCAGGGGTCCTTAACCCCCAGGCGTGGCAGTCCAAGGCCTGTGAGGAACTGGGTGGCACAGCAGGAGGTGAGCGGCGGGAAGGAGAGCGAAGCTTCATCGGCCGCTCCCCATCGCTCCCCATCATTTGCATTACCGCTGGTATACACGATACATGTATCAAACTTTGAATCTGCATAATGAATATTTTTTAAAATGTTACAATTGAAAATTGAGTAACTAACCCAATCAAACTAGGCAAGAGATTTAAACAGACACCTGGCAAAAAAGTTATCTAAGTGGACAAAAGGTACATGAAAATACTCTACATCATTTTTTATTAGGGAAATGCAAATTAAATCCACAATTAGATACCAATACATATTCATTAAAATGGCTAAAACTGAAAAGATTTACCATGCCAACTGTTGGTGAGGTTGCGGAGCAACTAGAACTGAAGGGAATATAAATTCTACAACTACTTTGTGAAATGTTTTTGGCAGTTTATTAAGTACATAAACACGTATCATAAAACCTAGCAATTCCTATCCTAGGTATTTTTGTAAGAGAAATGAAGATATATGTCCCCAAAAGCCTTGTGAACAAATCTTCCTAGGACATTTATTCAGACATCAAGGACATGCCCTATGATTGCTTTTACTTGAAACTTTAGAAAAGAGAAATTTAATTTATAATGAAGAAAAGCAGATCAGTGGTTTTCTGGGGTTGATTGTAGGGGCTTGAATTGACTGCAAGGGTACATGAGAAACATTTTTGGGTGCTACAAGTATTCCATAGTTTGACTGTGGTTACTTATTAAAATATACATTTATATGGGGAATTTTTATTGTATGTAAATCAAACTGAATTAATTATATTTCAAAGAGATTCCAGGGTGTGTTTTTTGTATATGATCTTAAATGAAGTCCACTAATCACCTCCGAATTTATCACATCCTTCCATATCCTGTGGTGTGAACTCTATCTACCTAGGCAAGTCCTGGAGCTGAACTAGTCATCTTAGCCCCATTCTCAAGCAATCCTTCTCTTTACTAAAATTCCAAGATGCCTCGTAATGGAAGCCTCAAATTTGTGGAGGCAAAAAAATCCTGTCCTCACATGTAGCAGCACTTCTGCTGTCATATTTCTTCCGGAAATAACTTTGCTGATATTAAAGTTTGTATTTAGAAAATATACTCTGTTTAAGCTATTCATGACTCTACTTTATTTCAAATGAGAATTATATAATTGAATATGTAAAAAATTGAAATGCTTAGAACTCTAGAAATAATCTATGATTATATTCTATACAACCTGAAGCATGTTTCAAGAGGATTTAGAGAGATTTATAAAGAAATTATTTCAAAAATATAAATTTAAATTATTTTCAAATGTTTGCCCTTCCTCTTTTCTGTTCCCAGAAATTACTTTCTCTGCTGGGTCCATAAGCATGGAATTAATCATGAGGCAGTAACTATGGCAATATAGTCTAGACTAGACAAGCCACACAATTATTGATCGATTTCCTGTATAAAACACTAAAGTTTACTTTTATTTCCATCAAGTCAAAGACATTATAGTATTTTTTTTTTTTTAATGATCACGTTTGCCCTTATTAGAAGTGTTTGTACTTTACTGTAAAAATCAAAACTCAGGTAAGTCTTAGTGATACTCCATCGGAAAATGATGCTGGGATTAAAGTAGAATGTATCCAGTTTTATATCCCATAAAAGTGAGAACTACATGATATGTGAGGCTGGCTGACTCCACTCTTTAACATGTTATCTAGACAATTCATTGTGGTGCCCAGCTAAATGATACACATATTAAAGTGACCTTGTTAGACTGGTTAGCTTACAATCTACTGTATTTGTTTATATATCCAATTAAAAACCTTCGGTAAATTTAGGGAAAGTGGGGGAGGGATAAATTGGGAGATCGGGATTGACATATCCACACTACTATATATAAAATAGAAAACTAATAAGAACCTACTGTATAGCACAGGGAACTCTACTCAATACTCTGTAATGGCCTATATGGGAAAAGAATCTAAAAAAAAGAGTGGATATATGTATATGTATAACTGATTCACTTTGCTGTACGCCTGAAACTAACACAACATTGTAAATCAACTATACTCCAATAAAAACTAAAACAAAACAAAATAAAACCTTTGGTAAATTAAGTATTAATCATGATTTTCTTCTCACATATTTTTAAAATTTACATTTATGACTTAGCATAATAACCATTTGTTCAATTATTCAAACTCCAACATTGCCATTTTGGGTGTTGTAAGTTGTCTGCAGAATTTTTATTTTACTCAAATAAGTATAAGTAGCTGGAGATATCCCTATTGACTGTACATATGAACAGGCTCAACAGCTTACTGTAACTGCTCTAAAGATGATAAGACTGCCTAGACATAAAAATTCAATAATGAACATGTTTTATAAACTGAAATTGATGAGAGAATAAATCCAGGTAGAGTCTAGATACTTTGCAGCTTGTTACTTGAAGTCAAATTCTCTTTCCTTTCATAAAGTATATTTCTTGACTATAAGTGTCAATCCACTAACAATATTCTATGCATGCACTAGAATAATGCCACCAGAATGGTGAGGAAAGAGAAGTACCTAACAGTCTAATGAATTTGGAAAAGTATAGCAACACCACTTACCATCCCTAATTCCAATTCCAAGTAATATAGCTACTTATATAGCAGAAATCCATACAAGCAATGTTTTAAATATATACTGGTAAACTATTTTTATAGTGTCATTTAGGTTCCTCAATCAATTCTGAAATGTTTTGTTAATATCTATGCCTACAAACATGTCTTTAAAATGATGGATAAACTCAAAGTTCTTCTAAGATGGAATTTTATTATTTTTTGTAACTCAGCTTGTTTTAAATTATGTTCACTTGATAAGTGCTTCTCCTGTTTTTCTTTTCTCAAGAGTAATGAGTAATGGAACGGTAAAAAACACTGTATTTAGGGGCTGAAGACAGCACCTACTACGGGTCGATCAAGTGAGATGCAAAGATAAATTGAATCCTATTCCATCCTTGCAGAATTTAAAACAGGGTAAATACTGTCACACAGGTATAAAGTTCTATGAGAGTAAAGAGGAGGAAGCATGCAGCTTATGGTTTTGAAGAAAACTTTTAAAGAGTAGGACATACTTGAGTAAGAAGTTACCAGATAGAGACGGGGAGGAATGGCATTTACATCAGAGGATATGGAAACAACAACAAAGAAATATAAAAAAATCTGGAAATGGCAAGTATTCTGACATATGTCTGTGTAGGTGATTGTTTGGGGTTATGGGGAGGGGAGGGACGTGCGTAGATTGCAGGAAATGAAATGGAACCATTGCAGGACCATGGTAACTTTATGCTCCGGATAATGATGAGCTCTTCAAAGTTCAGCAGAGGAGTGAAATACATGTTTTGTTTTTAATTTCTAATTTCCAATATATCACTGTGCACTGTAGACTTTGGGTGGAAAGAAAACTTGTTGGGGCCTCCCTGGCAGTCCAGTGGTTAAGACTCCAGGCTTCCACGGCAGGGGGCACGGATTCTATAGGTCAGTTAGGAGTCTATGGCCTTTGGCCAACAGATGAAAAGAGTTTATAGAAAGAATAGGAATGAAAGGAATGCATGCAAAGATTTGAGAGTAATTTTATACCTTGTTACAAGCACTTTACTCACAAAAGTAGCTAGTAAACTTTTCAATGACTCAATACAGAGACACTACAAGTATTTCAATTCAAATTCTTATTTTGCCCTATGCAATTACATTTTCTCATACAGCCAAGGGCTACATTGTTACCTCAGGAAGCAATGCCATTTTTTTCTGATCCAAGCTTTCCACCTCATTTTCTAAAAATGACTCATCTTGTTAGGATCACTCACACTCTAATACATCATTATGTTTCTCTTCATTTTCCCGCCTAGGTCAGAAGTTACTCCTCCTTCTTTGCTCTGTGTTGTATTACTTATACCTTCTGTTCTAGCTCTTATTTTCTTTGCTGCCTTTACTATCTTATAGAATCCTTGAGGGTGGGGATGATGCTGTATTTGACCATCTGTGACAGATTTCTTTGATCATAAACACTGGATAAATGTATGTTGAAAAGAAAAATAATTGACTCAAACTCAACCATAATTTCGTAATTTTATCTTCAAGTGATAAGAAACTGCCATGTGATACCTGTCATAACATAACACAGAATCCCTAGTCTATGGTTTTTTATGGGTATATTCATCTTTATTTATGTTTATATACAAAAGATAAGCATGCCTTTGAATTCCATCTATAAATGTGAGAGATAATTCTTATTCTCAAATATATTCGTGTACAATATTTCACATTTATTTTATTGTAATTTTGATTATGAAGAGTTTTATCATAACATCTAACTTCTAGGTTGATTTATTCAAGTTATTCATTACTACTAATAGCAAACTATTGGTCACAGAGAGTTTGATTACATTTAAATAACATCATCTCAGTGACTAAAATAGAACGCTAGACTGAAGTTTATATTTTATTGGCCTGTAGTTTATTGATAAGACTGAGTTATGAGTCCTGACGAGTTATTCTAACTGTACCTCCATTATTAGGGTACTTTGATGTGAGACCTTGATTCTTAAAAAAATTCAAGTCTTTAACATGTGGTCATCCATAATTTCACAAACACTACAATACTTTATACCTCAAAAGTATGATAATATTTCCCCAGACATTACAGTTATGATAGATGGTACTTTTCAAAAATGGCAGCAACAATATTTCTAGCCCCACATGATCTAAAATCTTGCCCCTCTTCCATCAGAGGTTGGAGTCTATGTCATCTTCCCTTTACCTTGGAAGAGCCTGTGGAGGCAATAATAGAGTGGCGCTATGTGACAGCCAAGTTTAGACATGAAAGCAGTAAAGCTTCTGTCTGGGTCTTGTTCTGATGCCTTCCCTGGGAATGCAGCCATCATGCTGTGAGGAAGACCTGGCTACATGGGGAAGTCTGCGTGTCTGAGCCCTGATCCAACAACTAGCACCGAACGTCAGCTGCATGAGCGTAGGTCACATGGCTTAGACACAAGCCTTCGTTGCCAAGCCCTAACCACGTTACAGATTTATGAGCAAAAGAAAATGACTGTTGTTTGAGGCCATGCAGGATTGTCAAAAAGCAATAGTCACATGAGCAAAAGTAAATAAAGCATTTGTAAGAGGTACATCTTGCTTTATAGAGTATTTCCTTGTAATGTGAATGTGAATGTCACCTCCAGAACAGCAGTGCTTGCTCTGTTTGGTTGGCTTCTGTATTCCTGGTGCTTAGAACAGGACTTAGTCCAGAGTATTCAGTACATAAAATAATAATAAATTTATGATGAGATCCATATAAATCAAGGAATAAAGGCTTTTGAAAAACATATGCAATCAAAAATGTTTGCAAAGTGAAATTTGTCAAAATGTTCCCCAAATTTATGAAAATATTAGTATACTTAAGAATTAGCAAAAAAAAATTTTTTTTGTACATTTAGAGCTATAAGAAACTCAAAATGTATTACATACCTTTTTTTCACATTCAATTCTTGTTTTGTTTCAAATATGCGTTACATAGGTTGACCTTCAACACTACTGCTAATTTAGCAAACAAATTTTTGACTTAGCTGTCTGTATTTGTTCATTTAATTTTACTATTACCTGAAGTACAGGAATTTATTTAATATCTCAAAAATATGATACTATATTTTAAGCTGTTGACACAGTATTTCATATTGCATACAATACATAAGTGATATTTTTCATTTTGTAGATGCATTATATTTTGAAACATATAGGGTAGTTCTTAAGCTGACAAACACCCCTAAACATATAAAACAAAATGCTAATATCACTGAATAAAGAATGCAAAATTTATTGCCTCTTCTAATATTTATCCGAATTTATGAATAGGATAAAAGTGTCTATTGCAAGGAACTGTTGAGAATTTTAACGTGATTTTCTTTCGAAAATGTAGAATACCAAATAGCTAATTGGTTAGTAATTTTCCAGACTAATAAGTTACTAATAATAACATAAATAATTTTACTCAAAAGTATGAATAATAAGGATAAAAACCTATCTTATTCGTTCACTTTCCCAAATATCCATTGAATCCTTCAATTTTATTTATTCCCCATCTTGAATACTTCCTAAAGTATTAAGCAGTGATACTAAATAGAAGGGCTTCTGAGATCCACCTTCTGCTTGTATTTGCTGACACTGCTTTCCTTAAACTTACTGCTTGGGAAACAATGAATGAGTTGTAGATCCCCATTTGATTCCTATTTCCATACTTTTTTTTCCTTTTTTTTTTTTTCCTGCTGTATCTTCTGGCCAGAAATGCTCTCAATGCCATCTTCACTTGATGAAATTAGGCTCAGAGAACTTAAAACTCAGTTCAGAGGTGTGTTGGGTGTCCCCAAGACCACCCCCACTATCAGAGATTGGCTGGAAAGACTCACAGCAGTCAGCAGATAGGTGTACTCACTAAGATTTATTACAGCAATGGAGTAAGGCTACATGGCTGGATCATATGGGAGAAAGGCACAGTGTCTGGAGGAGTCCAATTTCCTACGTCTCTCCATCACATGAGGTGTCACACAGAGTGTACTCTTCCTTCAGTAACAAAATACAGCAACATTTGTGTGATGTTTCTACCCAGAGAAGCCCATGAGAGACCTAGCTGGGGGCTGGTCATGCAGGCACCCTCTGTCTAGCATGTACTAACATTCCAGACTCCCAGAACGGAAAAATAAAGTGTTCAGCGTAAACCATATGGTTTGCACTGTCTAGGCAGAGTGAACCTTCATCTGTTAACTACTGACTCGGGGCCGAGTTTCCGGGTACCAGTCAAGGGCCAATCTTTCAAGCAGGCCTTTCTAAAGGTCGCTGCCTCCAGCCTGCTGTGATAACTCTTGTCTGCACATGAAGTAACCTGCGAAGGATTTAACTCTGATTCCTGGAGAGGGAGACACTGATCCCCGGTGCTCCAGGCCTGGATATCTCTCAGTATTTCCCACTTTGGAGCACTATTACTTGTACTTCTAGCTCTCTCTCCCACATTACTCCTGATACTTTTTCACATGAAACTTTGATGAAAATCTAAATAATAGAGCATCAAGTTCCTTTACTTGAAGGTTTAAAGTCTGTGCAGTTCATCCCCTCTCCCATCCCCTTTCTATCCTGAACAATTCATCCCTAATATCGGTAAGTAAGGCTGAACAAATATATGTCCATGTGTCAGGTGGAAAGGAGGCTGGTTGAGCTGTGGTGCTCCCACACAGGGTGTTAGGGATGCATGAGGAAAGGAGGGATTCCACAGGGTAGGGGAACCTGTATAGGATGTTGGAGTCCAAGTATGATGAGGAAGGTGTCCCAGTGGGGAGGTAACCCAACATGCAGTGTCCCAGCCTAGAGGGGTGAGGAGGGCAGCCAAGCAGGGGGAGGCCCAAGGGAGGATTTGGGATCTTGAGGCAGGAGCGGGGGAGCGGGGGAACAACTGGTAGAGAGTATTGGAAGTTAAATGGGGAAGAGTGGCAGAAAAGAGTGATTGGCTCCGTAAAGGAGGATCAATAAAACAAATAAACCTACCTAGGATAATGAGAGATAGGACTCTCATTGTCAGAGAAAGGCACTCCAACCATGGAAAGGAAGATAACAAGAAGGTTGGATTGGGAGTATTGGAATGAACTCGTGTTTTAAACGATGCAGAGAGACAGAGACAGAGAGACAGAGGGAAAGAGAAAGATTTACATGTATATATTTAAATTATTTATAACAACAGGCAACACGTATGTTGCTATTCTCTGTGGTCCTACTTTATGAGTACAAGAGAATCTGAAATTTTTTTTTAATGCTCTTTAACCAAATAGTCCATTGGCTATTTTGATGAAAATATATTCCTCTGTTAGGGAGAGAGAAGTTATTAAGGAAATAGAATATGAGCACCAGTGAAATGTATTATGGCTCTTGACCACTATCAGCTTCTTACAGATTTTTATTTTCCCTCTTTCAGGAGTAAGTCACTGCATCTAAGAGAAATAGAAGTGAAATTACAGATCTAGAACAGGATACTAGTGTCCAAATGTTTAATATGAAAATATAAATTTGTAGAAGGACTGGAACCGTAAATTTAGGGCTTCCATTAAAGCCATACTATCTTGTGCACATAACGCTTACTGCAACCTCTGCCTTAATAATATGCCATTGTGGAAGGTAGCTCCTTCTTTCCCTAAGTAAGTTTTCCTTCTATTTCCCTGTTTTTCATACTTATTCTCCCAGTCACTGGGCTCACAATTGGTGGCACGTTATCTTATTCGCCTTAGCTTTCTATGCTCAGCAAATAATCATACGTGCTACATTTTTTTCTCATAATTTGTATTAAGTTCACCCTTCATTTACCTTTTATTGCACACTTTATTTGAAATAGCTGGGGTTTTTTTTTCTTTTAGTCTTTTCTCTTTTAGCTTTCTCCTACATGCAGCTATAATTATAAACATATTTGTTATTTTCTCTTTAAATCAATTAGAGAACTAGACATAGACAAAAAGTGTTGGAAAATCTTTTCAAACTCCTTTCTCCTCTAACTTCACAATTTCTCTTCCATACAAGCAATACGTGTTTCCCCTACAGGACCTTCACCTCACATCATGCATTATCCCAACTTCTTTCTTCATAGTTTATGTTTTAAATGTGTTTATATATCGTAAAATATGTTTTAAATACTTAGGTCATTCTTTACACCTCCTTTTTACTATGAAATCTTTTGCTAGGGTAGAAAAGCTGAGCTTTCCAAAATGTTCTATTCGGAGTACAATTCATATTTCCAAAAAATGGTATTGAAAATTAGACACCTATAGGTCAAAACATGAAAGGCAATTACTTAATTAGCATTCCAAGCTTGCTGCCCTCCCCAAATCTACATGCACAGAACACTTTTTAAAGTCAGTAGGAGTTCTGTCCCAACAAAGACTTCACCCAAGGGGAAAAGAAAAAGAATTTAAACATAAATAAGTAGAACAGATTTTAATACACTCTCTCTCAATGAGTATTTACCTGAGGGACTAGAACAGCTGCAATGTAAAAACCTGTTTAATAACCCTCTATTAAATAGTTTTCTTTGTTTAAATTAAAATCCAATGCAGGCTAAGTTGTAAACAAACAAGATTTACATAATATCAATTTCTAAAAGTAAGGCAATACAGGGATCTTCTATTAACCAAATATTTTTAAGTACTGTATTGTTCTGCTTTTCTTTTCACTCTATTTTGAATGGTTTATTAAAGCCAACTACATAATTGTGTATAGAAATAATGAAGCAAACATACTTTGTGTAGCAAAGTGGCTTGCTAGAGCACATCAAGTACTTTTAAAGAAAGTAAACAAATTAATTGCCAGTTTTCTCACAGAATGTGGCTTCTTTTTTATTTTTATTATTTTTATTTTTTTGCGGTACGCGGGCCTCTCACTGTTGTGGCCTCTCCCCTTGCAGAGCACAGGCTCCGGATGCACAGGCGCGGCGGCCATGGCTCACAGGCCCAGCCGCTCCGCGGCATGTGGGATCTTCCCGGACCGGGGCACGAACCCGCGTCCCCTGCATTGGCAGGCGGACTCTCAACCACTGCGCCACCAGGGAAGCCCAGAATGTGGCTTCTTAAATGATGAAAACCTTATAAGACTTCTTTAAGATTTTCAACAACCATAAACTATTGAAGAGTAATTTACCTGCTTTGCCAATGTTAGTAACATATGCAAGAATTTACCTTCCTCAGGTTTCAGAAAAATAAGGCTTTTGTTTCTTCAGAACTCACACTGCTGCTTTCTCATTTGTAGTCACAATTCTGTTTATAGCACTGGAATTATTCCATGGCAATTAATCCAAAGTTATAAATATGATAATGAGTCCAAGAAGCAAATTTATACGGTCCTTCTTATCTTCCCTCTTTTCCCATCTTTAACAAATAAACAGTTGCTCAGAATAAAACACTTAGGGAAAATATTCTGAAGTGAAACTGACAAGCAACGCTATCTTCGAATTGAAAGAGATTTCCATGCTCTTTTTCCTCATCCCAGATATCAAGCTCCCTGACGGCAGGTTGACCTTGAACAGCTTGGTTCATGCTAATGTCCAACTTGGTCTTGCACATCTTAAGGGATCAGTAATAACAATGTGTGAAAAACTGATTTTTCCCCCTCTTCTTCTATCATAGGAACAACATGTGCATCACCATTTATGAGATCATGAATATTTTAACAACAAAAGTATATTCTTTATATTAAAACAACCACTGTGTTCCTTCATGACAGCCATCCCATGAGGCAGAATTGAAGCTATAACATGAGGGTTAGACTTTGTACATCTATTTACAAAATTGATTAGCCTTTCGGAGTTCCAATCACATAGAATGTGACAGGGTCTCAGGGCAGCATTGTGGGAACTTTGAAAGTCTAGTCCATTTTATTATATAAAATATATTTAAGATTTTCTGTATATGAGGAATAAAGCTTCTGAAAATGGGTTATTTTTAATAGGAGATGTTCAAAGTCTAAAAGCTAAAGAAGGGACAATCCTTTGAAGAGGATTTTGAAAAGGACTTTGACAGTATTAATAAAGGGAAAAAGAAGTTAAGCTCAGGTTGCCAACTTATCTTTTTAATAGTGGTCTAAAAAAAGACACAGGGTCATTGCCCTTTCCTTGATGACCATATTCTAGGGACACTGAGGTATCTGAAATCTCAAATATGTTTTAGGCATTTAACTAGCCTTACCAATGCTGTTACTTTCTCATGTCCCCTATACCTTTCTAGTATGTCAGATTTTATTTCTCTGAGGAACAAAGGCCAAAAAGAGACAGAGAGAGAGAGAGAGAGAGAGAGAGAGAGAGAGACGGCTTCTGTACATCTTCCAAAGAATAAAGAATCCAAACCAAAATTACCATTGGAAAAGTACATTTGTTAAACACAAAATAATATGGAACCTAGAAAGTTAATAAAAATAAACTGTATATTTTTCTATGGAATCATAGTTTTTGTGAAATGTTTGTAATTTATGATCAAATATTTGAAGGTAAAAATGTTGATTTTTTCTTAACATTTAATACTAAAACAAATGTGTTGTTTTAAGAAAAATATGATATATAAAATTTGAAGTTGCTAGACCTTAAGGTGTAACTCACAAAATTTCAATTACTGGCTAAAGGTTTTGCTTATTTTTCCAGTTGATTGAATTTCTTTCTTAATTCAGGACTTTTTTTTTTCCTAATAAGAGTATACTATGTTAAAATAACTTAATACAGCGTATTTAGGAAATGGGTGAAGGTGGTCAAAAGGTACAAACTTCCAATTATAAGATAAATAAGTCCTGGGGATGTAATGTACAGCATGATGACTACAGTTAACAATATTGTATCATATATTTGAAAGCTGCAAAAATACAAATATTGTATATTTGAGAGTACATCTTAAATGTTCTCATCACAAGAAAAAAATTGTAACAATGTATGGTGATGGATGCTAACTAAACTTAAAATTTTATTGTGGAGATAAATTCACAATATATACATATATCATATCACATATCAATCACATTGTATACCTAAAACTAATACAATGTTATATGTCAATTATATCTCAATAAAAACATAAAAATAAAATAACCTAATACAAATTCTTAGAGTTGTCTGAGAAGAGATTCTAAGAATATAGTTAGATATACTAATATATATACATATATATAAAATCTAGATATTAAAATTTGCTTATAACTGTGAAAAGTTAGCATAAGTGATTAAAATATGGGTTGAACATATGAAGCGCTCCCCTTCTCCATGGTCATAGACTGACTCCCTGCCCTGGCCAGAGACCTCCCAGAGATGTGCCATGGGGGATGAGTAAGACAGTATGTATTGAATACCTGTCTGTGCAAATTCATCATCAGTACAAAAAACAACAAACTGGCAAAGAGAATTAACTATTGCACATACTGGTGTGTTTATAGACCTAAAGGGATATGTGATTTAGGGTCAGAAGACCCGGGAATGAGAAAGCTTTTGTGACTCAGATGTACAATATAATCTTGGAAAATCATATAACCTCCTTGAGCTTTGTTTCCTATTGGCTAAAGTAAACATAAGAATAACACCCACCTCACAAGGCGTTTTTGAGAATCACCTGTAGTAGGTACATTGAGAAAGCACTTTTTTAAACAGCTATACACATGTGCATCATTTGTCTCATTGTTAAAGTAATTTGTTTTCCACTGTTCATCTTGGTATTAGATCAGCTTGACTCTCTATGAGTCTTTTAGAGAGTTATCATAATAATCTATAATGCAAAAAAGTACATATTAACCATCTAATTATTCATTCACTCAACAAACATTCACTCTGTTTCTACCGTGTGCCAAGTACAATGGTAGATACAGAGGTTACAGAGATAAAAGACCACTGCCTTCTCTTAAAGAGGTTACAGTCTAGTGGCTAAGAATAAGAAGGAAAGACAAATCTCATCTAATCTATTACAGCCTCTGATAGAGCACTTGAGGTGGACATCATTTTAAAGAGGTTAGAAAATGGTTCCTGGCTCTTGAGCTGAGTACTTGAGATGTGGGAAAGAGACTCATGAATCAAGACCCAGAATCAAGATAAAATACACCCAATTGTGAAAACTAAAAATAGCTGACCAAGACTGTGACTAAGCTAATATTAAGATATCATGAGATGAGACTTAACAGTTAGAAGAAGTTGAGACCCTGAAGGGTTCTATATTCTCTGCTAAGGACTGATTTCTGAAAAAAGATGGAAGAATACTGAAAGGGGTAGTGACATGATTACAAGTGCATTAAAAAAAAACAAAAAACAAAACAAAAAAAAACACTGAATAAAAGACATACAGGGGCTTCCTTCGTGGCGCAGTGGTTGAGAGTCCGCCTGCCGATGCAGGGGACACGGGTTCGTGCCCCGGTCCAGGAAGATCCCACATGCTGCGGAGCGGCTGGGCCCATGAGCCATGGCCGCTGAGCCTGCGCGTCCGGAGCCTGTGCTCCGCAACGGGAGAGGCCACAACAGTGAGAGGCCCGTGTACCGCAAAAAAAAAACCCCAAAACAAAAAGACATACAGACTGCGAAGGAAGAAATAATATTGACCCTGTCTTCAGGTAACATGATTTTTCCACATAGAAAACCCAAGAACTAATAAGGAAGTGCAACAAAATTGCAGCTACATGGGATGAAATGAGAGAGTGGCATGGACATATATACACTACCAAATGTAAAAGAGATAGCTAGTAGGAAGCAGCCACATAGCACAGGGAGATCAGCTCGGTGCTTTCTGACCACCTAGAGGGGTGGAATAGGGAGGGTAGGAGGGAGACACAAGAGGGAGGAGATATAGGGATATATGTATATGTATAGCTGATTCACTTTGTTACAAAGCAGAAACTAACATACCATTGTAAAGCAATTATACTGTAATAAAGATGTTAAAAAAAATTTTTTTTAAATTGCAGTACAAGATCAATACACAACAACCAATTGCATTTCTATATACTAACAATGAACATATAGAAATCGAAAATTTAAAAACGTACAATACTATTTACAATTGTGCCAAAGAAAATGAAACACTTAGTTATAGATATAATAAAACATGTACAGGATCTGCAAATGCTGATGAAAGAAATTTTAAAAAAAAGAGACCTAAATAAACAGAGAGACATACTGTGCTTATGGACTGAAAGACTCAACATAGTGAACATGTACATTCTATTAAATAGATTTATAGTTGTAATGCAGTGCCTATTAAAATCCCAGAAAGGTGTTTTGTAAACTTAGACAAGTTAATTCTAAAATTTATATAGAAAGACAAGGACCTAGAATAGCTAAATCAATTTTGCAAAAGTATAATTAGGTGGAAGGAATAACTGCTTCACATTAAGAGTTAAGATACAACTACAGTAATCAGGAAAGTTGCAAAAGCAATTTGATACAGAAAGGATAGGCTTTTCAAGAGATGTTGTTGAAGCAACCAGCTATCCATAGGCAAAAGAAAAAAAAAAAGAAAAAGAATCTTTCCCTAAACTTTATATCTTATACAAAAAATTAAGTCAAAAATAGACGGACTTAAATTTAAAGTGTAAAACTATAAAATATTTAGAAAAAATAGAGAACATCTTTGGAACCTAGGACTAGGCAGAATTGTTAGACTTGACACCAACAGCATGATCCATAAAAAAAAAAATTAAGAAAGGGAAAAATTCATTACACTATTCTTTCTGTTTTTATGTATATTCACAACTTTCCATAATAAGTTTTTGCTGTTTGGTGTCTTTTTTTTTTTTTTTTTTGTGGTACGCGGGCCTCTCACTATTGTGCCCTCTCCCTGTTGCGGAGCACAGGCTCCGGATGCGCAGGCTCATCGGCCATGGCTCACTGGCCCAGCCACTCTGCGGCATGTGGCATCTTCCCGGACCAGGGCACGAACCCGTGTCCCCTGCATCGGCAGGCGGACTCTCAGCCACTGCACCACCAGGGAAGCCTGTTTGTTTTATAAAAAGGAAAATTTGATAGACTGGACTTCAACAGAGTTAAAAAATCTTTTGCTTTGCAAAACATCTTGTGAGGAGGATGAAAAGACAAGCTATGTATTAGGAGAAAATATTTGCAGACAACATATCTGACAAAGAACAATTGATAGAATATATAAAGAGCTCTCCTAAGTCAACAGTAAAAAAACCCAAAACCAAAACAAACAATCCAATTAAAAAATGGGCAAAAAAAGGAACATACATTTTGCTGAAGAGTATACAGATGGCAAGTACGCACATAAAAATATGTTCAACAAAATTAGCCATTAGAGAAATGCAAATTAAAACCACAATAAGATGTCATTATACACTGTCAGAATGGCTAAAACAAAAATTAGTGCTGATGCCAAATATTGGTGAGGACGCTGAAAAACCTTAACTGGTGGTATATAAGATGATGCAGCCACTCTGGAAAAGATTATGGCAGCTTCTCACAAAACTAAACATATACTATCCTGCCCCTAGGTTCTTCATAACCAATTTTTTTTAGATTCCATATATATGTGTTAGCATACGGTATTTGTTTTTCTCTTTCTGACTTACTTCACTCTGTATGACAGACTCTAGGTCCAATAAAGACGCAGACGTAGAGAATGGACTTGAGGACACAGGGAGGGGGAAGGGTAAGCTGGGACGAAGTGAGAGAGTGGCATGGACTTATATATAGTACCAAATGTAAAATAGCTAGCTAGTGGGAAGCAGCCACATAGCACAGGGAGATCAGCTTTGTGACCACCTAGAGGGGTGGGATAGGGAGGGTGGGAGGGAGACACAAGAGGGAGGAGATATGGGGATATATGCATATGTATAGCTGATTCACTTTGTTATAAAGCAGAAATTAACAGACCATTGTAAAGCAATTATACTCCAATAAAGATGTTAAAAAAAAAACCCTAAACACATACTTATCATACAACACAGCAATTGTAACTCTTGGTTATATATCCCAAAGAAATGAAAACTTATGTTCACACAATAACTTGTACATGAATGTTCATAGCAGCTTTATTCATAATAGCCCCAAACTGGAATCAACCCAAATGTCCTCCAGTGGATGAATGTTTAATCATAGTGTGGTACTTGTCATCAATAAAAAGGAATGAGCTATTGATACATGCAACAATTTGGATGGATCTCAATATAACTGGACTGAGTGAAAAAAGACAATCTCTAATGGTTACATATTGCATGATTTCCTACATATAACATACTTGAATTGATACATTATAGAGGAGAACAGATTAGTGGTTGACAAGAGATAGGGGACACTGAAGGAGATGGTTATGGCTATTAAAGGGGATCCTTGTAATGGAAATCTTCTATATGTTCACTGTGATGGTGGTCACATAAATCTACATGTATGATAAAATTAAACAGAACTAAGTATAAACACATAAAAATTAGTGTATGTAAAACTGGTGAAATCTTATTAAGGTCCATGGATTCTATCAATGTCAATATCCTGGTTGTGAAATTGTACTATAATATGCAACAGTTCACTTTTGGGGGAAACTAGGTAATAGGTATAAGGGATTCCTATCATTTCTGTATGAATCTATATAGATTCATATCTATATAGAATCTATATGAATCTATAATTATCTCAAAATAGTTTAAAAAAATCACTCTAGGTACAGTATAAGGATAGAACGGTAATGAGGATGGAATACACAAGGGTCATTGGATGAGTGTGTGTATTTGTTGGGGGAAGTACTGAAAAACAGGACATGGACTATGACGCCTGCCAGCTTTCTTCCTTGGGCTTTATTCATCCCAAGGAGAGGAAACAGAAGGAGTAGCTGACTGGAGAAGAGAAGTGATGAATTCAATTTTGATTTTGCTGAGTTTATTTTCAATCAGCCAAGCAGAGTATGTAAAATGATAATACAAGAAGGAAAACCAGGAATTTCTGGACAAGGGAAGAATATAGTGTTCTGCTGGATTCTGTATGCATACTCTTCATATAGCATTTCAACACCTGAATGAATATTAAAATATCAGTTACCTGCATATCATGGCACAGGAATTTCTGAACTCAGAGGCAAGAGTAAATATACTAAAATAGCTGAATCAAATGAATTGCATTTCCATTATGCATTAAAGTGAAAAGGAACTGAGTTACCCTCCATGTGTGTCAAGTTCTACATTGGTGTTCAGAAGTATTTTTCTGCTTAATCTTCATGATAGGCCTCAAAAGTTAAGTTTTATTATCTATAATTTCTAAACAGAGACGTTAAGTAATTTGCCAAATGAAACAAAGGCAATGAGTAACTTATTGGGCTAGAATTTGAATCTAGCTGTGTTTAACTTCTAAGCCTACATCTTTCCACTATCTCAAGAAGCCTGTGGAGAGTTGGGGAGAGCAGACCATAAAACCTTCTTAAAAATGCAGGCTCTATATTATTGCTTATTTAGACGTTTTGTAGGGTTAAACATATGCGTTTAGATTTGTAAGCGTTCAGTTCCCTACAGGCAAATTTTAAAGGTTCTGTTTAGGTCACTTGTCTCATCTCTACAGGATGGCATGCCAGTTTGGCATCAATTGGTCATTCATGGCTTTCCATTCTCTGGATGCACCTGCATGTCTGGGTTAGGAAGGGGTTAACTTTCTTATACTAATTGCTAAGTAGTCCCTTTCTTTTTATTTTCCAGTTAACAGGTCAGGTCGTTGCTGTTGTTTTCAGGTATACAGGCTATACAGATTCTTTAACAAGTATCTTTCTGCTCAACTAAGACAAACAGATGAACAGCAGATATCTTCAGTTCTGTGATCCCAAACTTACACGATGCGTTAGCTACGACTTCATTAATTACTAACTTGGGATTCCCTAAGCCTCTACACCAGTAAACAAGTAAACAAACCAAAAATACCTTTCCATCTCTACAGAAAATCCTGTGCATTATAAGGTTTGTTTTTCTGCTTCTCTGGTGACTTTCTATATACTCCGTTTTTCAGTTCATGTCTTTTCTTTGAGGTATTCTATTTCAAAATTTTAAGGTTGACACATCATGCCTAAGATCTCTAGGGCCTGAAAGCTGATTCAATTTAAGGCTATACATCACAGTCCACTTTACAAACCAAGAAGAGTCCAACTAGATCTTGAAAAGGTAATTTTCAGGTAGAAATTGGGCTTCTCTCCTTAGTCAACATAGATGAAGCTTCACTGTTTCCAAACACTCTTATTACTGTTGTTGTTGTTCTTATTATTACTCAGTAATCTACATTTAATTTTGAAAGGCATTTCAACAGAAACTCTCCACATTACATCCCATATCCATCAAAATGCAGGCGTAGACCTGAGTAGCATATCTCCTATAAATACTAAAAAGGTGGGTGGGGTTTGGATTTGAGGATATTTATGTGATCTGATGCTCTGTTGGGTCAGTTCATTTTGATCCTTCACCTTTCTAAAGCATCTAGACCTGAGGTGTGGATTTAACTTCTCACCATTCACGCCATCTAGTGGTTATAAGTGTCAGATGCTTGGTTTTAAGGAAGATTCCTAATGACTTGGGGGCGGGGTACCCGAAAAACAAAACCGTTGAAAGCGACAATTTCCTAGTCTCCCACATTACTTACCCCTCACAGGGACCCCTTTACTTTAATCATTTTAGGTGTGCGCATGGATGCGCAGAGAAAATGAACGGGAAGGCACACTCACGGAGACGCACGCCCCTCGACGCTGACATTTAGAAAAGGGTTCTAAATCCTTCCTGTCATTTGCAAAGGACAGGAAAAGGAGTTGTGGCAAGACCCCGACCAAGGAGGCTGTCTGACTTTTCAGCAAGTGGGACAGATGACATATTAACTCTTGCAACGTTAACATCTGGTTCGAACAAACCGAAAGACCGAGAAAGAGGAAAAAGCGCTTAAAAATTCCGCCGCGGGGCTTTGCAGGTCTTGCTACCCAAGAGCCCTCAGAAGACAGCCAATTCCTGCGTTTTCCGCTCTGCTCCCCCTCCTACCCAGCTTCTCTCTCTCTCTTTTTCCTTCACTCCCGCCTCCCCGCCCCCCCCCCACGCCCTCACGCTCGCCTTGAACCGGGACCCAGGGAGGCAGAAGCAAGGCATCGGTCCCCTTCCTCCTCTCCTCCACCAAACCACCGCAGGCGAGCGCGTGAAGCTTCCCTTTGTTCAACGAGGCTCGCACTCCTCCCCAGCAGATCCACCTGGATGCTCTCCCTCGGTGACATTTTGCGCCGGGGCTGGTGCGTGGCTGGGGTGGAGCGAGAGGAGCCCGAGGGGGCGGGGGCAGAGAAAGGTCAAGTCGAGGGAAAGGCAGGAGACGCCTTGCATAACCTGCGTGGCGGGGCGTGCGGGCGGTTATTTATTTATTTTCTCCTCATTTATTGATCGCACGAGCAAGAGCGGAGCGGGGAGCCCGGGGAGATGCAGGACCACCCACTGGCGGGGAAGCAGCAAGCAGCCCTCCCGCGCCCCCGCGCTGCCGAGCGCCTCTTGCCTCCGCGCTCCGGCGTTTGCCCGCGCCGGCCCCGGCCCCGCCGCGCCGCCGCCGCCGCCGCCGCCGCTCGCCCGGCCGCCCCGCAGCCCCGCAGCCCCGCAGCCCCGCACCGCGCCGCTCGGGCCCCGGCAACCGCCGCGGCGCAGTAAGTTGGCAGGAGCGAGTCCCCTCCGTTCTCGACTCCCCCGCACCTTTTGAACTTGTTGCTGCTGCTCGGCTCGCCTGCGCCTGGCTTTTGGAAGGTGAAGAGGAGGGAGGCACGGAGGAATGGGGGAAGGGGGAGAAGTGCTCGCTTGAGCTTTATTTATGCTCCCTCGGCGCATCGGATTCGGCTGCTCGCGAGCTGCTTTCTCAGCTTTTCCCGTTCCGGGTGCACCGCGAGGAGAAAGTCTCCGCAACTCAGCCCCGGCGCGCACTTCGTCAGGTATGTACCGCGGCCGAGGCGCGTTGTGCGCGGAAGCAGATGTTGCTGCCGCGGCGGCAGTGGCGGCTGCCAGCTCCCGGGCTCTGTAGCTGTCACACTGCACCTGAGCTGAACTTGACAAGAGAGTAAAGGGGAGATTGGGCGAATGCTTTTGGCAGACACGGCGGGTGCTCGTAGACGTGAGGGAGGAGGATCTATATTAATGCCCTCTAGCCGCGTCCAACGCACAGCACTTCCGTCTCTGCAAATACGTCCCGAGGAGTAGAGGTGGCGACCGGACTCCCAAAGAGACGTGGGGCAGCGGCTGTGACCGAACCTCGGAAGCTACAACAACAGGTCTCCTTCTTGAGATTCCTTTGGCGGGAAGGGCCACTTGAAAAGGGAAGGTTTGAAAGAGCTGAAAAGGAAGGTGGAAGGGTTCCCTAATTCTTCAAAAGAATACCACTGAGTGTCTGTCCTTCGTCTCCTCTATCCTACACGACACACACTCCAGACTGTGTTAAGGGAGAAATTAAAGACACC
This sequence comes from Delphinapterus leucas, assembly GCF_059928025.1. Classification (NCBI taxonomy): domain Eukaryota; kingdom Metazoa; phylum Chordata; class Mammalia; order Artiodactyla; family Monodontidae; genus Delphinapterus; species Delphinapterus leucas. Next base: position 29,991,637 of record NC_143137.1, on the reverse strand, counting down.
TGTTTGAAGAAATTGAGGCATCTAAAGTCACCTGTGTACTTATTTGTGCCGGGGCTAGCCTGGTCCGACTGCAGGAAGAGGTTTGATTAGGTTTTGTTGGGTGTGATTGTTAGGACATTGTATTTTCCCCCCGTTACTCCAAATACCTGTCTTTGAGGGAAACTTGCCCTCTGAGAACTGTGACTTCACCAGGAGCCCTACCTTGGAATAAGGCTGATACCTCTGGACCACATTTCTCAGTAGTATTTGTTTGACGGGAGGAAGTGGGTGATTGTGGCTACTTTGAGTGACCCATTGTAGAGACTTGATTGCCCTTCTGGCCTGCACTTGAAGGAACCATGGCGGCGGGGGTAGCAGCGTGGCTGCCCTTTGCAAGGGCAGCGGCCATTGGGTGGATGCCTGTGGCCTCGGGGCCCATGCCAGCTCCCCCGAGGCAGGAGAGGAAAAGGACTCAGGATGCTCTAATTGTGCTGAATGTGAGTGGCACTCGTTTCCAGACATGGCAGGACACCCTGGAACGGTACCCAGACACTCTGCTGGGCAGTTCGGAGAGGGACTTTTTCTACCATCCAGAGACTCAGCAGTATTTTTTTGACCGTGACCCAGACATCTTCCGCCACATCCTGAATTTCTACCGCACTGGGAAACTCCACTACCCTCGCCATGAGTGCATCTCCGCTTATGATGAAGAATTAGCCTTCTTTGGCCTCATCCCAGAAATTATTGGCGACTGCTGTTATGAGGAGTACAAGGATCGCCGGCGAGAGAACGCAGAGCGTCTTCAGGACGATGTTGATACCGACAACACCGGAGAGAGCGCGCTGCCCACTATGACGGCTCGGCAGAGGGTCTGGCGGGCTTTTGAGAACCCTCACACCAGCACAATGGCCCTGGTGTTCTACTATGTTACCGGCTTCTTCATTGCCGTCTCAGTCATCGCTAATGTGGTAGAAACAGTGCCCTGTGGGTCTAGCCCAGGTCACATTAAAGAACTGCCCTGTGGGGAGCGGTACGCCGTGGCCTTCTTTTGCTTGGATACAGCCTGTGTCATGATCTTCACAGTTGAGTACTTGCTTCGCCTGGCAGCAGCTCCTAGTCGTTACCGTTTTGTGCGTAGCGTCATGAGTATCATCGATGTGGTGGCCATCCTGCCTTATTACATTGGGCTGGTGATGACAGACAATGAGGATGTCAGTGGAGCCTTTGTCACACTCCGCGTCTTCCGGGTCTTCCGGATCTTTAAGTTTTCCCGCCACTCTCAAGGCCTGCGCATCCTGGGGTACACACTGAAGAGCTGTGCCTCTGAATTGGGCTTCTTGCTCTTCTCGCTCACCATGGCTATCATCATCTTCGCTACGGTTATGTTCTACGCAGAGAAGGGGTCTTCCGCTAGCAAGTTCACCAGCATCCCTGCTGCCTTCTGGTACACCATCGTCACCATGACAACACTAGGGTAGGTGCCATCAAGGGAAATGGGATGGAGGTGGAATATGTAGTGGTGGTTGTGCACCCATTTAAGTTATATACTTATTAAGAGCAAATAATCTTTCTCTTTCTTAAATGGGTTCAGGAAAATATTATCTAAATGGTTTTGAAGAACTCTTTTGATCTATGATATGAGTATGATGTAGTGATTGAAGTATTTAGGAAGTTGCTGGCCAGTGTTGAGTATTGATGCCTGAAAGTGATAAATACAGAAAGAAATTTAGGAATTCCTGAATATAAAAATCATCAGTATTATATGTATGAAGACATAAAAATATAATGACAATGAAAAACACAAAATTTGTGTTCAAGTAAAGGTATGAAAATACACACTGTATATTGAAATGCCTAGAAAGTGCTTCAGTGTATTGAACTGAAAAGTTTCCACGTATATTTGAAATATTATTTTCATGTGAATACTTCTGGCATGCATTTTCCCTCTCAGAACCATAATTCTCATTTTACAGCATTTTAAGACATAGATTATAGATATTATCAAAGGATTTTGTAATATGTATGCACATATTCATATATATGCATTTTCATTATGGCTGATAAGTTATGCAGTGTTTTAGAATATCAGGGCTGAAACTGATCAACTCTACAAAATGCAGTGGAATGATATTTGCAACATATTTAAGTTTCTACGTTCATAGTTTCAAATAAAGAAGCAAGTGACGCTTACCACACTTTTTTTAAGAAACTACAGATCCCATCAGGCAATGGGCACACATATTCATTAAATACACATAGTGGGCAGAGCGGTATCTGATGAGATTGATGGTCACCAAGGGCTGGTTGCATTAGAGAATTTTGGGCCCCAATTTCCTTTTAGAATTCTTTTCTTTATTATTTTATTTGGTGGTAATCGTGTTTTGCCACCAAAGGGACATATTCTGAATTAATATTGTTCTTTAAAAAAAATTTAAGCTAGAATTAAGATTTTTAGGTGATTGAAGAAAGATATGACATTACTAATAATGTTAAACTGCAGAAAAGTAGCAGCATTTATATATTAGAGTATATAGTAAAATAAAATGGTAAGAGCCTTTTACTTTTATGAGTTCTTAGATAAGCCAAGTAGTGCCCTTTCTTCAGCTTTATGCTGCTTTTCTTGCATGGTTAATCAGTTCAATAGGATTTGGTAATGGCTGTAAGAGAAAAAGTTATTCCCAAGGCTGCTTTTTAAATTTTGTGTTTCAGCCTAATTTAATTGCCTTCTTTAAATGACAATGTGGTTAAAGTCAACTTAATTTTATTGGACATATTGTGTTGAACAGAATTCTCATGTTGTCCTATGGCTAACTAATGGAATATTTTATATGTGAAGAATTTTGGGCTAAGTCAAGAAATTATGTTAAAGTAAAATATAATGACTTATGGTTTTGATTTAGTCTCACATATTTTTGAAGGCCTACTAGTGGATTTTCAAAAATGAATCAGTGAAAATTCTATAATCTACTGCTTATATTTCCCTTTTATCCTGTTGGTAATTTTGTGACACATTTTGAAGAAGATGCAGAATACCTTAGCAGTGCAGGTGCTTAGTTGTAACCAAGAGGTTTGTGTCTTGTTGTCTTTATGTCATTTGAAGTCTTTATTAAGGACAGTTGGATAGTATAAATCACTATCAGGACTTCAAATTAGAAGTACCTATGAATAAAAAGAGGACTCTATGTTAAGGGGAAATGAAAGAAGTATTAAAAGGAAATACATTTTTAAAAATTAGGTGTCTGTGACAGTGTTTTTCCATGAAGTATCAGTAAGTCATTTTAATACTCTATGCCCTCTATCTGATTGAATTTAAGCATTGTTACAATGAATGTTGATGAGATGCTAATTTCATCTGGCTAGAAATTTCTATTCTAGACTTGAGAAGTTAGTATTATTTTAAAACTTGTTTTCTGAAATGACTTTCAAATTTTTATTTTATTATGAATTCTATTTTTGTTTTTAGGAAAAGATGAGGAATTGTTAACCACTGATGACAATTTTTATTATATAAATAAAATGCTTAGAAGCATCTACTTTTTGAAATGAATTAAGAAACTAAATCACAATACCTGAGTAAAATCTATGAAATGGTTTTAGTTCACGTGTTCTGAATGTTAGTATGTAAGAAAAATTAAATACACACACTTTCTCAGAACTTGGAAGCAAAATGGGAGTTACTTCTAAGACTTAAGTTCCACTATAGATGAGAATTTTAATTTTCAGGAAATTAAGGTAATTAATGATCCTGGTGTGATATAGCAGTCATGCTTTAAAAATGTAGAAATGTTGCAATCAAGATACAACCCATTTATTGGAGAATATATACGAACATTTAACAAAGCATATGCTTTATAATGTAGCAAAGTTTTCTCAAAAAATGTCTTCTGTTTTTCATCAAAATATATTTTAAATGTATTATACTTTTCTGAAAAAATAGATTTAAAAAAATCCTGCCTTTTTGGTGTCTTAACTTTGGTTGCATTGTGACTCAATAGCTTCATTTAAGAATAGAAAGTATTAACAAAAGCCATTGCTTGAATTTATTTTTTACACTGTAGTCTTATACGATGAAGTGTAAGATACAAACTTTTTGGAAAATACTCAGTAGTTGCAGCTAAAATCAATCCGTGTCTGATAGATGACCAGGAATTTCCCATTACAGTCAATGAACTCTTTTTATGTGGCTGTTATTTTTAATGGAGCTAATATTCATCAATTAATGATAATAGAAGTGAAAATGCAATCCTAGACAGTGGTGTTTGAAAGTTCCAGCTCATACAAACATTATCTACATGAAAAGAAAGGGCCAAGAATTTTGTAATTCAGGACTGGCAGAATTATCTGCTACCTCTCAGGTCATTTTAGACAATATTCAGTTGGTTTTTCGGTCTGAAGAAATGAGTGGGTCTATTGTGTATTCATCTAATCATTTTTGTGCTCCTTGAAATAGCATATATATCATTATTCCATATTTTAACCATGCTCGTTACATAAGTAATTATTTAATTTGCTAGTAAAGTGAATGCTTTAAAATATAATTTCAAGTCTACCCATTTCCTATTAATTAAAGTATGAAACATCAAGAGCACAATTTTAGAAATCAATGAAAGAATGTCAGAAAGGTTTTTTTAAAACAATGTTTAAATTGGGTGGCCCTGTATATTTCTTCCTCCATTCAGTCCTTTCTTTCTGAGCATACTTGTTGACCTGCACTGGGCCCTGATGACCCTTTTACTTCTGGCCTCCCTCTTTTCTGCAATGTAACCTCTAGTTACTACCCTAAACTGCCTTGGGAGAATAAGAACCTGGAAGTCCTCTTTTGTCTTAATGACCTCTGGGCAGTAACATCCTGTTGTTATTTTTCATTTAGGTGGTAGTACTTAAATGGTGTCAAATTTAGGAAATTTCCAAATATTCACCTGTAATCAAAAACGATTTTACAAACATATATTTAGGTTCAGTTTACCATTGAACCTTAGGCTCATGACTTGTGAATTAGAAGAGGTACCAGGTGGCACATTAAATATTTGGGGAGCTATTATTTTAGGCAATACCTGCATTCTTGGTTTCCCTGCAAACCTGGGAAAACAAAAATTTCATTTATAGTGTGCATTCATCAGAAACAAATATGGTAGAATTACAGCTATGCTCCTAGAAAACTTAGTGTAGTTGTCTATTTATAAGACTATCAAAACTAAATCTATAGTATTTTAATTTTGATATAGTTGGTAAATTGCTATTTTAAGAAACAAAAAAGCAAAATACTTTTATTGTAATTTTCCTAACAATGTATGAGGAAAATTCCTCTTTTTAGAATGGCATAATTGTAGGGGGATTATATATTTATATAAAATATGTCATATGTATGTCATATATGTTCTATTTCATATAACACACAAGTATGCTATATATCCCATACAACATATACATATATTAACTGTGTTGTATATGTTATATACTTTATATAGTGCATGTTATAAAGTATATATTATTAAAAAGAAGAAGAAACTTTGAAATATCTTCCTTCTATTCATCACTATTCTGACTACATAGCTTTAGGGAATGTTGGGAGTGTATCTTGTGGAATCATTTATGTAGAGACTTCTGGTTTACCCAGCAATACTGAAAATGGGTGGAATTATAGTTTCTCCTGTGCCAGCACCTATGCATGAATATTGCTAACGTGTTAATCAAATACATCTTCACGAGGTGCCGGGCTGGGGGGGAGGCAGGGGGACCAAAATTTATCTTTTGGGTGAAGAGCCATTCTATGAGTAACATCCATTTTTATTTTGGCATACTATACCACATTTTTTACAGAGTTCTTTATAGAGCATGTTAATTGATGAGAGCTGAAAATGAACTTTTAAAGAGATGTAGAAAATGTGATATGTATTCCTCCTTTAGCATTACAGGGAACCAAATCTTAAGTGTCTTCATTTTGTTTTAGTCACCATTTGAATTAGAGATAATATTTGACGTGATGTATGTATTTTTTGAAAGTGTGTATTCACCCAGCTTTCTATGTCTTTTTCTATAAGCCTTTGCTTGGTTGCAAGACAGAGGTATGTCAGGAAGAGATGAGATGTGTTCTCTTGGCATGGCATCCTAGAAAAGGGACCGGTTTCTAATTTTCAGTGGGTCTGTTATGATTTTTTTTTTCTTTTCAGGATTTCCCTTTAGAGTACAGATAGACTTGATCTTATATATATTTTATTTGTATAATTACTTCATTTAATTCTGATGTCATGTATTTGTCTAAACTTTTCTCCCAATTATACTCATCTTTGAAAACGAGTGAAGTTCAAATTTCTTATTCCCTAATTTCTGAATTCCTGGTGGAAGGAAACTTAGCTGTTGTCTATTTAAAATCTGTCATTTTACACATACACGATTGTTTTTGGCCTGCCCATAGTTACACAATTAAATATCAGTAGTACTTTTTGAAATTTCAATTTTCTACTCTTTTTTTTCCCCTGAAGACCTTAAAACATTATCTAGAAATGTGCAGTACTAATTAGCTGGGGGTTACTGCAGACGCTCAGGGATAAGAAAGGAATAAATATGTTCTTTATTCTATTATTTTAATGCATTTCTCTCCTAGTTCTACTCTCTGTGACTCACTCTTTCCACATCCCTCAGTATCACTGCTAGCTCTGCATTTATTCATACAGTACTGGAGTTTATCATGAGGTGCCCAGTTGATATAACGCAACCCTGTGTTTCTCATCTGGTGAACTCTTAGGCCATTTGGGGGAAAACTACTTAATGGTGAAATTTTACCTGGCCTGATGGAGAAGAATATAAATCAGTTACTTTGTCTGAATTATCTATAAAGGAGTTGGCCTGTAGATTGTTAAAAACTGTACAATTTAACTTCTCTTTCATTGAAAGAAGGGGAAAGGTGAAAAGAACTTTCCCTGAAAAGGAGGTATGATTCTTCCTGCAGAGCTGTAAGAATGATTTCACTTTTTTTTCCCTACTCTCCATGTGTCTTATATTGTTTTCTGAGCATGAGTATATATATAGAAATAGGCATTGTTCTCCCACTAACTTCAGCAGCTAGATTTGACGGTGTGAGATATGATCTGGTATTGAAAAGAAACCCAGGGTGAAACACCATCTCTACATTTCTGTGTACATTTGCATATCTCCTTGCATTAGTAGATTCCACTGGATTTTTTTGCCCTTTAATTTTCTCCTTTGAGAGCCAGTCTTTACACTGACCTTCTCCATGAAGCCTTCTCAACCTCCCAAGCCTACATCTTCTATAGTTGGAATTACACTTGACATTAGTAAGTGCTATTTTTTTATATAATTTATGGTTTTACTTCTTGCCTGCCTAACTACATTGAAAGGCTTTTGAGGTTTGGGTCTATACCTTTTGGAGACTTATTACCTGGTTACTGTGTTGCTGATCATGCTGTGAGATGATACATGCACACCATGGAGAGCTCCTTAGCCATGGACCAGTGCCATCTCAACATTAGCAAGAATCGACTAATCTAATCACAGACTTTGTTCAATGTTAACAAATTTCAAGTTTTTTTTTTTATTTGAACACTTTGTCTTTGAATGTACTACAATCCATCCTTTTTATTTTTCTTTTAACTAGGGAGGGCTGTAACTCATTCTTCTCTGCAAAGGTTAGAATTAATGGCTGTCGATGGCTATTTCCTTAATCAGTTTGCTTTCTGGTGAAGGCTGGGTTAATTGCAGGTGCCTCTGGGAAGCATATGGAGATATGTTATAATGTAAGTGAATCTGCACAGAAATGTATTGCCTTCTCTTTCAAGTTCAGTCCCCTATCTAAATATGAATAGCCCAAGTGACACATGGGTCAAAAAGATACCTGGGTGACAGTCACTAGAAAGGTGTTCTCTTTCTTACCCAGTAAACACAAATTGGCACTTTTTCCCTTTATTCAGGTGCACTCATTTCTGCATAGAATGGAATTGTTTAAAAATAGAGAACTATTGTCTGTAAACGACACATGAGATAAATGTATTCTCTGTTCAGGAAGAAGTTTTCATTCTAAGCGATTAAAAGGCAGTTTTACAAAATGTAAATATACATGTAGATACATATCCTGGCATGGTGCAATCCATTTTGCATTGGAAGTTTTGACAAGTCTGTTATGTAAAGAAGATCATAATCATAAAAAGTGTGCAGAGAATAAGTGAGTTATCAGAAGTTAATAATGAGAAAAAAATAACGTAAAAGAGTAGGAAGACAGTTGAAATAATGTCAAATAGAATGGGAAGGTTTTGTTCTAAAAGTAAAAGGTCTTGTCTTTTTTGCTCTTATGTGGGCCTGATTCTTCCATCTTCCTCACTTTCCTCACTTTTAAGAATACCAGTAATAGTGCTTTGGGAAACCCAAAGTCTTACCAGTAACTTATGCTCTCAGGAAATCAAAATGTGACTCATAGCGTTCAATTCCATTTAACAGACTTTGGTTGATCATTTACTACCTGTTATTGACCACGGCAGTAAGCATAACTGCTAACTTCCAGACCTTAAGAACTGTGTATTCTAGTAGGAGAGGCAGAAAGTGAACACAGATATATAATTCCAGGCAGTGGTGGGTGCTATTAATAAAATAAGTCAGGGTAAGAAGTGTGCTATTTTGTATAGAGGACAGACAAAGCCTTTCCTAGGGGAATATCTGAGCTGATGGCTTTCTGAAGGGATGAAGGGAGTCCTGTGAATATCTGGATGAAGAGTTTAGAAGAAGAGAGAAAAGAAGTACCAAGACCACAAGGTGTATTCTCCCTAAGGCCACTGTAATTGAAGTAAAGCAGGGGAGGGGCTTCATAGCAAATACTGTCTGAAAGGTTGTTGGGATGAGATGATGTAGGACATTGTGCACCACAGTAAAGATCTTTGGTTTCATTTGAGACATAATAGACATTAGAGAGTTGCGAGCATGGTAGGGATGGGATATCGTTTCTGTATTACAAGATTCATTTGTAGAGTTGAGAAAATTCTGGGTGATGTTTCTTAGTGTGGATGGAAAGACCATCAGAATTAGGACCACCTGGGACACTTACAAAAATGTAGACCCTTAGCAGCCACCTAAAACAATTGAAATAATGTCTGGAGGTGGGAACCATGACAACTGCATTTTCACTTCTCTCATAAAATTTTAAGAACCAGTGATTATTAAAATTTCCAGTGATCTGGAAGATTGTATATTGAGGATAGCTCTGATATTCTAATCTGGGAATATTTTTGACCTTGAGCTAGTAATCTTTTGAAAGGAGGTTAAAATACACTGTTTAAAACAGTGACTCTTCGATCCATGGGTGAATTGAAGTGCATTTCTAATATGCAAGTGGGTTTGATTTCTATATAATTTTGTAATTTGTCTGTAAATAAGGGAACACTGAAAAATGACACTTTGGTACTTGTTTGTTTATTGTACTGGCCTCCTATGGCAAGTACTCGACATCCCTTAGGCATTATATACATATTCCACCTTTCTCTCTTAAGAGAAAACTAACTTTTCATTGGTCTGAAGAGCTTTATTCCATTTCCTTGATAACAAATAGTTGGCATATATTCGTGAGTATGCAGAGTTCATCATACAGTCTCATGTGAATTATTATTTTCATCTTTTGTCCTTAATTATTTGTCATTCCTTCTGGCTGGGATTTGGGCTGTGGAATTTGCATTGAGAGAGACCTGTGAGGGACAATAAAAACTAGAGCTGGAGATGAAAAAAAACCAAAACCAAAACCAAAACAACGATCTAGATGAAGTAGCAAAAGTGCTAGTTTTTAATATTACCTAATGAATATATATGTAGGAAGACAGATAGAAATTGAATAATCTTCAGTGTAGGTGATAAATGGATTCTTTTTTGCAAAAGCCGTGTCTTATCTTGTGCCAAGGAACAAGGTGTTGTGGATAATGGACATTAGTACTACTCTTCTGCAGAGCAACTAGAATAAAGACGATACAACTGCTTCCTTTTGGGAGTTTGGGATTGTGAGCTTTTAAACTTACTGATTTCCTAAACTGTCAGGCATGGGTGGGCTGAGCTTTCCTCAGTGGGGGCAGAAGCTAACTGGCCAACTGATCATAATGAACATAAGGAATATGGAGTCTTAGATCGGGGTCTGTGAGTTAGGGAAAAGCTTATGAGAAGCCAAGACAGCACCCAGTGTAAAGTCAATCTAAATCTCATGAGACCAGAATTTTCTTAGAGTATATTTTTTTCTCTTTTTCCTCTTTTTTTTTTTTCTATATAAGCAGAAAATTGATTCAAAAGGATTTACTTTTCAAAGAGGATAATTTTTAATCACATGTCAGGGATTTCAACTGTGGAGGACCTAAATATAGAAAACAAATTACTAGTGCATTCTTAGATTATAATTGAGCATAAGGGAAGTTTTGTGTAAAAATCCACAGAATGGCTGATTTGATGTTGAGCTTTTTAATTGGCTTTTCATGGCTGCTAGCCTGTCCAAAATGACTTCATAGTCTTTCCTGGTAAATATAGGGAAGTATGTAATGAACGTTTTCCCGTGAGGTCTAGGTGCAAAGAGAAGGGTCTTGGGAAAGGTTGATTGAAGATTCCTATGGCCAGGAATTGAAATTCACTTCCTGCCTTGAAGGATGCTGTCTGATTAGCTGTGGCTACAGGATTTCTGGTTATTAACTTTGGTAAAAGGAGGAAACTTTTGGTCAAAAGTTATGATTCAGTCATAAAAGTCCTGATAAATGTAATCTCATGGAAACTTAAATGTCTCTTAGTGTCAAGATCAAGAGACCTGCCATGACATTTCGAAATCTTGGTTTGAAGTGAGATTAGTTCGATGATGCAGGTTTATTCCAAGTCAGATAAATAGGAAAGACAGTTTTATCAACCCTCTGTAATGCCACTTTTGCTGAACAAAATATATTTGGGGAGAGAGAAAAAGGGAAGGAAGGAAGGAGAGGGAGGGAGAATATGAATGAATGAATGAATGTGTATGTGTGTAAGGAGATAATCTGACTTATAATAGGGCAAGGAAGAGTCTAGATTTATTGGGCCCATACTTTCTGGCAGGCACCACCTCCATAGGCATAGCAGTGATATTTTTTCATACCATGCATGGGCTGTCCTTCTTGCTTTGCCACATTTTCATTCCCACTGTCAAGAATGATCAATGAAAATAAGTTAAATAATTATTCAATAAAATGGGAGCAAGGAAACCAAAATACGGCCTCTCCTTTAGAAACATGTTTTAGTTCAAACAGCTAGAACTGTTATTTAAAAAAATCAAGCAAATTCTTTTAGTTAAAATAGGAAGCTGGAACCAAAAACAATAGAACATGTTTGAGAAACAAGTCTGAATTTGGATATGAAGTTCTTCTAGGAGAATATCAGAGAATATTCAACAGAAATTCATGATCCCGATCAGGTACCCCACTAAAGGAATCTTAGGCTTCTACCAAAGATTGGAGCCAGACAGAAACATCAGACAAATACCACTCGCACCGTGCTTCAAAGTTCTGACCTGCTACTGAAATCTGAAATATTTTAAAAAATGGATTTAAAAATTTTAATCCAGAATATATTTTAATTGGGTCTATAATTTCTGTTCACTTTTATTTTAGTTGATTTAGAAGAATCTTTTTTGAAGAGCTACACATGCAATTTATTTTTAATAATTTGTTTCTAAGCTCATATTGTATTTCTGTTCATTTGCAGTATCCCTAGGAACCAATTAAGAAAAACAATCCATGGATCTAAAATGATCTACCTGTAGCCTTGTTGTGTTTAAGGTGCCTCAATATGCCTGCTGACAAAAGTTCTCTCTTCAGAGAACCTCAGGCTTTAGTTGAAATCTCCCCTGCAGGTTTTATAACAATGCCTAGAACATTGCTTTGTGGATCATGGATGCTTAATAAAGATTTTTTTTTCCCTTTTTACTGTAGAGTTAAGTGTCCAACCCACTTTAGGTACTTATATCACTCATAATACTTTGTAGCTACTTCTCTCTCAGCTACACACATTCTCTGACACACAAATATCTGCATACAGAAATAAAGTTCCCACAGATGCAAAGTCTTCAGCTCAACGTACAATAAAAAATTACACATGAAATAAATGTCTGGAGTTTTGACATGCTGATTTTATTCCTCTGTAAAACTGTTCTCCAAATCCTTATTCACTTTCCTTAACCTTCTAAGAAATCCTCTACATTTCTGTATTATTTCTCTCATCTCTGTGCTGTTGGCTCATAGCTATACATATCTATCCTGGGCCATTGTTCTGAGCTTCAACAAAAATTTCCAGATTTATGCCATCAGGAAATATTATGGCCTTGGCTTTTATAGACAATCAGCGTAACAAATGGCCATTTAGAGAATATTTCCAAATCTAATGCAAAACCATTAGACATAGACTATTGTTTAGCTAGCAGGTTACTCACTATCCCGTGTACTAAGAGCTATGGAAGTGTATATGTATATTTTTTTTCTTGTATGCTAACTCCATTAGAATTTAGAAGTTTCCTGTGTGACTGGTGAGAAGAATTTTCAGGCATGTCTAGGGTCACCAGTAATGGATGGCATGGCCAATTAGTGATGTCAGCCATGGTGGGGCATAGAGGAGGCTTTTCTTAGCTGGCATAAGCAGCCTCAGTGGCAGAAAAATGCAGAGTGTATTCTGGGCACAGTGCATAGATTCCTTTGGCACTCAAATATCTGTCGAATGTTGACTGAACAAAAATCTGGAATTACTTGTCACGTTTTAAATCTTAATAAATTCTGCTCTGAATTAATTTGAAAGTAATTATTGTCACACAAATAATAATACCTTCACTTATAAGTTATATTTGTTCTCATATTTGTATTTTTTACTTTTCTCATGTGTTTTGACCCTCACAAGTGATCAATAAATATCCTTGGAATAAATGAAAGTAAATTAAAAATGTCTTTCTGAATACAAAAAATTCAATTCATATTTGTGAAATTAGAGAAACAGTTCTAGCAGGAGGATGGAATAGAGATTGAATTAGATGACATTTGAATCTTGTTTTATGGTCTTAACACTTGAGCACCCTAAATAATCTGTGATACATGACATATGGCTTTACCTCTCTATAATATTGTTCTCTGTAACTGTCTCTCACCATCACCTTAGAATTGGTATTTATTAATAATCTATGAAATTGATGTACATCAGGTGTTGCATTCAGTTGAACATGCTGGAACATTACTGTTTAACAGAAAAAAATATGACGCCCAGAAAAACAGAAAAATAAATGCACAGTCATATGCAAAACCTAACAAATAAACATAGAATCCAGATTTCATTTAACTCAATTTATTGACTATCCCTATGTGCCAGACAATATATGCTTGGCACTATGAAGAAAAGATATAAGTATGAAAGAATAATTTCTATGCAGAACTGGAATTTTAAATCCTGGCTCTTCTCACTGGCTGACTCTACAGAGCCTGGATGCAGTTTAAAGATATATTTGTGTTTGCACTGTATAAGATGTGTGAAGAACTTTTTAACGCTCTGAAATGAGTGATTGTTTGCCTGGGTTGGAAAGAACAAGAGTCAACCATCAATTCTTGTAGTCAAGTTAGAGACTGTGGAGCATATGAAATTACAAGGATATTTGAACAGGGTTATTCTCCTATCGGGGCCTCCTTTCCTCCTTTGAGGCCTGTCCTAGTAAATAGGAAAGAATGGCTAGGATGCATGTGAGCTAACTTTTGAGTTCTATAGCTGTTGGTTTTCTCTTAATTTTTTTGTGGGTAAAATATAATTGGTATTTGCTTTTTTCCAAATGGTTTAAGATTGCCTATATCCATTGTAGTTTCAAATGATTCAAAACATCAATTTATAAGTAGTTTAGTATTACCATTGAAAATATTATAATATTTGCTCTTTAATATAAATACGTTGATTCAGAGATAAGTACACTGAAATATATTAAGTCTTTACGTGTTCTATATTTTGAAAGACCCATTTCTATAATAAGAAAGCAATTAATTTAAATATTACCTCTCAATTTTCTTGGTGCTTTTGCTCCCTTTGTTCTAATTAACTTTTACTTATTTGCAGCGATATCCAAATCCCATTTGATTTCATGTTATTTGCTTAAGCCATCATACTCCATGAGACTTACATAAATTCAGTAACATGTTCATAGATATAGACATTTAAGTGAGATTTTTCAAACAGTAGCTCTTTATATTCTTAGAATCATAGAATCTTGAAACTAAAAACTTCTTGTAGATCACCTGGCTCAAACTTCTACCATTTGAAAGCCCCTCTTTCTAATATATTCTCTATATTTATATGGCCTTCTATGAACTTTTCTGAATAATCTGTGTAATTGGAAGTTTAAGGCAGCACAACTCACGTTTTTATCAAGTTTTAAAACGTTGAGCTGACATGGAACACCTTTCTCTATCACTGGTTTACCCAGATTAGGTTTTAGAGACTGAACAGAATGTTTTCTTTTTCACATCTTTTCCAGGGCTGTACTTGAAGAGAGATATCATGTCCCTCCTTAGGCTTTTCTCTGCTAGGGTGACTTTCTTAAGTCATTCAAAGTTTGTCATGTAGTGTGATTTCTGGACTCCCCTCATTGCCTTGATCTCAGGTATCTGAAGTTGATCTGACTGGAAGAAAGTACATTGAGGTCATGACCTACAGTGACACTAATACCGTGTATCTCTGAATAGGGCCTAAATGCAATGACTTCTATCGATCTTGCGGTAAAATAACAGGTCTTTTATTTTTACTTGAAGTGCTATAAAACCTTTCTTTCTTCTCTTTCCTTATACTGTTTACTACTTGAGCATAAATTCTATCAGATTTTTTAAATCCTTGCGAAATTTCATTCTGTGAGCTAATAAAAGTGCATTGTTTGAATGTTAACCTAGCTACATGGCTCAGATTTCTCCATGCATCTGTTTAATTGTATTATAAAAATGAAACAGAACACACAATAGACAATGTTCTTCTGGAAAAGCTATATAGGAGTCCTTCTCATCAATGGAAGTGTTTATCCATATCATTGTACCTGAAAGCATCTACCCAGTGCAAACAGACATTTAAAATCCAGTAGGGAAGGGAGAAGAGAAGGAGAAAGTATATTAAAAATCCTAATTGAATTGTTCTAGCACCCACGGGCTAGTCTGGTTCTGTTTGACCAGAGGCTGAGGTTCATTCAGGTTTCTGATGATTTTTCCCATCACTCCCTAGGAAGATCATTAATAATGAGCCTGTTAAGATAACTGGGATGGAGAGAGGAAAAGGGTCAGACATGCAGCTTTCCTGTTCCTCCTTATTTGATCAGACTAATTCCATGACATAAAAAATGGAGATGATGATGATCATGGTCATCATCATCATTATAACAGGAGCTCTCATTTAATGAGTAATTACCCTGGGTCAGGCACTACACTAAGCTCTGCTTTACATATGTTGCTTCTTATAACATGTGATTCTGCAATATAGGCTTTGCTTTTATTTCACAGGTAAACAAAATGTGACTTAGAAAGAGTTGATTAGTTCTGTCTCCAAAACATGTACACTATCCTCAGAAACACGTAAGTCTAGAAATTATTTATATTTGTCAAGTAACTAGTAGTAGGACTGTAAACCGCTTTTCTAGAGGTAGAAATGCTGTAGAAAAAGGCTTGGTTCAAAGTGTGTGAAGACCAGCAATGACAAAACTAGATTTCCTGCTCTTGAAGTGTATTTAGAAAGACTATTATAATAGACTGTTCTAGCATGTGTTGTTTGTGATTTGCACCATTCCTAATTGAAGTCATTCAAGACGAAACCTAATCCTTAACACAGTCATTCTAAAATAGTTTAGTGAAAAGGCGGGCAGGTTGTGGAGCCTTGTTTATTTTATCTTATTGCAGAGGGAAAAAAAACCTCTAGGATGTTTTCTAACATCTTCTGTTTGAAGTTATCCAAGCATCTTTGAAATGATACATGACTAGATAAAATACACATTCAGTACAGCAGAGAGGATTGATTGTGTCACTACTTTAGAAATAGACTTTATATTGGCTACAAGAAGTTAGTTGTAGGGGCTTCCCTGGTGGCGCAGTGGTTGAGAGTCCGCCTGCCGATGCAGGGGACACGGGTTCGTGCCTCGGTCCGGGAAGATCCCACATGCCACGGAGCGGCTGGGCCCATGAGCCATGGCCACTGAGCCTGCGCATCCGGAGCCTGTGCTCCGCAACAGAAGAGGCCACAACAGTGAGAGGCCCGTGTACGGCAAAAAAAAAAAAAAAAAAAAGTTACTTGTAGACTTTCATCTGACTTGCTTATTAGTATGTCAGTGGTAATGAACATATATTAAGTCAGAAAATGATGCCAGCTTACACCTGATAAATGGACAAACAATATTTTCAACAATCTTCATCTCTTTTTTTCTTCCTGGAAGTAACTTATTACGTTATCTCTGATTTATAAAATCACTAGATTATTAGTGCCTTAAAAAATAAACAGGTATGATTACAAAGTATATATTTATAAAGACATTTTCATGTAACTTAAAATTTAGATACAACATACATTTAGGTTATAATGAGCATCTTAGAATGGTTTCATAGTTTACTAAAAATTAATTAGGACTTGACTGAAAGCCATTCCTATGATGAAAAATTTATAAAAATCATTAATGTGGTGAAGATTTCCAAGGAAACTATGCTTGTTAGGTAAACACTATGGCCTGTTATTGTGCATTTAACTTCTCTACATTTCTATTACGTATATTGTAGCTATGTACATAGATATGTACACATACATACATACAGAATATATTTGAGAGGCATCTATGTTTATTTATCTTGTACTTTCTCTCTTGTATTAAAAACTTTTAGAGGTCAGGAACTGTATCTAACTTAATTTGATCTAACACTCTGGGCATTGAATACATTATTTTGCTGATTTTTATGTTGGTTTTGATTAAAATATGCAGTATACTGTTTATAAAGGGAAATGATCTCAGATTGGAGATAATGATTTTCAATATGTAGCACTAAGAATTCATATTGAAAACAAGGAAGCAAACTCAATAAAACATCAGTTTAGTTCAGCTTTGGCTGCAAGAATATTAAAATGTTCTGTTTCAGTAGCTATTAGTAAATATCAAGATTCTATTCTTTCATTTATTCAGAAAATATTTGCATTCCTACTCTGGGCATGCTCTTGCTAAGTGTTAGGGATACAAAGATGAATGAGGCATAGTTTCTGCCTTGAAGGCATATGCCGCAGTGTAGTCTCTCTCTCTCACAATACACACACACACACACACACTCACACACACATGCACATTACAATGTGAAGGGTACAGTAATAAAGTTATGCCAGGGGATTATAGGAGCCTTGGAGAGGGACACCTAATCTAGCTGCGAGTCTCATAGAGGGCTTACTGATAGTGAGTCTTGAATGAACTACTTAAGGATGAGTATGGGCTCTTAAAAGAAATGAGGATGGAGGGAAATAACAAAAGCAAAGTTCTGAGTAGGGGATTTTAGCAATAATACGAACATTAGATATTATGTGTTAGTATTTACTATGTATTAGTAATCGTGCTAATGGTTTTACATGGATCCTCTAGTTTTTGTCGTACTATAACTTTATAGAAATTTGCAATTTCTATCAATATTTTGCCGATGAGTTAGTACAAACTCGAGAGTCCAAATATGGGCAAGTTAGGATTCAAGTGCAGGCATCCTGACTCCAAAATCCCTGCTAGCAAGCACCTTTATACAGTCTTGACTTTTGGGTTGGGGTACTCTCAATGCTTTAGAGTGGCTATAAACTGCTCCCCAAAGAAGGATTCACAACAATTAGGCTGGACTCCCTACCATGAGAGTTCATGGAAATTTTTGAGGTAAACACTGAATACTCAAGTACAGCCTAAAACAATTGGACTTCTTTTTCATGTGCAGTACTAAAGACTTAATTCTGTTTTTCACACATTGAAAAGGTTGGCATAACTCTTCTAGTGCTGGAGAATTTATCTGTAGTCATTCAGTATTCTTTTGACAGGTCAGGATTGCATTCGTGTACAGTATCAAGAAGTGTAAGTGTTGCATCTGAAGTTGACATGTCTTCTAATTCCTGAAAGCTGTGTTTAAAACAGACTGTTTTGTTCCAACTGACGTGTTTGAGGTCATACTTCAAATGTGGTGACTTGTCCCACAACATTTTCAAAAAGTTTCAAAGTGCTGGATCTCATCAAGTTTAATTCCTAGGACCATGGAGAAAGGAAATCTCTATTTCAGTTTAATCTCTTAAAAGTGGATTCCTGATTTCAGATAATTTTTCTGAGAAACACTTCATCCTAATGACTAGCTCCATATTATCCTTCACTTTTAGAAAGGCAGAACTGAATATGTGCCTATAGTGTGACCATACGGGAATATTGATTATTTTTTTGAAAAAGCCCCTTTTAGTCCATAGTGAAGTAGTGTAAGAGTGAATTCTTTATAGTCATCCTAATTATCTGGGTGGTGCTCATCATATAAATTTGGAAGAATACTTTAAATGCGATACTGTACTATACATAGTTACTGAGAGAAGCAGTGTTCCAATACTTAGAGAAATGAAGAATCAAACATTTGAAGTAGTCTTTGGATCTTCTGGCTAGGTCAGAAGAAACCAGAGCCAGAGCTGGAAAAGAGCCATCATTACAAAGAGCCGATTGGGCTTCCCTGGTGGCGCAGTGGTTGAGAGTCCGCCTGCCGATGCAGGGGACACGGGTTCGTGCACCGGTCCGAGAAGATCCCACGTGGCGCAGAGCGGCTGGGCCCGTGAGCCGTGGCCACTGGGCCTGCGCGTCCGGAGCTTGTGCTCCTCAACGGGAGAGGCCGCAGCAGAGGCCGCAGCGGTGAGAGGCCCGCATACCGCAAAACAAAACAAAACAAACAAACAAAAGAAGAGCCAAGAAAGAACAATTAGAATTCCCAAACACTAAACCTTCCATCCAGTTAGGAATTATTTTCTAAGAATTGTTTAAGCTATTGGTTTTTAAAGAATTATAACTTTGGTATGATAAGGAGACCGATTCCATTGTTTTTTATTAGTTGAACACTCTTACTTGACATTTATATTTCCATGATGCCTCTTTTAAATCAGATTATTTTTAAATAGCTTCTCTGCATTAATCCTATTTTTCAGAAACTCTCTTTTTTTTAAACATTTCTAGTCATAGCTATTTTATGAATAGCTATCATTTCCCATGGAGTTTCAAGCCTCCTGGTCTCTAACTGAAATCTTTTGGACATTTTTCTTTTTGTATTTTCTAAATTTGTTCTGTTGAGTAAACATTTTTAAATACTCTTTCAAAGTGTGTTGATACACGAAAATCTAGTTCAGTGTTATCCAGTAGAACTTTCTGTGATGGTGGAAATGTTCTATGTCTTTTTTATTCAGAAGAGTAGCCACTAGCCAAGTGTGTCTGTTGAGCACGTGCAATGTGGCTAGGGTGACTGAGGAATTGCATTTTTAATATTATTTAATATTAATTATTTAAAATTTAATAAGTCGCACGTGGCTAGTAGCTACCTTGTCATGTAGAGCAATTCTAGTTACTATATTTTAAGTGTGTGGCTAGTAAACTTTTGTATTACTAAAGATGTATAATTGAGGTATTAATTTAGAAAGGCAAGCACATCATAAAAACGTCTCTTATTATACAGGTGTCCCAGGCTTCTGCAAGGACTGTCTTCTCCCTAGGTAATTTTATCGTAAAATTAGAACAATCACCAAAAATGGGAAACTCATTTAACTAGGGCACCTCGACCATGCTACTGTGCTATGATGTTGTTGAAAACAAAAATAAGTCTTCACATTGAGAACAACTGGAAATATGAACTATACCAGTCCACTGACTAAAATTTTCTGGCCGGGGCTTCCCTGGTGGCGCAGTGGTTGAGAGTCCGCCTGCCGATGCAGGGGACGTGGGTTCGTGCCCCGGTCCGGGAAGATCCCACACATGCCGCGGAGCGGCTGGGCCCGTGAGCCATGGCCGCTGGGCCTGCGTGTCCGGAGTCTGTGCTCCACAATGGGAGAGGCCACAACAGTGAGAGGCCCGCATACCGCAAAAAGAAAAGGAAAAACAAAAAAAAAACCCCAAAAAGCAAAAACTTCCTGGCCACTGATACTTTTCAGTCTAGCTATTTAGTGATTGATGAGTTCATGATTTTAAATTGAATACTCAGTGTGATTCAGATGATGGATGATTGAGAGTACTTCCTTATCCAGCCATACATTTCTGGTGCTCCTGCTAATAAACTCTAAAAATAAGTGTAGAGAACCAGCACAAAAAAGTTTTCTGAGAGAAGGATGTTGATTTAAGCATTTCTTTTCATTTCTGCTTTGATGAATTCAAAACAATATATGTCAGAGCAAAGTAGGGAATGTTTCTAAAGCCTAATCTTGGAGAAAACACACAGAGGATTAAGATCCATTTTTATTCAGCTCATGCACAGTAATAATAATTGAGCACTGCTATTAGAAAGTATAGCTCTTAAGCTATGTCCAATACGGCTACTGGCTCTTGATCCAAGTAAAAGGGTTGAAGACAGATTCGCTGGTTAATGCAACATATATCGTTTAGCCTTACTTGTTATTACTGTTTGGTTCTGTTTCATCTCGTTTTCTTAGTAATACTTTGTACTGTCAGGAAAAGAAATAGGCAAATGCCATTCATAAACAAAAGTAAATAAATGAGTTACAATCAGTGAGTTAAGAGTTTGATATGGAGACTGTCATAGCTTTTACACTTTTGTCCTTCTGTGTGTGTGTGTGTGTGTGTGTGTGTGAGAGAGAGAGAGAGAGAGAGAGAGAGAGAGAGAGAAACTTGCATGAGAAAATTCTCCTGGATATCTGAGGTTTTCACTATCTTGTTATTTTATTAATATTCACTCATTTTTAAACACCACACTTAATGTAGTTTAGACTTAGATTTAGCTATGAGTAACAGAAAACCTGAAATTAAAATGGCTTAAACAAGAGAGACATTTCTTTATTTCTTAAATAAATGAAGTCAGTATTCCAGAGCTGTTTTGGCCATTTCTTCATCGGAGACACAGGCTTCTTTTATCAGGTTCTCTACCAAGTTCAACACATGGCTTCTACCTCATTGTCAAGGTGATTAATTGAGCTCTAGTTATCACATCTG
Organism: Delphinapterus leucas; assembly: GCF_059928025.1. Taxonomy (NCBI): domain Eukaryota; kingdom Metazoa; phylum Chordata; class Mammalia; order Artiodactyla; family Monodontidae; genus Delphinapterus; species Delphinapterus leucas. The sequence continues at coordinate 29,970,489 of NC_143137.1, read as the reverse complement.
CATTCCATATAGTAAGAAGAAGAAAAGGAAAAAAAGCGGGCAAAGTCTTTATATTAGATGTCTTTTGAGAGATTTCTTAGTAGTTTCCATAGGCAATTCCAGGCCTGATATGACCATGTCTCCCTGTGAGGTAGCTCATCCAGGGGTTTTTGACAGAAGAGATGAAACATTTAGGCTCCAGTAGTAAGATTTCCTTTTGAAGATTAATGCTGAAGTATTGACAGTCAGTAGATGACTTTCCTGCCTTATTGTAGAAATAGACAATTATTTTGGCACATACTAGAACTGTGATATATACAAAGCTCTGCAAATGAAAATCCAGAACTGGTTCTCTGTTGCAGCAAAGTTGGCATTAAGGAAGATCCACAGGAAAAGGGGTTGGTCCCGTTGAGGGAAACATTAGCGGTCCCAGGCCCTAATAAAGATATACTTGATAAGTGACAAACTTCTTTTAGAACAGTTTGGAAAAGATTCACTTCACTAGATTGAATTAACTTAGAATGGACTGATTCATGTTAGTAGGACATTTATGATTTTATAATTCCATTGTATTTTGTCCAGAAAATAAGAGGTAAGTGATAAAACTCATAATGAACTCCTCACAACCAACAAGTATAATAACTAAATGGTGTTTCCACAACAAGGAATCATAAATTTGTATAATGTCCTTGAGTACTGGATTTGCATTCTGATGCTGAATCATATTGTTTATCTTTAAAATATATAATGAACATGGATGTTACTCAGGACAAAAAACACTGAGTGGTGAACATATGCTAAGATTATATTTTCTTTTTGATTAAGTTGTTTGTATAGTGACTGATGCATTGTGAAATATTCTCACAAATTTAACAAAACAGATTAATTATGGTTAAATGAAACTCTTCATTATCATCCAGGAACTTAACAGCTAAGAACTGTTCTCCCCCATATACTCCAAGTTCACTAAGCTTCCAATATCCACAAGTGAACTTCACATTAAGCATAGTTTCTATGGCCATTACTTTTTGAGGGTCCATGAGAATGGTTTACTTACTGTTAAAGTAACAGGAAAAAATGAACTTTTAGGTAAAAATTTTTTAATATTAATGTATTCATATTTATACCAACACAGTTGTAAAATATCATTTTTAATTCTTTAAGGGAGGAAGGCCCCACAAAAGTTACAATGTCCCCTTGGATAGCCAATAAGAATCTGAAGAAATACCTCCATTGGACATGAAGAATTGCATATAACAATCACACAATAACACATAACAAACAATAACTTAAGCTTCTATAGTATTAACTATGGAGCCAGTGCTCTTGTGTTTTATATTAATTCATTCATTGAATCCTTACAGCAAGCTTCTGAGGCAAGTATTGTTATTATAAACATTCCCATTTTTATGTGGTCGATGCCACTCTTTCACTTCTAGGCAAGATCTGGAAATATCTGCTTCTGAGCAGTAAACATAAAAATGCTACAGCCACTGCATTATTATCTGCTTAGTAAAGCAACGAAGCAGAATTAGTCATCAAGTGAACGTTGAGTTTCTCCCGCCACATTTACCAAAGATCTCCTTATTTTGGGGGTGCATTACCATCCAAAAGCTTAAACAGGCTTTAAAGGGTTTGTTTCTGCTGCCGTAGTTGTTTCTGAGCTTAATGAAATGTTAGAATGATTTCTGCCAATTTATTAAATCCTGGAATCACTTACTTTCTTTATAAATAAGAACTACAAAAACTGCCACCACGTTGGCTCCAATTCCATGGCAGCTCAGTTTCTTCAGAGGAATAAAATGTGGCAACCTCTGAAATTATATTATTCCAATGTTATCTTTGCTGGCAATGGAATATGAGTTTTTCCAACTTAGAAATTTTGCTTGAGTTATGCACATAAAGGCAGCATTTCTATAAGCTAAGATTCAAATACGGACTATAAATTGAAAGTATATTAATTAATCAACAAAAATGACAGAAATTGTGCTGCCGTCATGTTTTGCATAACCCCACCAGTGCTTACTTGAATAAGGGAACAGGGCAAACTGAAACAGGTAACTAGATGACTATTTCTTGCTAAAATGCATGTTTGCTAGAATTGTATGTTTAATTTCCGTATTCCGGCATTACTTGTTTCATCGCTAAATATGGCTTTAATTTACTTGTTAGAACAAACTACACACAAGCTAGTATTTCGACATATTGCTATTAGATTCTTTCTATCTTATATATTTATATATATGATGTATATAATACAGAGAACTATTTACCTAGTTAATTTATCTGCAATAACCAGTATCACTAGTGAAGACATCCTATATGTTTAAAACAGTTTTCTCTAACAACTTATCTAGCTATATTATTACTGTAATAAAATGAATTATTGCATATTCTGTGCCCTTTAAATATTAATTAATACACTAAGCATGCTATTAAAAAGGCTCTTAAATGTTTTATGTGTAGTTGAAATGTTTGGATCTAAAAGGGCGATATAAAAACAGCTTATTAATTTTATTCTACTGGAGAATATAACGTCTTTTTGTTATGTCATGCACAAACTGTATTTAAAAGCATATTTCTGAACTAAGAAATATGGAATGTCTTTTAACCAGAAACCATCCCAGGACCATAGACAGTTTATCAGAATAAATCATATATTTGGAAAGCTTGAGTAGATTTTAGAGGGTACCTCATCTAATGCTCTCATTTTACATATGAGAAAAATGAGATGCACAAAGGTGAAGTGATCTTTATAAGGTTGCTCAGCTGTTTAGAAGCAGAGATAGAGTAGAAATAAAAAACAAGATATTAGAACCTCAGTCTCCTCATTACTATCCTTTACAATACACTTTGTTACCTGTGTTACATGTAGTACAATTCGAAGTTCTGTTGCTAATATATTTTACATTGTTTGGCAAACACATGTTATAAAGAAAAGATGGGAGATGTATATTACAAGTCAAAATGACTTGGGAGCTGTCTTTTGGCAATAAAATTTCCATAGATTATAGCAGGGAGAGATGAAGCAATTACTTCATAAAAGAAGATACTATAGTTTTTGAGAAAGAGTAGATGAGGTTTATTCCCAGAGATCTACGAACAGACTCACCTATAATTGTGAAAAACACAGCTAGTCTTCCTCTGTGGATTATGAAACAACAAAATTGGGGATCTTTTCCCACAGAAGTTGAGAATTGCATTCCCAAACAGAGCTACTATTTACTTTTTTGGAATAAGAGGTTTTAGAGGTTAAAGGTCAGATCATTAAATACTTGTCCTTGAAAACTCAGAAAAGGCATTACAGTCAGGCTTTCATACCCATGGGTTCCACATCTGACTGCATTTTGTATAAGGGACTTGAACATTCTTGCATTTTGGTATCCACCAGGGTCCTGGAACCAATTCCCCGAGGATACTGAATATAAGTTTGCTTATTGCTTCTTGATATTCTACCAAGGACAAAGTTTTGATTTTGGCAGAATTAGGGGAAATGCCTTTTATGACTTCAACCTCTTTTTGGACATGGCAAGATTTAGAACTACTTTCATGGCTATTCATCTGGAGCAGGAAAAAATAAGTTCAGACTGTCTTGCTAAGCATCCTGAGGTGGGTGAAATAGAGAATGTACCTTTCTACTCTCATTCTGAATATATATATGTGTGTGAGTGTGTGTGTGTGCATACATATGTATGTATACACACATCTTTCTTCTGTGTGTCAATGTCTCTTTTAAAATAGTGTCTGCACAAGTGAATAACTAAAAAATTGATCTGTCCAAGAAAAAGCACAGTGGGATCCTTTTTTTCTCTTAGGGCTGTTGGGAGAATTAAATATTGTAACACATGTAAAATAAAGCACTTAGTCAAAAGTCTGGCACAGAGTAAGTGCTCAATTACTGTTATTAATTGTGGGTGCAATGGTACCTTTAGCTGTTGAGTTGGTAAGGCTTTTTTCATATACACCAAAAGATATTCTGAAACAACTGGGGCAAATCCTACTTGCACCAGCAATGAATGAGAATGCCCATTTTTCTGTCACTACCCCATCAGCATAAATGTGCACTGCTTTCTTGTTTCTTTTTTTTGCACCTCTGATATGTGGTGAAATATAAAATAAATCCATTTAATCATAGCACAAATATAAGTAATAATGATTCTATCCTAGGAATAGGTAGGAAAAGTTCAATGTCTTAAAACAACACAGCACATAGAAAGAATAATGACTTTTAGAAATATGGTTATTGAGACAAATTTTCTTAATAACGTAAGGAGCAAACTGAATGACACCTGTTCTTTTCTTGGTACGATTCCATATAGGTGGAGGCCTATAACAGTGTGCTCAAAGTGTGGTCCCCAGACCAGCAGCACTAGGGTCACCTGGGAACTTTTTAGATATGCAAACTCACATGCCCCACCCCAGACAGTCTGCATTAAGAACTCTGGGTGCGAGACCCATCAATCTGTGTTTTAAAAAGCCCTCCAGCTTATTCTGATGCCCGTTAAAGTGAAGAACCACTAATATATACGAAAGGCCTCTCTCACCCTCTTCCTCTTTCCATGTCTCCCTTTCAGTCTTCCTTCCCTTTACCACTATCTCTTCCTCTCTCTCTCAGTCATCTCCCTCTTTCTCTCCTCAGTCTTCCCTTTCTGTTCCTCCTATCCTCCCTCTACTGTGAATAGGTGGTCGAAAGTAGGCAGTGAATTATTGTGAAACTAGAGAAGTTGACTAGTTTGACCTAAATACTCAGCTGATGATTAAACGAGCCTGTTAGGAATGCCTGTCTCCTTGCCTTCAGCCTGACATTCTTTTCACTATGCCACAGTCTGCTAATAGGTTGAAATGCTCTTGAAGAAACCTCCTTCTATTGTCAATATTATTGTCCTCAGAGACACTGTCTCCCTGAATATAATAGAATTTCAAAGCTTACTGATTTAATCTTTCATGCTTCAGATCCAGACACTGCGCTATATTCTAGGTGAAAGATTGCTATTTCTTTATTATTAAAGGAGGAATTGTGTCTTCCTAGCTATAACTAGTTACATCAGCCTTCACATCAAAAGGGTAGTAATTTTCTGAACCAGAGCTTGGAAAAGTAGTAAGAAAATAATTTTACAAGTGTCTTTTTCAAGAGCATGAAAATTATGAGGCTGTAGGTTCAAACTGTTCAGTTGAAAATGTGTCCAAGTTAAGCCAGACATAAATTTATATTCTTTCTATCTTTTTCTTTTCTTGTGGCCCTTCTACGTTGCTATGACATTTTATCTTACCCTGAAGGCATCATGAGGAGATGGCTAGATAAGTAAAAAAGTAGACAACCTGTAATAAAGGAAATTAAGTAGGTGACATCTTCAACCCAGAGGTAATAAGGGATTTTTTTTCTTATATCTTAATGAAGCAATGATAAAGCCTTACCTGATTCTCTGCTTCCAACTTCAGTCTCCTTTATCCTCAACCATGAACTCATTGTTCTCCAAACCGTTCCACTTGCATTTTCCTGCTCCTTAGTGGCTTTGCAGAGTCTCTGGGTTCATTGCTCTTTCCTCAACACTCCAAATATTTCCTCCCTCGATTTCTACCTTTAAGTTCTATTCCCCTAAATGAAGCCAAACTTGTCTGTACTGAGTTTAGCCCGGGTTTTCTTGGAGGCATCCTGTAGAATTAAAGTCATTATAAGCTCTTAGTAATAAACTTTCTTACTGCTAACTTAAAATTTTTTTATAGATTCTTTTTTTATATAAATTCGTTTTTTTAATATTTAATTTTGGGTACGTTGGGTCTTCATTGCTGCACGTGGGCTCTCTCTAGTTGTGGCGAGCGGGGGGCTACTCTTCGTTGTGGTGCGCGGGCTTCCCGTTGCTGTGGCTTCTCTTGTTGTGGAGCATGGGCTCTAGGCACATGGGCTTCAGTAGTTGTGGCACACGGGCTCAGTAGTTGTGGCTCATGGGTTATAGAGTGTAGGCTCAGTAGTTGTGGTGCACAGCCTTAGTTGCTCCGCGGCATGTGGGATCTTCCTGGACCAGGGATCAAACCCGTGTCTCCTCATTGGCAGGCGGATTCTTAACCACTGCGTCACCAGGGAAGTCCCTACTTACTTAATTTTAATTTCGTGAGCAGGGTCTTAAATTTGAATGCTTTTTAAGGGCCTGGCCACTGGTAGCAGATCATTTTGTGAGAATATTCAAATTTACCTGGCTTTCATCTTTGCCAAGGCTTTCACCTGGCTTTCATCTTTAACATGTATAAGAATGGTACTAATCTTAAGATGTGGGCAGAAATGCGTTTAGGGTAGAGAAGTTTGAGGATTTGTTGAAATGACATATGTAAAGTGGCTAGTGTGTAGTGGACCCAGACTTGTTCCTTCACCTAGAATTTTGTGACTCTTCTCTTAGCATCGGAAATCCTGTGTTGCTTTATAGTCTCTCTCCAGGGCCTCATCCATAAAACATCACTTAGATGTTACTCACAAAATTTACATATATTTTATAACCATACTTCACTCTATTTGTTAATAGGCAGCTATCTTCTTTTCTTAAACCCAAACATGATTTTTTGTTAAAAATTAGTATTTTTGAACAGTTGTTTAGTCATTGTTTTGAGCTCTTTATGGTGCCCTGTTTATGGAAAATATTCAATAGTTTCTGATGAATTTAGTTTTAAACTTAAAAAAGTAAAAATGAAATAGCAAAGTTTAGAAGAGGGTGAGACAAGTTGAAATATTACTTGTCACACTGTACATAAATAATATTTAACAGAAGTCCATTGCTTATGTTTCTTACTACCATTGTAAAAAACAAATGTTTTTGCAAGAAGCATCCCTAACTTTGTGAGGCCGTGTTCTTCATCAACTTATAATTGCCAGATTACTCAAAAACCTCTATAAAACAACAGGTTTCTCTGTGTGTAAGTGGGGAAGGGAGTTGTGTGTATAGAGCTTTTTCAAATATTGACTTCTACACCTTCTGCTTTTTTCCTCTCTTCTTCCACCCAAATATTTTATATTTCCAATAACTTAAAAAAATATGGTGAGGCATGAAAAATCATCAGGGATAGCTAGAGACAGGGGAAGGAAGAGAAGAAATACCTCTAGGAGTAGGATAAAGCAGAAAAATAGAGAGTATTTACACCACTTTTTAGACTGGTAGCTTAACACTTTACCTTCCAGGACATTGTATTATCACAGCGTAATCTTCAGCTGAAAAAAAGTGACTAGAAAGTGAAAATGTCACAGATTGATAAAAATAGTAAGTCACAAATCATATATGATTAGCAGCTATTACAATCAGGGATATATATATATATATATAATATATATACATACATTTTAAGTAATCCTATTTTATGAACTCATTTTTTTTTTGTCAAATTGGTCATAACTCCAGTAAATGGGGAAGACCAAACTGTCATAATAAAAAAGCACAAATCTTCCTCCCAGATAAGTGCACGCTGGACTATTTTGGGGCTTGGAATACCTCTCAGGTTATTCTACCTTAAACTAAGACCTTATGGCTCTTGATATTTCGAGATATCTGAGATAGAGTACACAGAAGAGAATTTTTTAAAACAACAATTTCAAAAATACTTTTAAAGCGAATTAAGGGAATTTAATCATGGTTAACTGTCAATTATTTAAATTTAAATTGGGGACTCTGAAGAACATAACATAATATGCTGTAATACATAAAACCATTCTATATTAAGTTGTTAGGCGATCAAGCTGATTTTTGAAATGAGTTAGGTAAAATGTTACTAACATTTCTATGGTAGAAGCTATAGAGAAATATTAATTACCACCCTGATGAAAGTCTTAATCAAAACAACCTTTATGTTAATGGCTATTATTATATCCGATGATAAGAAATACATATTTTTTACAATTGCCTAAATGTATGTTTACAACTATTAAAATAAAATAAAGGTGATAAATATGCATTGCTTATATAACTGACTTAAAAAAATTTTAGGGGTTTGAACATTACCTAACTACTTGTTAATACAATTAAATATTTAAGAAAAATCCAAGGGAATATTATTAGTTCATAAATATTACTCAGCGTCAAAATTACTGAAACGTGTATGTACTAAATATCCCTCAGAGTTTTGCACTGTAGTCTTTCATACAAATTGTGAATCTGAGCCAATACCCTACCCCAACCCTGGCAAAAAATAAGATGTTTATTCTTAGAGGAAATTAAACTGCACTTTAAATAGTGAACAATATGCAGATGTAAGCATCATCCAGTCACTCTACGGTTTTGATTAAAGTCAAAGTTCATTCATAGGTTCACTTTTGAAATCCACGCTGTGTTTAAGATTAGGAGCAAGTTTTCATGTCTTATGTGATATGTTTCTTTCCTCTACTAGATTTCTTTTCAAAATCTCATGTCATCAGATAAGAGGCATATATCCTTTTGGGGAGCTTCACTTTTACAGGAAAAATAAAACTTTCATAGCAATTAAGGGGAGCATATATTATTATGACTAGTCTTTTCCTTGTACTGATTTCTTTCAACAGTGGGAATTGTCAGCAAAAGGTGAATGTTTTTAGAAATAGCATGTGAGAATTTTTGTGATTGTTCTTTTTACAAGGTGGCAAAAGTATACAAATATGGGGATAGTGATGTACCTACCTACTCTGTGCCTCTCTTACAGGTTTCCTATAACTTGTACCAATACAGTCTTATCTCTTGAACATAGTGCATTCATAATGTCATGATATTTGGGTAAAAACTATGACAAGCATGATTTCTTTCTCCTCTTCTGCTTGAAAATGGTTTCAAGAACTGGAAATTTGACATTTACCTCATTTCTGAAGTGAGACAATCTTCCCAGTAGTATAAGGAGGTTGAACAAGTAGAGAGAAGTGTTTAAACATGCCTGTGTGGTCAGATATCGGTTGTATCACGGCATGCATTACTCATGTTGCATAATCTACCCTGGAAGCATGCCTCAGCCACCTGAGTGCGGCATATCAGTGTGTAAAAATTGGAGTCACTCTGTAGAACGGAAGCAGGCTTTAATAGGTGCTGCGCAAGCTTCTGAGACCAGACACCATGAAGATTCTCTGGGCTATTTCATTAACAAATTGTATCTCTGCAGCCTGCATTTCTCTACTTATTTATTGAACAGATAATAGGAAACAACTACTTTCTTTGTGAAGTCGTAAATAATATGACAGAAGGATATTAAATGCACTGAGATGTGACAGAAGAGCTTAAACTTGTGGGTTTTAGAATTTTATGATGCAGCCTTTTTTTTTTTCTTCATGAGTACATGTAAAGTAAACAGATATATTTGAGCTGTTTATGTGGGCAATTACCAATTTAACATTACAGCAGCTGAAATGCAACTATCTTAAACTCAGAACTTCTTATACTTCTTCCTGGAATACCACTTACTGAAGCGCTTTACTAAAGAGAAAAAAAAAAGTTATCTCTTAGCCTTATCCATAGTCCAACTTCAAATGATGTAAAACCTTTTATGATTCTAAAGGTGGTTTTATGTCCGTGCTTCTCATAATCACTGTATGGCTCCTATAAAGGTGACAGGAGGGCACCAGCTCCTCTGGTCTAACATAGCTTTATCCTGTTTACTGAAATAGTTCCAAGCAGTACCATGCCGAGATGATACATTACCATTCTTACTGCTATCATGAGAGCTCTTTTGGTTTGTCTTTTGAGGGCTTAGTAGGATTTTACAATTATTTTTTAACAGTAAGTGAACAAAAACTCAAGTAGAGATAAAATTGGAGAATTAAGATTTCAAGGGGCCTAGGCATTGTATTTCTTATTATCAAAATTATCTCAAATTCTATTGGTCAATATACTTTGTTGATTCAAACATTGTTTTCAGTTATTACTGATCACTGAAACATGTCTTAGATATGATCATTTTGGTTTCCTTATCAAGAAGTCATATTTGTTTTGTCTAAAGAAGTACAGGGGGCAGGAGAAAAATGGCCTTGGAGGCAGATACATCTAGAATTAATTTTGTCTTTGACCAGTTTTCAGCTGTGTAAATGACAAGTTACTTAACTTCTCTGAGACTCAGTTTCCCTACCTGAATACAAAAAATAAATGTTTCTAGTTTACAAATTAACTTGAACATACTTATCTCTACTCCTTTCTGAGACCTCATTAAACTGAGAGCAAAGACTAGGAGAGGAGGTGACAACAAATGAATGTTTACCATAAGTTTTTAAGGAATGGGAAATGTGTGGACAGTGGTAAATGACTCAGTAGATCAGATATGCTAAGACCTAAATGTTTTCTACAGGGAACACCAACAGAAAACAACGCAATGTGGTGTGCTGCAGGAAACCATGCAGCTCAAGAAGTGGAAAGACTTGGTATTTTGGAGGAAATGAGTGGGAATGAGTTAAAGGTCTTTTTTGGGAATAGTTGTGAAGTACTTAGAACAGAGCTGGAGACATAGCTGTCTAAAAAACAAACAAACAAATACTTGATATTATATTTTATCTATTCCCTAGAGAAACGCTCCTATTCTTATGCATGTTACTTTCTTTTTTCTCTAGGGATCTATCCAGTTACATATAAAATAGTATGTTGACCTTCTGTAAATGTCAACCTTCTCCTATTAATATGGTGTCTCACCTCTATTCTCTGTTGCATGAAGCTTCTCTTTCTATAACAGTTTTCTGGTTGAATTTCCATGAAGAATAATTCTCTTACCGTTTGCCAGGGTCAGGGAAGAGTAGTTGCTTGGATGCAACAGGTGAAACACTGGGAAGGAGGTCTAACTATCCATGTAATGCCCAATTCATCCATATGAGGTGGTGTTACTGATTCATCTCCTGCCTTTAGATTAACCTAGCCCCTCTATCCAATCTCTGATCTTGTCATTCTCTAACTTAAAACTGTTCAGTAACAACTCTCTGTATACAAAAATCCAAACTTTTTATTTTGGCCTTCAAGAAAGTCTCTTTATTGTCTATACACCAATCATGGGGAATTCTTTGACACAAGCAAATTTCTCTCATACGTTTTTGCCTTTATGCATTCTATCCCTTCTGCTTTACACTCTTTAAACTCTTGTGTACTTGAAGGATTTTCTACAATTTCTTCAAATCTTATTTCAATTGTTACTTTTCTGTGACTCCTTTTGACTTACCCAAAGGAACTGTTTTTTTTTTTCCATGTTTGCAGAGCACATGGAACATTTCAGAGAAAGGGAGAGAGAGAAAATGAGAAAGAGAATAACATTAACAACACACAATGTTAATTATAGGATTAAGAAGAGCTTTAAACTGTGTAAATAAAGAGTAATGATTTATCAGAAGCTAAGTCACTTGTATTAACCTAAATTTAAAAAAATTGCATATCTTTCATAATAACAAATAAGTAAGTTCATAGAACTTGTAGTTATCTTTCAGTTAGTAGCACACCATATATTACAGTTTCTAAGGACATTGAAGAACAATTGAACTTGATTTATCCTCCCTTATATTTTCTTTAAAAGAAAAATTTTCCAATACATAGATAATTGACACCTGTCAGCTATTATTTGCAGAAATCTCACATTGATCTCTGGCTTAAAACATGCGGATTGACACAGTCATAGTATTGAGTCTGTTTTTATTCCTTTATTTCCCCCTATAGAATTACTATTAGTATATATAATTGTGTTTAAATAATGTGATTAAAGAAAAGCTAATATATATTATATAAAGTTAAAGTATATATTGCAGTTTATATTTTGTTGGGTTGGTGGGTACTTTAGACTCATTGTATTCTTCCTTTCATAACATATACAGTTTTTTCTTTTTCCTTTTCTTTATTTAGGTTCTTGATAAAGAGCATAGAGGTGTGCCCCATCCTCTTGTTAGCAGAACTGTGCTCTTTGGGAATTTTTGCCAACATATCCATAATTCTTAGTAGAAGTTTCAAGAAGCTGAGATAACAATGCACATTTTAAAGATCTTTTAAGGGTTTTGTAGATAATTATTAAAGTGGCCTTTGTTATAAAGAAAAAATTAGAGAGAATAATATAAATATTTTATGTCAGAATTTCCCGTTACAATGATAGTAGGGATTTTAATTAATTACAGAATAATTGGGATAGAGTGGGACCTTTTCATTTGAAGAAGACTTGGGAATGAGCCCAAAGTTTCTAAACTGCCTCCTTTTAGTAATAGCAATGACTGCTATTAGTACACACAATATTACACCTACGATATTAGAGGAACTATCCTGAATGGATTATCTCCTTATATCCTTAGAACTCGAAAGTGACAGGGACTTCTTTTACCCACATTTTTTAGATGGGTAAACTGATACAGAATTGTAAAGCAATTGCTAAGTTCATGCAGGTAGAAGATGATTGTGTAGAAGATATTTAGAAGGGATATTTGATTCAGTCGTGGGTATTTAAAAATTGACATTCATGGGTATGGCAATGAACATCTTTAAGTACAGCCTCAGAGTATTACGTAAAGGCTTAACTAATTTTCCCAGGTTTTATTCATTTCCTAGATCAGTAAATGATAGTTCTAGCTTAGTCTTGAATGGATGAGCAAGAAGAAGCATTATCATCATTGGAATTACAGAAAATAAACACGAATGAATGGATATTGATAGTAGTAAGGATAATAACCACAAAATAAAGTTGAATAAATGGATATATGAATGGTAAATGGGTAGGTGGATGGGTCTCCATCAACTGTTTCAAAAAGATCCAAAAGGAGCTGTTTTGGTTTTTTTTGGTCTGATGGGATCCTTCCCAACATTTTCACAAATCTTGGGCTTCCAGCTCTGATGGCATTACCTGATCTAGAAGGATCTAACATGGCACAGGGCATGGCACAGTTAAAGACATTCTAAGGGCTTTTCCATTGCAGAAATTTGAAAAAGTGAATTTACTTACGGTAGTTCTTTTGATCATTTGGAACTTTATTAACCAACTCTGCACCCAGGAAGCCAAGAATTGTCTGTTTACTCACACATTTCCATTTTTCTTTGTGTGCACATGAAAACTTCTCTGGAAGTATTCTCTCTGGTTCAGCAGAAGGTCAGTTTGAAGTAAACATACATAGAGATGCTTGTGGAATAGAAATTTACCCTCTGTTACTGCTGATTAGGAAATTATCTTAAATGAATTGATAAAGATAGTTTTTCATCTTATTATTCTAAGAGATATGGTACTTCTATTGTATATGTGTATACATGTATGCCTGAAAATTAGATAGTGGATAGCTTGTTTCATTGTTAAGGTAAGGACTTTCGGGGGACTGAGAACATTTGTTGTTAAATGTTTTCTTGTGAAAAGAAACATTACTAAAATTTAAAAAATACATTATAACAATATTAAGTATAGAAAGCATAACTGTAGTTAATTGAACTCCAACCACATTTTCTGTCCCTTCTGTTTTTCCTTTCAGTAGTAATTACAAGAGTTGGATGACAGAGATAGGAAGACTACTTGAAGTTGTAGCAGCTGAGTCTTTGTTGAATGCCTGTTGGTTTCTAAATTTCTTCTAGGTCTGTCCCTGCTGGTGGAGTACCTAAGCTTTGTCGTTTTTTAGAAAACTCTGCTCAAGATGTCTACAGGGAATTTTTTGTAAATTTAAAGAACAATGTCCTTCTTTGGAAACATGCAGTATTTTTAGAATCCTGTGATATTATACTGTAAGACATAAGCCAACAGTTTACACATCCCTGTCCGGGAAGCTGAATAATAAGTAATCCTGGGAATTTAAACCTCTATTTTAAGCCTCCTTAAGGATACTCTCATTTCTTCTGTATAAATTCAAAAAAAGCAGAGTCTGATCTTTGACTCACTTCAAAAATAGCCTTATACTAGGGTAGAAAAATGAACAAGTGCAGGTGGAAAGAGCACTATTCAGATTGAGTGAACATATTTCCTATTTTTTGAAATTACTTTTGTGAAAGGTTATGTATAACATGGGAGATATATTTATTATTTTCCAAATGCATTTTTTGTGTGTGTGTTACTTGATTGCTTAAGGTCAAACAAACAAGATCAAAGACCATATGGACCTCTTCTTTTTCTCTAACTCTTGGCTTAAAAGGCTAATTAGTAAGATGAATAATTTATAGACAGCATGAAAGAATAAATGCATAATCAAATTAGTACTTAGTAATTCTTTGGCATTTCATATATTTTATTCTGATTATCCCACAGTACCATAAAAAAGAAATTATAAATCCCCTTTTATGCATAGGGAACCAGATTTTAGAAGCTTGACTGGTCATTCATTCAGTAAATGTGTGTCAGAGCTGGGATAAGCAATGGATCTATAAACAACATAAAGAATGCCAGAGTAATTACAGATTTGTTGCCTGTATACATTGCAATGCAAACCAGTACATAATTATAGCCAATCACCAAGATATATGTATGTAGCTTGCAATTCATAATAATCTCTACATACAACACGAGCAGAGAAATCTACACGAAATATGAAAAAATAATGAAATGTTATTATAAAAAGTTAAGTGTGTTAAAATTGCCTCTTCCCATTAGCTACATTGGAAGCTTATGTCACAGAGCTGTTTCTTTGCTGAAATACCTACATTATCATCACTGATAATCATCACTTTAAGGGAAACACACACACACACACACACACACACACACACACACACACACGATATGCAGAGAATATGAAAAGTACAATGATTGAAAGATATATTGAAGTAAATTATCAATTTATTAATTGATCAAAGCTTAGTCCACTGTGAATTGCTTTGTAAAGAGGGAAAAAACATTAATAAGATTTATTTCAGACCCATGCAATCTTGAAGGAATTGAACCTTGCTCAGCATTTCATTAGAGCTTCTGCTACTTTCTCCTCTCCCCTCCACCATCACATATACATGTGACTCACACTCACAAAAGCAGAGTTTGAGCAGACCCAGAATTTTCTGTGGAAATTGATGCATTCATAGGAAACAGTGTTCGAGTTAATAATTATCATACTTTAATCTGAAAAATCCTGGTTACTCATAGTATGGGATGCTTCTCAGGGTCTCTAGGAGTATAAGCCTTTACAGGTTATTTTACAGTGACACAGCAAAACTAGAAAGAGTGGAACCCTGTGGTACTTGAGTTTTTCAAAGCAAAGTGGAAGACTCAGAAGCAGAATGGTACCTAAAACTGTCTACTCCTGCAATGAAACTCAGTATCTCTTACTTAGCTAGGCATAGAAAATAGCACATTTATTGACTACGAAATATTTGACACATTTTGGTGCCACTCTTCTGCCACATTATATTCTGGAGTGGTCCCTGAAGCCCCAGATGTGGGAGTCACTCTGACTCTGATAATGTCCCCTAGATCAGCATGTTGTAAATTTCCTGGTTCTCAACCACTATTACAAATGTAGGGAAAGTCAAGCAGTGAGGTATTGAGTGCCTTGTGGTTTTTCCTTGACCTGTTTTTTGTCCTTTTTTAATACTTAGTATTTTTAGAATTAGTGACTAGCTTCAACTTGGGAGTAAGCGGATTACTAAATCCAATGATGGTATACATTTTAGAGTGCACAGATCTTTAAATCAAAGGAAAGTATGTGCAATAAACTGTGGGTCTTTGGCATCTCTTAGCTGTTTGGTTTATATTGAACAAATGGCTTTTGCATATTTGTTATATAAATGTTTACACACATTGTGTTTAACTCTTGAAGGAGTATTTCTAGACATGAAGATCCAGTTATAAGATATAATTTTGATGATATTTTAAAAAACAATGACTATATTTAGCATAATATTTATAATTCCCCTTACATATTCATATAAATTACAATTATAAATTGTTAGGTAAAATTTCAAATTATATTATATTCACCTTAAAAATTAGATAGTTATTATCTTACTAGGTTTTTTAGGTGAATAAACAAATTTAAACTAAAATCTTTGGGGTGAATTTCCAAGACTAAATGATCTTATTTAGATTGCTTAAAAATTATGTTTCAGTAGTGATGAAAATAATGAATGAATAGAACCTCAGTTTTCTTCCAAAATAATACCTGTTAAGTTTTATTATCAGAAGTAACATGTGGGTTATGACACTCCACAATTTGGGAAGTATAACAATAAGTTCACAATACTGAATTATGTGATGTAGTACTCAGATAGAAAACAAACAGATTCATCAATTGAAACTAATTTTTAAAAATTTTCCAGACTTTTAGCATTCATATATCTATCTTTGAGTTTTTTACCACTATCAAGTGGCATTTATGACCAATAATAGACTATTCTAATTTGTAGCTGACTGAGAAACAGCAAATATTGGTGAAGAGCTACAAAGTAACTCTTACTGGGATCCCTATGACCAATTGAGTTTCATGATGCTCTCTCCCTAATAATTGGGAGAAAAAGATTCTTAGAATTGTTTTTTGTTATCTGGGCTTTCATATCCAAGAAGAATGAATATGGAGATAACTAATGCTGACACATATCCTTAGATAAGACTTCTTTCCCTAAAAGTACAAATCAAACCACTAGGAGAAAGAGAAGTTATCAGGACAAATATAGTTTTAAAAATAAAACACAGATAAGTTACTTTCTCTTGATGTTACATCATTGTACTTCTTTTTAATGGTAACAATTTTGATCTATTTTTGTCTTTTGATGTTATAAGAAGTGGTTTCAAGGGACTGCAAAAAGTGTGTCAGCACTCAAGACATTTTTACTTCACTATTTGGACTGAACTAGCTAGGTTGAAGACTAGCTAGCTATTCATTACTGAGAAGTGACCATAGCATAGATGAACTTTCATCTCTCATACTTGGAGGAAGTGAATTATTTGAATTAGAGTCATGCTTAAAATGTTTATGTAGCTATTTTTTTTCCCTTAGGGGAACTTCAGCTGTAGTGTTTGCTCAGCTCTACCTGTTAATGTCGAGTCTAGAAGGCTGATAGATGTGAAAATGTTGGGATTTTATTATATTTGGCATGGGTTTCTGAAGCATTCCTCAACATATTGGAAATTAGGTGGTTCAACAAGACCTGGAAAATTAGTAAGATTTAGGACTGCCAAATTAATAGTAGGTGAGATGAAGAAAACCAACTAGAGAAGTCAACAGACTGCTTGATAAACAAGGAGTAAGAAAGTGCATTAGGGTGTGAACAGATTTCATCAGCAATAGGACTTCCTGGCAAACTATTAATCAGAAGAGAATGTGTGCACTCACCCAATCCTGGGCAGGTTCATCGTAGGAAGTGCAGCAGACTAAGCACAGAGCACAGAATCTGCTAAAATCATCTCCTAGAATAGTTTGGAAGAAATAACAGCAACATAGTTTTTTTCCTAGAACTGTGCAGAATTCTGTCTCCTACTTGAACCCTCTAAGACTTAGTCTTTCAGTTCGTCATGCATGATGCATGTGTACTTAATGGCACAAACATATCCAATTTTTTTAATCCACTACTCTGTCTATTTTTCTTAAGCACTTTTCACCTAAGCGCCTATGACAATACTTGATGCTTATATTAGCTTTCTCAAACCCAAGGAAACCTAGCAGCTATCACACAGCCTTGTTGATATTTTTGTGTCCGTTTTGCCGTTGCTGTCACAGTTATTATAGTTAGTGAACCTGGGTATTCAGCATCAGACTAAGAAATGTATCCATTGCAAACTGATGAAAATTGAAGATGATTAAATCATTGGTAACATTGCCAAAGCAGAGTTTTTATAGATGCATCAAAATTCCAGGCATCTGGAAGGAGTAGGCATAGCTTGAAACAAAAAAAGAAAAGTATAAAGAAATAAATGCATAAATACATCAATAATCAGTTTGTGTCATTCTGAGGGAGGAACGTTGGAAATATTATTTGTTTATTCCAAAAATTTAAATATATCCACGGCTGATAAAGTCATAGTACATTATAAAAGAAGAATAAAAGTATCTCCAGTTTTAGAAATTTAAAAGCTAAAACCATATTCTTTTTCATCTGCTTTAATGTGTTTCATAAGATATGGAAATCCAGGTGCTTCTGGTTTCCATACCACTTTTCCTTGCACCTATTAAAATTTCAGTTTTGCTTTGAGAGAAAGAAAAATGATTCCATTTCTAGGATTATTTAGCTAGCTAAGTGATGCAAAGACTGTTTTCAGATTTACATTCTTATCACTGCTCTGTAAGCTCAATTATTTTAACAAGATCTTTCCAATTTCCCCTAATGTTTTTCATAACTACCTCAAGCTTATGTTTAAATCAAAACTCCTTTTTGAAATAACTTATTTCTCCTAGACTTTTGAAGCTTTCAGCATTGTACTTGTATGAAGTTCCTGCTTCTACATGTGAAGTTTGGTATAAAGATTTTATTTTTCTTCCAGTTGGTTTATTTGAGCTACAGCCAAAGTCATTAACGTGAATTTTAGATTTACATTTTACGGGATATTTTCAACTCATGTTGATGTATTGACTACTTATTCTGGTTACTATGAAGGACTAACCAAACTTCAAAACAGTAAAATTTCCATTATATATGATAAACAGGTTCTCGAGATCTGTTTTACAATATCGTACTTATAGTTAATGATACTGTATTGCACAGTTAAAAACCTGTTAAGAGAGTAAATATTTAGTTAATTGTTCCTAGCAGGAAAAAAAAAGTATGTGTAAAGCTTTATATTTGGCAAAGAAATGGTATAGCTTTTTATTGTACTAAAGTATTGTGCTTTATGTTCAAGATTAAAAAAAATCAAATCGTGACATACTACTTGCAGATCATTTTTGTAAATCATTTATATATTCAGTGCTTTATTGAGCAGAAATATTATATATCTCAAACTTCTGAAAGAAACTGTTAGGACTACTTTTATATCAATCTATTTTATGATGAATGGTAAATGTTCTGAGAAAAATAAAGCCATCAAAACATGGCATCACATCCTCTAAAAAAATGCATTAATTGTAAATTAGAATATTTTTACATTAATATTTCATTAACCTTTAAGATATTTCAACCACATTGTATATTTGTCATACCTACGTTGACACATAGCAAGTTTGTGTCCTTACTTGTAATTACATCCTTCTCCAAAAAAAGGAATGCGTTATGCTTTCTGCATTCAGATGTGCACAGCCTGAATTACATATCTTTCAGTGAGAACATCTCACTAATTAAAAATACTCATTTACAATATTTGGTCCTAATATGACTTGCAAGTTACAAGTTACCAAAGATTTAAAGATAGGTTTAGAGTCCTGCAAAGGGAGACAGATTGGTTTTCATCCTCCAACTTCATCCCACTTTGATTTGTGCGAATTTATGATTTGGCTGAGATTACAGTACATAGCTTAGAAATTAAATTGCCTTTGGAGATTATTGCTACCGTGCATGTGTAATTAAGTGTTCTCGTTATTGTCTGTAAAGCTGTACAAACCTGCAGTTTTATGGGAAGAGTGTAAAGCCAATGATTTCAAATCAATCAGTTGGAGAGAGTTTTGAGATGTTCCAACCATTAGTTTTGTGAAAAACTTTAAGAAACACAATCTTCCTGCGGTCAGCCTAGATGGATAAAGTAGTAAAAGCTATGCCATGTTAATTAAACAAGCATTTATTTAGCACCTGCTGTGTATTTGCCACTGTGTACGCTAGGGTGTGAAGGCTGTTATGAAAGATGTAAGAGTTAGGGAATGTTAGATTTGGGAAGAACTTTAGAGAAAATCTTGGTCCGATTTTTTTACTTTGTTGTTGAGACCTAGAAAATGTTAGTGACTTAAGCTCTCATATCTAAAATTAGTGTAGGTACTAAAATTAGAATGCACAAGAGAAAACACAGTTAAACAAGTGAACCTAAGAACGCAGAGTAGGTGTTGGGTTGACTAAAGATAGTAAAGTGTAACTGTTCAAATAAAAGAGTGATGCTGGGCTTCCCTGGTGGTGCAGTGCTTGAGTCTGCCTACCGATGCAGTGGACACGGGTTCGTGCCCCGGTCCAGGAAGATCCCACATGCCGCGGAGCGGCTAGGCCCAAGAGTAATGCCATAGGAGGGAAAGTCAAGGAATGATTAAATATAAAATTCTATTTTATTGTTATATCTATTTTATTGTCATATCTAGATCATAGACCTTATATTTTTCAAATGCAATCAACTATCACTGATTCCATGTGAAAGGTGAATTCTCTGTTGATTAATTCATAATGACCAAAACATGTGGTGAATTAATTAACACTTTCATAATACTTTAAATTTAATTGTAACATTAACAGAACTCTTACATGTTTATGCAGCATATCTGTTTGCTCTAACGGCAATGCTTGCTGCTCATGTGGCTTCAAAATACCGATACCTTGAAAAAACTCCCTAGTGGTCTAAATCCAGAGGTTGGGAATCAAATAAAAACTGATGAGAAAGTTTTTCCTTCAGTGGTGTATGTAACATTTTTAGGGCTTCAAGGCTCTCTTCCAGGCCTCACATCATGAAGAACAAGGAAATACTTTTTTGTTTTTTGTTTGTTTTTTTTTTGCGGTACACGGGCCTCTCACTGTTGTGGCCTCTCCCGCTGCGGAGCACAGGCTCCGGACGTGCAGGCTCAGCGCCCATGGCTCACGGGCCCAGCCGCTCCGCAGCATGTGGGATCTTCCCGGACCGGGGCACGAACCTGCGTCCCCTGCATTGGCAGGCGGACTCCCAACCACTGCGCCACCAGGGAAGCCCAAGGAAATATTTTTTATCAATCTAAACAAATAAAATTCATAGTGAATACTAGCATGCCAGATTCAAAAGATGGCTTTCAAAAATTTGTACTGTATTGTATTGATCATCATTACTATATTTCATAGCAATCTGGAAATTAAACAAAATAACCTATGTCGACATATGGTAGACTTCTCATTGTGTAAAGATTATTTGTATTTTAAATTATTCACCTATAATTTATGGACAGTTTGATGCTATTGTTATCATCCCTGTTAGATAGTTTTCCTTTCACCCAGTATTTTTTACCCTTCTTGTTCCCTATAACATTACTACATGGAAGCATCAGAGCATTTAGTTTTATATTTTCTGAGCTATGGTTCCCTTCCATTAACCTAGTTAATAGAGATGATTCTAATACCTTTCTTCCTGAATGAACCCTAAATTTGCTGTTTGGTCTTTTTCTTATTTCTTATAGGGCTCTAAGTATAATCTCTGGCATTCCTCCAAAATCACCATGGAACAAGAGGGACTAGCTATAGAGCTATTTTTAGTTTTAAAAGAAAAACTGTAGAATAGTAATACACTGTACCAAATTATGCTTTTCTTAAACAAAAATCTAAGCCAAAAATAGGACACAGACCTTACATTCTATATTCTGTTCCATAAGCTTCATACGTTACAGTAGACTTTATTATTAACGAAAGGCACAGGTTCTGGGCATTTAAACTTCTTTGTAAGGTAGAAAAGCTTTTCAAAATGTTGGTTATGAAATTGAAGGCAAATGGAATATAGAAGCAAATTCTTTTCTCTGCTTCTAAAGGTAGGTCACAATAAATAACACTATAGTTAATTCACCTAAATGTGCCATGTTTTTAAACCTTCTTGCTTTAAGCCATTGAAGAAACAAAATCATGTCAAAATCACTTTGGAATTATTTAAAAATATCCTTTAGATAACTATTGCTAAATCAATACTTTAAATATTTCAAGAAACTAGAGATAAGACTTAATATAATTATATTCTTTATTCCATGAAGTCTTACTATATAAACATTTTTGCCCTCCATTTAATGTAGAAGTCATCTAATCAATATTATACTTCATGTTTCTTGCTATATATTCTAATTAGCATCATGTTATCTTTTAAGCAATGAAGTATTTTCCTAACATTCAGATTTTAGCTGGTCAGCATTTAAAAGGCCCTGACACGGATTCCAATGTGTGAAGAGAAGGGTTTTCCCCACACATACATCAAACAATGCTACAGACACCAGCCTGGTGGCCTACAATCAGACTCCACAGGTTAAGGGAGAAATAGTACAAGACCAGCCCCTTCCCCTACTTTTTTGATGCCAGGTGCATGCTTGGCATCACCTGTATTTATGACCAACTGGCTGTAAATCAGAGGTTCCCACGACCCCCTCTTTAGGTTTGATTAATTTGATGAAGTGGCTCACAGAACTTAGAGAACATTTTTCTTACTAGATCATCGGTTTATTATGAAAGAATGTAATTCAGGAACAGCCAGAGGGAAGAGATGCATAGGGCAAGATATGGGGAAAGGGTACTGAGCTTCCATGCCCTCTGCAGGTGCACTACTCTCCCTGCATCTCCACGTGTTCACCAACCCAGAAACTCTCCAAACCTAGTCCTTTTGGGGATTTTATGGAGGTTTCATTACAAAGATATGATTGATTAAATCACTGGCCCTTAGTGACTGAACTCACTCAGTCTCCAGCCACTCTCCCCTCCTCGGAATTCAGAGGGTGGGATTGAAAGTTCCAACCCTTTAATCACATGACTGACTCCACTGGCAACTAGCCCCCATCCTTGGGCACTTTCCAAAAGTCACCTCATTAACATAACAAACAAAAGATACCTTTATTTTTCTCAACACTTAGGAGATTCCAAGGGTATGGGGAGTTGTGAGCAAGAAACCATGGAGGAAGACCAAATATATACAAGGAATATACTTTGGTCATCTGAATGAACAAATACGTATTTTTCTTATGAGTCACAATATCACAGAATTAAATATTAAAGTACATATATTACTTTAGGCTATAAAAATACAAAAGTAAGAAAATCATTTTTTAAATTTTAACAGGAAATATACTGAAATTAAAGTCTGTCTAGTCAGTTAGCCTGCCTGAGTGATTCTGTCCCACCTAGAGCTCTTTTGTCAGTTGGTACTACCTGCATAATAACAAACACTGAATAGTTTTAGAACTGTATGTGCCGGGCACTGGAAGTACACAGAAGTTGAGTAGCTCACAGACCCATAACATAGAGAAGTGTACAATGGATTATATAGAGATACAGGGGTATTAAAAAGGAAAGAGTAATCATATCTGTAGAGGGGACTTAAGGAAAACTTCACAAAGGAAGTGTCACTTTAGTCTGGCCAGGTAGAGTGACTATGACCCTGCCAGGTGTTCAAGATTGGAAAGAACATCCAAGGACTATCAGATGCAAAAGCTAGAAGTATGAGAATTTGGTATGTCTGTATGGTTCAGTGTGTGTATGTGAAGCATATAATGCAGTCGGGGTGAAGTCATGTAGGCTGCAAATAAGGGAGATGCCTCTGTGCTCAACAAAAGGACTTCAAAGACAGGAGCTTACTAAGGAATTTCAAGTCAAGAAGTACGATGTGGCTGCACTTTGGAAAATTGAGTAAAGTGGGTTGAAATTGAAAGCAGAAAAGCCAATTAAGAGTTTATCATAATGGCTGAAAAGGAAGAAAATGAGAGGGAAGATTGTTATAAAGGAGAGAGACACGGTTAGAAAGTAGAAGCAAAGGAATATAGTGACAACCTGAAAATGGGAGTTGGAGGGAGGAAGGTGGTTACTGTGCCTCTGACCTGGTGGGGTAGAACAAGACAAAGAATGCAAGAACAGCAGGCCTGTTGAAGAAGAGAAGTTCAGTTTTGGATATATTAAAACTAAAGGGTTTGTGGAGGTGCTTGGTACCTATAACAAAATACTTTATAAATGAATTAAGGATTGTTCAGTAAGCCTGTGTTGCTGTGCTTAGAATCTATATCCAAAGTGTAGTGTTTGAGAGTGTCCAATTCACAATACCTTCTAGTGTTAAGTGCTATCATTTCCATTCACTATTCATGCATTCATTAGTTAGTTCATTCAAGAGATAGTCGAAGATTTTGCTGTGTAGGCATGTTGCTGCATCATTAAAGACCACAGTCCAGCCTTCTACTATTTTAATTTAGCAGGAAATACTAACAGATAAACTAACAATTACAGTACTGTGTGACTTACTCCATTGGAAATGGTAGTTTGTTGTTTAATTTGCATGTATGTGATTATTAGGACAAACATTTACATCAATAGTTGTGTTTCTGTCTATGGTTTTTCTGTGTATATCTTTGGACCATCTCTTTGTTAAAAAGTAATGAGTTTAAACATCATTTGTCTAAGGCAAATGATTATTTTTTGTAATAATAATAAGCTTTGTTTATTGAAAATTTTATTGTCCACCTTTTATATTTGATTATTTGTTGATTTTATTCTACTATTGAAACTACAAGAATGTGCTTACACTTTAAATTTAAAGCTATCTCAGGTAGAGATGGAGACTGCATGTGTGAAATGCATTGCATTGTGCCTCACAGAGAATATACACATCAAGACTTTTTTCTTCCATTCTTTGACTTTTCTTTCTAGTCTCTTTCTTCCCATATACTGGCTAATGTTCTAGTTATGTCCAACACACTCTCTCTTCCATGCTTCAGAAATATATCTTGGAAAGAGGAAACCAAATTTTGGCTATCTTTCTGTGCTCACCAATCCCTATCACAATTATCACTCACACAATAAGCATTTATTGGGTACAGCATCCTGGAGATGTTAACATACATAAAATATGCCTAAAGTGCGTTATAGAAGCTCAGAAGAGGTGACATTTACAGTAATGAGAAAAGATGAGTAGGAAATTGCCCCCAAAATACCCAGAGAAAGAGTAAGGATATTACAAGTAGAAAGAATAGGTTCAAAGATTACTAGGCATTAAATGATAAGTATATTGGAGGCAAAAGATGGTTCAGTTTGGCTGGAGAACTGCACACATAGGAGAAAGTCATGCAGGGTGGGAAAGGTAGCCTAGGTCAGATTGTGAAGGGTTTGTTGTGAACTTTAAGGTCCTTTTGGATTTTTGTTTGTTTGTTAGACATTGAGAGGTGCCAAGCATTTAAATCAGGAGAATGATATAGACACACATTAAATGTTAAAGGGTGCCTCTTTTCATATTCGAGGGGATGACGGAAGAGGAGAGATGCTGAACATATTAATACATACTGATTTACTGCTAGATGGAGTTTTTAACTATTTTGTTTGTGCCTGTGTTATGTGTGTGTGTATGTGCTTGTGTCTGATTTCTGAAAAATGCATGTTGAGTATGCATGTTTGGTAGGGAGGGATAGAGGGTATATGGTAAAGATGCAGAACTTTTATAGAAAGTATATCGAATTTAGACAGTTTAATGCCTGTCTGTGTTGATGAAAAATGATTGTTGAGTATTGAGACCGGGACATCTACTGGAGAGGAATGGGAAGATTAGAGTCATTTTTCAGCTCTAAAATTCTATCCTTGATTCTAACAACCATGTTGTGTTTTATTTTTTTCATTATTATCAGTACTGTCAAAAGATAATTACTAGTAACAGGGAGAAGTTTGTGTTAAGGGAGTTAATGTAGACATAGTCACTGAAATGTATGTTTTAAAAATTGAAAACATACTGGAATTAATAAAGTGCACACTAGCTATTGATGTGAGAATTAACAATAACTAACATTAAAATAAAACAAAACAAAAGCAAGTATTTGTCAAGCAACACAGTGGTAGGCTTTTATGTTTTCATTGTGGGCATGCCAAATATACTTTTTGTGAGATTTTATATTTTCAGATCTATAAATGACCAATTGAGTTTGAACAAGTGAGTATAACGACCATTTTAAGAGTATCTTTTGAGCTGAAGAAGCTACAAATATGGGGTAAGAGATTAAGAAATAGAAAAAGGCAATTTGGACAATGAAACAGGAAAATAATAAGGCTGATGGATTAGTTTAATCACACACTATAAAGATTTGGGGATCTAATCTATTACATGGCATTTCTAAAAGGTCCTAAAGATAAGCTATCATAAAACATCTTGAATATCTGTGAAGTAATCATTTACTGGAAAAGGAACTAGACGTAGGAGGAGGTAGTTCATGGTTAAGGCTGATGGCTCAGATTAATTGCACCTATTTTATTTATTTGGTCATTCCTAAATTCTTCAACATAGTAACTTGGCAAAGAGTCTTTACTTCTCTAGGAACCAACTCCAACTTTTATCGTAAACCTGGGTGAGAAGCAATCTGTAATCTCCATTTTACCATTAATTAGTTTTTGTTACAGAGTAAAGAAAACTTAATTTCAGGTGAAATGAACCAGTATTGCAGTGAAAGAATTCTTTTAAAAAAGCATACTTGAGGACTTCCCTGGTGGCGCAGTGGTTGGGAGTCCGCCTGCTGATGCAGGGGACGCGGGTTCGTGCCCCGGTCCGGGAAGATCCCACATGCCGCGGAGCAGCTAGGCCCGTGAGCCATGGCCGCTGAGCCTGCGCGTCCGGAGCCTGTGCTCCACAACGGGAGAGGCCGCAGCGGTGAGGGGCCCAAGTGCCGCAAAAAAAAAAAAACAAAAAAAAACTTGAAATCAATGGGGTATATAAATTAGTCTAGTTCATAACACTTTTTACGTCAAATATAAGCTACCTTTATAGGCTTTTAAGTTTTAGAAGTATAAGAATATTCAACACTGAATTGTTCTAGATTCCATACTTTGCAAGTGGGGAAACTAAGACCAAGGGGTACTAAATACCTCACGTGAGGTAGCATTTCCAGTCAGTGACAGGATTTGGAGAAAATCCAACTCCCTTCCCTTGTCCTTGGCTCTTTCTGCCACGCAGCAAGGGCATGTTATGTCATGTATTAAAGGTTAGGGTATTTTAAAGGAAACGGGTCATAAAGCAAACAAAATTATTTCTAATTATTATAATGTAACTTATGTGTCTTGAGATTGTTGTTCTAGTCTTGCATAGCTTAAATAAGATGTTATGCGTACTTCAAACAACTTATCCATTTAAGGAAGAAAATATTTACTTTTAATTTTGCCACTGACATCATCTACCATTTAGAAAATGTCTGTATACTGTTCCCTGGGTGTTACATCACTGCAAGAATGAAAGATGGCACTCCTCTCTTTGTTAGCTAGTTAGCTGTTAATATTGTCTATGATTTGAGTAAAACTCAGTAAGTAGTATTGTTGGCAAGATAGGTAATGGCTGTCTTTTGATAACAGATAATTTGTTCCAATAAATGACTTTTAGGTGTTGGATCAATGAATACTTGGCTTTTTATCTTGTGCCATTAAGCTGAAAGTTTTAAACTAAATCCTAGATATTACTAAAAATAGTTTTTTAGTATAAATGTAATTTTCTGATTATTTTTGGCTGCACCATGTGGCATATGGGATCCTAGTTCCCCAACCAGGGATTGAACCCGCACCTCCTGCAGTGGAAGTGTGGAGTCTTAACCACTGGACAGCCAGAGAAGTCCCAATTTTCTGATTTATTAAAACAAAAACAAAAACAAAACACAGTTCTGAAACAAAGTCATTGATCAACACAATGGCTTTAATTACTGGATTCAAATAACTACCTGGAAGAAAAACTGTTAGTATTTAAAAATAGAATCAGCCATTTGAGAATAACAGTGTCAGCTGGGTGTGAGATGACTGGTGATTCATATCAACGAGGTGACATTGACCTGTAATGCCATGTGGGGTCGACCTTTGGTCATAAAGGAGCCCAGTACCCACAGCAGGAAAAGACAACTGACATCAAAGGGAAAGCAGGAGAATAATAGTTCAATAACCAGTGAAATTACAAACCCTGGTTTTCAAAGTTTTTCTTAATTGCATAAATTGATTTCTTTAAAGACGCGAGTTTGATGAGTTTGATAAACGACATGGGGTTGGGCCCACATAAAAACTTATAAATGAAAGCCTCTCTGGGCACATTCTATTTTCTTAATAGATTTTTTTTTTTTTTTTTTTTTTGCGGTAGGCGGGCCTCTCACTGTTGTGGCCTCTCCCGTAGCGGAGCACAGGCTCCGGACGCGCAGGCTCAGCGGCCATGGCTCACGGGGCCCAGCCGCTCCGTGGCATGTGGGATCTTCCCGGACCCGGGCACGAACCCGCGTCCCCTGCATCTGCAGGCGGACTCTCAACCACTGCGCCACCAGGGAAGCCCCTTAATAGATTATTAAAATATTATTTGTATATACGTTTAAATATTTATATTGAGTAAATATATGACTCTTTATTCATATGTTAAATATGCACTTCCTTGATTGGGAAAGACTGATACAGAATACATCCACGCACAGATGCTGCCTACTCTTCTTTTGAGCTACCTGAGAGGAGCACTCTGATAAATTGAATGTAGCCATTTTAGTTCAGTTCATTAATAAATGTTTCATTACTTTATGACAGAGTGGAATAGAAAAATGACACTTGTTTTATACTTTGATCATGGAAATCTGGTCAAAAAAAAGAGTGGAAACTTCTGACTTAAAGCAAAAGGTTCAAAAGGAAAGTGATTACATTGAATATTCTCATTAATCTATTTCTTTAAGTGACTTGTTCAGTCACAGCAGTATGCATAAATGTGCATAAACATCCATGCATATTTATAGATACGGAAGAAAAATCAAGAATAATTGGTAACCTACTATTGTAGGAAAAATTTATTTCATTTTGTCTTTAAAATGGAGAATTGGGGGCTTCCCTGGTGGCACAGTGGTTGAGAGTCCGCCTGCCGATGCAGGGGACACGGGTTCATGCCCCGGTCCGGGAAGATACCACATGCCGCGGAGCAGCTGGGCCCGTGAGCCATGGCCGCTGAGCCTGCGCATCCGGAGCCTGTGCTCCGCAACGGGAGAGCCACGACAGTGAGAGGCCCACGTACTGAAAAAAAAAAAAAAAAAAAAAAAATGGAGAATTAGAAGAACTCTTCTAGAATGTTTTACAGATAATTACAATCAGATTCCCTCAGAATAGGAATATAAAGTAATAAATCAAAATAAATATTTATTCATTTTGTTCTTTCACATGTTCTACAAATATGTATTCAGAGTCTATTTGTTTATCTTCTATCTTGCCCACAAGAATATAAACCACAGGAAAGCAGTGATATGGTCTGCCTTGATTACTGCATTATACCCTGCACCCCTAACTGTGCCTAGACAGTAATAGACATTCAATAAACATAGATGAATGAATGAATGCCTGTTAATGAATGATAGGTGTATGCTGGTGACCAAAATAGGCCTAGCCAGCTGCCTTAATGTGTAGCTGAGGAAGTGAGATAGGATGAAAAAATTAAATACTTACATCAATAAATATTTAGTGACAATTGTGTTAAACACTATGAAAAAAAATGACATTTTTTTCAGATTTGAAAATGTTAGTTTGTTGATAATAAATTTATCTTCTATGTTGTCATAAAATATGCAATCTACAAGGCTTGCTAAGTTACTTGAGTTTAGACTGAAAAGGAGAAAAGAAAAAGAGAATAAAATCTATGACTTTTCTGGCAGTTTGCATTCTAGAACTAAGGGCATGAATTTGAACATTGTTACCCATGGTGACCTATTAGCATAAAAGGTCTTTAGAGAGTGCAGGTGGTATTATGCAGGAACTGTGTCAAAGCTTTAAGATATAGATGTCCCAACATGAGTTTTCACACACCCTAGGAGGAAAGGTTAATGATCACTAAATTCAGAATGTGTTTGTAAATGTTTTTATCTCTACATTTATCTAAAATATTTCTTATATAGACTAGTTAACGTTTAGAATTCCATCTCCCTCTCTTCCTGTATCAAGAATTACTCTCCCAAAAGTGTAAATAGGAGGATTTACATTTCAAGACTATAGACAAAACTTTGTTTGCTAGAATCGATCCCAAATTACAGAACCTAAATAAATTTATGAATTAATTAGATTACAGGAAATAATTAATTAATTATTTTTAAAATTTTTTAATTTTTTTGCGGTTCGCGGTCCTCTCACTCTTGTGGCCTCTCCCGTTGTGGAGCACAGGCTCCGGATGCGCAGGCTCAGCGGCCATGGGTCACGGGCCCAGCCGCCCCGCGGCATGTGGGATCTTCCCGGACCGGGGCACAAACCCACGTCCCCTGCATCGGCAGGCGGACTCCCAACCACCGCGCCACCAGGGAAGCCCAGGAAATAATTAATTTTAATATGAGGCACATAATACACTGTTCGACAGCTTTATAGCCTTCCTTGAAATTGACTGAAAAAAAAAAGCACAACCTAAAGGCTGAGAATTCTGTTTCATTTGGTGGACTTGCTGAGAACTTAAGCCAAGGAGACAGTCTCTCAGATAGCTCTGAGGGACTATTCTGAAGAGGTAAGGGAGGACCAAGGATATATAGGAGTTTCACAACAAACAACCCCAGATAGTCAGAACATCAAAAGATGACTGGTAATTAAAGAAAAATCAGATCTCTCTAGTTAATGTATTTAGCACTTTTCTGTGTATGGGAAGGTGCAAATGTCTGGGCTTATTGAAATCATTCCTTTGATATGCATCTTAAGTACCTAGGGCCTGTATCCCATTTTTCTCCATCCTGAATCCCCTCAGGTTATACAGGTGGGTGTGGCTGCAGTGACAGACTGCTTGATGGTCACAACATGCTTTGTTTACTGATATGGCAGGTGACAGACATTCTTTGTCCTCGTTGCACTTATTCAACTGTTTCATCATAAAGGAATGGAAAATATATAAACTCAGGTTTTTGGAAAGTACATTACAGAGATGGTCACTCTTGGTGTAGAAGACGTCCTCTTTTAGAAAGTTTTAAACAAAACTTTTTAGGTTTTTTTTAATTGAATCTTTGTATCCACGAATGTGGTATAACGCTTCACTTATTCAAGTCTTTATTATTCTGAATAAAGTTTATAGATTGCATGTAAAAAAAATAAGAGCTAGACGTATGTTGCTATTTCCTAATAGCAACATGTGTTCCTATTTCCTAATTATTTATACTTGTTATTATTATGTAAGATTTTTAATTATCTTGTAACTGGCAACATAACCTTTTAAAAAGCAAACTGTCCCAGGTCATCAAGAATTTTTGGCATTTATTTTTAAATTAAGTTATATAACATTTGTGAAAATATCTATTATATAACATGATCGAATTCCCACTGAGTCCTTTCTTCCTTGGGTGAGTTTCAGAGCATGCCACAGCAATTAGGTTCCTAAGTCTTCAGGTTCAATGTTGTCCCAGATCTCATTGAGCACCTGCTAAGATCTATAACACATAACCACCCACTAAGACACATATCTTAATTTTGCTCAATTACTTCCTGTATTTTTTCTGCCTGCTACAGTTCTTGTATTTTATTTGTATTTCATGATGTACTGTCATGGCATTCCCAACTGGACCTTCTGGTAGCATCTTGCAATAGCTCAGTCTTTATTGATAGAGGTTTCATTGTTTATTTCCATAGAACACTACACAGCTCTTATGAGGTGTTACAGAAAGATTTCCTAAGTGCTTCAGTAGTCAAAGTCATTATTAATTTTTTACTCAATATTTGATAATATTTTTTGAATATTAACTTTGTGCTAGGCTCTGTACATTATCTCCTTTAAATTTTAGAGCCACCCTATTGAGTAGATGCTATTATTATTCTCACTTTATACATGAGGAAGCTGGTGCTTAGAGAAAGTAATTTGCCAACAGCCATAACTAGTAAATAGCAAGGCTGGGAATCTAGGGTTATCTGTTTCCTAAGTAAGCATACTTAAGGACTGTGCTGTGAATAGATGGATCTGTTCAATTATAACATCAAGAGGAGACATTTTATCTTAAATAAAGAATGAATGAACAGATGAATCAGTGAGTGAGTAAATTAGTACATAAAATGTGTCTCAACACGAAAGAAAGGCAGGAAAATATTATTAAGAAATGTAGCAAAATTTTAATCTATAGGTTGCTTATCTATCATTTTCAGGTTTTGGTTCTGAACTTCAAAATAGGAAAATAATTTTCTGAGCTTATATATAAGATGCATAGGCATACTACAGTCTTAATTTTCCTCAAGTATTGAGTCTACATATACATTCGAATTT
Organism: Delphinapterus leucas; assembly: GCF_059928025.1. NCBI lineage: Eukaryota > Metazoa > Chordata > Mammalia > Artiodactyla > Monodontidae > Delphinapterus > Delphinapterus leucas. Next base: position 29,938,662 of record NC_143137.1, on the reverse strand, counting down.
GTTTTAGTTATATATTCTTTACATATAAATTATGTGAGTTAACAGATGATATTTCAATAAGTATGCATTTAATGTTTGTGAAACTCAGCTTTCAGTACTTTTAACAATCATGTTTTTATCTCACTGAAGTCATCTGAGAAATACCATAAAAATATCTCAGTATAAATTGTTCAATTGGTTACTTATTTGCCCTGTCTTAATTCAGTTATGAATCCCCTTAATCTAGCTAATGGGCAGCTACTGCAATCTATTGTCATGGAAATAAAATAATATCATGTGGTAAGATGAAACTACAAGATAATGAAAATATAACTAGCTTAGTATGTATTTATACGCACGCATACTTTCTGATTCAGAACCTTAATATGAATTTTCCTTGCTATTTCAAAATTAAGTTACATCTCCCAAGAGTTCATTCTGATGCTGTTTTCATGAAAATTTCAAAATTTAATGAATTTTAAAGGAAAGAATTCTTGCTTTTCCCAGCAGAAAATGGTGGATTTTTGTTCAATAAAATGAGGACATATATCTTTTAATTGTCATGTTGTCTTTTCTGAACTGACCTCCTGCTTGCTCAAGTCCTTTTTGACAATGAACTATTCTGAGCTTCAGAATTTGCAATGATATGATAAAAATTTTTCAGTTTATTCTTAAACTGGCCACTCTGGGTGCCAAATAACTGATTCTGTATAGGGAGTGAAGGAAGTTCTCTCTGCTATTATCCACACAATTAAGAGTTTTGGTTTTTTTTGGCGGTTCGCGGGCCTCTCACTGTTGTGGTCTCTCCCGTTGCGGAGCATAGGCTCCGGACACGCAGGCTCAGCGGCCATGGCTCACGGGCCCAGCCACTCCGCGGCATGTGGGATCTTCCTGGATCGGGGCACAAACCCCTGTCCCCTGCATTGGCAGGCGGACTCTCAACCACTGCGCCACCAGGGAAGCCCTGTTTTTGTTTTAATTTAAGAGTCCAGTAAATTTCAGAAAATGTAGAAAATGCTTGTTGATTGTGCTACAAATATGTCCAGGTTATTCATGACTTTAAAATTCACGTATATTACATTTTATTTTACATCCCAAATGATTAAATAAAATTCTCTGTTAATATTCACAATTGAGAAGTGTTTTCCATTTGTTAGTTTCTTTTGTTTTACTATAAATAAAACTAGATCTATAGAGGGAGTATATTGATACAGTTTCTAGAACTATATAGCCTGGGTTGAAACCCTAGCTCCCATTCACTAGATAGGTAAACCTTGGGCAAGTTGCTTAAACTTTTTATGTGTTAGTTTCTTCTTCTTTAAAATGAGAATCACAAAATACCTCTTCTAGATGGATGTTGAAAGGACAAAATGAGTCCATCTATTTTAAATATGCAAAAGAGTGCCTGGCATATTAAAAAAAAATCAGTTGGCATTTGCTAACATTACTATTCTCAATATAGACTTTTTCAGCAAACTCAAACACAAAAGCTGCTGAAATAAGAAAAAGGCACAAGAAACTGGTCGTACACTGATATCAAAAATGATGGATGAGTTCCACTTCAGAATGTGAAAAATGATAGAACAATCATGCATGTGCAGAGAAATTAATATATGTAAATATTTGGCTATTTCATTATTTTTATGCTACTGTTTCTAAATAAAGCATGATGCTTTCAATACCTCAGAAAGGATTTTAAAAATAGATTATTAAGCATCAACGTTGTTAACTATGTAAAATTCACATACGAACCTAAGTGAAATTGAAATGAGGAATGAAACAGGTTCCAAACTGATTTGAGGATTAAAAAAACAAGAATATTAAGTGGAAAATAACCTTTTAATGAAAACTGCATAGTGTGACTTCGTAATCAATTTCTTTCTTAATCAATTTTTTAAGATTTCAAAACAATATTGTTTTCCTGTGTTTTAGCTTTTCACACTACTGGAGTTAACAGCCATATAGCATGAAACATTTAAGGAAATAACATTTTTCCAGATTTAAATTTTAAACATATGTCTTATTGAATGTACTCATTTTAGTATTAAATAGTAATATTCAAGTAAATTAATATGCTTTAATTATAATTTAGTCACTGTGATTCAAATTTGTAATGAAAAAGGATCAAGGTAAAGAACCTTTGCTTTTCCTTTTTTTAGCTTATCCTTTTTTAAAAAAAATTCTATTTTTAATAGTTGAATATTTTGATCTTGATAGTTTTCAAAATTGTTTTGTCCTTGGCCTGGGCTCTCAGGAGTGGTTTTTCATTATGAAAAAAGAAAGAAATAGAGACAGAAGGAGAAAAATACGTGTATAGTCGAGGAGGGATTAGAAAGGTAGATTTTGCTGGTTTTAACCCTATTAACAGAAGTAACAGAAAAGTGTTTTTGCTTTGCTTTAGCTTTTATAATACCACAAGTAATTGAATAAATTAACAATGGTTATAAAGTAGTGACTGCGCTTATAATTTATTTTCTGGAAAAACATGTAAGAATATGTCATATTAAAAGAAAAATGCCACCATAATAAATTGTCTTATGGTTCTTCTGAGGTAAGTGAAAGAATCCAAAGAACTCAAAAATCACCCTGATGCTTTGGCTGCACGTTTAAGTACCATATTCTAAGACTTTAGATTACCTTGATTTTATCCCATTCTCTCTAGCCAAAGGTCTCTCTTTTGCTTTTTGTTTCTCCTTTTAAAATTTCATTTGTGTCCCATTCTCCAGCTCTACTTTCAGTGTCTTTACCCCACTATAGCCAATACCTACTGCAGTGGTATTAGTGAAATGTAAAGTAGTAAGCGAGTTAGTATCAGAAGCAGCTCTTTACCTTCCACCCAATAAAAACAATAATGAAATAATTACCCTTAAAAATATCAGAGAAAGGCAAATATCCACTTGTTGAATCATTTTAAGTGTTCATAACTTTAAGCCAATTATCAATTCCTATTGCAGCATATCAAAACTGACTTTTCAGCGCTGCCTAATGTGAGACATAAGGCAATTTGCCACATATACATGTTTTTCAATTTTATTTTATTTTTTTATACAGCAGGTTCTTATTAGTTATCTGTTTTATACATATTAATGTATACATGTCAATCCCAATCTCCCAATTCATCCCCCCCTCCCCTGCTTTCCCACCTTGGTGTCCATACGTTTGTTCTCAACGTCTATGTCTGTATTTCTGCCTTGCAAACAGGTTTATCTTTACCGCTCTTCTAGATTCCAATATATGTGTTAATATGCGATATTTGTTTTTCTCTTTCTGACTTACTTCAATCTGTATGACAGTCTCTAGGTCCATCCGTGTCTCTACAAATGACCCGATTTTGTTCCTTTTTATGGCTGAGTAATATTCCATTGTATATATGTACCACATCTTCTTTATCCATTCATCTGTCAGTGGGCATTTAGGTTGCTTCCATGACCTGGCTATTGTAAATAGTGCTGCTGTGAACATTGGGGTGCATGTGTCTTTTTGAATTATGGTTTCCTCTGGGTATATGCCCAGGAGTGGGATTGCTGGGTCATATGGTAATTCTAGTTTTCGTTTTTTAAGGAACCTCCATACTGTTCTCCATAGTGGCTGTATCAATTTACATTCCCACCAATGCTGCAAGAGGGTTCCCTTTTCTCCACACCCTCTCCAGCATTTGTTGTTTGCAGATTTTCTGATGATGCCCATTCTAACTGGTGCAAGGTGATACCCCATTGTAGTTTTGATTTACATTTCTCTAATAATTAGTGAAGTTGAGCAACTTTTCATGTGCCTCTTGGCCATCTGTATGTCTTCTTTGGAGCAATGTCTATTTAGGTCTTCTGCCCATTTTTGGATTGGGTTGTTTGTTTTTTCAATAATGAGCTGCATGGGCTGTTTATATATTTTGGAGATTAATCCTTTATCCATTGATTTGATTGCAAATATTTTCTCCCATTCCGAGGGTTCTCTTTTGGTCTTGTTTATAGTTTCCTTTGCTATGCAAAAGCTTTTAAGCCTCATTAGGTCCCATTTGTTTATTTTTGTTTTTATTTCCATTACTCTATGAGGTAGGTCAAAAAAGAGCTTGCTGTGATTTATATCAAAGAGTGTTCTTTCTATGTTTTCCTCTAAGAGTTTTATAGTGTCTGGTCTTACATTTAGTCTTTACTCCATTTTTAGTTTATTTTTGTGTATGGTGTTAGGGAGTGTTCTAATTTCATTTTTTTACATGTAGCTGTCCAGTTTTCCCAGCACCACTTATTGAAGAGAATATCTTTTCTTCATTTTATATCCTTGCCTTCTTTGTCATAGATTAGTTGACCATAGGTGCATGGGTTTATCTCTGGGCTTTCTATCCTGTTCCATTGATCTATATTTCTTTTTTTGTGCCAGTACCGTATTGTCTTGATTACTGTAGCTTTGTAGTATAGTCTGAAGTCAGGGAGTCTGATTTCTCCAGCTCTGTTTTTCTTTCTCAAGATTGCTTTGGCTATTTGGGGTCTTTTGTGTTTCCATACAAATTTTAAGATTTTTTGTTCTAGTTCTGTAAAAAATGCCATTGATAATTTGTTAGGGATTGCACTGAATCTGTAGATTGCTTTGGGTAGTAGAGTCATTTTCACAATATTGGTTCTTCCAATCCAAGAACATAGAATATCTCTCCATCTGTTTGTGTCATCTTTGATTTCTTTCATCAGTGTCTTATAATTTTCTGAGTACAGGTCTTTTACCTCCTTAGGTAGGTTTATTCCTAGGTATTTTATTCTTTCTGTTGCAGTTGTGAATGGGATTTTTTTCTTATTTTCTCTTTCTGATCTTTCATTGTTAGTGTATAGGAATGCAAGAGATTTCTGTGCATTAGCTTTGTGTCCTGCAACTTTACCAAATTCATTGATAAGCTCTAATACTTTTCTGGTGGCATCTTTAGTATTCTCTATGTTTAGTATCATGTCATCTGCAAACAGTGACAGTTTTACTCCTCCTTTTGAGGTTTGTATTGCTTTTATTTCTTTTTTTTCTCTGATTGCCATGGCTAGGAGTTCCAAAACTATGTTGAATAATACTGGTGAGAGTGGACATCCTTGTCTTGTTCCCGATCTTTGTATATGGCCTTTATTATGTTGAGGTAGGTTCCCTCTATGCCCACTTTCTGGAAAGTTTTTATCATAAATAGATGTTGAATTTTGTGAAAAGCCTTTTCTGCATCTGTTGAGATGATCATATGGTTTTTATTCCTCAGTTTGTTAATATGGTGTATCAGATTGATTGATTTGTGTATATTAAAGAATCCTTGCATCCCTGGGATAAATCCCACTTGATCATGGTGTATGATCCTTTTAATATGTTGTTGGATTCAGTTTGCTAGTATTTTGTTGAGGAGTTTTGCATCTATGTTCGTCAGTGATATTGGTCTGTAATTTTCGCTTTTTGTGGTATCTTTGTCTGGTTTTGGTATCAGGATGATGGTGGCCTTGTAGAATGAGTTTGGGAGTGTTTCTTCCTATGAAGCTTCTTGGAAGAGTTTGAGAAGAATGGGTGTTAGCTCTTTGCTAAATGTTTGATAGAATTCACCTGTGAAGCCATCTGGTCCTGGACTTTTGTTTGTTGGAAGATTTTTAATCCCAGTTTCAATTTCATTACTTGTGATTCATCTGTTCATATTTTCTATTTCTTCCTGGTTCAGTCTTGGAAGTTATACCTTTCTAAGAATGTGTCCATTTCTTCCAGGTTGTCCATTTTATCGGCATAGAGTTGCTTGTAGTAGTCTCTTATGATGCTTTGTATTTCTGCGGTGTCCATTGTAACTTCTCCTTTTTCATTTCTAATTTTATTGATTTGAGCCCTCTTTCTCTTTTTCTTGCTGAGTCTGGCTAAAGCTTTATCATTTTTGTTTATCTTCTCAAAGAACCAGCTTTTAGTTTAATTGATCTTTGCTACTGTTTTCTTGGCTTCTATTTCATTTATTTCTTCTCTGATGTTTATGGTTTCTTTCCTTTTACTATTTGTTCTTTCTCTAGTTCCTTTAGGTGTAAGGTTAGATTGTTTATTTGAGATGTTTCATGTTTCTTGAGGTAGGATTGTATTGCTATAAACTTCCCTGTTAGAACTGCTTTTGGTGCATCCCATAGGTTTTGGATCATCATGTTTTCATTGTCGTTTTTCTCTAGGTATTCTTTGCTTTCCTCTTTGATTTCTTCAGTGAGCTCTTGGTTATTTAGTAACGTATTGTTTAGCCTCCGTGTGTTTGTGTTTTTTACATATTTCTTACCTGTAATTGATTTCTAACCTCATAGTGTTGTGGTCGGAAAAGATGCTTGGTATGATTTCAATTTTCTTAAATCTACCAAAGCTTGATTTGTGATCCAGGATGTGATCTGTCCTGGAGAATGCTCTGTGTGCACTTGAGAAGAAAGTGTAGTGTGCTGTTTTTGGATGGAATGTCCTATAAATATCAATTAAATCTATCTGGTCTATTATGTCATTTAAAGCTTGTATTTCCTTATTTATTTTCTGTCTGGATGATCTGTCCATAGGTGTAAGTGAGGTGTTAAAGTCCCCCACTATTATTGTATTACTGTCGATTTTCTCTTTTATAGTTGTTAGCATTTGCCTTATGTATCAAGGTGCTCCTAAGTTGGGTGCATATACATTTATAATTGTTATGTCTTCTTCTTGGATTGATCCCTTGATCATTATGTAGTGTCCTTCCTTGTCTCTTGTAATATTCTTTATTTTAAAGTCTATTTTATCTGATATGAGTACTGCTATTCCAGCTTTCTTTTGATTTCCATTTGTATGGAATATCTTTTTCCTGCCCCTCACTTTAAGTCTGTATGTGTCCCTGGGTCTGAAGTGGGTGTCTTGTAGACAGCATATATATGGGTCTTGTTTTTGTATCCATTCAGTAAGCTTGTGTCTTTTGGTTGGAGCATTTAATCTGTTCACATTTAAGGTAACTGTCAATATGTATGTTCCTATGACCACTTTCTAATTGTTTTGGGTTTGTTTCTGTAGGTCCTTTTCTTCTCTTGTGTTTCCCACTTAGAGAACTTCCTTCAGCATTTGTTTTAGAGCTGTCTTGGTGGTGCTGAATTCTCTTAGCTTTAGCTTGTCTGTAAAGCTTTTGATTTCTCCATCGAATCTGAATGAGATCCTTGCTGGGCAGAGTAATCTTGGTTTTAGGTTCTTCATTTTCATCACTTTAAATATATTGTGCCACTTCCTTCTGGCTTGTAGAGTTTCTGCTGAGAAATCAGCTGTTAATCTTATGGGGGTTCTCTTGTATGTTATTTGTTGTTTTTCCCTTGTTGCTTTTAATAATTTTTCTTTGTCGTTAATTTTTGTCAGTTTTATTACTCTGGGTCTTGGCATGTTTTTCCTTGGGTTTATCCTGCCTGGGACTCTGCACTTCCTGAACTTGGGTACCTATTTCTTTTCCCATGTTAGGGAAGTTTTCGACTATAATCTCTTCAAGTATTTTCTTGGGTCCTTTCTCTTTCTCTTCTCCTTCTGGGACCCCTATAATGCGAATGTTGGTGCGTTTAATGTCGTCCCAGAGGTCTCTTAGGCTGTCTTCATTTCTTCTCATTCTTTTTCCTTATTTTGTTTTGCAGCAGTGAATTCCACCTTTCTGTTTTCCGGGTCACTTATCAGTTCTTCTGCCTCAGTTATTCTGCTATTGATTCCTTCTAGTGTAGTTTTCATTTCAGTTATTGTATTGTTCATCTCTATTTGTTTGCTCTTTAATTCTTCTAGGTCTTTGTTAAACATTTCTTGCATCTTCTCTACTTTTGCCTCCATTTTTTTTCTGAGGTCCAGGATCATCTTCACTATCATTATTCTGAATTCTTTTTCTGGAAGGTTGCCTATCTCCACTTCATTTAGTTTTTTTTCTGGGGTTTTATCTTGTTCCTTCATCTGGTACATAGTCCTCTGCCTTTTCATTTTGTCTGTCTTTCTGTGAATGTGGTTTTCATTCCACAGGGTGCAGCATTGTAGTTCTTCTTGCTTCTTCTGTCTTCCCTCTGGTGGATGGGGCTCCACATATATTTTATTCATGCTTAAAAATTAGTGATACATTTACAAAACAAGTTTGAGGGGAGTAATTATGTCGAGTAAGGAAAAGTAGGTAGATGTGGGTGACATTTTTTGGAAGGTTCTTTACGAAATGTAAGAAACCCAATGCAGTTAGATTTTCATTTAATCAAGTAGTGTTTCCAGTACAAATCAATGGCTATTGATGCCTTTATATCCGATACTTCTTCTTAAATGCTTCACTGAAATTTTAATACCCCGGCATCCCAGTTTGGAGCTTCTTTTAAAGGAGTCTTTCAGAAAACTTGGGACAGAAACCTGCTCTAGATGACCACATGGAGAGTTTTACAAAAGAGCAACAAATTATAAAAGCTCAGTGTTACTTGGTTGTTTAAAATGTGTCTTTCCTCTTCCCCCTTTCTCCCTCTTTCGTTTTACAGAATATATTGATATTAATCACTGACCTACTTTAGCTTATGAAGCCTAAATTTGACAATTTTATATAAAGGTTCACATAAAATCATTTTATAATAAGTGAAAAGAGAACTAGACAAGTCTTTTGAAATTAAGCAATCAGAAATTTGGCCAACACAATAAAGACAACTTATTTAGCAGATTCAAAATCATTTCACTTCACATGCTATTATAAATTATGTAAATCAATAAATGCATCCAGATTTGCTGTGGTGTTTTGGGTATCTTCTAGACTTTATCTTCCTAACAGGTATTCCTTACAGAATTGTCTGACAATTGGAAGAGCATGGGGCTGGAGAACAAATACCTGAGTCTGATTCTGTTTCAGTCACTTACTTATCTTGTTATTCTGATGTCTTAAGAAAATTGAGGTTCAGCAAGATTATCTGTAAAAGAGGGTTAATAATTCATTTCTTGAATTCTTCATAGGGTTATTGCCAGAATTAATGGAAATATTGTTTGTTTTCAAATTATAAAGAGCTTATAGTAATCAGAGATTATTATAACTACAGATTAGTTGATGTAATTATGTTCCAATGTATTTTTACTAGTTGAGTGGGTTTTACGAAGGCTGAGTTTCTTTTTCTACTCAGATCAGCCACCCTGCAGATGGTTGCTGTCAATCACCAGAAGAAAAAGATGGACAGATTCTTAGCAATTCAACCCCATTTGTTGAAAAGTAACCTAAACTGTACTCAAACAAGCAAACTCAGTTTCTAATGAAGCACTTCAGGACCTTTGCCACAATGGCACAGTTGGCAGGGTAAAAAAATAAAATTTGAAAGTTGTGCAAAGAATTTAAATATACATTTTTTCTAGAATGCAATCCACTTGTTGCATTAATTTTGACTCTCTGAAATTTAACTGATTATATTATAATTATTCTTTCATTTTGATCAATACAGATTTTTTAACTAGCCAGTTCCATCCATAATAACACTTTGGTACTGGATTCAGTAGAATAGCTATTAGCATTAATAAAAATAAATTATTGTTGCCAAAATTCTACTCCATTTCATGTATTTGTAGGCAGTCTTTGAGGACCATCTTCCAAAATACTTTTCAAAACATCTCTCGGTGCCTTAGATCTTACAACTTGTTAGTAAGTTTAAAATTTTTTACTTTTAAATGTCATGTAAATGTAATTTTTATTTCATATAAATTAGTCATAATCAGAATTTTGTCAGTGTAAGGGTAGAGAGATACTAGGTTCTTGAGATAATATATCTGTTTGACATTTTAAGCTACTTTTATATTGGTTTTCTGTTGCAGTGGACAGTTCTTTAAGAGGAGCAGAGGAAACTCTAGGTTTAGAAGAAGATAAAGTCTTAAATCCCTGTCATGGGAGCATCAACATTGGTAAAATAGCCATGGCACATTAGCCTACAGAATAGAATATTTAGGCAACAAAATAGAAATTTCAAAATAGTTGAATGGATGACATTCTGAAGACTGATGATAAGTATTCTGCCTATTTACAAAGGCTAGAACTAATGGCAGTCGGTGGTGATTCCAGGGTCACTCATTTCATCTTGTCTCTTTGGAAAAATGTTCGATTTTCTAATCATTTTCATCACATATCTATAGAATTAGTTGCTTTCTTCTTTTGATCACTCTCATTTGTTTGGACTAGGTTCACTATGTTTCTGCAGTAACTTATGTGTCCTTACTAGAGAGATGATAATTATTTCTGACTTGAAGAACATACATTTCAATCCAGGTCTGAAGTAAAAGTTAACCGTCTGAGAGCCTACAAACAAACCAATCAATGACATTCAGCAAAACCTTACTTTCCATATTTTAGTGTTTGTCCTAAGAGTCTAGGCAACTTGGCTCATGGGTAAAAGGTATGCAGAGATTCCACTTCGAAAACTTGCCCTCTGATAGGGAGAAGGGAATATGCGTGTCACTTCATCTTTAAATTCTAACAGGTCCTGGGGTCAGCAGTAGAAACTGTTTATTTGTGTCACTCCCAGGACCCACCATGCTAAAGTATCATGAGTCTTCCTAGTATGTAAGTTTTTTAGGCATAAGATTTTAATCTGTGATGCAGTAAATAAAGAAAAACTAGCTCTTCCTTTTTTTTCCCCAATTCTTTTCCACACAGTAGGATACTGTCACAGTTTAAGAACCTATTCTCCAAGATGGATGTGACAAGTCATCTGGAGATGACTCCTTGAAGACTACAGCCTGACTGTGCTAAGTCCCCATCAAGTCACACCTCTCCTCCCACTGATGAGGTGAGGGTAGGGAGAGTAGGATTGGGTTTCAAGAAGTAGTACAGATAGGAGACATATAAATGACCCTGCTAGCAAGTCAAGGTGTGTCCATGTCTTTTATTTTTCTTTAATTTACTTCTTCCTTGCCTTGCCTGGCAGCAGTAGTATGGGCATTGCCATTTATAGTAAAACTTTCCCAAAGTTACTGCATTAGAAGCACAGTTTAATTGCTACATTCATTTTAATCATGGGTTTTTCCTATGTGGCTCAAATACTTAATCAAACTTAGGGAAGCACAAAGAAGCAATATCACAATCAATATTGCTAAGAAGTAAAAACTTATCCCAGTGTAAAAACTCAAAGCCATATATTCTAATTATTTTTTGCTAACCCTGTTGTTTAAAAGGGGATAAATATAGTTATATTTTAAAAAAATTTCCTGTCTCATTCCTTTGTCACAGGAAGTATTTAATCAGAAACTATCAAGGCCTTGTCAAGAATATTATATAATTAGGATAGGGTGGGTAACTATATTGGATAATGTCTTTAGCTATCTCCAAATCTGAGAGTCTTTGATTCTGTTAATAGTCACCCTGCTTTTTCATTTCAGTCTCCTAACCTTGAAACTGCCCCTAAATTGGCCATATTGTCATCCAAGATGAAAGTTCCACCTACTTTTTTTTGTGTGGTTAATATATTAGCTTGAGTTATTTCCAGATCCCTTGACAAATTCTGTCATGTGCTTGCCTATGTAACTTCTTCCCTAGGAAGACCTTTGAAATCAGGTTCCATGAATGGTAAAAATGTTTATATCTATTTCCTGCAGTTTAGTAGCATAGGGATATACTTAGTGGCAATAATATTCCTCTTAAAAATGGCTAAATAATTATACAAATCTTTCAGATTCTGAGTTGTGCTCAAGCCAAAATAATTCTCTATATGTCGAGGCAGTTAGAGTTATTCCAGTTCTCGAATTAAGTACTTTTGTGAAACAATCAGTATACTAAAGGTCGAGGGCAGACAGGATGAGAAAAATGTTTCCCTTAACCTTACAGATACACCCAGTGCCTTAGTATCAAGTAGGATGCTTATTAAAATCTCCAAGTAGGTAGAGGTTGGGGTTGCATTGACAGGAGAGCCTAGATCTGTATTTTGAAAAGGATTACTAGGCAATTCTCATAAACACTAAAATAGAAAAAGCAAAACAAACACTGGTCTAAGAAATTATCTTTTCTCCAGCAAGGATTTGTTTACAATCCCAAACTCTGTTCCCACATGAACAGTCACAACTGACTATGCACCGCAAGTAATTTTGTCAGCACTGGTTTGGTCTGCTTTTTTGTTGTAGTTTTTGTTTTCTTTGTAGAACTATATAATAAGGAAAAGAAAGAAAAATAATAGATGTCCTCACGAATGTACATACTTACCATACTTCAGGGTGTGACCCATATCTTTAAAATAGTATCTTTTTTAGCTTTGAAATAAGAGCAAGCATATAATATTATTTCTCTTTACCTGGCAAATCAACTGTGGTTCTTACATTTATTTAACCTTTGCAGGTAAGTAATTTAAAACATGAAGGATATTGTGAATGACTTTCCATGCAGGTAGTAATATTTGCAGTTGAAGTCATTTTTTAATCTATTCAAGCAAAGATCTTCAGACCTAATATGTATATGACATAAAATATAAGGGTCCATCAGAGATTCTATTTAACCTGGATTCTGTTGATGTGTTTGTTTTTAAATTTTGTTCACTTCTGTTCCTCTGTTGGTAAAATCTGGAGGTTGGAGTAGATTCCCAGTAAATTTCCTTACAATTCTAAAGTCCTATTCCCGTAACTTTAACTTTCTAGACCCAAGAAACTAATATATACATTTGTATAATGTATATATAAGCAAATGCATATATATATTATATATGTATATAATATGTATATAATGACAAAACAAGAACACAAGTAGATATAGAGAGTCTTTGGAGGAAAAATACTCGAGAGAATCAGTTTACAAATATTTTAATGTGGTGTGGTTTTTGTTTTAAAAACAAAAGTTTTTCCATTTTCTAACATGGTAACAAGAATTTGCTCCTTCTGAGAAATGATTCTAAGACACTGTGTTCTTTTGAAGTTTTAAAAGTTTTTTTTTTTTTAACATCTTTATTGGAGTATAATTGCTTTACAATGGTGTGTTAGTTTCTGCTTTATAACAAAGTGAATCAGTTATACATATACATATGTCCCCATATATCGTCGCTCTTGCATCTCCCTCCCTCCCACCCTCCCTATCCCACCCCTCTAGGAGGTCACAAAGCACCGAGCTGATCTCCCTGTGCTATGCGGCTGCTTCCCACTACCTATCTATTTTACATTTGGTAGTATATATAATTGAGCTGCACAGAATAAAGTCTATTTGAGCATGATATGCTGTGACATGGTGCATCAAAAATGTCAAGCTGTTTTACGTTTCAGAGTCTCACAGTAATAAAAATTGTCCTTTTATCCGTTAAGTATAACATCTTTACAGAAGAACTCTGACAGGAAGATCTTTAGAAATTTAAACAGTTTAATGACACCACTGAGCACTTTGTTATTCGTGATGGCTGTGTTGTCTTTAGACACCCTAATTATGACCATTTCATTGACTCTTATAATTTATTAGTTTTTTCTTCCTTTGTATCACAGCATGGTATGGTGAGCAGAGTTCCAAAACATAATTAAAATATGAAAAACTCACAATTCAGACATACTCTGTGGGTTTTGTTTCTTTTTAGTACCTCTTTCTACTCACCTAGTAGTAGAACGTACAGTGACTTTTCTAAGTGATAGAGTCAATCTTTGCTTGAATTATTTTGGGAGGGAAACTTTAAAGGGCTTTGTTTTATCTACATTATTTCTGTTCTTGCTTTCATTTTTGTCTTCTTTCTAACGTGAAGGCAGATTTCTTAGAGTGTAGTATAGTGGTGTTTTGAAGTTACCAGTGGAATTCTCTACCTCAGATATTTTGTGAATTCTCTTTCCCTAGGCTTAGTATCACTTGATGCTACTATTTTATCAACCTCATTGCCTGATAATGAGAAAACTTACAAAAGAATTTCAATTTTAAAATGAGTGAGTGTTTTTCAGGTTTTTTTTTGAGGGTTATCTACATATGTAGACTCTTGATAATGTTTTTAAATTGACTGCAATTATATAAAAATTTTGTAACTGCCAGTTTTAAAGAAGTCATTTGGTTTATTCAGTAAACATATATTTAAATGCACTAAAGGTTTTCTATACAGAGTTGAGTGTAATGAAGGGTACTAGCAGGCAAGAGACCTGGTTTCAGATTCTATCATTCCTACTGTCTTTAATTGCTGTAAAATATGAAGCAACATTAACTAACCTTGAATTTCAGTTGTCTCATTGCAAATTATGCAAAAGGTCCTCCATTACTGCAGTATTCAGGAATAGACTAGAGAATTATTATGGGAAAACATGTAGAAGAAACATAAACATCGCATACGTGACTGGATTGTATGAGCTTTAAGGTTCTTCACAATTTTGAGACTCTATTATTCTGTATATAGAATTATTAATTATCATTTAGATGTATATTATCATCATATTTCAATTATAAAGGATAAATTTCCAATTCTCTTTAGAGCTGTGTGTGTGTGTGTGTGTGTGTGTGTGTGTGTAGGGTGTAGGTTTGATAAGCTTATACTTCATCATTTGATCCATTTATTGTTTTATATATTAATTGAGCACATACCATGTGTCTACTATTCTAGGCACTAGGGTTACATTAGGGGAACACACATACACACAGACACACACAAAATATTTAGATAAGAGAAAGTAATAAATGCTATAGAAAACAAAGCAGCGCTAAGAAGGGGGTCGGGTTGCATTTTTCACTTAAATGGTGAAAATTGATGTCATTGAGAAGATGTTATCTGAACAAAGACTTGATGTAGTTCAGGGCCATAGGCAAGCACATATCTGGAGGACAACATCCCAAGAAAGAGTTATGCTAGTGAAAGCCCTTAGAGCATAAGTATGTCTGGTGTGTTCAGTAAGGAGTTCGGGTGGCTGGAGGTGAATGAGTGAGGGAACAATTAGATCAGAAAGGAAGTGGAGCCTGATCTTGCAGTGCCTTGTTGGTGCTTGTAATGACTTGAGTTTCACTCTAAGAAGAGGAACTGGTAGAGGGTTTGGAGCAGAGGAGAGATTTGATATGATTTAGATTTGACAAGGATCACTGGCTGTTGTGTTGAAATCATTTGCACATAGATGGAAGCAGGAAAACCAGTTAAGAGATGATTTCAGTAATCACTGGAATAACAATAATCATGGCTTGGTATCAAGGTGGTAGCAATGAGAATTGTGAGAAATGATTAGGTACTGGATATATTTTAAGATATTACAACAGGGTTTCCCAAAAATTGGATATGGATGTGAGAAGGGAAAAATCTGGAATGAAGCCGAGATTTTTGTCTGAAAGCAACTGAAAGGATGGGTCATCCATTTAAATGAAAAAACAAAACAGACTGAGTGGAATAGGTTTGCAGGAGGAAGGGAATGAGAAGTTCAGTTTTGGGCAAGTCAGTGAGAGATATCTATTTGGCAACTCAATGCATCTGGCAGGTAGGCAGTTGTGTATAGGAGTTTGAAGTTCAGAAAACATGTCTGGGAAAGAAGTTTAAATTCGGGTGACATGGCTGCTGTTATTAAAATGTATATGCTGATTGAGGCCACGGTGTAGTGGATGCAGACAGAGGAGAGGGAGAGAATAAAGGACTGAGATCTAGGGAACTCCAACATTAAGAGGTCTGGGAGAGGAGGAGAAACCAACAAAGAAGATTGAGATGTAAAAATAATATTGTTAGAAGAGAATCAAGAGTGTGGTATCATGGAAGCAAAGTGAAGAAAATATGTCAAGGACAATATACTTGATGTTGATAAGAACTGAAAAGTGACCATTGGATTTAGCAATTTGGAGGTAATTGGTGATCTTGACATGAATAGTTTTGGTGTAATGATCAGGGGGCAAATCTGACTGGAGAGGATTAAGGAGCATTAGGAGAAATGGAATTGATATTACTGGGTATAGTCAAATATCTGAAGATATTTTGCTGCAGAAGGGAGAAGATAATCAGTTGTAGCTGGTAGGTGAAATGGGGTTTAAAAGATGATTCTTTTAAAATGGGAGAAAAATAACATTTTTGCTGGTGGTGATTTTCTCTACTACATAATAAAAAATTAATAATGCAGAGAAAAGGGAATCAATTCCATTGTGCAGTTCTTGGATAGGTGATGGAAATTGTATCTAGTGCACAAGGGAAGGTTTTAGAGAGGAGTAAATAATCATTATCCAGAAACTTGAGAGAAAGCAAAGTATATGGGTTCAATTGTGGGTGAATACATGTCACTGTGAGAGTTTCTGGAGATTCCTTCTAGTTGCTTCAGTTTTTTCAGTGGAGACAAAGCAAAGCCATCAACTGGGAGTATTAGGATGGAGGTGTTAGAAATTTAAGAAGAAAGGAGAAGGTATGAAATCGTCCTCAAGGAGAGTGGAAAGTACATGTACTAGTGAAATATAGTATGATTGTGGGCAGCCTTCAGAGTCCTCCAACACTTTTTCAAATTGAATTTTTGAAGTGAGATCATTCAGTTGCTGTGTGTTTCTACATGCATATTTAACTGTACAAGTGTAGGTGTTGAAGAGATTTAAATCCAAGCCGAATTGTAATTTTGCCTACTGAAGGGAGTTGATGGACTGAGATGTGTGTCCTTCAATAGATTGAAGGTCCCAGTGGGCATATGACTGTTAAGGTTGAGATACTGCAGCAAATGAGCTGGAAAGAGAGGAGATGATGGTCGGAGAACTGAGGCTGCATGAAACAGAATTGTGAAAGTATGGGCATTACTAACAATGAATAGGTCTAGAAATGGCCAGGCAGTTAATTGGCTGAGATAATAGGGAAGACAAGATATTTAGAGGAAAGAAGATTAAGCAATCAAGAGGCCACATGTCAGGAAGGATCATATATGTATATATTGAAGTTGTCAATTAAATCAAGAGTCATGTTGGAGCGTATCCGGCCGCCGCCACGAGAGGAGCTGCTGCCATGTCAGCGCATCTGCAGTGGATGATCATGCTGAACTGCTCCAGCTTCTTGATCAAGAGGAACAAGCAGACGTATAGCACCGAGCCCAATAACCTGAAGGCCTGCAGCTCCTTCCGGTACAACAGGTTCATTCACCGCCGGACTGTGGGCATGGAGCTGGCGGCAGACGGCAAAGGGGTCGTGGTGGTCATAAAGCGGAGATCCAGTCAGCGAAAGGCAGCCACTTCCAACATGCGGACCACCATCAACAAGAATGCCCGGGCCGCCCTCGGCAGCATCCGGCACGTGATCCGAAAGAAAAAGTACCGCCCGGGTTTGCGTGTGGCCGCCATCCGGCAGGCCTGCGCAGCCAGAAGCCTGTGATGGCCAAGAGAAAGCGGACTCGCCCCACCAAGAGCTCCTGAGCGATCTATCCACTTCCCCAATGCAGTAAAGCTGTCAGCTGACTTGCCTAAAAAAAAAAAAGGAAAAAAAAAAAGAGTCATGTTGGAAAGAGTGACCGTTAGGCCAGAGCTAAAATAGTTGAGAAACTTGGAGGAGTTAATTGCAAGGTTATTAAGTGACTTCAACAATGAAGAAAATGAGCAATATAATCTGGTGACAGGAGATTAAAAAACAGGATTTACAGGGAGGAGAGGAGAAAAATGGTATAGAAAGGATCATCTATAATGGAAGTGGACATCTTTCAATGTGACCTTTCATAAACGGCAAACTCTTATATGAGTTTTAAAACTTTATTCTGTCTAGCATAGCGTTGACACTCACTAAATAATTATAACTGGTTGAACTTTTATGTTGATATTTAGAATAGAGAAGTAAAGTACTTTAAACACAAAGTGTCATGAAAAAGTACATAGATGAGAGATGCTAGAGAGAATTCTGTGTTAGAGAGAAAAAGTATGAAAGAATAAGGCAGGTGTGGGTTCCAGTCAGGGCTCTGCCATTTGTGAGCTGCCTTCTTTCTTCATTAAGGTATTTCATCTCTGCAATGGGGATAAAAATACCTCAAGGAGTTGTTGTGAGGGGTAAGTACAATGATTTATGTAAAGCACCTGGCACAGAATAAGCCTTCAATTAATGTCAGTTCCCTCCCTAAAAGCAGAGATTCAAATATTGAACATATTTACAGGGTACTGTAACAAAGATAGATTTCTGAGGGAAATAATTTCTATTTCTGTCACCGCTGATAAATGATTCATGAACTCATTCATACACCAACTGTGTGTTATTTCAGTGACTTGAGAATGTGTTCATGGACTCTTACAGATTTTCTTTTTTCAATTTCTAGCTTTATATTACTGATTATAGCACCTACAGAGAACACCAATCAGAAGAAAATCTGGCCATTATTCTCTTTCATAGTGAATACTAAAGCGTTAATTTTTTGTTTTACTTTTTGAAATTATACAGATATATGATTAGCATGATCATTGAATAGTATGCAATTTTTAAAAATAATTAAATATTTAGAATATTTTATGAATATGGAATGCATATTATTGAACGATGAGAGTATAAATCTAAAGACAATATGCATTTTCTATTAAAATATGCTCATGTTGGGCTTCCCTGGTGGCGCAGTGGTTGAGAGTCCGCCTGCCGATGCAGGGGACACGGGTTCGTGCCCCGGTCTGGAAAGATCCCACATGCCGCGGAGCGGCTGGGCCCGTGAGCCATGGCCGCTGAGCCTGCGCGTCCAGAGCCTGTGCTCTGCAACGCGAGAGGCCACAGCAGTGAGAGGCCCGCATACCGCAAAAAAAAAAAAAAAAATCTTATGTTGAATGAATGTTATTAAATAATTGTATTTGCTTATATACGGAATTCCAAAAAGCATTGAGATATATTCTCAGTCATTTATGGTCAATGAGGGAAGTAAAAAACGACCCAAGAGAAACAAGGGTACCATATAAAGTTGTATATTGGGGCAGAGGGAGGAGCTTCATTCCATCCCTTCATTCATGGAGGTACTTAGGACCTTTGTGATCACCTAGAAGCTTATAGTCCTTATTGAATCCTCTGTGTACAGCCAGAAGAAAAGTACAAAGGAGGAAAGTGCATGAAAGATTTTAAAAGTTTCATAGGCCAGGCATCAGAGTAGTTGAACGTCGTATTTGCCCACATGGCATTGGCCAGAACTAGTCATAAGGTTCACCCAGATGCAAAGAGGTTGGGCAATGCAGTCTAAACGTGTGGCAAGAAGGAGGATATGTGCTTATGGATGAACTAGCTCCTCTGTTCTGGAGTTGACGTATTACTAGGTGTTAAATTAGAAGTTAGGTATGAATTCTGTGGTACTACAAAAATGTAGAAAACGGATAGGTCATTTTAAGCCGTCTGAGTACTAGATAGCCCGATAATGCTTCACAGAAGATATGAACGATCCAGGTAGGCCTTGCAAAACTCAGGGTATTTGGTTTGTCAGGAAAGGGTCTGATATGTTTTTCAAGGAGCAAATAACAGTGAGAGTAGGAATAAACTTGCAGTATATTTCAGCGATGAAATTAGTCTGAGGGGGAAATTGGCTTTAATTACTAAGGCATAAGATATCCTCATATATTGATTGGATATATAAGTTGGACCAGACTAATGTCCGTACTGGATACCAAGATGAGAAATTGTGTGATTATTGAGAAGCCATATTTGCAACTATGTTGTATTGAAAGTAGTATAATGTTGACAATATACTTACTTAAGAAGTTCATAGCAAATGCAAGCATAATCTGGCATTCTACAATTCGAATTTTTTATTTTATGTTAATCTGAATAAAGAAGTATTTTAACATGATATTCAGAGTAGCTTCTTTTTATAGAAAGCATTGTATAAACTGATGAGTGCTTATGCTTATTTCCAGGCAAGGGCTTAGAACCTCAACTATCATTCTAGACATTACTGATAGATCCATAATTTTAGACTTGGAAAGAACTTTTGAGGTAATCGAGTCCTAAGGAGTCAAAAGACTTTTCTAAAGCATCACAGTTTATCCTAAATCTAAATCTAGATATAGATCACCTAAATTCTACAGTTTAAGATTGTTATTGAAGGAAATCATATTTTCTGTTGTCTTAATTATACCAACTAAAGTGTGCATATCTTCCATAGAAAGGGTCTTCACTAGGTTGTCGTATTACTTTGAAAAATAGCTTAATTTAGCTGCAGTTTAAGGAAAAATAGAATAACTAATGTGACACACAAGTGGATATACATTAGAAAACAAATTATGGAGAACAGACTATACCGCCTACTCAGAACTGAACCAGACAAGATAAAGCATATAAGAACAGATATTGCAGTAATGAGAGCGCAGCTGTTTAGGATTCTACGGAAATGTGGGAGACATTATTCACGGAACAAAGGAAAGAAACTAAAGACAACTTTGAAGCAGCACCCTCATATTTAGCTTTATATTGCATATTTTACATATTTTAATCATATCTCACTTCCTTCCGAAATAGACTTGAGATAGTTTATAACAAGATAATGTTACAGTAGCATGGATGCAAGGATAAGACAGGATGGGGTATTGGTGTAATAATACCAGATTACTCATACTAGGTTACTAATGCTAGGGGTAAACTTTTATTTAGGACAAACTTTTGGCATTTAGTTTCTTGATATTTAAATCAAAAAGAAAAACAAAATTATATTTTATTTTTTGGTAAAATAATATTTAGTAAGATGAAGGAGCAAGTGGGATTTTATCCCCCCATAGTTCTGATCTCTAAGAGGAACTAATTTCTCAATTATTTAATAAGATGGTTTTACAAGAGTTAGCTTCACCATTATCCCATAAATAAATACTAAACTTTTATTTCTTGCCTGGCTCTCTGCTGAGTTCTTGGGACACATAGATGAAGAGGAAGCATGCTTACCCTTAAGGAGCTCACAGATAGGAAAAAGGTAATTGGGCAGTAAATTCAATAAATGAGTTACTTGTAAGCCATAATGGTAGCCCACAGGAAAGAG
This sequence comes from Delphinapterus leucas, assembly GCF_059928025.1. NCBI lineage: Eukaryota > Metazoa > Chordata > Mammalia > Artiodactyla > Monodontidae > Delphinapterus > Delphinapterus leucas. The sequence goes on along the minus strand of NC_143137.1, from coordinate 29,917,899 downwards.
TGTTCAGCACAGTCATAGAGAGAAGACCCCCCACAGGGTAAGAAATGTTGAATTGATCTTAAAGTATGAATAGATCAAAGATTAAAAGAGAAATGAGCAGAACTTTCTCTTAAAAAATGCATAATTTTTTTTTTTTTTAAACATCTTTATTGGGGTATAATTGCTTTACAATTGTGTGTTAGTTTCTGCTTTATAACAAAGTGAATCAGTTATACATATACATATGTTCCCATATGTCTTCCCTCTTGCGTCTCCCTCCCTCCCGCTCTCCCTATCCCACCCCTCCAGGCTGTCACAAAGCACCGAGCTAATATCCCTGTGCCTTGCGGCTGCTTCCCCCTAGCTATCTACCTTACTACGTTTGTTAGTGTGTATATGTCCATGACTCTCTCTCACCCTGTCAAAGCTCACCCTTCCCCCTCCCCATATCCTCAAGTCCGTTCTCCAGTAGGTCTGCGTCTTTATTCCTGTCTTACCCCTAGGTTCTTCATGACATTTTTTTTCCCCTTAAATTCCATATATATGCGTTAGCATACGGTATTTGTCTTTTTCTTTCTGACTTACTTCACTCTGTATGACAGACTCTAGGTCTATCCACCTCATTACAAATAGCTCAATTTCGTTTCTTTTTATGGCTGAGTAATATTCCATTGTATATATGTGCCACATCTTCTTTATCCATTCATCCGATGATGGGCGCTTAGGTTGTTTCCATCTCCGGGCTATTGTAAATAGAGCTGCAATGAACATTTTGGTACGTGACTCTTTTTGAATTTTGGTTTTCTCAGGGTATATGCCCAGTAGTGGTATTGCTGGGTCATATGGTAATTCTATTTGTAGTTTTTTAAGGAACCTCCATACTGTTCTCCATAGTGGCTGAACCAATTCACATTCCCACCAGCAGTGCAAGAGTGTTCCCTTTTCTCCACACCCTCTCCAGCATTTATTGTTTCTAGATTTTTTGATGATGGCCATTCTGACTGGTGTGAGATGATATCTCATTGTAGTTTTGATTTGCATTTCTCTAATGATTAATGATGTTGAGCATTCTTTCATGTGTTTGTTGGCATTCTGTATATCTTCTTTGGAGAAATGTCTATTTAGGTCTTCTGCCCATTTTTGGATTGGGTTGTTTGTTTTTTTGTTATTGAGCTGCATGAGCTGCTTGTAAATTTTGGAGATTAAACCTTTGTCAGTTGCTTCATTTGCAAATATTTTCTCCCATTCTGAGGGTTGTCTTTTGGTCTTGATTATGGTTTCCTTTGCTGTGCAAAAGCTTTGAAGTTTCATTAGGTCCCACTTGTTTATTTTTGTTTTTATTTCCATTACTCTAGGAGGTGGGTCAGAAAGGATCTTGCTGTGATTTATGTCATAGAGTGTTCTGCCTATGTTTTCCTCTAAGAGTTTGATAGTTTCTGGCCTTACATTTAGGTCTTTAATCCATTTTGAGCTTATTTTTGTGTATGGTGTTAGGGAGTGATCTAATCTCATACTTTTACATGTACCTGTCCAGTTTTCCCAGCACCATTTATTGAAGAGGCTGTCCTTTCTCCACTGTACATTCCTGCCACCTTTATCAAAGATAAGGTGTCCATATGTGCGTGGGTTTATCGCTGGGCTTTCTATCCTGTTCCATTGATCTATATTTCTGTTTTTGTGCCAGTACCATACTGTCTTGATTACTGTAGCTTTGTAGTATAGTCTGAAGTCAGGGAGCCTGATTCCTCCAGCTCCTTTTTTCGTTCTCAAGATTGCTTTGGCTATTCGGGGTCTTTTGTGTTTCCATACAAATTGTGAAATTTTTTGTTCTAGTTCTGTGAAAAATGCCAGTGGTAGTTTGATAGGGATTGCATTGAATCTGTAGATTGCTTTGGGTAGTAGAGTCATTTTCACAATGTTGATTCTTCCCATCCAAGAACATGGTATATCTCTCCATCTATTTGTATCATCTTTAATTTCTTTCATCAGTGTCTTATAATTTTCTGCATACAGGTCTTTCGTCTCCTTAGGTAGGTTTATTCCTAGATATTTTATTCTTTTTGTTGCAATGGTAAATGGGAGTGTTTTCTTGATTTCACTTTCAGATTTTTCATCATTAGTATATAGGAATGCCAGAGATTTCTGTGCATTAACTTTGTATCCTGCTACTTTACCAAATTCATTGATTAGCTCTAGTAGTTTTCTGGTAGCATCTTTAGGATTCTCTATGTATAGTATCATGTCATCTGCAAACAGTGACAGCTTTACTTCTTCTTTTCCGATTTGGATTCCTTTTATTTCCTTTTCTTCTCTGATTGCTGTGGCTAAAACTTCCAAAACTATGTTGAATAAGAGTGGTGAGAGTGGGCAACCTTGTCTTGTTCCTGATCTTAGTGGAAATGCTTTCAGTTTTTCACCATTGAGGATGATGTTTGCTGTGGGCTTGTCATATATGGCCTTTATTATGTTGAGGAAAGTTCCCTCTATGCCTACTTTCTGCAGGGTTTTTAGCATAAATGGGTGTTGAATTTTGTCAAAAGCTTTCTCTGCATCTATTGAGATGATCATATGGTTTTTCTCTTTCAATTTGTTAATATGGTTTATCACATTGATAGATTTGCGTATATTGAAGAATCCTTGCATTCCTGGAATAAACCCCACTTGATCATGGTGTATGATCCTTTTAATGTGCTGTTGGATTCTGTTTGCTAGTATTTTGTTGAGGATTTTTGCATCTATGTTCATCAGTGATATTGGCCTGTAGTTTTCTTTCTTTGTGACATCCTTGTCTGGTTTTGGTATCAAGGTGATGGTGGCCTCGTAGAAGGAATTTGGGAGTGTTCCTCCCTCTGCTATATTTTGGAAGAGTTTGAGAAGGATAGGTGTTAGCTCTTCTCTAAACGTTTGATAGAATTCACCTGTGAAGCCATCTGGTCCTGGGCTTTTGTTTGTTGGAAGATTTTTAATCACAGTTTCAATTTCAGTGCTTGTGATTGGTCTGTTCATATTTTCTATTTCTTCCTGATTCAGTCTTGGCAGGTTGTGCATTTCTAAGAATTTGTCCATTTCTTCCAGATTGTCCATTTTATTGGCATAGAGTTGCTTGTAGTAATCTCTTATGATTTTTTTTATTTCTGCAGTGTCAGTTGTTACTTCTCCTTTTTCATTTCTAATTCTATTGATTTGAGTCTTCTCCCTTTTTTTCTTGATGAGTCTGGCTAGTGGTTTATCTATTTTGTTTATCTTCTCAAAGAACCAGCTTTTAGTTTTATTGATCTTTGCTATCGTTTCCTTCATTTCTTTTTCATTTATTTCTGATCTGATTTTTATGATTTCTTTCCTTCTGCTAGCTTTGGGGTTTTTTTGTTCTTCTTTCTTTAATTGCTTGAGGTGCAAGGTTAGGTTGTTTATTCGAGATGTTTCCTGCTTCTTAAGGTGGGCTTGTATTGCTATAAACTTCCCCCTTAGAACTGCTTTTGCTGCATCCCATAGGTTTTGGGTCGTTGTGTCTCCATTGTCATTTGTTTCTAGGTATTTTTTTATATCCTCTTTGATTTCTTCAGTGATCACTTCATTATTAAGTAGTGTATTGTTTAGCTTCCATGTGTTTGTATTTTTTACAGATCTTTTCCTGTAATTGATATCTAGTCTCATGGCGTTGTGGTCAGAAAAGATACTTGATACAATTTCAATTTTCTTAAATTTACCAAGGCTTGATTTGTGACCCAAGATATGGTCTATCCTGGAGAATGTTCCATGAGCACTTGAGAAAAATGTGTATTCTGTTGTTTTTGGATGGAGTGTCCTATAAATATCACTTAAGTCCATCTTGTTTAATGTATCATTTAAAGCTTGTGTTTCCTTATTTATTTTCATTTTGGATGATCTGTCCATGGGTGAAAGTGGGGTGTTAAAGTCCCCTACTATGAATGTGTTACTGTCAATCTCCCCTTTTATGGCTGTTAGTATTTGCCTTATGTATTGAGGTGCTCCTATGTTGGGTGCATAAATATTTACAATTGTTATATCTTCTTCTTGGATCGATCCCTTTATCATTATGTAGTGTCCTTCTTTGTCTCTTGTAATAGTCCTTATTTTAAAGTCTATTTTGTCTGATATGAGAATTGCTACTCCAGCTTTCTTTTGGTTTCCATTTGCATGGAATATCTTTTTCCATCCCCTTATTTTCAGTCTGTATGTGTCTCTAGGTCTGAAGTGGGTCTCTTGTAGACAGCATATATAAGGGTCTTGTTTTTGTATCCATTCAGCCAATCTGTGTCTTTTGGTGGGAGCATTTAGTCCATTTACATTTAAGGTAATTATCGATATGTATGTTCCTATTCCCATTTTCTATATTGTTTTGGGTTCGTTATTATAGGTCTTTTCCTTCTCTTGTGTTCCTTGTCTAGAGAAGTTCCTTTAGCATTTGCTGTAAAGCTGGTTTGGTGGTGCTAAACTCTCTCAGCTTTTGCTTGTCTGTAAAGGTTTTAATTTCTCCATCAAATCTGAATGAGATCCTTGCTGGGTAGAGTAGCCTTGGTTGCAGGTTTTTCTCCTTCATCACTTTCAGTATGTCCTGCCACTCCCTTCTGGCTTGTAGGGTTTCTGCTGAGAGATCAGCTGTTAACCTTATGGGGATTCCCTTGTGTGTTATTTGCTGTTTTTCCCTTGCTGCTTTTAATATGCTTTCTTTGTATTTAATTTTTGACAGTTTGATTAATATGTGTCTTGGCGTATTTCTCCTTGTATTTATCCTGTATGGGACTCTCTGTGCTTCCTGGACTTGATTAACTATTTCCTTTCCCATATTAGGGAAGTTTTCAACTATAATCTCTTCAAATATTTTCTCAGTCCCTTTCTTTTTCTCTTCTTCTTCTGGAACCCCTATAATTCGAATGTTGGTGCATTTAATGTTGTCCCAGAGGTCTCTGAGACTGTCCTCAGTTCTTTTCATTCTTTTTTCTTTATTCTGCTCTGCAGTAGTTATTTCCACTATTTTATCTTCCAGGTCACTTATCCGTTCTTCTGCCTCAGTTATTCTGTTATTGATCCCATCTAGAGTACTTTTAATTTCATTTATTGCGTTGTTCATCATTGCTTGTTTCATCTTTATTTCTTCTAGGTCCTTGTTAACTGCTTCTTGCATTTTGTCCATTCTACTTCCAAGATTTCGGATCATCCTTACTATCATTATTCTGAATTCTTTTTCAGGTAGACTGCCTATTTCCTCTTCATTTGTTAGGTCTGGTGCATTTTTATCTTGCTCCTTCATCTGCTGTGTGTTTTTCTGTCTTCTCATTTTGCTTATCTTACTGTGTTTGGGGTCTCCTTTTTGCAGGCTGCACGTTCGTAGTTCCCGTTGTTTTTGATGTCTGTCTCCAGTGGCTAAGGTTGTTTCAGTGGGTTGTGTAGGCTTCCTGGTGGAGGGGACTAGTGCCTGTGTTGTGGTGGATGAGGCTGGATCTTGTCTCTCTAGTGGGCAGGTTCACGTCTGGTGGTGTGTTTTGGGGTGTCTGTGGCCTTATTATGATTTTAGGCAGCCTCTCTGCTAATGGGTGGGGTTGTGTTCCTGTTTTGCTAGTTGTTTGGCATAGGTTGTCTAGCACTGTGGCTTGCTGGTCGTTGAGTGAAGCTGGGTGCTGGTGTTAAGATGGAGGTCACTGGGAGATTTCCACCGTTTAATATTATGTGGAGCTGGGAGGTCTCTTGTTGACCAGTGTCCTGAAGTTGGCTCTCCTACCTCAGAGGCAGAGCCCTGACTCCTGGCTGGAGCACCAAGAGCCTTTCATCCACACGGCTCAGAATAAAAGGGAGAAAAAGTAGAGAGAATTAGTAGAAGTATGAGGAAAGAAAGAAGGAAAGGAGGAAAGGAAGGAAGGAAGAAAGAAGCAAAGAAGGAAAGAAAGGAGGGAGGGAGGGAGGAAGGAAGGAAGGAAGGAAAGAGGGAAAGAAGGAAAAAAGACAGAAAGAAAGAAGATACAGTAAAAATAAAATAAAGTATAATATAGTTATTGAATTAAAAAATATTTAGAAAAAAAAAAAAAAAGAGGGACGGATAGAACCTTAGGACAAATGTTGGAAGCAAAGCTATACAGAGAAAATCTTATACAGAAGCATACACATACACCTTCACAAAAAGAGGTAAAGGGGGAAAAATCATAAATCTTGCTCTCAGAGACCACCTCCTCAATTTGGGGTGATTCGTTGTCTAAAGGAGGGAAGGACGGAAAGAAAGAAAGAAAGAAAGAAGGAACGACGGTAAAGTATAATAAAGTTATTACAATTAAAATTAATTATTGAGAAAAAAAATTTTTTTTTTTTTAAAAACCATGGACGGATAGAGCCCTAGGACAAATGGTGGAAGCAAGAGTATACAGACAAGATGTCACACATAAGCATACACGTACATATTCACAAAAAGAGGAGAAGGGAAAAAAATCATAGATCTCGCTCCTAAATTCCACCTCTTCAATTTGGGATCATTCCTTGTCTATTCAGGTATTCCACAGATGCAGGGTATATCAAGTTGATTGTGGAGCTTTAATCCTCTGCTTCTGAGGCTGCTGGGAAAGATTTCCCTTTCTCTTCTTTGTTCTCACAGCTCACAGGAGCTCAGCTTTGGATTTGGCCCTGCCTCTGCGTGTAGGTCGCTGGAGGGCGTCTGTTTTTTGCTCAGACAGGACGGGGTTAAAGGAGCCGCTGATTCGGGGGCTCAGGCTTACTCAGGCCGGGGGTGAGGGGGGGGAAGGAGGGGCACTGCGTGCGGGGCGGGCCTGCGGCGTCAGAGGCGGCGTGACGTTGCAGCAGAGGCCGGCGTGACGTTGCACCAGCCTGAGGCCCGCCGTGCGTTCTCCCGGGGAAGTTGTCCCTGGTTCCCGGGAACCTGGCAGTGGCGGGCTGCACAGGCTCCGCAGAAGAGGGGTGTGGAGAGTGACCTGTGCTCGCACACAGGCCCCTTGGTGGCGGCAGCAGCAGCCTTAGCGTCTCCCGCCCGTCTCTGGGTCCGCGCTTTTAGCCGCGGCTCGCGCCCGTCTCTGGGGTTCGCGCTTTTAGCCGCGGCTCGCGCCCGTCTCTGGAGTTCCTTTAAGCAGCGCTCTTAAACCCCTCTCCTCGCGCACCAGGAAACAAAGAGGGAAGAAAAAGTCTCTTGCCTCTTCGGCAGGTGCAGGCTTTTCCCCGAACTCCCTCCCGGCTAGTCGTGGTGCACTAACCCCTTCAGGCTATGTTCAAGCCGCCAACCCCAGTCCTCTCCCTGCGCTCCGTCCAAAACCGAAACCCGAGCTTCAGCTCGCAGCCCCGCCCGCCCGGGCGGGTGAGCAGACAAGCCTCTCGGGCTGGTGAGTGCCGGTCGGCACCGATCCTCTGTGCGGGAATCTCCCCGCTTTGCCCTCCGCACCCGTCGCTGTGCACTACTCCTCGGTCCCGAAGCCCCCCCCCTCCGCCTCCCGCAGTTTCCGCCCGCGGAGGGGCTTCCTAGTGTGTGGAAACTTTTCCTCCTTCACAGCTCCCTCCCACTGGCGCAGGTGCCGTCCTTATTCTTTTGTCTCTGTTTTTTCTTTTTTTCTTTTGCCCTACCCAGGTACGTGGGGAGTTTCTTGCCTTTTGGGAGGTCTGAGGTCTTCTGCCAGCCTTCAGTAGGTGTTCTGTAGGAGTTGTTCCACGTGTAGATGTATTTCTGGTGTATCCGTGGGGAGGAAGGCGATCTCCGCGTCTTACTCTTCCGCCATCTTCAAGGTCCCCCCCCAAAAAATGCATAATTTTATGCAGATATTTCTGAGAGAATCTTTGGAGAACCAAAACAGTATAGTTCAGATGCTTAAAACTTAGGATAACTGGCTGGATAAAAAGTACTAAAATTTGAGGAATGAGCATTTGATTGATCCCTTCGACCCTATTTGAACATAATTGGTCATATATATTTTTCACCTGGCAGTATGCTTTTCTGCCACATAAGTTGTAAGATTGAGACATTACAAATTTTTTTTTACTAAAGTCTGGATTATTTTTAATTGTGGTAGAATACATATTACATTAAATTTATCATCTTAACCATTTTTAAGTGTGTAATTCAGTATTGTTAAATATATTTAAATTATTGTGCAGCCAATCTCCAGGACCTTTTCATCTTGCAAAACAAACTCTATATCTATTAAATAACTCCCCCTAAATGCCCATCGATAGACGAATGGGTGTAAAGAAGATGTGGTACATATATACAATGGAATATTACTCAGCCATAAAAAGGAATGAAATTGGGTCATTTGTAGAGATGTGGATGGATCTAGAGACTGTCATACAGAGTGATGTAAGTCAGAAAGAGAAAAACAAATGTATTTTAACACGTATATGTGGAATCTAGAAAAATTGTACAGATGAACCAGTTTGCAGGGCAGAAATAGAGACACATATAGAGAACAAACTTATGGACACCAGTGGGGGAAAGTGGCAGGGGGGTGGTGGTGGTGGGATGAATTGGGAGATTGGGATTGATGTATATACACTAATATGTATAAAACAGATAACTAATAAGAACCTGCTGTATAAAAAAATTAATTAAATTTAAAAAATTTAAACAACAACTCCCAGTTTTCCTCTCCTCCGTTCCGTAGTAACCACCATTCTACTTTCTATGAATTTGACTATTCTAGGTCTCTTGTGTAAGTGGAATCATACAATTTTTTTTTTTTTTTTGCCGTATGCGGGCCTTTCACTGTTGTGACCTCTCCCGTTGCGGAGCACAGGCTCTGGACGCGCAGGCTCAGCGGCCATGGCTCACGGGCCTAGCTGCTCCGCGGCATGTGGGATCTTCCCGGACCGGGGCACGAACCTGTGTCCCCTGCTTCAGCAGGCGGACTCTCAACCACTGTGCCACCAGGGAAGCCCCATAAAATATTTTTTAATTGGCTTATTTCTCTTAGCATGATGTCCTCAAAGTTCAGCCATGTGGTCAGAATCTCCTTCCTTTAAAGGCTGAATAATATTCTATTGTATGTATATACCACATTTTATATAACCATTCATACATCCATGGACATTTCTACCTTTTAACTGTTATGAATATTGCTGCTATGAACATACGTGTACAGATATCTCTTAGAGACCCTACTTTCAGTTCATTTGGATATACACCCAGAAATGGAATTGCTGAATATATGGTAATTCTATTTTTAATTTTTTGAAGAATCGTTATACTGTTTTCCATAGTGGCTGCACCATTTTACATTTCCACCAGCAGTGCAGAAGAGTTCCAATTCCTCCACATTCTCCCTAACATTGATTATTTTATGTTTTTCTGATCGTAGCCATCCTGATGGGTATAAGTGGTATCTCATTGTGGTTTTGATTTGCATTTTTCCAACAATTAGTGATGTTGAGCATGTTTTCATATGCTCCATGTTTTCATATTTATAATATTAGGTGAAAAAAATGTCTATTCAAGTTCTTTGCCCATTTTTTAATTGAGTTATTTAGGGTTTTTGTTGTTGGTTTTAGTTCTCTATATATTCTAAATATTAACAGCTTTTAGATATATGATTTGCAAATATTTTCCACCATTCTTTAGGTTGCCTTTTCACTCTGTTGATTGTGTCACTCAAAATGTTTTTTGAAAAAAATCAGAGGAAATCCAGTAGCTGAGATGTTAGTGGAATAGGGAAGAAGAGTCTTTGTCCTGGAAGGGAAATGAGAGTGTGAGTCACTAATTAATTCTATTTTAAAATATTAGTTGTTAATGCTTATCTTGACAAGGCTGAGATTATGGCTTTCAAGTCCATAAACCCAGAACAGACTATGTTGTCCCATGCCATATCTAATAAAAATGAAAAGACAATTTCAACTGTAAAATTTTAACTTTTCCAAATATGAGAAAAATGTATATTTATTATGAAAGTAAGTAGTTTCTTCGGAATTTTCTGCCTTTATCTCTCTTTTTCTCATCTCTCTTTCTCAATCTCTCTTCTTCTCTGTTTCTGTCTTTCTCTTTCTAAATTTCTTTATACTGCTCCTGCCTGACTGGTGCCTTGGTCTCTCTCTTATGTAATCTAGCACACTGTCTTGATGAAAATGTGAGAGAAACTTCTTTTAGATATTTCACTGACTGATATGAGCATTATTAATAAGAGCTGTCATTTCTGTTGTACATGCTAAGTGCTATTTTTGCTCTGCTCTGGAAAAGAGGAGGATATGAGAGGTTATTTCCCACATAGTTCTTTCCCTCAAAGACATAGTTCAATGGGGAAATGTGAGGCAATAAAACTGGATGAAATATGTTTGTGGCCTTCAGTGTCCCATAACTATTTTTCATTGAAACTGTAGTATGAGCGACATTTACCCAAGTAGTTAAGTCCAGATCTTTACATTGTTTTGAATAAGTTGTTTCTAAGAGGGTGTAAACTCAAAAATGTTAACTAGCATCTATATGATCTGTTGCTTTGAAGATTTTCCAAGCCTTTTTCTGGTCTTCCAGTAAATAGTTCTTAAACTCATTATCAGGGTCTTCCAGCCCTTAAAATACTCAAGTAGTCCTAACAGGTTTTGGGCTGTGTATATACAGTTGAAAACAAAGAGGCCTCATTCTTACCCAGCTTTTTAACTTCTGCATCTGGGCCCTTCACTTATGTGGATTTGCAAACTCAGCAGCAACTGCATTAAGGAGCTGAGTAAGCTCAAGAAGGAAGCTCTCATGTTGGACACTAAAAAGTACATTTTCTAGATGAAGATAAATAGGAAATTATTGAACACTATAATGCTGTGTCTTTGATTTCAAATATGGTGAAGATTTCTCTTAGGTGTCCTACAAACCACCATTCTACAGAATGAAGTGATTGTTACAGATGAGTCTGGCCACAGTTTTCCTCCTGTTATGGACTGAATGTTTGTGTCCCCTCACAGAATTCCTTTGTTGGAATCCTAACTCTCAAGGGGATTGGTATTAGGAGGTGGGGCATTTGGAAGGTGATTAGGTCTTGATGGTAGAGCCCTTATAAAAAGATACCCCAGAGAACTAGTTTGCCCCTTCCACCACGTGAGGTTACATCTAGAAGGTACCATCTCTGAACCAGAAGGCAGGCTCTCACCAGATAACGAGTGAACTGTGAGAAATAAATTTTTGTTGTAATAAGCCACCCAGTCTGTGGTATTTTGTTATAGCAGCCTGAACAGACTAAGACACCTCCCTAAAAGGGCTAACAGAGGCATGGCTTCTGGGGATGCTGGCAGCTCTTGGAGGTCTTTCTGAATCGAACTTTAAGAAGCCATTGCTGATTGTGTTACTAAAGCCTCTAATGATTATTTTGTTGTTCAAATGATATTAAAAGATTGAAAAGGCTATCAAGTTAGAACCAAACAAAGTGGGCTCATGTGCCTTGACAAAGATAATATATATCTTGTGAGATAAAGGTCAGGTCTTATCTGAGTCAGGAGTTTAGCACTAACCATTTTTGTACATGCAAGGCAGCTGAGACATAGTTCCTCTGATATAAACAGAGATCAGAGCAGCCAGCCTGCTCTATCCTCCATAAAACCTGATCAAAACATACCTCACAAGCTCATTGTGAGTAAATGCAGTCTCCTAGATCCAGCGTTCTTTCTAACAAAGAATATGAAAGACCAAAGTGAAAGGGTCCTATCTTGCTGCACCTTAATAGATGTGCTTTAGCCATTATTAAAGGTATGTTTAGGGATTAATCATATCTGTACTTTTTAGAAATATAAGATTGTATATTTCTAACTTTATGTGTTTTAACTGTTGCTTCTTAATTCCTGTAGTTTATTATAATATCCTTAGAAGGCAGATGCTATGCCTTACTCATCGGCATATCACTGGCATATCGGCATATCACAGGACTTGAACATGTGTCGCCTTCCTAGAGGGCCCATAATAATATACCAAATACTCAATAAATATTTGTTGAATATGTGAATAAACAAGTTGACATATATATTTGTGCTATAGGTTCCAAAGAATAATTTTAATTGACCCACTCTAGAATGGGTATCATTCCACTCTGTTAACATCTCACCATGTCTCCCATTTATGGGAGGCTTATACTACTTGCCATTACCTCTTTCTCAATCCTCTTAAGATATTTAATTTTGTCCTTTTGCATCCACCTAAGGAAGACTCACCACGCTTTCCTGATGCTTCTCAGGGATTAATTAGATGAACATCTCAAGTGATGTGAGAAATATGAGACCATCATCATCACCACCATCATCACGAACACCACCATCACCATATCATGTATGAGCTACTCCCCCACCCCACACACATGATGCTTTCCAAGGGAATGTGATCATTTTAATAGTGTCTTTCTGAATTTAATGCACCTACTACCTTCGATGTTTATCCCCATGAGGTAACTATGAGTAAAATAGCCTGAAGTGCAGCCACTAGTCTCAGATAATATCCTTGGATGGATTTTCATTGTGGAAATACTTGACTTTGCTGGTCTTTTTTTTTTTTTTTGGAGTGCATAGTTGCTATGCTGGTTGCTCAAATTTGCCCTGCTGTTAAACCTTTCTCAAGGACTCTTACTACCTATAAAGAGGAGCTTTTGAACTTCTGTATTATTGAAGATACCATCCAAGTTAATTTATTCAACAAATGTTTCTGTGCAGCTATTATAGCCCAGATACTGTTCTATACACTTTATGTATCACTGAACAAACCCTGCAAAGACTCTGGCCCTCTTGGGGGGTTAAATTTTATTTTATTATTTTTTTTTATTTTAAAGTTTACTTATCATTTATGTTTGTTTTTCTGTCTTTCATTCCTTTTAGTCTGTAGTTCTTTACAGACTTCATAAGAACAATGGGATCTTAATGTTATTTATTATTCCTCCTATCAAGTGCTTTTTTAGTTCCTTTACTAATGCAATAACAGTAATTGAATTAATTATATATTTGACAGGTAGATAACACTATACTGTATATGAATTTGTCTCCATTATTTAATGGATAAGAATTTTGATAACGTCATATAACATTATTTTACAGATTTTGTAGGTATATACAATAATATCGTTTTATGAGGTAACTTTATCAGTGTTTATAAAAACTACTAAGTTATTAAAGTTTTCATCTGTTACCATTAAATGAGGTGCTCTAAGTGTTCCATTCAAGAAAACAGACAGCATTTTCATTGAGTGAGCATAGTTCATTTTCTCAACCAGTTTATTTCATTAAATTGCAGAATCTCATGCTAATACAATGTTAAGATTGCAGATTTCAACCTTCATAACTCAAGGGAGTGAAAAGTCAGAGTTTTAATAACAGCATTAATTTCTTTACATTTCTTATGCCTTATAATAAAGTGTACACTTACACTAACCAGCAATAGTGGAATTATATATAATCAATGTCGGACAAGTTAATGTTACTAAGAGGATCTTAACTTTCATATTCTCTGATTTGTTTTTATCTTTTTTTTAACATCTTTATTGGAGTATAATTGCTTTACAATGGTGTGTTAGTTTCTGCTTTATAACAAAGTGAATCAGTTATACATATACATATGTCCCCATATATCTTCGCTCTTGCATCTCCCTCCCTCCCACCCTCTCTATCCCACCCCTCTAGGTGGTCACAAAGCACTGAGCTGATCTCCATCCCTGTGCTATGTGGCTGCTTCCCACTAGTTATCTATTTTACGTTTGGTAGTGTATATATGTCCATGCCACTCTCTCACTTTGTCACAGCCTACCCTTCCCCCTGCCCCTATCCTCAAGTCCATTCTCTAGTAGGTCTGTGTCTTTATTGCCGTCTTGCCCCTAGGTTCTTCATGGCCCCTTTTTTTTTTAGATTCCATATATATGTGTTAGCATACAGTATTTGTTTTTCTCTTTCTGACTTACTTAACTCTGAATGACAGTCTCTAGGTCCATCCACCTCACTACAAATAACTCAGTTTCGTTCCCTTTTATGGCTGAGTAATATTCCATTGTATATATGTGCCACATCTTTATCCATTCATCTGTTGATGGACACTTCGGTTGCTTCCGTGTCCTGGCTATTGTAAATAGAGCTGCAATGAACATTTTGGTACATGACTGTTTTTGAATTATGGTTTTCTCAGGGTATATGCCCAGTAGTGGGATTGCTGTGTCTACGGTAGTTCTATTTTTAGTTTTTTTAAGGAACCTCCATACCGTGCTCTATAGTGGCTGTATCAATTTCCATTCCCACCAACAGTGCAAGAGAGTTCTCTTTTCTCCACACCCTCTCCAGCATTTATTGTTTCTAGATTTTTTTTTTTTTTTTTTTTGCAGTACGCGGGCCTCTCACTGTTGTGGCCTCTCCCGTTGCGGAGCACAGGCTCCAGACGCGCAGGCTCAGCGGCTATGGTTCACGGGCCCAGCCGCTCCGCGGCACGTGGGATCTTCCCGGCCCGGGGCACGAACCCGTGTCCCCTGCATTGGCAGGCGGACTTTCAACCACTGCACCACCAGGGAAGCCCTTGTTTGTAGATTTTCTGATGATGGCCATTCTGACCGGTGTGAGATGATACCTCATTGTAGTTTTGATTTGCATTTCCCTAATGATTAGTGATGTTGAGCATCCTTTCATGTGTTTGTTGGCAATCTGTATATCTTCTTTAGAGAAATGTCTATTTAGGTCTTCTGCCCATTTTTGGACTGGGTTTTTTGTTTTTTTGATATTGAGCTGTATGAACTGCTTATAAATTTTGGAGATTAATCCTTTGTCAGTTGCTTCATTTGCAAATATTTTCTCCCATTCTGAGGGTTGTCTTTTCATCTTGTTTATGGTTTCCTTTGCTGTGCGAAAGCTTTTAAGTTTCATTAGGTCCCATTTGTTTATTTTTGTTTTTATTTCCATTTCTCCAGGAGGTGGGTCAAAAAGGATCATGCTGTGATTTATGCCATAGAGTGTTCTGCCTCTGTTTTCCTCTAAGAGTTTTATGGTGTCTGGCCTTACATTTAGGTCTTTACTCCATTTTGAGTTTAATTTTGTGTGTGGTGTTAGGGAGTGTTCTAATTTCATTCTTTTACATGTAGCTGTCCAGTTTTCCCAGCACCACTTATTGAAGAGGCTGTCTTTTCTCCATTGTATATTCTTGCCTCCTTTATCAAAGATAAGGTGACCATATGTGCGTGGGTTTATCTCTGGGCTTTCTATCCTGTTCCATTGATCTATATTTCTGTTTCTGTGCCAGCACCATACTGTCTTGATTACTGTAGATTTGTAGTATAGTCTGAAGTGAGGGAGCCTGATTCCTCCAACTCCGTTTTTCTTTCTCAAGATTGCTTTGGCTATTCGGGGTCTTTTGTGTTTCCATACAAATTGTGAAATTTTTTGTTCTAGTTCTGTGAAAAATGCCAGTGGTAGTTTGATAGGGATTGCATTGAATCTGTAGATTGCTTTGAGTAGTAGAGTCATTTTCACAATGTTGATTCTTCCAATCCAAGAACATGGTGTATCTCTCCATCTATTTGTATCATCTTTAATTTCTTTCATCAGTGTCTTATAATTTTCTGCATACAGGTCTTTTGTCTCCTTAGGTAGGTTTATTCCTAGATATTTTATTCTTTTTGTTGCAGTGGTAAATGGGAGTGTTTTCTTAATTTCACTTTCAGATTTTTCATCATTGGTGTTTAGGAATGCAAGAGATTTCTGTGCATTAATTTTGTATCCTGCTACTTTACCAAATTTATTGATTAGCTCTACTAGTTTTCTGGTAGCATCTTTAAGATTCTCTATGTATGGTATCATGTCATCTGCAAACAGTGACAGCTTTACTTCTTCTTTTCTGATTTGGATTCCTTTTATTTCTTTTTCTTCTCTGATTGCTGTGACTAAAACTTCCAAACTATTTTGAATAATAGTGGTGAGAGTGGGCAACCTTGTCTTGTTCCTGATCTTAGTGGAAATGGTTTCACTTTTTCACCATTCAGAAGGATGTTGGCTGTGGGTTTGTCGTATATGGCCTTTATTATGTTGAGGAAAGTTCCCTCTATGCCCACTTTCTGAAGGGTTTTTTTTTTATCATAAATGGGTGTTGAATTTTGTCAAAAGCTTTCTCTGCATCTATTGAGATGATCATATGGTTTTTCTCCTTCAATTTGTTAATATGGTGTATCATGTTGATTGATTTGCGTATATTGAAGAATCCTTGCATTCCTGGGATAAAAACCCCACTTGATCATAGTGTATGATCCTTTTAATGTGCTGTTGGATTCTGTTTGCTAGTATTTTGTTGAGGATTTTCACATCTATGTTTATCAGTGATACTGGCCTCTCGTTTTCTTTCTTTGTGACATCTTTGTCTGGTTTTGGTATCAGGGTGATGGTGGCCTCATAGAATGAGTTTGGGAGTGTTCCTCCATCTGCTATATTTTGGAAGAGTTTGAGAAGGATAGTTGTTTGGTAGAATTCGCCTGTGAAGCCATCTGGTCCTGGGCTTTTGTTTGTTGGAAGATTTTTAATCACAGTTTCAATTTCAGTGCTTGTGATTTGTCTGTTCATATTTTCTATTTCTTCCTGGTTCAGTCTCAGAAGGTTGTGCATTTCTAAGAATTTGTCCATTTCTTCCAGGTTGTCCATTTTATTGGCATACAGTTGCTTGTAGTAATCTCTCATAATCCTTTGTATTTCTGCAAGGTCAGTTGTTACTTCTTTTTCATTTCTAATTCTATTGATTTGAGTCTTCTCCCTTTTTTCCTTGATAAGTCTGGCTAATGGTTTATCAATTTTGTTTATCTTCTCAAAGAACCAGCTTTTAGTTTTATTGATCTTTGCTATCGTTTCGTTCATTTCTTTTTCATGTATTTCTGATCTGATCTTTATGATTTCTTTCCTTCTGCTAACTTTGGGGTTTTTTTGTTCTTCTTTCTCTAATTGCTTTAGGTGTAAGGTTAGGTTGTTTATTTGAGATGTTTCTTGTTTCTTAAGGTAGGATTGTATTGCTATATACTTCCCTCTTAGAACTGCTTTTGCTACATCCCATAGGTTTTGGGTCGTCATGTTTTCATTGTCATTTGTTTCTAGGTATTTTTTGATTTCCTCAGTGATCTCTTGGTCATTAAGTAATGTGTTGTTTAGCCTCCATGTGTTTATATTTCTTACAGATTTTTTCCTGTAATTGATATCTAGTCTCACAGCGTTGTGGTCGGAAAAGATACTTGATACGATTTCAATTTTCTTAAATTTACCAAGGCTTGATTTGTGACCCAACATATGATCTATCCTGGAGAATGTTCCATGAGCACTTGAGAAGAATGTGTATTCTGTTGTTTTTGGATGGAATGTCCTATAAATATCAACTAAGTCCATCTTGTTTAATGTATCATTTGAAGCTTGTGTTTCCTTATTTATTTTCATTTTGGATGATCTGTCCATTGGTGAAAGTCTGATTTGTTTTTAAATTTACAGCTTTAACAGTGCAGTAATGGAAAGATTTTGCATTTAATTTTCTAATTTTTCTGAAGCAGACAAGAACAGATAATAAAGGTAGAAAAGTTGATAATGATTATTTCAGCATGATGACTATTTTATTAGATAATTTAGAGACAATCCTGTGAATTTTTAATCAGTGTGTTTGACTTCAGAATGTTTATGCTTATAATATGTCCATGTTATTTCTTACCTCAACTCCTTAGGAAATTTCAACTTAGGGACAGATTTCTATTCACATGATAGCCTGTAGCTGAACACCATTATAACATATACTGCAAGTAAGATTAATTGTCAAGTCCTAAATTGTGGTCCCAATCATACTTATATTTTGACAAATACTGGTTTAAGCAATATACACCCAGGTCTACTCTGTGTATTTAACTGTTAAATCACATAAATTTGTAACACTGCCAAAATGAATCAAAGAAAAATCTATCTTAAACTGGTATATCCCTAGTAAATGTTGTTGTAAAGATATTTAAATGTAGTTATTTTAAAAAATGGCTTTTCATTATTTTAGAGAGTAATGGCTTCAAATTATATTTTATATAAAAATCTTGTGAATTAGCTACAAATATGCAAATTATTCTATTATGATGGAAAAGCCATAATTTTGTAGAAAACATTTTTCTGTATTATACATTACATATCATATAAACTTTATTTTATATTGCATATTACAGTTTACATTTTGTGTTACATATGTTTTTAATGTATATTCATAGTACATATCATGTTATATATATTATGTATCATATGTGTACTTTTAAAAATTTACTCTTTAGTTTAAATTGGATCACCTAAAAAATTGGGAGGATGCATATACACATACACACACACACAAACAAACAAAATCCAAGATTATGATTATCACAGACTCTCTCTAAGCCCCCTGCAGTGTTGGCAACAAACACAAGGTAGACCGTGAAGAAGCATGTAGCAACATTGACACTGTGATTTAATGATCTTATTTATTGGTTAGAGGTCAGGTACTTGCATTCAGGGTTGTGGATTTCATGACTTTTATTTTCAAAGTTTAGATAAATATACACTTGGTAGGTAGTTGTCTTCATTGTATGATCTGACACATTCCAAAAAGTTTCATGCTGAAAAATATATCTCCACCTGTCTGCCATGAACCCAGCCAACTCCTGGTACCGTATTCTCTGTCATCTTTTATATCGGTGGTTATTCACCTTGTCTGGATCACAGACCTCATTTGAGAATGTGAAGAAAGCAAAATGCATTCTTCCCTCCAACATGCATACATGATATTCTCTAAAAATTACATATAATTTAATGAGTTTTATAGACCCACCCTACCCTTCCTCAAGCCCATCAATGGACATGTTAAGACTTGCTTTTACAAGTTTTTAGAAGACGTGTTTTAAAAATGGCTTAGGATTTTGCCAATTGAGGACAATATGTCAGCAGGTCAATCCTAGTATATAACTTAGCTTGTATGTGTTTATATATTACAGTATATTTTCATCTGGTAATTAGGTAGAATCTTCAAGAATTGAGACATAAGACAAAAAATTCAAAGTCTACACTTGTGGATAATTCAGAGAACACTTTGCAGTCATTAACTGATAACTATTAAGCATCAACTATGTTTCAAACGCTGTGCTATGCCCTGGGATAAAGTGAAGATAAGGTAAAGTTTCTAACTTCAAGGAGATCATAGTCTAGAAGTGAGAAAGACATGTCGGATAATGTTTACAGTAAAATTGGGAGAATTTTAAGGAGGGAATTGACAAAATAATAATCCTTAACATTTATTACTAACTCGCTACATGTCAGGCTATGTGATAACACTCTCTGTGAATTCATCTAGATGACACTCTGTGTGAATTATCTCATTCTGTCTTTGCAACCATATGTGATAAATACTTTTACTAATTTTGTCTTTTACAAAGGCAAAAGTATAACAGAGAGGGCTTGAGTAATTTGCCAAGGTCACTCAGCTGAGAAGTGGCAGAGGAGGAATTGAGGTCAGTATGTGTGATGCAGAGCCTCTGTTTCTCCATATTGCATCATCAAAATTTGCTTTCTCAAAGGCTAACTTTAGTAGGAGAGTAGAGGATGCATAGGAGGAGAAGGAGATTAGGGGAAGAAAACTGGTTATAGGGCAGTTTTTTGAGATGCTAAAGGCTTGAACTAACTCAATCTTAATAGTGTTGGACAGAAATGAATAAATGTAAGAGATCAGACTTGGTGACTAATTAGATATAAAGGGTTACAGAGAAAAACAATCAAGAGTGACTCCCAGGTCTTTAGCTTGAGTGATTTGTGTAATGATGGTGTCAGAGACAGGAAATGAAAGAGGAACAGCTTGAGGGAAAAGGAAGGAATACGACCAATAATCAGTTAAGGTCCTTGAAAGAGCAGTGCCTATAAGACATCTACTGGACCCTTGAACATATGGGTCTAGAGCTCAAGAAAGGGTTTTGAGCTTGTGCAGGGTGCTCAAAGTGTGCTCCATACCCCGCTAGGGGTCTCTTAGATACTCTTAGGAAATCCATGGGGTCAAACCTTCTAAATACCATTCAAAGACTTTATTTGCCTTTTTCACAGTATTGATATTTGCACTGATGCTGCAAAAGCAATACTGAATAGAGATGCCTTAGCACAAATGAAGGCAGGGATACCAAATTTTCATATTCTTCATCACCACATTTTCAGTGTTTAAAAATAAACAGCCGGGCTTCCCTGGTGGCGCAGTGGTTGAGAGTCCGCCTGCTGATGCAGGGGACGCGGGTTCATGCCCCGGTCCGGGAAGATCCCACATGCCGCGGAGCGGCTGGGCCCGTGAGCCATGGCCGCTGCGCCTGCGCGTCCGGAGCCTGTGCTCCGCAACGGGAGAGGCCACAACAGTGAGAGGCCCACGGACCGCAAAAAAAAAATAAAAATAAAGAACCAGTTTCAGTTAAGAATGTGGAAGTGGTAAAAGTTATTAACCTTATTAAATTTCAACCTTTGAGGGTTTTAATATTTAAATATTTTGTGTGATGAAATGGTAAATATTCACAGAGCACTTCTGCTTCAAACAAAATACTCTTGGTTGTCTCAAGAAGAAACACTTGTGCACTTGCTCAGGTGGCAAACTGAAGTAGCCACTTTTTTCAATGTAATACCATTATTTTTGAAAGAACAATTGACATGCCTCCTATGATTATTGAGATGTGGGTGTTTGGTAGACATTTGCTCAAAAATAAATGAGGTGAGCCTGTCATAGCCACTACTATGAGTTTTCCAGCTTCCTAGTACTTAGAGACTTTTATGATAAGGTGGGGTCTATGTTGAAAATGTGTTTTTTTATATATTTGGTATATAATGTGGCAACATTTGAAAAGTGAGTATAACTCAGGGAACTATATTTCACAAATGTTCAGTTCAGGGTGTTACAAAATTATGCATGGGCAAAAGATCCATTCACAGCGTAAAATAGAGGGATGGATTTTAATGTAAGAGAATATGGAAACTTCATTGACGGGCTTTCAGATTCCACCTTGCAACTACTTTTAGAAACTGCCGCTAGTCAAGATTTGCTATAGTATCAAAGAAGCATATCCACAGTTATCTGAGAATGCTATTAAAATGCACCACCCTTTCCCAAATATATATCTTTGTTAGGCGGAATTGTCTTCATATGTTTCAACCAAAAGAACATATCTTAACAGATTGAATACAAAAGCAGGTAGGAGAATCCAGCTCTTTTCTATTAAACTGGCCATTAAAGAGATTTGCAAAAATGCTAAACAAAAAGGCACTCTTTCAATTCATTTTAGAAAGTATAGTTATTTTTAATGATAAAGATGTTATTTATGTGAACAAATAATGAGTTTATTATTGCTTTTTTAAAGTAATAAAACCAAGAAGTGACCCTCTCTGCCTTGCTTTCTTGTTTATTGAAGCTCACTGGCATACATGTATCTTCTAGTAGGAAATTCATGCAGCAGGAACCACATTTTATCAATTTTTATCATTATTTGTAATTTCTGAGGAACTTGTACTTAATAGTATTTCTAAATCCTCCATGAAAATTTCTTACAATAAACGAAAATGTCTCTATCACTTCAGCAAATTTGCACAATTAATTTGTACTTAGCTACTTGGAGAACATTGTGTTTTTGTTTTTCCTAAATTCTTACAAGTAAGGAGCTTTTAAAATGTTATATTTTAGAGGTAAGAGCTCCTAGGATATCAAATAACTCATTTAGATGAGGAAAAGTTATGAGAAAGGGAAAACCAGTCTCAATGGGAGTATGAATTCTGTGATTCCTATGTGTTAACCTTGAACTGAGGGAGGGCACCTAATTCTTTATGCCAACTCCATATCAGTGATGCTCTAATGGAAAACCGCTGAGATGTTATACGCTCCCTGAGCAGACGGAATGCCATCCCTGGTGATTATATAATTATAACATTTTTTACAAAGCCATGAAATAATGTGTGCTCCCAGAGGTATGCCATTAACATCATACAAGCTATAATTACACTTCTGAGAGTACCTACTTTAAGGATAACAGTAAGTAGTAGGCTCTATCTTTATAAATATAACATCTTAAGACATTGTAATGGCAATCCTACATCCTAGATGAATATTTTGAATGACCACAGGTCCTACAGTAGTGAATCATGACAGTAGGTAAGAAATGAGATGATCATAAAATTGCAATTCTGTTGCCATGACTTAATTGAAAATAGGTGATCAGAGTAGAGGACCCCACCCCCACCCCCCGCCCCTCCAGTGTGGCTCACTGTCTGGGTATAACCAGGTGTGGAATTTTGAAAAGCCATAGTTTTGTTAAAGTCAAGAAATAACTGAAATGGAAGCAGGAAAAAAAATCATGATTTTCATTCCCACATCCTCCCTTGCTGTCAGGTCCTTTCTGGCTTGTCATATTTTCTTATCCAGCATAGACTAAGAATCTAATATTTCTCATTCTCTCTGTATATTCTTTTATTTTGGCCACACTCTCCACACTGGTCTCAAGCTCCATGTGAATCCAGTCACTCTCTTTTATTTCCAGGCTAGTTAGCAGTGCTGGAAAGAACTATGTGCCTCTGTGGATAGCTATCCATAAAAAGTTGGGGTAACAGACCGCGCTGTGCTTTTCAGTACTGCCTTGTCCCTAGTAAGCTCTTTATTTTTTTGTCTTCTGTACTTCACCTGCATCTATCAGACCTCTCATAATACATTTACTGCCTTTTGTCAGGTTTTTCCCTACCTTATTCTTTTTCTAATTGTACTATGTAAAATTGTCAAAATAGCCAATGTTTATTAAGCAAGTGTCACCAGAAATTAGTCAGTGCTTAACAATTTCTTTTAATTCTAATAATACTGAAAGTTAAGTGTTATTATTATCCAATTTTTAAACGATTAAACCAAAGACCAACCTACACAGTTATTAATTGGAGGAGCCAGGATTCAAAGTCAGGGTTTTATGATTCCTAAGTCAAAATCATTTCCATTACAATGCGCTCTTCCTGTTTTATACTGGGATTCTTAAGTGATTTTAACTCTCCTATCCTAGCAGTAGTTTAAATCTTCCTTAAAGAGTACTTTCCTCTATAAGAATCTGAAATGCACTCATTCATGTATACAAACATTTAATCATCTAACATTATTGCAACAAATCAAATATCCTGAGCAGTATAAGAGATTTTGTAAAAATTGGATAATTTTATTTCCTGCCCTGCAGAGTATCGAAGTCAAATAAGGGAGATATGAAAAGTATTCAGTAAATACAGGTAGTGTATTAGTTTTCCAGGGCTGCCATAACAAAATACCACAAACTGGCTGCCTTAAACAAAAGAAATTTATCTCTCACAGTTCCGTAGGCTGTCCGTCCAAGATCAAGGTGTGTGCAGGTTTGGTTTCTCCTGAGGCCTGTCTCCTCAGCTTGCAGACAGCTGCCTCTTTGCCAGTGTTCTCACATGGGCTTTCCCCCATGTGTGTGCTCCTGGTATCTCCCACTCTTATAAGGACGCCAGTTCTAGGATTAGGGCCCCACCTGTTGACCTCATTTAACTTTAATTACCTTTTTTAAAGGCTTTATCTCTAAATACGGTCACATTGTTGGGGAGAGAGAAGTTGGGCTTCAGCAGATGAATTTTGGGAAGACATAATTCAGTGTATTACAGGCAGCAAATATAATAATTGTCACCAGTGAGATTTTAAAAAAATACCATGGACGTTTAGAAAATTGAGAGTTAAGTATAGGACGGATGGAGGTGATCGTGACACATATGCTGGAGAAAAGGAGATACAAACTAGAACTTAAGTGGATAATTATAATCTGAAGAAAATTTGACACAGGAGAAACAGTACTTCTTATGATGGAAACTGACTGTAAGAGCAAAGTTACTTCTCTAGGAATTAGTGAGGTACGTATAACTGGTGTATACAACAGGCTTTAGAAGATATGCCAATACAGATGGTGATGGCTTTGAAAAATCCTCTCAGAGTTGGCATTAGGGTAGTCCTTCTTCATCCATAGCATAATCTAGCAGACTTCGGGTGTTTTGTTTCAAATATCAATACATAGGGGCTTCCCTGGTGGCGCAGTGGTTGGGAGTCCGCCTGCTGATGCAGGGGACGCGGGTTCGTGACCCGGTCCGGGAGGATCCCATGTGCCGCGGAGCAGCTGGGCCCGTGAGCCATGGCCGCTGAGCCTGCGCGTCCGGAGCCTTGCTCCGCAACGGGAGAGGCCACAACAGTGAGAGGCCCGCGTGCCGCAAGGAAAAAAAGAAAAAAAAAAAGCAAATATCAATACATAATCCAAATTCATTGATTCAAAGCTAAAATGATCTGTTGGTGGTAGATGAGGTAAATAATTACCATCGTTGCACTGAGTTCAAACTTTTCATTTTAGTGCTGGAATGCTTGCAATTTAAGGTTTCATTTTGTCTTTCCTGCGTTATCTCATTCTTTCCGTCTCAAGAACCCTGAGTTTCTACTAGCTCGATATCAGCAGTAGCCTTCATTTATAGACCCTGTATCTAAGTCTGTCCTTATGCCTTTGCTCATCAGTTTATCTTACTTGAAGCATTCCACCTAACTACTCTTCATTATTTTAATTGTTTTGTAAAGGCTGTCTTTAAGTTCAGCTTGCATAGGCGTAAGCCTTGCTTGAGGTTTGTAATCAGTGAATTCCTAAACTATGTTTAGGGAAGCATTTGATAATATGCTAGCTATCTTGCATGTAACTTCGGATATTCCGTGCAGGTAAATTTCGTCTCACTGTTAGAAGCAAGGATCTCATTTGGGGCCTCTGCATTGCATTGTGCATACAGTATATACATTGTAAACTTTTTTGACTACAACAGCAGGGTCTACTCTTGTGGCATAGGTCAGATACTTAAAAAGAGAGAAAGAGACCCGCACTAGCCACAGGTGGCATTCATTCCTTGCTCCTTAGTGTTTCATCTTTCCCATTATGCTTCATGAGGGGTTAGTAGTAGTGGTATTTTACAAACTGGAATAAATAATCAGGTTATGATATTCAATGCTTCCGATAATGGAACATATTGAGCTCTGTCTGAAGCCTACCTTATGAATGGCAACTTTGGAAAAGATTCTATACCCTTTGCTTAAAAAATTTCTTGAATTTTCTGCCAATAAAGGCGCCCTTCCTCTCTTCTAACAGCACACATTCTGCACATTAAAAGTAAAGTTGTTTAGACAATATGTGGGAGGAGGGGAAATTGTTTTATATTTGCCTCTCTCGTGACCTTCTGAACATACCGTGGCTTGTACAACCACCAGCGTAGGCCACAAAGTGTTTGACGTCTCCGAGCGTTTCAGATATTATGAGACCTCATGATATTTTAAGATCTTATGTATCTTCACAATGTTGAGTACCCGTACAAATTAAAAAATATAACAAGTTACATCTATTTTGTATAAATGGCAAGGTAAATTTTAATTCTCATTGTTCCCTTCTCCTTTCTGTAAAAGTAATTGCCAGTATAAATAAGGGAGGGAGACTTTAATGGTAGTTGTATTTTTTTTTTTTTTTTTTTTTTTTTGCGGTACGCAGGCCTCTCACTGTTGTGGCCTCTCATGTTGCGGAGCACAGGGTCGCAGGCTCAGCGGCCATGGCTCACGGGCCCAGCCGCTCCGTGGCATGTGGGATCTTCCCGGACCGGGGCACGAACCCGTGTCCCCTGCATCGGCAGGCAGACTCTGCGCCACCAGGGAAGCCCGGGAGGGAGACTTTAAGAACGTCTTCTTTGATAATGAAAAGTGCTTAGTTTGGGAACAAGTTCTGCATCATAAAAGCTTTTAAGCAGAGAATCTACGTGTGAAAATTATGTAAATATGGCCTTTTCCTTTGGGGGCAGTATAACTCTCCATGCAGAATTCCAGGTAGGCTACTGAGAAAGATGGTAATGATTACTCCCACCAGCTCATTTTCACTATGTCAATTCAATACATTTTACTGACCTTTATTATGTATCAAATCTCTGATAGGTTTTGCAGGGAGAGGGCAAAGAGGTACCTGTCTTGATCTCAAAGAGCTATATAAGGTTATCTTTTGGTCTAATAATTTTTCTGACCAAAGATTTCCAAGGACCTTCTAGTAGAGGTAAAGTTTATCAAAGTCATCTCCATCTACCCTTCATTTTACTGTGTGTGCTATCCTCTTGTCACATTATATCATACTTTAATCTCTGATCTGGAAGCTTTTGAAAACCATCAGATTTAAAAGTTACAAGAATTTAACAGAATATACCCAAGCCCTGTATAAAGATGATGCCTTTGTGCTTTAAATGTAAAACCATTATTTGGCTTTATATGACATTCACTTTGAAAGTAGACTGAGTGGCTCTAAATAAATTTTTAATTAAGCATCTGATTTAGATGATTTGGGACAGAGTGAAGCTTAATTTCTTTTCCCTGTCTCATTAACCCTTTTTTCCATATCCTTTCTTCATTAAAGGAAATGTGATTTGGTGCTTACCTCTCAGTATTGATGCTATTATTGCATATATTTCAATTTAAACAAAACTTAAATTTTAGGTACAAGAAAACAATAAATGGGACACAAATAAAATTCACAATTTTCAAAAAATGGAAATGGCTTTTAATCCATTTTACTTCATCAGAGCCTTAAAATGATGTGTTCGTTTTGTTTTTCTTTTTTTCCCCCCACTTTGTGTTATTTATGAGCCTACTGTCTGTAAGCAGCAGGTAAAATTCTTTTAAAACATTTGTGCAGACAATGTCATATGTCTTTGTTTAAATAAAATTAAGTTCACCTCAAATATTCACTCTTTTTCTATAGACACACGTATTGGTAGGACTTTCAATATTGGACGTTTATTGTGGCAGGAGAATCCACGCTTGTCTGTGTGACTACGTACGGGTTTGGTGGTGCTTACATGAATCCCCAAAGTGGTCCTTCTGTTTTGACTTGCACAGTAGCCTTTATTCCTACAGGCTGAAAGTTACTGTAACCCAAGTGTACAGTGAATGCCTGAATTAAACCTTGAAACCGAGGGCTGCTTAATGAGTTGCCTTTAGCCCATCCTATCGTAAAAATTTTCCTGTCTCGCTTTGGAAAACAAAATAAAAATCTCTTTCTCACTCCTTCGTATAAGCAGAGCTCAGTCCCTAGAAATAATTTCTTACTGCATTCTGGAAGATGAGACAGATTCCCTTTTGTTCCCTAATGAATATAGCTTAGAAATAATACATAAGTTAATCTCTCAGTAGATTATCTGCCTGCATTAAATTTCCAATAAATCACCTTCCTGTGCTTATTAAAAGGACAATTTATAAAAGCCATTGATTCAGGGTGGAGACTTGGGATATGAGGTGTTCAGGACAGATGAGAAGAATGAGAAACACCACCACACGGTGAGTGAGTTGCATGTTAAGTATGTGTGTGAAAAGGAGAGAGCCATGATCGAAGACTGAAAAGCAGAAAGGCAAAATCAGAAGTGGTTGAAAACACAGCTTTGACATTTGTACGTACTGATTTGCTATAATCGCATTAATCCCTATTTGGCTCATTAATGTAATGAGAGAACCTGGTTGAAAGGAAGTTTCAAAGTAAGTTCTAATTCTCTTTTAAAGATTTTTGTGTGGCTGTCTATTTAATTACCTTAAGGAAGTCTAGTCTATTTCTACACTGTCGGAGCTAAATAGGATGTACAGTTCCTGAAGAATCTAGTAGCTTCTTTGCAAATCCAGTAAACATTTTGGCTGTGTGAGGATTTCCTGAAAAAGATATAGAAAGTACAGCTGAAAAAATGATAACCAAACCAAAAACCTTCCATTTTATATAACTATAGGGGGTTGTAATTAAAGCTACACAGTATTACCTAACTGCGTGGTATTTAATCTGTCATTTATTTTCATTTGATCCCAAATTCTTCCGGATGAAATTATAACTAAACCTGTAGTATAAGAAAGTGCTGCTGTAAAATCTTAAGAAAATTTTTTTCTGAATTATGATAGTCCGGCACTTTCTCCATAAATAATTTTTTGGAACTATTGTAATGTCATGGTTTTTATATAGCCCAACTCTACTCATTTAAATGTCTTTCAAAGTTAAAAGTTACATTTTTTCCTGGTTTCAATCCCAGACCATCTTATTGGTGCAAATCATTTATCTGCTTGACGTTTTACAATCCATAGTCCTATTCATCTTGAGGTTAACTGAAGGTCTGAACAGGCATAGAAAAAGAAGGAGAAGAAAAAGTTTTGTTTTCAAGGCCAGGAAAGTGGTGACCCTATGCTAATGGTCTGGTATTTAATTATATTTCCAAGTAAAAATATGTAAATAGACTGTGAATCCTGCAGCATATGAATAATGGCAAAAGCAGGAAATCAACTGAGAGCCCATGTGCTCTAATAGCTTACAGGATCTCTGGGTTCTAGCTCTAGCTCTGTAATAACTAGACGACTGACCTTTTGAAAGTCATTTATCCTCCCTGGGCTTCAGCTTCCTCAAGTATAAAATAAGAGGTTGCCTTATAACTTATTCTGCATAAGTTTCCTAAAAGTCATTAATTCTCTGACATAGGCTATATATTATATGGCTTCCTATCAGAATCCGTTCAACAATGAAATATATTTTATCTTTGGAAATTACACAATATATTTTCTGCTTTTCTACTGAACACTACCGTAGGTTGGACCAATGGTGAACAGAAGCAGGAAAGATTCCAGCAGAATATTTTCCCAATAAATTATGAATTGGGAGATAGGGAGGGGGAGGAGTGAAAGAGGAGAAGAGAGTTGGTTTTTTGTTTGTTTGTTTGTTTTTTGCGGTACGCGGGCCTCTCACTGTTGTGGCCTCACCGGTTGCAGAGCACAGGCCCCGGACGCGCAGGCTCAGCGGCCATGGCTCACGGACCCAGCTGTTCCGCGGTATGTGGGATCTTCCCGGACCGGGGCACGAACCCGTGTCCCCTGCATCGGCAGGCGGACTCTCAACCACTGCGCCACCAGGGAAGCTCCCGAAAGTTATTTTTTAGGGTGACTCTGATATAAATCCTTGAGTGCCTAGTAAGTCTCTCAGGCTACATATGCGCAAACTTAAACTTCTGATCTTTTGCACAAAATCTCCTCTAGCTACATCTTCGCTCTCTCAGTTAATGGAAAACCATGTCCTTCCAATTTCCAGGTGAAACATCTTGGAGCATCCTTGATTCCAAGCTCTTTTTCACATCCCACATGTTATCTAAGACTTTATGTTCTAAATTTATCCAGAAAGCAGCCGCTTCACATCGCTACTGCACTGGCCAGAGCCATTGTCGTCACTTGCCTCCATCATCCCACCATCCACTTAACCGGAATCTCTGCTCAACCCTTCCCGCATTCAGTGGCCAGAGTTTTCTTGTCAAAACCTGAGTTTGATCATGTTACTTCTCTACTCAGAGATGTGTCATAGCTTCCCATTTGAAACAGAGTAAAATCCAAAGTCTTTATAATAGTCAACGTGGCCTTACATGGTCTTCTCCCATCCTGGCAGTCTTCCCTGACATCTCCTTACTTTTCTGCCCTTCTGATATGTCTCCTCCAGCTGTTCCTCTTGTTCACTTTGCCTCAGCCTCATTGGCCTTTTTACTGCTTTTCTTATTCCTGGAGCACGTGAGGGGCCTTTGTACTCACTGTTCCTTTGCCTGGAACACTTTTTCCCAGATATCCACTTGGCTAACTGCATCACCTCCTTCAAGATTCTGCATTATCATGTTACTGAATCCTGCAGCTTGGTCTGGTTCACTGATGCATCCCAAGCATCTAGAACAGTTCCTGGCACAGAGTAGATACTCAGGGAATATGTGTTGAATGTATTAATCTTAGCTGCTATATTTCTACCACTGGAACTTGTCTTACTTTCTTAGTTGCTAATCTCATCCACGGTGTGTCTAGTTTATAAATTCAACCCTGATATCAGCTTCGTACTTTGTTTTGCCAGGTTCTTTAAGGGGGACTTCACCATTGCCCAGCGTGCCATCTACAACGATGTACTAAATGTTCTCCAGAAGGAAGCTTGGTTTAGTAAATGGGGGCATTTTTGATATTCAGGTTTCTCTGGAGTAAAGCAATGAGAAAAGAGATCAGCTTTCAAAGTAAAACCATCCACAGACTAGGAGACGCACCTTAAGGCTTGGATAAGTTGAGGCGATGACAGGAGGAGAACAGAAATTGTAAGAAACAAAATAGAAAAGTTACAAACTATCACAAAGAACATATTGGCATGCACAATTGATATTGTCGACAAAGATATAAAACTAGGCACTTAAAGATATAACAAGATGGTGATGCTATGACAAAGCTAAGGTGAAATTCACAGCTGTTGCTTATCTCCTCATATTTAGCTTTGAGAGAGGAAGGAAGGAATGAAGGAAGGAAGGAAAGTAGGTGCTAATTCAAGAGTACTAACTGACAAAGCCTGCTTTTGAGATGTATCCCGAGCCACGGAATCACTTTTAGACGTGGGCAGCAAGAGTTCAAGGCTAGGTAGACAAGTCAAGACCAGGTATCATTTCAGACTGTAGCGATCCAGCAGGTTTCATAATGAATGGGTCAAGACCCTAGAGACTAAGAAGACTGAAAGGCCTGGTCCAACATAGGCCGAAGGTCAGTGTATCAGCTAGAGATCCTGTTCCTCTTTTCAGTCTCTACTCAGAGAGCTCAGAAGAGTGTGTTTGCCTTTATTGTGGCCATGGGTTTAGTCAGCGCCCTTAACAATCCGGCCTTCACCTGAGGAAGGTAAGGGCGGAGGTGCTAGGCCTGTAGGGGATGAATGCAGAGATGAGAAAAATACTGTCATGTCAATTGTGCAATTACTTAATACTTTTTGATGGGCATGGTTAAGGCTACAGAAAAAGAAAGAAATGGAAATGTACCTGCAAGAAAAGAAAAATGAGGTTTTTTTCAAACTGAATGCTCTTGTTCTAAATAGAAGCTCTATGCACAGTATTAATGTAAATTTCTTTAAGTATGACAAACAGGTGTTTAGGTGAAGAATCATATATGTGTTAAAAACAACTTGTAAATAAGACAGTTACGGTGATCATCACTGTGATAGTTAACGTCTCCTTCTAAAGTGCCTCTGGGACAGCCCAGCCCAGGAGACTTTGCAGGCTGCACATGGAGCATGGCATGGCTGCAAGGTGAGTGACAAGTCAGGAACCTGGGCGGGGATTGGTAGAGAGGATTGAACTAACCACCGTTACCAAGCCTCAGATGTGGTAAACTGCGAAAGGCTGCCTTTGGCCCCATAACCAGGGCTGAAAAGAAATCAGGCAGCAGAACTGAGAGAATTCAATAGTGGGCCTATTGTTAAGAGTTATCACCTGGGCTTCCCTTGGTCTGTTTTGGTTGCCTTTACTGGCGGATAACTTTGTGTGAAGAGGGTGAGTCGCTGAGGGTGACCCCACCTGCTTCCACTCTACAGCCACACCGACCCTTCTACAGGGTTCTGAACACCTTCTCCAGCCTAATGGAACATAGGCCACACACCCACATCCATGCAGATTCTAGAAACCTCCCAGAATACACCATCTGTGTGTCCAGGCAGGACCACTGTGCTTGATGCTATATGACATTGTGTCTACATGAAAGAGGAAGTATCAGAGAGTCCAGAATCACATCCTGCCTCCTCACATCTTTTAGATGGTAAACTGAGTGAAGGCCGGCAGGACGAGGGGGTAACCCTTAGAAATATTGGTAGGTTTAAGGCACATGAAGTTCTGGGCAGAACTTCATTGGTTTAATTTCCAGGCAGACTGGTTCTCAGACACTTTCTAATGAGATGGACCGAAGGACCCTCATGGAATGTTCCTCCTAGGACTCCCTGCCATCACCTGTCTGCTGAATTCTACCCTCCGTGAAGGCCCCACTCAGTTCTCACCTACCTAGTGAAGCCTTCTCCAAATATTTGCTTCTAGAGGAGATTCTGCCTGTCCCACGCCCTTAGCAATAGTCACATATGCTTTCAAAAGAAGTATTATGGCCTTTGTTTTTTCTCCCAGTACAATGCACTGCACATAGTAGGTGCTCAATTAGTATCCGTTGATCTGTTTTGTTTTTGTTTTTGTGTTTACGGGTATTTTCAGCTTTTGCATTAACAGTCAATAATACCACATTGATTTAGCCCCTAAAGTGTCAGAAAATTTAGATGTGGTTTGTGGTATAAAGTGATTGCTATTCAGCACAAATTAGAGCTTTTTATTCTAACTCCAGTAAATAGGGCTCGTGAGTTTAAAAAAATATATTTTTAGTTTGCAATGTGTGATTACATAATGGAGGCCTAGTAATTTTTTTTTCATTAATATTCATTTCACTTAGCAGTTCCTTTCTGCGTCTTTGTTTCTGATTCAAGCTGTGGTTCAATTTATTAAAATGACATTCCTTTAAAAGAAGTTCTGTAGCAGACTTTTAAACTGGCATTCCCCACCCCTGTATTTCAGACTGGCCTGTGCCAGTTTGGAGTCAGTGGATTCATCTCCCATTTTACAGGTGGGTTAATAAAGCTCTGTTATCAAGCAGACCACCCCCCTCCCCGCTGCCCCGCCGCAAGGGGTCAGCCCTTTGTAGGGAGACAGTCTGGTGCAGAGGGATCAACAGCATGGGTGAGGTGTCTGTGATGTAGGTGTCTATACCAGAACTAGAGGTGTGAACTCAGATAATTTAACCTCTCTGAGCCACAGTTTCCTCATCTTTAAAATGGGGATGCTAAGTCCTAGGTTAGAAACTGTACCTGGCACGTGGCAGGCACTCAATTAATTATCTTATCGTGCATGGAGACCATGTGGACATCGTTGGGTGCCTTGCTGCTTCTTCAGCTGACTTCATTCCAAGAGTTAAGCCATATCTACCAAAGCCAGAACCCCGAGCTCTGAGCAAAGACAAAGTTCCCAAATCTGAGTACAGGGCAACGCAGCAGGAGCTAGTGCAGACCACAGAGAGGGTTAATGGAGAGCAACAAGAAATATGCCAGAGAGACGCATTGCAAAAGATAAGAATGCTAGAAAGAATGCCTGCTGGAGAAGTGGTAAATACACTTGACCATATTTGAGGTCAGGACAACCACACCCTAGGAATAAACTATTTTGTCCTGAGTAAATGTAGAGTCAGGCTACAGCAAGACACCAAGAGAGCACAGAAAAGCATAATCGATTATGATCAAGAGCAAGAAATGACACGGTGACCAATCCCCTGCTGGCCAGGGAAGATTCTCTCCCTGGGGAGGGACCCATGCTCAAAGTTAAACTCACACTTTTAGAATATGTGTGTAATTAGTAGAAAAGCTTAATTTAGCAGTTTGGTAAATTCCATTAGCAGTTTATCTAGAGTATGAAATTAAGCCATTTTCAAGCAAATTCTTTTGGGCTAAAGGCTCCAGTTGAGAATCCTGATGGAAGGTGGTTCGTAGAATACATACCCAAATCCATGCAGATTCTAGAAACCTTCTAGAGCAGTCACTCACGTAAGAGTCAGGGCTGGCTGTACTTGATCCTATATGACATTCCGAACGAGATGAAGGAGGCTAGATCAGAGAGTCCAGAATCAAATCCTGGCTCTGAAATTACTGTGACCTGGAGTATGGTACGTCTCTGATGCTGCTCCCTCATCTGGAAAGGGTGGTTGATGATACCTGCCTTATAGGACCTTTGGGAGAAATATATGAGGTGCTGCATAAACGGCTTAGCTCAGAGCCCAGTCCAGAGGAGGAGAGTCTCACAGAAGCTCGTTGGCTGAACCAAGAGAATTAAACCAAAAAAATAACAAGAAACAGCAGCAGAAGGATTGCCCGAGTGGAGAGGGCATCTGATGGCAAAACCAGTGTGCAGAGGAGGGAAACTGAGGCACAGCAAGATTGTGAGGGTCTCTGGAGCCAGGGTTAATACCAAACCCTGTCA
This sequence comes from Delphinapterus leucas, assembly GCF_059928025.1. Classification (NCBI taxonomy): domain Eukaryota; kingdom Metazoa; phylum Chordata; class Mammalia; order Artiodactyla; family Monodontidae; genus Delphinapterus; species Delphinapterus leucas. The sequence goes on along the minus strand of NC_143137.1, from coordinate 29,884,116 downwards.
GCTGAGAAGGTGAAAAAAGTCCTGGTGGTGGTGACAGTGGCAAAACACTGTGAATGTTCCTAGTACCACTGAACTGTACACTTAAACAGGGTTAACATTGTCAATTTTATGTATATTTTAGTCCAATAAAAAAAAGACCAAGTTTAAAAAAAAGCTTGTAAATATAATTGAAAAATAAAATATAGCACTTTGTACTAATTTAAATAGGAGTAAAATAACAATGTTTAATAGAAGTTTAAAATTATTATTCCAGAGTTTATTTAAAATGTTCAAATGGAGAAAGTCAAATCTAAAAGGGCTTGTAGGGGTTGACAGCTGTGCCCTTACTCGTAAGTGATTTTAGACAACTGTTAATTAAAGTAGAGATGATTCCAATTAGCAAACAGCATCACAGTGAATCAATCACATAGGCCCATGAAAAGTAAACTGATTTACTGAGAAATAAACTGAGAAAACCTTGAGTTGTGATGATTAAACACAAGCAGGGCAATGTGTATAAGGAACAGTAGGGTAGGAGTCAAGGAGATTTTCATTTAGAGTTCACTACAATTTTTGAGGGAGGAAGGCCAAGGGATGGTGATCTAGTAAATGTATCTCCGGCTAGCTGACTTTTATATTCCTTTCCCATGGAATTTTCTGAATCCAAACTTCCAAAACCAAGAAGTCACTTGGTGTCCTGAAGTTAAACTTTGCTACTGAGGATTTACAATGTAATAACTACAACCGGACACAGTATTTTGATGCACTATAGATAACTTCATGCCTTCACGATTTTATCTTTTGAAATCCTGTTTCTATGAGGCAGCAAGTCCATCAATCTGGATATGGCCCTGGGATTGGAAAGGTTGGGAGTCTTAATGGAATCAGAGGCAGAAAGCGTGAATGGAACAAATAGTGGGACCAAAGAAAGAAACGGCGTAAGAGAAGGGACTCAGCCCTAGTCCCCACTGTGTAGTCAGTGTTCAGGCCCTGCAGACAAATATGTGGGCAGTTCTGGGCCGTCCACTTGGTCAACTGGGTGTGTGATAAGGGCACCAGTAAAGCTGAGATTATTTTAAAAATTAAATTAACTTTGTGTTTAAAATTTCTAAACAAGTGTTAAAATGGTCGCACTGGGTAGAGTTCTATGTTGGTCTTCTCGGCCTTAGTTTAGGGTTTAGTACTCTTTTGTTAATGTTAAATTGTGCAACATAATTATGTGTGTGGGGCATTATTCATATAATCACTTTTTCAATTCTTAGGGCTGGTAATACAGCCCTGGATATGGACATGGAAAGTAAACAGGGCTTGGGATTTGGGGAGAATCTCCTGACTGCTCCAGAATAACGTACAGACCTTTTTCTCCTAAGCTCTGGGCACAGTACATTCACTATATGCTTGCTCTATCCCTGCTCTTTGCCTGGAACCCAACATGTGAGGAAACTAGGTGTAGTTAGAAGACAGCTGTCCTAGAAAACAGCACACCAGTTTGGTTCTAACTTTCTCACTTGAAGTTCTCTGAACTTTTATCTATTCATTTGTTAAAAGCACAGATTGAGCCAAATTATTTCCAGAACCTGAATCGTTATCTTTACTGTGTGACCTTGGGTAGTTTACCAACTTTTTGGTCTGTTGTTTCCTCATCTGTTCAATTAAGTGGGATAATAGTTGTCAGCCTCACACATCTCTCCCTCCTTTCCTTCCTTCTTTCTTTATTCTAAGAAGTGAATGAGACAATACATGGGAGAGCATTTTAAGAATTCAAAATGTGTTATATAACCTCAAGGCGTTATTTCAGTTTCTAAGGGAGTATAGGTTAACAGCTGTTGAATGCATGTTATGTGCCAGGCACATGACATGTGTTTATAATGCATGGGTTTATAATATTGCATATTGTAGTATATAATTTATAATGTCTTATCTCATACAGGCTTAGTAAATTGACAAGGTGCTTATTATACCTTTGCTAGCTGGCATTCATGGATGTGAAGGGATATGTTTAAGGTCAAAACATAAATAGCAGAATTTAGGATTCAGACCCTGGTGTGCCTGATGCCATTCTCCCGAGCTTGTTTCCTGTGGTTTTTAGAGAAGCAGATTCATGAGGTGAACCAAAGGGATCAAGCCATCTGGGGTTTTCTTGTTCTGTACTGTTCTGACAGAATATAATGACTACTCTTCTGTTTTCTTTGAAAAAAGATAAAGGGGGTCTGAATAGCTTCTTCTATGGGGTAGAGCTGGGAGATAATTTTGGAAATAGTGTTTCTTTCCCTTGCGATATTAGCATCACTGCAGTATCTCATCACTAGCATCTTGAAGTTTTAATAATTGTTCTAAAGTCACTGTTGAAGAGGAAGTGCCTCTATGGGGAATTTCAGGACATGAATAACTTTAAAAAGCCCCATAGGTGATTTAAACAGACCTTCCTTCCAATGAGAATGTCTATTCTATGGTTTAAAGCATTTAAAAAAAAAAGGTGGAGGGTGGGGAGAGGTCCTTGGCAAATTTTAGAAGTGTCATTCTGATTACTAAATAGCTGTGGGTTTGCTTTTCAGAAGAAAGCCCAGAGACTCAGCTTGTAGGGTCAATTAGTTGCAGAAAATAGTGATCAATTAATTTCATAATCATTTTCAAAAGGAACACATCCCAATGAGGACACAGCTGTTAATAGCAAATCTTTCTCTTTCGTTGTCCTATCAAGGTGACCAGGCAAGGGCTGCATCAGTCCTGACAAATATCTGCTTTAAAGGTTTAAGTTCCTTTGGGATCTTTCTTGCCGGAGTGTAAAGAGGCCTGGGATAGTTGTTTTATTTGATATTAATTCAGCCGGGCAAGCCATAACCAGGAGTGTCGCATCTAAATGTCTGAACACACAGCTCATCTTCCACCGTGATTGGTCTCAGATTATAGCACTGTGTCAAGGTTCATTTGATCCAGAGCATTTCAGCTTTAGCTTTTACCTCTCGCTGGCTCCAATGAAAGAAATTTCCAGAATGTAAAGGTCGAAGATTTCTTAACCTTTAATCATTTTATTATATTACGGTTCAGAATCTTCTTGCAGATCTTGAGATAATTTTCTCCTTAGTGGTGAAACTGCTAATTGTTGAGAATAGAATAGAGAGTTTTTATTTTTAGTGTAACTTCCTTGGGTTTCAACGTATTTCTTAACAATTAAGTATTTTTTTGTGTGGAAGCCAAGCTACTACACTGAAAGAAACCCATTGATGTATCCTTGATGTAAATTTTTAAAGTCTACTTAAAGTGCTTCTTAGTAAACACGGTAATGACCAAATTATCTTTGTTATTCTAAAAGCTAATTTTGCCTGCTAGAGGAAATCTGATTGTAACTTAAGAGCATTTGACAGCATTTTTATTTCTAATAAAATGTACAAATTTATCCCAAAGTGCATAAGCTCTCTATACATTCTATTTAAATTTTCAAGAGCAATCATTTTTACTAATTCTCCTTTATCATTTTTAGTTTGGTTAGTAATAGGACGGTATTTACAGGAAATTTGACTGTAAGTCAGATCTCTTGGATGTAATTATTAGTTTCCATTGAAAACTGAAAAGGGAAGAAGGCTATAATGGAGACAGAGAATGCCTTCCTGGAAAATGAAGGACAGAACTAAATTAAACAGGGCATTGCAGAGAAATTGAACCACTAAGTTTCTCCTCAAGATATTTTTACTTCATCAGATTTCAGTTATTCATTGTCCTTAATTCCGAGGATAATCTACAGCTGCTCATTTCCCAAGTAAAACTGGAGTTACTGTTTGGACACACCTGAGTATGTTGATGGGCGCTGCAGTAGAGGTGGTATTTGGTATTGGTTTTATTATTTTTGCTCCTTCTTCTTTGATCAATGTACATGAGCTAGAGTTTGAGAGTTGACAGTGTTTTGGGGGTTGAGGTAAATTGGTTAAAGTAGAAAGGAATTTTGAAAAGTGTAATAGCTTCAATTAATATTTCACTAGGATCAAGTCAAACTATCCAAATGTCCACCAACCTGCTTTGTTGTTGTCTCAAAAAAAAAACAAACAATAAAACCCCACAGACCCCACAAACAACCTGCAAAGCATGTGGCTAATTAGTTATCTCGTATTTTGCTTCAGTTTATTTTCAGCTCTGTGAAGTTAGAAAGATGTCACATCAGTGACTTGTAAAGAAGCAAAAAGGAAAAGAAAAAAGGCACTATTTTAATCTTCAAAACACAACAGCTTGCGGGGGGTCAATCTTTTAAAGTATATGCTTCACTGGTTGCAATTATTAATCCGTTTCCTTCAGGAAATATATGAAATTAAATATTAAAGTAGAGATCTAAACAGTGCTACAGTCTCAGGGCTTCTGAGAGCATGATTTTCTTATTAGCCTGAAATAACTGACCTTCCTCATTCTAAATGTAGAATCTGCATGAATATGAAATCTCTCATTCTGTCTCTATACCTCATCATTTGGGCTTTATTTACCTGTTAGCACTTCCTCTCTTTTAATGGGCACAGTTTCTTAGCAGTTAACTTTCCATGATGGCATAGTTAACTGCTAAATAAAGATTTTGTTTATAAAAAGGAGGCTTTCACATTATGCTCACTTTGCTGTTGGTTCACTCAGCTGACAATATTTATTTTCCCCCTGTCCTGTGCCAGACACTACTCGAATTGCTTGGAATCAGTGAACACAGCAAAGAACCCTAGCCTCCTGAAGCTTTCATTGCTATGGAAGCTAAAATATATGAATAGTAAGCGTATATCATAAGCAAATTACATGGTGATAAGTGCTGTGACAAAACTAGAAAAGAAAACGTAGACAAGTAAAGGGAGTCCCGAGGGCCAATTGCATGTGTGGTGGGGAGGAGAGTTACAGTTTTAAAAAGGATGACCTGTTTGCCTTGTTAGGAAGGTGGCATTTGGACAGAGACTTGAAGGAAGTGAGGGACTTAGCAGTGGGAATACCTCGAGGAAGAATATTCCAGGCAGAGGGAGAAGCTAGAGCAAAGACTCAAGATCAAAAGCATTTCCTGGACTGTTTAAGGGCCAGCACAAGACAGTTTGCCTGGAGGAGACTGAGCAAGGGGGTAGCAGGAGACGAGATTAGCGAGGGACCAGAGGGTGTGGCCCTGTGCAGGCCTCAGAGGGCATAAGTGGCTATGCGAGGACCCAGTGATTCCTCTGAAAAAACTGGGAAGCTACTACAAAGGTTTGAGTGCAGCATGATATCATCTGATTTATTCGAATTCTGGATACTTTCTGAAAATTGAGTCAACAGGAATTTCTGCTGGATTAGAACTGAGTTCAGGAAGATGCACAATTACATGTATTACCTGTGGAAAGCAGAGATATCTTGGTAACTAATCTTCACAGCAAATAATAATAGTAACAGCTATAGTCACAGTAAATATTAATATCCAAAGCATTGTCGTATGTCAGATACTTCCTCTGTTTTACATGTGCAAACTTCATCAATCCTCATAACATACTCATGGAGGTAAATCATTATTATTCCCATTTTACAGAAGAAGAATGCGAGGCACAGAAAATTAAGTTCCTAGTCCAAGATCACACAGTGGAAAAGGGACAGGGTTGAATTTAAATCCAGCATTACAGAGTGCCCTGCTCATAACCTGAACTTTTTATATGTTGAAGCAAAGATTATTTATAGGAAAAGCCCCAAATAGGAAAAGGTAATGAATACCTCTTAATTTAGAATGGATCTTATTTTGCTTCTTTACAAGGAAAAGATTACAAAGCTGGGAAGTATTGACAACGCTGAGGGGGAGTGATTATATTACATCAGACGATGATATGTTTATGTTGAGGGGACAACCACAGTTTCTGAATGAAGGTTTATTTCTCCCTGGTGTGACACGTCTCTCAAGAGCCAGCTGCAGCTTCACTTCTTACTATCTTCATTCTTGGACTCAGGTGGAACGAACAGCCCTTATCTGGGACAGGTCCGTATCATAAATGATGGTAGAGAATGTGCCAGGCCACAGGCTCCCTCTTAAATCTGTCAGGAGACACACGTGGCCTCTGCCCACCTTTCGTTGGCCAAAGCAAGTCACATGACCACTCCTAAGCTCAACAGAGCAGTGCTATACACACATGCCACAGGGACAGGCCCCATAGAGAGGGACATGAAATTATGAGTAGATTGTAACCTACCACAGTGGCACTGGCTTCAGTTTAAGCCTACTTACATACTTTGCAGCTCCCAATGTCCCGGCATTTTCCAAGGCTGGACCAAACCTATAAATAAAGCAACACACAGCACAGCTAATGGATTCCTTAGGTTGGAAGATCTCTTAGACTATTTAAATCAGTGCCTAGGCAGAGAATGCTTGTGAAGAACTGTGGCAGGTTTCCTGACTGGGGCTCAGTGGGGGAACGGAGAGGAGGAGTGTTCTTCTGTACTTTTCTCAGCAAATGGATTTTAAGATTCCGTGAAAACCGTTTCTCCTGAAGGAAAATAAAAATACCATACCCTAAAATGCTCGGTGGTAATCTGAACTTCAGCCAGCCGTACATATCTCATGAAGGGAGAGAATTAATAGGAGCTAAGTAAACTATTATTTCACTATCATATCTTCTTCCTTTTATTAGAAGACATATGTAATCTCATAATGTATCTGTTTGCACATTTCTCCCATGCAATGTGAGCTCCTTGAAAACAAAGCCTGTATATTGTCAGCTTTCTCTCTAAAGAGAAAAGGCTTTGCGTACTATCTGGCCTAGTACTTAGCAAATAGAGAATAGTCAGAATTCATGGAATGAATAAGTGAATGAATGAATGAAATGGCTAACTCAAAACCAGGTGACTTTATTTGATCAGAGTTATCCTGAAAGCAAGTGGTATGCCAGTGGTTCTAATAATTTAATATTTGCTCTTTGTGCTTCACTTCATGAAATCTTTTAAAAAAATTTTTTTTATTGAATGCAAGATTCTTTAAATTCTATAGTACATTACAATTTTCAAAAGTTTCACACACATGATTTCGTATAATCCCATAATAACCCTTTTTGCCCCTACCCCTGTATTGCCCTTCCCTCCTTCCCTCTCTCCACTCATAACCACTAGTTTGTTCTCTATATCTGTTGAGTCTGCTTCTTTTTCGTTTTATTCACTAGTTTGTTGTATTTTTTTAGATTCCACATATAACTGATATGATATCATACAGTATTTGTCTTTCTCTGTCTGACTTATTTCACTTAGTGCAATGCCCTCCAAGTCCATTCATGTTGCTGCAAATGACAAAATTTCATTCTTTTTTATGGCTGAGTAGTATTCCACTATATATATATGTGTGTGTGTATGTGTGTGTGTGTGTGTGTATACATATATATGTATATATACACACAAATGAACTTATTTACAAAACAGAAACAGACTCACAGACATAAAAAAACAATCTTATAGTTACCAAAGGCAAAAGGTAGGGCAGGGAGAAGTAAATTAGGAGTTTGGGATTAACAGATACACACTAGTATATATAAAATAGATAAACAAGGACCTACTATATAGCACAGGGAACGATACTCAATATCTTGTAATAATGTATAATAGAAAAGAATTTGAAAAAAATATATATGTGTGTAAAAACTGATTCACTTTGCTGTACACCTGAAACTAACAGAACATTGTAAATAAGCTACCCTTCAATTATCTCACACCTTCTTTATCCATTCCTCTGTTGATGAACATTTAGGCTGCTTCCATGTCTTGGCTATTGTAAATAATGCTGCTATGAACATTGAGCTGCATGTATCTTTTAGAATTAGTGTTTTTGGATTTCGGGGGATATATACCAAGGAGTGGAATTGCTGGGTCATATGGTAGTTCTATTTTTAGTTTTTTGAGAAACCTCCATAATGTTTTCCACAGGGGCTGCACCAATTTACAATCTCACCAACAGTGTAGGAGGGTTTCCTTTTCTGAAGTTCCTCATCAACATTTGTCATTTGTGTTCTTTTTGATGATAGCTCTTCTGACAGGTGTGAGGTGATACTTCATTGTGGTTTTAATTTGCATTTCCCTGATGATTAGTGATGTTGAGCATACAACTCAACATCAAAAAATAAACAATCCAATTAAGAAATGGGCAGAAGAACTGAATAGCCATTTTTTCCAAAGAGGACATGCAGATGGCCACTCCATGAAATTATGAATGGATCTACAGGATTGATTTTTCTCCACAGAGTTGGACTGTGTGCTAGAAAGCCTTCCTTAGGAATGGGCTGCTCAAGGGGAAGTAGACACTCTTGAATGTCATAAAAATGGTCTTTTATATGTCAGAGAACATGTTTTTTGTTTGTTAGTTTTGCTTTGTTCTCTCAGAGTCTCTAGTATTGTTTTAGATACGAGTTACAAACTGTGTGGTAGAAATTTTCTACCACACAGATTTAGGATAAGAGATTTAGGATAATTTTATGATACTTTTATGAGAGTAATTTACCCTGGTTATTTCTTGAAGTACTTGTTTTGCTGAAGATTCTCCAGTGTCCACATATTCAGTCTAATTTCTCTATAAACCTCATGCTCCCCCGCCCCCCGCCATTTCGTATACATCTAGAATTGCTATAAATCAAACTGATCTGAAAAGGGAAAAATGTGGAATTCTCTCATGAACAAATACTTTCAAAATTTAATAGCACTATTATTATTCTACTATGCAATGAGTAAAGGTTAATATTTTAAAATCTGAATTTATTTTATTTTTGTAAAATAATTTACTTCTATATATATGTATATATATGAACTAAATAGGTTTGCTTTGTTTTATTTTGCTTTGTTTTTGAAGATGAAAATGTCCTTTTACTTTGTAGATCTAGGGAAAAAATATCACAAAATTTGGAATGATGTTCAATTTTTTACAAAGAAAAAAACTGTCTTATTGAATTGTAGACCCATTTCATAACAACTCTCGTTTCTTTCCTTTTTTGAAATTATAATTATAGAGCTTTTGCCCAAATGGTCAAAACTATGAGTAGAAATTTATCTTTTTGTTTTTCTGGTAAACTTCTTTCGAGATAGGTGCGTTTTCCCATAGAGAAACAGGACTGCTAAGTTTGGCACTGTCAAATTCTCCAGGATCAAAGCCTCTGCTCAGTCTCCAAAATGGAAGAGCTGCCACCAGTCTTTCGACTATAAATCTTTATGAACTTGGACATTTTGGACGCAAGTTAGAAGTCTGTCAGCTGAATTCCATTTATAAAGTTTTACTCCAGTTAGGTGCCCTTAGCTTCATTTCCCCTCAGGGATCCTGTAACTTCACTAGAATTTTCTCTGAAAAAAATGATACCTTTCAGTGACTTGTGCCTGAGTCCTGTTGGAATTTTCATATTAGTTGCCAATGCGCTAGTACTTTTTTTCCTTCCATATCTAATTAATTTTTAAATTCAGGATGTAATTTACTTGATTTTTATAGAGATTATTTCTACCCTGGGAGTTTTTCATCTTATTTTTGCCTTCCTCTGATCTAGTACTATATTTTTTAAAAAATATAAGATTGATTTACTTCTTTTTTCCTCCTATAAAGAAGGTAGAAAAATACAGTAACCTGATCCTTTTGCTAGGTGGAGAGCAGAACTTGCACCTAGGTCCTGATCTCACTTCTGACTAGTATTAACTGGCATATTTCAATCCAGAATAACCAGTGTACATTTATCATCTTGAATTAGAAAGCAGGAAACTCTTTTATAAGGAATGATTCGTATGCAGAACTAAAAAGCTCTTTACCTCCTCCTTACAATTGACTCAGCTTTCACTTGCTTCTTCATTTTTGAAAGTGATAATGAACTTAATTGTTCTTCAGGCCTGTCTGTGCTACTGTAAGGAGGGACATTCCATAGTTTTGGGTTTGGTCAAGAGCTGTCTCCACACAGGAAAGAAGTGGTCGTGAGTATAAACACTTAAAGCTTTAAATATCTAATACCTTCAGAATATGAACATTTAGATCTATGGATAGTAGACAAAATTTAAAAATCTTTATGTTAACAAAACTTGTTAGACTGGCTTTTCTTTTAAACATTTCTTTATTTGTGTGGGTCTTGTAGGGAAGAAAAAATATTTTCCCTCTATACTTCTAGGTTCTTGGCTGAGGCACCCCCCCACCCCTCTACCCCTATAATAAAAGACAGATTAACAGGAGAAAAACCCACAGAGGTTTAATAACGTGCATACTCCGGTATACATGGGAGATACCCAGGAAAACTGAGTAACTCCCAAAATGGCCTAAGCCAACTGCTTAAATACCTTCTCCAACTAAAGACAGAAGAGGATGTTGTGAGGCAGGGATCCAGTTATGGGAGGTTTTCAGCAGCACAGTAAACACAGGTATGGTTGTTATGTAGGCTTAAGTCTGTGTCTTCGCCATTGATAAGAGTTTCTAGAGATTGTCATCTTCCTCTTCTGGTACAGAAAGGAAGACACCCTTACACATGGAAGTTTCCCTTATAAATGTAAATGTCTTTTACAAAAAGGTAGCTTTTGCTTGAGTCCTGTGTCTTCTGTTTCTTAAAAAAATAACCAGCTCAAGATAATCCCTACGCAAAAGAGATGTATTTTGGGGTGGCAAATTCTGCTCGCCTTCAGTATCAAATTTGCACTCAGAAAAATACCACAGGAAATTTGCTGACAAGTTTTCCTATCCACTGTTAAAGAATGAAGGCAATGTCATTCAAATTAAACAAACCCGAAGTTTCTCAATCTCTATTATGAAAATGTCAGAAAGATTTGAAATATCATGAAAATTAAATATAGACAGTAATTTTATATTCTATAGTTCTATATCTTCTGGCTGGTTAATAAGCCCAGAAATATAAACAGTTAAAATAGTTGATACTACTACTAGCTTATTTATGGTTTAAAAAGTGGGATTCATAATTAGCATAATTTTGTTGAAAGTATTGTTTTAAATTGCTTAAAATTGCCTTTTTGAGTAAGTTTTTACCTTATTTCATCTGTCCTAAGGAGAAGCTTGTCTATTCTAGCCTGTGATTACATTAGTTATATTTTGATTAAATGTAATTTTTGGCAATTATATTCATGATCATCATATAATTGTTTGACCTTTACATTTGTTTATTCTTATTACAGTGGTTACTCATTAGTAGATATTCAAGTAACAAATCTTTAAACAAAATTTTAAAGGGAACTAAAAGGTATTTGTGATCAAAGATATTGCATTATTAATGAGCATTTTATAATTCTTCTTAGCTGGTTTACTTCCTTATACAATACAGTTTAGTAGGGGGGGATGAAAAAGAAGGTAGATTTAGACTAAAGGCTAGCATAGTTATATTTTCTATTACTATTTTAAGATGTTCCTTAGCTGAATTACTGCAAGTTCTCTCTCTGCCTTGCCCTGTTTAAAGATCACACATTGCTTTTCAGATAAAATTTAGAATGTGTAATGGGCAACCTCAGTCCTTTGTCATATGGCCCTACTTTTTCTTTCATCCGCAAACCCTTGTAGGGCATGTTCTAAATTGCTAAAGCACTTCTCCCAAAAGCACTTTGCCCTTTGGTATTTCCGTACCTTTAAAATTGTATTTCTTTTGCCTGAGTGAACATCTCCCCCTTCACCTGCCCTACTATATTTTAATAGCCCTTTAAGATATGTCTGATATCTGCCCTCCACAGCCCCAGATGCGGAAACCACAGATAAGGAGGGCCAATTGTGCTGTGCCTTTTTATACAAGGGACTGGAGCAGCCGCAGATTTTGGTATCCATGGGGGTCCTGGAATACAACATGGGGGTCCAGGAACCAATCCTCTCCTCGACTGTATATGTTCTGATGAGCTTCACCAATCCTCATCTATTCAGACCAAAATACTAGCTCTTTTCAGTGTTTACAGACCTTGCACCTTTCTGGAAAAGAAACGTATATCCCTGCCTTTTAATCATTTCTCACATTGGAACCTAAGCTTCTATAGAAGAGTAGTCACTTGCCTCGTGCTCAACGTTGGCAAAGTGCTGGGAACGTATTAGGTGCACAATGCATGGTTTTGTTTTGTTTTTCAGTTTTTATTTTGTTGTTGTTTAATGAGTATTCCACAAACTCTGAATTAAAATCTTGAAAGTCTCTTAGACTGTGGTATTTATGATTTGTGTAGATATTGTTTGTTTTCAGTGGAACATACATTTTTGAAGGAATGAGTAAAACAGCTATCTTTTTCTTCACAAAACACTATTAAAAATAACAGCTTATTACGAATTATTAACTGAGGACTTCTGTCCATGCCACTTCTAATCAGAATATACTTGGAAATTCAGATTCCTTCAAGCTTCTGTATGTAAATGCTGTGTGGCATAATGCTTATCACATAGGATAGAAAGTCTTTTTAGAAGGAAGAATCACTGTTCAGTTCTATTCCTTGTCAGTTTAAATGTACCATAACAATGGAAATATGCCTTTTCAATATGCTACATGAATTTATATCAAGGCTTGATAACTGAACTGTCAGAAATCCTAAATTCATCAGAGACTGCATTATTTTTATGTAGATAAAAAGATATGGTTCTAGGGCTTCCCTGGTGGCGCAGTGGTTGGGAGTCCGCCTGCCGATGCAGGGGACACGGGTTCGTGCCCCGGTCCGGGAAGATCCCACATGCCGCGGAGCGGCTGGGCCCGTGAGCCATGGCCGCTGAGCCTGCGCGTCCGGAGCCTGTGCTCCGCAACGGGAGAGGCCACAAGAGTGAGAGGCCCGCGAACCGCAAAAAAAAAAAAAAAAAAAAAAAAAGATATGGTTCTCCATTCTGTTACATGAATTGTCTTCACAATATTACGGTTAAAGCTAATGAACCATTCTCTGGCATTTGAAAAGCCAGTTAACGTAGAGTTTTCCTGCCGAAGCTCAAGTTTATAAATGAATTAAGTCTGTTTGTGTGGTCGTTGTAATGATCATGGAATTATTTCTCAACATTATGAAATAACCCCTTTTTGCTCCCAGCTCAGGCTGGCATGACATACAAAAAGTAACAAGTCATTTATTTAATCAAAACAAGTTATGTATGGCTTTAAGGGGGGCAAATAATCCTATAAGGAAAATTAATTGTCATAGCAAATGTATCTTATTGAAATCTGAGTATTTGGTTTAAAGTAAGGTTTTTGTTTTCATTTTCTTTCCCTAATCGGTCAATTCCAGTCAAGCAGACACACTACAGTGCGCTTGGTATACTTCTACTGTAAGTAGACTTTCTTGTCTGTCAGACAAGCCACTATTGAGACTTTCTTGTCTCTTAAACAAGCAACTATTTTTTTAAAAAGTATCACATAAAATTCCCAGTGAGTTTTTATCTGTATTCTGCTCCCTCGTCTTGAAATTCCATTGAATTTTAGTTGAATTTCAGATATCAAAAGAAGGCAGTTGAATGGGGGGAAGTCACACTTACATTGTGAACCAAGAACCCAGTTACAAATAGACAATCCTTGCAAAAACCTCTTAGCGACTTTTGAGGAAATAATTTCAGATTTTCTTTGCCTTATTAAGAGAGTAAGTTATTGAAAAACATCATTTATGTTCACTTAATGGTAATTGACATTTCCCTACTGTTATTTTTTAAAAACTTTCTCTTATTTTCTTTTTATATAAAAATAAATACATTTAAATACAAAATATTTTATAACATGAATGTAAATATAAAGTAAGACATTATATGTATTTATATATATGCATTCTATCAGAATCCCTCGACCTGAACTCACCCTCTTTGAAATATTTTTAGCCTATTGACACCATTTATTTCAATTCATTAGCTAATACTGCCTTTCAAGAATCATGAAAAACTTGAGGCTCTATCAGTTTTAGCTCAACTGGATGCTATAATGACAACATAAAAAATTCATCCATACTGAGATTTAAAAAAATTTCTACATGTTTATTGTCTCTTTTAAAACATTTAGATGACTCTAAATTCTTTATTTTTGTTCAGCTCTTCTGGTAGTATTGGCAGAATCTATAGGTCAGGTTTTTTCTCTCACATAGGAGATGGGCTTTTTTGTGTATGTCTTCTATTCACAGTGTCTCTTAATGTTTTGACTTAAGGGAAAATGTTTTCAAATTAGAATTAGGGTTTTTGGTTAACATTAGATGTGGTATTGAAGAAAGTGCTGAGATTGAACTCTGAAGAACTGGGTCCAAATTCTGGTTCAGCCATATATCAGCTGTGAGATTTTAGACACTTAACTTCTATAAAAGTTAACTTTGTCCTTCTAAACCTGAAAGTAATCATCTTGACTTAATTCCCTCTGGGAATTTTTAGAAGGATCAGAGAAATATGGGGTATAGATTTAATTTTAAAAGCAAATTATGATATGTAGGAGAAGCATTTATCACAGAACATTATAATTCATTCCTTAATTTGTTGCAGGAAAATACATCTATAGAAGGCAAACAACTAGAAATGTGGTGGACTCAAGGTTCCAAAGCCAGGAAGAGTTTATGTTAGGATTATTAAAGTTTGATTTTTTCACCCCTTGACTAGCTTTCTAAAATATATCCTATTTAATTTCCAAAATCAGTGAGTAGTATGTTAGTAGTTTTCCTAGATATGACAGAATTTTTAAAGATACCAATTTTGTATACCTGTCATTCCCTACGCCCTGACCTTAATAAAGAAAAGAGGGGCTTCACCGTAGCACAGTGGTTTAGACTCCACATTCCCAATTCAGGGGGCCCAGATTCTATCCCTGGTCAGGAAACTAGATCCCACATGCCGCCACTAAGAGTTCGCATGCCACAACTAAGGAGTCCACCTGCTGCAACTAAAACCCGGTGCAACCAAATAAATCAACAAACAAATATCTTAAGAAAAGAATATATAGGGTCAAGGCAGTATATTAAAGAGTCAAACATAAGTGTATATTCAGGCTTCCCACTAAGAGTCTTAAACTCTCTGTCTTTATTTGTGAGAATGGGAGCCAATATATTTATTTTGTACTATATTTTTAAATGACACATATTCTAGGAACTTACAGTATTCTATCATATTTCCATGGTTTTGCACATGCTGTCCTGCCTGGAATGCTCTTACCCAATCTGTCCACGTAGAAAACCTCTGTATATCCTTTACATTTTATCTCAAAAGGTGTGATGTCCTCAGCAATGCCTCCTGGAGTGCAGTCAGACAGCTTAGGTGTGCCTCTTCATATGCTCACCCTACATATGAAATGTGACCCCCAATAGAGCTGTTAAATTATTGCTTCATTGCTTTTTTTTTGGCCTACCCTTTCCCAACTAGACTGTATACTTTTAGAGGAAAGAGAATGATGTGTAAGAAGTACTAGATAATAAGTGAATGAACATAGGAAACACCGAAGCCTAACATTTAAGGCAAATAAAAAGTGTTAGCGTGGGCTTCCCTGGTGGCGCAGTGGTTGAGAGTCCGCCTGCCGATGCAGGGGACATGGGTTCGTGCCCTGGACCGGGAGGATCCCACATGCCGCGGAGCGGCTGGGCCCGTGAACCATGGCCGCTGAGCCTGCGCGTCCGGAGCCTGTGCTCCATAACGGGAGAGGCCACAACAGTGAGAGGCCCGCGTATCACAAAAAAAAAAAAAAAAAAAAAAAAAAAAAAAAGTGTTAGCTTAACATTTCCCTCCCCTTTATTTAAAAAAAAAATGGTTTATATATATACCATATATCTGTGGTCAAAATTATATACACATATGTATATATATGTGTGTATATAATTTTAACTTTAAAATAAGACTTTAAAATAATTTATATATGTAATAGTTAAAAATTTACCTTGTGATTACCACACGCCATGATTAGCATTTTGAGGAATAAAAAGATGACTTGTTAAAGGTGCAGACATACATCAAAAAACATGTATTATGTGGCTTTCTTTCAGTAAGTACAAATTTTGACAAAGACATTTGGAATATAAACTTAGACCAGCAATCACAAAGTTTGTAGATCTCCTTTGATTAAACTCACACCAGCTGAAATGGAAGTTTTTTCCCATGCAGTATTTTGTGGGAATTAAGGAATAAACTACTTAATTAAGGTATCTCAATAAATTATATATCTAAATTAGAAATTTCTTCAGTGACCCTCTATTTTCTCTAGTGACACAAACACAGGATTTTAAGTAAGTACAATAACTTAACTGAATACAATACAATAATAATTGTATAAAAGTCTTGTGTTAACTCTAAAAGATGTTTGAAATAATAGGTATTGTTATAAAAAAAAAACTACATGCAAAGCAGGTTCACAAAAATGTGATTTTTTTTTTTTTACTGCATTACCTAGCCATATAAATCTTTTGGGGTAATTTCTGCTTTCAACATAACTTTAAGAGCTCATTGTTAAGTACCAGCTCAAAAATGCCAACATCTCAAAAATGTGGCAAGAAATATAGAAAGTTTCCTTGAATAATTTGCTTTTTTTTGTTTGACTCTTACTTTTTAAAGAATGTGGAATATCATATACTAGAACTATTGTAAGGATTAAAAGGGTGATAAAATCTTAGTTGTAATATTCCTTTTCTCAGTAGCAAATGGCTCATGTCTTCTGTAATCTATGTGGGAAATTTATATGCATGTTTAAGAGGAGAACTCATTTGTTACTGAAAATACAATAAAATGGAAATAAGTGGCCAGGAAATTTTAATAGTTGTTTAAAAGCAGGCAGATCTCTACCCATGCATATATTTGATACAAGAAATGTTTAATGTGCTTTTTCTTCAAGGTTTAGCTCTTTCTTAAGAATGGAATAAGAAAGATGATTCTGACATATAGCATAGTCCAGGAAAGCAAGACAGTGTATTTTCTATGAACCATGGAATTTCCAATCTTGGTAATGCAGTTAAATTTGAAAATATCACTGATAATATTTTGGTTACTGGCATGCAGCCATGGAAGAAGCCCTTCATCCATATGTAATAACATATGTCAGGGAAATAAAAATGATTACTGAATTATTATTATTACTCTTATTTGGTTGATGGAATGATGGCACAGAAAAATTCGGTAAGGTGTTAGACTTTAGGGTCACAGTTGATCAATTTCAACTTAAATTTCATGACCCTAGCTTCCTTGCCAATTGACTATACTGCTTTGAAAAATGATATGTTAAATATTGTTTATTTCAATGAAATAAAATACACTCAAAAGTCTTTGGGTGACTTCCAAAGGAATTTCAAATTGGCCTTTCTTGAAGTCATCCTTAAAATCCCCGCACACACAATCCATTTCTGTCTGTGGCCTAGAAACCTTTCTAAAAGATTTGTTTCTTATTCCTTCTTGTTGAGTACACATGAAAGTAGACTTTCCAAATGTCTTGAGTTAGTCAGACTATATAATGTTCTGCCCAATAAAATGTAATTTTGGGGAAATATGTGTGACGTCTGGGCAGGGGCAGGGAAACACCACTACCCAAGCCTCTTGTCCAGATGGGGGATGCACAAAGTCAAGCTGTCCTGGATCACTAGGTGTATCACATGTACAATAGCCCTGGAGTACTGCAGATACCAACTTTATATCAATGAGATATCAATTTTTCATTGACGCTAGTTATGATATTATGATAAGATACTGAGCTTTGGAGTTTGTTTGTTCCCACAACATAACCTATACTATCCTGATATATATCTTTTTTTTCTGAAGGAAATATGACATATGATATCTGCAATAAATGTATTTATCTACTATGTGAAAATATTAATTTATGAGAAAAGTATGGCAAGCATCATAATGCCAGTTCAAATTGTAGATAGCTTTTAGAAATACTTACTGCACAAAGAAAAGGACATCAGTGGTTATGAGTATTTTATACGGGAATATTATAAAACCTTACCAGAATTGCTTTACCAACATCATCATTAATAGTACTAGAAACAGTACCAGTAGGGACTGCAGTTATGTGGCTAGTTGGTGTATTGCAGGATAGCATTGTCTTTGCCCATTCATCTATGTCTTTTCTCTTCCTGTTTATAAAGGACTGTATTTTTCTGGAGTGAGTAGGATCTCTAGGTTGGGGGAGTGTGTGGATGGAGAATTGGTGCCTGATAGCTAAAGATCTGTGGTGGCTTCTGGTGCAGCACAAATTCCTAAGTAGTATGACTTTGGGAAATGACCAAGAAAAAAAATAAAAGAATCAATTAATACGTTTTCAAACCTAACTCATCATCAGATGGAAAATATTTAATAAATTTTACTCCTTTTGTGGTTTTGCTATGAGCAAATTTTAGAGCTACAGACTTACTAATGATATCACATTAAATATTTTTGTAAGGAACCTATTCAGTTTTATATAGGTATTGACTACTTTAGGGACAAATCATGGCCACAATATATAGAAAATGCTGACACAGAAAAATAGGGTAAGTCCTTTCCCTAAATCCAAACTGAGACAGCATTCTGCCCTACAGTATATAACCAGGTTTGGGGAATTTAAGTATGCATATGTATATATTATTAAAAATTTTCTAGATGTAATTATCTCAAGAGCACTGACAATTTACCAACAATAGTGGGTTAATTAGATTATTTTAAATTCACAAAATGGTTTCTTAAGGAGTTGTCAAAAACACCAAAAATTTAAAGGTGTTACTCACAGAAAGTTTGAAGATATGAAAAATTTTCAGAATATATTGCTAAAGAAATCAGGTAACAAAATATTACACATAATACAATTTTTATTTCATGAAGGTAATTATATACTGTAATTCGTTTTTGCTCAAGGGAAGTGATTTCAAGCTTTATTGTTAATAATATGATACACAATGAAAATAAGATATGACAGATTTATTTGTGGGTACATTCTGCCAAATTCTTTATTATCTTTTTAATTTGATATAATGAGAGGGATGAAAGAAAGCCTTTTTTTAGTGCTAGATGGAAAAATAAGCAGTAAATTAATGGGGATAGAATAATACCTAGAAGTGTTGTTTATAATTTCAAATATAACTGAGGAAGATTCAATTACCCTCAGAGATAAGATACTCCCAAATATTATGAAGAAACAAGGAATGTCAAAATTATGAGTAAATGGTTTCTACGAATGTGTAATTGTAAGGTTTGATTAGATTTAAATTTTATTTCTGCTAGAAAGTATTTTTAGGTAGGTAAAAACAATTTATATTTAAATGTGACTATGCCATTAACTTTTAAGAATGAGAAAGGAGGGAACTAGTACTTTCTTATTAGGTTTAATGGAAAACTAAACAATGATAAAACTCAAAAGTCAAGTGCATAATTTTTGTATTTATAGAGATAAGAGTATAGTCAGTGGTTTTATATGATTTATTTACTTGACTTTATAGTTCATCTAGAATCCAATCAACTTTGTCATGCTGAACACATTTTTATTTTTCCTTAAGGAGTTCAAAGAATATGTAGCTGATTATGAAGCATATTCCAACTAGGAGAAAGCATTTTTTCTTTCTATTTTAATTCAAGAAAATAGGGAAATGTTTTAGAGTCTAAAAATATCCAACCTTCTTTTCCTCTCCCCAGATAATCTTCTCATTGTGTAAAGAATGAATATGAGACCAATCCTAATCGGTTAGATATTGATTGGGTCGTTTAAGAACACAAATGAAAATTTTATATAGCATAAATTTCCATGCTGGGAACAAGAACATGGTAAATTTGTTAAGCTACTGGGAGAGTACAAGCATAGAAAGCATTCTATTCATTTTAGAATATTTATAGTACATTTTCTGTCCCAAATGAAATAATAATTTTACCATTAATAAAACTGAAATACAAACATAATGACTTAGTGATTTTTTTTTTAAGTCCTACATGTTGCTAAAATTTCACTTTGAAACAGAAGTATCTGCTCCGATAATTCCTGTTAACTTCTTACCTTTTGCTACTCTGAGTTAATGATTAACATTAACAGGCAAACTTAAGTTTCTTTCCTTGAGTGTATTTTTCTCTTTTCTTCTTCCACTTTTATTGAGATATAATTGACATACAGCACTGTATAAGTTTAAGGTGTATATGATTTGACTTACAGACATCATGAAGTGATTACCACAGTAGTTTAGTGAACATTCATCATCTCATATAGATATAAAATTAAAGAAATAAAAACATATTTCCTCGCGATGAGGACTTTTAGGATTTACTCTCTTAACTTTCATATATAACTTACAGCACTGTTCATTGTATTTATCATGTTGTACGTTATATCCCTAGTACTTATTTATCTTATAAGTGGAAGTTTGTACCTTTCAACTACCTTCATTCACTCTTCCCCTCCTCCTTCCCGCACAGTTGTCTCTGGTAACCACAAATCTGATCTCTTTTTCTATGAGATTGTGTGTTTGTTTGTTTTTGAAGTATAATTGACCCACAACACTATGTTAGTTCTTCGTACACAAAGGAGTGATTTGATATTTGTATACATTTCAAAATGATCACCATATGTCTAGTTATCATTCATCCTAACTTTCATATAACTAAAAAGTAGCAGCTAAGCAATAGTCAAATTGAATTATATTATAGTATTGTGAAGACTTTGGGGATATTTACTAAAAAAATTCTATGGAGGCTTTCCAAGGATTACTCTTTAATTACATTTTAGATCATCTTTCTTTGTAAGTTGAAAATGCATTTAGTACACCTAACCTCCTGAACATCATAGCCTAGTCTACTTTAAAAGTGCTTGAACGCGGGCTTCCCTGGTGGCGCAGTGGTTGAGAGTCCGCCTGCCGATGTAGGGGACACGGGTTCGTGCCCTGGTCCGGGAAGATCCCACATGCCGCGGAGCAGCTGGGCCCGTGAACCTTGGCCGCGAGCCTGTGCTCGACAACAGGAGAGGCCACAACAGTGAGAGGCCCGCGTACCGCAAAAGAAAAAAAAAAAAAGTGCTCGAACGCTTACGTTAGACTACAGTTGGACAAAATCATCTAACACAAAGCTTATTTCAGAATAAAGTGTTGAATAGCTCATGTAATTTATTGAATACTGTAGTGAAAGTGAAAAACAGAAGGGTTGTCTGGGTACGGAATGGTTGTAAGTGTATCAGTTGTTTATCCTCATGATCGACTGGGATCTGCGGCTCACTGCTGCTGCCCAGCATCACAAGAGTATCATACCACATATTGCTAGCCTGGGAAAAGATCAAAATTCGAAGTATGGTTTCTACCTAATTGCTTTCACACTGTCATAAAGTTGAAAACTCATAAGTTAAACCATCAGAAGTCGGGAACCATCTGTATTGCATTCTGTCTTCTCAGTTATATGTCTATTGATAACTTTTATGAATATATTAACAGGAAGCAAAAGACTGTCAACAAAGTAAATATTTAAAAAGTGCTACAGTATTAGTCACTACTAGCTCCATCAGCACAAATGGCTCCCCTTCCCTCCATCCATGACACATAATTTCAGTGTGCATCTGATACTCCTATGCCTGAATAACATGCTCTATAGTTTTACAGTGAATTTTTGTGGGACTATTTTTTTTGAAATTGGACATGTGTGTCAGTTATCTATTGCTGCATAACGAACCATCCCCAAAACTTCATAGCTCAGAACAACAACAGTCATTCTTTTTGTTCATGGATCTGCTATTTGGGCAGGATTCAACAGTTACAACTGGTTTATGCCATGCTGCATCACCTGGGGCATCTCCACTAGGGGCTGAAGGAGCCATGTCCAAGATGGTGCACTCATGTGGTGGGTGGGCTGGTTGAGGTATGCAGAATACTATATACCAGTTGAAACCGTCCACTAGATGACTTGATCTAAATCTCTTTTACACGAGCATACAAAATCTTTTTAGGAGTTTAGATTTTCCTGCCTAGAAGATGTTAGGCACGATATAGGTAGCAGGCTAAGTGAATCTTTGCTTAAAAATAACACTCCCAGATATTTTGAGAGCAAAATTCAGAACTGGTTCATATCACTGCCACTCACATTCAAGTGGTCAGAACTTAATCACATGGCCATCCTAGCCGCAGAGAAGGCTGGTAGTGTAGTCTTGAGCAAGGGGACCTTATGCCTAACCAAGACTCTATTCTTACAGAAGAAAGAATGAGTATTTAGTGAAAACTAGCAGTCTTTCATAACTTCGCAGACTGTTTATTCTTCCCTTTGTGTAAACAAAGATATTTGTACATAACTTCACTTAAAGCATGGATTCTGCCATTTTGTAAGGATGAGTTTTTTGAATGCAGGAATTCCCTGTGTATCTCTGAATATCCCATGCCTAGATCCATGCCTGGCCAAAAAAAGTAGGTGCTTAGTAAATATTAGTTGAATGGATGAATTTTGCAAAAACGTCCACGTTGTCACCAGTCATATTTACCTACCCCAATGTAAGGAGAATTAGCAAATAGATGAATACTGAAAAGGGGCAAATTTAACTTCTAATTTGGCATAGAAAAAGACTACTCAATTCTTCCAAATTCTTAGTCAGTAAAAAACCGCTATCAAAGCCAATAATTCAGACAGGAAAAAAATGCACAGTTCCAAGGGATATGATGTTTTCATTTGTAGACTCTTTACTGTTCTAGAAATAGCTGAACTGTGAGCCATGCCTAGCCAAAGACAACATTAAAGGTTTTGAGGAAAGAAAAATGTTCTTGATATACACAGTTTCATCAGTCCTATACCAGTATTTTCATATGTTTCTCCTTTTCTTTACAATTATAGCTCAGTTGGCCTATGCACTGGTTTCCAGTCGTTCTGCATTGAGCTGTTTTCATTCTAGCACATAGTTATTTTCAGTCTCACCTGGAAATAAGTGCAGTGACCACCTGATGATACTGATTCCATCTAACCTTCTTTGTATTCCAAGATGGAGCACACATTATTTTTGGTTTGACACTGCTTTGTATTGATCCTGAGAATTCAGTGCAAGCCTTTCCTTTTTTTTTTTTTTGTCTAGCCCCAGGAGTCTGTCAGAATGACACAGCCATTAAAATGTAGGTTTGACGGTAGGACAGACAAAGTCAGAAGCATTTGTACATTGTTTACGTCAGGAGTCGTTGCACTCAGATTTCAACTTGGAAGAGGACACTAGAATAGTTCAGGATATAGAAATATTTCTCAAGAGTTAAACGTATTTATTTTTATGTTTGTTCCACATCCATCTGTGAGATCTGTTTTATATGATCATGTGTAATTGATGCATCACAGGTGATTAGTTTCTCTTGCCAACACCTTTCTCCTCTGGCGTTTGCTACCTTCTTGCCTCTCCCTTCTCAGTAGCTCTTTAGAGCACAGGGTTACCGAGGATGTCTCCAGGTATTTCAGGGCTAGCTGGAAACCACAGGAGGTGGCCCTGAACAGTTCCGTGCAAAGGGCCCAAATAGAAAGAGTAAATACAGTTCCAAATATTCCTTGGTAATCAGTTACCAATACTTATTAAAAAGGCAAAAGAGTTAGAATTAAGGTATCCCTTTCTTTTATATTTAGGAATTCAGAAATCTTTATGGGATCCTGTCTTCTTTTTTTAGTTTTTTTTAACCTAAGAAATACAAACCATTTACATTTATATTCTACTGACAAATGCTGACATTTCCAGAAATTTCACTGTTGAATGAAACATCTGGTCATTCTTACCTCCTCATAAAGAAGTGTCTTAGCATTCTTAACACTGTCTTAACATTGCTCGTTATTGAAGCTACTTTTCAGAGATTTCCTTGAAGGAAATTGAGGGGAAAATATTGAGGAATTATATTCTACTTAAAATTTTCTTAAGTATCTACAATCAAAGTATGACAGTAATTAAAGGATGTTTCTGTCTTTACCAACTTCAGTTCTTTATTCAATGTAATTTTTCCAGCGAGGTCATTCTAACTAAACTAAATCACCATGTCCATCACCACTTGCTTTATTTTTCTTCTGGGCACTTGTCACTGTCTAATTTACTATATACTTTATTTGTTGTCTTGTTTGTCATCTCCCTTCCGCCACTAGAATGTAAGCTTCTTGAAAGTACAGACTTTTATTCTATTTTGATTACTGCTAGATTCCCAGCTGCGAAAACAGTGTCTGCCACATAGCAGACTCTCAGTAAATATTTGTTATATGAATAATTGAGTGACACATTGAATAACTATACATGTGATATTTACTTAAAATTCCATGTTATTTGTGAGATTCTCCAAGTTATTGTCAAAGAATTTTGGTATTAATTGAAGTTTATGTAACTTTATTTTGCCTCTTAAAGGAAGTAAAGATGGTGACTTTGGAAAATTGCCACAAATGCTAAAAATTATGATTGTTTTCTTTTCTAATGGACAATTTAATGAAGAGTTTTTTAATCATTTTTACATTTGAGTGGCTTATTTTTGCGTATATGTCACTGCATAAGCCAAATGGGGACTTTTGCTCTAAATTTCTAAGCACATGATATCTATACCCCTCTCCCCTGGGTCTTCTCATTATTCAAGCTATTAAGAAAGCAGCATGAAATCCCAATTGTATTTTATAAATTGATTAGGAATATAATTCTTCAAAATGTCCTTTTGTGAATGACAAAGATAGGGAAACCTTGATCACCAGAAGGTTGGACTAAATGAATATTCTCTTTTAACTTTTATCCTTTAACAGTTGAGGATTTATTTTTTCAGTAAGCAGTGCAACTTCTATTTGTTTTAATTTTATGGTACAAAAATAAACCTCCTCCAATAGTGCCTATCCTTTCTTAATAGGATACTGGTGATAATACATTATTATTTTTACAAATATTATTATTACTATCACTAGTGAGGATTTTGCAATGTCTTTTGGCCATCATGACAGCTGAATAACAGTCATCAGCATACATTTATATAATCAAAGAAAGTATATGAGATTCTTAGGCTAAAATTCTGATATATTTGTGTTAACTGGCCGTTGCCTGTTTTCCATAGAACTAGATTATTGTAAATGTGTTTATATTTTTAAAGTTTTGATATATTTAATTGTTTTAATTGAATGGGTTATTGTTTAAGTGTTTACTAATTATTTCTGGGAAAAGTAGAAGTTTAGAGCATCTGGTATCTATTTCAAATTATTGGTAAAGTAGAAAACTTTATGGTGATGTAGAAATTAACCCCTGCCCCCAGGAAAAGTATTTTTATAGAATTGAATAAAAGCCAACTTTTAAATTCAGCTGTGTAGAGTTCTCTATGATCAGTGAAATATACCTGCTGATACAAATGAGAGTTTAGCAAGAAATATTTTGGCCTAGTGTCACCAGCATAATCCATCGCCCTCTCCCCAGTGCCAACATGGGGTATTAGCGTGCAGAGTAGGTGCCCAATAAGTATGTGCTGAATGAATGAATGAGTGCTTGGTTAAATCCTCTTTTCTCAGCAAGGCAGAGGCCTGGGTTTCTGACTCAGATTGGGGTAAGAGAGGGATGTGATGGGGTGGGGGGTAAAACCTGTTTGTAGTTTTAGAGAGGGGGAAAAAGGGAACCAGAATTAAATTACCAAGCCAGGAAGTTTGGAAATAAAAGGATAGTTGGCAAACTTTAAATCCTTGGGAGCTGACTGAAAGCAAAAACCACCCCAGTGAAGTTTCTGCCATAGAAATCAATCCAGATGGACTAAAGCAAAGCTGCTTCCATGGGCTTCCATGGGCATATTCTCAGACATGTGAGTGTTCTCTACAATAATTCTGTTTTAGAATGAGTGATATCTCTTTGCTGATAATCTAAAATAAATTAATATAAGCCTCTTTCTTGTTGAATATATATATTCTGCTGCTAGATTTTACTCTTCACTTTAAAATTTTTATGTACAAACATTTTGCTTCTATGTTGTTCTATTCAATTGTCTAGGGCTACTGAGAAAAGATAGAAGTAGACAATACATAAATAATACATTTTCATTAAAGAGAGGTCAAATGACCTTAATCCACACAGTAGAAAGATGAATTTACATTGTCCAGTAGGGAAAGTGAGGGGAGAATGATTTTCACATAGCATGTTCAATAGGATGGGCTTAGTGAATTCAAAAGGTCCATAAAGTAGCAGTTACTTAACTTGCTATGTGCTAAAAATTATTAAATTTAAAAATCATCCTTCACATTAACTTGTTAATGTAATTTAGAATTAACCTGATTTGTATTGGTTTTACGTTCTGTTGTGTTTAAATTGTAGCATTTTAGTTATTTTAGGCTTATGACAATTATAAGCATAAGGAATGTTTAACATAGATTTATATTTATATGGTTGTGCAGTATAGAAACAAACCTCTCCTGGGTTGTTGAAACCTTTATATGGAGCCCTTGGCATTTCTCAAGTTTCAGTTCAAGAAGTGGAGTCAAGAGAAATTCCTTTGGTCAGCTATTAAGGAGAGAGAGCTGGTTTGGACTTTTTAATCTCATTATAAATTCATGTTCATGGTCCTTATTGATTAAATGGGTGGAAATTATTATTTCCTATTACAATCTTTAAGATTACATTAACTACTGAGGGAAAAGTGAGCACATTAGCAATATCTCAAATCAAATACTTTCTTTTTTTTTTTGGATTGGAATATAATTGATTTACAATGTTGTGTTAGTTTCAGGTGTACAGCAAAGTGAATCAGTGATACATATACATATATCCACTCTTTTTTAGATTCTTTTCCCATAGAAGCCATTACAGAGTATTGAGTAGAGTTCCTTGTGCTCTACAGTAGGTCCTTATTAGTTATCTATTTTATATATAGTAGTGTGTATATGTCAATCTCAGCCTCACAACTTATCCCTCCCCCCCAAATCAAATACTTTTTGTATTACTTTTCTTTGATTTGATTTCATAAATATAAGATGTTTCACTACCTACTAATGAAAATATAAAAATGCATGACACAGAGTTTAAAAAAATGACATATTCCTTGTTTATAGGGATACATTTTGTGATGATGACTCTGATCACAATGATAATAATTTCTATCACTTAAGGGGAACTTACCACTTGCTAGTGGTATGGTTTATGTTATATGGTCGGCACTTGTATATTTTATCTAATTTAATCCTCACAGTAACCTCATGAGAAAGATACAGTTATTATTCCTGTTTTACAGATAACAAAAACTGAGTCTTTGAGAGCTTAGATAATTGAGCTAAGGTCACACAGTTCTTGCAAAGTAGAACTGGATGGGGTTCAATTTAATCTCTAAGCTACATAGTTCCCCTCAAAAGTTATATTAAAGTATTTTTATGTTTAAGATACAGTATTAAATAATGTAGTAATCAAAAGATAATTTAAGTAAGATAATTTGAGTAATCAAAAGATAGTTATGAGTTTTAGTCTTCTTCACTTTGTGTATCAATAAATACGTCTTTGTTCCTAATTTTTTACTTGTTCAATAATAGATACGTATGAAACTTATATGTCATTCATCATTCCCTGGATAATTCACATTTAAAATTTGTATAGATTAGAAGTGGATGATGTTGCCCTTTCTTTTCCATTCATTCAAATATCAAATATCCAAAATATCAAATATCAAAAAACTTGGTTTTTAAAATGTTTAGAATGTTTTGAAAGAGAATATCTCTTCAAAGTTAGACCTATTAATAGTTTCCAGATTTATTATGTGAATATTATGAGTAATTTTGTCCTTATATCTAATTTGTTCTCCAGGCTATTTTATGTAGAAAGATATTTAGCACAACAAAGCCGATGTTAATGACTTTGAAAATGATCTCCTTACTGGGGTGATTTTTTTGCTATTCTAGAATTGCTCCATCAGAACTGTCATAAGCACCATTCTTCCTCTTGTAATGTTTATGTTACAATTAGTTAGTTCACAGGCACAGAGCTGATGTTGTCATTTAACATAACTACTGTATATAGGATATTAAAATTGACGAATACAAATATCATAGAATTCAGAGATATTTTATTAATCCTAAACTATTTACCAATCTGGCTTCCCTCTCCTATATCAATTTCAGTGGTAAGAATACATATTTAAAGCAAATATTATTTATCACATAAAATTCATATTTATTACCACACTATGTTGCTTTCACTTTTTTCCTCCAAACACTGTAATGGAGATGTTTGATACTCA
The DNA here is from genome assembly GCF_059928025.1 of Delphinapterus leucas. Lineage (NCBI taxonomy): Eukaryota > Metazoa > Chordata > Mammalia > Artiodactyla > Monodontidae > Delphinapterus > Delphinapterus leucas. Next base: position 29,856,171 of record NC_143137.1, on the reverse strand, counting down.
ATATGAAAAATGAAAGTTAATAGGTGAAGTTTGATAGCCTCAATTTATTTTCTTTTGTTTTCTGAGTTGTCCAAAATACCCAGACCTTTTGAATTAATGGACTTTGAGTTCATTTCCAATCTAATGGAATTTACTATGTGACCTTGAAAAATATTTAATTTCTTTGAGCCTTAAGATAAATATATATATAAAATAGGAATAAGAGTACACAACTATCAGACTTGGGAGAAATAAATCAGATACCAATATGTTAATTACCTAGCATAGCACCAGGCTCAGAGAGAGACTGTGAATATTAGCTACTTTTACCTAATAAGCACTGAAAAATCATTCAAAATTCTTTAACTCTTAATCTTAGATACCTTCACAGAGAGAAATTTCTTAGTATCAAAGAAATACATTGACCTCTCACACCTCTTTAAGCAGGTGAAATGCACACGCGTACTGCTCAGAAGTTTTATGTGATGTTTGCAATGTTTGATGTACTTTCTTTCCTCTTTATCATATATCAATATAACCTTGCTAATGTATAGTTTGTTTAAATACCATATATCCTATGACGTTTGATTATGGAAATTTGTGAAGATTTAAGATTCAGAAATTTCAGGCCGATTACTTTGTTTTGGTGCTTAGGTTACTTAAAAAATTTTTCATGTGATGATTTCCTCAGCACCTCATTGAAATGTCTCCAGATAAAGCCATCAGGCAACATGGTGAATAGGCACATTCCTTTCTGTTTTTAATGCTTGAATTGTATTCTTAGAAATTTCTTGCAAATTCTGTTGTGTTTAGTAATCCAAAGATATAAAATTCTCTAATCACCATAAATCTCAAATGGTGAAATTTTTGGAAGGAGAGCAACTTTTCACACTACTTTAAAAAACATATGACTTCATAAGGGAGAGATGTGTGATAAATTAATATAGGCAGATAATATATTCTATTTTAGGGCATAAATAATTGTTCTAACTATGTGCTATAATGAATTTATAGGAGGAAAAATAACCAGGAATGGAAGGGACTTCTAGTGACTGTTAGCTCTTCCTGCTGTCAAGTCACCACTTAAACCATGTAAATCAAATGAAATGTTCATATACGTCTTAAGATAAAAGTTGCTTTTACCTGCCTTTGGCTGAATGAGAAGAGAAGTAGTTTCTTTTAGCTTTATCTGCAAAGAAGCAGATTGTTCCTTGGCTACTTGATTGTCAGAAACATGCTGTTCTATGCCATTCAGATTAAGGATGCTAAGTTTAGATTCCTTATTATTGAAACTCTCTTACTTAAAAACTCCTCTAACCTTTATATACTTGATGCTTAGCTATGCGGGAGTTTATTTCTGAAGATTTTCTAGTTTCACATATCAATGGAGGTGACATTATTTCTGCAAAGAATTTGGCTTTCTTTGTATTTTTTTTTTAATCTTCAATGTATGGTGAACTCTAAAAGATTATTCCACATTCTTTAGTTACAATTTTACATTGTACATAGTAAACGTATTTGAGACAGTTTCCAGTAACTATTCTAATATTTAATTTCAAACTCAATATAACTCAATATAAGTGAATGTTAACTAGTAAAACGGCTCCAGTTCTTTGACTTCTTATTTAATTTTCAAGGTAGGAACGTTAACATTGGCTTGGAGTATTGAATAAGTAACTTTTCCAGTGACATAGAAATCGCATTTTTTTCCTCCCTAACCACAGTTACACAAAATTTTGTACTTTCCGCGTATGTAAATTGCCTATTTCACTTGGGGCTACCCTTTATGTTCACTTACAACTTCCAACAGAGCAAATCCCAGAAGTTCAACCATACACTGAGGTAAATAGATTACCCAAATTAATAGCTGAACTTCCAAATATAGTCAGATTAATAGGTACAAGTCCATAGTCTGACCTGGCCACATGCCCGCAATTACTTGTTTAATTTGATCCATGTAGATAGCTAAGTTGGTCAATGTCAAACCCAATATTCACTCTTTGACCTAAATGTACGTTCTGTGTTGGTCAAATTAATTATAAGATCAATTAGTTTTCCTCCTTATTGTTGAGGACATTATGTGAGGCTGTGTGTAGAGCTTCGCAGAATCAACTAGTGTGCCTCAGCTAATAGTTTTCTGATTTATATCCTCAGGGTCAAGAAGTGTTTTTTATGTTAAATGTCCATGACACTCTGCTGACTAAGCCTGGAACAACTCCAGATGATTTATTCTTTGGGATGTGGCTATAATAGTTATATTTTAACATTAATAATAAGACTTTATTATATTATCTATATTATTATATATTCGATAGAACATTAGTCACCTAACTTGAAATTATATTTTTCACTGAGTTTGGTTTTATTTGGTTGTTTGTTTTTTTTTTGCGGTACGCAGGCCTCTCACTGTTGTGGCCTCTCCCGTTGCAGAGCACAGGCTCCGGACGCGCAGGCCCAGTGGCCATGGCTCACGGGCCCAGCCGCTCCGCGGCATGTGGGATCTTCCCGGACCGGGGCACGAACCCGTGTCCCCTGCATCGGCAGGCAGGCTCTCAACCACTGCGCCACCAGGGAAGCCCTGAGTTTGTATTTTTAACTGGCTGCATTGATTATTATTTGTGAGTTCTTATTAACATCAGGAAACAGTGTGACTTCCAGGCAACTCAGTTAATTAGAAGGTAAGTGTTCAGTATTCCTGAGTTTAATTTAGCTTTTGTGTGTGCATATGTGTATGTGTGTCTTACTATAACTCTAAAAATTTCTGTGTGTTTAACAAATGTGAGCCATTAGTCATAGGGAGATTCAATGGCAAGGGCAAGAACCTTTCAGATTCATCTCTGACACACCACAGAATACCATGACCATATTATAAAACAGACCAGACATTAATGGGTTTTTGTTATTGTTGTTATTTTACCAAATGACCTGTCTTGCTAAATGACTTTGCTGTTGTATTTTGTCAGTATTTAGCATGTCCCTCTAGGCTTTGGAAAGCCAAGCTATCCACATTTAATTATTTTCCATTTTCCTTAAGGTAATCTTTCTGAGTTGTTCCTGCGTTGCTTATCTGATTTTCTTTCTTAGTCTATCTACATGTTCCTAGGAATGAAGGCCCTGTATCTGTGCACACATTTCATTCTCCATAGAATAAATAATGAGGTATCACCTTAACTCTTCACTTGGTTGAGAGAGACTATGTAGCGGCCAATATAAAAGTGCCTATTTTAACAGCTAAAATTAGCAAAATTCAAGTTAAATTTGGAGTCTTTTCATTAAGCTAGTTCACCAAAGTAGAAAATATCATTTTAATAAGATTCAAAACATGTCCATGAATATTAGTAAAGTACCTGGCATGTATGACTACATATTTTGAACAGATTCTCCACTTATCCAATCAGTAGTTGGTACTTCTTTCCCCTATTCCACTGTTATATATAAGGTCTTTCAACTACAACTACAATACAGAATAAAAAGTTAGAAATTCTAAAGGATGTGTTTCTTTTTCTTGTATCATTGTCCTGCCAAGTCATGGACTTTAAAGCTGTCAGTTGTAGTACTATAAATAGTTTCTACATTTGCCCAGTTTAACAGTGCTCCTCATTTTCTTTAAATTTTGCTATTTAACAACTAAATCATAACTTCGGTTAATCTATTTACTTGGTGACTGAGACCAAAATCTAATGAAAAGCAATGGAATGAACACATTCAGGTTATAGTTTTAGCATTTCTGTTAGATGGATTTACTTAAATAATCATAATGTCTTCGTAATTTGTATGTGTAAGGGTTTCAAATAAGTATGAAGTGCTCTGTAGCTATTGCTTCTTTTTTTGTTTGTTGTTGTTTAACTCGATATGAACAAAGGTGGTTTATAGAAAAATAGAAACGGGAAAAAGACATATAGATTCAGTCATTTAAAAACCGCTTTGAAGTTGGAGAAATGTCATTAAGGATAAAATAATAACCAATTTCAATATTAGAGGCAGCTGTATCATTATAAACTGAGTTTGAAAACTTTTGTTTACAAAGGGAAAATTTATTGGCAGTGAAAGGCACGTGCAGAGAATATCTTAATAGCGTGTTCAAGTAATCATGACAATTGATATGACACCCAAAGTCCTCAGTATATTCCAAACAGGCAAAGAAAAATAAACATTATTACCTAAGTATTTAATTGATGTTCGTAGTGATTATCATGGTGGTTTTGGTCAGTTCATCTTTATTGCTGTTGGTCATCTTTCTTAAATTTCTGATTGTTTTACTTCTCTACTAAAATCACCAACCAAGCAGCCAAGCAGCCAGGCAATGAGCCTACCTGCCTTCTACCTACCTACCTACTGCATAAGCAAACAACAAATAAAGACATTCAGCAGTAAACAAACTAACAAATGAAAACATTCTCTAGCTCTTTATTATATAGGATGAAATGAAAATCCATTAGTGTGTGTTTTGTTCACTTTTGCCCATTTTTCTTTTCCAGAGTTATCTCCTGTCATTCTTAGGGTCAATACAAAACCAGACACAGAGGACACTTCACTTTTCCCACCCAAAACTTCCTTTGAACCTCCAGTGCCTCTGCTCTTGCCGCTTCTTTTGAGACACTGGTTTTCTTCTCCATCAACGCAGCCTAATTGAAACTTTAAAGTCCAATTCATCTCAATTTTCTAACCCTTTCCCCTCCTACCTCCATAAATTTCCATAATACCTTGTAAATACATATGTCTATTTTCTTAGGCACTGCTTAGTAGCTAGAACTTGGGATTCATGAGGGTAGTAAAACATTTTGGTCATTACGAATTTAGCACAGTATTGACACCTATTAGACTCTCATCCATAGGTTACTGAAGGAATAAATGAAAAGAATGAAGGAAGGAATAAAGTGGTATCATTGTATTTTTACTAATAATTTAAAGTTCCCTGGGGGCTCTCATAAAAATTAGCATTTATCATACATCTGTAATCATTTTATGGCACGTGGGGCATGTTTTTATTAAAGCTTTATACACACACACACACATAAACACATGATTCTACAGCTAGTGCTTGGGAAAATAATAAATTTGTTTTCCAGTGTTGTTTTCTCTTAAATGTCTTCCTAGACTCCACAATGTATATTTTACTCAAGTGTCTTTCATCCTAGTATCTATACTGTTTTGTAACTCATTGTTCACTTAACAATATGTAATTAACATTTCCCCATATGATTAAATATTCTTCTATATTATCATGTTAGTTAGAAATTTCAGATATCTCAAGGTTTTATCTGTTTAAAAATATTGCTTTACTAAACAAGATTAGAGTTAAATGATTAAATACAATTATTTATGGTGAACAACTTTCTAAAAACTGAATCACTGCTTCCAAGAGCTTGAACAATTTATATATATATATATATATATATACACACACACACATATGTATATACACGCACGCATATACACGCACACACACACACACACACACACACACACATATATATATATATTGCTCTTTTGCCTGCCAGATATATTATAAGTAATTATATGTCAACCAGCTGGTTGTAAAATTGTCCATTTTCTGAATGCATAGCAGCAGTACTGGGATAAATGTATGTGTGTGTGTGTGTGTGTGTGTGTGCGTGCGCGTGTGTGTGTGTGCAACTTCCTTTAACAACAAAATAATGACATTGTCCTAGTAGAAGTGATAATTGAAAGTAACACTAATAAATTTTGTAAAAGCAAACTAGAAAAAAATGTACATTGAGAACTATCCTGGATATAATATGAAACTTCTGTTCAATGATTATTCATTCATTCATCTTTCATTCACTTTTGTGTATAAAAAATTATTTACTGAACACACACTATATTCCAGGCACTGTGCGGGATGACTGGGATACAAAGATCAGTGGGCCACGGCCCTTAGCCTTACACCTCTGCAGAGTATACCTACATAAAATAGATCCATTACTGTAAAACATGGCTGCAAGAGATACTTGAACAAAGTGTCCTGTGAGTGAGTGAGTGAGTGGGTGGGTGGGGAAGTTGGTAGAGGCTTCACAGAGAAGCTACTTGAGCTAGCTCTAATAGTATAAGTAGGAGTCTATCAAAAAGTAAAGGAAAAAGTAAGAAAAGTAAGCACAAACAAATGTATATAGTTCAAATAATGAATAAGTATTTGCTTGGTTGATTTTTATTTATTTTTTAAGTTTAAAAAAATCTTTATTTCAGATAAAATTATTTCCATTATTAAGGATAAAGCAAACACACTTCCTTGAGTCCATCATTTCAGGTGACTGTGATTTCCATGAACATTGGCGTTCCTGAGTATCATTTGAATAGTTGCCTACATGCTTGTGGGAAGCTTCCTCAGCCTTTTCTTGGTAGGAATTCCAGTTTTTCTGAATTCTTCCCTTTCCTTCAGGTATTCCATTTTGCATTCTTCACGAAAGTCTGGATCATTATAGTAAGCAGTTAGACATTCTTTCAATGCAGAATTTTCTTTCTGGCATTTTACTACCCCAAGGATTCCAGAGTCCTTGCAACATTTAGTGAAATCTTGAACTTGTTCAGAACATCTCTCTCGGGCCTTTTCTCTCATTATTTTAGGGATCAAAACATCTTTTTCGGCTCGTCTGAGATGCGGCTCTGCGGGGTCGAGCGCCATGTCTGCGCCTGGGAGGTGGCAGCAGCCCACACAGGTCTGGTTGGTTTTTAAATGAAAGAGAAATATGATTTGGGCCCACATTGTGGAATACTGAGTGGCCCATACCTTGATAAGAAGTTCCATAATTAGTGTAAAAAGCAAGCGAAATAGGTTTTTTTACTTTGATACATTTGTATATTGTAGTATGATTGCCACTGAGGCAATATTTATCACATTACATTATTATAGTACAGTATTATTGACTATGCTTCTTATACTGTGCATTAGATCCCTATGGCTTATTATTTACTGCTAGTTACAAGTTTGTACCCTTAAACACCATCAATCTAATTCCCCCACCCCCCATCCCCTGGTAACCCTCATTTTACTCTCTTTTGTACAGATTAGACTTTTTTAGATTCTACATATAAGTGATATTGTACAGTATTTGTCTTTCTCTGTCTGACTTATCTTGTTTAGCACAATGTGCTCAAGGTCCATCCTTGTCGTAAATGGCAGGATATCTTCCTTTCTCATGGCTGAATAGTATTCAGTTGTGTATATATGAACCACATCTTTTTTAGCCATTTATCCATTGGTGGGCATTTGGGTTGTTTCCATATCTTGCCTGTTGTGAATAATGCTGCAATAAATATGGGTGTGCATATATCTCGTCAAAATCCTGTTTTCATTTCCTTTGGATTTTTACCCAGAAATGGAATTGCTGGATCATATGGTAGATATATTTTTAATATTTGAGGAACCTCCATATAGTTTTTCCTAGTGGTTGAACTAATTTACATTCCTACCAACAGTGTATAAGGGTTCCCTTTTCACCACATCCTCACCAGCATCTGTTTGTCTTTTTGATAATAGCCATCCTAATAGGTGTGAGGTGATATCTCACTCTAGTTTTGATTTGCGTTTCTGTGATGATTAGTGATGTTGAACATTTTTTTCATGTACCTGTTGGCCATTTTGATGTTCTCTCTGGAAGAATGTCTAATTAGTTTGTCTGCCCATGTTAATATCAGATTTTGTTTGGTTTTTTGTTATTCATATATGTTAATTCTTTATATATTTTGGATATTAGCCCCTTATTCAAAATATGGTTTGCAAAATTTTTTCCCATTCTATAGGCTGCTGTTTCATTTTGTTGACTTTTTTTTTTTGGCTGTGTAGAAGCTTTTGAATTTGATGTTGTCCCATTTGTTGATTTTTTACTTTTGTCATTTGTGCTAGCAAAAGAGGTTTTTAAATAAGAGAGTGACGGACTGTTCATATAAGAAAAATACCATAGAGCAATGTAGAGAATAGACCAGAGTGGAGGAGAAACTTGTAGTAAGAAAATAATGAGGAAACTGTTAGAATAGGCCACCTGATAGAGGCCATGTCTTAGCGGTGGTGGCAATGGAGAGAAGCTAGATTATCGTACCTACTGGGTGTGCTGGTTGAACAGAAGGGAAGAAGTAAAGATCTAAGGTTGCAAAGAAACCTTATTACAGAATAAGCTCCTTTACCATTCTACTACCTGTGTTCTAGGGTACCATCCTCTCCTGGGATCCCAATCCTGAGGTACAGGGATCCCAGAGACATGAGAGGGCCAGTGAATGCACTGAATTTATGGGCAACAACTTGGAGACATGAAGATCCATAGTCTTCATCAGATTCTCATCTCAGATTCAAGGGGAAAACTTTTAAAAATTGTAAGTCGATGTGTTTAATAGGTACTTTTCTAGGGAGAGACTCCATGTTTTTCATCAGTTCCTTTTAGTAGATTATAACACCAAATAGCTGAAGAACACTGATCTATCTGAATACCCTTTTATTTTTTCACAGATTTTCTTTATATTTAGGTCCAGTTGTTAGGACAGGGATGCAGGGCAGTGTGGCGTAAAATACATGGGTTTAAGTCAGAGATACCTGGGTTGGCATCCAGGCTCTTCAATAACGCTGCGTGACCTAGACAGAATTGCTTAAACTCTAATAACTGCAGTTTCTTCATTTGTAAAATGAAGAGAGTAACATCTAGTTCAAATATGGGGCTATTCATAAGAACTTATTAGCCCAGCACTTAGTTGAGTGGCTGGTCAATAGAAGGCATTCAATAAGTGATAGCAACAATGAACACTTGTTATTATCCTTACATTTATTAGATAGCCATGCTGAGGCTCATCTCAGTTCTCTCCCCTCTATGAAGCATTCATTTATCACCCCATCTAAAGTCAATCTCACCCTTTTCTGAGCTCTTTGCTTGTACTTCCTCTTGAGATCTACCTTACTTTTACTGAGATTATAGTGTATATGTCTTCGTCTCGTCCAGTTTACTAGATATTAGGGCTTTATTCATCTTGTATTCCCTTTAGTGGTGGCGATCATACATTCTACACAGGTGAGGCACAAAATTTAAATATTTTGTATACAACACAATATTTAATATTTTCACAGTATATTTGGTTCAGTGGCACCTATCAGAGCACTTGTCACACCATATTGTCTCCCTGACAACACAGTGGATTCTGTGGGCAGAGTCTGTTGTGTATTCATGGTGCTTACATTGCATTAGAGAAAGAAAAGTTTGATCATGGGCTTCTTGGACTTGAAAAAACTTGGCTTTTACTTTTACTCTTTAGAAAATAAATATTAGATGTCCTGTCACTTATGTGATATGATATAAAACCTTAAATCTTTATATAGTATTGGAAGTATTGTATTAAAATTCCCATATTTTCTAAAACCTCATGTAACTCAAACATCTGGAAAAACCTAGTAACAAATAATGTATAGATAGTTCAGATTTGGTTTTGATACTGTCATCCTTCACATAATAATTTCTGTATGTATTTTTCCGGTAAGTAATTTATCCCAAAATAATTACGTAAATTAAAATTTCAGGAAGGCTATGAAACACTAACAACTCAGTTATATTATCTCAAAACATTATAATCACCTCACTGAGTAGCAAAAATAGAGGTCAAAGCATTTTGGTTGTCTCAATGTGGCTCTTCTGTTTTGATTTTTTTACAGTTACATCTGAACACAATTTTTTATATCAACAATGATGCCATTTTAAAATATCTAAATGCAAAAGGGCTGTACAATAAGGAAAACCACTGCGGTCTCATTGGAAAAATTTTAAAGAAACATTTTGTGATTTTTTTAAGTGTATAAAGTAGACAGAAAACAACTGGCACCCCATTAAAGCAAACTCATGTAATCATAGTGCACAGCTGTCAGACAACCACGTTCCAAAACATCTAAACCTTCCACATGCTTAGACGGCCCTGTGCTTATTTATCACAGCACCAATCACGCTCTATTTCCATCATCTATTGACTTGTCTGTCTTCCACACTGGAAGGCATTACTTTCTTTTCAAACCATCTTTACACTCCCAGAGCCTATCTAGTACCTGGCACGTGGAAGGCAATAAATTGTTGTTTATGGAATCAATTAACAAAGTAAACAATTATCTAATTAATTAAATGACCTCTGTGTTTTCCAACAATTTTCAAACTTCAATGTGCAGAAAAATTACCTGCAAATGTAGTTTTAAAATGTAAAGCGATAACTTCTGCACACATGGATTCTAATTCCATAGGTTATGCAGCCTGAGAACATGCATCTTAACAAGGCCACCAGTGTTTCTGCTTCAGGAGCAAAGATCACTCTTTAAAAATATTGATAGAATATCATTCATGTGATTAAGAACTCTTCTTGATTCAGGTAAACTTCTGCAAAATCATTGGGCTGTTGTTCACTGATTCTGAATTGAGAGGGTCAGAGTGAGTGAGGACTGAACAGTGTAAGAAGAGTCCTGAGGGGCTCATGGGGCACGCTGGTGAAAGGCTTTGCCCAAACTTTCCCTGATTCTGTGTCTGTTAGATTTGTGAGGTTTGCATGAATAGCAGGTAAAGCTAAAGACAAACTTGACGATGTGGGCAGACTGCAGGACAGCCTAAGGATCCAAATAAAGGCTGGTCTTCCAGTTGGGCTGCATTGGGGTCACTGTCCAAGAAATAAGCAGGGAGAAAAAATCTAGGCCAGGTAACAGAAGAGCATCTCAAGATACAGATCATGCAAGCATACTGACACCAGAAAACTCTGAGTGTGACTTCAGATACCTAGACAAACCCATCCTTCCTCAGTTCCTATTTTAAGTTTCTCAGTGTTAGCTGATGGGAGCTAGCAAAGTATCTGCTGCTCCCAGAGTTGGATATGCTTCTTAGGTATTGGTCATAGTGGAAGGTTAGATCATCTAAAGTGTTTATACTTTCAGATTCCCCAGAAGCTTTGAAAAATATTGGTCAAATTCTTGGACTCTAAGCCAGATCTCATAAATCAGTATCTCCGGGGAGCACACGATGGGAATTGATCTATGAGCATTCTTTAGGTGGTTCAGATGATTGGCCTGGTGTGGGAGCCATAACTTTAAAAAGCCTTCATAGATATTTCATTAATGAAAAATTTGTATTGTATTTATTAGGAGTCATATCTTTCTGCCCCCCATCTTTAGCCCCACACGTTTCTGCCTCTTGCACACAACTCCTCTCCTCATATGTCTCTTAGTAGCCTCCTGTCCAAAATTACTTTGTCGTAGACTTGCTTTTTTAGGTATTCTAACCCTCTACACTTAATAGTAATTTCCTCCATTCCTTTTCCATCAATTTTCAGTCTGAAGACTTATTTTTCTCTCCTTTTATTTCCTCTGCACAATTTATATCCTAAAGCACACTCAAATTGCATGTCATAATGTCATATACCCTCTCCCCACCCACTTTTTCATGCATACGCACATAGGTAGCACGTTAGCTGGCTTACATTTCTAAAAACAATCAGGGGCCAATGACTGTGTGAACAAGTGAGCAAGGTCATTATTAATCTTAAAATGTCAGAATAAAGTTCTAAAATGGAGAAAGTTGCTTAGAAAAATGGAAGATGAGTTCACAATTGAGCGGGACGCCTAAGACATTTTACATTCCGACTTGTTTTAACAAGATTCTACTGCTTTGTAATTCATTTACAGAATGGTTATAGCCTCGCATTGGCTCAGTGCTCCCATTTATTCAGCGACTGTAAATAATAGCCATCAGCAAAGCTTTTGAAATCTTCAGATGAAATGAACTAAATTAAGGAAGCTTCCCCTGTTCATCCCTTTCCCACAAAATGGATGCTGACTAAAACACAGAAAGCAAGGAACAGTGTAGTAATCTTACAACCTAGTATAGTCCACCTTTTGAGAACCATGAATGCTTCTTTTCTATGTACTGAAAGTTTTTTTTTAATAAATATTTTTTTCTTTTTTTGTGTGTTAGCGGGCCTCTCACTGTTGTGGCCTGGCACTGTTGTGGCCTCTCCCGTTGCGGAGCACAGGCTCCGGACGCGCAGGCCCAGCGGCCATGGCTCACGGGCCCAGCCGCTCCGCAGCGTGTGGGATCTTCCCGGACCGGGGCACGAACCCGTGTCCCCTGCATTGGCAGGCGGGCTCTCAACCACTGCGCCACCAGGGAAGCCCTAAATATTTTTTTCTTAATTGGAACATGGTATTTTGTCTTAAGCTGTGAGAGAGATTGGAAAAGGCAATATCAAATCAGTTGCATTATGTGGATTAATGGCGCAGTAGTTGCAAGCTGGTTGCTATTTTAAGGTTATTATTATCACATACTACTGTACCTGAGAGTGAAATTTTTCTTTACCATCCAAAGATGCTTCATTTTGTTGCTTAGCAGGGGAAACTGATAAATAAATTCCAGCATTTTTTTATGTTCCCATGGACTTAAAATGTACCTGCAATTTTAAAAATTTTATACAGATTATCTTTTTATATTGTTTACTTACACAGTCTACATATTTTAAATTATTAGATGATTGAGCTAGCAGCGGATGAGGCTATAATTTTAATGAAGTGCTAAACCTTCCCATGATATTACAGTTGAGTTAGGGAACCAGTCAGTACTTGCTACTCTTGGCCAATGGTGTTTAATTAGATCAGTGTGATAAATAAAATTGGGAAGCATTACTTGAAATATAGAATATACTTAACTTAGATAACAATGAATTGGCAATTTAAAAATTTATATTAGAGCTCTTTGTCATTTAATCACTTTACTATATCTGATAATGTCAGTATTCAGTACTGTAGAATGCAGTAAGCAAAAACAATGTTGCCTACTAAGATCAAGTTACTGCTGGGCACTGTATGGGATGTAAGAAATACAGACATGTTCTCAGGCTTCCAGGACCTCAAAATGCATTTGAGGGACAGATAGATAGATAGATAAGTAAGTAGATAGATGGAGAGATAGAGAGATAGAATAGATAGATAGATAGATAAAAGGATAGGTAAGATATATGGCATTTGTTTTCAATAACACACATCTCACACTCCTTATTTTTCATGCAACTCAGCTGACAATTATCTATACCATATAGCCTCTCCTATTCTGTAGTTTTAAATAGTTATTTAAATTCATGAACTTTTTGTACCTTAGAGAAGATACATTTGCTTGATTTTTTGTATTTGTTTTCTAGAATAACTTAGGTATTGTGGATAGAGGAAACCCCTGTTAAGTGCTAAAGTGTTCATTGTAGTCCTCATTATCATTTTGTTATTATAGGATGTAAGCATTTTTAAATGCACTGTTTATTTCCTTGATGTCTTAAAAAGAAAAAATCGAGTATGTTTTTTTTTTTTTTCTATTTAGAGGCATCATTATGTTCATCAGGGTTTGTGATCATTGAAAGGGAAATTGTCACTATAGAATGGAAATGATGGAAATCTCTTGGTTTCCCGGAAAAATGCATTATTGATCTACCTTTATGTCATTTTAATTTTTTCTCCTAAAAATGTGTGAGGCAGTTAGGTGATTTCCTGCACCCCTTCTACTAAATTACTACTAAATTTAATAAGTGAATCAAAGGCTAAAGCATACTTCTTCCAAGGGGTAGTTTCATTCTGTAGAAAACTATCAACTCTATTATTATCAATGACCCTGAGTTTGTCAGTATCTTTGAAATGTCATCTCAGAGTTCCTCATCACCAATGTGAAGGATCATCTACAAGACTGCAGTATTCACCCTGTCCTCTATAGCACTTGCTTTGATTTTACTCCCAATGTAGGAAGGAGGAGTATTTTTAACTTCTGTAGTTTTTTAAAGAGAATTACATTTTTAGGGATGGAGAGCTGGAGTGTGGGCAGGATTTTTGTGCCATATCAAAAGGTTAATAAAATTAGAAATCCCATGCTTAATGTTATGGCAATAATAAAATTAATAACTATTTGATGTCATGTTATCCTGAGAATCCTTCATTCCTAAATTACATTTGTTTTGTGAACATTCCAGAAGTTAGACTGTATTAAGAAATGAGTTTTCTACAAGATCATGAAATTCTTTTACATCCTCAAGGTTTTGCTTGCTATCTTTTTTTAAATGTCTGATGTAATTATCCCATTTCAAATGCCAAAGCTTGATTCTGTGACTAATACAGCTTAGTAAGCTGTATCTACTTATTTGTAAAATGCTTTTTTTAGCGAATGTGGTAGCAATAGTAATGGTCTCCCACAAAGATGCCTACATTCTAATCCTCAGAATCTATCAAAATGTTATGTTACATGGCAAAGGGCTGACCTTAAGATAAGTAGATTATCTGTATTGTCCTTTTGGACCAAGGCTCCCTACAGGGGGAAGAGTGAGGCAGAAGAGTAAGAACCAGAGGGACGTCATCCTGAGAAGGGCTCAGATCATTGCTGGTTTTGATGCTAGAAGTGGGACGTGGCCCAAGGAATAGGGGAAGCCTGTAGAACCTGGAAAGTGAAAGAAAACGGTTTCTCTTCTAGAGCCCCAGGAAGGAAAGTAGCCCAGTGAGACCCATTTCAGATTTCTGACCTCCAAAAGTGTAAGATGATACATTTGTGTTGTTTTAAGCCACTAGGGTTTGGTAATTCGTTACAGCGGCAACAGGAAACTAAAACAGTGAGTATTCGAGTCAAAGGTAGGAGCATTCTTATGCTGTTTCCTGGAGAGTCAGTCAAACAGAATTGCTGAATTCCCATGTTTTGGTGATTGTGTGTAAGGGTGCTTCTCTGAAATTTGCATCGTTCAGAATCTTTGTACAGCACAAATAGATACACATTCCTAGGCCTAATGCAGAGCCAGGGTAGATGAAATACCTCTGCACTGACACATCAACATTTTCCTGTATTTCTTTTTAAAAGTAAAATTATAGAATCATCTTCTTATTTCAGTTTACATTGACTTTTCAAGTTATTAGACATCAAATTACAAGTCTTATACATGTTTTCTCTTTCTGTAATATTCTTGTTATAGTATGGTGCTCCTAGCTTAGCATTTCTGCTATGGCATACAATGAAATAGGCCACTGTGCCAATTCTGTGCTTTGGCTTAGTGTGTCAGGATGCAGTTGCTTTAAGCCTTCGAGAACCCAGTACTGACAAGCCTCTGAGGCGACTGAAGTCCAGTTAGGTTGGGTCCTATATCTGCAGGCTAGCCCTAGGCTGAGAAATATAATATATAAAAATAACTGCAACTGTATAGCACAGGGAACTCTACTCACTGCTCTGTGGTGACCTAAATGAGAAGGAAATCCAAAAAAAAGAAGGGATATATGTATACGTAGAGCTGATTCACTTTGCTGTACAGTAGAAACTAACACAATATTGTAAAGCAACTATACTCCAATAAAAATTTTTTTAAATGACTGGAAAAAAATTTTTTTAATAAAAATAAAAACAACACGCACACACACACAAAATAACTGCAGTGACTAAATATGCCAGTTGGGAATGGACCTGGACTCAATCAAGGATAAGCTCCTCTCCCCACAACCCTTATTCAATATCTGAAACTGATTTAACTCCACAGATGAGAATTAGCAGGACGCTTAACCTGGAATTTGGAGATTCGCTCTGAAGTATCGAAAGATTCCACTTGTTTTTATTTATTGGTTAAGTAGGGTTTCTCAGCCTCGGCGCTATTGATGTCTGGATCAGATAATCCTTTATTGTGCAGGGCCATCCTGGGAAGTGCAGGATGTTGAGAAGTATCCGTGGCCTCTGCCCACTGGATGTCACTAACAATCCCCTACTCTGGTTGTAACAGCCAACAAGGTGTCCAGATGTTGCCAAATATCCCCAAAGGGGCAAAATCCCCTCTGGTCGAGAACCACGGGGTTTCTGTACTCAAGCACTTAACATTTTTTTCTGCAACCAGACTCCATTTTATAACCCACTTTTAGTAGATGAGCTCTGTTGTAACAGCACCTTTCAAGGTATCTGTATTTATAGCCACAAATGGAACAGCCCCAAATTTAAATACTGTGATCTCAGTCACCACGAGCAGTCATATTCTCAGCTATGAGATTGCACAATATCCTTCCTCCCTGCTCTTTTACCATGAACTATCTATCTGTAAAACCTCTCTGATAAAATATTCTATCCTGCCAGATTTTGTACATTGACTTCTGGAGGCATCTTCCCTGATGGACCCAGCCTGATGGATACCTATAATTTTTTCATCCCATTAATCTGTAGTTTGTCCCATTCTACCAGAGCCTTATTTCTGGCAGTCTAATTTATTTAAAAAAAACGAATCTATCCTCATGTCATTTTCACACATACACCACCACCAACAACAACAGTTGAGGCCTGGGTACCAAATAAGACTCTATTTACGAGTAACAGAAACCAAACCGAGAAAGCTTAAGTAGAAAAGCAATGCAAAGCAAACAAGAAATAAATGGTTAACTGATTAAATATAAGTTGTCTCAGAAAAATCAAAGCATGCAGAATGATCTCAGGATTGCATGCAAGAATTGGGAAGTGGTCAGGACCTCAGGGAATGTATGCATCCTTCTTCTGTCTCTGTCTCCTCCATATTTCCATGATTCTCTTTTTTTCGGCAGGCTGGCTTTCTCGCATGCACTGTCCACATGACAAGATGGCTGAACCAAAGCTCCCAAGAGTTTATAAGCTCTCCTTTTCAGAGATTAACCCAAACTGAACTATATATTTGTGGCCATAGGTGTGTGACAAAAATGTCTTTTCTGTTTAGGGAAATAGACATTTAATTTTTCTTCTGCATATAAATAAATGAATAAAAATATCAGGATATTTGAAAAAAATTTCTAAGGGTTTTTGCACATTGTTGAAACTAATGTAAAAATAGAAATCTCTTTCCAAGACAAAAAGGATAATACAGGCTTTGTGTGAAGGCACAATGATGAGTTTTTTCTGTAAAGCATGTTTGTTCAGACCATGCTTGAAAATTAATATTTCAGTAGAGAGCATAGAGGAAATTTCAGTATGTTAAGACAAAAAACTGGGAAGTTTGGATGTTTATGTTTTCCTAGTAAGGAGGCTCTGCTTTCTTTTCTGACAAGTTCACTGACAGAGCTTTAGAGGTAACATAACGGTATCTGCACTTAGCTGTCAGCCAGGAATGAGTCACTCTTGAATTTACTAAAAATGACATGATCAACATGGCATAGTAATGAACCCTGGGGAGGATTTTAAGATACTGTGTGGCACCAGATCCTCTCATTAGTGCCATGGGTCTTATTAGTACATGTCACTTTTCTAACCTTTACAGCATGGCTGGTAGAATACAGCAAACACTGAATCTCTCTACATTTGTGACACCTCTTAATGTCACATCTCTTAATAAAAAAATACTGTTTATAGCTTGTTGAATTTTCTAAACATGTTTTAAAGATGCGGAAATGGCATAAAGCAAGGAAAATGAGAAAAACCCTTAGATTTTGTGAAGAAAAAAAAAGGTATGCTAATACACTGAGTGGGAAGAGGTGCTTATGTCCTGTCAGTCCTTATATCCCAGGGAGGCAGCATCCCATAGGGGCAAGAGTCTGTGCTTCAGGCTAGGGTTCTAGACCCAGCTCTGCCAGCAATAACTTGAGTTTCTCTTAACCTCTCTTAGATTCATTTTTGAAATGCGTGATATAGGAAAAGAGCTATAGGATTGTTTTTTATTACACTTGTTTTTTTTCAGGGCTCTTTGTGAAGGTTTCCTCTTGTATCCCCCTCTCTCCGTGGATGGATCAAATAACACATGCCAGGCATAGTGATAGGCACCGCAGATAAAATCAGGGACTTCATTCTATATAGGTAAAGTTGAAATAAAATTGTAATATGTAAGTGGATTCATTCACCCCCTCCCCCGAATTCATATTTGACTGTATAAAAACCCTTTTGGGAACAAATTTAACAAAGTTTGAATGCTGTTTATTTGCAGTTAACAAGATGATGGAGAGAAGCTGCTGGATTTGGGATTTAAATGTCTCCATCTAAATTTCACAACTTATCTTGAGAAAGCAGAGGATCCACATTTTTTCAAAAGGACCAGAAATAAAAATATCCAGTATAGCTTTAGCATTTTAAAGGCCGAAACATGTAATAAAGATTGTGTTAAAGTAAGTCCAGTACATCATTTGTTATTTTCAGTTTTTAAGTTAACATTTACCATGTGCTACTTCAAGCCGACTTTACAAAGTCTATCACGGCTAGTACCTTGTGTGGCAAATCCCAGGGGTGTCCCGACCTTCCTCAAGGGTGACTGATAGTTGGGCAGGTCCAGGTGTACTGAGTGGTGAGGATTGATATGGATACAACTGAGGTTTAGAAACAAGGAAGAGTAATGGAAAATACATCTTACTCAAAGATGGCATCTTATTCTGATGACTTGCCAAAAATACAGAATAATTTTTCATGTGAGATTTATAAAGAACACATTTCCATGTATATTTACATAAATATTTCAAGTAAAATGAGTAAATAAGCACTAAAATATATCATTTACATGCACACCATTACAAGGTTATATCTGACAAGTTCATAACAATAAATGTCATCTCCAAATCAAAATTAAGAGAACAACAGATTTTTTAAAAGTCTGATTTGTCAGGTAGTTACCGAACTACCTATCATCGTATGACTAAATTGTCTTTCTAAAGGCAGAATCGTGACAGATATTAAATGTAGAATGAAGGTAGGAGGATTCAGTACTTTTCAAGGTAGTGGTTTAGACATCAGGAAAGCTATTGGGGAAATACCATATGCTAGTGCAACTGTACATTGCATTGAGTGTTTATTGGTTTCTGTCATGCTATGGTAGGTATTGGTTAGTGATAAAAATGAAGGAAAATTCATTTGTTTGTAGCTTTCATTTTTCAGTTGTGTGCTTTCTGGTAGGTGTATTTGTCTTGTGTAGGAGGCAGAAAGGTGCTACTTTAGAATTCAATTCTAATCACAGAAAAAATATTTTAATGTAATTGATTTGTTCTCCAGTGGAATAGGAGAGGTATAAAATGTCTGATAAAGTAACTATGATGCATCAATAGTTAATCATAATGGATGAAATTTGTCTTTACTTCTTGAATACAGTCATTTTTCCCTGTCAAAGAATAATTATTTCAAATAAAATTCAAAGCACTGTCTTTAAGATATGCATTATTTCTTCTAGGAATCTCAAAGTCAGCCTCGTTTGCACAACATAAAATATGTAAATTCCCCATCATTTGAAATTCTCTTTCACTGCATTAATATAAAAGCTTATGATTTTAGTAAATCCCTTCTGCTGGTTTAGAAGCAGCAACAAAAGATCAGCCATTTATGGTGTGCCTGCTATATATAGTTGCCCTGGGTGAACAGTAAGAGAATCCAGGTATAGGTCAAAGAGTTTAAAGACATTTTTTGAAAAGCAAAACAGATGCATGCTAAAAATTTAAATAACTTTCTAGTCAATAGCAGAAATATGTGACAAAGTAGTACATGATTAATTGCAAAGTAATGGCTTAGGTAATAATTGCTAAAGGGGTTCATAGAAAAAGATCACTTCATTGAAGAGGTGAGCCACACATTAAACCAAGGGGAGGAATTGAGCTGAATAATGAAGGATGGGTCAGGGCCAGAGAGGCATTCTAGGCTGATAAATGCCCAGAGCTCAGACAGAGAGATGAGAAAGTAAAATGATTTTTTTACATAAGAGTGAGTATGGATATATGAAGAGCTTCTGTATGGAGTGGAAAGGCTGGAAAATTAGCTGAGAGTTGGGGAATAATGTCTTTTGAATGTCTGGCTAAGTGATTTTTTTTTTTTTTACAGCTTTATTGGAGTATAATTGCTTTACAATGGTGTGTTAATTTCTGCTTTATAACAAAGTGAATCAGTTATATATATACATATGTTCCTATATCTCCTCCCTCTTGCGTCTCCCTCCCTCCCACCCTCCCTATCCCACACATCCAGGTGGTCACAAAGCACCGAGCTGATCTCCCTGTGCTATGCGGCTGCTTCCCACTAGCTATCTATTTTACATTTGGTAGTGTATATATGTCCATGGCACTCTCTCACTTTGTCACAGCTTACCTTTCCCCCTCCCCATATCCTCTGGCTAAGTGATTTTGATGTCATCCGTTAAATAAGTATTTTCTAGATCATAGTCATCAAAACTTCAGAAGTCCTATGAGATGTGATTGCTACTCCTGGGGAAGGAGTAAATATAGGAGTGAAATTTAGAAGTTCAATATATTTGGGAACTTCTCAATTAAAACAAAAAGTAAGCAAGTTCCCGTATAACAGGTCTTCATAGAGCCCTTAATATATTAATGTGCATTGTGAAACTATAAGAGATACGCCTTCATATATGCTAGAAATTTAAAATAATTTGATATTACTGAACAGTACTATATTAATAGGTAAGAGGTGAAAGGTGAGGCTGGAGAGTCATACTGAAGAGTTTTCACTTGATTGTGCAGGTTCTTGATTAAGTAGGTGATGGGGAGTCAAGGAAACGTTATAGGAAGATTGTCATATTCAGGTTTACAGTTTTGAAAGGTCATCCTGGTGACAAGCCAAGAGGCTCCTATAATCACTCATTTAAGAAATGGGGGGGCTTCCCTGGTGGCGCAGTGGTTAAGAGTCCGCATGCCGATGCAGGGGACACGGGTTTGTGCCCTGGTCCGGGAAGGTCCCACATGCCGCAGAGCGGCTAGACCCGTGAGCCATGGCCACTGAGCCTGTGCGTCCAGAGCCTGTGCTCCGCAAGGGGAGAGGCCAAAACAGTGAGAGGCCCGCATACCTCAAAAAAAAAAAAAAAAAGAAAAAAAAGAAATGGGGACCTGAACCAAGGCAGTGGCAGCAGAAATGGACAAGAAAGGTCTAGTTCAAAAATATCTAAGGATTGTCTTTTTGTCTTGTTTATGGTTTCCTTTGCTGTGCAAAAGCTTTGAAGTTTCATTAGGTCCCATTTGTTTATTTTTGTTTTTATTTCCATTTCTCTAGGAGGTGGGTTAAAAAGGATCTTGCTGTGATTTATGTCATAGAGTGTTCTGCCTATGTTTTCCTCTAAGAGTTTGATAGTGTCTGGCCTTACATTTAGGTCTTTAATCCATTTTGAATTTACTTTTGTGTATGGTGTTAGGGAGTGTTCTAAGTTCATACTTTTACATATACCTGTCCAGTTTTCCCAGCACCACTTATTGAAGAGGCTGTCTTTTCTCCACTGTATATTCTTGCCTCCTTTATCAAAGATAAGGTGACCATACGTGCGTGGGTTTATCTCTGGGCTTTCTATCCTGTTGTGTTTTTGTGCCACTACCGTTGATCTATATTTGTTTTTGTGCCAGTACCATACTGTCTTGATTACTGTAGCTTTGTAGTATAGTCTGAAGTCTGGGAGCCTGATTCCTCCAGCTCCGTTTTTCTTTCTCAAGATTGCTTTGGCTATTCAGGGTCTTTTGGGAGAAAATATTTGCAAATGAAGCAACTGATAAAGGATTAATCTCCAGAATTTACAAGCAGCTCATGCAGCTCAATGTCAAAGAAACAAACAACCCAATCCAAAAATGGGCAGAAGACCTAAATAGACATTTCTCCAAAGAAGATATACAGATTGCCAACAAACACATGAAAGGATGCTCAACATCATTAATCACTAAAGAAATGCAAATCAAAACTACAATGAGATGTCATCTCACACAGGTTAGAATGGCCATCATCAAAAAATCTACCAACAGTAAATGCTGGAGAGGGTGTGGAGAAAAGGGAACCCTCTTGCACTGTTGGTGGGAATGGAAATTGATACAGCCACTATGGAGAACAGTATGGAGGTTCCTTAAAAAACTAAAAATAGAACTACCATATGACACAGCAATCCCACTACTGGGCATATACCCTGAGAAAACCATAATTCAAAAACAGTCATGTACCAAAATGTTCATTGCAGCTGTATTTACAGTAGCCAGGACATGGAAGCAACCGAAGTGTCCATGAACAGATGAATGGATAAAGAAGATGTGGCACATATATACAATGGAATATTACTTGGCCATAAAAAGAAACGAAATTGAGTTATTTGTAGTGAGGTGGATGGACCTAGAGTCTGTCATACAGAGTGAAGTAAGTCAGAAAGAGAAAAACAAATACTGTATGCTATCACATATGTGTGGAATCTAAGAAAAGAAAAAAATGGTCATGAAGAACCTAGGGGCAAGACGGGGATAAAGACACAGACCTACTAGAGAATGGACTTGAGGATATAGGGAGGGGGAAGGGTAAGCTGTGATAAAGTGAGAGAGTGGCATGGACATATAATACCCTACCAAACGTAAAATAGATAGCTAGTGGGAAGCAGCCGCATAGCACAGGGAGATCAGCTCGGTGCTTTGTGACCACCTAGAGGGGTGGGATAGGGAGGGTAGGAGGGAAGGAGATGCAAGAGGGAGGAGATATGGGGATATATGTATATGTATAGCTGATTCACTTTGTTATAAAGCAGAAACTAGCACACCATTGTAAAGCAAGTATACTCCAATAAAGATGTTAAAAAAAAAAGTCTAAGGAATATAGTCCTAAACTCCTGATGACTGAAGGGATATGAAAGTCAGGAAGGAATTAACAATGAGTGTTGAGCTTGTAACTCTGGAAACTGAGTGAAAAGCAGTATCAGTCATCAATTCAGGGAACAAAAGAAGAGCAGAATGGGGTGAAGGGCAGGCATAATGAAGGAAGACAAACAGTGAGATGAATCAGTGGTGGGTGTTGGGCTTGAGGTCCCAGTAGTATATCCAGAGGAATCTATCAAAGAGATATTCAAATTTACATATCTGGAACCCAGGAGAGAGATCTGATCTAGAGTAAAGGTTTGCAAGTCACTGCATGCCATGATAGAACCTGTGAAGACATGGGAGATGATAACACTTACACAGACCATATAGTGAAGATAGTAAGATCACCAAAGACATCGTCTGAGAAAGATGAAGAATATACAACAAAAGAGATTAAGATTAGCATTATCCAAACACAGTATTAGAAATTGTTTTATACTCCATTAGTATTCAGCTCAAAATGGGACTCCCTATTACTTCATGAGTTAGTTGTGACCAATGACCTCTCTCCACACACACACACACACACACACACACACACACACACACCCCACAGGGAGTTTGGGGCTCTTATTCACTGAGGAGCAGAATCAGATATAGATTATTCTCTTTTTTCCCCCTTATTTATTTATTTAAATATGGATATCTAGTTGTGACAGTGCTGTTGGTTGAGAATAATACCCTTTCTCATTGCTTACCTTTGCTCATTGAAAATCATCTGACCACATGTGTAGGAGTCAGTTTTTGGACTCCATATTCTATTCCATTAATGAATATGCCTGTCTTTATGCTAATATGACACTTATTTCTATACCACTACACTTATAGGATTATACTGAGTCTTTAAATGAAATAGTACAATTCCTCCAGTTATGTTCATTAGAATTCTTTTGGCTATGATAGGCCCTTTGTAATTCTGTGTAAATTTAGATTAAGTTTGTCACTTTCTACAAAAATCCCTTCTGAAATTTTAATTGATATTACATTAAATGTGTAGATTAATTTGGTAAATATTGGCAACTTAATAGTATTGTGTCATCTATTCCATGACCATGGTATGTCCAATACTTATGTCTTTTTTACTTTCTCTTAGCAATGTTCTGTAGTTTTCAAGGTAAATATCCTGAGCATATTTTTATAAGTTTATTCCTATGTATTTCATGTTTTTAGATACTACCATAAATGGTATTTTTTTTAATTTAAATTTTTACTTGTCCATTATCCTTGAAGATTGTTGAGACAGTACCTATGGGGAAAAGCACACATCTTTTTACTCTTACTTTATACCTGGTTATATGTTGACCAGCTTAACTTATTTTCTTGCAATCACTATTTTCAAGAACTTAGCCTCAGATACAGATATTGGTGACCCCAATAAATTCTTTACGGTTCAAATTTAACAATGCTAAAAGAAGTTAAAAAGAAGAAATATTTCTGTTCTAACTACAGTTATCTATCAAGTTAGCCCGGTCAGATCCACTCTTTGGGTGTGACTATATGTATGTGTGAATAAAAGAAAGAGAGGGAGGTATACATAGAAAGAAAAGACCCTGGATACGTAGGTATACATAAAAGAAAAGAGGAAGAAAGAGCACCAGACACTGAAGAAGTATTTGAAAATACACTAGCAAGAAAAGAACATGTAATACCTGTTTTTTACTTCTATATTTTCATGGTGAATGCTCAAACATCATATAATGTATAGGTTATATTACTAATTATTTACAGAAGAAGAGATTGAGGATTGGAAATATAGTGTCTCGCAGTATTATGGAAATGGTAAGTAGCAAATGATGTAGCAGTACTTGGGCCTTGTGAATCTCTTTTGATTGTACTATTTTCTTCAGTTACCTAGTTAGGGCTTTTGCAACTCATATAACTAATTGCATCTTTCAAGAACTATACATAGGCATAATTATCCCTGCCTGAGTACCATCTAGCAGCCAGATGGTCAGTAGGTAAAGCTGGGTTCATGTATTTTACTTCTAACAATATCATACTACATTTTATTTTTTTAATTTATGTTCTTCCTGGTCCAAAAGAATCTTAAAGAGAAGGCTTCGCTGGGATTGCTCAATCAGGAGACAAGCAAAAAGAGATTGATTTACAATAATTAATCCAATTGTGGATAAACTGGATAACTGAGTCACTGAGAAGTTACATGTCTAACCAAACAAATAAATAAAAATTAAATTCAGAATTACTGAATTGTCATGAGCATAGTTTTAATATCATCTCTCTCTCTAAGAAATCAACAATGGTTGTCTTATGATTGGGTTATCATAAGTTCTGCTCAGTTCTGTTCTTCTGTTTTCAAAGTCTTGATGTGCCATTTCCTTACCATGTAGGTTGCAGGGAGAGCTTAAGAATCTCACTATACTTTACTAGGTTTGCAGGTAATCTGTTACCAAGACTTTACTTTTTTATTTGGATTCACCTTGGTTCTTCATCTTTTCTTACTCCTTTTGAAAAATTTACGAATAGTACATGCACTACACCACTCCTTGTGGTCTCCTATATAGTTTATTTTTCTGTAGTTTCTGTTTTTCACCTCTAAGCCTGAAAATAACTATGTGGCTGATGTCACTCTATCCTGAGCTCCCCACTCTGTTTGATCACCAAGGATCTTTGTATTGCTAGCTTTTTCTAAGACAATGCATTCACTGAAGCTATAGTAGTTTGAAATATATTCTAAATGCCTTCTGAGCTATTAATTTCTTCAGGAAACTCTGGCAGGTTTGCTTTCTAGTAGCGTATCATCCTGGATTGTCACCCAACATCCTAATGCTTTCATTTTAAGATTCTTCAGGCAACATTAAAACAGCAGCCCTTTGAAATCTACAACTTCTGCAGAAGCTCTGGCAGTACTTCTTTATACCAGATCAAGTATTCTGCATTCGCATGTTAAATATAAATTCCCTGCTTTTGGTTAGTTCTATTGAAATCCTAACCAATGAAAAAGCTTGAAAATTTCCTGCAGTAGAAGTTTGATATGATATGGATAGAGTAGGAATTGTGACTAGTAGCACCATCCTCCCAATACTGTAATTAAGAAGACTTTATTTACGAAGTAGGATATTTAAAGGAAGATTCAACATTCACATCAATGTTGACCATGTTGATAGTGGCTAGTTAATGGAAATCTGCTGAACAATCCAGTGACATGGTAAAGTACCATTTGAGTAAAATAAAAATTTCAAGAATTATTGAAGACTGTTATCTATAGCATCAAACATTAATATTTCATCTAGATAAATTAATTTTTCAACTAGGAAATAACTAACAGTAGAAGAATTTTCAGGTACTAAATAAACCATAACTTCTCCTGGGTTTATTTGTCCAGATGTCTCTACATTTGCATTTTATTAGAGAAAAACGTGTGTTTAATTTTTGACATTTCTTTGATATATAATAGCAGTAACTGTTCAGTTCTCCCAAATATGTATATACACGCGTATACATATACACTCATATATCTAGAGAAAGAATAATCTCAAACTATTAAATACAACATACTGGGGCTTCCCTGGTGGCGCAGTGGTTGACAATCTGCCTGCCAATGCAGGAGACAAGGGTTCGAGCCCTGGTCTGGGAAGATCCCACATGCCGCGGAGCAACTAAGCCCGTGAGCCACAACTACTGAGCCTGCGCGTCTGGAGCTTGTGCTCCGCAACAAGAGAGGCCGCGACAGTGAGAGGCCCGCACACCTCGATGAAGAGTGGCCCCCGCTCGCCGCAACTGGAGAAAGCCCTCGCACAGAAACGAAGACCCAACACAGCCAAAAATAAATAAATACAAATTAAAAAAAAATACAACATACTGAAATTATATTTTAGTAGCAATTTGATCCTTTTCATGTAAGTTATCCTTGAAATTCTGAAGAAGCATTATACTACAGTTTACACTAAAACACCAAGGAAAAGTTCTTCAACTTGATAGGAAAAGAGAAATTCATGTTACTGCCTGTCAGTTGACATTCCCTATCTGAATATTTTAAATAAATGCTTCATGTCAGGTGACCAACATTGGCTAGCTAGGGGTTTTTCTCTGTGGAAGACTTAGATAAATCAGTGCTTCCAGGATGATTTTTTGGCATTACAATATATAGTACTGTTTTATTCTTTAAACTGATTTATTATGTTTCAGATAATTCCTAAGGCAATTTCCTTTTTTCAGAACATGTACAGTAAGTTAGTCTATTAGACTGAAGTTCAATTTTTTCCTCTTGTACTAAATCTGATGATGAGGTTATAATTCTCTCCTGCTAGGAAAAAAAAATAGAAAATACAGAATGAAATCATCTATTTGGAAAACTTCTTCATCCTTTCTCATTCTTCATATTTTTTTATTTCATATTGAGAAGAGTCTAATTGTGTCATGCTTTAAAAATAACAATAACAAAGACTCACTCTAATACTTAATTTATATAGAAAATATGGTTCCAGAGGCAGAAACTTAAGACACTGTATTTTAAAATAGTTGAAACAGATTATTCTACTTTCACTTAGGTCAAAAGCCATTTGGGATTATTCCAGAAAGTTTCCCACAAACAGTCACAAAATAATCACCAATTTTCTGGTTACCATTACCCCCATTTGACTATTTTGCCACTATGGATCATTTAATTAATATTTATTGAGCGCACTTATTTCAGTTTTCTTCTGCAACCCAATTCTTTTTTTTTCTTTAATATCTTTACTGGAGTATAATTGCTTTACAATGTTGTGTTAGTTTCTGCTGTATAACAAAATGAATCAGCTATACATATACATGTATCCCCATATCTCCTCCCTCTTGCGTTTCCCTCCCACCCTCCCTATCCCACCCCTCTAGGTGGTCACAAAGCACCGAGCTGATCTCCCTGTGCTATGCAGCTGCTTCCCACTAACTATTTTACGTTTGGTAGTGTATATATGTCAATGCAACTCTCTCACTTCGTCCCAGCTTACCCTTCCCACTCCCCATGTCCTCAAGTCCATTCTCTAGTAGGTCTGTGTCTTTATTCCTGTCCTGCCCCTAGGTTCTTCAGAACCATTTTTTTTTTAGATTCCATATATGTGTGTTAGCATACAGTATTTGTTTTTCTCTTTCTGACTTACTTCACTCTGTATGACAGACTCTAGGTCCATCCACCTCACTACACATAACTCAATTTCGTTTCTTTTTATGTCTGAGTAATATTCCATTGCATATATGTGCCACATCTTCTTTATCCATTTGTCTGCTGATGTGCATTTAGGTTGCTTCCATATCTTGGCTATTGTAAATAGAGCTGCAATGAGCATTGGGGTGCATGTGTCTTTTTGAATTATGGTTTTCTCAGGGTATATGCCCAGTAGTGGTATTGCTGGGTCATATGGTAGTTCTGTTTTTAAGGAACCTCCATACTGTTCTCCGTAGTGGCTGTATCAGTTTACATTCCCACCAACGGTGCAAGAGGGTTCCCTTTTCTCCACACCCTCTCCAGCATTTATTGTTTGTTGATTTTTTGACGGTGGCCATTCTGACCAGTGTGAGGTGATACCTCACTGTAGTTTTTTTTTTTTTTTTTGCGGTACGCGGGCCTCTCACTGTTGTGGCCTCTCCCGTTGTGGAGCAGAGGCTCTGGATGCGCAGGCTCAGCGGCCATGGCTCACGGGCCCAGCTGCTCCGCGGCATGTGGGATCTTCCCAGACTGGGGCACGAACCTGTGTCCCCTGCATCGGCAGGTGGACTCTCAACCACTGCGCCACCAGGGAAGCCAGTAGTTTTGATTTGCATTTCTCTAATGATTAGTGATGTTGAGCATCCTTTCATGTGTTTTGCAACTCAATGCTTGCAGTGATGGGTTGGTGCATGTTGGTGTGATACCCTAGTTGCTAGAGTCTAGTGCCTCATTTTGACCTCCTCATCTCCCGTAAACTTTTCTTCTATGATTCAGGCAGTCAGTCTCACAACTGTGCTTTATATTTACCCCTCAAAACCATATCATCTCCACTAATTTAAGCTTCTTACTCCGTGAGTACACCTTTAATATTGAAGTATACGCCATAGGACGATTTTCCACTTCGTCGTCACCTCAGTTTCCTTGATGTTACTGTAATTGTCCTCTCTTCGTTCATCAGCTTGATTGTTGAAGTACCCCCATATGATCATTCTTTCACCCCTCTGACACCTTGTCATTATCAGAGGCCTCTCTTGCTTCATTAGCTGCTCTCACTCGTTCCCACTAGTTTCATTTTTCTTCTTAACTAGGTTGAATTGCATGGATCATCATGTCACTATGTCCATATCAATACCCTAGAGTCCGTTGCCCCACTGGCTTTGGCCTTTTGATCATGAAAATCCTCAAACCCTGATGAAGGTAACTATTTGTTTTATCTGGCCTGTATCTGTGTAGCTGGGCTCAGCCAGATACAATAACAGTGCACGTCAAATTAGTGCCACTATAATTAGTGTGTGTTGATCAACCTCAACTGGACTATCATTGCCATGTAATCCTACTACATTTTGTCATTCCCACCTTCTGAAAAGATTATTTCAAGCCTGCTCTATGCTCTACAAAACTCCAACATCCCTATTACTCCGTTCATTCCCTGTACATAACCTAGCCAAAACAAGAAAAAACAAAATGAAACAAAACTCTCTTGATAGCAACTTTCTCAAACCTTGCTATGATGCCCCACCTGCATTTACACTGTCCACTTTTTATCCCGGCATGTTTTTAAATCCAGTCAAAATTTTTGGGTCTTTGGCTTATGGGATCACACCTTCCTTCTTGTAACACTGTTGTTTTGTTTTGTTTTCCTATACCAACATAATTTTTTGTGTTGTTTTCCTCCTACCTCTCTGTTCCCACCTCCTCAATGACCTTTGCTTGCCCCCTTTCCTCTACTTTTCTGTTAAATCTTGGGATATTGTAGGCTCAGTCTGAGGCCTGCCCTTCCCCTTCCATTCTATATTTCATCCTAGGCTAGTTAACCCAGTGAATGGCTTCAGCTCAAAACCAGTCATTCATGCCAGTGACTCTGATTATATTTCCATCGCATTTCTCTCCTGACCTCCAGAGGAGTATATCAGCTGTCTTCTAGATACTACCAGTTAGATGTTCAGAAAAGCACATCAAATTCAACATGTTCCAAGTTATACATACTGAGTTATACAAGTTATACAGCCTTCCTCCTATGTTCCATCCCTTAATGGAACGGACAGCCATCTTCCTGTTTACAGAACCAGAAACTTGAGAGTCATTCTGAACATCTTTTTTTCTTTCACCTCTTATTCAATTCATTAGCAAGCCTTGTTGATATAGGCTCCAAATATGTTTGAGTCACTCTTCTCAACATCACCATCATTATCACACCCAAGTACATCTTCTCTTGCCTGAACTGCTTCAATAGTATCCTGTCTGGCCTGCTCATATCTTTTCTTAGATCTCTCTCTTTTTTCTATAACAGCCAGAAATAGTTTGAATTATTAATCTTTCTTGGCTTAAAACTATTCTACCCCACTTTGTGCTCCAGCAACATTGGCTTTTATTTAATGTGTCAACCCCCTATCTATCTCAGGGCCTTTCACATACTCTTGCCTCTATTTCAAAGGTACCCCCCCCTCCCTGCCCTACCTTTCTCCCTCCATCCCACCACCACCCTTACCTACTTGTTTTTATGGTCTTGGCTCAGATATCACTTCTTCAAAGAAGTCTCCTTTGACACTCTAGATAATATTAGTCTCCTGCAGTTGGCTTTCACAGTATCTTATAACTGTTTTCCATAAAATCTGGTTTAACAACTCTTAAGTATGTATTGAAATAATGATCAATTTCATGAGAAACAATCAGTCCAATTCAGCAAACGTTTACTGAGTGTCTAACACCAGACCCAGTCTATGCTCTTGAAAATCTCATAATCAGAGAAGTCACCCACATTTTAAAAAATATAAGTGAAATGATACTTTCAAAGAATAATGCAGCCCTTATTTCAATTGAATGAATGTTTTCCAAGTAACTACCTTATGCCAGGCACAAAGGAAAAGCATAAACCTGGCACTAAAGGGACTTAGACTATCAGGGAAAATATCTTAAAAAATAATATAATGAGCTATATATAATGCAGATATTAAGGAAGTTTTCTGATGAGGAAAAGGTTGGGCAAGCCTGATAAGTATTTTAAAGTAAATACCCTGCTAGTTGGGGCTTCCCTGGTAGCTCAGTGGTAGAGAGCCTGCCTACCGATGCAGGGGATGCGGGTTCGTGCCCCGGTCCGGGAAGATCCCACATGCCGCCGAGCGGCTGGGCCCGTGAGCCATGGCCGCTGAGCCTGCGCGTCCGGAGCCTGTGCTCCGCAACGGGAGAGTCCACAGCGGTGAGAGGCCAGCGTACCGCAAAAAAATAAATAAAAATAAAAAACACCCTGCTAGTAGGACATCTAGTTCTTAAATCCATGTTAATCACAGGAAATGACTGTGCCCCCCCAGGCAAGAAACATTTTAGTCTGTGGAAATGAAATTTCAAAGGGACTTATACAAAATCATACATTTGGTTTCCTTGGTTGTTAGAATAAATCTGAGCTAATCATGTCCCATCCCCCTCATCCCTCCAAGCTTTTCATTTTTTCAGATGACTGAAGAGATTTATTGAGACCTTATGGCTGTTCACTCCCTAATAAAGTTCTCCCTCAGTCATCCTGCTAATTTGGTTGACTGGTCTATTTCTAAAAATTAGCAGTTTTCAGAAACAGCCTCCAGTATTGTGGCTGTGAAAAATCTGTTGAGAAGAAATAAAAGGCTAAAAAAAATCTAATACTGTAAGCAAGTATAAATTTTTTGGAATGATATACAATCCTGTGTTGTGCCACTTTAGTCCCTCAGGCAGGAAAAAAAGCAATCTGATTTTCTGAAACATTCAGATTTCTCACCTAAGCTCAGCTAAGAATACATCATTATGGGAAGCAGAGTGGAAAGTCACCATTTTATCCTTTAATTTACAGTGTCAGTGGGAACAGCACAGCACAGAATCCAAAGTTCAAAGAAAGAAAAATATCTGGCTTATGGTGAATATAAACTTAATTTCTTTGAACCAGGTATCCAGGCCCTGCTGTGTAGCTTTAACACTGGGCATTCTAAGACTTCTTTTAATGGCCTTTTATAAATTTCAGAAATATAATAAAATATTCACTTAAAAGAAACCACTAAATAGCCACTTGGTAAAAGCTGATCCAAGAAAAGATTTCATTTGGATTATGAAGTATTTTACTTGTTTTAAGATAGAACAACTTTTTTTAGATTGTCCTTCATTTAATACAAAAGGTCAATTTTACTTTCTTCCTCAGTTGTGATATTAATCTCTGGCTTTTGCTCTAAATCCTATTAAGAGAGAGTAGAAGCTTAACTTTATCATCTTAATGCCAAGATCTCAGCAGCATTTATCTAGATATAAACAAGGATGCCTTTCAGAAGGTTATATTCTCACTGTGATAATGAAGAAAGGGGCTCATACATTAATTACCATGATTTCACAAAATGTAGTGTTTAGTTAAGATTCATAAGCACCTTTTATTATTTTCCCAACCTGATAAGCAAGAAAAGTTCAGGAAAATTTATCTTGTGATTAAAAAGATACACCTCAGGAACCAACTACTTTCAGCAGCGAAGGTCTACCTTGAACTGGACTTAATGTAGATCCAAGACACCAACTGATCTCAAGCCAAGCAGCTTATTAGAATCACCCTGGACAGGAAGTGGGTGGCTTTCAGAAATGCCCATTCCCCAGATGCCTGACACACAGAGATTCTAATGAAATTGGTCTCAAATGGGGCTCTGTCATGGGTAATCTTTGATTAGTTTACCACGTGATGCCTATATTCATCCAGGCTTGAGAATCACTGGCTAGATGCTTGACCCCAGCTCACCTCTCTCAATTAATTGAGCAGGAGTGTTCAGGTTAGAGAAACAACTTTGAGTAACTGAAACTCAACTCTGAGAATGCCATCTGGCCTCCCACCCATACCCACCCACAAGGAGTTGGACTATTTTTTTCACTTAATTTTTCCACCAAACAGATCCATTGCTTTAATATCCTAACCATTGCTAAAATGAGGCATTACTTTATTCAGGAAGGCAGGTCGTTCAGTGAAAAACAAGATCATGGGTTAAATCACTTGCTTAGCTAAATTGACACTTGCTCTCTGCTGAATATTTAGTCAGATAGCCCTTCCCCAAGTCCTCTGCTGGTGAAATAATTTATCACTGTACCACTGAATCCTTCTGCCTTTTTAAAAATATGTAATTGAATATGAGTGACTCCCTGCATTATATTTTCCTCTAAAAGAGTACTGTTCCTATTGTCAAATGGGAACATATTTTACTTCCTATATATATCACCCACAAGTCATTTTTAAACCTGGATCACTGTCTATCCTGAAATAAAAGGTCTACTACAAGGGAGGGGCAACTTTTTCCTCCTGCATCTCTTAAGCTTCGAATTCCCATCTGCTATGCATTGCTGAAGGGGCTTGCTAATGCATTTTCCATAGCTTCTGCATTTTTAGGAAGCAGAATTAAAATGATTGGTCAAAGAAAAGAAAACCCTTTAGTTATAAGTGATTTCTGTTAAATTTAAGTATATTTAGAATACAGATGAATCCCATTTGTTCTGGCAACGTGTTACCGGCATTTGTATATACAAAGGAATCTCCTTTTAATGCAGTTGACTAAACAGTAGGATCCAATATGAAGCTTCTCTTGGAGCTGATCCAAAATGTGTTCTTGGCTACTGGAGCACCTCAGTTGACAAGGCAGGAAATGGCAGTGGTGGGAGGTTGTGTACATACAGTTCACCCTTGAACAACATGGGTTTCAACTGCATGGGCCCATTTATATGTGGATTTTTTAAAATAGTAAATACAACAGTACTACACATCTGCCATTGTTTGAATCTCGAAGCTGAACCTCGGTTACAGAGGAACCACAGTACGTGGATTTTTCTCTGTGTGAGGGAAGGCTCCCCTCACCCCTTCACTGTTCAAGTGTCAGCTATATGTGTGTGTGTGTGTGTGTGTGTGTATTTACACATATTTTTACACACACATACATGTACACACATGCGTATAAACACATATATATGTATGTGTGTGTGTGTATATATATATATATATACACACGTATGTAAGGACATAGAAAAAGTTAAAACCAAAAACACTATCAAAAGCTGATGGCCGTCGCAAAGCACCAAGCTGAGCTCCCTGTGCTCGGTGCTTTGTGACCGCCTGGAGGGGTGGGATAGGGAGGGTGGGAGGGAGGGAGACGCAAGAGGGAAGAGATATGGGAGCATATGTATATGTATAACTGATTCACTTTGTTATAAAGCAGAAACTAACACACCATTGTAAAGCAATTATACTCCAATAAAAAAAAAAAAGCTGATGGCCACAACCTATAGTCACGATCTAAGAATTAATTCCACTATCATCAGGTTTTTAAAACTGGATTAGGAAAAATAAACATGGCTGGCCTAAATAAACTTCACTCCCAGTGACCCTCACTGCCTGAACAACAACAACAAAATTGTAGAAAGGTATTTTCCTCCCTGACCCCTACTAACTGATCTCTGGGCAGATAATCAAGAACTGAAGGTCGTCAGTTTTGCATAATGGTAAAAGTACAGTTCTCTGAATTTGAGTTCTGACTTTGCCAGGTTGTTGCAGTTTGGCCTTAAGAAATTTTCTAATCTAGCTAAGTATCAGTTTCTTTTTAAAAATTTGTAACGAAAGAGATCTACCTTAGTGTTGTTAAGAGTACTATATACAATTAATCCATGCAAAGTCTTTAGTTAGTGCCTAGCATAGAATAAGTTCTCTATAATTAGTAATGATTAATATTGCATTCCAAGAAAGATATTTTTACAAGTGGACATCATACCCATTTTACTTTACAAATATTCAGAGATTTAAAACTACAGAAAACAGAGACACAAAGAATTTATATACAGGAACCCACTACCTCATGCAGTCAGTGGGTCAATAGAAGAGACTCAGGGTAAGATTGCCTGTTTGGTTGAAGGCGCTCAACAATTATTTGCAGAATTAATGAAAATAGGTCTTGATGGGGGGGAAGGGGAAAGGAAGAGTTTGGTGATGGTGTCTCTTAAAAGAGCAGTTTCCCAGGTACTTAATGAGATGAGCTTCAGGTAAGTAGTTGGGAGACAATCATACCTACAACTGTATGTTCAATAGTCAAGGACAGCTTCAGTAGAAGAGGTTTATGTCCATCTGGAGTGGAGAGAGAAGTGTCTAACTGATCAGCCTGCAAGTAGACAGTGAAACAAAATCCATAATCTTGTCATCTTGTCTCTTGATGACTAAGGAGGTGGGATACATTTTCATTATCTGAGTACTGTATAGGTAAGAAGGAAAAAAAAAACCCAAATTCAAACTAAAAAAAGAAAAACTATAAAGACCAAAGGAAGAGAACAACATCTTCAGAATGATGGCTGGCAAATATATCCTCCGAAGACTATTAACATAGGAATCAAGCATTTATATAATTTGGCATACATAAAATCATGAGCTATGTGAGACAGAAATTTATGAGAACAAATTGGAGTGCTGAGTGATATTGTTATAACAATAACAATATATTATACTTTTTACAATGACAATCATAATTATGGCTGTTAATATTGTGGCAAGTATTCAATCCTATAAAAAATAAAATATATCAATAAAGATACATAACAATAAGATATGACCAAAATATATTTTAAGTTATGAGATTATACATGGCACTGTTAGATTTCCTAATCATAGCACTTGCAATTCAAGTATCGCCACTTTAGTTAGTGACAGGTGTGATGCTCAGTCATCAACAATAATGTCAATGTCCTTTATGTGTGAATTGAGCACTGTTATCATATTGTCATAGTAATTGTAAATGTAGATAATTACCTCTATTCTAGAGATGAGGAAACTTTGGCTCAGAAAGCTTAGACAATTTACTCTGAGATAGAAGTACAGGATAGAGCCCTTGTCTGTGGCCAGGACACTTCAGCCTTTCCTATGAAGTGACCTGCACACATGACATCCGTGCTGAAACTCAGGTTTCTATTTTGAATATTGGAGAACTGGACGTGTTCATCACAAAACAGCAATGTGAAAGTGTTTTAAACATTTTACCATATTGTTGGGTCTGACCATGACGAGACTAGGAATCTTCTTCCAGAGCTCCATGAGTGATTGTTAATTTTCAGCCAGGTTTAGAGCTTACCATTTGGAAACACCCTGATGAGAATCTGGCATGAACCATTCAATCTCACGTACTCCTTGATCTCAATTTATAGAGCATTCCCGTTTTTAGTTAGGACCATATGAATACCAGTCATCATTTCAAGCTGCTCCGTCTTTATTGAGGTACCACACTTTGAAATGCTAGGCTAGTCTACTTACAACCTAGATAGCAAGGTAGAACCCCTCCATCCACAATCTCAGTACCAGCCAGCCCAACACAACTACTCCTCACAAGAGAAGTGGTGGGAACCACGGACTTGCAGTTGCTTTTTAAGGAGTTGTGCACTGTGGAGGCATCACATGTCAGAAGCATGGCTTCTGGGAAATTCCTTGTGGAGATGCAGCAGGACGGCAGCATGGCACAAGGCTGTTCAGTACATTCTCCTTGCACAGTCTTTAGGAAAATTACTAAGTTCATGAAATGCTAAATGTAGAAAAAGAGTGAAGGGGTGGATCCTCTCATCTGGGCCTGACATATGTACCATGGTTGAAATTTTGCACACTCTAATGCAGATATGCCAAAATCTGTACCTTCTTTATGTTCTGTGAGTGATCTAAATATCCTCAGGAGCCTTACCATTCTGGCTGGTAGAAAATAAATATAAGGTTCTCAAGCTTTCCTTATTTAAAACCTTTTGTTGTTCTTCAAAACATCTTGAAGCATCTCAAGAAAATATGCGATCAATTCAAATCCCAAATCCCACTCAGTGCTGTTTTTCCCTCTTCCTCCTTCCTCATCAGTGCAGTTATCCTTATGAGATTGGAAAAGGATCCATTTTCCTTGGGCTAACTTCTGGGTTTGTTCTGGTCCTACCCTCATGTGGTATGGTGGGTCTGTGGCATGGGGTACCCATTTCTGTGGGTCTCTGGCCTTTGGTGACTACTGAGGCATTTCGAGCCCTCTTTGGTTCTCATGTGTTCCCTGTTAGTAGCCTCTGTTGCTGAGACTGTCCACTGGAGATAACCATGATGTTCTGATTCTTCCCACCTGGTTCTCTGGACTCTACTTCTTTCACAGATGCTGTAAAACCTGAGGCTCAGACCCTTCCTCCATCCAATCCCCTGCTTTGGGTTCCCTAGTCTGTAGCCTTAGCTACTGGGTTACTCCACTCGCTGTGAATCTAGCTTCATGGCAGCCCTCTGGCCCTCAACTCAGCAGTTTTCCCCCTGTACACATTGTGACCCTGTGTGATTTGGGGAATTTCTTATACTCCAGGAGTCAGAGTATCAGAGTCAGTTCACCTCATGCCGTTTTGTGTCTGCTCAGGGTACTCCATGTTTGCAAGGGAGCATGCTACAAGGCAGTCTGTCCCAGCCCTCAGTCTGCATTGATACTTCCCACAGACACTTCTGAACTGCTGCCATGTATGTAGCTTCAGTGTCGTGCTGAATACAGGCCTTCTCTCAGAAGCTTGTGATCATTATGGGCTACACCCTGAGAAGAAAGATGCAAATCTCCTGCCATGGGACTTTCCCAAAGTATCTGCTCTATTGTTTTGACCTTAAATGGAGACCTTGGTGTCAAACCTCTGACTTGACCTCTTCTCTGCCTGCAACTACCTCCCTTAGACCAGAGGACATTCATTTACTTACCCTCCTGTTTCACAAAATTCTCCCTTTTAGTCACGTTGCCGCCTCTAAAAGTAGCACGTGCCTTTCTTTCTAACCTGGGGTCATATGGTTGGAAGGGTTTCTGGTGAGTATGATTTATTCATCATTCAGCTCAATGCTATTTGAAAGGTTTTCCTTTTACATTAGATTTGACACTAGAATCTGACGGAGGCAGTTCTTTGGATATATCAGAAGTAAATTGTCAGGCTAAACCTTCAGCTTAACCCCAAAAGTAAGAGCATCCTGTGTTCTTAAATGTGCCTTACAGATCACACCTAAATTGATGCTTGGGTTGGTTGGTTTGTTTTTCTCTCATAAAGCTGCTTACAGAGTCTCCATATGGTCTGAGCACAAGAATCTACCCCATTTAAGACGGGACACAGTTGAAACTGGACTGACTTGTCTTCCTTTACTCTCTATGACAGACAGGAAATATTTCTCTCTCTGGAAGAACCCATTACACTCATGCTGCATTACTGGCTTTTATAACAAAATGTTACATTTTATTGCCTTGTTTACTAACCCTTCCTGTTCTGGTACACACTGCTGGCATTTTAAAACTTGGCTATCAAAACCAAACTGCTTCTTTTAGTGTTTTACTCTTTATTTTCTGTCAGATTGTTTTAACTCAACTTGAGCAAAATAAGATATAATAATTTTGGATATATTAATTCCCACAGCCCTTTAAGATAGATTTGCTTGTTTCATACTAGGTTTAACAATAAGACACTTTTCTTAATTCTTCTCATTTGATAAAAATATTAAAATGGTAGGTTATCCTATAGGCTTCTGAGGAAATGATTAATTATTCTGTATTTCCTTTAAGTTCTGGCGATAGCTGTGCCATTGACAAACTGTTACAGCTTATGTTAATATTGATGACAAAGTTAACATTATTTCAACAGGACTTGACTCTCAAGTCGGTGGAGCTTAGTAGCTACGAAACTTTGAGATCAGAACCTTGGGAGTTCAAGTCCTAGCACAGCCACCATTGGATTTGTGCCCCTGTGCATGTTCATAATGTCTCTAAGGTTGTCATCTCCAAATTGCAGGTGATGTTAAATACTTGACAGAACTGAATGATGCCTACATGAGATAAAGTATGTAAAGAGTCTGGCTCAGCGTAAGACCTGTATGAAAGGAGTAAATATGTTATCTAGTGGTTTGTCACATACAATTTAGGGCAACTAATTAAGATGGTGATATCGGCATTGCCATGCAAAACAATCACAAGGAATAAAAGCGGTGGGATATTTTGGTCACAATCACTTCTATTAATGGTCATGAGCCTAGCTCTGGAAGCCAACAACAGATGCCACAGGAAGAAAGATGTAGTTGCTCTGGAGGTTTTTGCAATGTCTTCGGAAATAGTTCCCCTGTTTAATGAACAGTGCATTCCTACAGCTGGATTTGACCTCATCCTCCACTTCATAAGTAGAGACCAGAAATCAGACCCATGTAAGAAATCTGAACCTAGCTACTAAAGAAAATAATAAGAGGTATAAAAGTAAATGAAGTTACAAATAAATTGCCGGCTTATGTGACGATGTCTGTGAAGTCAGGTTTAATCTACCCCTTAATCTAAAGGCAAATTAGGGAAGGACTTTTTTTTTTTTCCACAGCTTTAAGACAGGGCTAAGTATATTTGTGCTTCAGTGTGACATGCATTTTGCTAGTTTATTTCCACAGTTAATATCTGCTGCTATCATAGATTTGTCTTGAAAAAAAAAAATTTCAAGGCAGAGTTTACTAAAAGGGGGAACAGATTGATTCAATTTTTCTAGTGGAACTTCAGAATCGTTACTCTCTCCCTGTTCTTCTTCAAAGGTGTA
Source organism: Delphinapterus leucas (assembly GCF_059928025.1). Taxonomy (NCBI): domain Eukaryota; kingdom Metazoa; phylum Chordata; class Mammalia; order Artiodactyla; family Monodontidae; genus Delphinapterus; species Delphinapterus leucas. The sequence continues at coordinate 29,816,950 of NC_143137.1, read as the reverse complement.
TATAATTAGTTTTCTTTGTATTGCATATTTGTATATTCTTTTTCCTTTCCTTATGCTCTGCTATGTTTATATTTACATAACAGGTGCAAACTGAGCATCAAATGGAGTGAGAGAAGCAGTAATAAACAGTCACATCTTGGCACATCCCCTCCATCTAGGCTGTTAGAAATGCATCTTGGCCTATCCACTCATTGTATAGGACATTTTGCCGCTTTGCAAAGGATATTGGAATGAATACACGGGATATAACACACACACACACACACACACACACACCCCATTGCCAAGGCCACAGATATGTAATGCTTGCATGAGACAGCGTTTCTCAACATTTATTCAGTCAACAGCTATTTTTGGGGGGATTAATATGCTAAGGGACATGACATACAGTGATGAAGTAGCTGAAGCAGACACATGAGTTCTGCCTTCATGATGACCCCAGTGCCAGCATCACCTAGTTAATTTGCACCTACCACTGCTGTACATTCTAGCTACTTTCATACTGTAGACATTTTCCATTCTCTGTCACAGGGTTTTCTCTGTAACTCAACTCTACTCAGATTCTCCCTTTGTTATTTCGCTTAGCAGCATCTTGCTGTGAGCGTGCTGCAAAGCCCCCTCCTCTGATTCTAGACTGCACCATTCACCGAAGTCACATCATTCTTTTCAGAGATGTACTGGAAGCACATTAATCCTGGCCCTATTGCCGTGCTGAATCATGTTTCCCCCTGGCTTGTGGGGAGAAGCAAATCAACCTTCTCAATCACCTCATCTGCTACACCATTCTTTTGCGTTTTTTTAAAATTCCCTCCTAAATTTCAGCAGGTTTTCTTTTGTCCCTCTCTCTCTCCCGTACAGTCTTCCCCCATTCCTGTCTCATTTTTACTTTTTATAACTTGACAATTTTATTTTGGAAGGGAATTACCTGAAAATAGTACTAACTTCTCTATTTATATGTAAATTATCTTAGGTGTATCAATAATTGATCATATTTTTAAAAATGAATGAGAAAATATCTCCCAGGTCTAAAATGAAGAGAGCACATAATTAGCTTTGTATGCAATTATAATGCTTCACTAAATGAAGGGAAGAAATAAAAAATTCTATTTCTTATACATATAATATTCCCTTAAACTGGAATTATTTTCTATATGTTAACCTCCCCAAAATATAAAATCCTATCCAAATTTAATTTTCATAACACTCTTTTATGTCATAAAGACAAGGATATTCATTTAGTAGAAATCAAATGGAAGAAAGAATTTAGGATTTCTCCGTGTTCTAAGAGACTTCTATAACATTGAAAAGTGATTTACATTTTTGTATTTTCAAGATGCTGATGACCAATTTCATTTTGGGCTTCACTCTTAAAAGTTAAATAACCAAGCTAAATTCAAATGTTGTAATCATGTTTCCTGCAGCCTTAGAATACACTACTCTCTTTGGAGAATAACATAGGAGCAACGTACTCTTTATATGCAGGTCTCCCTTGCATTTATAATATTACTTCTGATAAGTGGAAAAATCTCCATGGGAAATGTCTTCATTGTCAAGTGTATGTGGTGAATACAGAAAAATCCCAGATTGGCATTTTAAGCTAGTCATGTTCTCTCAGGTTTGCTTTGATGTAGAGAGTGGTCTCAGAGCAAACCCCCCAGTGTTTCCCAGTGCCTTTGTCACTGTTTGTTTCATGTTTACTTTCCCTAAGTTAGTGTCATTTTACTGTTTTGATCATAAACCAGCATCTGCCAGTATTTCACACAAATTTAAATTACATAAAGATCCCAAATTCCTAGGGCATAGCACATAGTTCTTTCTCCCAGCCCTTTTCCCATATCCCCTACCACTGCTCAGGAACACCCTATTGTAAGCAGAGTCTTGGCACTCTGCCCCTGTGGTCTGCACCACACACTCAAACATCATTCAGCGGACCAGACAATCTTGACGAATTTTAGCCAGAACCTTGGACTGACCACTTTTGGTCTCCACATGAGAAATCTCTTCAGACCATTAACATCCACAAATGGGAAGGACTGAGCTGGGCATATCAACATTTCACCCACTACTCTAGCAATGCCAAGGCTCTGGTATCGAGTACAATGAGTTGTGAATGGGTTATTAAAAGCTGGCAGCAAATGTGTATTTTTTTTACATGTGAAACAAACATAAAAATCTAAGAATATAAAAATATGTGAGAAAATGTTTATCCATTTTTATTTTTATAAGAACCTTTGTATCAAGGAATTCTTTAACTCTAGTAAAAAGATAATGCTGATATATTTTATTTAAAAAATTGAGATTCTTGTTTTGTTCGCTACTATTTTTTTTAACTCCATTGCTGCTGTGACTCTTTTCTCAATAGAGATAACACAGTTATCTAATCATTGAAAAAGACGCCTATATCAGTCTCTCCCTCCTTTAAGTCTTTGACATGTCTGAAAATCTTTCAAGATTATACATTTTTGTACCAATAGTATCCTTCTGTATTATCATAAAATTCTAAGAGCTATATTTTTCAATTTGAATATTATAAACACTTGAACATAGGGCATTAAAACAAAGCACATTTATCATGTTGAACTTGATGTTTTATATTATGGATATCAACCCATTTTTTAAACGTCTGCTCTACAATTAAAATTCTATAAAACCAAGTCAACAGGTAACTGCCTTAGTTGATTGTGTGATGACTACTAAGAGTACTTGTTCTCATATTGCTTAATATCTAACAGGGGCTGCATGCAGTGAAGCAATCAATTCCAATATACTGTAGTAAATGCTGTGATAAAAGAGGTACAGATGCTGTGGAAGCAGAGTTGAACAATGATGAAGTGTTGAAACCATAGCATTAAAGGGGCAAGAATAGGAAGTGAATATCAGGAGAAAAGAAAGAATGTTCCACTCAAAGAGGATAACATATGTGATGACTAGGAATCTGGGGAGAAAGAATATCATATTGAAGAAACTGAAGATGTGTTTGACTTTATCATGAAGCTTGATGTAGATGTGGTAAATGACAAAAGAGGAAACAGTTAAGCAGGGTCAAATTAGAAAGTATTAAACTATGAGAAAGCATTTGGGACTTTTTATTGAGGGAAATGGAGAACCATTAAAGAGTTGTAAGTGAATCAATGAACTCTGACTCTACGAGGAGGAATAAATTGGTGCAGTGCATAACATTGAAATAATATTGAAATAATTTGAGAGATGTTTTCTGAACTAAGTAAGAGCATTGGTGATGGATTTTTCAATCAAAAGAAAAAATCAAAATTAATTTATAACTTACTCGGTTTCTTGCCTTTAATTCTGGACTACAAAAAGAACACAGGGCTTCCCTGGTGGCACGGTGGTTGAGAGTCCGCCTGCCGATGCAGGGGACGTGCATTCGTGCCCCGGTCCGTGAAGATCCCACATGCCTCGGAGCGGCTGGGCCCGTGAGCCATGGCCGCTGAGCCTGTGCGTCCGGAGCCTGTGCTCCGCAACGGGAGAGGCCACAACAGTGAGAGACCCGCATACCGCAAAACAAACAAACAAACAAAACCACATAAGCCTCTGTAACATTTCTTAAAAGTCCTCTATTTTGCCTCTAAATTTGTTAACCTCTATTCTTCTGATTCTCCATCACAAAACCAAGAACAGGGAATTGAAATGATTCTAGATGGCAGTCTTAAGGAAACATGTACATGGTGGTGCCTACCAATGAGAGGGGAAGCAGGGAGAGGCTCAGTCCTAGAGGGAAGAAAATTAGCTCAGTGTTGGATCTTTTGAATGTTAAGTTTCCAGGGAAGAGACTGACTCAAGGTGAGATTCATTGACCTCTAGGGTTCCCCAGGATGTTTCTGGGAATTCACAAGATCAAATCTAATTTCATAACATTATTAAGATGTTATTTTCTTTTTTCTCACTGTGTTGGTCTTTTTACTAATGGTGCAAAAGCAGTGGTGGGTAAAACTCTTGATAGTTTTGTAATAGTCTCTTGTAGTCATTATATTCCTCACTTGCAAAAGAAACCTTTAAAAGCCAGTAAATTACTAATTTTAATAAACGTCAACCCCTCGGTACTCATTTTTTAATAATATTGCGACCTAATGGGAGGTGTGCAAGGAGAACTTGCACTGCATATAGATTGTCTTGAGGGGGAAGGGGGGAAGGCAAAAAAACCCTTGTGTGATTGTCTCAGTTTGAGCTGAAGTAGCCAATTTTTTCTTGGAGCACCATTTTTACCTGAAAGAACAACTGATAGACAGACTGATTGTTCAGATTTGGTCATCTGGCTGACATATCAAAATTGAATAAAATAAGCCCTTCACTTAAAGAAAAACTACTGACAGTATTTGTTGTCAATAATAAAATTCATGTATTCTGGTAAAAATCAGAAAGTTGCAAAACTAGTGACTGTCAGTGTAAGCTTAACATCTAATAAAGACATTCTTGATGGGATTGGAATATCTTTTTAATATGACTTTTTTATTTGGTATAATGAAATATGTCAACATTTGGAAAATCTGTGTATCTCAATGAATTAATATTTTCCAAAAGACCTATGATTTTACAAAATTATGCGTAGCTAACAGATCCATTCAAAGTGAAAGCTGGACCAATGGATTTTAGTGTTACAGAGTCCTAAAGTTTCACTGATCTGTGTATTAGTTTGCTAGGGCTGCCATGACAAAATAGCACAAGCAGGGTGGCATAACAACAGAAACTTGTTTTCTCACTGTTCTGAGGGCTATATGTTCAAGATCAGGGTGCCAGCAGATTTGATTTCTCCTGAGGCCTCTTTCCTAGGCTGGCAGATGGCTGTCTTGCTGTGTCCTCACATGGACTTCTCCATCCCTCATGTCTCTCCTCTTCTTATAAGGGTACCAGTCATTTTATATTAGGGCCTCACACTTGTAACCCCATTTAATCTTAGCTGCTTCTTTGAAAGCCCTATCTCCATAAACAGGCACGCTGGGGGTTAGGGCTTCAAACATAAATTGGAGGGGACATAATTCAGTACATAATAATCTGTTTTCAGATTCCACATTGAAATCAACTTTTTTTTTTTTCTTTTCGGTACGCGGGCCTCTCACTGCTGTGGCCTCTCCCGTGTGGAGCACAGGCTCTGGACGCGCAGGCTCAGCGGCCATGGCTCATGGGCCCAGCCGCTCCGCGGCATGTGGGATCTTCCCGGACCGGGGCACGAACCCGTGTCGCCTGCATCGGCAGGCGGACTCTTAACCACTGTGCCACCAGGGAAGCCCTGAAATCAACTTTTAAGTATCTGTCACTTCCCAAGTTTTGGTGTAGTACTGAAGAATATCCATAATTACCTGATAAGTCTGTTGAACTACTACTCCCTTTCTCAAATATATATTTTTGTGAAGCCAGATTTTCTTCACATACTTCAACCAAGACAGAGTATCATAAAAGACTGAATGCATGCATCCAGCTGCCTATATTAAGCCACACATTTGCAAAACGTACAGCAATGCCACTTTTCCACTAAATGTTTACTTTCAAAGATATTTATCATAAAAACATACTTTTAAAATACACAATGGAATTTTTGCTATTATTTTTAGTGAATCAATAAATTTTTGTCTTAATCTAACACGATCAATATCAATAAATACAACACACATAAACAAAAGCTCTTTAGGGTCCTCATTACTTTCTAAGTGTCCAAAGGGTTACTTAGACCAAAAAGTTTAACATCTACTGCTTAAGAATATCAGCATAGATGTTAGCTATGTGAGTTTAGAACTTGTGGTTATCCTGAAGATGATTCATCAAAGTCAAAGAACAAGTACGAAGAAATCAGTAATTGATTTTATTTTATTTTATTTTTTGCGGTACGCGGGCCTCTCACTGTTGTGGCCTCTCCTGTTGCGGAGCACAGGCTCCAGACGCGCAGGCTCAGCGGCCATGGCTCACGGGCCCAGCCGCTCCGCGGCATGTGGGGTCTTCCTGGACCGGGGCACGAACCCGTGTCCCCTGCATCGGCAGGCACACTCTCAACCACTGCGCCACCAGGGAAGCCCAAGTAACTGATTTTAAAAAATGCCTGAGAAATACCTGTATTTAAGGGTCACGTAGAGAAAAATGAGCTGGCAAAGAAGAATGACAAGGAAGACCTACTTTTTGTTAGGTGCTATGCTGAGATCTAGGTACACAGAAATAAGCAAAACAAACATGGCCCATGCTTTCACTGGACTTATAGTTCAGTGGAAAAAAGGCGGAAACACCTTTTCTTTGAAGGGCCAGGAAAACTAGTTTCAAGGAGGGAGAGGTCAGTGTCAATGATGGCAGAGAATTCAGTTAGCTAAGGGCAGAAAGGTACTCCCTGTGGAATCAAGGGGGTTGGTTTTGGTGAGCTTGTTGAAAGCAGAGTCAGTGGGTGAGGAATGGGTGTAAGATCTGCAGGCTTCTGCCTTTTCAGCAGTTAGGGAAAATTTAGGGATCATCTTCCAGTCCTGTCTCAGATGAGAAAGGAGAATTGCCCAGAGTCTTTGAGGGAAGGAAAGCTTCTGGGTTACTCAGCCGCATCATCATTGTTTGGTTCCCATAACCCTAAGTTTCTCTCACTATAACCACCTCTCTCTCTCTCTCTCTCTCACACACACACACACACACACACACACACACACACACACACAGCCTTCCATTTGGAACTGTTCCTGAGAACTTAGATTAGTATGCAGTGGTAGGAGGGTTATCACTTCATTCCAAACATAAACCCCTGTTGATCAGTTCTAATTCCTAAAGCACATGGCCTTAGGATGAATCTACATTTAACTCCACTAAATGTATGCTCATCCATCCTGGAGGAATCCTAGAAAACGTCTTCTGAATCAATCAAAACATTAATATTTTCACTATGACAGAAATTCAGATATTTAAAGACAGTCATTACATATTCCTTTAGTATTTTGTTCCCCAATGTAAATATCACCAATTCTTTGAAGCAGTTCTCAGATGACAAGATTTTTATTACTCCATCCATCCTGATAGCTCCCCTCAAGACTTATCTTGGTATATTAATGCCTCTATAAAGATTGCTCAGGATTGCATACTGTGTTTCCTTAGGTGTGTTTACAGTTATGTACGTACATTGGAACTATTGCACTTCTTGACATAGACACTACATTTTTCTTAATAACTTAAGAAAACATATCAATGTACATGTACTTGTCTAGCATGGCAAGGATAATGCTCAGTTTTGTAGAGATGTGTTTAAAATAGAATACCATTCATACTTTTTATATATGCGTGAGTACACATCATAACATATATGTGTATGTGTATACAGTCACCATTTTTAGAAAGCAACTTGAAAATAGCTTTTAAGAGAAATGAAAATAGTTGTAACATTTTACTGAGTAACACCATTCCTGATAATTAATTTTATAGCAATAATTTTTGAAAAGGAAAACCCCTCTGCAGTTGCCTGAGCTTGAACATCATTGTGTCTCTGCTGGAGAATCGTTCGTCTCATCTGCAGTCCCTTCCTTGTCAGTCTGTCCACTACATCATTCCCAGACGTATTATTCTAAGTCCCAATTTAGTCATTTCATGGCGCTACTTCAGAACCCTTCATGGTTCCCCATCAATTGCAAGGCCAGATCCCCTAATCCGATTTCCATGGCCTTTCACAATCTGGATCCTGCCTGTTTCCACTTCCATCTCCTACTACTCCTCAACTGCGCCTCCAAGCTTCAATCACACAGGGTGGATGGGTCTTGCATCTCCAGCTGTGACTTTTTGGAGGATGCAGGAAGGGGATTTGGGAAGGGTGAGAAGGGAATAATAATCAGTATCTTCTGGAATCTGTACATGCCCCTCTCCCACTTCTCAGATATTCACATCCCCCAACCAGAGGTGGGACCCCTTGTTGAGTGTGGCTGCAGTGATAAGCCATTGTTAACAATGAGAGAGTGTCATGTCCTCTAGCTGAATCAGAATAGATAAATGATGCAGCAGCACTGCTCTCCCTATCTGTGTGCTATGTAAAATCCAAATCTTTCTTCAGAACTCTGTTCAAATTATTACCTCTACTCTGAAGCCCTGTCTGTCTCCTATCATCAGGGGTTCTATACATATTGTATTCAGTTGACCTAGGACAACCGAGTATTATTTGGTTATTTTTGGCCCTCAGGAAACTCACTGTAATATGGTTCAATCTACTAGCAGATCTCTGAGCACATATCTCACAGTATTTAATCCTTCGTTTATAAATAAGTCTGTCTACCACTTAGACTGTTACCTCTGGAGCTTAGAAATCACACTGTATCCCTGATAACCAGCACTATTGCCTGGCATGTAGTAAATGCTCAGTAAACGAGTATTGAATAAAATGATGATTAGTAAAAAAAACCTTTTAACCTAATACTCAACAGTAGAAGAAATATGACGTTTTATGATCATCAAAATTAGTTCAGCATTGAGAACATGAGCAAACGTGCACTAATACTTATAGTATAACAACAGGATTAAAATACTATAGAAGATGGTTTATGCAAGTAGACAAAATTTGAAAAGAAGCAGGAAGTGTTAGGATAAGTGATGAGGTTATAATTATTTTTCTACTTTAAAAATTATGCTTTTTTACTTAATATTTTTAAAAGAAATACATTTTTAAGCTTGGGTTAAATGCAGATTTGGTGTGTGACATACTATTTGCTTACTGTTGAGGGCCTAGAATGCTTTAAATCTTTGCATCTCCATAAATTTTCATAATGCAGGTGTGTTATATATAGATGACCAACAACCATTAGTTAAACAAATGGGAAATTTAAGTGCCCAAAAGATAGGTAAGGGAAGTAATAGCTAGAAACTATTTTGTTAAGGGATTCCAATGAGTCAAAGCTAAACTTGCTTCATTGCATTTAGAAGAAGCACTGGTGAAACAAATAAAAATGGGTCCAGTACTGTTGGGGGTCTGACTCCCTCAGATCCGCTACCTGTATCCTTAAGGTGGTGGTGAAGCCAAGCTTCCTGGGAGAGTTTGACTAAACCACAGGAGGGATCTACCAGAGAAAAAATGGCAAGTTCTTTTTAGTTTTACTTTTTGTCTTTTTTTTTCCTTTCGTGCAGTGGGTGAAATTATCAAAGGAATAAAAGCAGGTGTGTCCATGCCTGGAATTTCTATCTCTTTCAGTGCTGGCAGTGTAGAATTTCCAGAGAAGCCTGGGGCAGCTGAAGAATCATGCTCCTGACCCCTGGTTGTGAGCACTGTCTCTCATAAGCAGGGCCTTATGGTACTTGTGTCTGAGCAGAGGCTATTGGTCTAGAAAATACCATTTCTTGCTTGTTTCTCTTTCCTTTCTTGCATCTTATTTATCCCTCTATACCAGTTTTCTCTGTGAACAAGGCAGGAATTCATGTGCAATGAATTGAAGGAGAAACTACACTAAAAGAAGAAATGGTTAAACCAAGAGCTCCTATTCTGGCTGGAGTTTATTGCTTGTTTGCCTTTAGACAGTGGCCTCTTGTGGGGACACAAACTAGAGAGACCGTCAAAGCTCATGGGTCCCAATGTGATGCTTTGACCTAATTAGTTTATTTTCTCTGCTGTGTAAAAAGATCTTAGAGAAAAAAATAGACCTTTCCAGGTGTGAACTATTACACTGAAATAGCATTTCCCACCAGCACTAGTCTGTAATCACTGTCCATTAGTGGATGTCAGAGGACACATTGTCTTCTATTTAAGACTCACAGGACTAGGGAATTTAAAAAAAAAAAAAAGAAATGTGATATATTTGCATAGTAGAGAACTATTCACATCTAATCTGTAGGGAGAAAACATGAATAATTTATCTCGTGAATATTAAAATTCATATATAGAATATAAAAAATAAACTTTAGACTAGCTACCCTCCCATTCCTTCTAGTTTACATTATGTTTTAGAAAACCTGTGTTTCTTAAACTTTAAAAGTAACTGGATACACAGTAAGGAAATCATCTCATTTTTATAGGAAATATTATAAAGCGCAGGGTAATGATGGTTGTAACAAATGAAGAACCTTAGGAAAAAATGAATTGTGCAGTCATACAATTTAGAACCAATTGAAACTTAAATTGGACATTAATAATAACATTAACAACAATAACAACAGAATTCAAAGGGGACCTAAATCACTAAACTGAACTACAATTCCCTTGTACGCATGTTATAGCTGGCCTCAATGGAGCCCATCATCTCTGCCCTTTCCCATTTTTCCCTTTCTCAGTGGAGTATGCCGATTTGAATATTTGGGTAGTGGAAGTGTTTTCTCAGCTCCCCTATCAGAGTTTGCTGCCCCATTAAGGCACTGTGCACTGTATTGAGGAAAATTAAGATCCAGGATTTAGATCTGCAGCCCTGTGATACCTGGTCTAACCAGATGCAAATGTTAGGAAATTGGTCTAAGACTGGAATATGAAGGCTGAAATGCTGACCATAACAAATTACCATATGACCACAGACTGGAAAATTACAGTGCTTGAAACTAAAATAAAGAGACACACAAACAATAAAAGAAGGGAAGACCATCAAACTTTATTATACTTCTAAGATGGATAAACTATTGTTATATACAAAAAGATTACATTATTTCCAGTAAAAATTGGCCTTCGTCACTTTGACAAGCTTAAGGGGAGTATAAGAAAAAATAAAAAAGGTAGAGAGGAAACCCCGGGTAGACAAATATTCTCATGGTAGCTATTAATATGTACTAAGATTCAGGGATGAAGGGTAATCTATACATAAAATAATGATGATATGTAGTTTAGTTAGGACATAGAGATTAGAAGTTAAAAATAATTAGGTAGATTATGTAAATACAATAATTAGAATGCAATATTTGATTAATAAGAGTTGTCCTATGTGTCATTCATAGACTCGTAGCAGAGAGAAATCTCAGTGTATAAGCTCAGGTGTTCAAGCATGCAAAAAACACCGTTTTCTATATTTTTCTCTAGCTGAACTTAATTTGTATTCCGGGCCCCAGTTCCATCAAATGGCATAAACTCAATCTCAATGAGCTTTCACCGACTCTCCTCCAGGACTGTGACTACAAATTGCCAGGTGAGGGAGGTTCCTTAAAAATGGAACCTCTGTATGGAGGTTCCTTAAAAATAGAACTACCATACGACCCAGCAATCCCACTACTGGGCGTATACCCTGAGAAAACCATAATTCAAAAAGAGTCATGTACCACAATGTTCATCGCAGCTCTATTTACAATAACCAGGAAGCAACCTAAGTGTCCATCTACAGATGAATGGATAAAGAAGATGTGGCACATATATACAATGGAATATTACTCAGCCATAAAAAGCAACGAAATTGAGTTATTTGTAGTGAGGTGGATGGACCTAGAGTCTGTCATACAGAGTGAAGTAAGTCAGAAAGAGAAAAACAAATACCATATGCTATCACATATATATGGAATCTATAAAAAAAAAAATGTTCTGAAAAAAAAAAAGGTTCTGCCTAGGGGCAGGACAGGAATAATGACGTAGACATAGAGAATGGACTTGAGGACACGGAGAGTGGGAAGGGTAAGCTGGGACAAAGTGAGAGAGTGGCATTGACATATATACACTACCAAATGTAAAATAGCTAGTGGGAAGTAGCCACATAGCACAGGGAGATCAGCTCAGTGATTTGTGACCACCTAGAGGGGTGGGATAGGGAGGGTGGGAGGGAGATGCAAGAGGGAGGAGATATGGGGATATATGTATATGTATAGCTGATTCACTTTGTTATAAAGCAGAAACTAACACACCGTTATAAAGCAATTATACTCCAATAAAGATGTTTAAAAAAAAGAGAATATATAGCTTCAATTATAAATAATATACTTAAGGTCCTTACAATCCTGAGATTTGAATTTATGATTATATTACATTTTCTTGTGTGTTATATCATTATATTTTGCAAAATAGTGAAACTAACAATGAACAATGAGAAGTTCCATATGCCTAATTTTTACACTGGAAAAATATGACATGTTAATCAACTTTTTTATTTAGTGCTCTTATAAATGAAAGTGTTATAAATTCCTTAGAGAAGCAATCAAACAAAAAATCAGATTTTATTTTATACATTCAGCCTGACTCATAGCTTGTTTTTGTTCATTTTCAATTTATTTATATATAGTTATTGAAATTGTAAACCACATTATATTGTTTTAAGCAGCTTTTTTTTTCCCCATAACATTCATGCACTACTCAATTCACAGATGTTTATTTACCTTCTTATTCATGTCAGAACCCTGTTCTAGAAACTTAAATCATGTTCAGGGTGGCTGGGTCTTAGTTCAAGAAGGTCAGTAGCGGAATAGCCGTACCTGATACTGCTTTGCCCCATACATGAAATATTGGGTTGACAGAATCAAACCTCCACTTAATTAAGAAAGCAGACATTATGTTTTGAAAGACATTGAACTTTGAATTGCCTTTTAGGGGAAGTTAGTGTATACTGTGCTTCAAATATATGTTGCAGGTGCCATGTTTAAGGAAATAATTGAAATAAATTTTTCTCAGGATCTAGAGCCTACCAATTACAATAGGATTTAATTGGTTTTGAGTCAAAGGATCTTCAGCTAGTGTTTTGTTTTGAAATATGTAATAAAAATAATAGTTGTGGGAGGAACAATTGAGTTCCAAACTCAGATGCATCTTGGCTCTATAAAAGTAGGTGCATTAACATAAAATTCTGAGAAATACTTGAATTTCCATTCTTCAGCATCAGTGCAATCATTTATACATCATTATCAAATAAATGCTAAATATTAACTGAATCCCTGTTCTGTGTTGGTCAGCATGGTAGACCTGGGTATAAAAGTACTGACAAGGCCTCCTCTTCAGAATTTAAAATCTTGGTTTATGCATGCACCTGTTTTTCCCACAACCTGACTCCTGAAATTATATCATAAAAATTTACCTTCCTCATTGATTCTCCAGATATTTCCTATATACAGATTTTCAGGGAAAATACAAACCTGATAATGAGGTTGAATGTACTTATTTCCTACATAGCCTCTTCCGGGTTCTCTTCTTTCATGCTACCTTGCCAAAAAGAATGTGTGTGTGCCCGTCGGGGTGCTTTTATTTACCTCTTAGAATCTCTACTCAAACCAGAAGTTAGAATGGCACAAATAACATTCGTAATTCATACTATTTTAAACATAATCCAATCTTTGAAGATTCAGAAGGGACAGAGGATTTTATAGTGATGCCTTCATCATTATGTAACATTATTTTTCAATCTCCTGTAAACGTACTGAGTGTTGGATAGTAAGGAATTCCATTTGATATATCATCAAATAAACCATACCAAATTGTAATTGAATTCTAGGTTTCCTGGAATCATGTTTACTTTCAGTATAGGATTATATTCATTGGGACCCAGTAGAAAAAGAAATTCTTAAGCTAGCTCAGTGATCTTGGTCAGTCCTCCTCAAAGAATTGTTGAAAACAAATATTATATTTTGTACTCATGTTCTAGGGAAGGAAGAGTAACAGGAATAAAATACAATTTAATATTTGACTTTTAGATGAGGCTGTTTACATAATTAAAACAGATGGCTAGTGATTTCAGATGAGAGATGGTGAACAATTTTAAAAAATGCAAGAATTTATTTCATTTTATTCATCCAGGTAGAAAGCAAGGTTTTCTTTAGTTACTTGTAGGTTTCTGAATTCACTTTGCTGTACAGAAATTGAGGGAATGAAGGCAGGTAACAAAATACTAACAAAATGTTTTAAAAGGAGAGTAGTTAACCCCAAATGTGTACTTAGAACTTCTGTCTCTCATTTATTTTCATTCATATTCGTCCCAGAGAGGCGCTTCCAGAGCTCCCTGTATAACCAGCTCCCTCCCTGACCTCTCGCACACTGAATTGTGCTTGCCTACGCATCCTCCTGAAATGAGTGCAGAAATATTTTCTGAATCTCAGGGTTTCTGTGATCCTGGTGAGCTTTAATATATTCCTGGGCTACATCTTTCCGGGATTAATATATTCCGGGTTCCATCTTTCCTGGGTTACATTTTCCGGGATTCTCTGAAGATATCTCTAATTATTCTATCTTTGCAAAAAAGAAATATCTTTAACATCAAGGACAGTTTTTCAATAAGCAAGTAACCAAAAATGCTCAAATTTTGAGGGTGTCTTTTTTCTGTGTCTGTAGTAATCTTTCAGTTGAGTGAGAAGTAGTCAGAGCCTTTGTGCTGTTGATTCAACTTCCATTATGCACACTGATGGCACATGGAAATAAAATAATACAAAAGCACCTCACATTACACTACAACTAGCAATTTCATGGAAGACAAAATACATCAAACCAATTGCCTGGCTTTGGAAAGACAAAACTAGTTAGTGAGTAAAAGGATAATTTCACAGATATTTTGAAATTAAACAATGTTTCGTAGTACCAGAGGGACCTGCATTTGAATCTTTGTAGTTTTGTGAAATTGTCCAAGTTATGTAACTCCTCTGTTATACAAATTGTTCACCTATTTTAATAAAATATGCCTAAAAGCTGTTAGGAGAATGAAATTAGTGTGAAATTTAGTATTATGATTAACATCAGAGGTATATGAGTATGTGGCACACAGTAGGACCTTAATATATATTTCTTTTATTTGTTGCACAACAAGTGGGCACAATCCGATTCATTTTGTTCTTCAGGAAGTAGCTCTTTGACTTTGAGGCTCATTTATCCAAGTAGGGGTTGACTTTTAATTCTGGAAACAAATGGCAGGGTGGGCTTTGTTTACTTTTTCTTTATGTAAAGAGCAAACATGAACTCTATAATAGTCTATAAAATAATAAACGACTTGTAAAAATAAATGGGTATCTAACAGGCAACCCAGAGAAAATGGGACAAAAAATTATCTTTTGTGCAACATGTAATTAACCTGTAGACATTTTTCCTACACCTAGTTAGACAACAGCTAATTTCTGAGTAAGTTTAACAAATGGTTAGTTATGGAACTGAAATTAATTAGGGGAAATCTCATGGTGCTTCAGGGAATCAGCTTATCAGAAAATAATGTATGTGCTCAAGATTTATGGTTACTACACTTTGCCCATGGCTGTAAATTTCTTTCTGGCACCTTGACTATTGTTGTGGGTTTGTGTAAACTACCAGCAGGTTGGCAGCCAGATGATATCCAAGCAAGTTCTTCCTAGTTTCCACTTCTTATCTTTTCCCTTTGGTTAACTGACATCCAGGGAAACTCATTCAGAATCAAGGACAAGTCCTAGTTCTTGGTTAAAAAGTACCACAGGCCCTGGCATATACTTTCTTCCAATTGAAACAGAGACTGCACACCACAGCTCTTTTCCAGATTCCACAGAGGAAGTTCAGAAGTTCCAGCATCAGGGCACGCTGCCTATTACTAAAAAAGAGAATATTCCACGGACTGTACTATGTGGATCCGCCATTAGCAATTAAAGATATGAAGGAAGGAAGCATTATGGTCTGGGATCTCAGGCTTGCAGTCCATGGGTCTAATGCAGTCAGTACATACATTGTGTGTCTCCAGCATGGTGATGCTTAACAGCACTGAATGCCAATACCTTTAGTTCAGTGTGCTTTTCCTAGTCTACTACCATTCCCTCTGCAACCTGTTATCTTAAATTTGTGGATCTGAGTTTGCAACTCTTGATATAGAACCAAGAGTTGCAAACTCAGCTCCTCCTTTTATTGGATTAAATAATTAAACCTTTCTTTAATTGAGAAGGCAAATAATAAGTAGAGATTTTAATGAATTTTATAAAATACCAAATGCTATGCAAAAAAATAAGTGGGAACCTAAAAGTCAGCAGAGTGAAAAAAGAAAACAGCAAATCTTTTTTTAAGCAACATGTAATTAACCTATGGAATATCATGATTTGCATAGCTGGAAAGGAATTAATTGCTGGGTGTGTTAATATAACACACATCAAGTAATTTTTATAGACACACATCTAAGAAGTCACAGAACATTTTCTAGAACACAAAATGGTCTTGTGACTGGTTCTAAGAGCACACTGTACATAGCCGTCAGTGCCCTCTGTACAGAGCTGGCTGGTGTGGCTGGCCGTGTGTGTCCATCATTTCCAGTTTCTGCTTTAAAGCAAACTCAGGAAGAAACAGTCTAAGGCTATTTGAATTTTTTTTTTTTTTTTTGCGGTACGTGGGCCTCTCACTGTTGTGGCCTCTCCCGTTGCGGAGCACAGGCTCTGGACGCGCAGGCTCAGCGGCCATGGCTCACGGGCCCAGCCGCTCCGCGGCATGTGGGATCCTCCCGGACCGGGGCACGAACCGTGTCCCCTGCATCGGCAGGCGGACTCTCAACCACTGCGCCACCAGGGAAGCCCTATTTGAATTTTTAAAGATAAAGTAAAAGAAGAAATTTAAGGTCCATAAATGTTTTCAGGATTATTAATTGGCCACCTTTATTTCGGTCTGGGAGAGAAAGGGTATACAAGAGTGTGCATACAGATGTGTGCATGCTTGTGTGTGTGTGACTCACTCTATCACTTCCAAGTATTTCTGGGCTAGTAGCTCTTAGTCATGAAGCACTGGAGCTGTGTCAGGTTTGACAGACAACCTCAGGTGTGTAGCCCCAGAGCAGCAGCTCCTGTGCTTGCTTTTAACAGCTAATCAGGGTGAGGCGTGCTGCTGAAATTGCGTTTCTGATGCTTGCTTTCCCACTATCTCTCTCAAGGCAATGTTACTGTGACAGACTAAAGAGTTAGGTAGAAGAAATTCTGGCTTTGAAAGATTAGATGGGATTTTCCTCCCCTTCTCAGGTCCTAAGCCCTCAGAAAAACTTGAATGTCTCACTGGTTAACGATTTCCAAGGGTGGGTGAGGGGGGAAGACGAGTTCTCCTACAGAGGAAAAGAATATGAGTAAGAGATTGGGGCCACAGCCTCTTTCCATGGAGAAATTGGCTTTGCCGCTATTCCTCTCCTGTTCCTTCTCACTGCCTATAAACTCCACCTGACTCACCTCCCCTTTGCCAGTTTTTCCCAACTCACTCACCTTGCTGATGAGTGCCAAATTCCTCCTGTTGAATCATAATATTCCTTATTCTCAATGCTTTCAAAGACTCATCATATCATTCCTCAATTACAAAACTTTCAAAGACACCCCGTTGAAAAAGACAAAAAGCCTGCTAATTAAGACACACTTATTTGCATGGCATCTGATGTCCAGCATGAAACTGGAGCCCGCTTTCCAACTTCATTTCTTACTGCTTTGTTTCATAGACTGTATCCTTCAGTTTTCCTCAACTGGATTGCTTTTGGCATTCTTGCAGGGGGTTTTGTTGTACGGCACTAATTAAAGAACCTTTAGCCTCCTTGGCTTTAGTGCAGTCCATGCCAACAGCACCTTTCAGTCATAGTGACAAAGGAAAATGCCCCACCCATTTCTGAACCTTCAGTGGGAGTGCTTTACTCCCCTTCAAGGTGAGACCTGTTCTTGAACTTCACTTGCCTTCCTGCCTTCATTCCTTATTCATGCTGTTTCCTTGGCTTGAAATGTCCCTTATGTCTTCATACACTGACTCACGATGCCTTAATGAAATTACCGCAATCCCTAGTTCAAAGAGATTTCCCCTTCCTTTTGAATTCCCAAGGCAATTCATATTCATCGAATACCTACACATGCCAGGCAGTCTTGCTAATTGCTTTATAGGCATTATGTCCACTTAACTTTGTCCTTCCTGGCTCACAATGAGTGGTATTGAAACTTACTTCCCGGAGGTCACCCCTCCCTACCTCTCCCATCTTCTTCCCACCAGAGGTCAAGGTAGAGGTTAAATCTAAGCTCTCTAATCTTATTAGACCTTTAACATTTAGCAGTTTCTCTCCTAGGTATGAAGCACCTTTTACTAATTTTCATAAAGGCAATATATTGACTTAGTTATTGCCTAGACTTGCCATTTTCACATCTTACCTTCTCTACCAGACAGTAGCCCTTTAAAGTAAAGGCATCTGATTTTTCTTATTTACTAAGGACCACTGTAGAGTACACTGGGGTCTCCCATAGGTTTCAGAAAATGTTTGCTGTAAAATCTGGACACTGAAAAAATGACTAATGGATTCTGATTTTCAGTGCTTATTTTAAAGCCCAGAGCAGTTCAAAAGAGTCAAGATCTAGAATATCAGGCTGCTGGTTGGGGTTGGGGGTGGTTGGGTGAGAACAGCTTAAAAAATGAAAACCAAGGAAACTTACGGAAGTAAACTTCAGCCTTTCAAACAAATACATAATAACGATGTCCTACTATAAAACCAACATAAAATGCCAGGAAAAATTTGGTATTTTAAGGAAGTTAATGGGTAACCATTCAGAGCACATTAAGAAGGGCGATTGCACAATTTCCATTACCATCAATGAAACTCATATGGTAAAATTCACACATACTGCAGTGGAAGCATGACCTCAACTGTCATTGGACATGTTACTTTTCGTGGTGTGTGATTTCCTCCTCTAATTTGAGGCAATTTAATTTTCTGCCCACTTCACAAAGAAATGTCAGGCTGAATGACTAGAGCATTGATGTTGAACATCTTTCTTCATACATTGTATTTACAGTAAAATTGATTCTGTTATCCTTGATAACACCAAATAAAAAGCAAAAACTGCGATATTCTTTAACAGATACTCCCCTTTGAAAATCAGAATTTGGACACAAATTACAGTCATACTTGGAGAACATCTTAGTAGGAATTTGAAATTTTAAAAACAAATTTTTTTGTGAACAAATAAGAAAAGCCATTATTGAAGAACAATAATATATATTTGTCTTACTGTAAAAGTTCGGGATGAACTATATATTGGCAAATTTTCAATACCTGGATTCTGTGTTCATTTTAAATTTCATAAATCAAATATGGAGTAGTGGTTAAAAGGACAGTCTCTGGAACCAGACTGTTCACAGATTGGCTCTACTGGTTATCAGCTTTGTCATCTTGGGTGAGTAATTTAACATTCCTGGGCCTCAGTTTCCTTACTGATTAATTGAGAATATTAGAATTTCTCCCTCGTAAGATTA
Organism: Delphinapterus leucas; assembly: GCF_059928025.1. Lineage (NCBI taxonomy): Eukaryota > Metazoa > Chordata > Mammalia > Artiodactyla > Monodontidae > Delphinapterus > Delphinapterus leucas. Next base: position 29,797,926 of record NC_143137.1, on the reverse strand, counting down.
ATAACTTTAAAGCACTTTTAAGAGTACTTAGCTCATGGAGATGTCCAGTAAATGTTCATTATCGATATTATCTTATTATAAATATGGTAGGTATTGTATTGGAAGAAACATAAGATAAATCAGTTCTCACATTTGTTTTATTATTATGCTCTTTCAAAATATATTTGCTATGATTATTCTATTTTATTGTATATTAGGGAAAAGGATATCAATGTAACACATATGTTATATAATTATTTTAGAGGACTCTTAATGCCTAAATATCAGTGAATAACCAAGAATGGGACTCATTAACTAATCCATATACAATTTTTTATCTACTTCTCCCTCTCTTAATCCAACACAGCCATTCAGTCTAATTGCTTGACCATTTCCACTGGATTCTTCATTTTTATCATTTAACTCTGGCTTGGCACACAGTAAGCATTCAGTAAATATTAATTTAATCCAATCTTTTTCAAAATAAGTATTTCATTTTATTTCTACAATTCTCCGTCTAGTCAGTACGCCCAGCCATCCTTCATCATGCCCTGGGAGCTTTGATCTTTTGTCTTTCCCATCTGAGGAGCAGTTTAAGCTCCATCACCTCCTGATTCTTATATGCTGCTTTTAGTCCACCCTAATCGCTGTCTCAACTCTCTCACAACCAGATTCAGTGCAATATAATTTAGCACTACATTTATTTAGTTTCATGTTGAATTTGACTCTTCACCTAGATCATAGGCAATTTAAGGGCAGAGATGAATTTGATACTTTTTTGTAATATCTCACAGTTTGGTTAGAGTGTAATTGTTCCAATGTTAAAGCAAGGAAGAGTTGCAATATTGCATTTGTATATTACATATTTATAGATACAAATATATTATCATATGAAGTTGGGGAGTTAGGGCAGGATTCTAGCTTTTAACTCACTTATACTCATAGGCCAACTATGAGTTGGCTCTGTACTCAGTTTCTACTGTTATGGGAGATGGGGGATGGCAAAGCAAATATCTTGGAGTTTACTAGGAGTCTAATACAGCTATTAATCAGAGACCATTGAAATTGAATTAATATAATTTCACACGCCTTTCTAATGTATTCTGCATCTCTCAAAATTTGGTGTACCTAGTTCTAATTCTGTAAAGACTCAAATAGATTCAAAGTTATAGGGCAGTTAATCAAATAATGCTGTGTTTCACTATATAAATTGTAAGCATATATTTTATAAGTAATAGCTCTCCTTAATTGAGTTTGATACTGTTTTATCCCCATTTATGTAGATGAGGAAATTAAAACTCCAAGAGGTTAAATAATTACTCAAGATCACACAGGTTGGAAATGGATGAGCTGGGATTCAAAGCTAAGAAGTCTGGCACCACAGCCCACATTGTAACTACCATGCCATACCCCAGAGGTTGCTTACACAAAGCCTCTCCCACCCACTTCCTTTCTGAGAGCCCTTCTGTGTGATAGTCACTTTCCTGGTCTCTCTGAAGGCAAGGATGGATTATATAACCTAGTTCTGGCCAACAGGATTAGAAGAAATGCCTTATGGGTCTTTAATTTTCTACACTGGCAAAAAAAAAAAAAAAAAGAAAGAAAGATGTGTTAAAGGAGGCCCAGTTTTTTCCCTAATTTTAGATATTGATATGTGATGATGCAACGCTTAGAGCTTCTGTAGCCATCTTGCAACTGAAAAGAAGGTCAAGAGAATTACAGAATCACTCAGTGGCTATAAATATTGAGGCTTGTGTACCAACCCTGTATCTCCATTCTTATGAATGTCTTGTACTGCGAGAATAATGTATATATATATATATTTTTTGCTTAAGCTACTTTTTGTTGGATATTGTTACCTGCAGTTCAAAACCTCCTAAAAGATGAAACTATAAATCTCTATGATTTCTTCTACTCTTAGACCTTGTCATAAAATATGACATTTTACTTCTAATTAGCAAGATTAGTATTCCCATCTGAATATTTATGAGCATCTTACGTTATTTCAGGTTTTCATATGGGTATGATTGTATTTATAAGACTGTTTTTTTTTTCCACTGTATAGCTACTTTTTATTCTTGGCCCGACATGAAATAAATACAATACTTTTATCTTTTCCAGTTTACTTTTTACTAATTATTAGATCACCACCTTGATTCATGAATTACTAGTTTTAAAAAATGTTCTAAATTGCACTGGCAAATTTGACAAAGAAAGCCTTATTTTTTAAAATGTGGATTCATTTGAATTATTTGCCCTTTTCATATCAAATAATAGTCACTGTTAGAAAAATGCAAGTGTATTTCAGTTTCATTCCCTTCTTTATATTTAAGTTGAACTTAAATTTGTATTAATATATTAGCATCTGTCATACGACCTTCACCAGGCCCCTCTCACCTAAATCAACAATCATACATGAAGAACTGTAAATCTTTCCTTCAAATTAAAAAATTTGGTCACATTGCCTTTCCCTGAACAGATTGAAGGTAAGAATCAATCACCATTTAAGAAGATTTTAGATTTTCTGTAAGAGAAGGTAATATATTCCCAGTTTGTTTTAGTTTTTTGCTTGTTTTTATAAAACATTGGTTCATTAGCAGCTAAACATTTTTAATATTTGAAAAATACATCTTCCTTTAAAGCTACGAGTTTAACTTCATTGTGATAGGCTAGGATGTGAAGACTTAGATTTATTAGCATTAATAGAAGCAAATGCATGTTTAAACCATTAAGATAAGAAAATCTTCCCTTAGGGAGTATTTCAACTGAGGAAGCAAAAAAAAAAAAAAAAAAAAGTCCTTAGATAAGCCTGCCATTCACTCTATAATTTAGTTGCAGTGCCTGACAACTGTGATGTCAGAGTACATAGCACCGCAGCCTGCTCTGCTCATTTCAAGTCTGAAATCGTAATGACGAAGTGCCAGTTTCAGCCTTTTGTGAATAAGATCATTGAGCAAAATTCAGAGGTTTAGATATATCACTGCAGCCACTCTCTATAATATGAAATTTTGAAAAAGCAAATCAGTTAAGAATTCCTACAGTGAGACATCATAATAGTGTCCTCTGAAGATTCCATTGTATGAATTACTTTAATACATGTGTTTGATTTATGTGAAGAAACTACCATTCTCCACCTAAGTACATAATAGGGGTTCAATATACGTTTACTGGTTTGAATGCATGGTCTGATTTTGAGGTACCAGGAGAAGAGACAGAGGACATACAATTTGTCTGAGACTGAGTATAAAATCATCTAAAGTCATAGGCTGGGGGTCATGTTTGGGATAGAGCACATTTCCTTCATCTCATATTTTCATAAAGAGATTGAGACTTCTCATCCACTGTCCAGGAGAGAAGATATTAAAGTGAACGTTTATGATACATCTCCCTACTTAGCCTTCCCTGAAGAGGAGATGGGGGGACTTACCTGTTGGTGAGATTGAGGAACCTAACATCCACTGGGCCGTGCCCCAAGAATGGGCTGAATTTCCTTTAACTAAAAGTAGAAAGCAATCGTCTGCAATTCTCACTCCTCTTCCTTCTCACTCCCTCTCTCCTTCTCTCTCTTGCCTTTTGCTCAAGCAAAGCATTTCCCATCCCCTTTGCTTCCTATGTGCCTGTAGCTCAGGCAGAACTTTTTCATCTCAATGGTCCATTTGGTTTGAGGTAGAAGGCCTGAGTTTTCTGTTGTTGCATGTAACAATAGCAAAGCCAGTGCTGTATCGGCTTGTCATGTGGCTCTCTGTGTCTGCTAGCAGTTGGTTGGAATTTACAGGAGGAAACGGGTCGACTGCTTGGCTTACCTTAATGTCCAATAAATCACTAAATCCTAGGGAGCATCAGCTCTCAAGAAAAAAGTATATTTAGGAGAACTCTGGGGACAGAGTGGGGAATTTGAATGACAGGCACTTTTGTTATATAATTCTGTGCAGAAGTAAGACATCGATAAAAGTTTTGTAGCATATTTAGATGTTTCTTACAAAAAAATAAAATAATAAAAATAATAATAGGTATAATTGATTGAATATATTGTTATAGGCCAGGTGCTGTACTATGTGTTACATATTTTTATATCAATTATTCCTGACAGCTTCCAAGTACAGATTGACAAACTCCTAATACTAAATAATAACTACTACAGTGTCTCTGTAGACTGGTAAAGCCCAAATGAATGACATAAGGTTTATACAGAATAGCTAGACCCATGGCTCTGGTGATGTCACCTCTCCTTCCAAGACCATTTCAGACTTTGCTAATCAATCACAACGTAATCACTACCAATCAATCTGTACTGACTCAGAGAGATGAAATGTCTTTGCCATCATGGTGCTGTCATAACCCCAGAAGGGTCTAAACTCTTGATTTCCTATGCTTAGTTGTCACTTAGAATTCTAGAAATATCAATGGCTTAGAAGAATGTTCCAAATAGCAAGTCATAGGCTAGGCCCACATGTACTGATGAATCAAAGGAATCATTTCCAATACTCTTCCTGTTTTGTGAACTGTCTGGATAATAATCTATGTCTGTGATTATCTAAACTACAACAGAAATCAATAAAAGATTTTTTACTGATAAAATACTTTTTAATTTTATCATTTTCTTCCTATTTAAGAGCACATTTTACAGACTTTGAGAGGCAAGAAAAATGTGAATATAGAACAGAACAATAAAGTCTATTAAAATGCATAACATTTTTAAATTGAAGGTCTTTGCAGCCTAGTGACTTAGAGAACAGGCTTTGGTGTCAAATATCTCTGGGTTCAGGTTCTAGCTCTGTCACTCTATTTCCCTGTGCAGGTTCTTAATAGCTCTACTCCTTGATTTGTACTCATTGTATAGGTTTGATGGAAAGGTGAGTGAGATGAGATTTTTGAACGCACTTAGCATGGAGCCTTCACACATATAGGCCATTATTATTATTTTTAATTGAAGTATAGTTGATTTATAATGTTGTGTTAGTTTCTGGTGTACAGCAGAAGTGATTCAGTTATACATATATCTATATATTCTTTTTCATATTCTTTTTCGTGATAGGTTATTACAAGATATTGAATAATGTTCCCTGTGCTATATTAACAAGGTCCAACAGTAGGACCTTGTTATCTGTTTTATACATAGTAATTTGTATCTGCTAATCCCAAACTCCGAATTTATCCCTTCCCCCTTTCCCCTTTGGTAACCATAGGTTTGTTTTCTATGTCTGTGAGTCTGCTTTTTAAATAAGTTCATTTGTATCATATTTTAGATTCCACTTATAAGTGATAATCATATGATATTTGTCTTTCTCTGTCTGACTTACTTCACTTAGTATGATATCTCTAGGGCAATTATTTTTTAACTATTATTGCATATTAATGCCAGAAGACAGAGTTGATAGAGTGCAGAGCCTTCAAACCATGCTCCTCATGGAGAAGACTGGCAGGCCCGTCAGTGTCTTCCTCTTCAACTCTGCTTTTATCTGATTCACATGCATGGGTTGGCTATAAAATTTCATTTGAACAAATAGTAATATGATGTTTTTGTCTTAAAATGACTGGTCTCATGAAAGGATTTCCTTTATAAGTAATGACTGGTTGGGTGACATTGTGCAATTGACCTAACTTCTCTGAAACCCATTATTATAAAATAATGGCATTGGCTTGGATGATCTTTAATAATCTGTACAAATCTCAGAATCTATTCTTTAGTTGGTATTAATTTTTAGCATTGATTTAGCACTTCAAACTTTAATTCATTTACCCTTATCTTTGGTTTTCACAATATTAATATCTTTATATCAATATAGTACCTAGAGAAATTCAACTATTTATTTCTGTTTTCCTGGTTTACTTTCTCTCTGGGAATATCACAATAAGTAAATGCAATTTCATTACTATGAAACTGATTATCGTATTAGCTATAAATTTGAAATTATCGTCATGTTAATTATGTGTGTAAAGCAGCATTGTAAGAACAGATTTAGTCTAGTATTTATTTCACCTTTTAAAATGTGTTATTGAAAACTATATAAAATTTTATCAAAGAGAGAGGATGCCAAAGGATTTGATCTCATTAAAACTGCATGAAAAAGTCTGTGCTTTTGCTTATGTGCAATTTTGTATGGCAAGAATCCATACAATTTATCAGGTTTTCAAATTGTCAGTGACCCCAAAATCAGAAACTATTTCCATTACTTCTCATCTACTTCCTATCAAATCCCACCTGAGCTGCATTCTTTCCCTTCAATATGCTCCTCCATATTTTTGCAAGTGACAAATAGGAAGACAGAAGTGGGGATTTGCAAACCACTATCTTCTATTCCATCTCAGGGTAATGCATACACATTTTTAAAAGTGGGATGTGACATTTATTGTTTCATTAAATGGTTATTTATTGAGCACTGCATTGGTGAGGATTCTTCATTCCAAGTAACAAAGCCAAGTTTGGCTATTTAAGGAGAAATAAGTTATGAAAGGATATTGGGTAACTCATAGTACAGTTGAGAAGTTTAGAGAACGAAGCATAGGACTCAGCAAGCAAGAATTTCACCCAAAGCCATACCTCAGAACTAATCTGATAAGGAAAGAGCAGCTAAGAAAAGGACATGCTAAGCGTCCCCTGCATCATATGTACTAACTCTCCAGGCTGCGTTCTCTACGGCTGTCTCTGCAAGGAGGACCCCAGATCACAAATCTGGGCCCAGGACACAAAGGAAGCTGGGGAAGCAAATATTTAACACGTTTACCTTCTGCAAGTCAAACAGTCTTTGATTATCAACCAAGACTCATTGATGAGTCTTCCCACAACTTAGAAATGGTTTCAGATGCTAGAAGGCCAAAATGAATAAAAGTGTTTATTATTCTATTATTATTATTAGAATAATTATAATAATTATTATATTATTATTAGAATAATTATAATAATTATTCTAATAATAATATAATTATATTATATATAACATATAAAATATAAAATATGATTATATAATATTATAATTATATAATAATTATTATTATTCTATTATTATTATTCTATTATTATTCATGCACTTATTCACCATAACCAGACAGTGTGTGTCAGGCCCTGTACCAGCCCTGAGAAAATGAAAATGAATAATTCATGTTCCTTGTTTCCAAGAGAAACAGAGTCTAATGAGAGTGATGGGCAAATGGAAAATTTGAATCTTATGTGATAGGGTCTATGGCACCATAACATGAGAACCCCTGACTGGCAAGATGAAAATATATACCAGAATTATTTGAGAATTGTCCAGTTATTAATTATAAATCAAGAAGATGAATGGAGCATTCTTTCTACGTAGAAAAATCCTTGGATTTTCATCCTTAACTGTGCTCTTTGTCTCATACCTTATATCTGATCCACCAGCAAATCCTGTTGACTCTTCCTTCAGTTTGTACCCTGAAAAGTATTATTATTATTTCCTAAAGCCTACTGCCTTTGCAAAACAAAGCAGCCAATGTGAACCAATTATAGTGGAAGAGCATGGCCCTTAGAACCTTCCAATGGCCCTCAGTCTCTCCCAGAAGAAAATCCCCAGTAGTTAGAGTGGCCTGCAAAGCCCTGCAAGACTTGGCCTGTCATCTCCACCACTGCTGCTCTGGCCACTTCCTCCCTCATTTCTGTGGTGTGACCACACTTGCCTCCTGACTTTTCTTCCGGAACAGAAGATACGTTCCTACCTGGGGTGCTTGATCTCACTTGGTTCTTGTTTGTTCCTTCTTCTTACAATGCTCTTCCCCAAATTATCTGCATAGCATGGTCCTTCACTTCCTTTAGTCTTTACTCACGTATACCTTCCTCTGAACACCCTATATAAAATTTCAGTGACTATTCCCACCCCCAACATGGCACTCCCCATCCCACTTCCTTGCTTTACATTTTTCCATAGCAGTTATCGCTGTCTAGTGTTTTACATCACTTGTTTATTTTGTGTGCTGCTTATATACTCCTCCTCTAGAATGTAAGCTCCATGAGAGCAAGGATTTCTGTCTGTCTGATTAGTTCTCCATCTGCAGTGCCTAAAACCCAGTAAGTTCTTGGCATATGGTAAACACTCAAAAATATTTGTCCAGTACATGATTGAATAAAGACCCCAAATGAAGGGTAAAAACACATACAGATTTCCCTTTCTGCCATAACATTTTCTCCTTGTGCCTTGGAATTTATTTTCATAGTAATTTAACTTTAGAATCTTTTATTTGAACATCATATTTACATCCTCACCCCTATGAACCCACAGTCCAGGAATCCTCCTTGTGTTCCAGATAAATACCCTCTTTTCTTGTCCTCCAAATATCAGAGATAAAAGAACACGGAAATAGCACAATTAATAAACTGAGACTGCATCTTCTACTTGTTTCTTTTTCAATGCCTCCCTCCTTTTGCTTCTCTCTGGTAATGATTCTCATCCTAGAATTTAATCTAGGCAGAAGAGAATGTTTCCCTTGTTCAGACTTAGGTGAGGGAAATTCTTTTCCTAAGTGTGTCCTAGGCCACCAGCTTCCTCCATAACTAAGCATAACATTATTATCTCTGTGCAGACTTAGTTGAGCTCTCCTTAGAGAATTTTAGTAAATGAGGACTATAGACCAGGCACCCTTTAGGAGCTTTCAAAGCTGTAATGTAATTTAATTCCAAGAACAATATTAGAGCTCTAAATTATTATCCCCATACTACAGTTTAAAAAACTGAAGTTGGACAAAAATAGGCAGTGTGCCCACAGTCAGCTATCTAGTGATGGAGCTTACATCCAAACTCACGTCAGCCTGACTCCAGAAATGGTCCTTTTTCCACTTTCTGGTATCCTGATTGCAGATGTCTCTTCATGCATCCTGTCTCCTCTTTCATCATTCCAGTTTTATTCTCAGCCCCCAAAGACACCCTTAAGTTACTAAAAAACTTAAGAGAATTTGTTTCATCACCAAGACCTTTTTTTTTTTTCATTTTAACATTTGTAATTAGAATCTAGAATATAAACCGCAGAAGCAGTTATCCATTTTGAACACATGAAGGGAAGTAAGTTACCAAAAAAGCTAAAAACAGCCTGTGGAAGTATCAGAGGCATTTCTATACTGATGCTGATTGTATTTTACAGGCTAACCAGAAACTAGAGGCGATCACCCTAATTTGGGGGTTCAGTTTGCCCCGACCACTTTCTTTCAATCTAAACAAAAAGAAGCACAAAGAATACAAAAAGATTTAAGAGGCTTGACACTTTTCTTTACAAATTCAACCAAGACAAGCCGTTCTTTTTTTATAGACCATTGGGAAAAAATTAATACCTTCCCAGATAGTTGAGACATGTTTGTTTTACTGCTTTGATACATTGCTTGGAAAAAAAGTTCTACTTCATGCTTTATTGTTAAACCTAACGTCTGACTTTTGTTCTGCTGTCACCCAGCACCTTCCTTGTTCCTGGATGCCAAAAGTCATAGGAGACAATGTACTGCCTCAAGCCTCCTTGTTTGTGGTTATGGTGTCATTAGCACCTTCTGCCCCAGGCACCCCTGTTTAAAGAACTCCTGCAGCTCTTACAATGATTTGTACCACTGACAGGATAGCAGCTAATTAGCCTTGGTGGTTTGTCAGCTGCCACTGAGGTCACTCTCTTCTGTCCTCTTTGTGGAAAATATTCCTGAAAGCAGGTGCTTTTCCACTAAGACTCCTAGAGTAAATTATAATTACATTGTTTTCTCAGATTGAAAAAAACAATATTTCTTCCATCACTGATGTTATCTTCAAGCAGCTGGGTATTTCAGGTATTTTGCTACCATGCCTCCCCCCGACCTGCCACTCCTGGTTCATTTTTTTTTTTTTTTTTTATGGTACGCGGGCCCGCCACCGCTGCGGCCCCTCCCGTTGCGGAGCACAGTCCCCGGACGCGCAGGCCCAGCGGCCGCGGCTCACGGGCCCAGCCGCTCCGCGCCACGCGGGACCCTCCCGGACCGGGACACGAACCCACGTCCCCTGAATCAGCAGGCGGACTCCCAACCACTGCGCCACCAGGGAAGCCCCTTCTGGTTCATTTTTAAGACACACAGATTCTTTCATCAATGCCCAGTTAAAACCTACTTGGCTCTGTCTCTTAGTTTCCTTTTCATTGATGTTATTCTTTTCACCACATGTATAGTTTTAGATATTTGGGGAGGTTGCTAAACATTTGAGCTACTATTTGAAGTTATATAATTGACAGAGACTTCTACTAACTGTCAGTTTTCTAAGAGGTGCAGGATGCTTTTTCAAAGCAAACTATAAATATGTATGTAGATTAGTGGAAATTATGTTATTTTTGTAATATAGAATGCTATTTTTTTTTATGTGGTATGCGGGCCTCTCACTGTTGTGGCCTCTCCCCTTGCGGAGCACAGGCTCTGGATGCGCAGGCTCAGCGGCCATGGCTCACGGGCCCAGCAGCTCCGCGGCATGTGGGATCTTCCCAGACCGGGGCACGAACCCGTGTCCCCTGCATCGGCAGGCAGACTCTCAACCACTGCGCCACCGGGGAAGCCCTTTTTGGTTTTTTTTTTGAAAAAAAACCAGATTTCTGCCCTCATTTACTTTCGCTTTTGTCACCTTTCTAAAATCATAATCTTCCCACTCCTGTACTTGTAGTTTTCCATTGCAGGTCTAACAAATCATGCTTAGTAAATTCACAAAATTTTAAAATGTACTAGAGAAAGTTGGATCCTTACATGCATTCCTCTTTAACAATAACCAAAAAGACAATTATTTTCATCAATCTAAATGGAAATTAAGGCACTTAGGATATTAAAAATGTCAGAAATAAAGTAATACAATTAAGTTCTTCACACAGTGGCCTGAGATATGTAAGAAGGTGCTGACAAATTTTTAGTATTGATTAATCTCTCTACACATAATTTCACTGATGTTTCCTTAGCACACTTCAAAACGTATTGTACAAAACAATCCCCCCAAGGGCTTCCCTGGTGGCGCAGTGGTTGAGAGTCCGCCTGCTGATGCAGGGGACACGGGTTCGTGCCCCGGTCCGGGAAGATCCCACATGCCGCGGAGCAGCTAGGCCCGTGAGCCATGGCTGCTGGGCCTGCGTGTCCGGAGCCTGTGCTCCGCAACGGGAGACGCCACAACAGTGAGAGGCCCGCGAACCGCAAAAAAAAAAAAAGAATAAAAAAAATCCCCCCCAAAAAGTGGATTTTTTTGGTGTGCAATGGGCTACAAAGTTAAGGCCTTCAGCAGATACTTAAAATTTGTTATCTGAAATGAAATCCTATAAACAAGTTTATTAAATATGATAACATTAATACAAATAGAGTATCAACCTTTTAAAAGAGGAAAGTCCAACATGAATACTCACCATTTGACACTGGTATAAAGTCTAGATTCTGAGATTCAGTCAGCTTTGCCTTGTTTAGAATAAATTTGCAGGTAAATGAGCATTGTAAAGAGTGTAGATAGTGAAAACCCTAACTGTAATGGTCTCCGGCCAGGGAGAAATATTACTATTTCTAATAGTGCTGTTGTAATAGAATAATACTTGTGATTATATAAGCCCCTAAAATGCTTTTGAAAATATATCATTATAGGAAATAGAAGAGTAAATACTTTCTGCCCTGAGTCCTTTCTCTGGTTGGCTTCAATAATCATCTATCTTGTTACTTTATTCTGTATTAAGTAATCATAATCCCTATTTTATCATACGATGCACAGCTCTTTTCCATGAAAAGAAATGAAACAGGAATATAACTAGTAGAAAGGCACAAGAAAGGAAAAACAAATGAACTTTTCAAATAAGAACCACAATACAAAAACCATATCACTATAATTGACTTTCAGCGGAGTGTACAAATACTGAAAATAAAAAAAATGAGTACACTAGTTTGTTGCTCTGCTTTAATCCTGTTTTCTGTTTATATATTCACCCATACTTATTTTCTTACCATCTGTATGTCAGACTAAGACAGGTCATGCACCTACTACTAGTTACCAATTACAAAACCTCAAAGTTTAGCACAGCATAAGCTTATTTGTTCCCCTTTGAAGTCTTGTGGAGATCAGTGAAAGTAGCCTATAATTTACTAGTTTGTTCTGGTATCTATTTTTTTAAATTGGAATCTTTCCCATACAAGCTAAGATAATTAAATCATGACTTAATTTTAAACGTTGGCAATATAGTGTGTCCTTCAAGACAGAAGAATTATGTCTTTTCAATTGTAATGATATAATCTAGAAGAATATATTAATTAAATCTCTCTTAAATCTCTCATAGTAAATGTAACTGATAATATCCTTAAAGTGCTCTCTTTTAAAGTTACTGGAGGGTTTTATTTTTCACATTTGTAATCTCTGAAGTCAGATCCATAGGTCTGTAAATGAGCATTAAGTGTTTCTTTTTATTCTTCAAATTAGTTTGTGTTGCAAAGTATTACAGGCAACAGTGTGATAAGCAGAATTCCTCTATGCCTTTGGGTTACTCTGTCCTGTCCTTTTCCATTTTGATATGACCTAGTCTAAAATGAGAGACACATTCTTTCAAGTGGCTAATCTGTATAGTTTAAACAAAATCATTCAGCTGTCAGTCTTCTCTCTTTACTCCTGGGTTGTAAATTATAGGTTGAATTTACCAGGATCCACAGTATTTGATTTACAGAAGGAAACAAAGGAGGCATCTTTGGTTGCAACCTCTTTTACCATTTATATCTTGGTTTATCAGAATTGAAGGTGACATTGCTGATTATATTACTCCAAGAAAAGGACCGCTGGTCATGCATTGAACTTTTAACCACACACGTGAAATCTTTGTGTATAGAAAATAATGCCAGTCTATCCTTGAAGGGTAAGAATTGAGGCATGGATATTGCAGTGGAATATCCTGACTGAATGCATTGGATAGTGCAAAGGTTTCTCATTTCTTCCTCTTGCAGTTGAGCCTGTTTTTTTCAAGAAGAGCGTGTACTAAGCCACCCCAAAGCATATCACAGCACTGCCTGGTTTTCCCCAGGCTGTCATTTAGGCTCTACTGCTATATCAGATTGGGTTGTCAGGGATCCTGGCTCTGGCTGAGTCTATCCTTGCAAGCTAGTTAGATAGTTTGATTTGCCTCCTTAAGGTTATAAATGTTTATTTCCACAGAGCCAAACCAATAGTATAACTAATTATCTGTCACGTGAAATTTTTTACCTCCTTTGTTTATTTATTCCTTAGATATTATGTGAATAATATACAATGCCCACCTATCTTTAGGACACAAAAGCTAGTGGCTGAGGGAGCAGATACATGTAGGAATCCTACTAGCTGTTTGAACTGTGGTGTAGAATAAGGAGTGATTCATTCACTGAGATAAAGGGAGAGCTGGGGCTTGCTTAGGGTATTTGTTTTTTATTGCTACCTAGAAAATCACCACAAAATTAGCAGCTTAAAACAACAGCCATTTATTATCTCACAGTTCTCTAGGTTTGAAGTTCCAGTGGGTTTGCCTGGATTTTCTGCTCTGAGTCTCACAAGGCTGAAGTCAAGATGTCAGCTAAGTTCAGCTCTTACCTAGAGGCTCTGGGGGAGAATCTGTTTCCAAGCCCACTCAGGTTGTTGGCTGAGTCCCGTTCTTTGGGGCTGTAGGTCTGAGCTTCTGGTTTCCTTGATGGCTGTGAGCCTGGGGGTCACCATCTGCTCCTGGAGGCCACCTGCCTTCTTTTTCATGGGGTCCCCTTCATCTTCAAATCTAGCAATGGCATTTGAAGCCCTCATGCCTCTTATGTCTCTGACTTTGCCCTTTTGCTACCAGCCAGAAAAAAATCTCATAACTTTTTAAGGGCTCATATAATTAGAATAAACCTACCTAGGCAATCTCATATTTTATTTTATTTTATTATTTTTATTTATTTATTTTTGGCTGCGTTGGGTCTTCATTGCTGCGCACGGGCTTTCTATAGTTGCGGCGAGCGGGGGCTACTCTTGGTTGCGGTGCGCAGGCTTCTCGTTACGGTGGCTTCTCTTTCTTGCGGAGCACGGGCTCTAGGCGCGTGGGCTCAGTAGTTGTGGCTCGCGGGCCCTAGAGCGCAGGCTCAGTAGTTGTGGTGCACGGGCTTAGTTCCTCAGCGGCATGTGGGATCTTCCCGGACCGGGGCCCGAACCCGTGTCCCCTGCATTGGCAGGTGGATTCTTAACCACTGCGCCACCTGGGAAGTCCAAGAATCTCTTATTTTAAAATTAACTGATGAGTGATCTTAATTAGAAGGGCAAATCCCATTTGCCACGTAAGGTCACATAATCACTAGAGTAACATCAGGGAGCAAAGGTCATGGGGGTCAGTCTAGAATTCTGAACACTAAGTTAGAGAAGTCTTTTTACAGATCTAAGGTTGAACCCCAGTCTTTGGGAGAGAAAGGATGGAGAGATGGGACATTAAAGTTAAGGTCATATTGTGAAGGCAGCTGGGAAAGTCCAGTGTGGTTGTATCCAAACCCTCAAGTGATACCCATCTTGGATTCTTAGGGGAAAATATTATGCGATGTCATAGACTTTAATTCCTATGCAGCTAAGTGCAAATACCATATGGCAAACTGTATAACTGATGTATCAAGAGAAGGATACAATGAGACATAAAGAATAAGCACAGAGGAAGAGCATCTTACTCAGCTCTGGGCAGCTGGAGGTATCCAGAAAGATTTCCATGAAGAAACTTGAACTGAATTTTTAAAAATAAGCATATATGCCAGGTAAGTGGGTGGGAATAATGAGTGGACCATGAAGAGAGAAATAAAATATCAAAGAGGGGAAGAAAGTGGTATGTGCAAGAGGAAGAGTACATTTCAGTGTTAAACTGATGAGATCAGTTTGTGTGTGTTCATTTAGAGGTGTTTGAAACGAAGAAAGGGAAGTGCCTAGCCAGCCGTCCCTTAGACCTATTTGTCTGAGGTTTGGAGGTGGAACTGGTTAAATATAAAGGTGTGAGCAGCACTTGTGTATTGGGAGTATTTAAAGTCAGGGGTTTGAGAGAGTCATCCCAAAGGAGAGCATAAGGGTATAGGAGTCGAAATCAACATGCTGTAGTAAAGGATTAACGGGAAATAAATAGAGTAGAAAATATGAGGGGAGGCTACTCTTTCAAGAGGGTTGGCTTAGAGGAAAATGAGTGTTGTAACATTAGTTAAAGAATGATGTATCTTCTCAAACAGGGTTTCTCAACAGCCAATAGACATATAAGGATGCATAACTTTACTATGGGGGGCTGTTCTGTGCATTATAAAGTATTTAGCAGCCATCCCTGAGCTCTACCCACTGGATGCCAGCAGTATATCCCCTGCAAGCTGTGACAGCCAGAATATCTCCAATCATTACCAAATGCCTTCTGGGGGCAAATTCATCCCCAGTTGAGAACCATTGTTCTAGAAGACGTTCATTTTAAATAAATAATCAATAAGCATAAATGCAGTTAGAAGAGGATAAGACTGAATATTGAAAGATCCAGTGGGGAAAGAGAAGCAGTCTGTTGATGGGATCACTGGGAAGAAGAGAGGAAAGAAGGAGGAAAATATGAGGAGTAATACTGTTCACAGGGTTTGGAGGAAAACTGAGAGAGGCTGCCAGACAGTGCTATCATAGCCTGTGATATTCTTATCATTAGATAGTTTTGAAAGGAAGCCAGTTGTCTCTGTTCCTACCTGAAGACAGTCCTCCCACTTGTGTCCTGGATTCCAGCCATTCTCACCTTCTCGAGAACACTGTTCAAGCAATGCTCCCTTACTCTTCCTCAGTAATAAATTGTCCCTCTCTACAGATTATTTCTGTGGTAAAAATAATTCAAGATTCTGTGAAAAGAGCTCTTGACCCCACAGACAGGAAAGATTATGTGCATTACTTTCTTGTTGCTGCTGTAACAAATTACCCCAAACTTAGTGTTTAAAACAACGCAAATTTACTTGCTTACAGTTTTTGAGTCCAAAAGTCTGAATGAGCATTATGGGGTTAAAATCAAGGTGCCTGTTGGTGCTGTGTTCTTCTGAAGGCTCCAGGGCAGGATCCGTTCCCTTGTCTTTTCCAGCTTCTAGAGTCTGCCTGCATCTCTAGGCTCACGATCCCGTGTCTGTCTTTAAAGTGCATCATTTCAACCTCTGCTTCCGTCATCCCATCACTTTCTTATGACTTTGACTTTTTTGCCTCTATCTTAGAAGGATATTTGGGATTACATTGGGCCCACATGAACATTCCAGGATAATCTTCCCATCTCAAGATCTTTAAAACATCTCCAGGGCTTCCCTGGTGGCGCAGTGGTTGAGAGTCCGCCTGCTGATGCAGGGGACACAGGTTCGTGCCCCGGTCCAGGAAGATCCCACATGCCGCGGAGCGGCTGGGCCCGTGAGCCATGGCCGCTGAGCCTGCGCATCCGGAGCCTGTGCTCCGCAACGGGAGAGGCCACAACAGTGACCTTGTACCGCAAAAAAAAAAAAAAAATCTCCAAATTCCCTTTTGCCATGTAAGGTGACATACTAAGAGGTAGCAAGGATTGGGATGTGGGCATATTTGGGGGGCCTACTACTGTTTGGTGAAAGGAAGACTATGACAATATGATGAGAATTATGTAGGTTAGATACATGGGATGGAGGAGGAAGAATTACATCTAGAAGACATTTTGGCTGAAAATAAGTCAAACCTTGGTCATAATATGTGGAATAAAAGAGATGGGCCTATCCGTCTGTCGCTTGATTCTCAAGACTGAATTAGAATAGGACCTGTGTCCCTAAGGAAAGGGTAATGCATGGTGGTTGTTAATGTTCACTCCATGTCATTCTCATTTTTATCAGTCTACTAGAAAATTGGTTGTTAATGTTCACTCCATGTCATTCTCATTTTTATCAGTCTACTAGAAAATTTAGCAGTTTAATTTCTGGTCCATTTTGAGGCCATCAGGTGTTCTTTGAATGCAGCCTCTCAAGAAAATAAAGTTTCATCAGCACCATCTGGAAAGTCTACATTCACAAGGGAACCAAGTGGCAGACCCAACCTGCTTGGGAGACACATTTCAGGCCAGTGTGTTAGGGCACAGATGCTACTGATCTCACGTCTGAAATGGTCAATGGAGGTCGTGTTATTGCTGTTCTATTATTAGCAATATGAAATTCCCAATCTGTTTACTTTGTTTTGACACCTGAGATCAATTTCATAATAAGCTACACAGAACACATTCTACTAAGCACTGACTCAGGAAAGAAAAAACGATTGTAACCAGAAGTGGGTGTTGATGCCTAATACATGTAAATGTAGCAAAAAAACATTAGACAATGAAAGTTAGCTCCCAGATGGTACTACCATCTGGAACATAAATCCATAAAGGTACTTCTGTAGTATTTTTGTAATGAAAAATCAGGCCTTACTGAGAATTTTTAATGGCCACTTATAAAGCTCACTGTTAACATTAGTGTTGATAAATGACAATTATGCATATATATATATAAACATTCATCAAGGTAGGATCTGGAAGCTTTGGACCTCTGTTAAAGAAAAAGTGTGTTGTAAACTAATTGGTCTCTGGGAGAATGAATGCAGCTGGTTTAGTAACCAGGGTGTGAAAAATTTTAATTCTGTCTAAGTACAGAAAGCAGCATTTGTCTATTAGGATTTTTCTCTTTGTTTTCCCATTTAAATCCCTCACAAATATTAACTAAGTACTTTACTTAATTCTCTGTTACATTCTCATTTCACAGCTAGATGAGTAAGAGAAAGACAACTAGTAATTTATTTGCAGCTTTAAAGTAAATAACAAATGGAATCTCCCTGCTATAATATGATTTTCTCTAAAGCAGAGAGGGAAATGAGGATGGCTTTGTCTGAACACTGTTTAAGGAGTGTCCTTCTTTTAATGTCATTACCTTATTCATGATACACATCTGTAGCACCCCCCAGACAGTACTGTAATAATGGCTCTTTCCAGTGATTATTTGCATGAATATTCCCTAATTTATACTTGTAACATTCCTTTCCGGAAAAAAATCAAGTGACTTCTACTTGGAAACTTAATTTTCTATAGGATATTTTTAGAAAATTGTATTCTTTTATGGATATTTAAAAGGCCATAGCAGCAACAAGCCTATCTATATGCCACGATTTTATTTACATATTTATGTATTTTTTAACATTGAATTGGTTCCACTGTTGCTGTCTTCTACGGGATGAAAGTTGAAGAACTTTAGGGCTGAATTTCAATGTGATCTATCTGAGAAATGTGCAGTAAACAGCAGACAGATTGATTTCCTAGAAACCTGTCATAATGAGATTGCACAGGATATAGGCCCAGCTTCAGGCTTATTCTTCATTGATCCCCGACTGAAAGCAGGGATACTGCTGACCATGAAATCCCACTTGTTTCCGTATTAGAACCTACTTAGGAAACATGGCCTCTGGATGATAATGGCAGATTCTGGAAAGATCCTTATGTATATGGCATGTAGATACACAGACACACACATGAAGTGCCTCTTATCCTCAAAGTTCCCCTCCACACCTTAAGTCCCTATATTTGAAAATTAAATTGAAAACTTACTAACTTTTGATCCATTATGCATTTCATTGGTATAAATTCCTCAAATGTCAAGCATGAGTAATTCACAAAACATAGATGAATTAGATCCTCTCATTTGTGAAGCTTGGCACTTCATCTTTGTCATACCTCTCTAATGGAATAGGTTTAGTTATTAGCTGAATATAATCTTATAAAGATGTGTGTTTGAAATTAAAATGGAATTCATGTTTTCATCCATGAGTGGCATATTTAAATTCTGTTCACAGTAAAGTGCTACATATACTTTCACTTTGGAATTCTAAATGCCTTTAGTGGATGCATAGCTTTTTAGCATTAAGTATGTCCTGCGTGTTCATTCTTAGCTCCCCGGTGCCAGAAAACTTCAACAAAAGGATATGGGAGAGTCTAACAACACTAATATTGTTAGGGAAATCATCATTAGTCAATGCTGTATTTCAGTAGAAGAGGATTGGGGAGCTCAAGTCCCATTTCCGTTTCTGTCTGTTTTTAACTGCCAGATGCATAGGCTATTTCCCCAGAAAGGTTCAGTGGAATATGACAGAGTCAAAAACCAAATTAGCGACCCTGGACGGTGGCCATGAACTGGGGTGAAATATAGATCAGCACAAATGTCTCTCATCTTCTCTGTTAGACCAATTGTGAGTGTTTTTCTGATGGAAACACTTATAAATCTGATCTGAGTCTGTTAAATTGGAAACTACCAAAATAACTGCATGATACGAGCATCGGTATTACTCAAATCAGAGGGTGAAAAATCTGTCTCTGGTTCATGAAGAAAGAAAAAGTAAGAACACTGAATTTTTATGTCCTATTAGTAGTGTAAAAATATCACACTTGCCATTTTGGTGCGTTATACAGATTACAAATATTGGTTGAGCATTACTCTGAGATCTGAGATTATGACTAGTCATTTATCTCATGATAGGAGATGTAGTAAAATTTCACTTCACTTTCTTACTGAGTGTTGAGCATAGATTCCTAGGGTGACATGATATCTGAAATTGTTTTCCTTTTAATAACAAGATTAATTGTCCTTTCATACTCGTGTATGATAATTGGTATACACAGTACCTCTCTTCCTGAGACACACTCATGTGATCACAAAATAATAAAGCTCAAACCTCGCATGGCACCATTTCACCACTACCACTACCAGCTACATCTACTCAAAAGGAAGAGGTAAAATTTACTTACATTATTAAATGAATTAAATTTTTGCCAACTAGGAATATCCCGAAGTCTGGGATATTTATCCCTGAAAGCCCCCAGTTCCTTTTTCACTCAATGCACAAGGACTTTAACATAAGTGCATTGTGTGTGCCTTGCCTATTTGTCTCTTCCCTAGGTGAGCTAGTGTCAGCTTTTTTAATACAGATTGACGGTTTATGTCCTAGATCTAACACCATAGTAACATTTTTTTCAAACTTAACCATGCAAAGGCTGTTCTTCCCCTCATAGGCTATTCCTCCCTCAGTTCTCATCCAACTTCCGTAAACTTTTTAAATAGAGAATGTGTTTTTTTTTACTGGTGGTGGTTGCTTTTTTTTTTTTTTTGCTTTCAGAGAAAACGGTAAGTAGAGATGAGAAGGAACTAGGTGACCTTTAACTTCCCTTCCAAAGCTAAGAGAGTTTAGGAGTTTATGATTCTATAAGAATTGATAACTTGTCTAGAAAAGGCATAGAATGGAACCATCATAGTGGACAAGGGGGAATAGAGAGGGATGGATGTCATGGTAACTCAATGCATTTGTTAGAATATCATGCATGTACTATTATATGACACTATATATGTAACATAGAATGTAGTTAAAATGCATCCAGTCTTCACTTATGGATTGAATTAACGTTCTTGGTAATACCTCACAGGCCAATGTGTGAATTGGTAACAGGGCTTAATAACTTCCCATATACATTTCATTAACTTAAATAAGAAAAAAGAAAAATGTGTGCGTGTATAACATTAAAAGCATTAGAAATTACAAGTGAACCATCAATTAACCTACATGGAAGACACTGGAATTGGTTAATATGCTGATCAAAATTCCATGTAATTAACTGTCACACTGAATTATAGGCAAACCATACTTAACTATATATATATATATATATATATATATACACACACACATTATATATGTATATATATATATATATATATATCTCAATCACGTAAATGAAAAACCTTTTAAGTGAGCTACTATGTTTTAGTATGATAGGAAAGACTACATAGCTTCATTTATTAGCAGTACTTCTTAAGAATCTACTGGAAAGTTATTATCTTTTTTGCCTACCTGTCCTCAAATTGAAGACATCATTATTTTTTTCACAGTATAAATCCTCAAAATAAAGGTAAATTATTGTGGCAGGTGTACAAATAATAGCAACTTATGGTTGTCTTGACTGGAATTACACATTCCTCTAAATGTTTAACTGAAAGAAACAATTCTTTTAAAAATATCTCCAAATTATCCCTAAATAGAAAACACATGCATGAAATATTGACACCACAGATATGGAATCACTTACGTTTGATACTGCAGGGTATACCTTCTTTGATTTGGGTAGCATTCTAATAATGAGTGTCCAGAAATTTGAGCTCTTTACTGTCACTGTTTGTCCACTTCACTCATAGCCAAGCTATTCAATCTCTCTGAGACTTTAATTCACTATAACCTCACAAGCACTGTCCTCAGGGACTATGCCGTGAGGAGACTAATGATGACAAGAGAACATTATTCTTTTGAAAATTAAACTTATTGGATAGGATACTGAATTCTACTCTCAGTTACAAAATATCAGAGTGTATGTCAAATATTCTTTAAAATTGACTAATGTAAAGTGTTGGAGCAAAGTTGTAATAATATAGTAATATTCAGTAAAGCAAAATGTAGGGAAAGGAATCACATACCTTCAGTGGGGTTGAGGATCATTAACGGTAAAATCTTCAAAGAACATGTGGCCAATAACAAAACAACAATTAGGCTAGAAGAATAAGCATTTGTCGTGCATCGAGTATTACCTCAGTTAACCCTCAGTGTATTACTATAATTATTATCCCCATTTTAGAAAGAAGGAAAACAAAATTCAGGAAAGTGATATAATTTACCTGAGGTTGTATTGCTACCAAGTGGCAAGTGGGTGGGAGTCTTGCTAAAAGGAATATGCCAGGATAGTGTGACCTCAGGAATAGTGAAAACCAGGCCAGGAAAAATGCCAGAAGATAGTACCTGGAGTAAAAGTCCATTGTGTCACAGTGGAAAGTGCATAGGCTTTAGAATAACATTGCACTAATAGCAAATCCCTGTCATCAGCTTGTGATCATGGGCAATTTACCTTCAAGCCTCAAGTTCTTGTAAAATAGTGATAATAATATATTTTCTCATAAGATTGTTGTGAGGTTTGAAATACATATACACATAGACTCACACAGACAGACACACACAGTTTGTTTTTCAGTTCTTTGTTGGTTGGTTGGTAGGTTGTGTTTTTGTTTTTGTTTTAACTTTCTGAAGGAAGCTTGGAGTATTGTGAAAAGTTCAAGCTTTAGAACAACCATAACTAGACTCTGTGAACTAGACTCTTAAAACTTAGGAATCACAAGGATACAGAATGCTATGAACAATGGAAAAATCCAAAACTGACTATAATTGTAAGTTTGTGAAGACAAATGGTGACACTAGGGAAGACGCTCAGGAAAAGGTACAGCTGTGAACCTGGGAATCAGCATGTGACTGAAATCCACAAGGAGTCAGTGAGAGTTGACAAAGGATTGTTAACAGTTAATAAAACTAGGAAGCAAAACCAAAAAGAAATCCATCTGTGAAAATATAGACCATGACAGTTAGGAGTGCCCTGATGGCAAGGATGGCTGGAGCCCGACCCGGAATGTGGAGCTTTCCAGCCACAACCAGCCCTGGGACCTGCATGGGGCCAGCACACAGCCCCAGGTGTGCATGGAGGCAATGCTGAGGCTCAGATGCAGCCCTCAGGGGTGGAGGAAACTGAGCTCTGAGGAACGTGTGAGAGCTGGGTGTGGAGCTTGTGATTGAGCTGGTGGTTGATGGAACGTGATCTGAAGCAACAATGGGTTATGCTGAATTTAGAGGACTGAACCTTGCATGGCCACTCTCACAGGGAATAATGTGTCTGGTGACAACAACAAAAAGCACATTTTTGGAAGGCATCCAGGTCAGGTTTCATGACTTGGGGGCTCTGCACTTTCTCTGACTGAAAGACTCTCCACTGTGATCATTCAGCTCAGTCTTTTTAACCATTCAGTGTGCTGCTCCAGTGCCATCTCCTTCAAAGGGCCTCCTCTGATCACCACACATAATAGTTCTTCTTCCTCCACCCTCAGTTATTTTTGTATCAGGATAGTAAATGTCACTCAACACCAACTCATGCTTAGAGGTAATGTAATTTCTTTTTATGTGTATGATTAACCTAGCTTCCTTTATGCTTAACCTATGCAGTGGTTAATAAGAAAAAAAAAGCTTCTAATCCAACCAAAAGTATTTTTTTAATTCAATAATTTTAACAGTGTGGAGGAATATTCAGCTTTTATGGATAGAAATGCTCAGTCTTTTAGCTATTCTCCCGTAACTCTGCTTCCCTTCTCTAGTCACTGGGTATATCAGGGGAAGGAGGAGGGTTTGTGACCATATCATGAGAAGGGAGATTCAGTATCCCTGGGAGGAGATCTCAGGTCCTTGGGACTCAAGGTAGTGTTCTTTATTCAACTAGTTGATGCTCCTCCTGTGGTCATCCTTGACTGAAGTCTGTAGTCATGTAATTTTGATGTGGTTTAATGATGCCCCTTCCCCATATCCCATTAATCTAAATGGTCCCTTCACTATGGCACTCCATGGTCTTGCTGCTCTTGTTGTCAGCCCCAGCTTCAGTGATGCCCAGTCCTTTCCACAAAGGCACTGTCCCAACTATTTTCTGTGGCATCCTCCACCCACAAATTCCCTAGCCACAGCTTCTAATTAGGTGCTATGGATGACACATGGACACGGCGGTCTGCCGGTGCCTGACCATTCTGCTCTGCCAAGTTCATGTGAAAGCATCAGAGGCGCGTGTGGGGTCACCTGAGTGGTGGCTTCTTTTCAGAGTCCTTAATGAGGAATAAAAGCAAGAGCATTCTCTGCCCTTTGCTGCTTCTCTCAACTGTGTAATATCCCCTAACCACCATCTCCCCACCTCAACACTGGTGATCTTCATCTAGTTTCTCCAGGGAAGGAGGGCAGGGGATGTCAAGGTCATTTGCTTCTCTACGTATTCTCGTTCTAGCCCTTGCCAATCAGGACCTCTGTCATCTTCTTTCCTCAGGGCATTCACTTTTGACCATATAGGACCTGGTTTTAGATACAGTGAAATGTACATTGCTCACCCAAAGTGAGCATTGTCCGTTTCACTCTTTGAGAACTTTTGCTATGAGAAATGCTAATTCCTTCCAGACATTTTTACTCAGAAAAGTCCTAGGTTCAGAAAGGCAAAGGAGAAAAAAAGGATTAAGAGTTTCTAAACATTATGCCCTTAAGAAACAAGAGGTAATTATATTTCTCTCTGTTTTCTTCAGTTTGGTTCTTAAAGTTGTACATAAATACATAGGAATACATTCTAGTGTATATCAGTGGAAAAGATAAAGTGAACTAACATTTGTTGAGGGACTGATATGCACAGGGTGCTGCTCTGTCATTTCCTTCCCTCCTCCCTTAAGTAGGATCTTTGTAATGATCTCGCATACTGCTTGCTACAGGATAGGCTAAATGCTCTATCCCTTTCTTTAAAATTATTTGTAACTGAAAATATGAGTACTTTTTAAAAATGTCAAAGCCTTTTTATTTACATTTTTCCTGTGAGATCCTCACACCAGCTCTGTTGTTGTGGAAGAAGGTTGCTGGTAGCTCTGTTTCAGAGGGAGAACCTGAGGTTCCCAGACTTTACATGACTGGTTCCAATGTCAAGTAACAGAGCATGATGGACGAGGAATGGAATGCACGGGCGGAACGAATGTCATTTTGCTCTTCTCTTCCAAGTTTCCTCATGTTTTTATAGCATTATAGTAAGCAACAGAATGTTTAATGTGGTGTTATATACGCTGTGTAATATTGTGCCAATATAACATTGCTGAATGTTAATCTTAACACAGATCTGACCAATTTGCTTAAATTTGGTTAAAATTAAAGACAGAAGAGACAAAATATTATAGAGTTCCCACCAAATCAAATCCTGGTACCTCAACTTATATACTGACAATAGCCAGAAAATGGTTATGGGAGGATGCAAAATGCAACAGGTTTCAAAGGTGAATGTTCATCATTATAACCAACCTAAGAAGTGCTACTTAATTCCATTAGAAAAGAATGTATGAGTTTTCAGAAAACAGTGGCTTTATGAATGTTAATCTTTATTTCTGTGTGACCTCAGCTATATAAGTGGTTGAGTGCATACAACCTAGGGAGAAATAATCTCAGTGACTCAGTTTTCTCACCTGTGTTAATAGTTCCTATCTGATGAGGTTGTCGTGAGATTTAAAACACATAAACCAACTTTAACAGTGCCTGGCGCAGAGCAAGAAGTGTTTAGCTGTCACTAGAGTGTAAGCTCCTGAAAGCAGAAATTCTTGTCTGATTTCTTCACTACTGTAATTCCAGTGTCTATAACAGTACTTAACCTAGAAAGATACTTTCAAATTTGTGGCAATTAATTGAACACTTTTTATTTCATCAAATAGGCAAACTAGACAATGTGAAGCTAACCAGCCCATCCCATTCTATTCATACCATGAACCCTTTAAGTCAATTAACACTTTAGACTTGACTCACCCTTCCTCATATTGAATTGTTCTTTTTCTGGTACATGGTTTGCATATAGGTGTCTCTGTGGGAAGGGTGAGGCGGGGTAGGTGAGAAATAGTGCTTTTATACATATCCTTACTAATTGCACCCTTACTCCTCCTTTCAAAATATCCATTATACTCTTTCTCTTTTCAAAAGAAATTTGTGCTGACTTATGTTAAACGAGTACAACACAACCTAATAAAGTAGAAAGAGGAAACTTTCAATAAAAGGAAAAGAAAGAAATATCTAAACAGTAAGAGCCATTGCTGTGTTTGAGCATCACAATGGACTTGAAACACTTGCACAGCTCTTAACCTTCACAAATACCATCCAGCAGGGCTGGCCTCATCTCATGACTAAAGTGGTATGTTAGGTAGCTATTACCACAGGACATTTTTGAGAAGTAGTTAGATTGTTCTATAACACCAGCATATTTCTCCCTTTGACCTAACGTCAGTGTATGAATGTTTAGATACAGATATGTAAGAGAGTAGCTACAGGATAGCTTGAATTTGTTTAGAAGTACCTCACTCTATACTACTGCTTTACTATCAGCTATCTATCTTACTATATGCTAACTATCTTGCTATGTGTTAAGTAGCTTAGAGAGGCATTCTGAACATTAAAATTTAATTTTAAGAGAAGAGAGAAAGAATTGCCTGAAACTATTTACTAAGGCAGTTGGTCTGAGTAAGGCACTGCAATCAAGCATGCTGGACAAATTGGGATGGCATTTATCTAGCACTGAGTAAATTAGAATAATATAGGGCCCACTGAGTATTTCAGCAACATTATTGGATATTCCTCATTTGGACTCCCTACTTGTAAGGTGAGATCAACATGAGTATCTTTAATTATTAGAAGACACATAAATTGGAGTCAAAACTAGTAGTAAGAATTGCTTTCTTTTTCAAAATTCTGCTCACAGACCTGTCCATTTATCTCTCATCACTAGCTTTTCTCTTCAAAATGCTTAAAGTGGATTCTGTCCCTTTTATGTGAATGCTAAGAATATAATAATAATTATTATAATAGTTATTTTAATCATTTATTTATCTTTACTACAATTAATTCATCAACAATTTGTAGCAAAATAAAAAAGAAATAGACCGTATAAAGTCAATTACATTTATAATCCTTATGCTCTTAAAATTACCCCTAAATGTAGCCCAAATGAGAAATCTGTCCTAAAACACTTGCACTTGTTAAAGCATTCTGCAAGCATAAAAGATTCTGTGCTGTAATATTATGTATGATACTTTTAAATGGTGCTTTTATCACTCATAAATTTTCAGTATGTCATACATTGAAATTTACCTTATATCACCTATAAATTATCACTTAGTCATACTAGCTACCCCATTGATATCAACAGTAAGGGCTGCTCATTTTCAGGTAAGAAAAAAAAAAACTTGTCAGTGAAGTAAGATTTTCACTTTACTATAGGGATGGTACTGGCACCAAATTCTGCTACTGTCCTCATTCTTTCTTTATACCAGAGGCCCATGGAAAGAGTGGAAATTAATTTAGCCTCAACTTAGATAATGAATCATGAAAAAAGATTTCTTTTCCTGATGTAATATGAAAAATAAAGAACTTAAAAATTTTTTAAATCTCTTATGATCTGGGTAAAGAATTGCTTAAATATTTTTGAATAGTATAATTACAGCCATAAGAAAAAAATTGAGTTGGAGAAAAAGCCCTACTAACAATTCATATTTCCAACTCTATAACAATTTCTTGTACTGGCCTTTGGCTATAATGTTTTCTATCAGACTCCAGAGACAGGATCTTTTATCTCTTTCTTAGACAATCTGGGAAAATAACCATACGGGGATTTTATAATTATATCCATGTAAAATAGAAGGCAACTTGATCCTCTCTAATTTAATAATGTATTAAACCATTAATATTTTTCTCCCTCATTATGCATTTTTATAGGAAGGATAGTACCTTAGAGTCTTCTTCTTGTTTCAAATGATATAATTCATTTGAATTTGATACTAACCAGGGAAATAAGTATTTTCTGCATCTTTGCTATAGGGGACAGTTTAAACAAATGCATTGAAATTCATGACTCACACTTGACTACAGACAATATCAACTTAAAATTCAAGGTTGTAGTGTTACAGATGTGTTGTGAGGCTTCATACATACAAGTTCATCAATGAGAGGCAGAGGAACAGCAAAACCTCATAATTTTTTTCCTAAGAAGCTTAAAATACATTCTTTTAGTGCGCAGCTACATTGGTGTTTGTTTATCAGAAAAATTCTGAGTACATATTACAGATTTCTGTTTGTTTTCATTTCACATACAGAACATAGAGTTAAAGTAATATTTCAACTTTAATTACAGATTTAGTAGATCACTCTTATCCACTCAGATTTCGCCATTATATGTATTCTAGTAGAGCATTGATCATACATATCTGTATAACAACAAGTTAAGATGAAAATTATACTGGGTGTTTATAAAATTTCAGCTTTCTTGTATAACAAAATTAACCTAATATTTTAAAAAGAGGTATATTATCAAACATTAAAATCTGTTTTTATCAACCCATGGAAATAAAATGGTATTTTCTTTGGCTTGATTTTGAAATACTTTTTAATTTAGTGAGTTAGTGAACTTTAAAGACAAGAAAGAAGTATAAGCATATAAAGTTACAAAAGAACTAGAAAAAATGTGTTTAACTACAAAGGACTTTTTATTCCTTAAAGCGTACCTGTAACAAACCTCAAGACATATATCATTATTTTCAACAGTAGTTACTATTTCATTTTTTTTAGTAGTTACTTTTTATGGAAGAGTTATTTCAAAAAATATTTTTAAAATTATTCTGATGTATTTCAAGGGATTTCTAAAATGTTTATTCTGGTAATTCTCAGCATGAATTTTCTATTTGGTTTGCAGAAATATCCCTCTAAAAGGAGAGAGAATCAGAATACAGTACTCAAATAGAGAAGGGATATATATAAACCATTATTACATGGTAGTATTGGGATGGTGATGAAGGCTGATACCTGCCCAAAACATAAATTTCTGTGCTCAATTATCAAGAACTTTATTCATAAAAGACTTTAAGGTTTAAACTGATAAGATTACCGTGTCTTATTGCTGACTATTTTTTGACCATATATATCAGCTTTCATGTGGTGATTAAATGAGTGCATTTAATATTGTCTGTAATTAGGTCTGTGCATATGCTAAATTTTCTTTCACCATTCAGAAGGAAGGTGTTTTAACACTAAGATCTGTGGATGCCTGCAATAAAGGAAAAATACATAATAGAAACGACAAAGCATTTGCAAAGTGTTCTTCCTTTTTGATAAGGCATCATTTGAAAACTTTTGACATACATGTTGCCAAACCACTAGAAGACACATGGTAGAGACACATTTTCAATTAATGATTGAATACTCTTTTCTAAAAGGTATCATTTTGGTAAAATGACATGATATAGGAATTTGTTTTAAAATACTTCAGGAAATTGTAGAGAGAGTAGTTGAAGCGAATGGGGCAAAATCATGAAAACTGTTGAATCTGATGATTTTATGAGGACTTGGTTTATTTTTAACTCTAGATTCCTATGTTTAATTTTTTCATAAAGTTTTTAAAAGATATCTTTTGACCATTAAAAATCATAAATTTATGGCTTCCCTGGTGGCGCAGTAGTTGAGAGTCCACCTGCCGATGCAGGGACACGGGTTCGTGCCCCGGTCCGGGAAGATCCCACATGCCGCGGAGTGGCTAGGCCCGTGAGCCATGGCCGCTGAGCCTGCACATCCGGAGCCTGTGCTCCGCAACGGGAGAGGCCAGAACAGTGAGAGGCCCATGTACCGCAAAAAAAAAAAAATCATAAATTTATAATATGCAGGCATTTGTCATATTTGAAATCAGATTTAATTATCTTATTTCTGTGCTAATTTTAACATTCCTAACTTTAGAAATATATGGGGAAAATATGTCTTGAATTCTTTTTGGTCATTAAGATAAACTTTTTGTGGCAATTTTTAGATATCTAAAAAATTATGTCCAGAAAGCTCTTAGAAATCTGTAAGTCAGAATCTTTTCTTCTTACTTTTAAAGGCCAAATTGATTTTTTTTCACATTCTCATACATTTCCCATTTCACTTAGCATGTAAAGTTGCAGTCCATACACTACTCAAATTAGTTCTAAATGTGAATCTATGGAGCGGTGAAACAAGACTCTCATCATATTTCTTGAGTTTAACGTGTAAACTTATCTATAAGTGCTCTTGTCCTAGAAGTAATCACGGGGTAACTTAATTGCGTTCAGTAAGCTCTACAGCTGATATAATCAAGTCTAATTGGCTAATCTTGCTAAACCTGAAACTACCATAGTCTTTGGGGCAGTGAAGCTTAGTTGCCTACCTGAAGATCCACTCATTTTTCTCCTTACCTTATTCACAATGGCCCTGCACTCAACAAAAGGAGATATTTCACAGACTTTCTTGCAGCTATATTTTGAGAAACAGAAGTTAGGCAACTTCCAGGAAATCTTTTTAAAGAGAGAAAGCGTACCCTTTATTATTTTATTCTTTATTATTTTACTGGTGCTCTCCTCTAGCTCAAACTGCCATTTGGGAGCATACCCTATGCTCTAATAATTGCATTGTATTTTTAATCATCACCACCACCACCACCATCATCATCATTTATTGGCATTCATTGAATATTTGTGTTCTGAGAACAGTGATAAATTGCTTATGATTAACAGTGTCACATTACTCATAACCCTTTAAATTAGGTTCTATTATTATCTTCATTTAACATGTGAGAAAACCAAGGCTTAGCAAGGTTAAATGGTTTGAGAAAGTTTCCAGCATCACTACGAGGTGCAGCTGAGATTTAAACCCGAGGCTGTCTGATTTGAAAGTTTAGGTTCTTAACCACTGTGCTATAGGGCTTTTTGAAATAAAGCCTTTATATTTCATTTAAGAATTGACTTTTTAAAAAATTTCAATTAGCCTTTTTTACTGACACGATCATAGACTTTAAGAAGAACGTAGTATTTGCATCAGATCTTGAAAAGCGTGTGGCTTTCAACAAGGGGAATGCTGAGGAGAAAAACACAAGAAAAGGAAACATGATGATTTAGAATTTGTTCAGATTGAGTTTGAGATGCTTGAATGATAAAGATGTGGAAGTAATCAACAGGCAACTGGAATATGAATCTGTATCCCTCAGCTTTTTAAAAGGTCAGAGCTATACATGTAGATATGAGAGTTATTTGCTTAGAAGTGATATTTTTCAATAGAAATATCTGAGATTATCTGAAAGGAACAGCAGAAAGCTAAAAACAAAAAATTGGTGAAGGATTCTTGAAAATATCTGCATTTAGAGAAAGGGAAATGAAGAATGTAGCAATGGCAACTGAGAGGATTCGGAGAGCTGAGAGGAAGCCAGTTAGGAACATCACTGTCAAAGTAGCCAAGGAGAGAAACAGTGAAAGAAAGAAACAGTGGTAGAAAATGTTACAGGTACATTCAATGGCGCAGGGACTCAAAAGTTGAAAATTAGAAAGGTACTCGTAACCTTGAAGAAAGCAATTTCAGCCAACTTGTAAAATGATAGGCTGATTGTGTTATTGATAAGTAAATATCCATTGAAGAATTAGACACACCAAGTATAGAATATTGTTTCTAGACGTTTGACAAGAGGGAAGAATGGGTATGATCAGGTACCTGAGTGGGGAGAAGAATCCAAAGAAGATGCTTTTGTTGTTGTCTTGTTTGAAAATTTCTTTTAGCATGGAGCAGTTTGAATTTGTGATAGCTGAAAACAATGGTTAAAGTGTTTTAATGTGAAGATTAAGAAAAGACAAAACAGAAACTTATGAGGAGCAATGTAATTCATTGGAGATAGGAAGTGAGGGCAAGGCAGGTGTGGACAAAGGACACTGATGTGACTATTATTAATCTATTTCATTTTGCGTTTTTATTATCGGCTAATCCTTCATTTCTGCTTCTAGATTTGGAAAGGCCTCATAGCTATCCTAAGATTTCAGGGGGTTGGACAGGTGTCCCTTGTCCTCTTGAGGCCACCAATTGTGGAGTTATTTTCCATAATTCTATAAAGTGTTTACACCTACTTTCTTTTATGTAGATATGGAATCTAGCTTATTACATAGGAGGAGAAACAGACATCTCCAAAAAGCAACAAATTTCTAATATGGAATGCATTTCTGTTGAAATACATTGCAACAAATACTTTTTTCCCTAAAATTAAAATGGTCCTTTTCAACATTCCCAGTTGAACTTGCTTACTATACCTTTTAATGCTTTTTCCATTCTAAGTGGTTTCATGTTTTTTCTAATGTATTTTATAGAACATATCAAATATATAATATAAAGCTCTTGCAGTCTCCAATTGAGAGATGGATCTACCATTTATGTGACCCCCTCATTTTATTTTACGAACTTGTCAAGGTTGTATTGTTTTAAAAAAGCTATCAATATGAGAGTTTTATACCTTTGGGGTTCTTTTCTTCATAGTAAAATAAAATACACAAACATACCCTATTTCTAAGATCCAGGCTTACCTACGTTGTATGTATATGTGTGTATACACACACACACATTTTCATATACATATATATGTAAAGAAAAATTAAAACAAAAATGCTTTGGAGGCATTTTAGGAAACATTGTGAAAACCTTTAATGTTTATGCTTTTATGTTTTCATTTTTAGTTTTGGATGAACTAGAAAATAATCTTTCATTTAATGTAATACTTGCACCCATCAACATTTTGTTACAATAACTGGAGTTTTGTGTTAATGATGAAATTACTGTTGTATTCTGGGCATTACTTCTTCAACTTATAAAACTCTCATCTAAATCTCAAATCCTAAAATGCCCAGGGTTAATTATCTGAGAGTAATAAAATCTCCATTGTCCCTTCAAATAATGCCAAGAAAGAATTGACTGCATGGCAACATGAAATATCAAGGTGTGGGAATGGAAATACAGTGCCTGAACCGGAATCTGAACAATGACATATGACCATAGCTTTTCATAAAGCACAAAAGAAGAGAACAGTAGTCCTTGATTTGGTCAGACAGAAGAGTGACCTCGAGGTGTTTCACAGAAGACTTGCCTCAACTGGATTCCCTATGGACAAAAGATGTGCTCTGTGTGTGGAAGACACTAGAGAATTTTTTGAATCAACTAGGAAATATAAAAAAGAAAATTGATAACAATTGCCACCTCATCAAAGATGCGATCTGTTCTTCTTTGTAAAATAGTAACTTGAAGACCCTTCACAATATTTTATTATTTTTCCTAGCATTTGTTACGACCACACACTATGTTTCTTTGTTCTCTAGAAATTAAGCTACAAGAGAGAAGGGACCTTGTGTTATTCATTACTGTATTACCAGCCCCTAATATATATAATGTGTTCAGTAAATATTTTAAATGCATAAATGAATGAATGAACAGATCTGAATGATTTGAATTCATTCACCCATGAGTTAATGTATTTTTGATGTACAAAATATTTATATTAATATAATAATTTGTGACAAGCTAATTATAAGCTATATGATAATGAAAACTATATCTAATATGTTTGAATGCTATAAACACAACCTTTGAGTTGTATTTCTGGGGAAAATTTTTGTTGGAAATTAACACTTAGATATGTTTGGTATAAGTGAAGATATATGTTTAGCTCTCCCCCATCCAGGAGGCCTACCAAGGTTATAATAATATAAAATAAAAAGGCAAAAAACTAGGGAAGTCGAAGAGAATATGAAGAGAAATGATGAATGAAAAATATCATAGAAATTTTGGAAGCCCAGCAGTGGAGGAGAGGAATAGTAGTTGACTCAGAAGACCAGAAAACATGAAACCTAAGCCTGCAGGAAGAAGCCAGAGGGTGTAAGGTGATTAATGCTGCAGAACTCTAGAAGAAACACTCAGAAATTGCAGGTACCAAATTCTTCTGAAGGTAGAAGAGTTAGGTAAGACAGATTGATTACAAGTTAAGATGGGCAGGAGTTAGCCAGCCAACAGCGATACTAGGAAAGGACCAGAGGTTTCCATTCCACAAAATGGAATCAGAAAACCTGTATGTAGATTCATGGACTCCAGATGCAGGTAGATCATCGAAATGAACACAAAGAGAATGAGTAAACATTTCCATGCTGAATGGTGAGAAACGGCAGGCTTCTTTCTGTGTCTGGCTCACTTCTTGTCTTCTTTCTGGTTTGGCTAACCCACAAATTATGTGAATCGGTTACAGTAATTGAGACAATGCAAAGGGAAATTGTAAAATACTACTACCTACCAATGCTGTCCTTTTAAATATATATATAATAAGCCCAAATATATTTGACTAGACCTTGAGGAATGCTAGACATTAAAAAGCAAAATCAATGTTAACTTTCAATCCCAATTTAAATGAATTGAACTATTGAAAAATCAGAGCCACAAAGGAAACATGCTACCACAGAACAATTTCAGTGTTCTTGACTGACGTAAGCAAATTGGAACTATATGAAGGATCAGGGCTGCAAACGGCTTTGAAAGCCATAAATTGTAAAAATCAATGCGCTAAGCTACTGGAATCCAATGTGAAAAGCATGGTCCAGGAAAACTCTAGTGATCAGCCTCGCTCCCACCAACAACTGGTATCCATACTATAAGTTACATTTTAACAGGTTTAGCTTTCTTGCCAAATAGGCCTACACATCTTACTAGAAATAAGGAATGTTTTTTAAGTTAAGGAGAAAAAAGGATACCCTTAATATTAGAGCAAGCAACAATTTAGCTCTCAGTATCAGAAACTGAGGTAAATCACTCGTCTATGTACAACTAAGCACCAAAGTCCAAATAGGAGAAAAATGAACAACTATTTGAAAAATGGAATATCAGGAAAAATGAAGGACCTGGAAGATATGAGATAGAATTTTAAAAAGAGAGGGAGAAAAATAGAATGTCTTCAGCTATCTCCAATGTCACTAAACTTCACAGAATCTAAACAACAGGTCCAGTTGCATGGGACATGCACGGTCCCCCCAAGCCTTCCCCATCTATGAGGTGGTGTAGAAAAACTTTGTTGGGACAGCATCACCATCATTATGCTTGAAATTCTTGGAAAGGCAAGGTAATGAAATACTGAAACGGCATCTCACCTCAACTGCCCAGACTTCACCTCAGCTAAGACCTTTTTTCAAATAATATGAAAAAGATCTGAAGATTTTACATATCAAGTACAAAAACGGAATCAAAATAGTTATCCATTATGCAGACACCGATACAAAAGATGTGCAATTAAAAAGGGGGGCCAGGATGGTACTACCAGTGGCTTTATTTTCATAGAAGGACTACGGGTATATTGTTTAAAATATTTGTAAATCTTTTATTTATTTTATGTAATTATGTATTAATACTTTAAAAATATTTGTAGAAGATTATGTTATTTAAACATTAAAATAATGTATGTTAATGTAAAATAAAATTGGTTTCTTTATTTGGGAAAAAATGTTATCCTCATGCTTTTTATTTAACTTATTTCATGTTTATTTACTAATTCTGTATTCCCGTTTATGAATTGTCTTTTAAGTCCATTATTCTGTATTTGAAAAAAATTAAATTTAAAAAACATTATTGTCCTTTAAATAGAAGTAATATTAATAGGAAAGTCAACTTAATCACTTGTGACTTATTTTAGGTATCCAACATGCTAATTAAAGCCAAAGTATATTTTCCAGATTTAAAAAAAATAAGCACGTATTCAATAAGTGACTCTAAATAATCTGTCCAATTTTCCCTAACCATTTGAAAGTATAGAATGTTAGATCATTAGGATAAATCAACAATTACAGCTAAATGTTAACAAGTATCCTGATTAAAATTACCATTCTGCTGGAAATAAATTCTGTCTTTCTGCATACATATTAATATTCTGTATATTAAACATAAGCCAAAATAATCCTATACTCCCATCTAGAATAGTTTGTATTTGTGTAACTAATACATCATATCTAAACACTTAGTGTAAATAGGAATTAATTCATGCATAATAAAAAGGACCTGTATATCTATAGATCATTTTATTATTGTTATAACTATATTATAAGTTAGTTCTCTTTAATTGATATATGAGTGAGTCAGATATGGGTATAAATTATATATGTTAATATTATTTATATATTATATGTACACAGTATACAAATTAAAGATTAATAACCTTAATAGAATAATAGTTCTATTATTTGATTAGTGAATTTCTTTCTTGTTTTTCCTTTTTTTTTTTTTAAAGAAGATGTTGGGGGTATGAGTTTATTAATTAATTTATTTATTTTTGCTGTGTTGGGTCTTTGTTTCTGTGCGAGGGCTTTCTCTAGTTGCGGCAAGCGGGGGCCACTCTTCATCGCGGTGCGCGGGCCTCTCGCTATCGCGGCCTCTCTTGTTGCGGAGCACAGGTTCCAGACGCGCAGGCTCAGTAGTTGTGGCTCACGGGCCTAGTTGCTCCGCGGCATGTGGGATCTTCCCAGACCAGGGCTCGAACCCGTGTCCCCTGCATTAGCAGGCAGATTCTCAACCACTGTGCCACCAGGGAAGCCCACTTTCTTGTTTTTCTTTTGAAAGACAGGCATTTATACAATTAACACAAACTTCCAACTGAAATAAAAGTCATCATCACATGCTCTAAATAAGTAACTTTCACAGAAATTCCACATCCACTACAAAGATCTCCTCCCCCTGTCCATGATGGATCGTCCGACTTGCTGACAAGGCATATTCTATAAAGTTATTTTTCCATGTTGCATTAACAGCGATTTCAAGAGAGATGAAAGTGCTTTCATTTCAGTTGCTGTTATTCACTCAATCACACCGTTATCAGAATCAGTGCTAATCTGAAAAGTGGTGGTATTTTTTGTAGTTAAAGAAAGCACTAGGCTTCTTGTCCCATCCCAAAGGGACATAGAAGGAGTATCAGATTTAAAGCAGTAAACATTGTGGATCCTGTAAATTTAAGAAATTAGTAAAGATTACCTAAATTTCCATTATGTGTGCTCTATGATAATTTTGGCAGAAATACAGAAGATATCTGAAAGCATTTTAGATGGCAACTCAATCTAACACCCACCTTTATAGGTGGGCCAGCCAGATGAGCAAAAAAAATGGGCAATGAGACGAGTCATCCTGTCATTCTGTAAACAAAGAAGCACCTTTATTAAACTACACTTAAAACCTAGGCTTTGTCAGGGCAATCTGGAAGCCTAAACCCTAGGAGGGTTACCATAATGCTCTGTCTCCACATCTCCCCTGGGCAGAGGACAATCGGGTTTGGAGAACAAGAATCAGAGATTTCAGTAATACTCTAGTGTCTGGAAACTTGGGTGGAAACAAAATTATAATTTCATTTTTTCCCAATCTCATTGATATTTAGCATTTCCCTCAAATGTGAATTTTCCTCAAATTTAGCATTTCCGTCAAATGTTTGTAAGCAACAAACACAATAGTATCACTATCCTGCTGTGTCATCGTATCATATTGCATTATGGTAGTTGCACTCATATAGAGTTTCAATTCATCTTTACCTTGTGATTTAGGTAGTTATTAGAATGCAATCCTAGATATTATCTTACATGATTTGTTGATAACAAAGCATATCATGATTTAGTTCCTAATACATTTATAACCGAACTTCGGTATTAATGGTTTTTGTTTTAATCCTACGTATTTATTTTATGCATTTTAGAACTCTGTTCAGAAAAGGAACCCATATATTTCATCAAAATTCCAAAGGCATGCATGACACATAAACAATGAAGATGCTCAAAATACAGACCACGAGTTAAGCAGCAGCATCAGATCACATCAAGTCTAAGATGTTGAGTGATTTTTATGCCATAACTCTGTGGCTCTAGTCTGTACCTTAAGCACTCCCTAGGAGATTGCAAAAATGCTAAATAGCCACAAAGAGATTTGGAGTGATTGGATGAAAGAATTATTTACAAAAAACAAATATGGATAGCTCAGGAAATAAAATTTCTCTCCATATTCAGCATTAGTCATCACCATCTGGCATAAAACTGCTAAAGCAAGTAAATCTGTCATCTCATTGCTGAAGTTATACTGAGGTTCCGAGAATGATTGGACAAAGTACGCAGGCCACATCTACAAACCAGAGCGAGGGACTTAGTGAATGCTTAGTGACTAGTAAAGACCAAATGACCAAAGAGCTTCTTTTATGCTTTCACACTGATAGGACGTAGGAGAGAAGACCTGCCACCCAGGCTTCTAATATAGGATTAACAAAATAGCTCCAAATCATCAAAAAATAAGCAGAGACTTTCACATGTGTTCATCACAATAAGATTCTGAATCATGTTTAAGAAACATGAACACATATCACATTCCAAGTGTTGAGCTCACTGGGTTGAAGATACCACGGAGGAGCAAGAAAACTTCCTTATTGGGTAATACTGTGTTCCCTGAAGTGTAAATGTATCAGTTAATCATGGGACAAGTAGCAATGGGGTGCCCACTATGGGCTAGGCACTAATGTGTCATTCCTACAGCAATAGGACAGACATATGATATCAGACATTCTAGCAACTTAAAGAAAGCTTTTCTAGTATTATAGAAAGGTTTCTCTTTCTTTTGAAGAGGTAGAATACTATGGTTGTTAGCCTATATTCATAATTAAAGGTAACTTCTTTTTACGTTTCATGGAGCTATAGTAAAAAGGCTCACCTCAGGCATATGGGGATAATAGTCTAGATTCCTAGTATATAACAGAGCAAGTTCTGTGAAGATTCACAGCAAGTAATCATATCTTTAAGTGTTAAATGCATAGGAATAATATAAAATCTTAGCAGAATACCTGTGGATTTATTTTAAGTCCTATGAACACTCTAACTCATTTAAAAAATGAAATCTCAGAATTCTGTCATCTCTTCATTTTAATTTTAGCTTTAATTCTCATTTCATGTATTTAAAATTTTAGAAGCAATTAGGAAATGTTTGAAAGTGCTACTACTAT
This sequence comes from Delphinapterus leucas, assembly GCF_059928025.1. Classification (NCBI taxonomy): domain Eukaryota; kingdom Metazoa; phylum Chordata; class Mammalia; order Artiodactyla; family Monodontidae; genus Delphinapterus; species Delphinapterus leucas. The sequence goes on along the minus strand of NC_143137.1, from coordinate 29,759,563 downwards.
TGGCACTATTTATGTGATTAGTGCAATTATGTAATTAATGTAAATAATTACAACCTAGCAATTATAGCTTATTATGTTTTAATGAAATATCTATAATGCTAAGAAACTTCACATAACAGTCGGAATTTTAATTTAAATCTTTGGCCTTTTGAATCATGTCTAATCAAAATTTTTATTAATAGTGCTGTGCAAAATAACAGTTACAATTTCATGTTTTCAAATGGAGAAATGTCTTCTTTATGCCTTGTATAAGTCTATTCCAGATATCAGTATTTTCCTGACCACACTATTTCAGGGCCATCAATCAAATAAGAAGCAATTTATTTCTCTAGATCTTGGAACATTTCAATTCCCATCTCTACTTATTCTTGTGGAATGAGGATCTACTAAAAAGTAAGATACACATGCAGACAGAAAATTATATATTCTCTGTAGTAACAAAATCATAACATAATGTGTGATTTAGAAGGAAAGTCTTAAGGTAGGTGGATTTCTTGAAGTCACTTTGTAGATATGCTGGTGTGTTCCACACCAAAATTTGTTAGCATCTCTCTACTAAAACATTGTTTTATATATATATATGCACATTGACATGTGTATATATGTATATAAGTGTGTATATATATACAAACATATATATATGCTTAGAAGGAAGCTTCTGTTTCCTTTCCACACCCTTCCTATCCCATCATCTTATAAGCATCCCATAGAACAATGATTAGTATTTTTCTTAATGATTTAAGAAGAAATTTTAGCAAAAGAAACATGTTCTCTGCAAAAGAGAGAAATATATAATTGAACCACGATGATGATCATTGGGGATATAACAACAAAGAAGGTACAATCCTTCCTTTCAAGGAATTTAGAGTTTAATAGTCTGGAGACAGACATCTGAAGAAACAACATGTGATTTCATAAAGAATTAATGCAAATACAGAAGAAAAAAAGCAAATAGAAAAATTGGCAAAAGTCATAAACAGGCATTTTCTTTTCACAGGAAAGCAAACACAGAAACACCATAAACCTATAAAAAGATTCTCAATACTATGAAAAATAAGAGAGTACAAATTAAGACCATAACAAAATAACATTCGACACCTACTATTATTTGTGAAAATTAAGAATTTTAACAAGGGCAAGATTTTAGTGAAGATATGAAACTTTGCACACTCATATATGTTGCATGGGAGTAGAAACTGATACCATCAATTATGAAACTCTTGAATATTTGTATCAGGGCATATGATCCAGAGTATACTCCTATACTCATAGGAGTATAGTCAGAATAGTGTTAAACAAGAAACATCTCAAATATACAGTTGGTAAATAAATCACAATATATTTATACAATGGTATCTTAAATAAGCCATAAAAATTACTGACCTACAGGCAATTACATTCGAAAGGAATGGATCATAAAATAGTAGAAACATAGATAAGTAAAAAGTATCATTTGATTATGTAGAGAACAGTATAGTTTTTTGACAGTTTAAAAATCAGCAAACAAAACAATTAGAGACACATATATGTGGAGAAAAAGCTACATCTTAAAGCAATAAAATCATAAAATAAAGCTTAGCATAGCTGTTTCTTTTGGTGGGGAAGGTGGAAGATGGCACCCAGAAGGAGCAGTCAGGTAGCATCAAGAAGCAATAATGTCTGGACATTAAGTTAACTGATGAGTTTTCAGGTGTACATTATCATTATGCCCTTTAGTTTAGTATGCATTACATGTGCTTTTTTTCCTATATATTATGACAACATGTTTAAAAGGAAAGAATTTAAATAAGATGTTTATGTCACGTGAAAACGTGTCTCTAAAAAGAGCAATATTTAGAAAGCATTGCAGAGGAGCTGCAGTTGCAGTGGAGAGAGAAATCACCTGGAAAAGCTATATTTAGGTCAGACTAGCATAAAAAGTAAAAATTAGATAAGGCACGGGTCTGTATAGGAAAGTATCTCATGGCTTATGGACAGTTTTTGTTTACCTTAAAAATACATTAATGCTCCAAAGAAAAGTGCATTTAAACAATTCTAAAAATATCCAAATTTCCTTACTAAATAGCCCTGCTGTGGAAGCCAAATGATATTTTAATCTTCTAAGATATGGTTGGGGATGTATTCTAATGCAATTTAAATTCTGCAGGAATTTGTGTGCATGACGTGCTATTTTATTTTTCGGTGCTCTAGACTAATGCATTCTTACAGGCAATGAGTATGTCACTGCATGTTAAAGTGTATCACATGTCTGAAAATAGTCAAAATATATGTAAATCAGTATTTCAAGTAGAACCTAATGGAACCATTTAAACAGGCTTGTTGAAGTTTGACCCATAATTGTGATTACACCACTGTGTTGTCAGTTTGACTTCCCACTGCTAGTTGATCACCAGAGGACATAAATAGCCCTGGAGTGTATAATTGGTGCTGCCTTGCCACAAGTAGTTATTTAAATTCAGCTTCTCTCTACTCCCCTGAAATCATGTGCATTAGTAATAATAAAGCTGCCGAAATAAGTGGATGCTTTGGAAATATAATCAAATCTTTAAAACGTGTTAGTTTTTTTTTTTTTTTCTCCCTAGTATACTAATCTGGAAACCCTTCATGTTTACATTTCATAAAAGCTAACATTCAAACCTATTCTGCAAGCAGTAGAAAAATGCGGGCTGTTTTTAAGCACAGTGTTGTTTTGAAAATTAATGAGATCAAACATTCCATTTGAAAAACAAAAATATTAGCAACCCACTCTTGGGATATTTTAAAGCAGGACAGAATGATAACTGTATTTTAACCAATTCAATATGATCCAGCTCTTCGATGAGACCTTCTTTATCATTGTGAGATAAGAAACAAGCCTGTCAAACCAATTTGCCCAGGTCCTTGTGTCCCTTTCAATCAGGAAAGTTGGGGCTGTAATGTTACTGACCCAGAACTATGCAGATTGTTCATTAGCATGATGGCTGATCAACCTAATGCATTTTAATGCCATTAACTTTTCCCCATCCCCAGGAAGGAGAAGAAAGGTAGATAGCTACAATTTTAGATTTGTCATGGGTAGATTTTCGGTTGAGATCCTCTTTTTCCTGAATTTCATAGGCTCAAAGTCACTCATAAACCTTCACTTCTGGCTGAGGTCAAGATTGGTAGGTGGATTACTAGAAAGAAAAGTGAAGACAACAGTCCTAAGTACTCTACCCATGTCCTGCTCCACCCACCTTAGGAGTAGTGTCTTCCTGAGTTGAGGCAAAAGTAGTCTCAAATCAGTAACTCTGTCTTTAAGGCAGCAAGAAGGATAAGAACTTCTTAGGCTTTGAGAAAGTATAATATTCTACCCTATTGCTGTTTAACAGGCAGTATACCAGGGACAGGCAGCAGGTATGTGACATAGCCAAAGAAATGCTAGAAGGGGATGAATTAACACAAGAGGCAGGCAAAATCAAATAAAGAAAAGGTCAATATAGACAGGTAGCTTCAGGACTAAATACAAGTAAGAGGAGTCATTTTCAAAGGTTGTGGGAATAAAGAAGGCAAGACCAATGGCTGTTAGAAGAAAGAGATCTTCTCTGGCTTAGAGACCTCCCTGGGCAAAAGCTGTTCTATAAACATCACTCTCCCTGAGAAGTTTCCTTGGTAGATAGATGTTGGAGGACTTGGATCGCTAATCTCAGACTTACTTGATAGTGTCACTCTTGGTCCGAGTTGAGGCCACAGTTGGCATCAGATGAGAAGGCCACGTGTTCTAAACTGTCTTGCAGCAGGTGGATGTGTTAAATGCTACCTGCTTCTTGAAGCTTTTCCTAATCCCTGCCCACTGGCCCTTACCTTTCTTTTCTCCAAATCTCTGTTGTACTTTGTAGCAGGTTTCGTACTCTGGTTTGTGTTTTAATTATTTTTGTCTTACCTTCCCTATAAGATGCTAGCCTCCCTAACATTTGGAATTACAGGTAATTTGTATACACACCCTGTACTACCTAGTACAATCACTTGTTAAGCCGAAGAAAATTCATTATCCAACCTCATGAAAAGCTATTAATCTGGCTTAATGATGATGATGATGGCATTTGAATTTGTCCAGGTTCTTTTTAAGATAAAGATAATTTACAAGAACTGTCATATATTTGAGACTACGATAATATCCTTTCTCTGCTAAGTGTTATGTGTAGCATGTAAAAATACTGATTAATTATCCTCTTTGTTAACTAGACTGAAATGTGAAGTGAAAATAAAGGATACTGCTAACATTTAGAGATAAAAATAATAAGCACATAAGAGCGTCCAATTCTATCAAGATGTCTTTAATTGCATTGTTATTAATTTCCAGCAAGCTCCCACGGTTCCCTTCCTGTGATGTATATTTTAAGAGATCATCTTGCCCTTATGGTCCCTTTGGAGGGTCAGTATGGCCACAACTGGAAAATGAAATTATTCATAAGGGCAGGATACTGCTCATTCTTGGAAAACTTTCTGTAAAAGGTGAATCCTCAGAATGTTTAAAAGATCAGAGTTAACAAGTTGTATTCCCTAAGATTAGGTTCACGTGTTTATTTAAGTTAGGATCATGTTAATAGGTTTTCAAAAGATCGAGATTTATATTTCCTTTGTGTCAGGAGGTAAATGTGGCTCTGCTCCACAAAGTACGCAGGGACTCAGGCACCTGCCAGCCATCCCAGGTGTAACCATCCTTCTCACTTTCCAAGATGGCAAGTGTTGCTTCACCCATTACACTCAATATCCATGGACAGTGGGAAAAGTGGCAAAGGTTGTAGCACTACCATGTTTTAAGGAATGATCCCAGAAGCCAGAAGCCCAGAAGCACAGGACGTTTCCAACTGCATTTTATTGACGTGAATTTATTACATAGTCAAACTTAATACAAAAGAGCCCAGGAAAGTAGTTTTACTTCAAATATTCACTCAAGTAAAAGTCAGGTTTGACTTTAGTGGGAGAAGACAAGTATGGATAGCAGAGGTCACCTAGCAACCTCTGCCACAAAACAGTATCCATTAAAAAGAAGGTTTTTAGAGAAATAAATGAATGAAACAAGAATAGAGGAAGAAACAAGGTCTTCATAATTTTTGCAATTTGCCATGAAGGCTCTTATTTAATAATCACTTTGAAGAGATATCCATTTACCGACATTTTGTAAGGATCAGGTACCACCTTCATTGAGATAGATACCTTATGAGGCACGGTAGCTTCTGGGGGCTATTAAAAGAGCATTCAATAAACCAAATGAGAACAATATATTAAAAGGCACCCTGGAAACCCGAGCATGTTAGTGTCTACCTACAGGAAATAAATTTTGTTCAAAAGACCTAGGCTGATCAGTGTAAAAAGTTTTTGTGTTTTTTAATTGCTTTTAAAGAGGCCGAATGAATTGCTCTAGATACGATTTTCCAGCATGGTCACTTGAAGATATGAGTAAAAATATTAATATACTATTCACTTCATAGGAAAATTTTTCTTTGGGACTAACACAAGAAATCTGTGATTTGACTTACATTTAAAATTATGGGCAGGAAGCAGTTCATCCACATGAGCCATGTATCATAAATTATATTCTAATTGCCTAACATGTCAAGTTTCTATACTAATAAATATTCAGCTGAAGCAAAGGGAGGAAAACCTCATTATATACTGAGCTGTATTTAAATGGATTCTCTGATAAGGGAAATTTTACAAAGTCTGCTCAGACTTCTGGAAATTAATGAATGTTCAAAATATATTCATGTATTTTATCATAAGTACATTACAACTCAATTAAAAACAAATAATAATCTATATTATCCTATTAATTTTATTTTATATTTAAAGTTCCATAATAAAGGAGAAACCGTATTTCCTTATTTTTATCATCAGTAGCAAAAAGACATTTTATTTCTGATTTTATATGCCATATTTGGGATCTGTACAATGTATATTTTAAAAATTGCAGCCTTACTTTTTAAGAACGTAAAGCCATTTTCAAGTAATAATTTTCATCACAGAAGTTCTTATAAGTAGCGTGGCACTTCTCATCATATTGTTCTCTTTATCTAGAATGTCCTTCAGTTTGCTCCAATCCCCTCTGCCCGTGTTCCCTCCCCATCACACACCCTTCTGTTAGAGCAAGTCCTACTTTTAAGACCCAGTTTACATGCTATTATGAAAATATTTTATGTTGTCTCCACCTAAAATCCATGCCTAACTCTTTTGCCTTCCACATGTACTTGTCTGATGTATCATACAGCACATACTTCTATGGTATAGAATCCTGACTTCACCTTGTCTCTTCTATTAGATGCCTCATTTTTTGAGCACCAGATCCCTATCTGATTAATTCTGGTACCACCACTTGCCCCCATGTAGCACAGGGTACCCGGCACATGGTGAATGCTCAAAAAATACAGTAGTTGTGGATGTAAGATATAGCAACACTTAAATAAACACTGGATTATATTGCATTTTCATTACATTATGTTTTGTACGTGGACTTTTTTAGTTCCAAAGAGTTGATTCGCTCTGTTTCCTGATAATTGTTTTACTAAATTAGATACTGTTCTCAGAGATCAGAGAAGGTTTCTGACCATTTCTGGCGGTTTTTGGTGTGAGTTAAGAAGATTTTATTTGAACTGACAACAAAGTCCAGAGGTGGGAAATGACTGATTATTCTGTGCTTCACCAAATGCTAGCAAGGAAGGGCCCTGCTAGGTACAGCCTCTATTTAACCCACCATCTCCACCAATCATCTTAAACAGTAAGTCAGTGTTCTTGTACTTAAACACTTCGCTTTTCCGTAGCTATAGTATCAGTGCTTATTACTTCTCCTATCGAGTTATAAAGTACGGTGTGTTTTCTGGCATATCTGACTTGATGCTAAGCCCTCACTCTGGGAACACTGTTGCAAATTTCGTGAGGAATGTCACAATTCCCAGTGTTAGAAGTTCCCAGGTGCTTGTACTTCTTTGAAATGCTTCCAAAGAAACATTTTTCTGGATAAGATGTTAAAAAAACCTTTAAATATCCTAAAGTAATTCAATAAAAAACCCCAAACTGATTGCACCAAAAAATCTAACAGACAACAGCAATAGCAAAATAAAACCAAAACTCTAGGTTATGCAACTTTCCAAAGGAAAACAGAATTTCATCATTACATAACTTAAAATTTTGCCTCATTTCATAAACTTTACTTTTTTAAAACATATGCATCTGTAAGTTATGATGAATGTGGTTTAAGTATTATTACTGAGAACCTTCCTCCTCTAATGCCAAAACGTGAATAAATAATGTGACTTTTGGTTCACTTTTTCATTCTCTTGTACCACAAATAATGGTTAAATTTTTATTTGACTTCTGGCTAGAATTCGTTCTTTTTGTGTGGAAAAAAAAATGCAATGCTAAATTCACTAGGCTTTGTGAGAACTCATCAAATTTTAGCTAAAACCTAAAGCCATATTTTCAGTATGTTTTTCAAGTAAGATTAGTTACCCCAGAGTCTGTTAGTCCGTGTTCTTTGTTTCTTAGTTGCACGAATCTTTCTACTTTGACATATGTCATCTTGGGGAACAGCCTCACAGCACAGTAATGACCTTGGCAAGGACCAAGAGGTGTGTCTTAAAGAATTATAATCTCTTGTTAGTCGATTTACGTGATTACTGTATAAAACAGAACTTGTTCAGTAATGATGGATGGCAATGCTGCAGGTATTAACTGATCTTTAGAAATATTTATATGACAGGTCCCTTAAGGTTTTGTACATTATAGTAGAGAATAACTGCATACAGAAAAGGAATGAGGTGTGATTCAGTTCTTGAGCAATGCACTTAATTATCATATTTCTTCCATGCCCAGTCTAAAAACTGAACATCTGCCAGTGTAGTAGAAATAAGTGGCATGTAAATAAACGCCCTCTGCCCTTTCAGAGCATCATCTTTGTAAAAAAAAATTTATGATTTTGAAGAAAACAACAAAATTATTTGTTAGGTGAAGAACTTATGTAAAATCAAAATCTACTTGAATTATTTAGCTTCTAAAGTCAACATGCTCTCTGATACATTTCTAGGCTGGGAACTGCAGACAGACACAGACACACAAACATAAGAAATTCAGCCTATGCTGACAATTTTGCTTTGTTTAGGGAATTCCAACTGTTGTACATGAGATCATGTATTTCCATCTGTGGCTTTCTGTATTTCCCTGGGTGTTTCAGATTTTTTAAAATCTTCACTTTGAAATTTTAATTTTCCATGAAATATTTACTTCAGGTGACTAGAAGAAAAATGTTTGACAGAGTTAAAGTTTTTCAGAACATGTACTTTAAAAATGTTTCAGTTAATTAATTAAACAAAGGATATTCATAGAAAAACAATCTGTAAAATTTATAAAATGTTTGTAAGCAGTGCTTTGAATGAGCCGGATGAATGCGATATAGTCAAAAAGCATCTTTATTTTTACTTTACTATCATTTTAAAATTTACTCCATGGGGGGAGGTCTCTAGCCAGTGGTTGAAATGTAATGTAAGGAGCCCATTAACTGCTACCTTGTTTAATAGCAAACTGAGTCCCATATAACAATCAGTTCTATATGATAATCAAAACACTGATTTAGCTGTAAAGTTTTTCATCTCCCAAAGCTGAGGACTGATAATGGTTGGCTACTGGCTTAGAGAATGTAAGATATTGCCTTTCTTATCTCCTTCCCTCCTCCCAAGCTTTCACTCCTTTTTCCACCATCTTGTGAACTAAATTTTCTGACCTCAGCAGAGTTGCAGAAGAATGGAGAGAGGCAAACAGAGAGGAGAGGTAGAGCTCCTGACTGGTACCATGGCTTCACCTTGCCTGAGCCTAGCAGGTGTTTAGATTCTCTCATGGGCCACTTGACCTGGGGTCTGTCATCTAAAGTTCCCTCAGTCTGGATGAATGTTCCTCTATTCCAGAGGGTTGCTTCTTGCTTCAGCAGCAACTAGGAATTCACCAATCCACTTCCGGCTTTGGTTGGCTGAGGGGGTCCTATCAAAACAGGATTCTGTGTTCCTTTTCTTGAACAAACTGTAGGAATTCAAGTTAATTCCAACACAGCAGCCGTTCTCCTTCAGTCCAGCACCAAAGCAGTTAGCGAGCTTCTATCCTGTTAGGTCTCCTGGCTGGAAGTCGGACTCTGGTTCTTTGTATCTCCCATCTACAGGGAAACATATAAAGGTTTTCTAAGTGGTCTCATTAAATGGTGTCTGTCCTGACATGCACAGTCTCTCTGCCCTGTAAACCTCCCACTTCATATCACCTTTCCTAACCATGTCATGTGCTTGAAGTAGGTAAGGCGAAACTGGTTTTTCAGTTTTTACTTATCTATTTTGAATTTTTTTGCAGGGTACATCCTCTTAACTTATCTGCTACCTATTGCCTTAGGGTCTAGGCTGAAATCCATTTTAACATCTTGCAAATGTAATCTCCTGCACTACAGCCACTTAGCAGTTCCTTTGCAAGCATCCTAAAGTGGATCGAATTCAAAGAGGAAAATAGAGGAGGAAGAGGAAGTTCCCATGTTGAATGAATATTGTGAGATTTTTCTCCAATTCATATTTTATGAAATTAAAATTCAATGGCATATCCAAGATAAAAGTAACAATAGCCCATACAAATATTGCAGAGTTGATGTTTTAAAACTTGAGATTACAAATTCATTTCTAAAGTAAGAGGGTTGAGGGACTTTCCTGGCGGTCCAGCGGTTAAGACTCTGTGCTTCCGGTGCAGGGGGAACAGGTTCGATCCCTGGTCGGGATATAAGACGCCACATGCCATGAGGCGTGGCCAAAAAAAAGATGGAACTAAAGTGAGAGGGTTGAAAGCTGTGGCCAAGAAGACACGTGAGACTCGTGTGTCCTCTTTTCAGTCCCTAAGACTCAAATGATTTTCCACATAAGTTTTTTAAGCTTTCTGCTCTTTCTTCTACATCCCTCCCTTATACTCTCTTCCTTTCCTCCACCTTTCCTACCCCACTTTTCTTCACCTTTCTGCATGCTGTCCTTTGCTCCTCCTCTATATTTGCTTCTGAAGATGATGAAAACTTGTCCACGTTCGTTCAGCTCATAATTCTTCAGTTTCCTCTACATTTAGTCCCTTCTCGATCCTGAGGTCCCCAGCTAGTTAAAACTGAAAAGACGTCCAGATGTTCATATTTACACACAGGTGTATCTTTTTTATGAAGCCTGCAGCCTTATACAGTTTGGGGTAGGGAGGAAACCACGGTAAGCGATAGAAATAAAATACAAAATAAGGAATATAAATTAAGTTCGGGACCTTGGAAAAGACCCTTGCAAGGAAAGGGCCCTGAAGCTTCATTAGCTTCGCAGCAAGCCGCCTCTGCATCCATATATAAAAAGCCTTGAAAAATCTTTTGCTCCTTCCTTCTGTCTTTCTAAAACAGTCATAATTAGATAGCTGCTTCCCTATGTCTTTCCCCTAGGTTATATAAGAATAAATAATGAAAAAAACTTGTTCTTTCAGCTCTTCAAGATCTGATTCTTACGTGGGTATTAAATATGAAAGATACATCACAGTAATTAGGTAACTCTTTTTGGTATACACAAATATAGTGTACAAAAACATAATTTTAGCTCATTCAACACCCTCACACTTATATAACTAGTAATGATGCCAAAATAATATTACTATGTCTCTTAAAATAATTCTTTAGTTCAAAACGTGCAATAAATAGAATGATTTTTGAGTTCTTAGACAGTTCCTTATTATGCTAACAAAATTACTTCAACCCAATGAAATATGGAACGTGTTAGCTTTCTCTTGTTTAACTATTATTTTGCATAAACCTTAAAATATAACCTCAAGAATATGGATCTATTTTTACCACTCATTGAAAAAAGTCTTTATGTTGCTTCTTATTGTAAATAACTAAATTTACAATGCTTGTCCCTTGTGTTATATTTGATGGCAGTTAATTGTTAGTTGGTTTTAATTATACATCATAGTCTTTGTTCTGGAGACAATCCAAAGAGTAGATCATCTTGGTGCGTAATTTACTGAAACGGTTTCTAGGCAGGCTGCCATACTAAAGACCATGTGGTACAATTGTCATTAAAATTAAAAAAAATATTGGTATACATGTTTGAATTAAGGATTAGGGGGTGGTTCTATAAATTACGGAAAGCTCAGCAAAGTATTAAGAAGGTTTGAGTTCAGCCAAAGGCCTAATTTCTAAATATCATTACAATACACAGATGTACTTCTTGTACTTGTGGTAAGACTTTGATGATCACTGCTTCTGCTGGTAGAATTTTGGATCACTCATAAATATTGATATATTCTTTTTTAGCAGGTGAGTAGGTAATTGTTGTTAGCATCTGGTATTGGATAAGACACTAAGAAATCTTGTCCCATTATAAAATATAGAGCACTTTAGCTTTTTAAAATAAAGGGCCCAAATTCTGGTTAATATTTGTTAAAGATAACATTTTACCCAATTTAAAAAATAGTAAAAATGCTCAGGCAGTATTTAGTGTCATAAATTTATTCTCACGAATTTTAAAACAACTGCTCTGCTAGCTACCATTGAATAGCATCATTAAACGTTATTTTAGTTATTTTATTTTTGAAACTCAGTAAAAATGTGTCAGGCAGAGACTAGCATGAGCTGGCTGAAGATAAAAGCACTAGGCGGGCTTCCTTGGTGGCACAGTGGTTGAGAGTCCGCCTGCCGATGCAGGGGACACGGGTTCGTGCCCCGGTCTGGGAAGATCCCACATGCCGCAGAGCTGCTGGGCCCGTGAGCCATGGCCGCTGAGCCTGCGTGTCCGGAGCCTGTGCCCCACAGTGGGAGAGGCCACAACAGTGAGAAGCCCGCGTACAGCAAAAAAAAAAAAAAAAAGAAAGAAAGAAAGAAAAAAAAGCACTAGGCACTATTTTAAAATAAAAGACATGTCTTTCCGCTCCTTCTTCCTCTTGACATCTATCTGAGGAATCTTCAAAAACAAATCTCAGGGCAGAGAGCAAAAGAAACAAAACAAGACACAGAAACAGAACTTGGGTTTGCTGAAGTAAAGCAGTGAGCTGCAAATAAAACTCTGAAAATCTCAATCAATTGCTTTTATTTTAGTATTATGCCAAAACATTATTCTTTTACAGTAAAACTTAGGAAAATATAGAGAAACTGCATGTTTGTAATAAAATAACAAAAAACATATTTTTGTTCTTTTCTAAAATGGAATTTTATCATGTCAATCAAAAATCTAAGTTTCAATAAAGTCTCTTGCCCCTGGCCCTATGTCAGCTTACACACTCCAGCTTTGACAGTTCCCCCTCCAGGCCAACCTAAAACCAAGGAGCTATTTGCATGATATATGAATAGCTAGCATAGTGGTAAGAATTCTGGACTCAGAGTTGATATAATAGATAAATGAGAAAAACGTACTGCTGGAGTAGGGTCATAAGGACCGACCTGCTTACTCATGTATAATTTTACTCACCATTCATTGTCTGGGTGCTACTTGCTCTTCTAACGTCTAATTTCTTGTTTGACCTTGTATGGAAAAAGCACATTTGGCATTAAAATCTATCTTCTCATCAAAAAATGTAGATAATTTCCTTTTAATGTTTTTATTCTTTAAATTTAATACAAGAATTTTAACAGTTTTTTCTACAGTATATTTGCTTCCAATAATTTAAACTAATTGTTGATTTGAATCCCTGAAAAGGAAAAATGGCAATCTTGCCTTCTCTTTCAAAATTCTTTTTTTTAATTGTTTTTTTCCCCCACAAAATTTGGAAGTAAGAAGAAATACATAAAGAAAGCAGATATTTTTAAAAGTGAAGATTATGGGATTATAGTTTTATTCAATAAATATCAAGCTCAATTCATGCGCCAGGAAATGTGCTAGATTCTGGGTATAAAAAAATAAATATGATTCCTGCCCTTGAGCAGCATATAGGCAAGGGCAGTGGCTAGTTAATTGGATTAGAGCAGCATACTAAATGATGCCAAGATCATAGATTCCACTTATGGACCAATTAGCTCATCTTTGTTCTATGGCCATAGATTGCATACAGATTAGATACTTTCATGGGTTTGTGCATTTGTACTCTATTTCTTGCCAAAAAGAACTTGAAAGAGCATCCAGCAAAGATATATACAGTACAGAAACCCTGTGGAAGATAATAGAAAAAGTTTTTTGAGACCGTATTTCATAAGGCTATTCAAACGTACAAAAAATGTATTTCTATTTTAGCCTATGAAACACATTGAAACCGAAATGTACTTATTAATTCAGTAATCTGGAAAATATTTAAAACTGTGAAATGTTTTAATAAAGAAATTTAACAATTCCCTAATTCATTTATTATAAACCAAGCCTTAAATATAGACTCTAGATTAAGGATAACAGATACAAATACCCAAAGATAGTAATATGCAGAATGAGAGATTTCTTAGTTGTAGCTAGACTATCTGTAAACAGATTTTCCGCAATAGAATTATCGGTTAGTCCTTTTTAATTTTCTTATTTAATTAATTTCTATATTATTTACATAAGTCTTTCATTGTTGTAGGAATCATAATAATCATAATTTTATTCATTTTCTGAGGAATCCCACAAATAAGAAGAAAGTAAGGATGGAATTTCTGACAAATATCAGAGGCTATATCTATGCAGTTATATATGTTACATATTACGTATACATTGTTTTATAATAATAAATTAACCAGTTGGCTTAATTAGTTCAGTTAAACATTTTTTCAAATGGTTATTTGACATTATTTAGTAAGACCACATATGATCATGGACCTTATTCTTCATCTTTTAATAAAATGTATTAAACATTTTAAGAAAATAGTTTTTCTTAGTCTTGTTCTTCCAGTGCAGGGACTTGGAAAGGAGAGCAAGATTTAGATGTTGGATCTATAACAAATCCTTTTATGAATAGGATTTCTAATTGTTTACCAGATTTGTGCTGAATGGGGACATCTGTTGTTTTTTCTGTACCCACATACAGGGCAGAGACTTGCTGGCAACCCTGCATGTCAGTCCTTTTCTTCTTCCTTACTAATAAGCCCTAATTTTTAGCTAGACTTACGACCACATGGAATAAAGACCACATCTTTCAGCCTTCCTGCAGTTAGGTGGGACCAAGAGATGAAGTTCTGGCTAATGGGTTGTAAGCAGAAGTCTTAAACGTGCAATTTATAAGAAAGTTCCCCATATGTCCATTCCGCTTCCACCTCTCTGTTGGTTGGAATGTGCACCTGATGACTAATACTTCAACAGTTACCTTGAAATGTGAGGTGACCTGAGAAGGGGAGCCTACGTGTTATGGAATGTCAGGATAGAATGTGTCTGCATCCCTTTTATCATGAAGCTCCTTTTAGCTCTATACCTCTTAGTTGTGGACTTTTGGGTGAGAAAGAAATATATTCTTATCTTACATAAGGCACTGTTGTTGTTGGGTTTCTTTTTTAGATTTTTTTTTTACTTGCATTCCAAACTAGTTATACTTAACATATAAAAAAAGCATTTTTGACATAACACAACATTATTATTATATAATATGTTGAAGTTGATTTTCATAATAGCATTTCATCAACCTAAGCTCCTTGGGGATAAGTGTCAAATATTTGAAATTTTATTTTAAAACTACATTACCCTTAATTTAATGATAAGCTTGTTCTCTTTAGAATTGTTAAGAGGTATTGAGTCTATATTGGTCCTTTGATTATTTTAATGAAATTCAGAATTTTGTTTCCTTATTAGCCACAATGCAAACCAAGGCACATTTATAAGATTTTAATTAGTCTTTTAGTTTAAAAAATAAAAATCATCAACAGAAAGAATTGGTTGATTTTTCCACTTTTTAAAAAAAATTTCTAAATAGTTTCTAGAACAAATCAAAATTGTTTCTTATAATTAAAATATCACTTTTTCTATTATTAATATTATATCCTTTGCTGATATCCACAGTTTTACATTCTATTCGAAAGCTTGTTTAAAAAATCAATTGTAATATATTTCTGTTCTCTGGGGATCTGAGATTTCCAATCAGAAATGAGTATTTAACATTATCTGAAACTCTAAACAAGAACTCTATTATTTTTTATAACACCCAAAATGAACCGATAGATTTTGAAGATTTCATACTCAAAGGAAGTTGCTAGAAAGATGGTCTCAAGGAAAGTAGCAGTAGATATAATTCTCCCATTCATTCTGCCCTCTGGCTGCCATACACTACTTATTCCTAGTAAGGTAGAAAGAAAAGAAAAAAAGCTGTGTTTAAAAAATTAAATTATATCTCCCAAAATGATTGCTCTAGCAGTCTTTTTCTAATAGTCTTTCACTACTGGTCTTAAAGGAAGTCAAGGTGATAGATGTCAACTAGACTTGCTGTGGTGATCATTTTGCAATGTATACAAATAGTGAATCATTATGCTGTACACCTGAAAGGAATATAATGTTACATGGTAATTATACCTCAATTAAAAAATGAATTAGGGATTCCCTGGTGGCGCAGTGGTTGAGAGTCCGCCTGCTGATGCAGGGGACACGGGTTCGTGCCCCGGTCCGGGAAGATCCCACATGCCACGGAGCGGCTGGGCCCGTGAGCCAGGGCCGCTGAGCCTGCGCGTCCGGAGCCTGTGCTCCGCAGCGGGAGAGGCCACAACAGTGAGAGGCCCGCGTACCGCAAAAAAAAAAAAAAAAAAAAAAAAAGAAGAATTAAAAAATAAGTAAAAGGAAGCCAAAGTCAATGTGAAAAATCACAAATGCTTCAAGTTCCAAAAATGCCCATTTTAGCTGTTCCCAAGATTCTGTAAGTTACTTTAAAAATTGTTCCGAACAGTCTATAAAATCATTGATCCAAACTATAGAAAGTTTGTTGTGCCACAGGAATTGTATATATTTTCTGCCAATTTTGTGGCATCCGCCAATGTTATTACCAAGGTAAACTAGATGAATCCACTTTTATCCTCTTCCAGATACACACTTTCAGGTTGCAAGTTACCTTCTATGATTTGATTTATTTTTTCCTTCAATAGTCCCTTTTAAAGAAATTAGGGAACAAGCTGTGCTTTTCCCCCAGCCTACTGTTTCCAGAGACTGGCACTAATTAAAGATTAGATGAAATATTGGATACTAATAAAATACTAGCCATTGATAAAATATTAGAAACAAAACATATTTGTGAATATGCATGTGACATAAACTGGCAAAACATGAAAGAAATGTTTCTGCCAAGAAGTTTTCAAATCAGCATAAGGATGAATCAATTAAAACTTTTATTTTACTTGTAATTATACTTATAATGTAAAAATATTAGGGTCACTGTCACAGCCAAGACAAGTCCAAGAAGAAAATGACTACTAAATATAATGGGGTATCCTAAATGGGATCCTGGAACAGAAAGGGGACATTAGGTAAAAACTAAGGAAATCTGAATAAATTATGGGCTTTATTTAATAACAACGTATCAATATAGCTTTATTAATTATAATAAATGTGCCACACTAATGTAAGATGCTAAGAATAGGGGAAATTGAGTGTGGAATATATATGGGAACTCTCTATACTCTGCGATTTTTCTGTAAATGTAAAACAGTTCTAAAATAAAAAGTGCATTTAAAAAAATACATTAAAATATTATATGGTAGGGCTTCCCTGGTGGCGCAGTGGTTGAGAGTCCGCCTGCCGATGCAGGGGACACGGGTTTTTGCCCCGGTCCGGGAAGATCCCACATGCCGCGGAGCGGCTAGACCCGTGAGCCATGGCCGCTGAGCCTGCGCGTCCAGAGCCTGTGCTCCGCAACAGGAGAGGCCACAACAGTGAGAGGCCCGCGTATCGCAAAAAAAAAAAATATGTATATATATATATATATATATTATGTGGTCTAGAGATAGGCATTCAAAACGAATCTTATTTAGGGCTGGAATTCTCACTTCAGTTTACAAGCTTCACAAAGATCGAATGTTTTACCTCTTTTGGCAACACACTAGAGAGGTCATATGACTTGTTGGACATCAAATAGCATCTTAATTTTTTGGATGTTGTGTATTGGCATTTATTATATTTGTGCATAGAATGTCAGGTACACCCAACATATTAATAAGTGGATGCAATGACATTTTCTGTGTTATGTCAATGCAATGTAAAAACAATTTCCAGTTGCAAAACTATTTGCCAACTTATGTTCATGTAGTTAAAATGGATTTTGCCTCTCGTTCAGGAAATAATTCCTACAATTCTTGCAGTAAGGTATACAATACCTACCTAGGACTCAATATGTTAACCTTTGGATAACCTTTAGTTCTTTCTTCTAACCAAGCGCTTACCCAGGAGCAGGGACTTGTGAGGTAGCTGTTGTGGTGAAAATACTCTCTCTCTTACATCTCTTACATCATTTATGACCATCTAGTTATAAAACCCTACAGGTTGTCAGTCTGTTTCTCCTCTATCATGTCTTGTGCTTCAGTGTTTGAAGGTTAACGTTTATGTTTTCCTATGTGACAAGAAATTCCCTAGTATATACATCACTAGCACCAACGTTCGGGCTAAGAGGCCTTGATTTCCTGGCCTCAAAGACACCCTTTTCAGCAAAATAGGTTGATGTTAGCATATGAAATATGGCATGTTCTAGCTGCCAGAGACAACTAGGCAATGGTCTAAGCACTCTACATGTATTCAAGTTCACGTTTAACAAACTCTTTGAGGTTGGCACTATTCTTAATTTTAGAGGAAGAGGGAGCGGAGGCCAGAAATTTTCAATTCACTTGCCGGAGATCATGAACTATTTAGTATTGGAACCAGGTTTTCAATCCAGGTAGCCTGGATCCAAATTCTCATCCTACACCACCTTCCGGAATCTTGTCAGTGCATGAAACTATTGAAGGAAACATTGTTTGGGGAACTCAAGGACATAAATCCAAGGGTCCTTAAAGCACTTTATCTCAATTTATTCATTGATAAATATATGCAATTTAACTAGATGCCAATTTCCCAAAGACTGGTTGGGGGAGGGGACTATTTGATGTCATATCTTTTAACAACCCTCTCCGTGAATTTTGAAAATTCTCTATTTAGTAAGCACTAAATTCTTTCCCACATTCAAAATTAGCTGACAACTGTAGCTTTAAATGTATTAATTTTTAGAACATTTTAAGATGTTGGGCATACCATTCACAAATTACAGATATAGTCATCCTAACCAGTTTTCCCTACTTTACCCTCTGCCCCCCTACATCAGTTCTCCACAAAGCAGCCAGGAAGTCTTTGCAGACCTGAATCACTCCTCTACCCACACTTTCCAAAGGCTTCCTTCCCATTTTCAGGAAAAAAAAGAAAAAACACCCAAATCCTAAAATGGTCTGTAAGCCCTCACATAACTTATTATCTGCCCCCCTCACATGAGTGCGTGTGTACACACGCGCGCGCACACACACACACACAAACTTCTCAACGCTTTTTCTAACTACTGATTCCCTTGCACACTCCTTACCAACCACTCTCACCTCCTCACTGTTTCTTAACATGTCGAGAACACTGCAACTCAGAGAGCTGTAGTTCCTCTCTCTGGAGCATTTTTTCACCCAGAGAGACACAGGTCTCATTCTCACTTTTTCCGTATCTCTTCTCAAAAAGTCATCTTTATCAAGGAGACTTTACCAAATCCTCCCTCATCCTATGCATGCAAATCTTTGTTACTATGCTTCGCTTTTCCCCAAAAGACTTATCACCATCCAACATCATTATACACTTAATATTTTATTTGAGTTTTATTTGTCCTGTCCTCCAAGTATGTCATCTTCTTGAAGGCAGAGGTTCTTTTTGTTTACTAGATATACTTGGTCCATCATGGGTGTTCAATAGATATTTGTTGAGTGAATAAATGAATGAATGAATCTAAAAAGTTTTATATACCTTATGCAGCATGCAGTGGGATACACATCAGTATTTTATTTTGTTCCTTGGTGATTTATACATCCTAAGAATGACTTCTACATTATTTGAATACAATGAATTGTTATATCTCGATTTCTGCACAATGGAGACATATGGCTTTAAGTTCTGATATTGCCATTTCTATTAGTGGGGCTGTGTGTGAGGTTTTTGACCTTCTTGAGATTGTGCCCTCAACTGTAATGTGGGGATAATAACACCAACCTTGCAGATTTCAGTGAGGAGATAATACCTAAAAGATATTAAATTAGAGTTTTATGGAAATGTCAGGCTACTATACAGCTGTTCAGCATTGAGAACATTTATGCCCCTAACAGAAGAGGATCCCATACCAGCCCATTTGTATTATATGATAACAGCCCCACCTCCCCACTACTTCCCAAACATGACACCAGTGGAATTTCTTCAGTTATGCTTCCTTTTCATTCAGATGATTGGAGCAACCTGAGATAAATTGCCTTCGCCCTAACCCAGATGTGTGAATTACCAACTACCATTATTTATTCATACCAATACCTCCCTTCATTGACATTGAATAATTGAGAGTTGCTTGTGTTTAGGAAGATCAACAACCCCATAGTACAGTTCACTTTTCAAAGCAGAGAATTCGCCAACCTTCAAAAGGATAAAGGAGAATTAATGCATTTCAAAAACAATGCAAGTGCAAAATTTTTATTTACATTGAAAATTGGTAGTGATATTGATGAACAATATAGGTTAAAGATAAAGACTGACAGAACAGTAAGAAAGATCTGTGATGTATGTAGTTGCTTATTTTGTTATAAATATTAGATTTTAAAGATTAATTAGATATAAATATTAAACATTTTAGTGTATATTAAGTTTAGTTTTAAAATTTTTTTAAATTTGTTAATAAACAGAAAAAATTTATTGAGTCTATTGGGCTACATTAGCATCACATTAACTTCTTCTAACCTTCAGAAATTAGGAAAAGGTAGCAATTATACTCTTAACAATTTGCTTTAGAATCAACCAATTAATTATTCATTGCCCATGGCACTAATAAGTCAGTCTTGTAGGGGCTCATT
This sequence comes from Delphinapterus leucas, assembly GCF_059928025.1. NCBI lineage: Eukaryota > Metazoa > Chordata > Mammalia > Artiodactyla > Monodontidae > Delphinapterus > Delphinapterus leucas. The sequence continues at coordinate 29,739,588 of NC_143137.1, read as the reverse complement.
ATAAAGAGCAATATGTATGTAGACAGGTTCATTTAGGTAATTCTTTCTGAATGTTGATGAGGTTATTTGTAGATGATACATGCATGTTAGGATCAATTTAACAAATTAGTGAGGGTTTTCTCTCTCCTTTTTTTAAAGGCAGGAAGGACAGAGACTGTCTAAATCAACTATGAATTACAGTTTTGAGATGTTGTTGAAGTTTCTTTAAAGTGGGTGAATGGAGCAATTTTCTAGTGAAACCCGGTTTTTATATCTTAATCTATTAGCAGCTCACAAAATTCTAATGATTGTGCACATACATTCTGAAGCATGTGTTGAGAAATTCACATTTGGAAGGTTTTAACTGTGGAAGACTTTGAAGCCAACCAATGCAGGCAATCAATAGTGACATTGCATCACTGTTTTCCTTCATACATACGCACACCACGCACGCACACACACACACATTCATTTTTATTATCTTAATTCATTTAACTTTTAAACTCTCTTTGCCACTTATGATTCAGATTTAGGTTGTATCCATGTGAGGTTAAATAATTTAACATTTTTATAGACTCAGGTACTCCAGTTTTTTTGGTTGTTTTGCCTGGTTTTCATTTTTTTTTTTTATTGGAGTATAATTGCTTTACAATGTTGTGTTAGTTTCTGCTGTACAATGAAGTGACTCAGCTATATGTATACGTATATCCCCTCCCTCTTGGACCTCCCCCCCACCCCATCCCACCCATCTAGGTCATCACAGAGCACTGAGCTGAGCTCCCTGTGCTATACAGCAGGTTCCCACTAGCTATCTATGTTACACATGGTAGTATATTTATGTGAAACCTAATCTCCCAGTTCACCTCACCCTCCCCTCCCCTCCGTGTCCACAGGTCCATTCTCTATGTCTGCAAAAACAAGTTATTAGACTAATTTATTTCACTGAAGTGACCCTCCAGTTTCATTAATGGAATCAACCAGTTGCTTTGCTTGATGAATACAATGTAGGTAGATGAGTATAAAGATACAGAGAAACCTAGTTCTAGTTTAATTAACAATAACACTTGGGTGTCATTTTTTCCTAATTGCCAGCTCTTTGTTGATATATTTGCACATGTAAGTATAGAAAAATGCATCCTTAAGATAAAAATCACATTTAATGTGGACATTTTTATTTTAGGAAACCAATAAAGTGATTGAAACTATCCATCCAAAGGTCCTACAAATTAAAATTACTCTATACATCAGGAATTGTTTTGAAGACGGTTTGATTTAAACCATACCATTACTCTAGCAAAACACCGAGACTAACATTTAATGTATTGTTACTAACAATTTAAATTCACTAATGAGCGTTTAAATGTGAATTCATTAATAATACTGGCCCAAACTCTGCCCTTGGGTACTCACGTGTTGCTTCCTTTGAGGTGGGATTTATGCTGGAAGGACTAAGCAACTGATAAAAGGATATATTTTTTATCTATAGCATACTTATACTTATGGGGGTGTAGTTTCTTTGAAAAGATGTTGCACATATGAACAATGTAAGTTATATCTGATTTTCACAGTCAAAACCTGGTATGATTGATGGTTTTGCTCATGACCAGTGACCTGCTCATTTTCTTACCTGTCCACACCAAAAACCCAGAAGGCGAAGAACGCTTTGTAACTGTCAAAAATATGAAAAAAATGTCAAAAGAACATGAAATCAGTTGTGAAGCAGAAGTTACGGTTCAGTTTTCTCAAAGACAATATATAAATTGCAAATGTCCAAGTTATAAGCACCCCACTAATACATGTCACACTGTGCCCAGGAGACTGATAACCTCATTCTTATGAATTAAATCAAGCATTACTTAAGTCAACTATAATGTATAGTCCTATCTAATATAAATATTTATTAAGTGTTTAAATAGGACATTCCAGTACCCAATCATATAAAAAATGTTAACTTATTTACAATTTACCTTTATTGCAACAAATTAGATAATGAATGTGTGCTTCCACGTGAGTTATTGAAGTCAGGAAGTTCACTTCTACTTAAAATGTACTCTTGTTCCATTTTTTAAAATCTATTGTTCTCTTGTTATATTGTATTATACGAGCAAAAGGCCTCCAGCCAGTACTTTGTGTTTTTTGCACAGCAAAAGAGACAGGTAGTTCTGAGTTGTTCTCACTCTTCCTGTTTGCTTACCCTCCCCCCCAGCCAAAATGACCTAATCGTCTTCCCCTTATAGGCTCCTGATTTCCTGCCTCTGCCACTTCCTCTTATATTTTCCTGACCATCAATCTCAACTCATATCAAAGTTCTCATTCATGGCACAGTGGAAATACATATGTTTTGTGGAGCCTCCCCTGATCACTGCATCTGGAAGTGTTTACTCCTTTCTGTCAGTTTTTATTGCTGTATCAGTCGGGATCCAGTCAGAAAAACAATCCATTACAGTTATTTTACCAGAGAGAATTTAATCAAGAATTTGTTTAAACAGGTATGGGAGGGCAAATGGAGAGGCGAACCCTGAGTTTATAAAGAGACAGTAATTGTAGGAAGAAGATATCACCCTTAGGGCTGGGCGAACCTAGCTCTAGAGGTTGGGATTATGAGAACCTAGAATTTTGGAGGGAGTCCCCAGGGGAATGGGACCCACACCTTCAGGAGGGGACATGTTCTGCCACTGCTGATGCCTCAAGAACTCAAAGGAGGTCCCCCCACAGAATGAGGACTTGGAATTCTGAGAATGAGGCATCACAACTGGCTTCACAGATTGAGAGGGAAATGGATTACTGAACAAATTGATGCTCTGAGTCGACTGCTGAGGTGATGCTGGTAGGAGCAGGAAGCAAAACAGTAAGGTGGCACCTTTCTTCTCCCTCCTTCAACCATCTACTCTTTTGATTGGAGAAAACTAACAGGGAGCCATCTGGCAAAGGAGAAGCCAACTTCAGCATCACAAAATAGCATAGAAGGGTGGATTTGACACTGAGAGATAGTAATGCATCTTAGCATTTTAATTATACCTCTTTCAAATACTTAGCATTTTCTTCTTTCTAATGTAGTGTTCTGTATTATCTCCTAAGATCCTTGAGAATGGTATCTGTCTATGATGCATATTTTGATCTTCCACATTTCAATTAATATTGTTGAATAAGTGAATATGTGAATTCCCCCAAATCAAAGCCTTTTCCTTTTCAATTGTAAGTACTGAATGTTTCTTTATAGAAGAAGATCACAGAAAATTAGTTTTTCTTTTCCTTGACACTTGAAATAATTTTTCTAGGATTTTATTGAGTATGCTTCTGGTAATACATGTATCCAAACAAAAGCAGACATGATAGTGTTCTTTTTAAAATTAATCTTTTAGTAGTTTATATAATTATGCAAACATTGCTTCAGTTTCTCAAGTGATGTATTGTTTCTCAGTCCAGCCTCACGCTATTCTCCTGTCTCTACCAAGAGAGAGAGCAGAGTCCAAGAAAGAAACCCTGATGGTGTTCCAAAGCTGAGCCAGCTGAAGGAGGAGGTTGTATAGGATAAGGCATAAAAGCATTGGGGAAGAAACAGAGGTTCAAGGTGATGATCTTTATGCTACTCACATCCAGAAATGATTTACTGCTAGAAGTCTAAGTATATACTGCCTGACTCTCCAAGTACTGTAAATTGAGCTCACGAGGGTGAATCGGCTGAACTCTATTAATATAAATAGTCTGTATTTAACTTGACAGAAAAATGGGAACTCTGCTGTTGACCCACAAATACATATCCACTAATACAAAATACACATACATACACTCAAACATGTGGGCCGTTACATGTTACACTTCAGAGCTTCAGGAAGGCTTTTTAATGGATAGAAAGGTTTTACAATGAGATCTCTCCTCATCAACTAAAGAAGTGTTGCATAAAATTCTACATAAAACTCAAGAGGTTCTGATGTTAGTCTGAGAGGTATGAAATCAGCATTATCAGTTGTCAAAATTTTATCTGCTCCAAAGGAAACCATTTGTTCCAGTGAAATAATTTTACGTCTAGTATGTCAGGTTGTAATCTACAAAACAATGGTAAACTAGGAATTGATGATCCATCTTACAAATTATTGACTACACAATTACTTTTATTAATGTAACCTCATTGCGTATTAAAAAAGCAATTCCATTTATCAAAATTGGATTTGCACACAATTTTTCAGGTAATGATTTTTGTGAATTGATCTGTGTTGCAGGAGGCGCAATCGTAGTTAACTCTGATGAGAGTTAGACCCTGTTAATTACACACTCAATATCCTCTTTGAAGAAAATAAGGAAAGTGTTATTCTCAGTATAGTTGTTGAGTCAGAATTGCATCTTCTATAACTATTTCTGTAACCTTTGTTCACAAATACTATCCATAGCTGAAGTTCAAGTTATAATTAATATCAGTAAGTTGTGAAGTGTCAGCAAAATCATTATTTAGCATCTGATTTCTAAAAGAAGCAGTGCAGCATAACAGTAAAAAAGTACAGGATTTGCGTTAAAATATAGTCTCCTTCACTTACTAGCTATGTGACCTTAGGCAAATTATTTATTTGAACCTCTCAATGTACAAAATTTCTTAAATTTGTTACACAGATTAAAAAAATTTAGGGGCCCAAGTATTTAACACATAACTTCAATAAAGGGTAGTGCTATTGTCAAATTTAACCATTTTTTATGTCTTCATTGCATATTTAAACATGAACAACTTATAAGATATTCATCTCAGGAGTGCATTTAAATATAAATCCTCTTGTATTTCACAATCAGTTTTCAATATTATACAGCTCTCCTTACCTGAAACCTTAATGTGCTGGTCAAATAGCTCATTTAAAAATATTTTAGGGCTTCCCTGGTGGCGCAGTGGTTGAGAATCTGCCTGCCAATGCAGCGGACACGGGTTCAAGCCCTGGTCTGGGAGGATCCCACATGCCGTGGAGCAACTGGGCCCGTGAGCCACAATTACTGAGCCTGCGCGTCTGGAGCCTGTGCTCCGCAACAAGAGAGGCCGCGATGGTGAGAGGCCCGCACACCGCGATGAAGAGTGGCCCCCGCTTGCCACGACTAGAGAAAGCCCTCGCACAGAAACGAAGACCCAACACAGCCATAAATAAATAAATAAATAAAAATTAAAAAATATATAATTTTACACTAGTATGAGCTATAGGTCTTCTCGGAAGGTTCAAGCGTATGTTTTGTTCCCTTCCCCTCCATACACTTCTCCTTGGGCATACTGCTTTCAGCCATTTATTAGTTGCATGTTCTCTGGGCTCTGTCTTCATGGCTCAAGACCATACAATCATCTATGTTTAAAGAAAGAGTTTGTTAACTAGGAATCTGTAGCCCTGTCTCTTCAAAAGAAGAGCATCAGGTCTGGGGATTAAAAAATGGACAGGGAATTTTCCTTATGTCATAGCATTATACTAGACCTTGTGTGTGTGTGTGTGTTATCTCATGATCAGAATTTATTATTCTGCTGTAACATGTTTCTAAGGCAAATCCACACTACCCTTTCCATCCAAGGATTCTTTCTCAGGAATAGGAAATTGACTGAATACATATTGTTGTCTCAATAAATTTCATTATAAATGAAAGAATTTTAAAAATTCAGTTGAGACATTGAGGTGAATGCTCACTACTTAAAAATTAAGTAGCTAAAAGGAAAAAAATTAAGCCAATAACTTAGGCTTCATTCCAAGAATAAGATGTTAAATCAACAATTTCTTATAATTTTTTTCCTTGTATCATCTGTAAAATGATCACAGTTCTTAACTGCATTTCAATTCAATTCAGTAGATTTTCCCTAAAATTCATCAATACACTAAACCATCTGCTAGAATAAAGTTCAGGAATGAAGTTATATGTACAGATTATATTCATTCACTCTACAAACATGTGGATATGAAGTAGAAAAATATTGTTATAGTGAATCTAAATTTTATTATATTTGTTATCAATATATAGATAAGAAACGTGGAATCTGAGGTAAATAAGAACTGAAGAATTAAAACAACAATTTGTTTCGGTACGATAGCACTTTGCCACAGGATAGATCATGGCCTCCAAAGATGTTCATGCTCTAATTTTTGGACCTTGTGGATATGGCACTTTTTGGAGCAAAAGAGACTGCAGCTGTTGTTAAAATTAAAGATATTATCATGAATTTTCCAGGGACGCCCAGCCTAATCACATGAGCTTTGAGAAGCAGAGTACTTTCTCTGGCTGGAAGAAGAAGGAATGCCACAGAAGAGGAAGTCTGAGAGATTGGAAGCTTGAGACTGACTGGACAGACTGTTGCGAGTCTGAAAAGGGTGTGGCCAACATGGCAGGGAGCACAGGTGGCCTTAAGCAGCTGAGAGCATCTCTTGGCTAACTGCCAGCAGGGAAAGAGGGACCTTAGCCCTACAGGAAGGAGCTGAATTCTGCCCATAACCTGGATGAGCTTGGAAATAGATTCTTCTCCAGAATTATACCTCATAATTCCACGTAAGAGCCTAGGCCAACTAACACCTTGATTTCGGTTTTGTGAGATTAGGAGAAGAGAAACCAGCTGACCCTGCCTGGACTTCAGACCTAAGAGAACTGAGATAATAAATTTATGTTGTTTTAAGCCACTAACTTCTTCGTAATTTGTTAAGGCAACAGTAGAAAACTAGTATATATTTTTCCCCAGTTCTCTTTCACATGAAAGTGTTATTTCTATAACAGAGCTATAAAATTTTTTTAAATAATAAAATGTATTCTTTTACATGTATTTAGAGATTTTACACTCAAGCCTGATTCATTACCTTCATATTTATTTAAAATAGTTTCTAAAATTCTTATGTGATTGAAGTTAATGTAATATTTATGCAATCAAAGTTAACATTAAGACATATAATGATTTTATCAGGTAAGCCATGAATATAAATTATAAATTATCATAATTATTTAAGATCATAATATTTTCCTGGTGAACATATTTTTTCAAAAGTCATGGTTATTCGTATTAATTTTGCAAGTGCACTTTCACAATGAACATATTAACAAGAGTTCTTTATGATGAATAAGTAATAATAACCATGTAAGAATAAAAATAATTACAACATGGATGGAAAGTCCTTGTTTAAATGGTTTTGTCTGCCATTTATGCACAGAGTTAGCAGAGGATATGGTATTTAACAAATATTGTCATTTCAATAATCCCAAGTCTTAGAATATATTTTAATGAAATACTTCTAAATATGAAAAAGTTATGCATGAGGGTATTATTGCAGTGTCATTTATGGTAACTTCAATTTATGATTCTGAAGTGAACTAGGCAATAGCGATATGGTCACCCAAATTCTGGGATACAAACTCAATAAGAAATGATGTACCTGTATGAAAGATAGTTATAAGTATATAGAAACTCATAAGATTATGATTTTAAGTGAAAATACACAAAAACCCATGCTGTTATAATAACTTAAAACCTTTAGTATTTGAAAAGGAAGAGAATACATACAAATATTAATAGCTTTTTGAATAATGGAATTATAATAATACTTTCTTTTGTATTTTCAAATAATTTATGGTTATATAATTTGTACAATTTTATTTAAATGCATTAAAAATAGACATCATACCTATTTCTTAAACCCTATGAGTCTGATTGAAGTCTTTCTTCTCACATAATTCCATAGCTTAATGGAGTCTGAGCTTGGACAGCAATGGCTGTTGCATTATGCTTACAGTGAAGTATCAAAAAAAAACCTTGAAAATGAGGGAGAAAAACTGACCCTTGACATTTTGCTCACAGAAATCAATAAGAGAGTCCTTCTTTTCTGCTCATCTTTACCAGTACTGGTCCAGGCTACAGCATCAGTCACCTCATCTTCCTTCAATCATTTCTCACATCCCAGTGCAGTCAGAATGATGGATTTCAGTAGATCTGCTCACATCACCTTGCTTAAACTTTCTAATAGCTCTCCTCATCTCTGAGGTTAAAGGATAAAATTCTAAACTTGGATAACAAAGCTGAGCAGAGCCTGCCCCCACCAGACTTTCCAGCTCTTTTCCAAGGCCCTCATATTCTCACTCTCTGCTCTTCAGCTGCATCGTTCTTCAGACAGTGTCCCAAACACGGCAGGCCTTTGCTCAGCCTTTTCCCTCTGCACCACTTCCCAATCTGTCTGTGATGTTAATACTCAGTTATCCTTCAGATATCAGCTCCAACATCTTCATTATAGTTCAGGACCTATTTGTGTTGTATATGCACTTACCTAATACTCATTCCTTTGCAGTGCTCATTTAAATCAATTTGTAAGTATACTTTCATTTTTGTGATTATTTGATTACCTGTCTCTGTCAACATAATGGAAACACTAGGATTAGGTCTCTTTGTTTCCTGGTGCTTAGAACAATGACACATAATAGGCGCTCAATAAATATTTTTGAATGTATGAATGAATGGGTGCGGAAGTGATACTATAAATTAGCTCAATATAAAATCAAAAGCACCTTTAAGTAAAAATCAAATTGCTGGTACAATATGGCAAATGAAGGTGCCATTGGACGTCAAGTATTACAGTTTCATTGGCACGGTTAGCATTATTGCATAAATAAATTATTGTTAGCATGAATGCATCAGTGTAGCTTAGTCTAATCCATCAAACATTTGAAGCAACAAGTTGTTAAGTCTTTATGTTCTTTTTCCAATAAACCTTTTGATTCCAAGTTGGCTTTTGAAGTGATTAAGTTTACGGGAAGAAATGTGATGGCAATAAAGCATGAATATGCTGGCTCAGTTGTCAGTTTTGCTCATGTAAATTACTAAGTTGGTATTCTGATTTTATATAAAATTTTATAGACGTGTCTATGGCCCTAAGAAGTGGGGCTCTTTCGATGTGGTGACAGAATTAAGTTGTGGGATTTGCTGGGTTTAGCTCTAACCCTGAACTGTGAAAAATTTACTGAACACAGGTACTTTATAATTTCTCATTGAATGAGGTCAACTGGCCTTTTCCAAACCATGTACAGTCATTTATAATGTGCCTTTTAATTTCATATGCCAATATTCATTGGCTTCTATGCAAGATGAAAAAAAAACTCTATATGTATGAAAATAGAAGTTTTCATTTAACAGACATTTCCTAAATAGAATAGAGAGATGAAGAGAGTTCTTGACCTTGTGAAGGTTAGAGGAAATAGACATATATCAGTGAAATAAAAGAAAATTCAGTAAACAAAAACAACAGCAATAGCATATATGCTCAAGGAAGCTTCTGAAAAAGAATAGAGAATATATAATTTCTGAATGAAGAAGTGTGATAGTGTGATAGTAACTAGATAATGAGACAGACATGAAGCTAAAGTTATTTTATTATATTAGAAAATGATCAGCTGAACCAACTATACATTTAATTTTTTATTGGTGACAATATGCTAGTAAATGAAGGAAAGATGAAAATGTAGAATTCAGAGCAGTTTTAAAAAAAAAGAAGAAAAAGAGAGAGTTTGGATATTAGTTAAAGCGGATGAATATTATAGAAGTTTATTTGGCCCTCACATGTCAAGGTGGATGGCTTTCCTCCATATAGTGATTCAGGAACCCAGGTTCCATCTATCTTTTTTTTTTTTTTTTTTTTTTTTTTTTTTTTGTGGTATGCGGGCCTCTCACTGTTGTGGCCTCTCCCCTTGCGGAGCACAGGCTCCGGATGCGCAGGCTCAGCGGCCATGGCTCACGGGCCCAGCAGCTCCGCGGCATGTGGGATCTTCCCGGACCGGGGCACGAACCCGTGTCCCTTGCATCGGCAGGCGGACTCTCAACCACTGCGCCACCAGGAAAGCCCCCATCTATCTTTTAATTCTACCATCCTCTTCTGCATTTAGGAGGCTAAAGATAAAAGAGAATGGAAAAGGCATGCCCACTTCATGAATAATCTGTGTTTATTCCATTGGTGGTATCTAGTCACAGGGTCAAGCTTGGCTGCAAGGTAGACTGACTGGGAAATGTAGTCTACAGATGACAGTATGGAAAGAGGGTCATTAAATGACAATAGTTTTCTACCAATTAAGCTCTGTGAAATTTATGTTGAGGCACATGAAAGCAAAATCTATAATCTTAGCACCCTAACATAAGAATACTATAAATGCAGTGAAAGGAAAATGAATACATTCTAATTTAAATAACTTCACCCCAAAATATATTTTATCAGTTTCTGGAAAGCATGAAACCTAATAACTCTCCCTTAGAGTACAATGTTAGGTGGTCAATTTCAATAAATCATTTCTAGGATTATATTCCAAATGTTTCCTTTAATTTTCACTCATAATTGTGAATTACAGAAGGAAGAAATGATTACTAAATCAATTGAGCATGCCTCTTTTACCTGTATCAGATTTATTTTATAAGCATGATTAGATAATCTTAAATTTGTAGAATATTTTTATCCTTCTTGGACTTTCAAAATTTTTAATGCACTGTTTTTGATTAAATAGTGAAAGTATTTAGATATGGAGTCACATGCAGCAAAGGAATAGATAAAATTGAATTTTTAAATATATTCAATTAATGTTTTGGGACATTAATTTCCCAGTGTCTAAATTGAGCATAATAATATATGCCTCAGATACCTCATAGAACTGTTACAAGATTCAAATGAAAAGGATGTGAAAGTTCTTAGAACATTAAAAGTAATTTATAAATATAATATCTATCTGTCTATGTGTGTAGGTGTGTAGTTTGTATATGTATGCACACATGCACACATAAGGACACCTAAAGTGTACTTCTAATGGGGTAGTAGAACAGCAGAATAATCTATTAGGTAAATTGGAAGAAAGTCCTATTTTCTGAGATGCATCTTGACATCCCTCTGTCCTGTATCATCAGCTAATAAGCTGCCTGAAGGCAAGTTCGATCTCTCAGGGTGCTGTCCGCCTCTATTATTCTATGAAAAAGTAAAGTAACGATAATGGAATTGCATTTCACAAAGTTACAACTCACCCTTTCTAGTCTCAGCCTCCACTTTGATTTATTTCAGCTTTCGTCTGGGACTCCACCTGTCACTTTTCCTGATCACTCTCTTCTATAGCTCCATTTGCCCTTCTTGTCCCCAGCCTGTTGTTAGGAAGTGAAATTATTTTCTGCTGTAGTCCTCTATGTTCGCTTTCATTTGGACTTTTCAGAAAAGGCCTTGTTTAAGCACTATTCTAAAATCCAAGTTAATCTACCCAATTGGACACAGGTAGGGTACAGAATTAGAACAGAATGCACAAAGACTGAATCCTCAACCCAGGACTTATGGCATGACCATGAGTGAATCACTTAATCTTGTCAGGCTTTAGCTAAGGGAATTACCTTAGTTACTCACTCCAGGATACAGAAATTGAAAGATCAATGGGATAATATATGTAAAGTGATCTTTGGAAAGAAGCAGAAGGGTAAACAAGACTTCTTCGCATCCTCTTCTGCTTTTAGAAATGAATTGCTCTAATGTGCTTTGTTATGATCGCCATGTAAGTGGTTCACTTTCAAACACTGCTGCAAATCCTAGCAAAAGTGATTGTTCAGCGTAAGTTAGAATAACGGTACCAAGAATCATCTGTGCTGGACCAGAGAGGGTAAATAAAAGTGATGAATATTCAGGTTCATTATGTTCTAAATCCCAATTTGATAGAGCTGCTTTGTAACATTAGAGAAATCACATTGGGTTAAGTCTCAGGTTCTGTGTCTCTAAAATCTGGTAAATTTACTGCTGGTTTCATGAATAATAAAGCAAATCTCTATAAAGTGCTCATTTAGTGGATATACTAAATAATAAAGGGATTCCTTGTATTCTGCTATTTTCAGTAATGCTTCTTGCCTTCGTTACTTAGACATACGTGTCTTTTTTATTTTTATCCCGAATTCATACTACTTTTCACTAGATTATGCCTAAATTGAAGCAACCAGAGACAGAAAAAAACCAGAGCCTATGTAGGTGAACCATACAGATGAGGAGGATAAAACAGTTTCCAATTCATTGGATTCTAGAGTACCAGGAAGTGCCTTTTAAATGCAGGCTGTGTGTATAAATGGATTTAAAACACAAAGCCAAATGCAAAGCTGAGGGAAGCCAAATAACCCTTATCCTAAACTGGCAAGGCGTAGAGTTCTGGTGCTACAAACCATCAGCTAGACATGGCATGTTTTCACGAATTATTATATTAGACTGGACCATGAAAAAATAATTTATTGTCAGGGACAATTCGAAGGGTGGAGAACAACCCTGATTGCCAAGAACACTTGTAAATTTTGCAACAGATACACAGTTCAGAAGGTTTACTACCGTCTGTTTCTCCCCTCTTCATCAGCAATGCTGGTAGGATCATAAACCTAATCATTGATGCTAATTTATTTCTCCTGCCTGCACAGCTGCACTTTTCTAAGACTTGACACAGGAAGTGATTTGAGTATGTATGGATTTCACCAATCTGACTGTCTAATTAGGGATACTATGGTGTAAACTGTAGCTTTACAATCTCCATGGATCTTCATTTTCAGCGCTTACATCTTTAAAGACACCAATTTATTGTGTGCTTGCTAATATAATACTGGTTTTTAAATTCTTATAATAGTTATATGTAACTCTTATAATAGTTAACCAGACTAGTGAATTATTCCTATATGTAAATTTGAGCTGTCTGGACCACCAGATACAAAGAAAATGTAGGTCCAAATCCCTAGCTTTCATTCAAGGTCTCCTCAAATGACAGATCTTGCATAGAGTCTTCCCTGATTCATGTAGGGGGAAGAAATGGCTAGCCTGGAACTGCCATAGTTCTTCTATGAAGCAAACTACTTCCCATCTCATTTTACAGGTATGTCTACATATCTGATCTCTCCCACTAGTCTATAAAGTTCTAAAAGTTCAAGGCTCTGATTTATTAATTCTTCAGAGAAAACAGAATTTTTTCTCTAAAGAATTAATATACGCTTCCTACTGCGTATAGGATAACCACCAAACCTTTACTATAGCTTATAAGTAGAGTGGACATAGCATTTATCTCATCTTTTTGAGTGAAAGGAGGAATTGCTACTCATTACTTTTGTGATAATAAGTATAAAGTGCTATTGTCCTGAGAAAATTGAGATGTATGACCGCTGTACTTACACAAGTTCTTCATGATTTGGACATTGCCTTGATTTCCAGACTGATTCTCCATCATGCTCTCATACGCACTCTGAACTATAGCCACGCTAAATTGTTTGCATTGCCCCACAGATGCGATGTTCTCTCGCATGTCCAAACCTCTGCAGAAGACTCAGCTGAAATGGCAGTTCTCTGTAATCCTTTTTTCAGCTCTCAGAAAGAGCATCAGCCCTGTAGGACTGTGTGCAGATTCTGATCATCTTCATTTTTTTTTAATACCCCCAAAGAGTTTTTGACTTATTATAAGTATATCATTAATTATAGTGTTTTGAGAAAGATTTATTTTAAAAAAATTAATTATAATCCAAACTGGACCCAAATATTACATTCTGGTCTGAATATAAAACGAGAAAATAAAATCACATGGCATCAAATCTGGCTTTGAATTTTATATCTTTAAGGTGACCAGGGCATGACATTTACAGCCTGACTCACCCATAATGTTTAATAAATTGTTAAAAGAGAAGCAGTGAAATACTTGTAAGTCACCGTCTGTCCTTTAAATTGAGCCCATAACACTTCAGGTATGGTAAACCGTATTGTGATTGTGCTATTGACGTTAGATAGTAACTTCAGTTACTGGAAGCTATGTTCTTTATGTTCTATTATAACTGTGCTTGGTTTCTGCCATTAAAGAGTATTGTGCAAAAATCCAGGGAGACAAAATTTTATGTGTGCTTTGAATAATGAAGCAGATTTCCAGACATTTCAGAACAAATTAGTCTTATTTTGTTGAGTAAATAAATATTTAAAATACTAATGATTTTATCTGATTAGGTAGTAGTCTGTGTATGTATGTTTGTGTATCTTTACATGGACAAGCAATTTAAGATATAGATATATACAGATTTTTTTAAGCTGACATGATTTTTACATAAAAGTAATCATAAGCCAGAGTATACCAATTCAACATTTTGAAACATCTCAATGAGAAGTAAAAATACTGCTATTCTTAGTAAGCCAAAAAAAGGTGTTGCATCAGGAAGAGTGAAATATGTAAAGTATAGAAGTTTCATCAGAAAAATTTTGAAAATCAGTATTGTTTGAAATTACAAAACTTAGAAAGTCAGCTAATGTCCCCAAAGGCCAAAGTCAGAAGGAACTAACAAAACGTACTAAAAATAATAAGGCAGTAAGAGCTGAGAAATAGGAGTATAGCCTGGTAGTGAAATAAAATAGGCAACAATTACATTGCTTTTAAAAGTTTTTGCTTCAGTTCCACGTTAGCTTTTAAAATATATATTAAAATGCTTTTACTTTTAAACTTAGTTTTCAGGCTGTACTAAATATGTACATAACCTCCATTTGTTTAGAAATGTAACTTCATTTTCCATAATTACCATCCTAACTGCTATTCCAGTAGGGCTTTGTTAATTCACACTAATGACAGGGAGACAATTGCTGAATTTTTGCAAGTTACTAAGTAAGTAAACAAATATTAAAAAAAATGGATATTTCATTTCAGGATGTAGTTTATTTATTTATTTTGACAATTTTAGTATAGTTCTTAATTATTCTGATAATACTAGGACCAGTCAATATCCTGATGTGTATTCTATGAAACTTAAAATATAAGAGATGCTTTCTTGCCAACAAATTGCTTGGGTTAGCCAGCTTAGGGTACCAAATTATCCTGAGATAATTAATAAAGTTTACTTTTTGGGGGAGTGTATTCAATGTATCCCCATTTTTGGGAGTGTATTCAACATTTTGGGGGGAGTGTATTCAGAGCTGTTTTATACTATACCTGTCTTTGAGGACCTCACACTCTAGTATGACTTGGAACTTGTATTTTTTTTTAAATACTTAACGATCTTCATTTATTCCTGATTTCCTTCTTTAGTCATTCTAAATTAATGAGGTATAATTATAATTTATCTTGAACTATGTTTTAGGCTAAAGGGCATTTATCTTTTGTTAGTTACTATTGGTATGACTGTTAGTTTTAGATAGGATAAATTTCCAGACTCTGTGACACCTCCTAAATCTTTCCCTAAATGTTTCTTTGCTATTCTGTACAAATTCAAGCTATCACTTGAAAAAAACTTTAAAATTATATGTGTAAACTATGATTTGGAGAATAACTTTTAAAATGTAGAGCTCCAGAATAGAAATTGAGATTTTTTGATTCTGAGCCTAAGTCATAAAATGAACCAAGGCATGAGACTTACCCCCTTTGAGTCTCCAGAATTTTAATTAGTTTCTGAGTTCTTACCTTACTTTCTGGGAATGTTTTTATTTTATTTCAGGGCACTAACTTTTATTCAGAATTCTATGACTGTATAATCTTAAATCAGCATAATAGAAGCTGGTGTAAGTGAAATAAATTCAAAATTCCTGCTTACAATTCTGAGGACACAATTAAGTATCTGGCAGGAAATCCCAGTCTTTTCCCCAGGGGACCACACACACACTTGGAGAATTCATACTTTTGCAAGATTTGAATTGACTCACAAATCTCTCTACACCCTTCATATAATTTTCCAACATTAACATTATACAGTCTTTACTTACTAATGAAAGTAAACACCATGTGCCTTGTGTAATGCCATTTATCCATTCAGTAATCATTTTCTAAATGAGTGAGTGAAAAAAGAAAACCTATCATAAATGCCCTGTTGACCCATACTACCTCAGCAAAACCATATTGAGACTTCTTACATTTGTTTCTATGCACACAATCCTGTTTGATTTCTCCTTTAGGAATGTTTTCAATTTTCCCATGCTAATAACCTCATTATAACATAATTGTGTTTACTGTGTTATTCTAATACTCATAGTCTAAACAAGCATGTTTGCGTCCTCTTCTCCATCCTTTCTTCTCCTTTAACAAATGATAATCTCCCCTCATAATCCTGGGATTTCCCAAGGTCTCTAAAGCCTTCTCCACAGAACAGAAGTCACTGCCTTTTCTTGACCCAACAGATTCTCACTAGATCATGCTTCTTACCATGCTGACATATGAGTGTGATCTATTCATTGTCTTTTATGAATTTTTATGTACAATTCACCCAACATTACTTTCTGATTCTGATTCACTTCAGAATTCAACTAATCAATATTGACTGCACATTTTAGAAACACGATATAAAAGAAAAAATGGATCTTAAATAAAAATGTTTGAAATGAATCCCAGCTATAAATGTTATGTGGCTTTGGCAGAAAATAATTCCCTTAAACTCTCCTGAAGTTGTCTTCTCATATACAGAAGGAAGATTATACTTGAAAGTGAAAATGCAAGGATGTAAACATTACCTTAGAATAAAAATTTAAAGAAAATATCTTATTATCTTCTTTTGTTCTGATTGTACCTAACAAAGGAATCCAAATACAGTGCTCAGTATCCCCATGCACCCCAAAAGAAAACTGATTTGATTAGTTTGAGAAACTTGATAAAAACAGTCTCAAATTTTGATTTTTTTCTATTTTTGAAAATATCATGTGTCCTATAAACCAATAAAATTAATGACTTAGAAATGAAACTTACTGTAGGGGGGAAAAATTTCATTAAACCCTTAAATATCATATTTTGATCATTATTTATTGTAGAAAAATGTTTACCTAAATTTATAATTGTCCTACTTCTTGTTTTTTAAATGCCACGACATTCATGCTGGACGTGCTTCTTTTTTTCAAAATAGGGATCTGAGTGTTTTTGTCTTTCAGTTTCTATTGACATCTTATTCGTTGTCAGAAGAACAATAAGCTGAACCCCCAGATAACCCTCCAGAATCAATTTTTAGAAGGTAATGTTTCTTTTCTATACCTAAGAGCACATAAAATATTTGACTTTAATTCAATAATAACAGCAACGGACCATTTTAACTTTCGTAACCAATAGAGCTCGTGATAATATAGTGAAGTACAACAGATTCACTGAGTTATTATGATGGCACTTTATCAGCTCTGCGCAACGCGCTGGCAGAGAAGGTACATCGATATATTTACTCTAATATATATTGTTACGCAGTATGCGATAAATTCTCTAGTTTATGGCCTTCTGGGAACTGAGGGAAATGATTCAATTAGCAAGAACACGTGAACTGGGGGAAATTAAATCAACTTTAATAAAAACATCTATAAAACATGTTGCAAGCAAAGTATAGTGGTCATTAGGGGCCTCATTCCTGGAAATCAATAAAACATTTCAAGGGTCGTATTTTTATAACTTCTTCTTGCATGTTAGTTGGACTCACCTCAAGGGCATCCCGAAAACTGCCAAAAACAAGACTCCTGACTTCAGCGACACCGCATTTCTAACGAGGTTGCTAGGTGTGCATTAGCCCTACGTATGGAACTGGGCCTGTGAAAGCATCACAGCAAGTGATACATGAATTTAACGTTGGTAGGAAACACATGTCAGAAAGGTGGAACTCATGAGATTTTTGTTTTCCCTCAAAACTCAAGGTTTCCTTGACCAGATATGGTTTTCATCCATTTGTACCTATTCAGATCCCACTCCTCTTTCATGATTGTGGGAGTGGCGATGCTTTCCATTGCCTCTTTATACATTTATGTGTTTTTTTCAACTTTTCTAAAATACCTATGTATTTTTAATTGCCCTTACAAAGTAAATAAATAAATTCAAGCATATTTGAAACAGAGCAGAAATACAAATATGTGCATGTCTTCTTCACTGCTTCCTGCTTCCCGTACCTCCATTTTCAAGTCTACCACTAGCCTCTCAGGTAATTGCTGTTTACAGTCTAGTATGTGTTCTTCTAGAAATAAATCGAATATTTTTTTAATTTTTTAAATCTCTGTGCACGTTTCAGGGCCCAGTTCAGGGAGCCACCTGACCCTAAAACATTTTTTCCATCTTCCCCCTGGTCAAATTGACTTCTTTTTTTATGTTCCTATAGTTCTTTGCTTAAACCTCTACTGCAGCATTAATTGCACTCTGCATTGTCTTATTATAGTTATGTGTCCGTGTCTTTCTTCCACAGAGACCCTTAATTAAGTAAACATCAGGACAATGCCTAATACATCTTTACATTAACTGCCACACTCACAGGAAATATAAGGACATATTTATTAAATGAATAAATGAATGAATGTATGGCATATCTGTGAAATAGGGCAAGTAATGGATGCTAAGGGGCAGACAGGCTTGCAGAAAAGCGATATTTATCCATCTGTTTTGATCACAGAGAATTGCTGTGACCTAACTGTGGAAAGTGATAAAATAAATACATTTTTTAAATGTAGCTCTGGCTTTTACTATTGTGCTACACAATAACATATTACAACAATTCAGATATACTTACTTTTCTCTGTGATTTTATTACTTTTCTGCTACAAAGACAAACATTGTTCCAATACTCTCAGACCCTCAGGGAAGGAAGCATGATTTTCACAGTAGTTTATACAAACACGGCTCTTTAAATTGGATCAGTAAAGCTTCTTTATAAACGACAGCAGTCATAGAATTTAGACTCTCAATTGCAATATAAAATTAAATTTTCAGTTTTTCCTAGCTGTGGAGAATGATTTAGAGGTTAGATTGGAAAGGAAAACTTGTTACATATGTAGAAGAGGTTTTAAAAGTGATTCATTATAAGAAAAACAAATTGATGACATTTTAGAAGGCCCTTAGCAATGAGCTATTTTAGTTGGGGTCCTTGAATCAATCTAAATGTACAATTTGGGCAAAACATTAATTCATAGTCATGTAAGGTATTTTATGTCATTTAAAAAGAAACGAAATTGTCATAGGAGTCTATATCTTCTATTTTTTTGGACTCTCTCCATCTTAATGTACTCAGACTAGCCAGCACCTTCCAGAACATGGAACAGAAATTGGCTCACCTTAATGAGATAACCCACAACAAGTAAATGAAACAGAAAGATGATGCGAACTGCCCTGAAATGATAGCTGTCTTCTATGCAACCATGGCTACAGTATTACAAAATTTTTCCACTCTTCTGTTGCCAACTCTTTGGTAGTATTATGTATTTCTACATAATGATAACCCCTGTTTCAGTTTGACTGCTGTTCTCAACTTCAGTGTCCCTTAACATTAACCTATGTGGCACATGAGAGAATAAAGCTATAGGATTCAGGGGACCTTCAAATTGACAAACATCTTTATAAACCTCTGTAACTAATCCCTTCCTATAATTTTTTTTTTCTACTAGCAACTAATACAGAATTCAATGCAGGAAAGGTAAATATTATGAGTCGATGTCTCCTAAAAACAATATTTGGACAAATTCTCTGCTTAATAGTTTTCCTCCTTGGCTGTTGGTAGCTTTCACAAACAAGGGACTTCAGTGAAGGTGGTGTCCAGCAAATGTGTGCTATGAATGATTATCTGGGAGCACATGGACCCATTTTGAAACTAAGTCTGGGCCATGCTTTCTGTCTCCTTTCTTATGTGCCCCTCTTAGGTTCCCACAAGCCCTAGTTGTACTAAAATTTGTGATTCGATGGTGTCTACTTTTGAGCTTAAGTGAGAAAGAGGTTCTCCTAGTGGCTTATTCAGCAATGAAACGGAGCATCTGAATTACTGGAATGTAAAAGACACCAGGCTATTTCACCTTCACCCTGTTCTTCTCTTCTAGAAAGCTTTTCATGGCAGCCCTCCAGCTGCTTTCCTTCCCGTTGAATTTGAAATGCTCCATTACCTTGGCTAAATTTCAACTATGTCAGTAAAATCCCAAAGAGCAAATCAAGCTAGCAGCAAAAGTGCCTTTCCTAAGTAAGTAGACTGCTGACCCCCAAATTTGAGGAGACACCATACCATCAAGATTATTTCATTGTCAGTTTTAATAAAGGCAGTCATTTTCTTGTGCAGGGCTATCCATTGATGAACTCAGTTTAAAGGAGCTGCCTATCTCCTTGGACTGAACACAGCTCATGGCAGTACTTGAGTTCACTTATTGTGCTACCAATATGACCAACACTACCCCAGTCGCCACTGTAAAATGCCAGAGACTGGCCTCAAAAGGGAGGCCATCCGACTTCCCCTAAAAAGCAATCAGGACCAAGTCTACCGTGTCATACATCCTCAATAACCTCAGCTTCTATAAACAGCCCATTCCTTTCTCTTCTGAAACAAACTAATCAAAGCATGTGGTTTTTGTTGATTACATCCACCATCCTTCTTTGTAATGCTAAGTAACATTGTCTTCACTCCCAAAGTCATCACTGGTTGAAATCAACTACGCTACTCTTTCATCATCCTTGGTGAGTCCAGGAGGGTCTTCCATCTAACACTGAGATCCTTGGTCATGTCTTCTAATGAATAGCTCTTCTATCCCACCTTATGAACCCATTTCCAGGGTCTTCCCAGACCTGGTCAATCCCAATCATTATAGGCAACATCTCTAAAATCTCAATTTCAAGTATTTCACTGTCTGAGCACTGCTTATTACCTCTCCACCTTCCTTCTATAAGCCCAATTTTAGCCATTTTTCAGTCTCATAGGAACCTGCAATTCATTGACACTATTAATGTTTTACTGTCCCTCACCCCCACTTAACCTTACTGCCCTTATACATAGCTTAGATTACATGACTCACCATTATAATTGTCACTCCCTTGCCTACTCCCTCATGTTCTTTGCCTGTTTTTTTCCCTTATCAACCTCACCTGTCAAACTTGAGCTTTAGTTAAAAATCCATCTCTCCTCCTACTGCCAGCCTACAGTGAGCAGTGAACATGGTTGAAGAAAACCAACAGCTGTACTGATTGATGTTAAATTTATGGCCACAGATTTATGACTCAGCATTGCCCAGAAATCCTCCTGCATTTCTGTTGTCAATCCATGCTCCCACACTGTGAAATGACTGTTTGATAACTTCTCTTCTCTCCTCAAACCTCAAGTGCCTCCTCCCCCATCCTAACTCTTTCAGCTGATCACCTTGACTTTTATATCCTTTAAAGAAAAGCTATCAGATGATAACTTTCTCATTATTCCACCACAAATCTACCAACCTTTCTTCACTTTACCCGTATACTTCTGTTTACTCCTGTTTCAATGGGTGAACTGTCCCTGACACTACTGAAGTCCAGCAATGTAATCTGTATGCCACCCCTTCTCATGCACTCAAAGTCCTTGCTCACTTTTCTCCTGCACCAATTAATTGATTGTTCCCGTCAGCATACAAACGTTCTGAAATATTCCCACCTTAGGGAAAAAGCTTCTTTGATCAAAAGTCCCTCTCCAGCTGTCACCCTTTATAGAAAGACTCCTCAAAATGTTTGTTTCTATTACTTTCTCTCTTGATATATATTTTTTTAACATCTTTCTTAGAGTATAATTGCTTTACAATGGGCTACAGCCCGGCTTTTAAGCCCACTTTGCTCCTGCAAGTTCTCTTTCCTGGGTCCCCAGTAACAGCAACCCTGCGTACTTCAGTGGTCAATTCTCAGCCTTCATTTTATTTGATAGTTGCTTTTGACACATTAACTTACTACCTCCTTACAAAAGGCTTTCTGTACTTGGTTCCCATGCCACGACACTTTTCTGGTTTTTAGCCTATTTGACTAGCGCCTCTTTTAATCTCATTTCTTGGTTCTTCTTTCCCTTTCTAAGAAATGCTGGAGCTGTGCAGCTATCTGACCTTGGGCCTCATCTCTCTTTAATCCGCATTCACTCTCCAGGTGATCTTATCCAGTCCTGTTGCTTTAAATATTGCACAAACTCCCAGCCTCAGGCTGAAAATTCTCCTCTGAATTCCGCTTAACTGTCCGATGGGCATATCAAACAGAACACTTGATGTATGTAATGTGGGGATTAAGTCATATTTTTTTAAGTTCATGTTTAAAAACCAGAGGGAAGGCAAGGAAAATGGTGATTCTTGCTAAATCTATGCAGTAATTGTACCAACATCAATTATATTTCTGAAATTTTCTCTATGATTTCAATGCGTCATTATTTCTTTTAAGGTAAAAATTAAAAGCTATGTCCACATTCTTTAAATATATCAAATATCCATACCTGTGGACATGTAACATGGCTACAGAGAAATAAATAAAACAAATAGGCTCACATCCAAGTAAGTTGTAAAGTACAGACAATAAGCCTTTAAATCACTTAAACGTAAGCTAAATAGTTATTTTTAACATCCTAATACAATTGATGATGTAACATTAAAATTGTTATAATATCCTCGTTGTAAAATCCTGTATTCTTTCAATAAAAAGCCATGTCACAAAGCTAGTTGTGACATATCAACAAAAAATGAAAGTGCCCACTAGCTGAAATAAAAAGATCATATAGTCCTTTCAAATTACTACAAAAACAAAAGATATGGAAGATTACTGAAATTTAGTGGGAGGATGATGCAGAAAAGAAGTATAAAATACTAGGAAAAATACGATTAAAAGTTAGATGTAATATATCAGTTATGAAAATAAACAAATGGAACAGAATGCACATTTGAATATTATATATATATATGTGCTTTTTATATGTCACCTCTAAAGCAAAATAACACTAAAATAATTATGAATAGTCATGAGAGAGGAAAATGCTCACACGCAATATAAAATGAAGATATAGGATAAGCTATTATATAGTCATATATAATAATGTCTTAAGAATAAATGCGTATGCAAACACAACACACACACACACACACCGCACATTCCCCTGGAAAGATATGAAGTACATGTTTACAGTAGTTTGCAGATGAAAAGTTGACAAATGATATTACTCTCTTCTTTTTACTTCCCTGTGTTTTATATTTTTGCTGGTAAATATTCATTATTTTCATGTCAGCAAAGGTTAATATCAATACATTATTTAAATAAATTATAGCTCATCTTTAAAACCTTTAGTCTCCACCCATTTACAAAGTATTTCACCTTGAATTCAAGGACTTCCAAAGTCTACTGCACTTACCAACTTTCCTGTCATCTTTCTGATCTATTATGCTAAAACTGCTCCAACTAAAGAGGTCTACCTTCTGATCTTCAAGCACTGTGCAAGTTTCCACCTTTAGCCAAAGTTGTAATGCCTTCAAGGTCCAGCTCACATTTTAGTTCCTTCATGAACCATTTGAGACCATCATAACCTTTGGAGATTATTCTCACCACAGACTCTCAGACCATTTTTTCATCTGACATTTGACAATGGATTTCTGGCATAGTTTTTAAATTTTCAGTAATTATGTTCCGTAAGTATTAGATACTACTAAAGAAACAAAGTAGATACCTTGCATTAAGCTCAGAACTCTACCTACAAAAGCCCTTAAGAAATTTTGGTATTGTTCTAAAGGATAAAATGAACTCACATAAATCCATTACTAATGTCTGAAAATAATTTCTGTTAAACCAAGACATGTATTTGTTTAACCTCAGATAAGTGTGAAATATGCTGGTTTTATGCAAAACTAGGATAGGTCATAGTAATTGGATAAGTGGATCTACAACATCCCCTTCTTACTCTTCTTGTCCTGATCTGTCCATGGTCCCCCCGATCCTGACGTATAAATGTTTCCACAGATCTCCCATTGCAGTCCTTCTGCCACTGTAAGTATGGGGAGTTAATAGCTTGAATATCAATTACATAATATAACTCTAGTTAAATAATAATTGATGCAGAATAATTAATGGTCTCCTTTTGAAAGTGACTAGTTTGAAAAAGGATTGAAAAATCCCAGTCATAAAATTGGAATGGTAAGGCCAAGAAAAATTCTCCATCTCCCTGATGCACTATGTCATTCATAGCTCAAAGATTTTGAAAAAAAAATCTTTGTTTTGTTTTACAACATTCCATGGTAGTCTAGAAAATGATATTAAAATGTCTCTTGTATGAATCTCCTATACAGAAGATGTCCAAATAATTTATGTAGATACACGCCACTCAAGGAGGTGAAGTGTAATTCCTTCCCCTTATAGGCTGTGTTTGGTGACTTCCTTCATAATAGTAGAGTATGGAAGGAGCAGGGAATAACTTACATTTAAGAAATATGAAAAGCACTACCTCAGGCATGTGATCAAGGTTCACATCATCAGTATAAGTCCTACTGATAGGATGTACCATTATAAGATATAATAGGAATGGCATTTTACTGTAGTCTGTAGTCTTCCTCCCCAAAACCCTAACTTCAGTCTAACCACAAGAAAAATAACAGACAAATCCAAATTGAAGGGCATGCTACAAAATACCAATTAATATTCCTCAAAACTTTCAAGGTGATCTAAACAAGGAAAATCTGAGAAACCGCCCCTGTCTAGAGGAGCCTAAGGATACACGATGACTGAATGTAAGGTGGTATCCTGGATGGGACCCTGGAACAGAAAATAGACAGGGAAAAAAACAATTAAATCCGAGCAAAGTGTGGACTTTAGTTAATAGCACTTAACCAGTGTGGGTTTCTTAATTGTGACAACGTACTGTAGTAATGCAAGTTGTTAGCAATAGCAATTGTCGAAACGGGGAGGGGTAAATAAGGGTATAAATCTAAATCTATTCTAAAATAAAAAGGTTGTTTAAATTTTAAAATGTCTCTTGTACTATCCACTATAAAATAGCATTTAATGTTCACAGGAACATACCAGATCAAGTAGAGTGATAAAAGAAATTATTTTTGATCTTTGGTATGTAATATTCTTTAAATGAAAAGGGTTCTGATTAAAGAAGAATGCATCCTAGAAAGTCATTCTATCACTCCAGCAAGACTGTGTTTTATGTATAGTCTTTGGTTTTAAAGAGTTGTAACTGCTACAAATACAGTTGAAATACATGTCTCAATAAATAAGAGGGAAAGTGGATGAATCCTAGTAAAACCTTACTATTATAGGAATCTTCTGGAGAATTATGGGTTGTTCTGTATCCTTTGGATGTCTCCCTTCTGCTGTAGCTAAAGCATGACTTACTTCCATCATTATTCCCTTTCACAGATAACAATACACACACATGCTATGTGCTTGTTTCATCTGGCATATGTAGTTCAAGAATGCAGGCTTGTTCTGATGATTTGTATACATAAATGGTTTAATAGTATTTTCCTTTCTGCTGTTCCATTACGATTTCTGGCTTCTTTGAACAAAGGTAATTATTGGTAGTCTATCTTAAAAACCTTTACATAATAGGTGTTTTGTGCAATAGTTAGATGAGGACATGTCATTTATTTCTAGCAGAGTTTATTTTGGAGCTGGAAGGTAACATAGAGTTCACTTGCTACAAAACCTTTATTCTTTAAAGGAAGAAATTGAGGCAGAGAGGGGTAAAATCATTTACCTAAGGGTACATAGTTTATTGCAAAGCATGTACTGGAAATCTGACTCCTACTGTTCTAAAATACTTCCCACAAGCTAATATTCACGACAATTATTTTCCCAACGTTTTGGATTTTAATAAAGTTATTTAAATTTGTAGTCATCACAGTTTCTGACAGAATATGTTGATATTCATATTTTTGACAAATGGAGCAACCATTCTAAAATTGTACTGTATCATTTGTGGATGATAATAGGATATAAATGAATGTGCCACCCACAGCAGGATGAAGGATCCCGCTGGAGATAGTCCATGATCCTCAGAAGACTTTAGCATGGTCCGTAATGCTGAATTACTTGGGTTTTGTGTGTGTGTACATGTGTATGTGTGTGTATGTGGCACAGCTGAAAGATAATTTAAAAGAAAATACAGTCCACTATTTTTTGTCTTTTATGCATTCATGTGCTAGAGATCTCCAGGCAATGTAGCCACTAGTTAAGCTAGTTATCCATTGAAATTATTTTGTGAAACAGACAATAATTATATATAATATATTAATTATAAGTAATACGTAATAATGATAAGTAATATATATCAATTATATATATTATAGGTAGATAAATCCATACATATCTTATAGGCAAGAACAAAGGAGGAGATTATTATAAAAAGTCAAATAAATAGATTATCAATTGATAGCTAGATATTACAGAATGCACATACACATATCTTTCACTTCATTCTTTCTCATAAGCAGTTAATTTGTATATTTGCCTTGGCAGTTCAGGAACACCTGTGGTAGCTCTCTGGATTTGGGTGCCAAAAGCCTCTAGCCTTATGAGCCCAAAGTCACCTCTGAAGAGAGCTTTGGGGCTTATGATCAGTGTGATGATTCCTTACAAGGGCACCGGCGTCTGTGATGCATCTGATAGAAAATCCTGCCAAAGAACACTAAGCACAGGGCAGCAGAACCCAGGAAGGAAGACGGGAAAATAAGGCTCTCAGAGGCTCTGACTGGCGTCCCCCATGTAATGCCTGAGGATATAGCTCAGGCATCACCAAAAATGGAGCCCACTGATGGGGACCCAGAAACAAGCTTTGGCCATTAAGCCTTGACCAGAGCTGTCCTATAGCACAGCTAGGCATCCCTATTAGCCCTGAAGTCTTAATAGCACAACTCGAAGACATGTGGCACATCCAGAGGTGAAAATAAGAAAATGTCTTCGACGAGAAGAGCAAGCGTCCACCATAGTGAAGCTTACAGAATGGGAGTTAGAAAACAAAATAGCTAAGGCATCAAGTGAAATGATATACTTGTAAAATGTTTCAGCAGTAGGTGTTATGTAACAAGTAAAATGCTATTTAAGCTTACCTTGTGATACAAAATTCTCAAAATCTCTTTAAGGCTATTTTTATAAATTGTGCTATTTTAATGTGAGTATATAGGCATTGATAGATCTACACATTAATGATGTACTTTTCATATAGCCTTTAAGCTTCATGTCCTAATATAGTTACTTAAATATTCCCCAGCTGGTTTGAGAAGACCCATATATAGCAACTTTTTGTCATACCTTGTTGATATATTAGTTTTGTCTGTGTTTTCAAAACATGTCAAAATTTGGGAGTGACATTACAATTTTTCTTAATTAGAGCCTCAGACATTTGGATGATGCCAAAGGCTTAGATAAATATTCATATATGGAGTAATGCTCAGATTTCACACACTTCGTTAGCACGCCAACTACAAGAGAAGTTGTACCCAATAAAGCTGCCTCCTAGGAGGATGTCTGTGTCTACACAGGCAACTTTCAACCACTGTAGTGGGTAAGTCAATCAAAACAAGAATCAAATTCATCAAAATAATGTGTCCATTTTTGGATTGGGTTGTAAGCAATTATACTCCAATAAAGATGTTAAAAATAAATTAATTAATTAAATTAAAAAAATAATGTGTCGACTTTCTTAACTGATTTCCTTGAATGGGATTGACACTGCTTCACTAAAAATAGAAATGTAACAGCTTTCATTGGTCAATGACTGAATTGGTTAGTGTCTGTCTATATAGCTAAAACATATTTCATAACAACAAAATAGTTAACTTACTGACTTGAGAGTTTCAAAATCATTTGAAATTATTTTATTCTTTTTATTAAAAATAATTCAAGATTGTAGAACTCAAAACAGTATTGCTCATTTATCCTCTCTCCGCCCCAGCTTATGCTCTATTTCACTTTTTCCCCCAATACTTTTTTCAAATGTAGTTAAAAGGATTAATAGAAAAATAAAGACCTATAAAACACTACCTAATAGTAGATTCAAAAGTTATGAGTACTCATCAAATTGCTATTAAATTTCTAAACCTGTACTCTCAACTTCTGTCCTTATCTCAACTTAAATGCAGGGGAAGGGAAGAACCCTAGCTCCTTTGCATACCTCTGCTATAGAATAAAACTGTTGTTAACAAACCTGGCTGATCATTAGAACCACCACTGGGAAAGCTCTATAAAAGAGAGATGTCCTGATTGAGTGCGTTTATTCAGATGATGGAAGAGGTGAGAGTATTTCCCATTTAGATAAGAGTGTGGAATGCATCATCTACTCACACAAAAACCAGCTGCCACAGCACCTCATGAAATATAGAAAAACCGGAGAGCTTACAAGTTCAAATTCGAGAATCCTTAGACTGGAGGAGGATTTTCTGAGCTCATGCATGAGGCTTGCATGCTCTAAGCTCATAAAACCCTTCAGTTGGCGGCCACCAGGACAGGCCATAGTCAGCTTACTTTCCAGCTGCCTCTGGCCACAGCCTGGAAGCACCAGATGATCTGAGAGCAGGTGGATCTTGGCCTCGGTGGTTTGCATAAACATGATGTGATAATTCTTCTGGTCAGGAGGAAAGAGAAATGGGCCATATTATGTCATTAATCATCAAAATTGCATGTCCATGTATATATTCGATAATAAATTCACAGGCATCTGGGCTAATTCATTTGAAAGTATTTTATAGCCAATGTCATATTGGGTCTTCTATTTAGCATTTTTCTTTATGGTGAAAGAGCATTATAATATTCCAAATGTTTACCTTAAACACATATCATTTTACAATCATTTTTGGTTTAATGAGATGTTTCTGTGACCTATTTTATTAAATATTTTAAATGCTTTGATATCAGGAACATGAGTCAATTATTTGCTTATTACAACCTGATACATTAATGGAGTTAGAAATAGAACCCAAAATTTCAGATTCTCAGGATTCAGCGCTCCAATTTGAAAGGCAATGAGTAAATCAAAGACAGTGTCAGTGTCAACCATCAAACAATAATATCAATATATTGGATTAGATTTCAATTCATTACAGTAAGCACTTTTCATACATTGGGTAATTTTATTTCATTTTCAAGTGTCAACAGCTTTTAAGTGTTTTAAAATCAGTTTGATAACTGGCTTTGGGAGAAACACTCACAACACTTGACACTATTCACTTAGCTGATTATCATGTATTATGAGAGTGAAGCAATTTTAAAAGAAATTGACTCATTTTATTCCCCTCTAAATAGCACAGGATTTCTAAGGTATCGATTCTCCATAACTGTGAGAAAAATAGTAAAATTACCCTGGTAAGTGTCCCAACTTCTAGCACAGCAACAGCATTAAGTGATTAAGACCTAATTCTAACATTGTTCTAAGTAAAATGCCCTAACCAACCCTCCATGTTCTTTTCAGTTCACTTCAGCATGTTTCCAGATTGTTTAATGAAATGTGTCCCGTCAGTGTCTGACCCCTCTGGGAGCCAGTGAATACTTTTATTCCTAAATAACATTAGAGAGATCTTTACCTTTTCCAGTCATCTATTGATAGCATCTGATACAATTTGGAAGCCTGAGCACGTGGCTTGGGAAGCATGACTCAATGTTGAAATATTGTCTGTTGTAACAACTCTTTGCGTTAGGATGCAGCAAATGACTTCCATTTATTGCTCACTTGCTATGGGTCAGGCAGTGTAATAAATAATTCTAGCTGTTATAGCAGTCCAGCAACGGGAGGAGTATCCCTGTTAACCTGTCCATTTGACCCTACTTGCTCATAACCAAAGTCAATTTTGATAAATTTGCATCCAGAAAAAGATGACTCACAGGGACACACCACACACACACACACACACACACACACACACGCACACACACGCTGCACTCAAACTGGTCTTTAAAGGTATTGAAAAATATCACAGCTATAATTAAAGTTTTCTTGCAGACTATAGGTGGTGTCCATTGCATACGTTATAGAAATTCTTCTTTCTATAAGCTATGTTATCTCAAAAACTTCCAATCTCTTTCTTTTTTCTTCCAACATCAGTCCCTCTGGCCTTGCTCTGCTCTAACCACTCCCCTCTCCGGCCACTTCTCTGGTCTCCTCCTCAGTCCAGTGTCATGCCCCCTAGGATTTCTTCATTCTTCTCTAGCAGAGCAAGCCTTTCTTTGTCTTCTCCAGTTGTCCTCTTATTACATATCCTTTTCCAGTTCAACAAAAACTAGCACGTTTCTGCTTTAGGAGATAGGGAAAGAAGGAGCACATGTAAACCCTTAAATTCTAGAATTCTTTGTCACATTCCCACTTCTCAGATGGGAAAAATGAGATTCTGATAAGTAACTTGTTCAGCTGCTTAAGTCGTCAAAATACTGCTAAGTATTTTAACAAGAATTTAAAGAAAGTGTTTAGATTTTTTAAATTTATGTTTTTTCCACTACATAACACTGTTTATTGTGGTAGAAATTATGTCCAAATGTATGAACTTTAAAAACCAAAGATAGTTGTCTGGTATATAGGATGTATCCTCTGTAGGAAACTCCTGGTGATTCTCAAAAATCTGTCAGTCCCTTTTATTTTATCTTTCTTTTTAAGTCAAGGTTGCATAACCCATTTAAGTGTTTAATTTGAAAAGAATCCTCGGAATTTTTTCTCAGCCATTCTGCCTTCTGAATGATAGACATCACTGAATACAACTGACTCTTATTCATTTCTGATGAGAACCTGCATTTTAGACAATTATTATCTCCTAAAAAGGTGTGACTTTGTATGAGCTTTTTGGTGGCATGTGTAGTTGGGATAGACCATCATTCTAACCAACTAATCTGAAAAACTGAGTCAATAGACAAGGAAGTGATGAACACATGACTCCTGAGAAAGCAAATATTAGTGATTGCTGTCTACCTCCATGACCAATTTGAATTATGGGTTTCCATAGGTAAAAACATTAGCATTCATATGGTAATGTTTAGTCCTCTCTGAACTAGCCACCTCCAAAAAATTAGTTTTGATTGAGATGGTAACATATTGTAAAAAATAAATTTCTTAAAGGGATAATATTCTATGTTAAGGCAAATTATAACAGGTTAGGAGCAGTAGGAAACAGGAAAGCAAAAAATCCGCAGCTGGGAAGATTAGCAGAAATTCTAAGGAATGGTTCATGCTTGGATTCTATCATGTAATAGATACAACCTTCTCTTACGCACAATTTTGAGCAAGGATGTCATTTAACATCAATGTATTCTTTAATATTTTTCCAACAATGGAATTACAAAAAAAGCAATATCATCATTAAAATATCTTATTTGTTTTATTCTAAATTAAATTTTATCTAAGGAACTGTTTTTAAATTAGTAGCCATTTATAAATTAATAATCCCTATGCAACCACAAGATACTGGAAATATTTTCATAAAGGATGGACATCAACCTAAAATTAGCAGTGGCCTCTTGACCTTGGCTTTGTAATTGGTTAATCCTTAAAAAAAAAAAAAAAAATCTGTGAATCATGACTCCATCTGCAATATCAATTTAACAATGTCAGGATCAAATTCCCAGGACAAATTTTGCTCTCCTGCATTTCTGTCCTTGATAATAATTACACATGTTCCCACAAACTCATTCTCAATGACTTTTGCTCATTTCTTAATTCCTCGGTGACTGAAAAAGTTGGAGTTCAAAATCACCTGATTTTCTTGGGAAGTCAAGTGATAAGAGATGATTAGAGCTGTTCTGTATAAGTCTGCTGGGAATTCCCTAAGTTACCTTGGAAATAAGAACAAGTCTGAATATCAAAAAATAGAGATAACGCTTACTTATAGAAAGCCTCTGAGAATATTCAATACTAGTAGTTCCTTCATGGTTCTGAAAACTAGAGATTTTTTCACATTTCTATAAACTTCCCTCTCTCCTATCCAATCAAACATGGCCATGGGTGTAAACTAAATATTTAGATTCTAATCCTAGACATGTCTTTGAAAGGAAAAATGTCTTGCAAAAGTAACTTGATTCATGCTGTC
Source organism: Delphinapterus leucas (assembly GCF_059928025.1). Lineage (NCBI taxonomy): Eukaryota > Metazoa > Chordata > Mammalia > Artiodactyla > Monodontidae > Delphinapterus > Delphinapterus leucas. The sequence goes on along the minus strand of NC_143137.1, from coordinate 29,707,942 downwards.
ATTATGTGCAGAAATTACCTCTACTTCCCACCCATCAATCTCTGCATTTCTAGGTACCTACCCCTGCAGTAGTTAGGCACTGAGAATGAGATAGTAGAATTGAACAACAAGGCAGATATCCATCTTGCTAGTCCGCCCTCATTGAAGTTAAGCCAGATCTCAGAGAAAAGATTGGAGAGCCTCGACTGATACAGAATTATTTGAACATTTGAGTAACAGGTCAGCCAGTATAGGATTGATACACTAACAAATGAAATGTGGGTTTTTAGCAAGCATGACTTTGAAAACAAGATAGAAGTTATTGGTGTTGAAGCAGTTTAAAAAAAATAGAGTTACAGAAAAAAAAAAAAGTCATTCTGAAATAAATGAAGAACATGTTCTAACCTCTCATTCAGCAACTGCTATTACCAAGAAAAAAAATCAAATTTGAAATAAATCTTCCTTCAACTAGCAAGCCATTAGAGCTCAAAAGTCATTGTTTTTAGAATCCAGGGTTATTAGCTTCTTGACTCTCTGAGCTGACCATATACTGAAAAATATACTTAGAGAGGGGAAAAATCGTAATCTACAAGGAGAGTTTGCTCAAGAAATTTAAATAAAACCTACAAAACTAAAATATACAATAACTTATTCACAATATATATAAATGTTTAATTTTCTTCCCCAAATTTTGGCAAGATAAATATCAAATGGCAATTATCTGGCCTCTGTCTCTGCCTCCCAGTAGGATCCAACAATTCCGGAAAGTAATGATCTCTATTTTGAAAATCAAATTTATTAGTGGGTCTCAAGACTTGTTTATTGAGCACAGTTCTAATCCTGTTAATGCAACAGTGTAAATGGGTTGGGAAGGAGGAGATGGGTAAAACAGGGACATCAGCAGTAATGCTCTTCTTTCCTTGAATTTTAGAGATGGATCTACTTAGCAATGTGTGAGAGAGAAATCATTTCATATGCACTTTTCAAAGTGATTCGCATCCATTACTTCACTTGGTCCTCTTATTAACCCTGGGAATTAAGAGAAGGATGGTTTCCCTATTTCTCTATTTGAAATTGGAAATCCAAGACTCAAACATTTATTTTCCCAAATCACATGACTGCTAGGTCATAGATGCAAAAGTAGAAGCCACCAGGTCCTTCTGACTGTTAAGTTCAAGTCCTCTTCTTTTAAATCCTTCTGACACCTGGAAAATATGTCCTTCCACAAGTTCACCCTGACAGTATCCAAACTGTGAGTTGGACAGCTGGGTTGATAAACTCTTGGGCAATAAATAGTTCATTGAGTACTCAAAAGAGAATTGTCTACGTGGATAGGAATACAATACACAATACAGACTTAAGTTATATTTAGCACAATAAGAGAATTTATCCATTTTACATTAGTGCCTAGTATAATGTGTATTTCATGCTGTCTACAATGTAATCTTATTTTTATAAATTTATTTATATCTTATTTATTTATCTTTGGCTGCGTTGGGTCTCTGTTGCTGCGTGCGGGCTTTCTCTAGTTGCGGCAAGCAGGGGCTACTCTTCCTCGTGGGGTGCGGACTTCTTATTGCGGTGGCTTCTCTTGTTGCAGAGCACAGGCTCTAGGCACGAGGGCTTGAGAAGTTGTGGTGTGTGGGATCTTCCCGGACCAGGGCTCGAACCCGTGTCCCCTGCATTGGCAGGTGGATTCTTAACCACTGCACCACCAGGGAAGTCCCTACAATGTAATCTTAAATACAAATCTTATGTCTTTAAACATTGTTTACGCTCTCATGTTGTGGATTTTCAGTCAATATAAAATAATCTTCATAATTTAAAAAATTTTTATCTTCTATTTCACTCTTCCCATGAAATCTAGATCTGTTATCAAAGTCAGAAATGATAAATCATCTTATAACCAGTGTTCTTCAGTAACTTATAACCTGGTTACTTATAAACTGTAAGCACTGGCAACTACTAGAGTAAAAACAATTATTTGAAAATAAAATTTGTAATATACACGAAGTTACAAGAAATCCATCTGAATGCTCACTAGTTGTTTATATATAAGTCTTCATTCTGTTCAATTAAAATGAGACTTAAAATGTCAAAGATAGACAAGCAGATTGTGAATGAATCAATTTTAGCCAGCATTGGAGTTGGCCAAAATCTCTTGGACTTTCACCATGAACTCCAGTAAGAGCTGAATGATTGAAATCATTGTCTATTCTACTCTAATGGTATCTGAAGAAGTTCTGCCTGTGAGTTCACTTTCTAGGAAAGTGGATTTTTGTGGGTCTTACTGTCCCTGAGCCTCCATTTTCTTTTCAGTTTTTACTGCAAAAGAATCTTCCCTTTTTCTTTGCTCTGGCAAAATGACAAGCAGAGACTCAGGGATATGCTTGTTGCAGACCCATAGAAGCTATTAGAACTCTCAGTTGGCTCTGCTTTTTCTTTCTGTTGTTGCTATTAAAGGGTCCAGTACATCTAGGGGTGATGTGGATTTCAAAGTCAGCCTGAGGATGTGGATAAATTATTCACTCATCTTAAAAAAGCACTTTACTTAAAATAACTCTAGGCAACTAAGAATTATGCTGTTCTTCTATGTTTAACTTTAAGTGCAAAAAAAGACTAACAGGTGCTTCCTCAATGTTCTTTGTATTGTCAGTCGTATAGAATGTCATCACATGATTGACGCTATGTGAATACTGACTTGAGACTTGAGTAATATATTAAGAATGTGAGGCAGTCAGCTTTGTTCACCTTCATTTGTCCTACAGATTTTTAGATACAGGCTTTTCAAGGATGGAGTGAAGCAGCAGTATTTCAGACAGAGCTCTGGCCTCAGACTGTGTGACAAACAAGTGTGACAGTGGCCAGGAGGCCTAAGCTCATGGGGACTCAGTTTCCACATTTCCGTATGGAAGCAGCTGTTCCAACTTTATGACCTTAAAGAGGTTTTCCAGCTTTCTCAGTTCTGTAAAGAAAAGATGTTTCTCTAGCCAGCAACTGGGTGCTCCAGAGAATTGGCCGAGAGAAATGGCTGGTAGGATTTCCAACAGGGCATGCATTTACCTGGGTAATCACCACCCAGTTCAGGAACCAGAGGGGGAGTCTGGAGACTCATTAAAAATAACCAAGTTCTCGCTTTTGTGGAAGTCTGCTTTGCTTGTGACTTTTTACTAGTGTGAAATTTTGTGTCAGAATGAAATTGTCCCAGGACTTACCTGGGGGTGCAGTGGTTAAGAATCCACCTGCCATTACAGGGGACACAGTTCGATCCCTGGTCCGGGAAGATCCCACATGCCGCGGAGCAACTAAGCCCCTGTGCCACAACTACTGAAGCCGTGAGCCACAGCCTCTGAGCCCACGAGCCACAACTACTGAAGCCCACGCACCTAGAGCTCGTGCTCGGCAACAAGAGAAACCACCGCAATGAGAAGCCCACGCACCACAACGAAGAGTAGCCCCTGCTCGCCGCAACTAGAGAAAGCCCGTACGCAGCAGGGAAGACCCAATGCAGCCAAAAATTAACTAATTAATTTCTAATAAAAAGAATGAAATTGTCCCAAATCACATTGTTAGGTGCGGGGGAAGGAATGGAAGGAGGAGGTAGAAACTTATTTTTGACTAGATGAACTAATTAAAAGCACCACTACTAGGGAGGTGAGCAGTCTTACTTAGTTTAAGTGGATGTTGTCAGTTTCTGTGTGGAGTGAGTTAGGAGAATCTGCAAGCCCAGCCTCCTCCAAAACGGCTTCCTGTCCAGCCTACCTTCCTCCTTCTAGCCAGCATGTATTCCCCAAAGAGACTGATTTCTTTGAGATCAAACAAGGGAGGTCTTGCCTCCATAACGCTCTTAGTGGGAAAGGAAGGTTCCACATCAGTACCTTAGCAGTACATGCTCATTAAATGTTTGTTGAATGAATGAATTAAAAAGAAATGAAGGAATGAGGCTCTTGTGGCTTTCCCTTGGGAAGCATGCTGTCAGATTCAGTCATTTTACCAGAGCCTGCTGAAGGGGAGCTGATATAGAAGTTATATTTCAGTGAGAAAGAAGGAGGGTGATGTTACCAGTGGCAAGCTCCATGGCTACATGTTGCTGATGAAGGCTGTAAAAAGGGCTGGACCAGAAAGGCTGGCAAATGAGGTGGAAAGCACTGGACAGGAAGCAAGTCGAGGGACATACCTGGGAGGACTGACCACAGACGGATGTCTAGCTCATTGACAACATGGCAGTGTTTCGTTTCAGTCACCGTTTCTGTTTGGTTGTGGCATTCAGATGTCGTCTATTTTACTCGACTTTGGATTCAAAGGAAGCACTCAGTTGCAGTAATTGCACTTTAACAGGGTTGGTATCTCAGGGAAAACTGACCCTACATCCATTAAGATGCCAAAAGCCACAGAAACAAGGGCTGACCCTTTTGAAGTGAAAGCAGAAGGAGCACATCAGCTTTAGATGTGGAGACTCTAAAGGGAGGGCACATTCACACTATACTGTAATCGAGCCATGCTGGAAATTAAAAGCATGCCATTTTTAAGAGGACCTCTATCCTGATGATCTGATTTAATAAAACAACTCTTTCTGTTCTATAGATCAGTCACCATTTACAGAAATTAGCCATTTTCTATTGAGGACACAGGGGGAATATGTAGGAAAGTTAAATGGGAAGAGGACGAAGAGAAAGCAGAGAGATGAGAAGAGTCATTTTCTCTAAGCATCCCAGCACACTTCTGCCGCCAAGGCTGCACCTTTGCACACTTGGTGTTTGTGTGTTGATTAACACCAGTATAGTGTATCTGTTATTACTTAACTGACATGTTGCTGCAAATTATAGCTAGAGCACTGTAGTGGGTTACAGATACAAATAACATTTAAAATAATTTCTTTCCTTTATACCTGGAGGAATTGCGAACTCAACAGCAGGTTTTCCCTTTACTCTAAAAGTCCATCCTGCTAACTGAGTAAAATAGCTGTGTTTCGGTTCCTGCTGAGTTTTAGATGTAATGTGTTATAAGGTGTTTATCCTCTCACCGATTAGCTCCCATTACCATTAATGGGAGTTGCCTGAGCAACTGCTTCAAGAAGTGAAAGTATTATCTTCTCAGGATGCTTTCTAGGGAGATGCTTTCTTTCAGTGAATTATTTTCTTCACCTCAGCTATTCTAAGTGTGACATCCTTTCTTGTCCTGTCAGGTTTTGTTTTTTTCTATAGTGTTGGCAAATAACATAGAGCCATATCAAAAAGGATTATAATAAAGGGCGTGAAGATAATAAAGGAGAGTTGGAAGAGTAGTTGGAAGCATGGATAATTTAGCAGTCTCCCCCAAGGGCACAGCCAATCTCACACAGAGCTGGAGTTAGAAGGTGCCTCTGTGGAGGGATTTTTTGGATTGCAAGACACCCATCTACTTAAATCTCCCCCCCCCACCACCCATAACCAGCTCTCACTGGTTCTACCTGTTCTCTTGTCTTTTGGGGGAATGGTATTAAAATTGGAGTGAATTTTCTTCTCTTTTTTAAAGTTTAAATACCCTAAAAAGCAAAGTATATCACCAGCTGGCTTAGTAAGGTATGCAGTGAATAGGACTGTTCTCATTTTACAAATGGAGAAAAATGAGGTAACACAAGATTCAGTGACATTTCAGAAATTGGCCAGAGACGATTATCTCTTAGCCCGGTGATCAGAACAAAATGATTAGAATTGTCCCATCACTTCACTTCATATTTTGCTTGAAGCAGGGAGACCCACAAGATATGGCCAAACTAAAGAGAATGAATAATATTCAATTGGTCAGATCTCATTGTGGGCTGATATATCTGCAGATTTGCCATATGGTATTTGACTGTACTTGATTCCATTTTATGTTAAGAAACAGGAACTGGTTTTGCAACCAAGCACTTTGTCGTCAACCACAGGAAGCTCGCGCGTTTGCATTCACACATGCTCTTCAAGGTCTCCAGGGAGCCATTTCAGGATAAAACATGCCTGTTTTAGTAAGACCAATGTGCCTTTTATGTTTGCGGACTCTTCCTATCAGTTTGAGAGAAAGCAAATTCTGAGGAGGGAGGCAAAGTAATAAGTCACTTTCCTATGGACTTTCCCAGTCCAACACATGAATGGAGTTGGAAAAACAACCTTGAAATAGCACTTCTCAAATGGAAATACCTCCTTTTAAAAGATTAAATTAGGGTTTTATGATCAGCAGCAGACCAGCTCTAAAGACAGAATTGTGTTGTGTTGGAAGCCCACGAGGAAAAAGGAGTAAAGAATAAAGAGAATTTGCAATTATTTATTCTAGAGAACCGAAGACTGAAAAATGCCAATCAATATTCAAGTACAATAAAAGCTTGTAAGTTTCTTTTCTATTCATTCAGAATTTTTAATAAACTGGCAGGACTCTAATAAACTTCCTCTTTATGCTGTGTTCAAGAGAGAGACTCTAGGAAGGAAAGGGGACAGAATAGTTACTTGGAAATATTTGAACAATTTAAGAAAGAACGATTTCCACTATCAGTAGGCATATAAAAATTTTCTTCTAAAATAAATTCTATGCAATTATAAACCATTCATATCTATCAAAGCAGATCCCTAAAAACCCCTAGTAGTGAAAAGCTCAACATATGGCTGCCTATCCCCTAAATTTCCTTTATTTGTTCATATATATTTACTCATTCATTGATCAGTTTTGCCAGGCCCTGTACTATGTATTGGAGATGTAACATTGAATCATGCAAGGTGTGTGGAGAAAATTTGAAATTGTATTTCTGTCTGTTAATAACATTGTACCTGTGAGTCAGGGTTTTTTATGAGATAGAACTCATCAAATTTTCTCAGTGCGCAGGAAGACACACCATCACATTTGTTTCATTGTAAGTTAGCTTTCACACTTAAAAAAAAATTGCCACAGAATACCATTGTAAAAGCCACACGATTTCTTATTAGCTAAACCAGGAGAGGTCTAGATTTTTTAAGGCACTCTTGCTTTTCCTCCTCTCAAACTGTGTCTAAGCTATAAAGGATAGCAATGTTTGTTCGCTGTAGCCTGTAATCTGTGTACCCAGTCATTCATTCATCTGATATTCATTGGATGTTTATTATGTGCCAGGCACTTGCTGTGCTCGGGTACTGAAGAAGTGAAGATGAATGAAACAAAATCCTTGCCCTCAAGTAGCCTCTGGAGTTATAGCACTTCCAAGAGGACATCTGATAACCAGGAGACAGAATGTTAGTGCTGGTTACAATGCATTTCTCTTTGACCTTCTTTGGGGATCATAACAGCTTGGGTTGACACAGGATGCAAGAAACCCAATGAGAAATAGACTCCGGGAAAATAGACTGCAATCACTCTCTACCCTCAAGGGAAATAAGTCTTATATAAGTACATGCAAATCCTAGAATGGGGTGTTTCCTTATAATCCCACATATGTAAATTATAGTGAGATCCAAGTATATTAAAAGTTCAGCTTCACTGCACCCAAAGAATTCACAAAAGTTACTTTCTGTTGGATTAAGAGAATGGGTGGTGTGTTTATTCATTGGATATAAAGGGCTAGCTAATTATGAGAGAACGTTTTAAAATCCACATTTTTTACAACTCCTATTACCTATTCCTGCCATTAACCACCCCTCTGAACACCTTACCCTTTTGTCTATAAGTTTTTTAAAGCTCTGCTTTGCTTTCACAACTGAGTTATAGGTCCCTTGACTGTGCAGCTCCTGCACCTACTACAATGTACTGTGCCCACTGGGTACTCAATATGCCATTTCTGCTGCTACAGCTGTTGATGAGGTTGATAAATCATCATCTCAATCAATCTCTAAATAGAGAAACGGCCTGCATCTGTCGGGGATGATTTTAGACCATCCTGTAGCACAGAGATTAGATCACTCAGCAAAGGAAAATGATTCTCATAGTATTTATTGGCTGAAGGGATATTTTTAAAGAGATGGGTTGGAATTAAGTAGAGGAGAAAAGGAGATTCTAGCAGCTTTTTACACCCACATTATATGGCTCAGAGAATGGTGTGAATGGGGGCTCCCATCCTGGACATTGCAAATTTTCCTTCTCTCCCTTAATAAAAGTTTATTATGCAGATTGCTTAGGCAAAAACTGGAGGTCTTCTGGGTCATCTCATCCTGTGACCTTGATAAGCAGCTCACACCCTCACAGGCCTTAACATTTAATGTGCTTCATGTGGGAATTACTAGTGTTTTGTTATTACTCCCAACAGAGTTAACCTACTTTCCTGCTGAGATGGAAAGGATTCAAAAATCAGTTTTGACCACAAGTACACACCAAAGAGTAAAAGGTAGCTTTGGACCCAAGAGGCGGTAACTGTAGTTCAGAGAGTTAACTCAATTAGATCTTCTAGAGTAAATACAATATGTCCTTCCTGCTACTGCTATCAAACCATACTTGGGTCCACTTACCCGTACACAGTAAAGCCAATCTACTGACACTGGGTTGTGGTGAAGGAAAGTACAGTGTTTATTGTAGGTACCAGACAAGGAGTACGGGGCAGCTAATGCTCAAACAAACCTGAACTCCCCGACGGGTTATAGGAAAGAGTCTTTAAGGGCAAGGTGAGGGACGGGAGTCGCAGTGTGCGATCAGCTTGTGCACAGTTCTCTGATTGGTTGATGGTGAGGTAACAGGGCAGTGTTAAGAAATGAACATTATCACTTCTTAGGCTCCAGCCAGTCTTGGGGCCATGGACTCATAGTCATCATGTAGTTAACTTCTTCCATTTGCTGGGGGTTTTAACATCTGTAAAACAACTCAAGCATGGACATTAGATACATCTGTGTACTTCAGGGAGGAACTAAAGATTCTGTGACTGCCATATGACTGATTTGCTGTTGAAATTGTTACCAGTTCTCCTGGCCCAATTGCTACTTTCGTCCCTACATGTTCATGTCCTTTCAGTCCTTGATTCTTGAGCCAGGCTTTTGTGACTCAGGGGAGGCCTGGGAGACTACAGCTTTTCTACACACAAGAGGCAGGCAGAGACCATGGCTGGGGAGAGGGGGGGGGGGTCTGTCCCTGGAAGGCTCCATGGGATCCTGCTCAGTTACACTACTCCTGGCTAGTTTCACATCATCTCCACTATCAGGCAGAGCCACAGTTCTCAAACATTAACTGGCAACAGAATCACCTGGAGGGTTTATAAAAGACGGCTGGCATCTACCTCCTGAGTTTTTGGTTTAGTAGTTCTGGGATGATGCCAAGAATTTACATTTCTGACGTTCCCAGGAGATGCTGATGCTGCCAGTCTTGGGACACATTGAGAGCCCCTGCATTACAGAAAGCAGAAGAAAGAAGTTCTCGTGGATCTTTGGAGTTAGACACAGAATGAAACATCGCTAGCTGCTGCTTCTTACATGACAGGCTTTACCCTCTCTCCTTCGCAGTTGCCTGACTTTCTTGATTTCTCCTAATCTCCTTCCTCCGTCCATTCATTTACATACTCAAAGGCAGCAGTGGATCTAAGAACAAAACCCTAAGAATCTACAAAGTCCTGATTGGTCCCACATTTAGAGGTATGGTGCTCTTCTTTCACTATAATCTGAATTTAAATGTAAATGGGTGTCAGGGAACCACATTGCTGTACACCCACCCAGAGATCTGCAGGTCTTTTATCTCCTGATATCTCCTCACAGGGACAGTGGTGCCACACATTCCTGGTGTCTGCTGACCCCTAGTGGCTCGTGATGCCATCCCCTTTCCTATATTGGTTTTCACAAACTAAACTAGGGGAGGATCATGGTTGGGGTGATGGTAATAATATGGACCAATCATTTGCAATTTCGGGAAAAAACATGGACATGTTAATTATTTTTTCCTGCTTCATATTTTCTTACTGGAAAGTAACAGTGATTGACAAAGTCTTCTACTCCATAAAAATCAAATCTGACAGGTCAACTTCTTACAAATTCAAGACAGTGAGCTTTCTACAAAATCCAACTGTTTGCTCAGGATTTAGCTTCTTTTAACTGTAGAGATTAAAATCTGAGTGAAAAGGAGGTTTTGTGTGGTTCCAAAGAAATGAAATTTAAAGGCATATTTAAATAGGTGTAAAATGTGAATCAACTGTGAAGATAATGACACTTGTTTCAGGGAACACTTAAGTCAGATTAAGTTTCCAATTGAGTTGCTCAGTATTCCTGAATATGAGCATATCTGCCAGAAAATTTGCAGCTTTTAGTATAGTACATGGTTGTTAAATGAGCATACCCATAAACAACAAAAAAAAGAGAGATAGTTTTCCTTATGGACAAAGAAAATAGCTTAAAATGCACTAACATTCTATATTGTTAGTACTAAGGAATTATAACTTCCAGTGTTTAAACAAGGGGAAAGTTTAAAACTGAAAAGAACAGCATTGGAAATGACTGGCACTTGAGCAATTATTGAACTAAAGGCAAACTTGAATGGACACATGTGAGGTACAAGAGAGTGCTGACTACTTATACAAACTCCTTTATACCATCATCTTGGACGCTAAGTTCCCCTACATCCGAACAAGTTCCGTTCTGAGAGCACGTTCATAAGTCCAATTTGTTCATAATACTTTTCACACAAATAGTACGTAATAGATAAACACAAAAAATAAAGAAAACATTTTTAATCTTACGGTACAGTACCTTGAAAAGTACAGTAGTGCAGTACAACAGGTGACATCCAGGGGCTGGCATCGAGTGAACAGGCAAGCAGAGTTAGTGACTGGAGGAGGGAGAGGAGATGGCAGATGGTAGAGCTGAAGGACCGTCAGCAATAGGAGACGGAGGGCAAGCTGCAATTTCACTCATGCTTGACGCTGATGGCACAGGTTCTGGTTCCTTGCTGGATCCAATTCTATCTACCCTCTTGAAAAAACGATCCAGTGATGTCTGCGTAGTACTGTACCGGCTACATCACTGCTGCTTTTACGCTTGCTTCTGGACATCCTGGGCTTGAAATAAAGACACTGTCCTACTGTACCCTATACAGTACCGTACAGTGAAGTACACAAAAGCACAACCGCTTGTAGAGGATGCACGCACGTGACAATGTACGCCAGGCACGTGAACTAACTTACGTGACTGGACATTGACAACTTGAAGGTTCGTATGTAGGGGACTTACTGTATATGACTTCAAAGAGATCGATATTAAGTGAAAAAGAGTGACCAAAATAATCTCTCAACACTATTTGTTGTCCTCCTGTCTCTCCACACCTCAAAAGTGAAGGGGCATAATGAACACTAAAATGAATATATTTTCTTGGTGAGCCACAGAGAAGGAATCTTCTTTACAAGGAATAATCTATAAATCAAGGGTTGGCTTGACTGTGCCAGAGCACACACACAGGGAGCCTCTGATTTCAACCAGGTTAAGGTGACCCGTGATTCTATGTGTATTGTTAGAAAGGAGAAGAGAACAGAAGCTGGCGAGGAGGCTGTTCTCGGGGAGCATGGAGACGTGTGCTGGGGAGAGCAGAGGGGTCTGACTACGTGGACACCGTTGCCACCTTGAAGGCTCTCCCCTTAGAACAGCTGGATCGCTACCCAGGAATTTGCTTCTGTTTTATCACTGTTTCAAAGTCTTTTTCTGGCAGGTTCTTTTAGGATCTCATCAGATATGTAGCTATAGTGCTTTATTCACTATGACATTTTACCTTACTGGGATGCAGAATAAGGACTTGCTACTAAAGCACAGATTTGGAAGAGAGAGGATTTATTGCACAAATGCAGAGAGAAACAGTATTACCTGAAAAAATATGAGCTGGAAAATGACCTAGACTTACAATATTAATAAAACAGATTTACCTGTATACTAGACACGAAATATAAGTCACTGGAAGGAGTTTTGCATAAAACCGACTTTCCTTGGGTAGAGGTCTGTCTCTCTGTTATCTTCGTCCCAGTTGGAGATTTTGCACTGTTGTTCACTAACATGTTACAGGTGTTACTGTGCATATTGTTAAATCACCGAGTGCGTTAATCTATAAAAGTTCCCAGCTCTTGAAGTTTGTAACCCAGGGTTTTATTTCTGAATCTTGCACTTGCTGGCTGCGAGTGTTTCATTTTCCTGTCTTTGAGGTAACACACTGCTTGTCCCTACCAATGAGAAATACTTTCCAGAATATTTTGTGTCATTTTTTTAAAAAATTGTTTATAGATATCTTTAAAGCCATATATAAAATGGTGAAATAAAACAATTTGTATAAGTAATAGCTCAGGTTCTCTGCCATGCCTTTAATCATGCTGTTGGTCTTGCTTGAAATGTCCCTTCATTTCCCTCTTCCAATACAAAGTCCGTCTTCTCCAAGGAATACTCCTAAAACTCTCAATGCCTACATTTTTCTTGTTTTTATTCCTAATAACCAACTTGCTGTACTAATAACATACTTACAACTTTCCTACTAGAGTACATCCATATTTTTAATTGATTTGCATGTCTCTCTACCTCTATAGCCCAAGCTCCTTGAGAGGTTCAGAACTTCGTTTTCTGTTATTCCTGAATTCCAACTAACAGAACATTAATACAATAAGTGCTCAGTAAAAATCCTTTGCGTTAAATTTCATGTCAAGACCCAGCCTAATCCTAGTTTTTGCGGCAGTTGTAGAGGCAGCAATTAAATTAATGAACAATTACAAAAGAATAATTCTTGTTCTGTGGTTTATAAGTACCGAACTCCTGAAGAAATATAAGAATTGGATATCTGCAGTTGTCCTAATTGGCTGACTTCCTGCGTCCTGGCTGAGAAAATTAACAATAGAGGCCTCTTAAATTTTTATTAATGTTTCCCCCTGATGCTTTTACTATTAATATTTTTCCCTAGCTCTACAAAGTATTCAGAGGCTTTTGGAAAATTATCATATAGATTTTCATGGCATGTTTCATTACGTTTTCATGTAGCTTAGAGCTCAACAAAAGGGTGCACCTCCAAAAAGTTATGATCTGATTATTATAAGGTAAGATTTTATTGCAGGATTAAATAATAAAAATAACTAGAAAACTGGCAAGGGAGAGAATATAAATGGCCCTGATGAATCACAAAAGGAGAGGCGTTGCAATCATAGGTAGCGGGATAAGACAGTCGGAGAAGGACAACCATCACACCCTTAAATTATAGCATGCTTGGTGACATTCACAGTTCTGAAAACCTTTTCCTCCTACACACATACGCATCCTCATCCTAACTGTTCACTCCCAGAATGGAGGCGGACATTAACACCTTATTTTCAGCTAGAAGTAAATTAACTTTATCTAGCTGTACATCACTTGGAATTCTAGGAAGAACTAAATAGGATCTGTCGGATATATGTGAACAACTAATTAGCCATTCTGTTTCTTACAATATCTTCACTTGAATGATTCTCTCATTGAAAATAATGGTCTTTTGTCCTATGGTGAAACAGATTGAGTCAGCTGTTCCCTGAGTTTTTCAAGTGATGAGCTGATGAATGTGTCCATTATTGGCAGGATAATTGGGGCCTCAAATTTCTATTTTTTTTATAACTGTCCGTTCCCTCAAAATCTCTATCCCCTTTGCCTGTGTAGACTCAGCCTCGTCTGATGAGAAGCAAAAGCAAATATTTAGGAAATCATTGCATCCAACAGGGCACAATGATATAAAAGGAGGGAGGTAGTCCGAAACATCATGCCAAGACCCTTTGGTTTATAAATTATCTGAATAGATAAATGATCGATAAGTGATATAGCCAGAGGTCACAGAGTGAATACTTCTTTTTTCTTTTACATTACTGACACGTAAACCTAAATATTGGTTAAAAAACATTAACATGTTACTACATCCCTCAGAAGTTGAGTCACTTTTATGAGAATACAATTAGCTTTCAGCATATAACTTTATTCCTTGGTGAAGTGATCGTCATCGTGCTATCATAAGCAAAATTAAGTAAAAATTATGTAAAGAACTTTGAATTCCATTTTATGATGATAACCACACTAGGACTACTACTACTACTATTACTACACTACTACTGCTACTGATAATCGCTACAGTTAGCAGAGTGCTTTCTATATGCCAGGCATTGTGCGCACGCCATCTCCCTTTCGATCTGACAATTTCAAGTGGTCAGCACTACTCCTGAAGAGTACTCGTCCCATTCTACAGATGACAAACCAAAGACTTAGGCAGATTAGAAAATCTCCTCGAGCTCATACAGCTAGAAAGGAGTAGACCAGGGAGTCAGGGCTAAGTATCAGCCACCACCCTTAAAGACAAGGTTTACCCTAGGGACTACCAGTTCATTATTTCATAGGTCGTTATGACAGTATTTTCTAAACGAAAAAAATTAGGCAAATGGCCTGTTAGGAACAAAAAAGTGTACTCATGACAAAGTGGGACAGTGTGCTTGAAACTGAGACTCTGATGGACAGTTAGGACCGTGGGATAACTGTGATCTGGAGCGCTCGGTGGAAGCCAGTCTGCGATACAGAAAGTTGCTGTGCACTAGCGTTTGGCTTTAGTTAATACATAGTAACTCTGGTCGCCGAAGGAGGCATTGTGAAATATTCGCAGTCCTTTTGAGTAGACAGTTCTCAGGTAAAGGACAATGCTAGCATAAACAATTTAATGTTGCATTCAAAACAGCCTTCTGTGGACCATGATACAGCTGCAATGACTTTCCTGTTCCTCTACTGAAATCATAACGTGACTGTCTTCCACAAAATAGTAATTTTAAGCAAACAGTGCATGTGGGCCAAAATCGTTGGGTCGATCTCAGGTAAAATTTAGCATTAATATGGTTGACTCATAAATAATTCATCATTGATATAAACACTCCTGATTTCCACAGGAAAATCTTTTTCCCACTTCCCAGAAATCATTTTTGCAGTCCATTTTTACTACACAAAAGCTTGCCATAGATTAATCAGGAGAAGAAATTTTAGGTATTCAGTAGTTTTAAAAGGTTACATTTAAAAGACTTGCTACTTGAAGTGGAATGGTGAATCAGATTTGATTCAAAATATATGCCTTTTAAAAAATCTCCAATCAAATAACCAGTGGGAAAAGTGACAATAAAATATTGGAACTAGTCATTTTTAAAAGCCAATATCATCTTAAATGATAGGGATTCAGTTTCTAAAGAGCACTTCCTGGGCTCAAGGTCAAAACTTTAATGTGGTAACTGGCTTAAGCTAAAATCTTTTGCATTTGTGAGAGAGAAGGGTTTGGTGTTTGAAATAGGTGCAAATGAATGTTAAGACAGGGGAAATCTTGCAGAATTAAATTATAAAAGCTGTGTTTTAGAAAATTCTGTCTACCAGCCTGTCTCACTGAACTAAGCAACAGGCTGAGAAATCAAGATCATTATTTTAATATCCCCCTGCCTGAAATTTTCTACATGATGAGTTTCTCTCAGTGTCTCATATTTGAAATGTTGAATAGTTGCTCAAACCTATTGAAGTCATAAATGTTAAAGGATCATTGGGATAATTCTTGTCCATCTTACTAATTTTAGTGGAGGAGAAAATGGATCAGAGAAACTGTATATGACCTGTCCAACGCTACAAAAATAGTAGGGAGCAGCATGGTCAATTATTATGTCAAATGTTGATTAGCCTATAAGCCAGCCATTAGTACTGTCATATCACAGCAGCTTTACAAAGAGTAAGGCTGATTAACAAATACACCAATATGTTTGTGTACAAGTGATCAATCTTTCAAAATGATTACCTTTAGAGGATATACAAATATTCCAGTGATTGCCAAAAAAAAAAGAGTTTTGGAGACCCCTTTTTAGAGCCAGATCTTCCAACATTTATGCGTTTATTCAGTTATTTCTTAACAGTGACTGAGAGCCTACTCTGCATTGGGCATCATAAATAAAGAGTTAAAAGCCGCTATATCCTTGTTCTTAAGGACAGCAGAAGTGAAGATGGACAAAAGGAGACATGAGTAGGAAGCACAGTTAATAAAATTGGAAGATTGATTGGATTTAAGGCACACAAGGAAGGTGGAGAGGGTGAAGGTTAATAGTAACTTACATATACTGTATCAGGCACTGTTCCAAGGATTTATGAAAATTAATCCTAAAACCAACATATAACATATAACTATTCTCATCTTTATTTTACAGATGAGGAAACTGAGACTCAGAAATAATGAACTTTCCCAAAGTCACAGAGCTGGGATATGAACCCCAGCAGTTCAGCTATGGAGTCCACATTCCTAATCACTAAGCTATTATAGGATGGTTTCGATGCCTCGAGTACCTAAGCAGATGGAAGCATTTCTAAAGTAAATTGGATGTGAAGGAGTACAAATAGGTTTATGAAAAAGGGAGAAAGATGGCCATTTTTTTTTATTTGGACAGACTCAGGGAACTGTTATGGAGTCAAATGTTTTTACATAGTGGTCAGGGCTGCATTTATCTCTCTGGGAGTTATCAGCACAAAGGTAGCAGTTGATAATATAGATATGCCAAGATTGTTCAGAAAGGGTGTACTGAGTGATAAGTGAGATTCTCTGAAGTACAGACACCCACATTTAAGGAAATAGAGCAGAAAATAAACCAGTAAAATTGATTGAGATGGAAAAGTCAAAAAGAAAAGATAAAACGTAAGAATATTGTATTAAAAATTCAAAGATTAGAACACGTTCCACAGTGTCGGCTTCAAAGGCAAGCCATAGAATCGGAGGGTGAAAATATATCCACTGAAATTGATAACAAGGAGGTACCGAGTGAAAGACTAAAAAGCCATTGTGTGGTATGTTGAACCATGAATTTTCAGTGGTCAGGAATTAGTGATGAGACGGACTTCTTGCTGAAAAAAATTTATTGTGAAGTGGAGAAATAGTTGGGGTTGAGGTAAGCCCAAAAGGATTTTTTCTCGCAGATAATAACTTCCTGATTTTTATATAAAATGATGTGAGTTGTTCTCTCACTTATAAAAAACAGGCTTTTAAATACATTCAAAATAAAACAGTCTCTTAAAGGACAATTATTTGGCATCATTTGAAACATTAAAAAAATGAAACGCAAGCTCTAATGCCATAAAGTAAACCAGATAGATACCTTTTAACAAATGTACATTAACAGGAACTGCACTTGACTCTAAAGATCTGTACTGGGCAAATATGGGCACAATCAGGAATGATTTGGTGAACAAAAGTAAATATGTCAAATTACTACAAGATAATGAAATATACTATATGCCAGTAATAGAGTCAATGAGATGAAGCATCTTTGTGAAAAAGTATTTGGAAACTGTACTGATATTCAGGAAAAAACTTCAGCCTATCTGCAATATGAACAAATTTGAAATGTCAGGCAACGTGAAATGTGTATATTCTTGGTTTACCTTAGATCTCAACCAAGCCATTTATTGTTTACCACAGTTAGAGGTTCTAATATTACAAGTGTTTCTCTAAAATAGAACCTTAACATACCTGTTAGAGGAAAGCTCAATGTAATTATTTCCCCTGGTAATCAGAGAATTATCCTTTCTGAGAAAATGCTATGTCTTAAAAGCTGAAAATTCTGTAAGGATACACGTACTGTGATAAAGAAGGAAATAAAAGGAGTGCCTGTCAAGCTCCACGAGCTCATGAATAGCTGGCTGAAAAATACTATGACATGTTACAGCCAGATCACTCTTAGAAATACGAAACATTCTTCCCTTTCCAGTGTTACGAAGGATATGCAGTGAGTAAATTTAAGAATAATTTAGAAGAAAAATACCAAAGTAGTGAAGGGCTTTTCTCTTACCATAAAAGCCTTTCCTCCTGAATTTCCTGCGTCAGATTACAACACTGTTCACTTAATTGCCCAGCATCTGAGATACCCTTCTCTACTCTTTGTTTCCCCATCACCCACATCAATCACTAAATCCTTTCAATTCTGTTCCCTTTCTATAGGCTACACCAATCTATCATCTGTTTCTCCACTGTCCCTACCTAGACTTGAATTATCATTTTTTAAGCCTTCAGACTGGTCACATTGCCTTCAATTCTGCTCCTCCCCAATTCATTCTCCACACGGGTAGGGATCGTTCTAAAATGTAAATGTAATTCCTTCAGTGTCTTGCCATCACCAAAAGACTGAAGTCCAAATTCTTCAGCATGATATACAAAATCCTTAATGATCTGCTTCCTGTTTTCTTTCACCTCTACATTCAGGTCCAAACTTAACCACCTGTACCACTTCAAATAGGCCAGGCACACTCCTAAATCCAAGCCTTTGCAGAAACTCTTCCCTCTGCATGGAATACCCTAACTGCACCTTTCCCACTTCTTAACCTGGATAACTACTGTTCTTTAGTTTGTCCACATAAGTGTCTTCCCCTTCAGGAATCCCCCCATAATGTCCCAAAGCTGAGTTAGGTATCTCTTACATGCTCCCCATATAGCCTGTACTTAGCCCATTGGAACATTTATAAAACCACATTAAAATAGCCTGTCTAGAAATATAGATCAATGGAATAGCATAGAAAGCCCAGAGATAAACCCACGCACATATGGTCACCTTATCTTTGATAAAGGAGGCAAGAATATACAATGGAGAAAAGACAGCCTCTTCAATAAGTGGTGCTGGGAAAACTGGACAGCTACATGTAAAAGAATGAAATTAGAACATTTCCTAACACCAAACACAAAAAAAACCTCAAAATGGATTAAAGACCTAAATGTAAGGCCAGGCGCTATAAAACTCTTAGAGGAAAACATAGGCAGAACACTGACATAAATCACAGCAAGATCCTTTCTGACCCACCTCCTAGAGAAATGGAAATAAAAACAAAAATAAACAAATGGGACCTAATGAAACTTAAAAGCTTTTGCACAGCAAGGGAAACCATAAACAAGATGAAAAGACAACCCTCAGAATGGGAGAAAATATTTCCAAATGAAGCAACTGACAAAGGATTAATCTCCAAAATTTACAAGCAGCACATGCAGCGCAATATCAAAACAACAAACAACCCAATCCAAAAATGGGCAGAAGACCTAAATAGACATTTCTGAAGAACCTAGGGGCAGGACAGGAATAAAATTGCAGGCGTAGAGAATGGACTTGAGGACACGGGGTGGGGAAGGGTAAGCTGGGACAAAGTGAGAGAGTGGCATTGACATATATACACTACCAAATGTAAAATAGATAGGTAGTGGGAAGCAGCCACATAGCACAGGGAGATCAGCTCCGTGCTCTGTGACCACCTACAGAGGTGGGATAGGGAGGGTGGGTGGGAGACGCAAAAGGGAGGGGATATGGGGATATATGTATATGTATAGCTGATTCACTTTGTTATACAGCAGCAACTAACACACCACTGTAAAACAATTATACTACAATAAAGATGTTTAAAAAAAGTTATTATATAGAAAAAAATCACCTTTCTATATATTTATATATTTATTTTATACATCTTTATTGGAGTATAATTGCTTCACAATTCTGTGTTAGTTTCTGTTGTACAGCAGATTGAATCAGCCATATGCATACATATATCCCTATATCCTCTCCCTCTTGAGCCTCCCTCCCACCCTCCCTATCCCACCCTTCTAGGTCATCGCAAAGCACCGAGCTGATCTCCCTGTGCTATGCAGCTGCTTCCCACTAGCTATCTGTTTTACATTTGGTAGTGTATATGTGTCGATGCTACTCTCACTTGGTCTATATATTTATGTTTCTACTTGTAGCTACTCAGGGATAAACAGTGTGTCTTCTTTATTTTTAGATGTATACTAACAGGAAAAACGTGAATAAATAAATTTTTTAAAAATCCTCATTTCTATAATACTATACGAAAATATGTGAACAAATAACTTTGTCTCTGCAAGCCTCTGTTTGCTCATCCATAAAAGCACAGGAGCACTGAAAAGATCAAAAGCGATAATTAATCTAGAACACATTAATAATAATAAGGCCAATATCTAATGTGTGCTATATTGTTGCAATTTTTGTTCAATTTTGAAATTGATGCCATAGATACGGCTGCTTTTATGATCAGCTTGAGACAGCACCCTATGTTCTTCTCCATATTGCAGGTCTGGGCTCTCCCATCCACATTTTGACGGCCCATCAGTCAAAGGATTTCCTGGAGGAAACCACAATAGTAGCCCATGGATTAATGACTGGTTACTAAGAGTTTGCATCAATAAATTAGAGCTGTTTGATTAATAAAGATGTTACTCAACAGGGATATAAATACATATACATCTGTCATACATTTCTTAATAGGGTGTAATAGAATTAGATTTAAGCTCAAACACATCAGAATTAATTTAACTCTTTGGGGTGTTCTCCATAGAATTACTTGTGGTTTTGAAGTTTTAACTCAGGAGGTTTTACATGCATTCTAGGAAAACATATGTAAAAATCAAGGGAACAAATGTATTTTTTATAAAGCATGAGAAATGTCAAGATTGTCTCTAATAATCCTTATGTGGTTATATAAGGCCTTAAACATCTGATTCTCAATTTTTCTGTGTCTGTTACCTAAGATTTATAATAAAATATATAATTAATATTCCCACTGCTAGAAATTCTGATTCGGTACTCTAGTTCAGGGCTGAGGAATTTGCATTTTAATGAGAACCTCGAATGATTCTGATACAGGTTTTAATCAGTTCATCCTTTAGAATCCTCTCTACAAAATGTGCCCAACTTCATTCTTATTTTTAATCATACTTCATATATTACCGAATATGCCTGCTCACGTAGAGTGACATTTTTAGATGCTTGCAATGGAGGTGAGGTTCTCATTTTCAAAATTTGCATTCACTCATGCTCAATTTAAGTCCCAATAATATAAATAATACATTTCTCTTACATTTTAAGTAGGACACTATATATTATGAATAGATACCCACAGATTAAAGATAAAATCATTTTCCTGTGACTATTATCCTGTTATCGGCACTGTATTAGAGTGGAAAGACCTGAACTGGACACGAGGAGATCTGCATTGTCACTACTTCTGTGACCTTGTCCGAGGCACCTCATAGCTGTAGACCTCAAGATCCATATCTGGGCAAGGAGATTGTACTAATAAATACTCTTTAAAATGCTTTTCAGATTGAAGGCTATGACATTCTCATTTTAATTTACAAGAAAAAGATTTTTACATCTGACAGTGGTTGCTAATCTGAATTTAAGGAGGAAATATGGGATATTTTCAAAAGCATCATTGCATTATATATTTTATGTTACTTATAGTCTACCCATCACAGAAAAGAGAGGGAATAAACTTAGTAAAAATAGACATTCTAGGACTGTAACAGCCCCTCTGGTTGCATTTCCAGTAAAGAGAACGATGGCAAGCAATGAATAAAATTATCAGTTCATAATATAGCTGTGTTGACAGCTTTTCTGTGAAAAGCCTGTTTAGGATCTGGTAAGTTCTAACACAGTTGGTTTAGGGAATTCTGTTTGTAAGAATCTTTCTGCATAGGTGTGAAATCATAGATCATTTTCTAGAAAAGAATGAGAGTTCCTGATATTTCATGATTTTCATAATGAACTGCATGTCTGTTAAGTCAAGGAAAAAGAGGCTTGGGATTCTCTTCGTACAGTGTTCCTTCTTTGAATAATAAAAATATGACTGTATATCCTTGCAGAATACCTGAGAAGGAATTTGCAAGACTCTGCTTCTGTTCTACTTAGTAAATAAAAGTCTGCATTGTTGACAAGTATTTTTAACTTTCAGAAATTCTGTCAAGATGAGAATGATTAGTCAATTTTCCAGTGATTTAACACAAGGATTACAGAATTATTCTCTAATTCCTGAGTATACAAGCCATCCTATTCATCAAAGGACACCCAAAGGACTTAATATTGAGGGCTCCCAGACCATAATACCCATCCATAGGGGTTAGCTGATGGCTGTCATGGATAGTAAGAGCCCCTGAGAACTTCTAAAGCTAAAAAAAGAAAAGGTGTTCTCGTTCAGGGACTTGTAATTTTGTTTCTCTTACTGACATGTGTATGTTGAGGGTGTCACTTTGGCGTTTGTATTCATCTACTCTGAAGTAGCAGAACATTGTATGGATTAGGGGAAAGGGAAAGAATTAATCAGGAAAAGAGACATTGTTTTCCTCATTGTTCTAAATTACTTGATGTAATGTAACCTAGATATTAATATGTCTTTTAAAATATTTCTGTCACCTCTTTAGCAAGAATTTCCATTACTATTTTATAAGGCTCACTGAGGCTCAGGAAAGTTTAACAAATCAACAGAACAGAACAGAATATATACACACACACACACACACATACACACACACATATACACACACACACATATATAAACACACAAACTTATGGTTCCCAAATCTCATTTCCATATACTTTTCTTTTTTGTTATTGACATTGCTTCTTCTAAATGTTCAAGTTATTCATCTTTTTCACACATGATTTTCATAGAGACCTTTATACAAATATATTTAAATACATTTACATTCCTACCTGAACCTCTAACAGTGGGCTAAGATGTTGGCTCATATATAAAGTTTATGATTATGCTTTACTGATGAGTGTATTGAAAAATGCTAAACATTTTGTTTGCACATAAGCCTGTTTTGCATTTTTAGAAATAGGAAATTCATTTTCATCAGTGCCTCTATTATCAGACATGTCTCTGAAGGAAAAAAAACTCCAATAAAATAATCCTCATGTTCTTGCTCCTGTTGTGCTTATCTGTATTCAAAGACCATTGCAACCAACCCTTTTGTTATCTCTTCAGCAGTCACAATGATTGCTATGCTTTTG
This sequence comes from Delphinapterus leucas, assembly GCF_059928025.1. Classification (NCBI taxonomy): domain Eukaryota; kingdom Metazoa; phylum Chordata; class Mammalia; order Artiodactyla; family Monodontidae; genus Delphinapterus; species Delphinapterus leucas. The sequence goes on along the minus strand of NC_143137.1, from coordinate 29,685,249 downwards.
CATAGAATATGAAGGTTCTTCTTTATAAAAGCTCTGTAATAGGTATAACCATACTCTGCTACCTGATCTGTGAACAGCCATATATAATTGTATATGCTTGGGCTTCCCTGGTGGCGCAGTGGTTGAGAGTCCACCTGCCAATGCAGGGGACACGGGTTCGTGCCCCGGTCTGGGAAGATCCCACATGCCGTGGAGCAGCTGGGCCCGTGAGCCATGGCCGCTGAGCCTGCGTGTCCAGAGCCTGTGCTCCGCAATGGGAGAGGCCACAACAGTGAGAGGCCCGCGTAAAATTGTATATACTTAATGTAATTCCTTAGTGATCCAAAATTTCAATAGAAATGGTATCCAGTTTATATTTTTATATCATTCCCTCCACTTGATACAAATGACTGCCTCAAGTATATTCGTTGTTTTGAAATCCATGTATCTGTCATCTGAAAAATAGCCAGCAATCTGAAAAGAAAATAAATTTGTCACAATTTCGAACTCAGAAGTAGATTTTCTTTCAGGTATACCTACAAAGCTTGAGCTACAGTTTTGCATTTCAGACAGGAATATGGTAGAGCACTTTCAGAATTTTAGCTACCAGGGTGAGGACAACCCATAAACTTCTGCAATCACTTGTCTTTATATGCAAATATTTTCAGAGAGACACAAATATCTAAAATGAGTAAATGCTTTTCTCCTCCCAGTATAAAGCATTGCTTATAATTGCTTCCTGACACAATAATTATGCAGTATAACATTTTCATTAAGATTTATATTGCTGCCTGAAAAGCTGGTTGCAGATTTTAATCTTGCGCACTGACATCACGTGTGCCATCATGCCAATGCTTAGGGAAGAAAATTAGATGTTTGTCGATAAGATCACAATCTGTAGGATCAAACCAGGTTAGCACTCACCTCTTTCATCTTTCCAGTTATACATAGGTTGTATCAATGGTGCATGTAGTCCTCCTGAATTTAACCAATGCATGCGTAAAGGATTAATTTAGGACTTCCCTACGTATGTTCTTGGAAATAGACCTACATGAAAAATGGTTGATACAAATCAGTTTCCAATTTAAAGCATTGCAAAAATATCCAGGAACATTTACCTAAGCCTTTTCAACATAAGTAGAGGAACTAAGTGTAATGACTTTGAGGCAGGCAGCAAATAAACCTTTTTCTAACCCGGAAGATTAATACTGTAGAAAATTTAGCGGGGTTACGTGAAGACTGCTCTGTATTAAACTAAAAATCTCAGGCTTAAAACTCCGTAAGTATTCTGTGATGAATTAAAAATCATTTGACTCTAGAAATACTGAGTTTCTAAAGAGACTGACTAGATTCTTATTTATCTTAGCAAAATGTGCATTCCCATTATTAGGATAAAGACTAAGAAGAAAAGTCTTATTGAACTTCAGATAATTCAAATGACTATAAAGGAATGAGAAATTAAGACATTGCAATTCCTGTCAAAACACTTTTGTATCTTACTTTAGGGCAAAGGTCTTATCAAAACCAAACCCCAAGACTTCCAAAAGAATTACTTAAGAAATGTGACAAACGTCCCAATCATGGAAATACGGCTTTAAAGTACAATTAACAGTCAGGATTTTAACACCTAGAATTAGTGTTGAGAGGTGGATTCGCGCATGAATTCTGGGCCAGGCTGTCTGGTTTCTAACATTTTTAAATTTTTTATCTTCAGCAAGTTACTAAACGTATCTGCGTCTTTAATCCCCTTACCAATAAAATAGAGCTAGTAAGAGGACCTACCCCTTCAAGTTGTTATGAGAAAAAAATGAGTTAATTTAGTAAGTGCTATATAAGTGTTTACTATGGTAAAGATGATGAGGTTTTTTACGAATTATTTGGTATTTAGGAGTTGATTATTCACCTACTGCATAAAGGCAGGGTATGTCTGATTTTGGGTTTTTTTTTTTTTAATTTTTGTTTCCCCTGGCACTTCCTAGATGTTCAATAACTGGCTGAATGAGTGAATGTATCATTCACTTCTGGTCACTCTATTTCTCACTAGCACCACCAGCAGATAGAAAGGGTAAGTGCATAGGGATAGAGTAAAAAATAAAATGTTAATTTGGTGGCATAGTTCTGAGTTGATCCAGAAGGAAGTTTGCATTAATAAGTACATTTATTTCTCAATTTATTCATGCTATGCAGTCTCTTTCATATGAAGATATTTCTGAGGTGACCACATTGTATGCTGTAGTTAGCACCTTCCTTAACTGTAGTATTACTTAAGAACCTTTACAAATAAGTGGATGCTCTAATTCCAGACTTGATTCCTTGATTAATCTAGTTCCTGGATTAATGATAAGAGAAGCAGAATACCCTCCAGTGCTGTATACCTAAGAGTACGATTTCTAATTGTTCATTGTTGCCTCTGAAAATTATTTATCTAATTATTCCCTGATTGCATCCCCTTATTTATAAATAAAACTTAATAACCCAAATCATTTATTTCACTTTGGGGGATGTTGTTATTAGTACAAATCAAAATTAAGAACTCAGACTGGAGTAGTGAAGCCTTTTTTTTTTTCTGCTTGTTTACCTCCTTTCGCCACCCCCTGCCCACCCCCCTACACAGAATGCTCCTGCATCATGAAAAAGAAACACAATCGATATTTGAAAAAACCAAACTGACTCTGCATCAGTAAATATAAAATACTGTCGTATGGGAAATTTTTCCTATGTTTTCCAATTATATAACTAGCAGGTGTTACTTAAAGAAAATCTAGTTTGGAGAATAAAAAAAGAAAGATTTTTTTAGCTTGAATGATCTTTCCAGTAAACCACAGTATAATATCTCTCTAAAGTGATTTTTGTAAACTCTTGTTTATACATTGAGATTCTGAGATAGAGGACAGTGGAGGTTGATGTGTAATTGGAGCGCAGCCTGCACTGGGCCATAAGACTGACAGGTTGATTGAGCTGTAATGGGGACAAGGGACCTTTCAGAAGGGGGATTCATTTTTATTTGACAAATGCTAATGATGGTTGAAAAAAAGATCACTGAAACACTCCCACTTCTGTCTCTGTTAGGTAATAAATCAAGGATGTTTAGAGAAGTGCCAGCCTCCCTCTGTGTGTAAATACTTGTTTTAATTGATTTCCCTCCTACCTCTTAACGTTTGTGTAAATAATTTGTGTTTGTTAGAATATAATTTTAGAATATCTGCATAATATAAGGAAATTAGATGTTTGGAAATTGGCGATTGAATTCTAGTGATATTTAAATTTCTCCCTTTCCTTCAATTTTTCTCTATTTCAGCTAATCTTTGTGTGATCTTTGCATTTTCTCTTGTGCTCTCTCAAAACAATTAATTTATTACTAAATCTCATAATATCTTCCTCTATATTCATGTATAAATATTACCTTTCTCACTAAAGATGCTTCTCAGTTAAGTATTTGACCATTCCTGTATTCATTATAGTTTTACCTCTATTATAGTTTCCTCACGTTGTTACCTTCATCTTCGGATTTCTTAAAATTCCAATCACCTAGCAGCATTTCCTTCACAAATATAACACCACCGATCCTGTTCTGAACAGCGAGTGTAACTTTTCCTTTCCTGGCTAATGTCCAAAGTGGTATAAACAGTTGGTATTTCTTAAATATGTCTTGTGTTAGTAATGTTAAAAAGGTTTGAAAAATAAAAGTGCCACTGTGATACAAATACTGCTGTGACTTTGCCGAATCTAAGGACTTTCACCCCATTGCTCCTTTCTAGGCTTCTTTAGCATTTCTGTGACCACACCCACTCCCGTTCTTCCGACACCCACTCCGCACCCCACCTCAGAGCTTCACCAAAGCAGAGTTTATACGTTCCTCTCCATTGCCACTCACATTCACATATTAATGGTATGGTAGGTATATGGACTGTGTGTACCTAAGCATCTTTGCCTAGCTCAGCATTTACTATATTGACCCTTTATTTGTGACTAATAAATCTACTAGCTTTACAGCTTTGAACTGAAGAGAGAAGCTGAAATATGAATAAAATAGAGAAAAGGATTTAGAAAGACAACATTATTATGTTTAATAAATGAATTAAAACTGAAATCAGATAAATGAAATGGAATCTTGGCTCAACTTGGTACAGTTCTTGAAGCGCTGTGCAAAGCACAGAGCAATGATTCAGTATGCGTTTGTGGAAGGAAGGGAGGGAGGGAAGGAAGGAGGGAGAGAAAGAAAAAGGCAAAACGTAAGGCAGTCTGGCTGTTCTTTCAATCAGTTCCTGAATTGAGGACAGACTAGCTTTCCATGCCTCTCTCACTCTACCCTGGAAAAATGGACAGGAAACAATTCAGGTTTAGGTTTTTATTTTCCATAAAGTATCATGGCAAGGAACTACTTCTTAGGGTTCCTTTTCATGTTCAACATCTGTCTTCTCTTTAGAAGCTACATAACTCTTTCTCAATGAACCATCTTCCACGATATGCAGCACCTAAACATCTGGCTAAATAAAACCAATTATACTATTAAAAATAAGCCAGGATTTGCCAACAGTATGATCCACTAGCCTAGTCTTCCTCAAAGGCAGGCATTTGTACTCCAGACACAATTGTATGGATTTGCTGTTTATGTTTTTCACCAAAACTATTTTTCCTCTTTCTT